>NC_143398.1:113802594-115056760 GCF_052110815.1 Crocodylus siamensis
GGGGAACAGTGAGAAGCAGAAGGGGGCTGGTAATTCTGTGTGACAATAAGTGATCCATACATATTCCCTTTTGTATGGGAGTCCCTATACCTAGTGGTCATGATTTCTGGTTTGATTGCTCATGATATTCATGAGAGCCTAATGCTCCTTATTCAGAATTTGAACCTGTTCTTTTAAATTACTAGATGTGTTTTGCTGAGTACTTAGGAGGCTATGCTACTAAACACAGAACACAAAGACAGATCATAAGGTCTTTGGGGCCAGAGATGCAGATGGACAGACTGATGGGAGAGTAACATGATGCAAGGAGACAGCATTGTTTCATATGGGAGCAGTGATCTCAGTGCACCAATGACACTATACTCCACCTATGCACAGGGCTGGACCAACCTTAAGGTTGTCCAAAATTGTGGCAGATGATGTTCTGCCTTCTGGGAATTGCTGGAGCAAAATAAGGCCCTTCCCTTTCCCCCACTCAGTGCCAAACACACTGCTGACTATGCAGTTCCCAGGCAGTGCCACTTCAAGAGGCTGTGGCAACAGCTGCTCAGCCCATTAGGATGCTACTTTCTATGCTTTTCTGAAGTTGACTGCTCTATGAGTATGCAGGAGAAAGAGGTCTGAGGAGCTGAGCAAGTTGCCCCTTCTCTCCTATGAAGCTACCATTGGATTTGATTAGCTCAGGGATTTTACTGCTTTCTCTGCCAGCAAAGTGCCAACCAGCTGGCCCCCAGAGAGTCTCACCTCCTGGTGGTGTCCCAGCAGGTCAATGAGGTCCTTTCCCTGTAATAAGGTCACTCACTGCAGATGGCAATGTTGCTAGCACACTGCTGGGGCATGTGCATATGAGCATCTATGAGACTAAACCCTGGATCTCAAGTTTTGGGCTTTTTTTTTATGCCCTATCAATCTTCTGGGAACACAGGCCTTTCCTGCATATTCTATGCAGCTCAGCAACTATTTCAGCCATGTCCCCCAGTGCATTTGTCCAGTGCCCAGCACCACACAGCAACTGCAGTAAGCATCTCTTAAAAAGGAACTTATGCTCAAAATGGTGGCCTATGACCAACCAAATAACTGCTTTGTGAAGAAGGTGATGCAGCAAAATAGATATAATCTAAAGAGAGAGAGCTAAATGCTGGCACAGTCTCTAACAGTTTCACTGGGATTTTAAATTACTAAAGTATTTTGCCAGCAGTTGCATGTGACTAGGGCAGCATCCCTCCTGAGAAGGATAAAGTCCCAGGTTACTGACTCCCTAGGGACTGACAGTCAACGTCATATAATCTGCAGGCAGGGCAGCAAGGGCCTAATTACCATTTCTTATTTTTTATTTCTAGTGAAAGGCACTGGACTGACATCCCAAGAGATAAACTTCTGTCTTATTAATTATGATTAATAATCTAGACATTAGTTAATGTTTGCATAATGCTTTGGAGCTTCAAAGCACAATGTAACTGGGAGACGTTATTACTTCACAAAGAAAGATACAGTAAAGCTAGTAGCACTGGAAATTTCCCCCAAGATGAATCTTTCCTCACACCCTGATTCTAGGTCCTGGTTGGCCTCTACATGCCAGTCCAGTCAGGGCTCTAAACTGGGCAAGACTGGTCGCCAAGGAATATTTTCAAGTGCTGGGAAGACCTCCAGGTGCCTAGAGCCAGCAAATAACCCTGCACTGACAGTGCCTCTTGCAGCATTTTCTGTAGGAGCACAGTCAGGAGATAGACTCACCCAGAGCATACTGTTTTGTTTTGAACTATAAATGGCTACTGCAATACAGCATAATTTAGAGCAACCCCAGAGGCTTATACTTCCCAAATCCCAGGCTATTACTGAGGGTCACAGCATCTCTCTTCTATAGGTCTCTCAAGCAGACAATCTTTTCATCGTATTGGTTTTGATAACAGTTTATGCTGCTTAAGGGTCTACCCTGAACACCATTTACCCAGTAAATGCAGTAGTTGACCCTCTGATCTGACAGCCCAGCTGTGTTAATCCTGGGGCTCTTCTTAGCAATCACCATTGTCAAATACTAATGTAAATAGGTCACAGATATGCTTATCACCTAACCCTGCATAGACAGGAGAAGCAGAGTTTCTAACTGACTTCATTGGCAGCTGTATGTCAACGCTGATGAAAATTGAAAATAATCATTTGGTACCTATACTTTTAGTCTGCTTCCTTGTATTGTGCCATGATTGATTCAATTAGGCCTAAACAATCTTGCACAGGTGGCTGTCAATCTGTGAATATCTCTGGTAATGGTGACTTTATAACCTACTTGGGTAACTTTGTTTCCTCACTAAGCTGAATTGTTTAAGTTAGAAAAATCTCCTTAATATTTAACCTAAATTTTCCCTGCTTTGGCTTAAGTTCAACTGAGACCTTCAGCTAGATATGGAACTCACTCTAAACGGGGTCCCTCCCCAGTTCACTCCAGAGGTGATGGATATTATAAAGCAATTTCTCTGGATAACTGTAAAGTTCATGCAACATCTTGGGCTCTCTTTAGAGGTGAAAGATCATTACTTTCCATGACACTGAGCAAAACTCCTTCATAGGGGGTCTCAAAGCTTAGCTTTTCGGAGAATTGGGAGGGATTTAAAGGAGAAACTTTGAAATCAGGCCTCATGCCCCCTTCCACCAGCAAAAGTTAGTTTCCAACTCTGCTGACCCAATGAATATTAGCCATGAAGTATACTGTCTAGTGCTTTGCAATGTCACAAATAGACTGAACAAATGAGAAGTTTCCCCACTATGTCCTTAGCAAGACAATTCTACAGCAATAAGAACTCACCAAGATCTCACCTTCCCCATTATACCACCATTCTTAGCATAACAGAAAACAGAAACCTGTACCTGATTTCTTCCTACCTGCAGCAATAGCTGTCTTCCCATCTACAGTCACAGCCACAGCTGTGCTCACAGTCACCACCTCTGGTCTGTCACTTCCCTCTGTAAAAATAAAAAGACAGCAAAGCTGATTACTTCCCCTCTATTGCCAGTAGAAGCGGGTGTAGAAATGCACACACTTGAGGTCTTTACTTTCCTTGGGGGGGGAAGACCAGAGAAATCACTAAAGTGCAGTAGGAATAGCCACCTCATCCCTTCCTTTTTCATCCATCCAGTCAGCATCGAAGGAAGCCTCCAACACTGAAGAGTCCAAGAATTTAGTCTAATGCCTGCATTAGTTAGTCTGCAGAAGCACCAAGCACCCTGACTGCCTACAAGGAAGCAGGTTTTCCTCTTGGGGGTATGTCCTGAGATGAGATGGAAAGAATATTCCCCTTCAGCCAGTTGCATTATTGTATTGCAAGGCCAAATTTTGGTCTCAGTTATACCTGTTTAAACTCCGTGTAACACCACTCTAAGCTAGCTCTTCTTCCTCCCATTTTTCTGTGTGATGGGACATTCTGGAGGGCATTGCATCTCCCTTGGCTGATACTGCTCCATGCATGGGTGCTCCGCGCTCTGATCTGTGCTCAAATTTTCTCAGAATGTACTGATACAAACAAGCATAGCTTGCAGGGTAGCATGTATGAATACACAGGGTGAGTCTACATGTCGCCATATTGTGACGTTGCTTTTTGGAAGTACTAAAGCATGGCGCAGTACGGGTGGTCACTATGCCAAGTGTACAGCACATGGCAGATTTCGCTGCTACGTCACTGTAGCAGCATGCTATACCTGGGGAGTGCACCGCTAGAAACATGTGATCCTATGTCATGTGATCCTATGTCACCATAGCGCATCGTATACTGCCACAGTCTGTCACTACATTGCTGCAGGGTGATGTGTAGATGTGCCCATACACATGTGCTGGCTGTTACTGTCAGATATGGCTCCTAACTCTTGTGAAATCAAGTAAAGGACATCATAGGCTGGCCCTGTGCCTGTTATAACAGTCACATTAGTACCACAAGCAGGATAGAAAAATGGCTGTTCTTCTAGTGCAAATATGTATTTCACAAGTTTGTTAATTTAAGGTATGGACAGATGTAACTGATATACTGGTATAAGTGGTTATCATGTAACAGTTATGTCTGCAAGTTCCTATAGCCTTATGTGAGTGGCAAATCCTGGCAATTTTTACCCTCTTTAATTCAGAGTTAAACAGTGGTTTTGCTACCCTTGTAGCATTCAGAGGTAACAGATACATCACAGCAGCTCCTGTGCACTCCCCAGCTGTAACTGTCACACTTCTTTTACAGCAGTTGAAAAGTAAATTGACATTTCAACAGCAGTTGAAAATTAAGTCTGTTCACAGCCTCTGCAGCTGTCCTAGGGCCAGATTCCTTTTTTTGGTTTATTTAAAAAAAATCTAGTTATTGGATCTATTTGTAGCACAAGTAGGGCTTGGGGTTTTCCTTTTTTTTTTTTTAATAACTCCTGTGGGGATGTTTTGAACATCAGTATTTCCAAGCATATTTTTTTTCTGCAACTGAAACCTTCCCAGCATATTGTGGAAACAAATATTTTACCTCAGCCAAGAGATGAAGGTCCTTTTCCCTTTCTCAGAGTTCTGGCACTTGTTTCTTTCTTTTTTTATTTCTGCTGTTATCATTCTTGCAGGTGCCTGACACATCCTGCACAGGACTTTGCAGCTGCACTGTGTGACTTAGCTTGAAAGCTTGTGTAGAGTTTTCCTGACTCAAGTTAGATTGACTTGCACAAGGGCAGAGATCTGACCTGCAGAAGCATCCTGCCAGGAGGATGCCCATTGACTGACCTGATCCTGCTTCCCTTGTGACCCCAAGCTCCCATGCAACATGTGTAAAGGAGGATTTGGGTCCACAAAAATGAAGAATCAAACCCTTCAAAGGGACATCATATATTCATATAACACTGGTGAATCACACTTTTCTTTGGCACTCAGTTGCTATTTTGTAAAATGTCCTTTCTGCTTTGCCTATCTAGCTCTTTGGTGCTGTGGTTCTCTCCTACAGGGAGTATGAAGAGCATTCAGCACAATGGGGCCTGATCTTGGCTGGGGTTTCTTATATTATGGAATATCCCAATATAAGCAATAGCAATAACAGTCCTAACTCATGCAAAACAACTTCCATAGGAGCTTACCTAAATCAGGACCTCAGGATCTGGCCCACAACACCTAGCAGCTTGTAGAATGGTACCATGGGTAACAGTTCATAGGGAATGAAGGTACAACATCCCACTATCACATTGCCTGTCAGCTGGAAACTATACAGGGATTTTAGGAGAAGTCACCCAGAAGGATGCCAGTGCTTGGCTTTCTAAGTTTTATGCTATGCAATGAAGTTGCAGGCAATGGAACCGAAGAGATCTCCTGCTACTCCCATGCCCATGCCTTTTGCCATTATCTGTTCTTTATCTGGGGCCAGAGAGGAGGGGAGAGCACGAGTGGAAGGTTCAGTGCATTTTCTCTCCCTGTCTCTTTCTATCCTGGTTCATCTTTTATATCCCAATCTCTCTCTTCTTTATTAACTCCTCTGTGCTGTACACTTCCCCACCCACCCACCCTCCCACCACAATGCCACAAAAAGCTTGAACAGCTAAAGTGCTGTACTCTGTGACAGTGCATGATCACAGGGGGCTGGGGAGGAGCACAGAGGGGATTTCTGCCTTCTTTGTAGGAGTGTCACATACTATTTTGTTCTGATTTTTCTTCCTGCACCCGCCCATCCTCCTCCTCCCCTGCAAAGCTCTCTGCAGGCTCTGGAGATCAGGCAGTCACATCCTGAGCAAGAGACACAACAAATCTGGTAGGCAGCTGTCATTTCAAAGCTCCATTTCTAGGGTATGCAGCCCAGCATTACAGGACTGCAAAGAGAAAGATGGTATTTTGGTAGGGATCACTGAGATACCTTTGGCAAGGAGAATGAAGCTGCTCCTCCCGCCCACATATGAGAAAGCAATTTCTCCCCTACCAGTATGGAAGAGCATGAAAAATAACCGACTCCCTCACAGCCCGAACTACTGCTTACCTGGCTGACTGCCATTCAAATCATTCCAGGCAACTGGCCTGCCAGTCTTCTCCCTGCCCAACATTTGCCTCACAGACTACCCTGGACATCAATTCCTTCTCCAGTGCCTTATCTTCCCATGTTAATCAAGACTGCTGTAGCTCCCTCTATTCCTCACCTCCCCAGGCCTGCTCTTCCTTTATCTCTCCTACCCATAACTTGCTGTGAGCTTTCTCTTGTTTTGCTTGTGCTTATAAGAAGCCTATGGCTGGATCTCAGCCTCTCCCTTGGCTGGGAGCATGGTGCAAGAGTTAGACTTGTCGGATGATGATAATGGAGGAGAGTGGGGTGGGTTCTGGGACTGGGGGGTTGTGGGTGAAAAACTCAACATTCTCCTTCTCCCCCCTTAGCTCTAGTGCAAAGCCAAGAGTCACCTGGACCTTCCTCTGAAGTGATACTGTAAATGAAGCTCCCTGAGGGGTGTTCAGCTGCTCGCCGATACCAGAGGGGGAAGTGATCCATGGTGAAGATACTTGACTTGTCCTGTTGTGTCAGGAACTTCCTGTAAGAGGCAATGAAAATAGCCATCTTTATTTGGAAGAGAGAAAACCATTCCTCCTGCATGTAGCAATAGGCCCACGGGGGGAACCCACTGCCCTTAGCACTTCCAGGGCACTAGTACAGCATCAAGGTAGTGCTGAGCAGCTGAAATACTGCCCTTACATTCCAATAGCACCTCTCAACCCAAAGCCCCCAAACAAATTACACATGACATACTGTATACAGACTTCAGTCACAGAAACAGCTCTTGCTGGGGTGGGAGTGGCTGCTGTCTAATAGAACAGGCCCACATCAAACAGCTGTTCAGGACAGAAGCAAACTGTGTCCAAATAGCTACAGGGGAATTTAGATAGGCAGACTAATCACTCAAGTAGGATGCTGGTTGGGATGTTGGGGTTGCATCTGCAGGGAGTACGATGGCTTTCTAAAAGGTAACAAAGAGGTAAAGACAACTATCAGGCCAAAATACCCAAGACAGTTTAGACTTGTCAGCCAATCATAGATGTGGAAGCACATGACCTGAGCAAAACTTCTTTGGATAAATTTCTGATTGGAAATGTATGCAAACAACCACAAATGCATTTCCCTAACCACATCAGGCTTCTTTCTCCACTACCACAGACCTGACCATTGTGACATGCCTTTACTGCTTCTAGTTGTTACCCTATACCTAGGAATGACTTAAGAATGCCCTGGGGAAACTTCAGCTGATTCAGCAGGCTGCAGCTTATCTTCTAAAAGAAGCACCTCAGTACTGTCTCAGACCAGTGTTCTGGGCTCAACACATACTGCCCATCATATTTCAGGATCCACTTTGAACTCGCAAGGTCTTCAATGCACTAGGTCTGACTATCACAGGGAAGGTCCCTTTCTCTCTGTGCTGCTCTCCAAGAATTCTCCAATCTACATGGTCACTACCACCACCAGAGCCAAGTGTCAGTCTCCTGGCTGCCAAGGAAAGGCAGTCTGGTAGAGAGCCCTTGGCTGCAGCCCCTATACTTGGAGATTGCTGTTAGCCAACATCTTTTTTCAAGAGCAGGTCATGTCCCTTTGCAAAGACTCAGCTCCCTATAAAGAAGGCTGTGTAATACATTCAAGCCGAGAGGGGAAGCCCATAAAATCTGCTCCCGATATAGTCCATCACATTCTCTCCTGCTTATGGGAGAAGCATAGTATAAAGGTCTATTTGCAGACAAGCAAGATACACATCTTGTGCATTACACATAGAGACTAAGGTGACATGTTTTATAAATGTTACTGGTAGAGACAGAGGAGGCAGGCAGACAGAGTTCAAAAATATGATTGATGTTGCAGAGGAATATCTGCATGAACCAACAGCTTCCTTTCTCAGCTATGCTATGGCTTGGTTTCTGCTCAGCCTGCTACACAGACCTTCTATTTTTCCAGTTTGAGTCACCAGGTGGTGCTGTTGACCATATCAATCTAATTGTCAACCTCCCACCCCGCCAGGCAGTTCACCCACTCTACATCTCCAAAGGTAAGTGTGATCAATATAGCCAGTAAGTAAGATGCTTGAAGCTGTAGTTCCTTACTTCCCCAGACTGGCATTTCATGAGTAGGTAACACCTATCTCGTTATCTTGCACTAACATGGATTAACCATCATGGTAAAAAATGAGCCATAGAATGGATGAAAGGGAGATGCAGGAAGTGCCTAATAAGAATCTGCACGGTGCAGTGCTGTGCAGCTGAAAACAATGGGCATTTTTACATGTGCTCCAGGAGGCTTGCGGGGGGAGGGGTGCTTTAATTAGTAAGCCATGCACCTCAGCATCGTATGTATCAGTGTCGACCACACTGAAAAATGGCAGTGGGACATTTTTGTCAAAGGTGCTTTAGTTCAAAGTGCCCCACTGCCATTTTTCAGTGTGGGGACACTGATATATGTGATGCTAGAGCCTGCTGGAGCGCATTAAATTTCCAAGCTCCAGCACTCAATTAATCAAGTCTGGTCCGATGCACTGGGTTTCCAGTGAGTTGGAGCTGGCTCCCTACACATGTGCAGAAAACCAATGCTATCTCTGCTACTCAGAGCTGTAAAGGCAGCTGTGTATCAATTTGTCTTGGTGCAGGGATGATGTTACCTCAACTAACAGCTAACATCTGCAGCAGGAATACACTCACAGGTGTTCCTACATGTTGGCAGTAAGGATCTTGTTACCTTAGGTAACAGCAATCATGTTGAAGTATCAACAGTGCCAAATGTAGCAAAAGGGATGCAGTTACCTCAGGGCATGTCATAGCAGGAGATACTGAGCAATGTTCTTGTGCCTGTGAGAGGCTTGCTGCTTGCTGTAGGAGTGGGAAGAGTTTTGAGTAATTTTTTTGGAAGTGCCAAGTCATGTTTTGAAAAGTGAGTAAAGCATTTGAGAGCCTAAATTCCACTGATTTTCCAGGAGACTTAGTTTCCTCAGCACATAAATCATTTGGAAAAAAAGGGTTGAGGCTTCTTGCTACATCTTATTGCACATATTAAGCTCCTGGACAAACACCTGGACAAACACTCTTTCCTGACCAGGGCAGGGGGCTGGACTAGATGATCTAATACAGGCTTGTCCAACAAAACACTTCTTTGAAGAGGGCCAACATGGTTCCCATGTTCAAAAAAGGGAGGAAGGAGGACCTGGGAAACTATAGGCCAGTTAGTCTTACCTTGATCCTGGGTAAGCTTTTTGAGAGAATTATCCTGGCGCATGTCCCCGAGGGCCCAGTAAGGGAGATTATGCTTAGGGGTAACCAACATGGGTTCATTAGAGGCAGGTCCTGTCAGACCAACCTGGTGGCCTTCTATGACCAGGTCACCAAATCCTTAGATGCAGGGGTAGCAGTGAACATAGTCTTCCTGGACTTTTGGAAGGCCTTCAACACTGTCTCACACCCCATTCTCATTAAAAAACTGGGAGTCTGTGGTGTCGACACCCATGCAGTCAAATGGGTCGCCAACTGGCTGCACCCAGAGAGTGGTGGTGGACGGATCATTTTCAACCTGGAGGGACGTGGGCAGTGGGGTCCTCCAGGGCTCGGTCCTGGGGTCCGCACTGTTCAACATCTTCATCAGTGACTCGGACGAGGGAGTAAAAAGCACCCTGTTCAAGTTTGCAGACGACACTAAGATGTGGGGAGAAGTGGATACTCTAGAAAGGAGGAACAGTCTGCAATTGGACCTAGACAGGTTACAAGCGTGGGCAGATGAGAACAGGATGGGATTCAATACTGACAAGTGCAAGGTGATGTACCTGGGGAGGAAGAACCAGCACCATACCTACAGGCTGGGGAACTCCCTTTTCGTCAGTGCACAGGCAGAAAAGGATCTTGGAGTCATCATTGATGCCAAGATGAACATGGGCCGACAGTGTGGGGATGCAGTCAGGAAGGCCAACCACACCTTGTCATGCATCCACAGATACATCTTGAGCAGATCCAAGGAGGTGATCCTTCCCCTCTATGTGGCACTGGTCAGGCTGCAGCTGGAGTACTGCGTCCCATTGTGGGTGCTGCACTTCAAGAGGGATGTGGACAGCATGAAGAGGGTCCAGAGGAGGGCCACTCGCATGATCAGGGGGCAGCAGGGCAGGCCCTATGAGGAGAGGCTACGGGACCTGAACCTGTTCAGCCTCCACAAGAGAAGGCTGAGGGGGGATCTAGTGGCCTGTTACAAACTAGTCAGAGGGAACCAGCAGGCACTGGGGAGTCCCTGTTCCCCCGAGCACCGCCAGGAGTGACCAGGAATAACGGTCACAAGCCTGCAGAGGGTAGATTCAGATTAGACATCAGGAGGCACTACTTCATGGTCAGGGTAGCTAGGGTCTGGAACCAACTTCCAAGCAAAGTGGTGCTGGCTCCTGCCCTGGGGCTCTTTAAGACAAGGCTAGACGAACACCTTGCTGGGGTCGTTTGACCCTAGTACTCTCTCCTGCCATGGCAGGGGGTCGGACTTGATGATCTGCTCAGGCCCCTTTCGACCCTACTAACTATGAAACACATGGCCTGTGGGCCGCCATGTGGCCCTCCATGCTGTTTTCTGAGGCCCGAGGTGCTGTGATGGGAAATGAAAGTAAACACTGCACTTTCATTTCGGGGGTGGGGGGAGAGGTGGTGGTGATGTGATACAGCTTCCTGTGAGGTCTTTGAATATGGCTCCCCAGCCCACTGGGTGATAAAAAGTTCATGATCCGGCCAGACATTCAAAAAGGTTGGACACCCCTGATCGAATAGGTCCCTTACAACCCTAAAATATACAAAGAAAGAGTATATAAAATATATATGAAAGAGTAAGGAGTGGGGCTGTGAGAGGGAACATGAAGAAGTCCCAATATTTGTAGTTAGGCAAATGAAAGAAGACCCCAAGTTTTTTGCCTCACTCAGGAACCTGGAACTGGCTGAAGTGGTCAGTTAAAGGGAAATGAGATGGTGTTTGAAACTTATCTAAGCAAAATAAAAAACTAAAAACATAAACCCCAGACAGTCCTAAAGATCAATACTAAAAGTGCAAGAGAGTAAGTGATGGGAAAAATGGTGTCACCCCAAAAGAAGAACCAAATTTCAGGGGCTCACTAAAGAAAGATTCCACAGTGCTTTGCATGGTAGACACAGGAATATATATATGCTGCTAACAGGAAATCACCTACAGTCATCTCCAACTGTATAAACTGCTATGCATGTATGATATGGGGCTAGCACTGATTTTCCCTGGACCACTTAGTTAAGTTCTAGGGCACATTCCTGATCTTTATAGTGCTGAACAGCCTGGACTTCCCATATCTACAACCTACTTAGAGCTCCAAGAAGAAAACTGTGGTTGACAGCTCTGTTCCTCAGACACAAGAGAAGCCTCTACAGCAGGGTACATCTGGTTGAGGGATGGAGCTTTATTGGGAGCTGGTCTGAGGCAATGAAATAAACTTCCAGAGAAACTAAAGACCACCCCAACATCAGTGCCTCCTGCTTGTATGAGCTATATTCTCTAGTAGAAACAGGATCCAGCATGCACATTTACAAAAACAGAACTCTAATAAGTCAAAATCTTCCACTCCACATGCAATTCACCCCACAAGGACAGAATAAGAGAGGACAGAGAACAAACAGCATGTAACAGACATTAGTCACACCACTTATTGTTTCACAGGAGAGTCCTTGAATATTACAGTGATATGGGCAGTGTGAGAACCTGTATAGAACAGGAAAGAAGAAATGCAAAACCCAGCAGCTGAAATTACAAGGGGAACAGAGATAAGCAATAGGGCTGTGTGAAGCTTTGGGTGCTGATCTGATTCAGAGAAGATACGGCCTGATTCAACGGCTCAGTCTCCGAATCCGAATCAAACTGCAAGACCAATAAAAAGCCAATAAAAATTCAAAGCCTCTGAATCAATTTGGAAAAGGTTCAGAGAAAGATCTGGAGATTCGGCGATTTGGGCAGTCCCTGCTGGTTGGCACAGGGAGCTGGACCTGGGCTCTATGCCAGTAAGTAGGGGGCAGGGAGAGGGGCTGGAGGGGGGGCCATGGGGAGACCATGGGTGGACCCCTGCCAGGCCCCATCCCCTGCCTGCTACCCCAGCCCCCCTGAGCATCCCCTGACTCATGCCTGCTCTCCCAGCCCCATCAATGTTGCCCCATCTGGTCCCAGCTACCTGGTTCTTTAAAAAAAGAACAAAACCCCCTACACTCACTGGCTCCTGCTGGGCAGGGTAGGGAATCCATGCTGCCCCTGACTTCCTCATGCTGCATGGGAGGCTCTGCCATGTTTCTCTATCCCTTGCCTGCTCTCCCAGCCCCAATGGTTGCCCTGCCTAGCCCCAGCGTCCCGGCACTTTAAAAAAGAATCCCTGCACTCACTGGCTGCTGCAGCAGCTGTTGGGGCTTCTGGGAGCTCGTGGCAGAGCCCCCCCTATGCAGCACAGGGCAGTGGGAGGCAGTGGAGATCACCCCCCTGCCTGGCAGGAGCTGGTGAGTGTGGGGCTTTATTTATTTTTTTTAAGGAGCAGGGACCTGGGGCTGGGTGGGGCAGCCATTGACGGAGCTGGGAAAGCAGGTGGGGGTTGTGGCCTGTTTGATTCAGAGATTTGGCCAATTTGGCAGCAGCCAAACCTCTGAATCAGATTCAGCCAAATCGATTTGGGACAGTGATTTGAATCACTGAATCGAATTACTGTCCCCCCAAATTGGTCGAATCCAAAGCGAATACTGGGCGCTTTGCGCAGGCCTAATAAGCAATTCTGAGTTGGAATGCAGACTGGAAGCTGATGAACACTCCTAAACGGAGCCAGAGGGTCTCTTGTGTCTGAAGAGCTCTTCTCCATTTTCTGACTAGGATTTTGGAACAATCAAAGGAAGGATTACAAACCTCTCAGAATATTCTACCTTTTATAGTGAAACCAGTGCCATTGTGGAATGAGATTTTGCCATATACCCAAAACAACCAAAGAAAGAGCCCCTCCCCTTCCCTCCCAACACAGTGGACTGACCTGCCCCACTAAGCTCTCATAGTTCCCCATTCCATTCCCTGTCAACCTGAATACGGTTCTAGTTTCTTAGATACTAAAAGAAACTCCTCAGTGAACTTGAAATTGCTAGGACTTGCCTGTCAGAGCGTTTCTCAGATCCCACGTACAAGATGTTCCTGATGAGGCCGGCCCGGGTGCCCAGAAATGCCACTTCGACCCCCTCATTGGTCTCACTGTAGAACAGAGAGATATCACAGTGCAGAATCAGTTTCCAGAGCTAGAGTCAAGTCCACACTGCTGCCATGTTTTAAGGACCTTCCAAAATGGAAGTTCAGTGAGTAACATATTGGAGTGGAAGGCTTCTTAATCTGTTGGGATTAAGTTCACCTGTGGTATAGTACAGAACCTGTAATGGACTTACTCCAGCAACTGGAACTGGCCTGTGCCTCCAAACACTGGCAAATTGCATCATTCATTAGCATAATTACTGCATTATTCATTCTTGTATTTCTGCTGTCTTGATTTGTTCATTTTATGTCTTAACAAGCAGGACTTAAACTCTTTTACTCCCACAAGCCCAGTGCCCAGTGGGAACTCGGGGAGGGAGTAAAGTGATAGAGAGGTTTGTGTCCTGGTGCTTTAGTCAAACCCTAGGACTGAGCACAACTTTTTATCTGGGACAGACAGGCTAAGAGATTGGGAGGTATAAAGTAGCTGAGTGACTCTTAGAGACCATGGAGTCATAGGTGGCATAGGTATGACATTGTTGTGAAGAACTTCATGTTGTGAATGGCCTACTGCTATGACTAACAAAGGTCAAAGATCCACCTGAGACAAACAGCCAGCAAGTTAGTGTAGTTGGGGTGCGCCAGTTGCTACAGACAACAGCACACAGCTAGCGATGTGGCTCGTGTCACACCTGTCTGCCTTTAAACACTCCAGACTGAATGACAGACATCTACAGACATCTACAGCTGGGGTCAGCCTTCAGCTCAAATCCAGAGATGGACTCAAACTCCTGCTTCTGGAGCTGTAGCCAGCACCATTACTGCTCTGTTACCAGGCTCTGGCACTAGGAACACGGTACTGTTTCTTTAGAAGAAGTTAATGTGAAGAACTGACAGCTTAAGCTGTGTCTACACTAGGATTTGTCAGCAAAAGTTTCATGCTATTGCTGCCCAAGGTTCAACTCCACCAATAGCAGGAGGAGGAGGAACCCAAATCCATGCCAGCCTCCCACAACCACCAATGATTTTAATACAATATCAACTGACTGCTGAAGGCAGATCTGATGGACACAGTTTGTGGGCATAGATATCTCAGGGGTAGCAATTATGGGAAAATCTGGCCTCCAAAAACCCCAGGGGTAGGCCAGGCACAGAAGTTTTATGTTCCCTCTAAGTGCTGGCAGCAGTAGTACATGCTTCTGCTAGCGTGCCTCAGCCGAAGTTCAAAAGCATCATCTACAGATGTGAGATGGTGGATCAGTTTCTATGGCCCATTCATCCTTTAGCTTCACTGCTAATAAGACAGCCGACTAGTGCAGTATCTTTTGTAATAGTCCAGTGGGAACTAGATTAAAGTCAATTCATTTTATATACAGTTGAAGGAACAGCTATCACAGAAGAACAAAGCTTGATCAATACCATCCTGAGGAGACATTCAAACTCATGACCTTGAAGTGGAAGTCTGTATCCAATATCATTTCCCCATGCAGAAGACTCCTTGAAGGAGATTCATTTTGCCAAAGTCCACTGCTGAGAGGGAGACTGATACTCAGCGTCTATTTCTATGGTCAGTTTAATGCTATAATACTTTCTTCTGAACAAGGGCAATGAAACTACAGGCAGTCCTCAACTTACAACATTTCGAGTTACATTTTGCACTTACAATGTTTATAAATTGACACCCTGTTTCAACTTTATAACATCAGTTTTGACTTTACAACGCTTGATCCAATGCGATACCATGCCAGTGAACAAGTTTGCTGCATCGCTTACCTCCCTAGAGAACATCTGTCCAAACTTCCTTGGACACTTTCTTTAAGAAAGCAGACAGGACTCCAGAAAAACCTGCAGCCAAGTCTCCTGAGAAGACTCCAGCCAAGAACCCTTCAAAAAGTCCAACCAAGAGCCTGACAAAAAGTTCAGCACAGTCCCCTCCGAGAAGTCTTTCTAAATCAATATGATTGCTATTTACAATATAAATACATTAATGTAGCTATATTACTCATCTATAATTGATCAAGTATAAAATTCTGGGGTAGTTTTGGTGAAAATAGGGTATTGGGCTGTCCTGGGACAAGGTCCCCCTTGACTTGAACCCCGAAGGGTCAAAGAAGGACCCTGGGGGACAGCACACCCCAGGGAAAGGGAGGAGAAAGGAAGAATGAGCGAAAACAACTCACCGGTAGCACAAGGCACGGCGGGACTGGAAGCAGCGGCGGGAACCGTGGCGGAGCAGAAAGAGGCAGAGGAGCAGAAAGAGGCAGCGGAGCCTGCGTGACTCATTAGCCGCGGTTTACTTAAAGAGGAAAAAGCTGGGAGAGAGGGGGAGGAGAACCAACCCAGGAGTATAAGAAGAGGAAATAGGCGGACTGAGGGGGAGGAGAGGTGGCAAGAGAGTGGCGAGAGAAGAGCCCTCGGGGCCACTAAGGCAGTAGAGGGAACAGGGGACGCTGCTCCGGGCTCACAAAAGGTATCCGAACCGTGCCCAGGGGGAGACGCTGTTGGTGGACCTGAGAAGACGCAGGTGTCCTGGCTGTATATAACCCTCGGGCTGTGAGGGGAGCCGACGGGAGTGACCTCGTCAACTGGGGCTCGAGGCCGGCAGAAGTATGAAGCAAGAGGTATCCATACGAGAAGGCCAACTGAGACCTTCACGCTTGCAACAGAGGACACAGACTGGAACCCCGTTGAGGGAGGGCTCCTTCATCGAGGAACATAGAGGGCATACTTATGTGAGAAAATCCCCACCCGAGCTTACATAGTAGCCCTTAAGGGGAAGGGTAGTTGGGGTTTAAGGGGATGGCACTGCGCTAGGCATGCCTGGGCAGAGATATAAGGAAGGTTGTGAAGGGGTGTTGAAGTAAGGTCACCGTAACCTCTTGGTGGACCTATTATTGGTATTACTATTATCATTGGTATCACTTCCATTATTGCTCTTTGTCATGGAGTCACGGAAGTGCCCCGTGACTGTGAGGGTGATTGGCTGAGCTGCCAATCACCCGGGCAGCTCAGGTGCTGGTTACCAGGGCGACCAGGCTGGTCACATGGCCAGAAGGGGGCAGGGCCAGGCCTTTATAAACAGCTTAGGCCAGAGCCTGACTCACAGTTCCCTTCTGGCTGCTGCAGGAGCAGGAGCTCTGCGGCTTGAGCTGAGTGGTCTGAGTTAAGTGGTCGCAGCCTTACCACACTAACTGGCTGCGATGATGCGGGGAACAAGAACACCCTGCAGGGAGGTAGGACTGAGAGCCCTGGCGGGGCTTGGAGTTATGGCTAGGTGTATGGAGCCTCTGTGTTTGTGTTGCAGCCAGATGGCTTGAGGTTATGTTACAGTTTGCACCGGAGGACCGGGTGAGGCTGTAGGGGAGCGAGGAGGCCTCACGGAGGCTCCCCAACAGCTTGGGGGTTCCTGGTGCCCAGTAGGGGCACAGTGCCAGCGGAACACTCTTGTCTGTGCTGGAGAGGCGCCGTATTGCGCCAGGGAGGTGCGGTGTGCGGGGTTGCAGACCCCAGCCCATAAGGGCGGTGTTTGCCCAGTCGGGCAAACAGACCCAGAGAAGGGTCAAGGGGACAGGTACGGCGGCGAGCGCCTGTGCCCCTAGCACGAGGCGCGCGGTGTCGGCCCTAGAGAGGGCAAGGCCCCAGAGCGGGGCAGAGACAGAGCGCGAGGCGCGCGGTGTCGGCCCTAGAGAGGGCAAGGCCCCAGAGCGGGGCAGAGACAGAGCGCGAGGCGCGCGGTGTCGGCCCTAGAGTGGGCAAGGCCCCAGAGCGGGGCAGAGACAGAGCGTGAGGCACGCGGTGTCGGCCCTAGAGAGGGCAAGGCCCTAGAGTGGGCAGAAACAGAGCACGAGGCGCTAGGCGTCAGCCCTAGAGAGGGCAAGGCCCCAGAGCGGGGCAGAACAAGCAGCGAAAGCGAGCCGGCCCAAGGGCGCCGGCATTAGGGCGGCAAAAGCGAGCCGGCCCAAGGGCGCCGGTAGAGAGGGCGGCAGTAACGCTCTAGACCCAAAGGGGAGCCAGCGATTAGCGGGACACCGGCGAGAACCCGGCCCAGGGGGCGCCGGTATTAGGAGGCGCTAGCGAGCCGGACCCAGGGGGCGCCAGCGATTAGCTGAACGCCAGCGAGACAGGCCCAGGGCGCAGGGAGTGGGCTGGAGATAGGAGCCCGGCCCAAGGGGGCGCCAGGTGGGCGAGGAGCCCAAGGTGCCGGAGAGAGAGAACGAGGGCACCCGAGGGGCGAGGGACTATACAAACGTCCCCCAGAACAGCTGCGAGGCTTGGGGCGTGCTAAAGGGGAGGTTTGGAGGCACGCATAGCCCTTAAGGCGGGACGCATATAGATACCCCATTCTGGAGTAGGGACAGGAACACCAGTACCGTCCACTAGGGAAACAGGCAGCCTCCCATATTACTTATTGGTCATCAAAGTCGTGGCGGGCGAGATTCTGAGGGTGCTACGTTCACCCTAACGTGACGGTAGGGGGCGCTAGGGAGTTCACGGCCGCCTCTAGGCCCCGCTCCCTCACACTCGTAGTGTCGTTCCTGGTGAGCATCGCAGCCAGAGGGAGCTAGGGCCCCTAAGCATGCACGAGTCAGGAAAAGGTCTGGGTTTATTGGGCCTTCTTCCTAGGCCTGACTAAAATCAGGAGGGACCCTACATCAAGTAAGGGTCGGTTGTTGGCAACCACAATAGCACACCGCCGAGGCTGGGATAGGGCGAGGTACAGGGGAGGTCGGAGCCTTGCGAAGAACATCATGCCTTGGCTATGGGGAGGCAGCCAGGATCAGACAGTCGTACCCCTCTACCACTGAAATATCATCAAAGTCGTGGCAGGCGGGATAAGGAGGGGGAAGACTGCCTGAGCCAGGAGATCGGTGGCACCTCCCCTAAGGGACGGAGCAAAAGGTTACCACCAAGTCCTTGGGCTGGGCGGCATGGGATCGTATGATCGAGGCCCAGCAGGTGCACGGGCCTTCGTTCAGGAACCAATCCCCCATTTATAACATTGTTTCTTATGAGAAAATTGGTTCCGAGTTACAACGTTTCAACTTAAGACACAGTTTTCAGGAACCAATTGTGTCATAAGACTGCCTGTATTCCTTCATATGAAGTAGAAACTTTTCACCATGAAAACAGGAAATCTTCTCTCAGCTCAAACAAGTGCATGAGATCTAATGAATTTCATATGAGGATCTTTATATACACTTACTCAGACATGTTGAGAGCCAAGGCTGTCCAGTAGGCCTCCATGGGTGCAGTCACCACAGCATCAAATAGTAACTCCTGGACCAACTCCTCATCACCTGTGTATGAACATAATTATAGAAAACAGAGGAAAGTGGTCAGTACCATCCTTCCTAGATGTCCCTGAGAGCCAATTTGTGACAGATATCTCATGATCCAGTGGGTTTAGCATGGCATGGCCAAACAAGCCACTCACATAGACAGTCTAGAAGAAGTGAGTCAGTGTTTGGTGTCCAGGGCAGCTCATCACCATAGTGTCCCTAAGGAGCAGTAACCCAATGCTGAGGGTTCTGGTGGTCACTCATATTGCTCAGGACTCTGGTCACCCTTTACATTGCTTCAAAAGGCTGAGGGTTCACTCTGTCAGTCTGAATCCTTCAGAATTGAGAGGCCGAGTGAACAAAAGTCTTTTATATGAATTATTTTCTTTGCCTCCCTTTAAGTTATGGCCTGAACAGGTTTCCTTGTTGGCCTCTTTCTTGAATTTCATCCTGGATCTACTGTAACTATGGCTCTGTCCACTTTACCTCACCCCATTCAAACTGCTTTTACCACAGCCTGTAAGATCTTCATGGATAAAATCTCAACAGTCTGTGCTCTGTTCCTGTGTTTTTTGACCTTTCTACATTGCCTTGTCTACACAGGACTTTTAGAATATGTTAGCTAGCACCTGACAGCACACCTCTTCATTCTGGCGTATGCAAAGTCTGTGTGCCCTGTTTTAGTCTTTTCTCCTCCACTCTCCCGAAGGATCTTACTGGCTCCATTCTTGGTCTTGATTTCTTTTTACTCTAGTCACACAGCTTCATTCTTGTTTTGACATTATTGACTTATAAATCCACTTCTCCGCTCCTGACTTGTTACTGTCTCCTACAACTGTACCTAAAGGCCTCATTACCTGGTTAAATCTAACATGGTCACAACTGACTCCTGATACACTGCCTGATAAAGGAAGTGTATGAGGAAGAAATTGAACAGTGTGCAAAAAGTCTAGAGGGGAAATTGTTCACCTGAGTCTTGATGGGTGGGTTGATGTCCACAATGATCCAGCAATATGTACTTGTGTAACAACAGATGAAGAGACTGTCTACCTTACAGAAACAATTGATACATCAGGAAATGTACACCAGGCAGAATATTTATAAGAAGTATCAGTAAAAGCTACACCAAACTGTGAAAAAAGTAAAATATCTAGTATACAGCTTTGTCATAGACAATGCTGCAAAAGTGTCAAAGATGAGAAGAAATCTAGAAGAGAGTGAAGAAAGCCCCAAACTAATAACATATGGCTGCAGGGCTCATTTGATGTGCCTCTTAGCCAAAGACTTCAGTGCTCCAGAAATAAAGGCTAATGTTGAAATTGCAAAATACTTCCATAAGAATCACTTTACAGCAGCTGCTCTGAAGAAAGCAGGAGGAACCAAACTAACTCTACCACAACTCTAACTCTACTGGAACTCAGTACTAGACTCATGGGCGACTGGTGCTGCCTTAGTCAGGGGGAGGAGCACATGCCCCCTCACGTCCAGTCCTGCTGACCAGGGGTGGGGTCCCCCGTAGCCGATCATACTAACCGGGGGCGGGAAGTCCCCTGCAGTCAATCTTGTTACTCAATCCTGTGATGCCCAATTGGTGCAACCGCTTCCGGGAGTGGCTGTGGCTTACAGGGGAGGCACCGGCGCTCCTGCCTGCCCTCCACAAGTGGCAACTATAGCCAGTCAGGCGGTGCATCAACCCTTTCCAGGGGCCACCACTGACTGAACTGTTTTGAGCAATATATTGAGAACTGGCCTACTCTGATGACAATTTGTGGACAAAATCGTGGCAAAATAGATGGAACTGTCATTAGCCAAAGTTCTCAACATTGGGCTAAAGAGAAATGTAGAACATATGCTGACTATCCTGAAGACTATTTCTGTAACCTTGAAACAAAGTGTAGGGAAATCACTGTTTTATTGCTGATGCTGTTAAAATTTGGAAGGAACCGAGTGAGACCTTGAAAAGAGAAATATGCAATGAGAGTTAAATTACAGGCATTAACAAATGAATGGCTCAAACACCATCTCCAGCTCATTTTCCTGCCAATATTCTCAATACTTGGTACCAAGGTCAATCCTTAACTGCTGAAGAAGAGGAGTTGGCTATGACAAAGGCATCTAGCAATCATCCCTCCATAATACCAACTATAATAAATTTCAGGGCAAAGAGTGAACCATTCAAGAATGATATGTTTGCTGATAAGGTTTTAAAGAAAGTCACACCAGTGAACTAGCGGTAGTCACATAAACACCTGGATTCATCAGAGGCTATTGAAATGATAATCTAGATTTTAACAGCAGGTGTAGAAAGAATATTTACTTTCTTTGGACTAATTCATTCTAAATTGTGAAATCACTTGGGAACTGAAAAAGCAGGAAAGCTTGTCTTTCTTTTCCTGCCTATGAATAAACAGGAAGAGAAAGGTGAAGACTGAGTTTGCTGCATTACCCAGTATTTTAAGTTTTTCATGTTGACCTGACTGAAATAATCTATTTAATTTTTGTTAAAAACACATTTCACATTTATAACTAAAATAGTTAAAAATTCAAAAATACTTATGCTTGTTTTGTTAAAATAATTAGACATGTTTTCTGTTGAAGAGAAATATCCAAAATACATAAGCTTGCTGTTTTAGTTAAATAAAATAATTTAAATGTCTTTTATTTTTGGTAATGATTGTTGTTGTCGTCCACCTAATACAGCACGGCAAAAATATCCCCCAAATATCCATGATTAATCTAGTGATTAGAAATAATTCACCTCCCAATGATTTCAGAAGTATCTGCTTCAGTTAGCTTTGGTAAATTAAATAACCAAATCATACTTCAGTTTTTTGATGCAGCTAGAAAATTAATCTGAAAAAATATCAAAATAAATTACTGCTTTAAAATGTATAGCGTGTACCTTCTAAAAATGAAACCTACATCTAACTCTGACTTGTGACTACGTGCATTAAGATTATATCAAATAACAAGAATGCACTTTTTGTAGAAAACAATGATTAAATCGAGGCTTCCTGACCAGGGATTTAAATCATGATTTCAATCATGATTTAAATTGATTTGATTTAAATCAGATCCACCCTGCTCAAATCTCTTCTTAAGACCCATTTCTGGTAAGTTTATCTGTTCCCAGACTTACATGTTGACTGGGGTTCAGGAAGTCAGGTGAGGATAAACAGCAGGAAGGAGAGAAAGGGTTTGAAAGAGCCCAAATGGGAGCAGCATGCTAATGAAAGCTGTGAGGGCTTGGAGAAATCAGCCTACCAGGGGGGTTCTAGGATGAGTAGCAGGTGGAGATATTTGATTTAATTTGCTGACAGAATAAACCCACAATGTAACTGGGCATGTCTGGAAACCTTAGCAAAACACCCAGCAAACACACTCAGGGGTGCAATAGCTAACCTATGTAAGTATATACTCTATTTGTTACATTCTCCGTCCTCAGCCTTTTCCCTCCTCCTGTTTGTCACATTTGCTTATTTCAAAATTTGACTTAGTCCCCTAGAACATAGTTTGTACAAACAGGCATTTATTTCTCAGAAGTGTCCACTGGTAGAAATCTTCCCAGGAGAGGGGACAGTTCAGATGTTCACCTTGCAGCTGTACTCTCTCCCTTGTTCCCTGTGTATTCCTCAGTCCAAGGTCACTCTTGGCCTGGAGCAAGGAGAGGGAGCAGTGGGGCAATTCTCCCTACCCATTCCCCAGGCTGGGTTATCCCCAGATGTGAGGAGCAGTGAGCAGCTGCTTCCCCACTCCCTGTCTACCTGACAATGTCCCCCCACCCATTCCCCAGACTGGGGACACCCTGCTGTCACGAAAGCTCAGCAGGCACTGGCAGCTCAGCTCCTTCATGATCAGGAGAAGTCAAACTGCAGAGAAATGCCCTCCACCATCTCCAGACAGAGGGGACTCTGGTCTGGTAAAGGCACAGGGGAAGCTACTGCTCAGCTCCTCCTGATCACAGAGTTGCTGAGCAGAAGCATACAGGTGTGTTCATTCTAGCAGCAGAAACTCTCACAGGGGAGATCTACCAGGTGATCGCTTTCTCCTGAAGGAGGCATTTTCCTCTGGGAGAAAGTGAATGAATGCCTGTAGACTGGCAATTTCTCTTGGGAGATCAGTGATTCTTCTGGTAGAAGCATAGTGCTTGGCTTTGTCGTCTATGCTGTGATGTGTAATGCCTAATGTAATGAGGTACCAGCCATAAATGAGGTCTTCAGATGCTACCTGCCAAAGAACATGCCAACAGGTCACTGCAAGTTTTCAGCACTCACATTCCAGCTCTGCATCCTCTCCCTTGAGAAAGCGGATCACGGCTTGCAACTGGCTGAGCTTCCTGTGATCTGGATCAATATCTGTGATGCAGTAAATCCTGGGAGGGAGGGAAGCGACGCAGAAAATCACATCAGAACAAACACACCAGGGAAGTAACAAATCAAAAACCAAGTCTGACCTCCTCCTCTTAATACTTGCTAATTGCAAGGGTTTTTTTGAAACTCAAATGTCAGGACGTCTCCAGACAACTCTGTGAGTGCACAGAGAACTGACAATTTTCTCCTGATTTGGCCCCAGAAAATGCTCTACAGTAGGGCTGTGCGAAATTTCGCTGGCAGTTTTGTTCGATGTTGTTTTGACTCATCTTGAGCTTGTTTCAACCCCATCATACCAAGCGCTCACATGCACCACCTTCAGCCAGATGGTGCTGTCCTCTCTGTATGAGACATGCAGGAGTACTTGAGGGAGAAGCTGCTCATGGCAGGTCTTCAGGTGGCCTTACACTTCACCTCAGACATCTGGAGCAGCTGCGGTGGTGAACACACCTACCTCTCCCTCACAGGGCACTGGTGCAACTGGTCAGGCCATCAGTGGGCTCTTCTTCAAGCTGAGGTGACAGATGAGTCCCACACAGCAACAGAGATCATGGGGGCTATAAACTGCTTGGTGCAAGGATTGCTTGCTGGGCAAGGTGAGCTCACCCGCAGGTTCATGGTCACTGACAATGGGGCCAATATGATCAAGGCCGTCCATGATGCCAACCTTGTTGGCATCCGCTGTGTGGCACAGAAGCTGCACCTCATTGTCAGGGATGCCTTGGAGGGGGACAGGGCTGCTGGTGATGGTGCCAGTACCAGCAGCAAGCTCATTTTGAAATACAGGAAGGTGGCAAGGTACTTCCACTGGAGCATCAAAGGAGGCAAGATGCTGTGGGACAAACAAACAGAGCTACACATACTGTAGCACAAAATCATGCAGGATGTGGAGACTCAGTGGAACTCCACATACCTGATGCTCTAGAGGTTGGTGGAGCAACAGAAGGCCATCCATGAGATGGCTTTACTTGGGGAGATTGGGATCAGAGGCCCCCTGAACAGAGCTGAGTGGGATACCATGTCCCAGATCTTGGTGGTCCTCAAGCCCTTCGTTGAGGCCACTGAGACCCTCAGCACTGGCGATGCCCTCCTTAGCCAGGTGATCCCCATAGTGAGGGAACTTCAGAACCAAATGGAGAGCTTCCAGGGGATCAGTGTTCCTGGATGGGGCAAGCCGCTGTCACCAGATGTGCAGGCACTGGTGAGGCGGATGAAGGAGGGCATCAGGAAATGGCTTGATCCCTTGCAGTCCAGTACAGTCCATGTGCTGGCCGCCATGTGTGACCCAAGGGTGAAGGGCAGTGTATGCAGCACCTAAACCCTGAATCAGTGGACGGAGGTGCTGGTGAAGAGAGTCAGGGAGGCAGAATGGCAGAGGAGGGGGGACATGGAAGAGGGGGATCCACTGTTCCATGCTAGCACACCATCCACCAGTCAGTCTCTTTCTTCATCATAGGTGCTGCCAATGTGGGCCAAGGGCATGGCTTCTATGGTGGGGTCCAGAGCCACCAGACCCCACCATCAGGTAGGTGGTACTCAGGCCTTGGTGGCTGCCTATCTTGCTGAGCCTGTGGAAGTGCTGCTGTGAGGCTCCTTGGCTTACTGGGCAAGCTGCAGCTGGATGTGGCCAGATCTGGCCACGGTTGCCCGCAAGCATCTGTCCAGTCCACTGACCAGTGTTTCAAGTGAGAGGGTGTTCAGCATCACTGGGGATGTAGTGATACCCCACTGCACCTGCTTGTATCCTGGTTTGGTCTAGCAGCTGGTATTCTTGAAGGTGAACCTCCCGTTGCTGGGGTTCCCCAAGCTCCAGGTGCAGATGGAGTGAATGCTACCCTCCTTACTCCGTCTGCATCTATTTCCTTTTTTCATTTTTTAAAAACCAGTTAATGCCCCACTCTCAGCTGGAGGGGGCACTCACTGCATCAACAGCCAGCAGAGGAAGAACATGTCCTTGTTGACTTTGCTCCCATGCCAGGATGAACTTGGAGGTATGGACTGGGGCTGTGGGGAAGGAGGAGGTCCCAGGTCCTGGGCATGACCCCTAAAACTGTACCCTGCCAGGGAAGGGAGGCCTGGTGGGATTGCTGGCAGCATGGCAGCCCCATAAATGCCAGGGCCAATGATCCCCTGCTGAAAGGTGGGTAGGAGGTGCCATAGACTCCAGCTAATGCATGCACACGTACAGTCCTGGCTGGGGAAAGCCCAGACCTGTCCCATCTTTGACAGGCTTGCTGGTTGCAGTGGAGTTGTGAGGCTCCAGGTGAGCTCAGCTTAGCTGCCTGGGATGCCAACTTTTGGGTTGAAAAACCCTTCATCAAGCTGAGGTAGCACCTGCAGTTGGTGTGTCTGCTGGTCCTGGATGGAAGGAATAGTAAAGAAGCCAGAGGCTGGCCTGATACACAATGCAGGCAAGAAAGCCAACTGCCTAGAGGCTATAGGGGTGGAGGAAGCCTCATTGGGGTACACTACTGTGTTGTATAGAGGCCCTAGCACCAGTGAGAGCACACCTTAACATACACACAGTGTCACTCACCCATGTCATGAGTTTTGCCTGTCAGCAGCCAGAGGTGCAGGGCCCAAAATCCAGAACTCCCTGCACCTATCTCCTTAAAAGATGGCAGGCTTCGTGGCCACAGCAAGGACTAGCAGACCTGCAGTTTTCACCCCTTTGTGCCCTAACATAGTCGCACAAGCACCCGTGTCACAAGTTTTGCCTGTCAGCAGCCACAAGTGAAGGGCCCCAGAACCCAGAACCCCCTGCATCTATCTCCTTGAAACTTGGCAGGGTTTGTGGCCTCAGCAGGGGCTACCATGCCTGCAGTTTTCACCACCCTGTGCCTTAACACACACACAGTGTCACCTATGTCACGAGTTTTGCTTGTCAGCAGCTTGAGGTGCAATTTCCCAGAAACCCCTGCACCTATTTCCTTGAAACATGGCAGGCTTCTTGGCCTCAGCAGGGGCCACCATCTCTAAAGTTTTCACCCCGCTGTAGTTTAATACACACATGTAATAAGAGTTTTGCTTGTCAGCAGTTTGAAGTGCAGTTTCCCAGAAACCCCTGTACCTATCTCCCTGAAACCTGGCAGGCTTTGTGGCTTCAGCAGGGGCTACCATGCCTGCAGTTTCTCACCCCACTGTGGCTTAACACACATACACGTAACATGAGTTTTGCTTTCAAGAGTTTGAGGTGCAGTTTCCCAGACCCCTCTGTACCTATCTCCTTGAAACTTAGTAGAATTCATGGCCTCAGAAGGGGCTACCATCCCTGCAAGTTGCATCCAAATATGGCAAGAAGTGACAAAGTTATAGGCTGTTTCTTGCTTCCCCATTATAGCCTATGGGCGAAATGTCAAAACAGCGAAACTGTTTTGACAAAACAAAATGGAACAGTGGTTTCGAATTGAAACAAAATTCAAAATGAAACAGTGTTCTGTCAAAATGTTGAAATGCAAATCGAAGCAGAACGGTGCCATTTCGCACAGCCCTACTCTACAACTGTCACCAAACAAAAGCACACAACTTCAGAGCGCTTAAAATGGGTTTCAGAAAATCCAAAACCTCATTGCACGACGGTTCAGATGAATATGCTCCAAAACAGTGCACATTCTGTAACTTGTGTCTGTGGGTCTCCCAGCCTGCTGCTGGTTTTAGAATGTTTGGAGGAAAGGGAGCAGAGGAGTTTGGTCTGGGGTTTTTTTCAACTTCCACTGAAGGGTGGGGCATGTGAATTTGACCCTCAGGGAATGGGTGTGGAGGTGGGCAGGAGGCTCCAATTCACCTGTCCCAAACTCCAGCACTGGCTGGGGAACCCCAAGAATGAGCTCCCTCTGCTCCCTTTCCCCCTCCTGTTCTGAAAACAGGATCAGGCTGGGAGTGGCATTGCTACCAAGACCAGGCTGCAGGCTCGCAGCAAGCAGCTGGAATCCCCAACTCTGAGACCCAACAGCAAACTTGTGTTAGGTCCAGGGGATCATTGCAACTCATAGCGCTTCCTGCAAAGCACTATGAATTGAAACAGGGAGCTGCTCCTAGACCTTTGCATAGCTGCCTGCCTAGAGCACAGCCTACTTCATGGGCAAGCCTGGACCAAGCTGAATCACAATCCATGAGTAAAAGCTAAGAACTTATACAGCTGTATATGGACCACTTAGGTACATGAAGTGAAATAGGATTTAGCCCAATAAGTTTCTACAGTGTTCTTTATCATGTAAGTGGGAGGGCTGAGGTGACACAGCTTTGGTATAGTGGAAATGGTTTTTTTCAAGGCTTATTGCAACAAGTTGCTTTGGTATTGATATATGTGGGGTTCACACAGCTGAATTTAACTATGAACTTTAGGCGCATACAAATCCCGATGCAAAATCACCAATCAGCTCCACCCTTGTTGTATTGTATCTGGGCTCAGCAAAACATCACATGAACTTAGGTATCTCACTGAATTTAGAACCAGATTTTTTAAAATGTGCATGTGCTTAGTCTGACCTTGTACCAAAATGAACCCTTGCTAAGGGCAGGAGGCTTTCTGTGGCTGAGCGTTCTGGGTGTGATTAGGACCTATGTGAGGAGTTCAGCTAGAAGGGAATGTAAGGTAAATATCAGGTCTTTTCTGACAGTGAAAACCTCAAGACATAGTGTAATCTCCCTGTTCCCCCCTCCTCCCCCCCCCCCCGCCCAAATGTGTTGGAAACCTTACTTTTCATTCCATCCAGGAAGAGCATACATCAACTGCTAGAACTTCCTTAGCCTGATGAAGGGTTTTTGAACCCAAAACCTTGCTTAAAAATTGTTCTCCAACTATTTAAGTTGGTCTAATAAAAGGTATTAGATTCACACAAAGAACCGTGTCTGCCTTGGAAACCGTAGGAACTTGCAATGAACTGTGGAAGTTCAGTTTTTACTTTAGACAATTCCTGGATAGTACTGCTTTTTCTCAAGGTTTCTAAGGATGGCAGACCAAAGCAGAAAGGCCAGTGAAGTCAACACAAACCACCTCATGAGCAGAATTTCTTCCACTTACCATTCATTAGCTAAGCTCAAGTCTGGCTGCAGCAAGTCATGCAAGCCTGAAACCAGAAAACAAATAATAAATGCATTTATCTGTCACTGAGTCAGATAGAGAAAGGCTGGGGTAGGTGGAAAAGGAGAAAGTGGGGCACTAGCCCACCTCTGGGAAAGCAACAACATTCAGTGTTGTTTCCTTCCACAGTTCTTCTATGGCTGTTTCAGGTTGACCTACCGTCTTCCACTGAAGTGTTCCCCAGCAGGATGTACTCTCCATGACCTCGGGACAGCACTATTGCCAGACTGCAGGCAAGGAAAAACAGGGGGTCTGTGAACAAAGTAACACGTAGCTCCCAAGTATCAAAATCTAAAAGCCTCAGAGAGATGCCACGATCCTCAATAACTTTAGCTCTCTCTTCAGGTATTAAAAAGCAGAAAGTCCCCCAAAGTAGTAAGTACAGTAGGATACACAGGACTGAGTGACTGGGGGTCACTTGGTTTTGTTTTAATTAGAACAATGCAGCAGCATCTCACCGGCATGCATATTAAGCCCCCACACATTTCAAAATAAAGTGTCCCATGGCCATTTTGAAACATAGTAGGGCTTAATATATATGATGGCGAGTTGTTTTAATTAAAATGGCTGTCCGGGAACTGCTCTAATTAAAATGCTGCCCTCCCCCACACCTGAGCACATGTGTAGGCAGCCTGGAGCACCAGCCCTGGGCACAAGAAAGGTAGCTGCCACTGTCAGCCCAGCTACTAGTGCTGCCACAGCTAGCCCAGTTTCTGCCACTGCTGCCACCCAGCACGCAGGCCCTGGTAGTTACACATCTGACTAAGAGTGCCTCAACTCCAGCACATGGGAATAAGGAACCCATGTAAAGCTGAGAGAAACTGTTTCATTCAGATATTTGCTTCCATTTTATTACAAGAGTTAAAAGTATTTTTAGAAAGCTTGAAAAGGAAGAACAAGTTCATCTCAGAACAAAAAAAATATATGATCTACATTTTTTTTCCAACTGGTTTACCAAAAATTTGAAAAAATGGTTCATTTTGCATCTACTTGAATGATTTTTTTGAGGGGGAAGTGCAATACAAAAGACATAGTTATTCACACAGGTCTTCCCAGGCATCAGGGCCATGAACAAGAAGCTCCCAGCCCAAGACATACATACACTTGCTCACCTGAAAGGTGTATCTCTGATGTGAGTGAAGAAATAATCATTAGTGAGGAAGATAACTCGTTTCTGGAATAAATAAATAAATGACCAAGAAACTTTTAGAAATGCACTGAGCGGGGTTCAGGCCCACACCATCCTACCACACCATGGCAACAACAGGGATTGGGATGTATGTCCTCACAGGCAAGTCTAAGTGTCTGATTAACTTCAGAACTATCTGCAGTCATAGCCCCAAGGCCCTGGGCTTACAGAGGGGGGTGCAGTGGTCACCAACACCTTAGCTCTAGGATTCCAAGCTGCAGTGCAGAAAATGGGAGAAACCTGCCTTCCCCTTCAGTGTGTGACTAATGCAGAGATTTCCAAGGATATCGCTATTTTTCAGTTTGCACAGCACCAAGCACATTGCCCCAAATGCCACCATGGGCCACAGTGAGCCATCTACATCAACTTTCTAGTTTCTCACTGTTACTGCTTGGCTGGGGTTTCAGTGAGGAGGACTTGCAGGTAGGAGAAGGAGGTCTGAAAGAGCCAAAATGTAGACTGCAGGGTGATTAAAGTCAGTCAGAAGATGGAATTTCCATCCTGTAGGGAATTCTGACACTTCAGCATTTGGTTTTATCCCAAACTGGGATGCTAAGAAAGGATTAGCAAAATATGGATTCAAATCAAAACATTTTGTTTGATACAAATTTTGTTTGGTTGGGTTTTTTTTTAAACTGACATCCAACTTTAAACAGATATTCAGATGTTATTTTGGAGCATCAACATTTTTCAAAGCTGACCTTCTACTGTGGAAAACTTTGTTCGAACATTTTCAGCCAACTCTAGTACTGATATTCTGAACATTAGGGTGGTTAAAGTCCTACAGGCTGACTTCAAAACAGAACTAGAGGTCTGATTCCATAGCAGGACCAGAACAAGACCTGCCTCTCTGAAGTTCCTGCAGTGGAAAAAAATGTCTTTGAGCACTCTCCTTTCCTGCTGTCTCTATGTGATGAAACAATAATCCTCAGCATACTGGAAATCTGCTCTACTGTAATGGGTAGATATTCCTTTCTATAAACAGGCAGGGGATGAGCTCGGGAGAGAGAGGGAGAGAGAGAGTCTGTGTGTATGTGGGTAAACATAGGAAATATCTGAAGATCCTGTGCAAAGGCCTGCATGTTCTAAACCACTCAGAGTTCCTTCCAAAAACAGCATTGGAAGTGGGGCAAAGCACACAGGACCTGCTCCTATCAGCTCTCCACTGTGTCCTAGACTGAAACACCCAGCAGATGAGTACAGCAGGGGCTATGGTTAGGGAGCTGGGTAAAGAGATACAGGCAGCAGTGCAGCCTGCTTCATTCATGATGACTGTCCATTCCTCCCAGGATCATGTGAGACTGTGTATGAATGTGCATGTGTACCTCTGTCTGTGTGAAAAAACAGTAATCCTCAGTGGGTGCTCCTATATGTTCATTAAAGTGCCATAGTTACTGTGCATTAAGTTTAGTACTTGGATAACCAAGTATTAAATCAATGTGCAGTAACTGGCGCTACTGCACAGTACCCTAATTGTGCAGTAGCCTAATACTACTGTGCAGTAGCATATTAGCTACTGCGCTACAGTGTTATTAGGCTACTGTGCAGTTAGCAGCTTGTGTAGATGCGCCCAGCATACTGGAAATCCACCTAACACTGTAACAAGCATCAAGGGGACTTGAGGCAAACAGTTCATATTACCAGCTGGTTGCATTAGGAGATCTGGAAATTCATGAGAGCTCAGATTGCTTCATGCAAGATTTACAGATTTGGGTTCTCCACCATGTAACTTAGAGAACTGTAGAAGGAAAACTCCTTTTTTTTGCCTATATCTGGGCACATCTACACATGCATTAATACACTGTAGTTACCATGCATTAAGTTTAGTATCTGTAATAACACAATGCGCGGTAACCGGTACTACTGTGCAGTAGCACTAGCACACACTTTTTTAGTGATGCTAATGTGCAGTACATTAATTCTACTGCACATTAGCATGGTTTTTGCTGTGACATGCTAATGCACAGCAGAATTAGTCTACTGTGCATTTAGTATCTCATGTAGACACACCCTCTTGGTTTGCCCCTGGCCATTGCTCCTATCACCAGATTCAAACAATGGCTTATGATAGGGAGGTTGTGTGGTTTTGTGGTGGCAAAATATTTCCCTCATGGAAATATAACAGAGAGTAATGTGGCAGGCAAAGGCTGATATAACTGGAAACTGGAAATGGGTAAGTAAGAAAAGGATAAGAACAGAAGGAAGAAAGAAAACATGTAGAAAGGGTTGAGAAAGAGCATGGGAAAAAGACAGAAGGGGGAAATGGAGAAGAACATAGGAAAAATAGGTGGAATTGGGAAAACATGGGGGAAGTGGCAAAGCAAAGTGACAGATGGGAATGCATAAACAGAACAGAGAGAAAATGTAGGCAAGGCAAAGAAACAGACCTTTGTGTATTTGTGATGCCCTTAAAAATACTGAACTAAAAAAATTCCTTGGAATGACTCAGAGAAAACTAGATTGTGGGTCTCCGGTAATAGAACAAAGAAAGAGGATAATAGAACCAAGAGCAATAAAAGCAGCCTGGATTTTTGAAGAATAGATCTTGCCTGACAACCATGATTGCTTTTTAGACAGAATAGCAAAGGTAAGGGAGGAAAAGACTAAAGAGCATGCAATGTATCTAGATTTACAGAAAGCATTTGTTACAACTCATGAAATGTTATTCCCCAAAATTAATTAATATTGGCCTGATACGATCAGGTTCATATGGAATGAAGACTGAGGGCAGCAGAGTAAACAAAAAAAAAAGGTAAAGATTAGCGTGTCAGGAGGTGAAGAAATGCAAAATGAGGAACTGCCACCCTCTAGACAAGGGAGCAAACAGTACACTGAGGACACGAAGAAAAAAATACCAAAGGATGTAAAGACTGAAGTGATGGGCAGAAAATAAGAAGTGGATTCAGTCTTGCAAAATGCAACTTGGAGAAAGTTCATTGGAAATACAGTGACATAACAGGAAGGAGAAAGCAGCAACTGTAGGCAGCTAGTTAGAGAAGAATGACAAATGTGTCATAGCAGCAAAATACAAAATGTAGGACTCCATCTACAGAGATCTCATCATGCTGTGGAACTGGAAAACAATTATTCCCCTATGCAGAGCTGCTCTGCATCAGCACATGGGCTATTGGGACTCATCACTGGACAACCCAGTGCCAGGCAGATGTGGACAAGTTAAGCAGCAAATAAAGGAAACAACAATAATGAAAGGGCTGACTGAAATGACTTCTGATGAAAAATGCCAAAGTTCAGAGCCTGGCAATGCAATAACTAGGGTTAGGAAGTCAAGACAACCATCAACCAGTGCTTGAATGGGGTGATGTCTAAGGACAGAAAGGAAAAATTTACATAGGTAAGAGAGTAATAATTACTGCTAATCAGATGAAACAGAGCCACTGCTGGGTAACTGCATCATTTCAACAACAAGTATCATTAAATTGCTGCTGAATGTGATTTAGTTGTAAATCTAGACAAGTACAAACTATGTTCATCAGCAGGTCAGTAAAACAGAGTGCCAAAATGGTGCTACTTCCTACTGTAGGCAAGATCTTGGAAAATGAAAACTTCTTAACAGTGTGATCTGCAGAATTGTTTGTAAAGGAGGAACTGGGTAGAAGTTCAACACCTTGGGAGACAGTTCATTACAACTGCTCTGAACAAAGTGCTGGAGGCCACATGCAGGAGGGCTAATTTTTCATTAAGTACAGGGATGGAAAAGAGAACTTAAAATGAGAGCTGCTTGAAAGTTTGCCAAATTCAAGATTCCACTGGATTTTTCATCACATTTCCCAGAATGTTTAAAAAAAATGTAATAATAAACCTCAAATTTTAACAAAAATAGGAACAAAATATTCATGAAACCTTTCCCCCCTGCTCCCAAATTAGAAATGGCTTTTAACTAGTTCTACTGAATCGCTGTACCTTTTTCATCTCTAAAGTCCTATGCTTTCATGTCTTCTTTTAACTGTAGATGATAACCCCTAAAATCCCTGGACCAAGTACTTCTTAAATGTGTCTGGAGAGACTAATGATTTGGGAAGCATCTCTTAACACTTTTTTCTGAACAAGTTAAATATATATTAACTCCCCTCCCCCTACCCCAACACACACACATACAGAGCATAACAATAAAATCCTTACATAACATGCTAAACCTTAGATCTGTATCCTCCATGGATCCCTGTACCCAGTACTAGAATACACCCAGCATAACTTACTCCTTTATCCACAGGAACCTTCACATCCATAGAGAGGTATCCAGTTTCTCCATTGATCATAGCTGTTCTCAGCTGTGAAAACAAAGAGATTAGCTTTAGTGTTGCTGCCTAAAGGACAGGATTTGGAGTGGTTTATAACTAAGATGGGAGTCTTCTAAAGAGGAATGGCTGGCTCTTCTACTTAAGGCAGAGGACTTGAAGGCAAGAGAACTGCCAAATTATGGTACAAAATTCAATTTGTGATGGTAGGCAAGTCACCTACTTGCAGTAATTGCACAGAGCTTTAAGATCTTCACAGAGGTCATTCAGAACAATCCCAAAGCTCCTTGCAAATGTTAAAACTGATCCATAAACTATGTCTACAAACTACTACTGAAACATTGCATGGCTGCTTCTGGAGTCAAGCACATCATGTGAGGCAACATGGACAGGGAGAAAGAGACAATCGTATTCAGCTGACTCCAAAAGAGGAGGTTCCATAGGTGGGCTGTAATTTCCTAGGGACTTCCCAATACTGTAAGAAGTTCCAGACGATTTTGAAGTGCTCCTCCTGTGATTTTTCAAGCCAGAGGAGGTTCCTGGTGAGAGGGTTTTGTCCTTCAGTTCAGGGGCATACCAATTGCCATATTTGGGGTCAGGAAGGAATTTTACCCCATGGTTAGACTGGCTCAGACTATGGGTGATTTTGCCTGCCTCTGTAGCAGGGAGCATGGCCATCTTCCTTGGATTTCTCAAGCTCATTTTAACAACATTGCTGCAGCAGAGCATTGGCTACCTTGGTCCCTCTGCTTTACCTGTGACAGCTTATGTCTTGTGGTTGTGTTTAGGAATGAATGTAGTTTTGCCAATAGTTTAGACAATGAATTTGTATAAGATGGTATGGCGGGGAGTTGGACTTAATGAACTCTGGAGGTCCCTTCCAGCCCTACTTCTTCATGATTCTATGATTCTCTAAATCAGCACAAGGACTTTGGGTTTGCAGATTATCTACAAGGTGGCTCCCCCAGCAGCACCATGCCCCCTAACATCATTCTAGGACACCGGCTCAGTGCTGACTAGGAAAGAAAGTGGGTACCAACTGACTTGCCAACAAAACTTCCTGCAGCTCTTTTGGCAATTCAGGGGTGTTTCCCCTTCAAGAACTGGCCAAGCACAACCCTACTTAGCTTATGACTGCTAAGACCACAGTTCAAGGTGCTGCTACTACATACTAGCTTGCTTAATAACCCTTTGGAAATTAAACACTGACCAGTAAAACAATTCTTTTCTGGCCAAGAAAATCTGACTCCAAGTCAGAGAAGTTTGGCACATTTCATGGGTGACTGGTGCCTCCTGAGTCTGGGGGGCACCTGCAGAAGCCACTGGCAGCATCAGCAGCAGGGATGGGGCTGGTGAGCACCCACAGGAGCCCATGGTGGCATCAGCAGCAGGATTGGAGCTGGTGAACACACACAGAAGCCACTGGCAGCATTGCCAGCTGGGCTGATGAGCACCCACAGAAGCCGCCAGTGGTGTCAGCAGCAGGGATGGCCCTGTCGGGGGGGCGTGTACCCCCTCCTCCCCATGCCCTCCCTACTAGTTGCCTATGGCACATACTATGCTCTAATCCAATTTGGCTTGCCACATTCTTTCTGATTTCTAAGCTGTTCCAATATTTATCTTTCCTCCATACTTTCCCCATCATCCCAAATTTAGGCCACTGCTCTTTGTCCTACAAGGGCAGAGAAAAGTTGTAGGGTGGGATGGGGGTAATGGAATGACAGATGGACAAAGTAAAACATTTCCTTCCCAACACACTTACTGCAGCAACTGAGATAGAGGAAAAGGATAGAAATAAAGATAATGGCAAAATCTGAATCCACATTTTAAGCACTTCTAACCATGAAGACTGGATATGAGGTTATCATTCCAGTAGCATAACAGTGGACAGAAGGAGGAGCAGGGCACCAGCCCCAGGTAACTAACTTAGAGGGGGCACCAGAAGATTGCCTCCATCCTTGTTAATCTTTGCCATGACAGCTGTGCACAGCTCAGTTGGAGAGACCAGATGGGAGCAGCCCTGGCTAGGGCTGGTTACTTTCTGGCTAGGGAAGCCACATGCTGGGGCACCCCAAGCAGATGAAACCATACTCGTTCTCAGCCCCTACTTTCCTGTGCTTCGTAACCCCACGCAGGGGATTTTTATCCTGGATGCAAAACTCATTAGTTATGCCTCTGTTTGGCTCAATTTATTGCAGAGAAGTGGCTGCGCTCTGAAGTTAGAACCTACATTTTTCCCATAATGCACTCCCTGGAGTTTTGGTTTCTTCTTTATTTAGAAATCTAGACTTATCTGCCTTGAGAAGGACATGCAGCAGGTTCAAATCAAAAACCATTTTTATCTGTATCATTCCACACATTTCATGCACAGGCAGTCCTCGGACTTATGACACAATTGGTTCCTGAAAATTACGTCTTAAGTCGAAGCATTGTAATGTGGAACCAATTTTCTTATAAGAAACAATGTTATAAATGCGGGATTGGTTCCTGAACCAAGGCGTGATACCCTATTTTTATCAAAAATACCCCAGAATTTTGTACTTGATCAATTATAGATGAGTAATATAGCTACATTAATGTATTTATATTGTAAATAGCAATCATATTAATTTGGAAGGACTTCTTTGAGGTGACTTTGCTGGACTTTTTGAAAGGCTCTTGGTTGGACTTTTTGAAGGGTTCTTGGCTGGAGTCTTTTCAGGAGTCTTGGCTGCAGGTTTTTCTGGAATCTTGTCTGCTTTCTTAAAGAAAGTGTCCAAGGAAATTTGGACAGATGCTCTCCAGGGAGATGAGTGACACAGTGAACTTGTTCGCTGGCGTGGCATCACATCGGATCAAGCGTTGTAAAGTTGAAACTGGTGTCATAAAGTTGAAACAGGGTGTCAATTTATAAATGTTGCAAATGTGAGACTTCATAACTCGAAATGCTGTAAGTCGAGGACTGCCTGTACTGTTTACTGGGCAGTAAGGAGGGGACTTGAAATTTCTAAAACAAAACTCTGTCTTTAATAAGAGAAAGAGATACAAAAGTGTTTTGACTGCAGCTAGCCTTCAGGTTTCCAGGAGACTCCTCCAAAATCTTCTCCCTTTTCAAACTCAAACTCCTCTCTCTCTCAAAATCCATGCAGCTTCCTACAGCTTGCCTTTTAACTTGATGATAAGACATCCCTTGCACAAACAGTTGCTAACTTCCTGGAGCTACACCTTAAAGACAAGGCCTTCGCTGCCAGCCCATATGTACCTGTTGAACCTCATGTTCCTTCAGCTATGATGGTCTTTGAACTAGTCTTCTACTCCTTGTGTAATTGTTTTTCAGGATTACCTTCATTCTGTTAGATGACATCCTGTTCATTCACTATGTAACTTATATTCCTTGTTTGTTCCAACTTTATCAAGCCAGATGACAACTCAGGATCTAAGTCTCCCTGGTCTTAGCTAGGGGTGTGTGAAGCAGGCCTTATTCAATTCAGATTTGGATTCAGCCCAAATCAGGGACAGTGATTCGATTAATTGATTCAGATCCCCAATTCGATTTGGCTGAATCCAAACCTGAAGCTTCGATTGTGATTCAGAGAATCGGTGATTCAGAGAATCAGTGATTCGGACATAGACACAGCTGTAAAAGGTCTGCCAGGGAGTTCACAGCAGGCCCCCCCCATGCCTCCCCAGCTTGGTGACTGGCCGCAGGGGGAGCCCCGTAGACCCAGGAGGCACCAGTCACTGAGCCACAGCTGGTATGGGGAGGGCCCCCAATGCGCTCCCTGGCAGACCCAGAAGTGGACCGGAAGTGCTCCTGGTCCACTTCCGGGTCTGCTGCCAAGCACGCTGGGGAGTCCCCCATGCTTCTGTGGGACACCCCACGTGCCCCAGCATTGCAGCACTCACAAGCCCCTGCTACCTAGAGGTATGTAGAAAAAATATTTAAAGCTGTGTCTATGTCCAAATCTCTGAATCTTTCTGAATCTCTCTGAATCGATTTGGAGGGTTCCAGTTTGATTCAGAGAAATTAAAGGGTCTGCTGATTCAGTTTGGATTCAGAGATTCAGCCACCGAACAAGGCCGAATCTCCACTGAATCGAATCAGGGAACGAAGCTTTGTACAGCCCTAGTTTTAGCTTAACACCGGGTGCTACATGTGAAATTAATGCACATGAATAAATGTGAGCATATATTGCACCAGAGTTTATTGTTCCTGGGCATCACATCTTCATTTGTGCCTGGGACCACAGCATGTTGAGCCAGGTAGGAGCAGCCCCAGCTGGCGGGGGGGTCAGGGGTTCAGCCTGCCAGCTTGGGGCTGCTCCAACCTGGCTCAATGTGCTTCAGAGGAACTGGTGCTCCAGTATGAGGATGTTCCAATATGGGGCTAGACAGCAGGCAGCCCCCCACTGAAACACCCTCGTACCCCAGCCAGACTTATCAGTGTCTATGCCTGTGGTGCTATGCACTAAAGAATGCTGCTGAAGTACAGTGCTTAGATTTACAAGTACTAACCTGTGGTGGAGTTAATTAGTTTGCTGCAGCAGCTGCACATGTAGATGTTGAGACTTTACCTCAGAGCTAATTAGGTAGCTCCGCAGTAAACAGCTCATGTAGATGCGCCCACTGTCATTTAATTTCCACTACTGTCCCAAGTCTTTGGCTGCCTCATAGGAGCTGGTGTCATCGGGAAGGCTTTGGCTTCCATGACCACAGCCCGCTCTTTGGCGAGAGAGGCAGCGAGCTGCTGGGAAGAGATGGCCTCCACCTCTGCCCCCCGGGGAGGAGGCTCTTCTCAGCCAGGCTGGCTGACCTGCTCCACTGTGCTTTAAACTGAGCCCGCTGGGGGTTGGGGGGACTACTGCCACTGCTGGCCTGCTGAGCAACCCTTGCAAAGCCAGCAGACCAAGGCACTTAAGGGAGCCCACCCCTGCCCCAGCCCTGGCACAATCTGTGGGCAAGGCAAGAGCCCCCAAGGGGACACTAATGCCAGGAGCCTGGGCAACAAGCAGGAGGAGCTCATCCTCCTGCTCAGTGCAAAGAATTATGATGTCATTGGGATAACGGAGACCTGGTGGGACTCCACCCATGACTGGACCACGGGTATAGAGGGCTATACCCTGTACAGGAGGGATCGTGTTGACAAAAGGGGCGGGGGTGTAGCTCTCTATGTGAAGGAAAGCTACATGTTCCTGCAAGCTGATGTTGGCGACCAGCATGGACAGCTAGAGACCCTCTGGGTAAAAATTCGTGGGGAATATGGCACAAGGGACACAATGGTGGGAGTCTACTAAAGACCTCCCACTCAAAGTCCTGAGCTTAACCAGGAGTTCGCCCGGGAACTGACTGAGGCCGCTTGCTCCAGGACCTTGGTTGTCATGGGTGACTTCAATTACCCGGACATCTCGTGGGAAGATCACTCAGCAAAATCCGAGCGGTCGCAAAGCTTTCTCTCATGAGTGGATGACCTCTACCTGACTCAAGAAGTCTATGGGCCAACAAGAGGCAAAGCGCTGCTCGACCTGGTACTGGCTACGGGGGATGACCTAATCGGCGACCTAGTGATCGGTGGGAAGCTGGGTGACAGCGACCACGAGCTGATCACCTTCACCATCCACTGTAAAGCTGGCAAGTCAGTCAGCAACACAGAAGTCCTTGACTTCAGAAAAGCTGACTTTGACAAGCTCAAGAGGCTTGTCGGTCAGGCCCTTAGGGACCATGACCCCAGGGAGATGGGAGTTCAAGAAGAGTGGTTGCTTCTCAAGGAAGCGATCCTCAATGCACAAGCTAAATCTATTGCAACATGGAGGAAAGGCAGCAAGAAGGCACACCAGCCCTCCTGGCTCTCCAGGGACCTAGCGGACCTCCTATGGCTAAAAAGGAAAGCCTACAAAGGATGGAGGATGGGATTCACCTCCAAGGAGGATTATTCTGCACTGGTCCGGTCCTGCAGGGAGCAAACCAGGAAAGCCAAGGCTGCAACTGAACTCCAGCTAGCTTCAAGCATCAAGGACAACAAAAAGTCCTTTTTTAGATATGTGGGGAGCCGGAGCAAAAGCAAGGGCAACGTTGGACCCCTGCTAAACCAGATGGGTCAACTGGCAACTGACGCCCAGGAAAAAGCCAACCTATTAAATAGGTACTTTGCATCAGTCTTTCATCAGTCCCATGGGACGCCCATGCCTGCTATGGGACAGGGAGATCCGTGTGATGGGGATCCCCTACCCTCCATAAATGCTGACCTCGTGAAGGAACACCTTGAGAAGCTGGATACCTTCAAGTCAGCCGGCCCTGACAATCTGCACCCCAGGGTACTCAAGGAGCTGGTGAGCGTCATAGCCTAGCCCCTGGCACGGATCTTTGAAAACTCCTGGCGCTCTGGTGTAGTGCCCAAAGACTGGAAGAAGGCCAATGTGGTGCCGATCTTCAAGAAAGGGAGGAGAGTGGATCCGGCTAACTACAGGCCCATTAGCCTGACTTCTATCCTGGGGAAGATCTTAGAAAAGTTTATTAAGGAGGCCATCCTTGATGGACTGGCCCAGGCTAACATCCTAAGGGATACCCAGCATGGGTTTGTTGCGGGTAGGTCTTGTTTGACCAATCTCATTTCCTTCTATGACCGGGTGACCTATCACCTGGACAAGGGAGAAGAGATTGATGTCATATATCTTGACTTCAAAAAAGCTTTTGATCTGGTATCCCATGATCACCTCTTGGCCAAACTGGCCAGTTGTGGCCTTGGCTCCACTACGATCTGCTGGCTGGGAAATTGGCTCCATGGTTGGACCCAGAGGGTTGTGATTGATGGCAGTCACTCATCGTGGTGCCCTGTGACCAGTGGGGTCCCTCAAGGCTCTGTCCTTGGACCCATACTGTTCAACATCTTCATTAATGATGTGGACATTGGAGTCAGGAGTGGACTGGCCAAGTTCGCCGATGACACCAAACTTTGGGGCAAAGCATCCACGCCAGAAGATAGGCGAGTGATCCAGGCTGACCTGGACAAGCTCAGCAAATGGGCAGACGAGAACCTCATGGTGTTTAACACCGAAAAATTCAAGGTTCTCCACCTTGGGAGGAAAAACCTGCAGCATCCTCATAGGCTTGGCAGTGCTACGTTGGATAGCACTACAGAAGAAAGAGACTTGGGGGTCATCATTGACCACAAGATGAACATGAGCCTGCAATGCGATGCTGCGGCTAGTAAAGCAACCAAAATGCTGGCTTGCATCCATAGATGCTTCTCGAGCAAATCCCGGAACGTCATTCTCCCCTTGTACTCGGCCTTGGTGAGGCCGCAGCTGGAGTACTGCGTCCAGTTTTGGGCTCCACAATTCAAAAAGGATGTGGAGAAGCTTGAGAGAGTCCAGAGGAGAGCCATGCGCATGATCAGAGGTCAGGAAAACAGATCTTACAATGATAGGCTGAGAGACATGGGACTCTTTAGCCTGGAAAAGCGCAGGCTCAGGGGTGATCTGATGGCCACCTATAAGTTTATCAGGGGTGACCACCAGGATCTGGGGGAACGTTTATTCACCAGAGCGCCCCAAGGGATGACAAGGTCGAACGGTCACAAACTCCTGCAAGACCGTTTCAGGCTGGACATAAGGAAGAATTTCTTTACTGTCCAAGCCCCCAAGGTCTGGAACAGTCTGCCATCGGAGGTGGTTCAAGCACCTACATTGAACACCTTCAAGAGTAAATTGGATGCTTATCTTGCTGGGATCCTATGATCCCAGCTGACTTCCTGCCCTTTGGGCAGGGGGCTGGACTCGATGATCTCCCAAGGTCCCTTCCAGCCCTAATATCTATGAAATCTATGAAATCATGGCAGCTTGGGTCATTCCCTTTAGTCACTGATTGTGGGACCCAGACAAGCTCACTTGTTCTTAGGGAACTCAAGTCCTTGTTGCCTTTGCTGTAGCCAGCTGCCTGCCTAGCCTGCTGTTGTCTGAACAGCTTCTGTGTCATATCTGTCCTTCTCTGCCAAGAAGCACAGCCTCAGTTCTCCAGCCATAAGGTTTTAAGCTACCGTCTACCCCCTGGGATGGTCCATTGCACACACAGGGATAATTTCCCTCTGGGACTAAATCATTTCAGTTCTGAAGCAGTGCACAGTATCCGGACATGGTATGTTGGGTGTTCCAGACCTTGTAAAAATTTGCCTTCAATTTTCTGATCATGTTTCATGCCTGAATAACCTCCAGAACTGGATTTCAGAAACTGGATTAGCACTCAAATGTCACCACATAGTTTTTGCCAAATAGTTAAAAGCAAATAGTTTTTCTGTTCTGACCACTTCCTAGGGTTGGGCTGGGTTTTTACAAAGCATAATATTCTTGGCACTTTTCCATGTATACCCTCAACCAAGCATTCGTGTCTGACCAGTGGATATGTTTTCTGGTTCCTCTCAGCCCTACTCTGTCTTCATAAAGTATTATATGGATGTGGGCATATGAACAGTTTACCATGGAGCTGGAGAGGGTGGGGCTTTACTGTGTGCATCAGCGGTTTTGCTGTAATTGTTCAGGTGCACACTCATACCCTGGATAAGTGGGAGCTAAACCACAGTAGATTAGCCCTCAAAATGAAAGAGGGATAAATTACTGCAAGGTTGCTTCTACTTTCGTCAGCATAAGAGTATGTACAGGCGCATTAACCGAACAGCAACCAATGTATGGTAAAATCCCAGCTCTCTGTCTCATGGTCCATGGTTTGTACGTCCCTCTCTCCATGATGTCACATATTTGCTGGGATTCCTGCTTAGTCAGTACCCTTTGTATAAACTGTTTGTACGCACACCTCATTCTTCACCTGGCAATAGAAGCTGACCTTCTACGAGCCCTGCTTCTTGTCAACTGGCCAACTCTGAAGTACTGAAGCCTCATCTTGCTTAGTACTTTTGTTGGACTGTTTGGAGCCTCCCAGTGATGGACAAGTATTTTGGCATGTGGATTATCTCCATCTCCTCCTGCACTATATTCAAGAAGGCATGTATAGCAGTCAGGAGCTTCCTGGGCAGTGCTTTTTCCTCACCTCATTGTGCTGGAATCTCAGTAACATGTGTTGCAGGCACTTGGGTGTATTCAGCAGTAGCTTTTTCATGATGACTTTCCAGTGGCTTGTGATCAGACTACCTGTCCCTCTTGTGTCCAAGGCTGAACTGATCATATAATTCCATTCCAAAGAGCAAAGCCAGTAGCGCCTTTTCTGTTTGAGTACATCTGCTGCCTGTCTGGAGTTGCAGGTTTTGAATTAGTGTTGCTCTAGGTCTCTTCTTGTGGCATTGCACTGCAGTTCTGTCTGCTTTGCAGGATTTCAGTACTTTGGGATTGCTGCCTTGCTCAGGATTTTCTTTACTTTTTCAAATGTCTGCCCTTGAGTCTCTGAACCTACCTACACTACACCACAGGTTGAACACTGTCTCCAGGGTTCACAGGTGTGCATAGAAGCCCTACTTCTGGACTCCCTTTACATCTACCATCTGGGAAGCTCTTTAATGGCTCTCAAGGCCCAGCTAAAGTTCCTCAAGAAGACCATAAGCATCAGATACAGAGAACTCAGTTCCCCTCATTTTCAGGATTCAGGATAACATTCCACTCCTGGCATCTGTTTAGAAATGGTCAAAACTTGGTGCCCTGCATTTCCTAATCACTTGCCAACTTCTCCTACAAATAATAAGAATTTCAGTAGCTACAGTCTTGAAGCATCAGGATCCCTCTAAGGCCTTGTCCACTTTATACCAGAATAATTTCGGGTTCCAGCTGAAGTCCACTGGCATTTGTTCCAGCAGTGCCTGTCCAAGAGGTGAAGCAAAGGTTGCCAGGTGTCTGCACGCCTCCTCTAGCTCAATATGACAGAACTGTCTTTACATCACAAACAAGGGACACTTTTTGCAGTGGGTAGATCAGGCTGGAAATAGACAGCAACTTATTTTCAATGCCTCTTTAAGTGTGTTGGCTCCATGCAGATCCTCTGCTTACTTAAGGGTTTTCAAGTCAGTACAAGACAGCTGACCTGCCCTGTGTTCATTTCAGCAGCTGAAATGATACCTCCTGTTTGTAGGCTTGTCAGTTCCTTCTTCAGTGGCTCTTGTTGGACTGACAATATTTTGCTTTTTACTAGTCTCTTGGGCTGCATGAGTGGGTGTCCATTTAACTTCAGCTTGCTATTGACTTGCATGTCTTCTTGAAATACGTCTTTGGAATATTACAAGAGAGGCATGCCTCTTCTCTGACCTCTCTCACGTTAAGGGCATTTCCTGGGGGCTCCTGCACCACTGAGAGCCCCAGCAGGCCACCCACTCCTGGCAGTGTGCAGTTTTAGGTCATATCCAGCAGCAAAATGCCCTGTTTATATGGGCAACCCTGAATCTAAAATGGCTGCCCTAATCAGGCACCTGCCGGCTGCTGTCTTTTGGCCCTTAAAGTGGCAGGCACAAACAGTGCCCTGCCACAAGGGGTCACAACTCCTTGCTACCTGGTTAGTTGTGCAAGGGGAGGAACGTCCAGCGGCAAAGGTCAGGGATCAGGGACGGGGCTTTCGGTGGCAAGGGTCAGAAGGCGGGACTTCCAGTACCAAGATGGCAACCAGGGAGTGGGGCTACCCATGTGGCCCTCGACAGCTCACCAAAACTCATCAAGTGGCCCTCTGCCCAAAATAATTGCTTGCCCCTGCCTTATAGAATAGCTGCAAAAACAGACAGTTAGAAGGCTGGTAGCCTTCTCTGGTAGATTTGCACTGAGGCCCAAGCCCAAATCTTTAGATGGGAAAGTAGCATTTTTCAAAGTCCCCAAAGCAGGTGAGACTCTCCCCTCCCATCCCCTCCATGCTCAGAGGTTCTCCCCACACTTCCCCTCCCTTTGCACCCTCCCCCCAACTCCTGTTGCTGCTGCTTTCCATGCTGTCTTGAGCTCAGGGGAAGCTTCAGAGCTGCTCCTTCCCCCTCCAGTCAGGTTCTGCAGGGGCTGGACTCAGTTGCAACAGAGTAGCAGTAGCAGAAGCAGCAATGGGCAAAGGGTTTCCCCTCACTGTGCCTGCTCCCGGGGAGACCAGGTAAGGTTGGAGAACCCACCCATCATCACTGCTTGAGCCCAGTCCATATGCAGCCCAGTTGGAGGAGGCAAAAATTGCTCAGGAGCTTTTCCTGCCCCCAGGAACAGTGGGGAAAGCAGCAAGGGCAGGGGAGGGAGGGAGGGAAAGGGTGAGGAGGCAATGTGTCTTTGACCAGGGAGGGGAAGAGGGGTAGGATTCTTACCTGGTTTTCAGGATTTTAAAAAGTTCCCAAAGGCTCTCTCTTCCCAGACTGCCTGCACCAGTGGGGCCAGTGCGTGAGGGGCAGAGGCTCTAAGTGAGAGGGGCAGCTACCTCTGCAGCCAGGGTGGCTGCTCCCACACCCCTGCTTGCTAGATCTACCCCTGCAGACAGCTACACTCTGCCTGGGATTCTCTTCCACCTGGGAAAATAAGAGCTACTTAAGGGCTGTAAGGTGGAGATAGATTTGGGCTTGAGTCACACTGAGTCATCTTTCTCTTACTGCAGGTCTCTTGTTTTTAGAAACTGTATGTCCTGTTACATTTTACTTTGTTGGACATCTGCAGTGCTGGGACAAAGAGTAGCTCTACCCCCCTTGCAGAGTTGCCTGTAGGCTGAGCATTTTTCTTTCAGCCTTTTATACAACTTACCACTGGGCCATGAAGTCTGCCTGCTCAGGCAGTCCGTCTCAGTTCTACTTCTGGGACTCTTTTCTACCGAGTCCATGTATTTGTTCTACACCAGTGGCTCTTATTGTGTTGATCCCCTTCCTGGACAATTTGGTTACCATTGCCATTTGGCTGCATTTCTCAAGTGTTAAATCTGTTTTCCTCAACCATGTCTTCTGTTAGCTGGAATTACTTGTCCCATGAGTAAGCCTGTCTCTTTAATGTCTCTATAGTTACAAAAGGATGCCTGTGTTTTCAGCTCCATAATGTGAAGTACTAATTCTCTATTTTGCTCTTTGTTTTGGGTAAAATTATTCTACTGTCTCATGCTGTTTGGGGTCACAGGACTCAAACACTCTTCAACTGGCCATTATTTCTGGCTCACTTGCTCTTTATTTCCCTCAAGAAGACAGTAAAAAAAGCTTTCCATTCATGCTTTTATTTTTATCCCTCAGGGTCAGCCATTGCTTCCACTGTTTCCAGGCTTGTGCAAGGTTGTTTTTAATCTGGCAATCCAGCATCCTAGGAGTTCTGTCTTCTCTGTGCTGTCTTTTTACTCCATTTCTGGTATGGTGACTATGGATGCATATGGCTGTACTAAGTCAACTTAAAATAAGATGACTTAAATAAATCGACTTAATTAAGTTGACTTAAGCAACGTTGGAATGTACACATGTCTAGTGGTGGGGGCACTTTAACTAAAGTTTGTTAAATGAGCTTTAGTTAAAGCACCCCTGCCACCATTTTGAAGTGTGGGATGCTGAATACGTGATGCGGCACCCACCTTCACCCTGGAGTATGTGTAAATACCTCCCTTGTGATCTAACTTGACTTAACTAATCCAACTCAAGACGATACATCGCGGAGCTGTGTTATCTTGTGCTGCATTTAAGTCGACTCTGCTCCACAGATGTGTGTATGCACTGACTTAAAAAGTTAAGTCAGCTTAACTGTCAGAAAGTTAATACGTGTGTATACTTTCCTGGCTGTGTGATTGCTGCCACTGTGTTCCAGGTACTGCATGCTGGACAAGAACATGAGAGGACTCCATGTTTCTAAAATTAGACTATTAAAGAGAGATATTCAAAGAATTGCCGCAGCTGCAGTGAGCACTCCAGCCGTGTGCACACAGACCAGCTTCCTGGGGTTCACCGAGCTCTTCCTTCCTGCAACATGTGCACCTGCCTCCACATTCCCTGCTGCGACCTATGCCAGGCAGGATAACATGAAATAAGCAAAATCTTCAGACTAGAAAGAAGGAGACAAGCATTTTGGAACCAAGTGAGAAAAATTTGTGTAGAATCAGCCTTTCCTAGTAATGACCAGCCAATGACAGAAGAAAACAGGAGCTCCTGCAACCTGCTACAGAAATTCCCCCTTTCACCTCAGTACCTAGGAGGAAAGAGCCATGAACGGGCTCAAATCCATTTCACATACTTACTATTTCATCTTGGTCTTCCCACTCCACTTCAGAGAGATCCACACTATTGTAGTTTGGTTTAGGCTTCAACTTCTTCCCCTCTTTATACTGTGGTTTATAAAAAAGACACAGCAAATGGTGAGCTAACTTTTCAGGACAACCTTATAGCAAGTCAGCCAGTCAATATTTATCTAATGTGGCGGTCTCACTTAATGTTGACTGACTGACAAGAGGGATTCATCTTACCCCAGTGACACTGTATTTCTTACATGTGACCAAGGCCTAAAGATGTAAGGATTTCTTGTCAGGACACGTCACTGCAAGATTAAAAAAGCCTAGCAGGAGACTAGATGGGGTTGCTGATAAATGATATAGGCTGGTTTAGGAGGATGTTCTCTCAGATCAGTGCATGCAGAGAGAGCAGTACAGCTCCCTTGACAAAGGAAAACAGATGTTGGCCACAACTGAAGAATAAACCCATTATAAAAACAATATTGGATCTGTTCTGGTGAAATTTAGGTGTTGTTTTCACTGATAAAAAAGGCATGCATTTACCTCTGGGATAAGCTAACACATTAGCTATTCCATTGTGAAGAAACATGGGAGGCAAGGCCCTGTAATTTACTGTGAAATAAATTAGGAGAGGTCAGCCACAAGTTGGGAGGCAGAGTGCTGACCTTGGTGGAGACTCCACCAGTGCCTTGTCTCTACTCAGAATTGTAAAGTGACGTAACTATGGTATGCTTGCAAAACTCCTGCCTTTATGTCAGTGAAGATAAAGTCTCTGTGTAGCACTCACACTTGCGCACACAAACTTGTGTAGCACTCGCACTTGCACACTCATGCACACATAGAAACACTACTCCCATTGCTGTTCACAGACAGACACTCTGGATGGAATTCATCCCTGTGTGCACAGGGACCAGCAAAGGGATGGAAGAGGTTTAGTTTGTGCCTACCCGTCAACCTGAAGCTTCAGGGCTAGCACAGATCCTAAACTGCGCCTGACTGGCCAAGACCACTATGGGGTTTGAGGCAACTGAGGAACAGATGTGAAGTGCAGGACAGCTCTGGCAATATAGTCTTATACCTGAAAAATACTGCCTCTTGTTTCTAAGACACACTAGGATACTCACTCTACCAATTATATTGGTAAGGCCCCAGATCTACTGCTAAAAGGCAGCCATTATTTGGGTGCTCTACCTTCTCAGTCTCTAAGTGAGACCGTCTTAGCATGTGTCACTTTTTGGGATATCAGCAAACTAGTATCCATCTCCGAAGTCACACATGGACTCTGATATAAAGGAACACACAAATACAGAATATGTATGTGTATGTATACCTACACATATATGCACATGCATGTGTGCACGTGCACGCACACACACACACGACAGAAACACACAAGCACTTAGAGCATACTACCATTTACATGTCCATTAGAAGAGTTGCTCTGACTCTCTGCTGATACATTTGAGTAATTCACACAAACAAGCCTGGTGGCAAGAAAGTCTGTACACAGCAGGAAGTCCCTGCAGTGACCCAGGAGCCTGAACAAAGATACCCAAATTTCCTAAGTCACATACCAAAGGCCGAAGGTCTGGGTGTGAGAGGATGTAGCCATTGTTAGTGTTCATAAAGGCATATCCATGGACACCCAGCTGTTAGGAAAAAAAGTATTAGAAGAATTAGCCTTATTCCTTCTCCGGGCACTACTCCCTAACATGGCACAATTTTGTTCATTGTCCATCAACATTCGAAAGTCTTTCTTTAATGAGTCCAGCCATCAAGAAAAGGCCCCAATATCCAGCTACTGCGTATCAGGTTATAAGCTGCCCTCTGTGTAGTGAGAGAAATTTGACTGGGCACTTGTGTACAAAAACAGATAGACAGACCCCTATCAGGTAGCTGAGCTTTGTATGCATTTACAGTGAATGTTCATGAGAAGTAAGGCTTATCCCTAAAAAGCAGCTGACAATTACCATTTCAGAGGATAGAAATAATTTTGTAAAGGTATATGCACATTTAGAATGTGAAATACTGCAAATACTACAATGGTACAATCATACATACTGGAGAAGCTCTCAAAATATTTCATGGTGATTACAGTAGATACACAACCATTCATGCAAAACTGAGCATAGATTTCATAGCTCACCCCTCTAGAAACTAAACTTTCTGCATCATGTCTCAGTCCTGGAAAAGCCAAACTCAGCAGAGGTCAGTCCTGCATTTTCAGGTTTGAATACTGTTTAAGAAGTAACATAGTCTAACAAGAACAGGCAGTGAATGACCTGGTCTGCAGGGGAATTCTGAAAAAGCAACTATTTGATTAGGTCCATTCAGTACATTTTCCAACCAAACCTTGAGTTTCTAAACAAACAAGGATTATCTGTAAGGCAAGAATGTGTAAGACTTCCATTTCTAAAAACAAAAAATGACAGAAAATTCACAAAGAGAGAATTCACAAATTCTTAGAGAGATTCAAGCACTGAGGCATAACTGAAATTAAGTAAAAATCTCCTCTAATCTAGGAAGCAAAATGCATGCTATTCAGCCTTTAGCTAGTGTTCACTTATGGAGCTGTTCATCGCCTTTATTCATTCCAAAAATGACACTGGTCCTACTTTGCCTGGAACAACTTCCTACACAATCTCTAGCAAACACCATGCAACTTATTCTCTCAGCATGGTAGTACATGAAGACCTATGTCCATTGATTTTAAAAGGTTTTCTATCACAGTATAAAAACATACCCTTTGTCTCATTAAATTGAGATTTCCAAGCATAAAGAAAGCCCCAACATATTTAAGCACTCAAGAGCTGCAGTCATAGGATCATAGGAAAGTAAGGTTGTGAGGGAACTCACAAGGTCATCTAGTCAAGCCAGGGTCATCCTTGACTAAACCATCCCACCAAGTATCTGTTTAACCCATTCTTCAAAACGTCCAAGGATGGAGATTCCACAATTTCTCTGCGTAACCTGTTCCAATACTTGACCACCCTCATAGTCAGAAAGTTCTTTCTAATCTCCAACCTAAAATTTCCCCTGCTTTAAATTTCCCCCTGGTACTATGACCAAGTTCCCCCTTTTATAGAATTCCTTTTTGAGTTTCATCTCAATGAAGAGATTGGCCATGTTGATCTCCTGTTGCATGTCCCATTCTTCTGTCACATCAAGATAGCTTGCTCTTGTGTCCTTAAGGGGGCCTCCTTAAAGTACAGCCAGTTCTTACAAGATTTACAAGTGATCCTTGCTGCCATCATGATTGATGGCTAGAAAATTATATTTAGAGGTTTGCTTTTGGGAATTGGCTTGTAGATAAAGTAGATATGCATTAGAACAATAGTCCAGGGGAATGGCAAGGGTTACTTAGTTTCTAAAAGCCTGTTTGTGACAAAGTTTCCTTCAAGGACCACTCTGTCTGAAGCCAGCAGACACACAGGCTGGGAAATTGAAAACACATACCACATTGTTCCATAACATGAGATAAGATGGCATTAGGTCACAGTGCCCCACTGTAGAGCCCCTGGGATTTCTGGTTTTGGTGGATGGACCAAAGTAGGAGGCTGGCAAATGACCAGATTAGGATGTGTGCATGTGCTGAGTTTGGGAAGCAAAGGACTATGATGACAGGACAGAACGTGGACAGTATGATGACCACAGGGAAACCAATCAGTGATGCTTGGAGATGAAGAGTCATCATAGGAGAAAGGATACAAAAACAGGGATTTCAGAGCAGCAAAGGGGGTCCCTGAGAAAGGCCACCATGGACAGAGGGCACAGCACCAGCCCATCTCACCCACCCCACTGGAGTGGTTAGGTCTCGGCCTTTGACCTCCAGGCTACAGACATCTGATATTCAAGAGAGAACCACAGGGTGAAGCTTGCATACTAGCTAGATGAACCTTCTCTCCATGACAGTCCTAGGACTGGTAGATATAGAACTGTGGGGAGGGGGGTTATTTTGTTTGCCTTGCCTGCATTATTCTTATCTGCTATTTATGTGTATCAATAAATTTGCCTGTTATTAAATGGAGAAGTCATGGTTGGTCAAAGGGTTTGGGTCTGCCTGGAACATGGAACCTGGGTCCTAAATTCAGTGCCAACAATGATCTGATAGCATTTCCCTATAAAATTTTACTACCATTCTTTTTTTCTTTCAAATGAGATTCACTGCCTTCTTGCTTCCAAAAGATTTACAAGTGAATGCAGAGCTGATGAAAAGTACACTTAACAGCCCTAGAGAATTAATTTCTCTGTTGACATAAAGGATACAACATAGTGACTGACAGTGCAAGCCTCCTCCACATGGCCCTGACAACAAATCTCAACCCATACCTTAAAGAAGTACCTGTAAGCACAGTAGAATACTTTGGTCTTCACTGTCCATTTCATACTTGGCATATCTACTGGCAACATCAATGGTGATACCAGCTGATTTGGTGGATTTTGTCTACTGGAAACTGGCAGGAAGCTATCCACTATTTTCAGATAGACCTCCAAAGGGTCATGTAATGGTGATAACCTGAGTCATCATCATCACAGAAAGAGATTTAAGTTAGTGACCAAGGGGCAAAAATACTCCATTGTTCAATTACTAGTCCCCTGACTCATTAAGTCTCTGTATTTCTAGGGCAGGCCACAGCCTTGTCATGGAAAATGATCACTGTGTACAAATCAGGTTTCTTGTTTTGTGTGTGTGTGACTACATACGCATCTCTATACAGTAAATGATTTATCATTGGATCATATACACAAGAGCAGTGATTGGTCATTTAGCTGCAAGTGATGGCAAATGCTTTATATGGGCTTGAGTCTTACCTTGTATCGTGGGGCCAGTTTCAGTAGCTCCCTCAATGGAACATCAGAGCCTACTACTCCCAGGAGAATACCATGAGATCTCTTCGAAATAAAGGAGAAATTGTTTTCAGAAGCAACACTCCACAAACTCTTAGACAGCTGTCAACTGCATTACTCTGTCAGGGTATAGCCAGGGCTTGAGTCAGCTATTTTTGTTAAGAACTGTGCGACTGACAGATCTAAAAAAACAGTCACCAGTGAGGAATTCCCATAGAACAGGATTAATGCTAATGGAGTTCTAAAGGAGTAGGTACCGGGTCCAACACTATTCAACAAGTACATCTATGACTTTCAAATAAACATAAAATGGTTGCTGACAAAATTTGCAGTTGGCGTGTAGATGGACAGAGAAGTAAATAATGGAGAGAGTTGAACAATCATGTAGGATTATCTTGGCCCTTTACTAAACTGGGTTCATTCAAACAAACCACATCTGAGTACAGCTGAATTCAAACAAATACATGTAGGAACAAGGAATGCAATCCACACCTACAGAATGAGGGACTCTAAAGAAGGTTTAAGGGTGACCTTAAAATAAATAATAAAAAATAATAAAAAATCCAGGCATGAATAAATCAACATGAGCTCTTATCTTACTCCGGTACTAGTGCAAAAAGAGTGAACGCAGTCCTTGGGCCTATAAATAAAGCAAGAGTGAGACGGTTTTGTCCTCTGTGTACAGCCTTGATGTAACTGGCACCAGAATCCTTCATACAGTTCTGGTATCTCTGTTTTTTGTTTCTTTGTTGTTGGTTTTTTTGTTTGTTTGTTTTTTATAGATGTTGGAAAGAAAGTTGAACAAAGCCACAGAAGCAGTTTCAGGCCTGGAGAAAGTGCCTTACAGTGACAGACGTAAGAGTTCAGTCTGTCTAGCTATCTCAAAGAAGACTGAGAGGTGACTTAATTACAGTGTATAAGTAGTTTCATAAGGAGAAATTACCAGCTACTCCAGGGCTCTTTAATCTTGTGATGAAAAGTAGAACAGCCACCTAGGGCTGGAAGTTGAAGCAAGACAAAAAGCAAAGAAGCCACAGTTTTTCTTCAAGCTGTAAAGGCGCTTTATGTTTAACTACTAAGGGAATTTGTGTGTTCTGCAGCTCTTGATGCCCTTCTAGAAGCTATACTGGGTTCAACAACTTATATTTGGGTAAAGTGGGCGAAGGAAAGTCTGCGAAATACAGGTCAGATTAGAATGGTTTCTCCTGGCCATAAAGTCTATAAATCTGGTGCTTGCTTAGGTACGAGGACAGTGGAGCTAAGAGGAGAAATGTCTTATTTAAGTGATATTTGAAAGAAGAAATAGAGACAAGGGCTGAGAAATCTGTTCAAGGCTGAGTACATGGCCACAAAAGCCCTTCTTGCCACTGTTTTGATTAGGCAGTGGTTTAAAAAAAATTACCAAAAAGCATTATATCCTTTTAGCTGCACTGGCTTCAAGGAGAATCAAGGGACTGAAAATCCACTTACCGTTTCATTCTTTTTGCTGAAGACTGGCATGGCCACTGTTGTCATGAGCAACAGACTTTGAGCCTGAGATGCAAAGAGCTGCCACGGGAAAAAAAATTGGTGTGTTAGTGAGTGGAACAGTACAGCTGGCTCAAGGTCAGAAGCAACCGAGTTTCTAGGAACCCTCAAATGCTGAATACGATTATACAGCAAAAAACCCTCTATATCCAAAAAAGGATCTTGGAAAGAATGCTTGCTGGTACACAGTGATACTGCTGGGATGAAAGCCAAGGAAATTTGTCAAAGAAAGAGGCATTAAAAGGTCTAATTTAATGTTAATGAAGAGAAGAAATCTTCAGAAATGAGAATGCTTTATGTTTATCCACACCAAGGGTATATAAGCATACACAGAAACATACTTAAATACCAAAGCACACATGCTAGAGTTATGAGAAACACAGATGTGTGTATACTCATGGATGCACAAACAAACAGCTTGCATAAATATAACCCAATGACACATACAGGAATGAGAAACATCAAAGGCACATGTTCAAAGGGGGCAAATAACAAAGAGTATATAAAACACACCTATCATGTACATAAAGACTGCATAAGAAACTAGAAAGACAGGAGCAAAAACACGAACATGCAAAAACATTCTTAGCTACACCCAAAAGCTTGCACACAGGACACAGCATAAAAACACATGCAGTATGCTGGCAAAGAGCTGTCAATACTTTGTGAGGTATGCATTCTAGAAAAGCACAAAATGCAGAATGAATGGTAGCATAACTGAAGGGGCGGGGTGGTGGGGGTGGACTGAGAATCAAGGTAGCAGCCCCAGAGACTGCTTCTGTTCGGGTTAGGGGGTACAAAAATAGCCACTGCTACAGTAGAGGTGGAGTGATCAGACCGCTGCAGTCAGCATAGTGGCAGCCTGCACTGCCCTGGGAGTTTGTGACTGTCCTGGGGAGAGCTGTCCTGCTGTGCCTCTGATGATAAACACATGCAACACACAAGATAGATGCACAAGAGCCTCACAGACATACCCAACTCTAAAAGGAGACTCTCCTTTCTTAATACATGAAGTGGCTCCTTTGCATTTTCCATGTGGACAGGTAAGCAGCTCACCTTTAGCTGCATCACAAATTCTTGCTGTGCATGCTAGGATATATAAAGGAGCCAGCCAATCTAGATGGTAATGTGAGGAAAAGTCAAGCCTGCATTACTGAGCTGGACGTCCTGCTACCATACCAGTTTCTGTGTGGATATCCCCCATTCATAGCAGTATCAGGACAGACACAGAAAAAGGGCACTTTGTGGCCAGACAGTGTACACATATAAAAATACAACCAATGAACTAAGCTAAGGTACAGCACAGATCTCTCATACCTATTCTTAAGCCACAACACAGCTCCCAGTACATCCAGTCTTATCCATTTCTCTTGACAGGTATCCTATAATGCTTCCTCAATGTTGGAAACTCCTCCTATCCCTGGATGTACAGTTCAGCAGGGACAACACCAATTAGAACAGAAAACACACTGATGGGCACAAGGGGTATGGCACACTCACAGAACATGAGATAAATGATTACCTCCTCAGTTTGTGGCAGCTGGCAAGAGACATGGATGGATAAATGAATAAATACATGAACGAATAAAAAGCATGAGAGGAAGCAAGATAGGAAGTGAAATGCAAGCCAGAACAGAGAGGTGGACAAGAACATCAGTGGGCAAAACACCCTCTCTGGGTGATTATGATGGCTTCTCCTGACAATGTGTTTGTCAGGAGAAGCAAATTGTGGATCATCTCCTAAGATGCCCTATAGCACCACAATGAACCCCACAAGATCTGGCAACATCAACATCAGAAGCAATGGCCTATGCAAAATATTGGGAATAGACCATATAGAAAGGTTGGACTGGAAACATGATGATGATGAAGACACTCTCTGGACTTTTGACACCACATACAAGAATCAGGTATCATAAAACTTGCTGTGTGGCAAGGTAGTACTATTGTTGGTTTTTCTCAGTGTTCTCCGTTACTGTCTCCTTAATGACTCGTGTACATAGTATGCTCAGCCGAATGTACTTATTGTTCTGCCTTCAGAGAACAGGTGAATTACTTTGGACATGGCAAAGTTCCAAAAAAAATACCTTGGCAGAGGTACAGTTCCACCAGGGCACAGAACTAAGGACCAGCCTTTCCAGGGCTTAATCAGCTGTCTCCCAAGCATGCATCAATGCAAAGACTATGTGCTTCAACACTTTTAGAAGCGTCTTGTTGAGTTTAACAACAGTATGATGCCCTAACTATAGAATTTGTCAGCTAGCTGACAGACTTCCAGATAACTCTGTTATACCCCTCAGGCTGGCCCTAGACATTCAATGCAACGGAGATCTTTCTATTTTAAATTCTGTAGGCTTCTGGGGTAAACTCTGTAAAATCCTACTAGTTTCATCCCTACTGAATGACTACTTCTTTTGTTACTAACTTAACTCCACATATGCATTATACATTTCAAACAACTGGTTTCTATTGGGACCCAACCCATTGCAGGATACCTACCTACTCCATAATAAGCATCATACTATTAAATAGGTCCTATAAGAAAAATCTGTGTTCTGAAAAGTTGTCATTAAGCTCTTTTGGTAGGAAAAATGCCAAATACACTCTAAAGTAGTGGAGGAGCTGATCAACAGGGCATAATTATTGTTTAATTATTTCAGAACTGGTGATTTCTTTATTACGTTCTTTCACCTGGATATTCCATATTGTGATTACTATATTTTCTTGCATACAACATGCCCCAGAATAAGATATGCACCTTACTTCTGAAAGGCAGAATGAAGAAAAATAAATATTTTCTTGTCATAAGTAACTGAGTAGCAACAACTAGGGCGCCAAGCCTGCTCTTTGTTCTGCTCCTTGTTGAATATGTACAGACTTCAATTGTACTTTTGTCTGGTAAGCTGCAGAATCATCTCTTGCTGTATTTATTGCATGTAATGCACACCCTAATTTCCAGAAGCTGATTTTTAGAAAAAAATGTGTGTACTATATGCTAGAAAATATTTTATGTACCTTCTTTTCCCATTGTCTTGAGAGGGGAATAAAACCAGCATTGCTACAGTGAACACAGGTTAGTGGACTAAGGGGCTAAACACGGTATCATCCTCCTTCCCTTTATAAAACAACCCTGCTCTACTCAGCTCTGACCCTGTGGATCATACTCCTAGTCATAGCGTGAACCCTCTCAAAATCTTTCCCACCTTCCTACACTTTCTTTATGAGGTCTTCCAGGTACCAAAGGTACTCCAAGATCAGGGACCCTATAACATCCAGCCTGCTTCCTATGGTACTGGAAGTCTGGCAAACCTGGAGATCCAAATAACCAGAGATTTAGTTCCCATGATTTAGGCTGCTGGATCTGTCCAAGGTGCCTAGAAACCCTGCCTACAACCTCTCTGGGGAGTATGGCTCCCAAGTATGACCTGCCCATCTGGTCCTATTTGCATGTGCCAGCCCCAGCAACATGGCAGTGAAGTTGCTTTAGGGGTGTCTCTCATGGATTTTGTTGGAGCTTGGACTCTCAGGTAGGATTTTTTTCAAAAATTTCTAAAACTGAAGATTGCAATATCCCCTGCTCCCTGAATTTCTTTTATGAAAAAGGAACAGCATTGTTTTAAAGCTTCAGATTTTTCTGGAAATGGGTAATTTCAACTTTTGATCAGCTCTAGGTCACTACTATGCCATAGACTGTCAGGTGGAATATGTTTATAGGTTAGAGGAATACCAAACCCAGAGGAAGATGCTGAGATCACCAGAGGCACAGTTAAGATGCCTTTCCTTCCAGAAACAGAAAATGGACTGAGGCAATTAATGGATTTATTTCAGGAAGGGCAATAGAAGGGTCCTTACATAATATCCCACCCCTCTTTCCTGCTCTACACTTTATCTTGCTTTCACAGGCACTGTGCTATGGTGCTTTTATGTTCAGAATATCTCCAGTTTTCTCCCACCATAGGCCAGAGACAAAAGGAGAAGCTAGATAAAAAAGCAGTAAATCAACAAAGAGCCATGTGGCCTACAACTGCACTGTGACAAAGTCACTGGAAATCACAGAATCTATGCACAGTCTGGGCACATCTCACACATTGGCCCTCCAAGTCCCTGCAAGGTATTCCTTTATCCCAAAGGTTGAGCCTATTGTGACTGTAATCATCCTATATTTTGCCAACCCAGAGAACAAAGGAATAAGACAAACACCTAGAACAAGATGTCTCCTGGTTTGTGATGGAGAGCAGGTTGCTGACCACAAGGCTGGAGGAAGAGAGTCTCAATGACCTATATCCTGAGCTACAATTAATCTCTTTCTTGTGAATAATTTTTTATGAAGTATTCTCTCTGCATGGTAATACTACTTAAATCATATTACACTTGTGTAATTAACTTCAGGCTCTTGGATCACTGCATAAGTTCAAGAGAACTCAAAGCTGCACAGAAGATTCGGCTTCAGGATCAAGGGGAAAGAAACACTGTCTAAATGGTGCATAATATCTTCTTTACAGACTTGCAGGTCTAGAGCAGTGGTTCTCAACCTTTTTCACACTGGGACTCATTAGCTTTATTATCAGCTTGCCGTGACCCATACCTTTCCAGTCCCTGACCCACAGAGTCTCTCTCTCTGTCCCTCCCTTGCCTCTTTATGCTCCTGTTCTATCTGGCCCCCTACCTCCTTCTCTACCTTCCTCTCCTCCTCTCGTGCTCTTTACACTGCTCTGCTGTAGTTCTCACCATGCCCCCCGCATTGTCTGCCAGCTCCATGAAGCCTTGCAGCATTTCCCGCAGACCTCCCCAAGGCTTTTTAAAATCTTCTTGTGACCCACATTTGGGTTGAGACACACAGGTTGAGAAACACTGTTCTAGAGGGCTTCTCCATGTGTTCCAGGTAAAATATGCCTGTTCTCCAACCTTTCCTTTGCACAGGTCTGCCTATCAAGTGACTAAAAGCTTTTTCTCAATGTTCTTACCGCACTGTCCATATAGGCTTCAGTCCAAATAATGTCATGATCGTGGTTGATGACCATTGGACGACTAAGCACATGAAGATACTCCATCACATTCTCTTGAACGTCTGCCAGGGTAGAGATCTGAGTGTAGTAGCCTTAATGAAAGAACAGAAGTGCATCACTCTCCCAAGGCCTTTTCCTGGATTCATGAATGTTCATTTGTATTCAACAAGCGAAATATCAAGTTAAAACTACTTGCAACCCTTTTGTGTGCAAGTTAGAGCTCAAATTTAGCAACTGGGAATACTTATAAAATGGGGAAATTTTGAGCTTAAGTGCCTGCCTAGTTAACAAAAGCAACTGCCAACTTTCATAACTAATCAGGAACAGGGCAAGTTCCAACCACAAATGTTATAACTGAACCTCTGTATTTAACCAACTTTTGTTGATAAGTTAAATAAATTATCCAATTAAGAACAAAATACATTTCTGACTCAGGATGAAATCAACAGAAGTTCATTTACCTAATATCCAAAATTCACAAACAATCTACAGACCAAGAAGTATTTGCTGAAGATCATTGGGTATAAAAAACAAACAAAAAACTCCCACAAAAATCTAACCCCCTAGAAAAAGAAACCCCACATCTAAGCAACTTGCAAGCTGGTTCATACTAAGGGGCTATGGCAGTGTAACACCAATACTACTATTTGCAATTCCTGTATTTTCCTTGGATGTCCTCAGCCAAATGCTAAACAGGCTCAAACTGCATTGCATGAGCTCTAAAGGGTCTGCAGTCCAAGAACATATAGCTGCAGTCTGTGGGGGTAGTGTGTGATGTGTATGGTGATTTTTCATAGTACAGCACCTTTGTTGTTGCAAGCTATCCATTTCACATTTTCTGCAAAAGTGACTTCCCTTCCAATGAGGTAAGTGAAAACCCGGACCTGTGCAACAAGAATGCAAATGTAAGGATTATGGGGAACTCTCACTTATTTGCAGGAGTGCTAAGTCAGTACAAAATGATTGCAACATGCAGACAGTAGCACATCTCTAGGCTGATGTACAGTGTGCTTGAATAAGTTCTAGAAAGTATTGCTCCGGAGTTTATTCAAGCCAGGTGTGTGCCTGCACTTGTGCCCAGGATTGCAGCACATGGACCTAAGGCAGAGCCCTAGGGATCAGCCTGCCAGCTTGGGTCTGCTCCCTCCTGGCTCAATGTGCGGTCGAGGCTGGGGCATGAGGGTGTTTCAGTGTGGGGCTAGCCTGCAATGATGCACCCTCGGGCAACTGTAGACATGATGGAGCTCTGCTAACTAGCATGCATCAGAGCAGACTCAATTAAATACCAGTCGAAGCAGATTCAATTAAATACAAGTACTATTCTGCTTCAGAGTAAATTTGTTTATTCCAGCCTAATAGGGGCACACGTGGATTTACCGAGCAGATAATTAATCAACTGTGCAATAAACATCTTGTGTAGATGTGCCCACAATAGATGACTGGTAAAAGGTACAATCCAATGGAGTACCTGACTCTTTGATTTAAAAGAGTTTTGTTTCATTGAGTCTTATATTTTATTCAGGAGAACTTCATCATCAATAATAATTAACTGGTCAACAAGTAGCTCTACATACAGGCACAGAGGGCTGTACTTTGGAGACAAGACCTCCTAAATACTGAGTAGGTACAAATTGGATGTATTATGGAAGAAGCTCTGTGAAGGAGATCTGACAAGACAAGATAGACAGAAGTTCTGTACTGACAAGATAGAAGTACGAATTCTGTTGGATTTTACAGTAGCAGCCTAGCCAGGCTCTTCCATAAATGCACACAGATAGCTTTATAACCCCTAGAAATGTTAAATCTCATGAACCATTTCAAGGGACACAGCCAGGTAGTCATGTGTTTTGTAAAATATCTTCATCCCTATGACAAATAACAATCTTTAAAAAATCCAATTTTCTTTTAGCAAATTATGCTGTTTATTTCCTTCGTGTATTTCCCTAAATTTGGACAAGGGGAAAAAAACCAACCATATCAATTTGGTTTAGAATAAGTGTTTAATCTATTTTACTTCCAGGATCTCATACTCTCTCACAAAGCTGTAACATGTGACTTGCAAATATCATACAATAAATAATGCTCATTTTTTGTAAAAAAGAATGTTTCAAGTTTTATTTTTTTTAAATGAGGAAAATGTTTCTATTATCCTCAGCTTTTGAAAAAACTTTAAAAAAACCCTATATTAGGGTCAAGATTGACCTGAGAGTATTCCTTTTAAGACTGCAATACATTTAAAGTCATCCTAATTTTTTTTGTGCCTCTGCTTTATGTTGTTTTTACTGTAAGTGTTTATGCTAGCTTGACGTGTGAAAGTCCTCAGCCATCTCTTGCATGCTGGCTGGTGCTATTCTATTAACTCTATTTTGTGTCTTTCACACCCTTCCTCTTCTGCCTTCTTTTATCACTGTTAAGACAAACCTTCCGATCAGGCCAGTTGTACTTTTCAAACACAGGTTCATAATCTTCGACTGCCCCATCTGTGATCAGCATGATGGCTTGGTTACACAAGCATCCTTGACCAGCCTCTCTGAACTACAGATGGAGAGGAACAGAAATATTAGTATTCTCAACATTGCCCTAATTGTTATTGCTGTGTATCTGGGTATGGAGTAAGAAGGAGGTAGCGAGTCACATGGGTTAGTCGGGGCAGGCAATTTTTTTGGGCAGAGGGCCTCTTACTGAGTTTTGGCAAGCCATTGAGGGCTGCATGACAGGCAGCCCAGGGCTTATTAATATTAATTTTCTAAATTTTTTAGGGGCCCTGCGGGCTGGATAGAATGGCCTGGCAGGCCGCATCTGGACCCTGGGCCACATTTTGCCCACTCCTGGGTTAGATGATAGGATGGTATTGACCCATGTGTATGATCTCATCGCAGAGCAGGTGGAAACTAAGCCATGGTAGTTTAGCCCTCAGAGGTTAAGAATATGCATGTTGGCAAGTACCATGGAACAGCATACCCCTTTTTTCCCATAGCAAATTAATTGTAGGTCCATATCCTTTATTTATTATAGCCCAGGTTCTGAACTTCTTACCAAATTCTTACTCAGGTAAAATTCTAAGTAAGGACTACATCATGGTGCTAGGTACATTTTTATTTACACAGTGGGTGCAGCCCAGGGCTGGCAGAGAACTGCTTGAAACGGCTCCAGACTGCATGTGCAGACTTCCTCACACAGCCCAGGATGGCTGGGAATTGTCTCAGTCTGGGGCAGGTCCCAGCTAGCTCCAGGCTAGGCAGGGAACTCTCCCCATGCAGATAGCTCTTTGCCCCAGCTCCACAATCATGGAGCAGGGGCTGGGAGCTACCTGCTGCTGGGGCAGGGGGACATTGTCCCAGCCTGGACTCTGGTGGAAGACCCTGTCCTGACAGCTGGGGGCAAGGAGCAATCTTCTGCCCTCTGCTGCGCTGCCAATTGGGTCCTACTGCGCAGTAATTACTCAGCAATTAATTTGCTGCTTGCATTTGCTACTTGCACAGTAAGACTTTGCATGTGGAGACGGTGTTACTTACTATGCAGTAATATGCTCTAGTGCTCAGTGCAGTGTCTCATGTAAATGCACCCAGTGACTCTCATATGCTTGCCCAGGTTCCTTACAAATGTTAAAAGTAAAATAATAACAACAATAATAACAAAGACAGGACAATAGGCCTAAAAAGCAATTACTGCCTTACAGCTTTCATAGTAATGTATATTTATATAAACGGCGCATAGAATGGATATAAAATGCTACTATTTTTATTTCATAGAATTATAAAATCATTGAATCATAGAAAATTAGGTTGGAAGGGGCTTCAGGAGATCATCTTGTCCAACCCCTTGCTCAAAGCAGGACCATTCCCAACTAAATCATCCCAGCCAAAGTTTGTTTAGCTGGATCTTAAAAACCTCCAAGGATGAAGATTCCACCACCTTTCTGGATAATCCGTTCCAGTGCTTTACTACCCTCCTCAAGAGAGAGATGTTCTTAATATCTAACCAAAACTTGCCTTGCTGCAACCTGATAGCCATTTGCATTTCCCTTACACAGAAGTGAGTGCAAAGAGCAAAGAGCCAGCTTCAGTATCTCAGGCTAAATCAACCACTTGTTCAAATGAAGAACAAGACAAAAAAGAAGGAACAAATGAGCTAAGGTCAGAGTGACAAATATCTTTTCAGACACAACATGCACCTTTCCTCCAAAAAACAGGTGCTGGAAATTGGAGTACATGTCATATGCAAGAAATCAGCTAAGAACAATTTCTGCCGTTGTAGGTGAAACAGAAAATAAAAAAATAAAAAGTGATCCACAGAGAGCAGAACAATGAGCAAGCTCAGCTCCCTAGCAGCTGCTACTTAGTTACTTACTACAAGAAAAATAAGTTTTTATTCATTCTGCTTTTAAAGAAGGTGTAGCTTATATTTTGGGATGTGTTATAGACAAGAAAATATGGTAGGTCAAGAATGAACCAAGTAGAAAGGCCGTAGACTGAGCTAGGGCAGAAGATCTATTACCTGCCTGTAAGTGATATGTAATAGGGGACAGGATTACACTGAGACCCATTTGTTGAATGAGTATTGAATGTGTGTCCTAAGGGCAGGCCAAAACTTGTTTATCTAGCTGGCAAGATTAATTTGGTTAACTGGGATTTCTAAAAGGCGCATTTCCCCTCCCCATTAGACATTCAACATCAGGATAGGAAATGCAAACCGCTATTGTGCCTATTTATTAGGGCTGTGCAAAACAGCACCATTTCATTTCGACTTCTGTTTTGCTGTTTTGATGGGACAGTGTTTTGTTCTGAGTTTCGTTTAGTTTTGAAGCACTGTCCCGTTTCGTTTTGTCAAAACTGTTTTGCTGTTTCAACGTTTCACCCGTAGGCTATAATGGGGAACCACAAAACAGCCTATAACTTTGTTATTTCCTGCCTGATTTGCATGAAACATGTAAGGATGGTAGCCTATTTTGAGGCCATGAATCCTGACAAGTTTTAAGGAGATAGATGCAGAGGTTTCTAGGAAACTGCACCTCAAAATCTTGAAAGCAAAACTTGTGTCACGTGTGTGTGTTTAGGCACAGGAGGGTGAAAAGAGCAGGGAGGGTAGCCCCTGCTGCGGCCATGAAGCCTGCTAGGTTTCAAGGAGATAGGTGCAGGGGTTTCTGGGAAACTGCACCTCAAACTGTGCAGAGCAAAACTTGTATCACTTGTAAGTATGAAGGCACAGAGAAAGCTCAGTTCAAACCATGCTTTTGATTAAGGCTGTGTGAAGTTTCACTGGCTGATTCGTTTCAATACTGTTTTGACTCATTTCGAGCTTGAAACAGCAACATCAAAATGAAATGAAAGGCTTTGAAACAGCCTGGAAAAGAAGGGAGGCCAGTTGAAATGTTTCAAAAGTTCTGAAACATTCTGAATTTCAAAGCAGCCAGCCAGGTGGTGGGAGGCAAGGGAGAGCCAGGCCTGCGCTCTGAGCGGCTTTGCAGCCCCATGTGGCTCAGCCCAGTGGGGAGCTCAGCCCTGGCTCTCCCCACCTCCCACCACTGGGCTGCACTCTGTGGGGCTGGCAGAGCTGATCGGAGTGCAACAATAAGTCTGCTTGCCTCCTGCCGCTGGGCTGTGCTCCGATCGGCTCTGCCAGCCCCGTGGAGCTCAGCCTGACGGCAAAAGGTGGGCAGAGCTAGAGCTGCACGGGTCTGTGAGCCTCTGGGAGCTGAGCCCGGTGGAAGAAGGCACTCCCCCCACAGGAACGGAGCCCAGTGGTGGGAAGCACCTCCCACTGCCAGGCTCTGTTCCCAACACTGGGTCCCAGGTGGCAGGAGCAGCCTGTAATCTGGCAGGGATATCAGGGGCCTGCTCACACCCCCAGGACGGCTGTGGGAGCTCTGCTGGACTCCTCCCAGGGGTGCGGGCTCCCAACCTACCTGCCAGATCACAGGATGCTGCTCCTAATCCTCACCTCCTGTTTGTCAGCAGCTTGAGGTACAGTCTCCTAGAAACCCCTGCACCTATCTCCTTGAAACTTGGCAAGCTTCATGCCCTCAGAAGGGACTACCATCCCTGCACATTTCATCAGAATCAGGCAAGAAATGACAAAGTTATAGGCTGTTTTGTGCTTCCCCATGTGGGTGCAACATTGAAACAGTGAAACCATTTGGACAAAACAAAACAGAACAGTGCTTTTGAAACAAAATGAAACAAAACTCAAAACAAAACACTGTTCCATCAAAATGGAAGTTGAAGCAGAATGGTGCTGTTTCACACAACCCTATTTTTTATCCTGTTTTTCCGTCCCTCTCCCAGAGCACTGGGATTGGCAGGTACCTCAGGGAAGGATCATAGTTACTGGCCAGTCAATATCAGAGCAGTCCTTCCCCACTCTCCACCCCTCCCTCTCCTTATTTTCTCTTTAGCTGCAAGCAAGCCCAACTTCAAAACTTGAAATGTTTTGAAACTTTCAAAACGTTTCGACTTTCCTCATTTCGTTTCAAAGTTGTTTTGAAGCCTTTCGTTTTGTTTCGATTTTGCTGTTTCTGATTAGAAACAAGTCGAAACAGCATTGAAACAAAACACCCAGTGAAATTTCACACAGCCCTACTATTTACCTATTTGGGATTGGGGAGGGGCTGGAATAGGCAAACAGGTCAAGAATGAAATCCTGAATGGACTGGCCTGAAATACACTACTTTGCTGGCTAGGGTATAGCTTTATAAATACCTTCAATAACAATAAACACTGAAAAACCCCTTTGCATCATCAAAGAACTAGCCCCACACACACAACTTGAAATATTGGCCCTGAGAGACTAAGAGTTTGCCTAGATTAGGAAAGAGGCTGAGCACTATAGAGATAAGGAAGGAGGATGAACTGCTGGCAAGCCACTATTGACAAAAGAAGGTTAGAGAATGGGCACTACTGTCAATTACTAAAGTCTTGCCCACACACCGTTTTGTACCAAGTTAACCATCACTGTTTAAAAAGAGGTATAGATAAATCTCCTATGTTGATAGAAGCTACTGGTGTAGCTTATTCCCATAAATCCAGGACATAATTATGATGATAATTATACCAGTACAGCTATGTCTGTACTAGAGAAGTTGCACTGCTTTAACAAAATTGATTTCAAACCAATAGATTTAAGGTGGTGCAAAAACTTAGCACAGACCAGTCTGTATGCAGTAGAACAAAAAAGAAATAATGTCTGGGATTCTAAATCTGCTCTGAGATCTCAGTCCAGGTGGCACAGAGAAGAGCTGAAAACCACAAGAGAGAAACATAGAGACCAAACAGAAGGTACAGCTAGAGAGAAACAGTGCAGAGGTGACACTGAGACTGGAAGAAAGTTAGAGACATGTTGCCAAACATCCTTGGGACTTGCTAGTGGGGGTCCCAGAATTGGAAGGTCTATTGTAGGTGAAATCTTGGGATGGAGACCAGAGGTAATTCAGACAAGTTCACTGAACTTGAGCAGAAATTATCACTCCCTGAATTAGATGTAGATAATTATGTTCTTTATATACCATCAACAAAACCTTGAATTTTATCTGTGAACTTATCAGCAACTGGTGCAAATTCCAGAGGAGGAGCTTTACTTACAGCTAAGAGTAAAAAAAAGTGACTATTTGCTCTGAGTTCTAGATCAATTTCAGCATGTAGCTCCTCTCCTTAGAACAAGGATCGTTGCAGTTATAAATATAATTAAAATAATGGAAGGGCTGATCTGTGAGGGAGGTTGAATAAACTTGTACAGGTTAAAAATATGCAGAGAGGAAGATATGATAGGTATTAGAGACAAATGAGAAGCAACAGCATGAAACAGGGCATGCGTGGGAGACTAATCTGGAGGTGACTAAAGCTGCATTGCAAATACTAGTGGATTTAAATTAAAGGGAAGATTCAGGGGAGCGATAAGGGAGAAAAAGCTTCCTAACAGGGTAAAACCAACTGAGAGCACTATCAGCTGTACAGAGTGCAAGGCACAAGGGAGAGTCCATGGCATAAACAGGTAGTTGTGCCATGGTTTGAGCTCAGCTCCTACAATTTGATAGCAAAATGCTGTTAGCCACCTGGACAGCACAATTATGTGACCACCCCTATTATCATCAAAACTGCTAGTACCATCAGAGTGCTAGTGGCACAGATTACCTTTACTATGCTCAGCATCTCTATCACTGCTCCATGCCACCATCACCAGAATTGTCATCACAATAATCAATCATCCTCCAAAATATTACCATCCTCAGGCTGAACATCACAGCAGCGGTTCATCACTACCATAAACTTCATTATTACTGCTTCTATCACAACCTTCTGCTCCTGTGCTGCCACCACTGGCATAATAGGCTAGTAACTTGCCCTGAGAGGTGGTTGGGCACAGCGCAGGATCAGCAGCTGAAGGTTCACTGCTGCTGGGGATTCACCTTGTTTTCGCCTCCTTTTTTTTTGCTGCTGACAACAAGCCCAAGGAAACAATACTCTTTCCCCAGTATTAATCCCTTAAAACCTCAAAAGAGAGGGAAAAGCGGGGGGAGGAGTTCCCAGACACTAGGACAATTCTCCCTTTCTCTCCCCTCTACCTGAACTTCCCTTTTTGCCATCTGCATATCCTTCTCCCTTGGAGAAGATGTCACTCTTCAGGAGCTCCTACCAGCTTTTTCTGCACCAAACCAGCCTAGCTCCCCTTATATCCCTTTGTATGTCATCACCCTGGCCGTGTCCAGTCAGGGAGTGCCACACTGCAGGATCTCTACCAACCAATCAGCCTGAAGAATCCTCTGCTTCCCCTGGCCAATGAGGTTAGACGGTTTTACATATTTTCCCCAAATACAGGCCCCAATTGCCATGTGCTGAGCACACCGGCCAGAACAACAGGGGCCATCTCACCCATGTCAAAACACACACACACACACACACAAAATACAGTATACAACCCAGTGTGTAGGGGAGGGAGTTACACATGAAACAAGTTGTTTTTGTTTCCCTACACAGTCCCATGCACACCACCCCTCTCCCTGCCCCCTGGCCTGAAAAACCTTGCTTAAAAAAAGGGAATCTGGGTGTCCAGGTGGCTGGAATTTGGCACCCTTTGGCTACAATGGAGTAGCATCACCACCTGCATAACAGGTAAGTTCTTATAAGGTGCCAAAGCACAGAAACCTATTCAGACAAAGCTCAGGATAGTGGCTTAAACTGGAGCCATGCATCAAAAGCATCATGAAGTGATCCTTAGGTGCACATGGAGGTTAAAGATAAAGGTGCTGAAAGCTACAACTGAGGGAGGAAAGAATAGTGAAAATACGCTAAAGATTACTGGATCTTTGTTTTTGAATCTTTGTTTAGATCACATTGTGACCAACCAGATAAATGAACTACAAAGAACATAATTTGCAGTTTGCAAAAAAGCCTTATGTGCTATTTATATAGATAACTGAGAGGAATGTGGGTGAAATGGAGCTATTATACAATAAAGACAGAACATCAACTCTGTTTAAGTTGCACACATTTGATACCTCATCCAATGCCAATTTGGTGCCAGTTTTATCAGTTTTGACTGATTTGTACCTGACATGTATATCCCATACTCCACCATTTATGTCACTTCTGAATGTGACACAAAATCTGATTGACAGTTGAATGGCAAGGTGTTAAAAAGAGAGAGTTTTGAATGTGGTCTCATAGGAGCAGTGACTGACTTGAGCCTTTTCTGGGCAGTTATAAAAGGGCTCTCATGCCTTGATAACTGCTGAAAAAACAAAGAATACATCTTTTGTAATCAAGGAAACACCTTATTAATCCCCCTTTTATTTATGTGCCTCCTGAGAATTGAGGACCCCTGTCAGACAAAGTGCACACTGCTTCATCTTAGGAGACTCATTAAAGAAATATAAATACATTTACATAAGAAAGATTAATCATAAGCACAATATGGAGAACATGAGACTGAGTGTGGCTAAGAAGGAATACCAGATCAACTCCATATCAATTAACAATGTGACACTGTCAGGAAAAATGTAACTTGACGTACTGAGTTGGTTTAGGAGAAGAAAGCTTATATAAAGCATGCAAGGTGATTATTCTGCTCTGCTTAGCAGTTGGAGAGCCTCAGCTATAGTCCTGCATCCAATTTAGAGCTCTGTGTTTCACAGAAGCTAGTCAGACTGGAGACAGATCAGGACAGAGCAAGGGACAGAATGAAAGACTTGGAAAAATAGGTCCTGAAGAAAAGACTGTGAGACCTGGGGAAAGCAAGTTTGAAGAAAACAGGAGACTGAGGGGAAATGGCATACATGTCCATACACACACAGGTACGCAAAACATGCATAGCAATTTGTAGGACTTCAAAGCATTTTATCCATGGTAAAAAACTAAGCCTCTCACCAAGTCCAAGGCAAATATATATTAATATACCTACTTTCCACACATTTTCCATAGAGCAGTTATTGTAAGTCAGCAAAAAATAATGGCCAAATTTTCAAAAGTAATTTCGTTATGAAGATTAAAATCAATCTTACCACATAAAACATAAAGCTATACACTTCGTCCAGCTAAGGGACCACTAGCTAGCTACTACATTCTTTCAATATACAATGCACTTTTTAGAACAAAACATTTCTTCTAGTATGGCTTATATCTTAAATTAGATTTTTAAAAATGGAAGAGAAAGAGAGAGAGAAAGATAGAAAAGAAAGCTCACACATGCACCATAGTTGCACTTCTATATTAGATGTTCAGACATCTAAACAAGAATAATAAAAAATATTTTTTTTATTAAATTAAGTGTCACAAAATTTGGGCATAGGTTAAATTCAGCAGCATCTTATAGTCAAAGGAACACAGTATTTCAAGATAGTAATTTTAGAATTATAGTACTACCAATTACCTCATTCTTTATATTACCATCCTCTTGGACTTGCCATCATATCATTATTAGTAGAAGTACTAGCATATTATTACCACAATCATAACTCCAAACTTCCATTTTCAGACCATTCTTACATCCATATTTAGCCCTATTACTCCCACCGTGTCCTCTCAACTACTGCCATTATCCACAATGCCAGCACCAGGTTTGATTCTGATACACTTGCACTAGGCTGCATAAGGGACAGCATCCTCAAAACCAATGCAGCCATACTTCTGCAATACTGGTGAGAGCAAAGAATGTAGCTAAATGTCTCATCACCTCTGACATGGAAAAGTAAACATCAGTACAGTACCATTAAACAATTTAACACACAGCATACTGTCCTTATGATCACCACCACCACCAGGCCACTTCATACCATTCCAGGACTGAAACCATATTTAGGAGAGTGGGTTTCACTAAGATTTGGGAGGGTTTTTTTCACTGTATTTCCTTCAGCAATTTTAAAGAGCAAAGCTGAGTCATCCTTTTGTGTCAGGCTACTGAGGTCCCAATTACTCATGAAAGGTAATCAATCTGAATGAATCCTTTGAGCATACGACATGTTCTGAATTACTTGGCTGATTCTCACCTTATCTTGTTGTACATCTGGCATTTTCCATATGAACTGTACTGATCCTCAAAAAATTAATACTAAACTGAAGAATAAAAACAGCCCTCAGGGTCTGAATCATCACATTTGCCACTACTGTTCACTCATACCCTTCCTTGTCAGAATGAATATAATGTTATCACAGTCAGTCATAACAACATATTTAATGTCACTATTAGTTTTACCAGTATTATTATTACAATCACCGCAGCCATTGTTAAAAATCACAAATCACCACTAGTAACTGCTTCATAGTGTCTCCCTTGGTACCACAAGCAGTTTCATCCTGAACTTCAATGGACTATTTGATACTGTTGTGAGTTCAGGGACACAACTGGTCTCAGTACATGGATCTGAATCCATTGTCTTTGACAGAGGTACTCCTGACTAAGAGCAGTGTATGCAAGAGCAGAACCATCCCCTGTATATCCCAGATAACATGAGCAGTGAAAGAAAGAGAAAATATGCAAAGGCACAATGATGTGGCCAGGCCCCAGGGGCAGCTACCACATACAGGGGCAAGCAGCAACTTCTGGTTGATGCTGCACTGCTGGCAAGATTGTGTGATTGCAGCAACAGCTGTTTTCTTTCACCCCCTCCTCCCAAGTCAGCACCCGGGGAGGCAAGGGTAACCTTGCCCTAGATACACCACTGAAAATATGGACCTACTCCTAAAAAACATGCAATATTTGCCTCACTTTGTTCCCATTAAAGTGGATATAAGGTTTTTACCAGCATAATTTAATTTGGCTGAACAAATCTAGCTTTATTTATGTTATTTCAAGGCTTTTTGTTCTACAGCACCCTCTCTCTCTTCCCACTCCTCCCTCCTCTCACTTGGACAGCAGTCACAATCAATCATTTACTTTCTAGCCACAGGTGGATTGGTGCAATGCGGAAATGTGAAGGAAAAGGGGTCGATTAAATGGAGCAAACTGCACTGAGCAGATGCATCACGAATGACTCAACCCACTGATCTATGGGGTCACCTTTCCCTGCAGGCACTGCAAGTGTTTGCAACAAATAGTTCTAGTCCCTATCATCTAGCCCCAGACCATTTTCCAGAGTCACACAGATGCCTTCATTGCTGTCCCTCCCTAAGGATAAGAACTGGTTTAAGGGCTTTAAACAAACAGATTTCCAACATAATATTGCTCAAGTACCTCTCAACCAAAGTCCATGTTAGAATTCACAGATTCACAGAAGTTTAGGGCTGGAAGGGACCTTGTGAAATCATTGGGTCCAGCCCCCCTGCTCTGGGCAGGAAAGACTGTTGGGGTCAAATAAACCCAGCAAAGTGAGCGCCCAGTCTACTTTTGAAGACCTCCATGGTAGGTGCTTGCACCATCCCTGCTGGGAGTCTATTCCAGAGTCTGGCATACAATTGTAGCCAGCGTGCTCATCAGCAGCTGCAACAGTCATAAAACATTTGTGTCCCTGTAGGAGGGCCAGGCTCCTTCAAAGCCATCCCACCTGCACAGTGCTAACGGCATGGGAAGGAAGTGGTGGTGGGAGACAGTGAGTGTGCCTTGCAGCACTTTCAACACTAATGCTCCTACCTCCCTCAGGATCTTGAAGGATTCGGTCAAGGCATTGTTCACGGTCCCCACTCCTTTTGCCTGCAGCTCATCCACCAACTGCTTAAAGTGCTAGTAACAAGAGAGAAACGTATTAAAGCTATGAGAGGTGGATGGCAGGGATGCAAAATTCTCAGTATTAGAGGGCGCAAGATGGCTACTGATAGCCAGGCAGTTTTCCATTATGGCAGATGCTGATGTAGAAGTCATTAGGCTGCTCCAGTGACAGTTCTGCTGCAGGGCAATCATGTTCATATATGGGCTGTATGTGATACTGTCAGAAGCAGCAGCCATCTCCTTTAGGACATCTGCCCTTTGATGAGAGTGAAACAAAGATGAGTTTGGGAAGCAATCTGAGGAGAAAACTTCTGACAATGCTCACTGCAGACAATGTGAGGATGCACCCCCTCCAGGGGAATCTAAGAGAGAGAGCGAGCGAGCAAGAGAGAGACAGAAACAGGGAAGATGTAATAGAAGCTAAAAATACATGTATGCCCAGAGGGAGGTGCAGCTAACAGCAGTCAGATGCACAGTGACCACCTCAGGGCCGCAGCTGCTTGTCGTTTCCAGATTAGAACAGCAGCTATCACAAAAGCATGCTGGAAAAGTACCCTGTCAAAGGGTGAAACCAGGCTAGAGAACTCACTGGTCACCAGGCATTTTTACGATATTACCTTCTAGGGAAATGGCTGAATTCCATTTTTTCTAAGGGCCATGTACTTGAACAGAAAGTCTTGAGTTTTTAGAAATGGAATTTGGTGTACCCAAGAGTTATGCCCTGGTATTTGTTCTGGCACTAAGGTCCAGCTTTACTGGTACAGTCTAGCAAGTGCCAATTTGGCTTGCTTACATGGCACAAGTCAGTTATTAAACCTGGTTTAACTGGCTGGCTAAATTGAGTTTTCAGATACTTTAAATAACCAGAAAAGCACAAAGAAACCAGTGGGTACAAGTGAATATGGCTCTTTGTATCTTAAATTTTAAAACTGCATACTTTTGGGCATTGGTTATTCCCAGTCCTTAAGAGTTCCCCACCAGAGCACCACCACCTCTATGAAGCCAACTACAATAAAAGCTCACCTCTCTGTTATCTCTGTCTGCTTGGACCAGGATACCCTTAAAACAGGGTTCAACATAATGGACATAATCATTATACTGCAAAAGAAAGGTAAAAGATTGGTGTTACAACCATAACAGAAACTTTCTGAAAGTGAGATTTTTTTATAATTTTGTTGTGCCAGTCTCATGAGCTAGGGAAAATACGCTTTTCAAAATGTCTGTGTTTGAAAAACAATACACTAGATAAAAGTTAATGTCTTGCAGAATTAAGTCCAAGCATATCCAGAAGTGGAGGTTAATATTATTTTTATTAACAGAGCTCCAGTAGGATTTTCCACACTCTGCTAGCTTGTGCAACTAGTTTAATTTCCAACAGCATACAGATCTCAGGTTAAAATATAGTTGCTTAAAGGGAACACAAATTACATTAGTCTTTAAAAAAAAATCACAAAACACTTTTCCAACACCATAATGATCTCTCTCCATTCTTTGATCAACACTGCTGACTCCTCCATTCACCTAAGTGCTTACATGGTTGTCATCACAGAAGTATTGGAACAACTTAGATGACAAGGTGGTTTTACTTTCTTTCCTACCATCAGGAAGAATTACAGTAGGTTTGTTCCAGTAAGTGTATGGGTATCAGGGTACTATGGGTAGGAAAGCTAAGGTTGGGTGGTTTGAAAATGTATCTATGAAAAAGATAGTTAGCAGCCATTCCTTTTAAACCTGGTCTTGACTTGTAAAGTCTTGGTCAGGTTCCTGAGGAAGTTCTGCTTCCTTTGGTGAGAAGCTCCTTCTGTATCAGTCAATAGTCTTGGTGCCCCACAGGGAAGTAACTGACCTGGGATGTCATGGGGATGTAGTGGCATTTATGATGCCAGTTCAAATTCCATGCAGGGCCTTTGAAAATTATGAGAATGACCTTGAACTGGTCTGTATTCTATAAGAAGCCAGTGCAGAAAGTGGTGCATGACAATGACCCCAGCATAAAGAATTAAAACTACATTGCTTAAGAGAATGGCTCTTTTAAGCCCAGTTAGGCAGGATCTGGTTTTTACATCCTATAAGAAAGATGGTACTACCAAAAGCAGAAAGCTTCCTAGGACCATGCCGGAGCATTACTAAAAGGGGAAAGCCACAGGGCACCCACCCACATCACTTGCTGAAGCATCAAGTGATCTCACCCAGATAGTGACTCAATCCCACTGGGTTTAGTCTGAAATATGAAAGCAGCACTGATCAAGGTGGGGTAATTCCATGCAGCAGACAGAGCTCTTGTAACCTTACTCAAACATTGCTTAACTAGGAGAAGTAAGAAAACCAAGCAAAGGAGTAACCTTGGTCTGCAGCTCAATAACAGGATGAAGAAGAGGTATCTACCATCCTGATCTTCACCTAAGGGGCACAGTGACAGAATGGTTAAGGAGTCTTGTGACTGCGCCAAAGGCATGAACTCAAGCTGTGCTCTAGACTCATACAAAAGGCTATCTCTTAGATAACTGAGCTGTAAATGAGTACTTGGCTATTCTGGCAGTAGTCCAAGGCAGTTAGATGTAATAATAGCCACATCTCTCCCTGGTTTACTGTTGGCCACAGAAGCAGGCATTCTTTAACCATGGTAGTAGTATGGGCCACTAGGCTTGGAAAGACCTTTTACCTATTAGTCACTTTCCAAAGCAGCTGACCTATCTAAGCCGATTTCTATTTATTTCCACTTACCATCTAACATTGGTGCTAAGTACTATAGTAATATTACTATAAGCCATGTAGGTGTGTTAATGGGGCTGGAGGGCCAAAAGGGAAGTTTCTTACTTGGAACAGGACTAACTTACTGCAATGATATTGACAAAATCATTTTCTCCCAAAGTGTCCAAAATAGTGATGATGGTGTGCTTGGCGATGGTCATCCTCAAACCCTTCATGCTTCCACTGATGTCCACCACAATGACAATGTCCTTGGCTGAGGTGGCTGCCTGGATATACCTTCATAGGAAGAGGACACAGAATAAGCTGGTATAGCATAAATATCCAAGAGGAAAGAATTCTAAGCATTTCATTGGCATGCCAGGTCTGTGACATGATAGTAGATCTCAGATAAAATACATCCATGGTGCAGATGCCTGAAAGATGCCTTACCATTTACAGGATGCATCCCTTATACACATGTGACTGTGGTTATCCTGCAGTCCCAACAGGAGTACCTTATGGGACCTGGTTCAGGATTGCTGGACAGCCAAAAGTTGGGGGGTGCTAAAGAAGTGATATGGCAGTCATAGCTGACAGATGGATCAGAGGGAACTTTCTGCTAACAAGCTGAGAGATTTAATCAGTGGCACTGATGGCATCTGAGCAGGCCCACCATGTTGACGATGTCATCACAAAGAGGAACAAAGGAAGAAGGGAGACACTGGTGGCAATTCCAGGTAGGACATGTTCGATACCAAGATAAAGGAAGAGGCAACTAAATGGGGTGGAGAGCACTCTACTCCCATACAACAGCCCAGGCTGTAATTCATCCCTCCTCTCTCCCAGGAGCAGGGAGTGACACAGGCTGCTGATTAAACTCCCTGTTGGAGTCGCTAGGCAGCCAGGTCTGTATGCCCATAACTGATATCTGTATAACCCATATTAGGAAGGAGAAGAATACTAATCAAGATAAATCAAAACTGTTGGGCCTGGGTACCTCAGTCAGTAGAGCATCTGATTTGCCTTGAGCAGAGGGCTGGACTAGGTAACCTCATGAAGTCCCTTCCAGTCCTACTTTCCTATGATCCTATGTTCCTCTGGGCCTATGAAAAATCATTGGCTACAATATATATTTACACATGGTACTTCACAGGAGTTGTAATGGTGAAGTCCCATGCTCCCAGTTTTCACCCTCTCTTTCTCTTACTTAAAACCTCAAGGAAAAAGAGACAGAGGGAGAAAGAAAGAGAGATCCCTCTAAAGCTCTCACCAGCCTCTATTCCTGCAGTCAAAGGAGATGACGCCATTCTCATCTGGTATCCACTTTATCCCTGAAAGAACAGCAAAAAGAAGGAAACAACAAGCTTTATAACACAGGAAAAAGAGATGTTTGGTGCCTCCCTGAGGGCACCAGATCTCTGCTGAGACCTAACTACCTTAGCTCACAGACTCCCATAGCCTGTAAGCAGAGCCCCAGTAGTGACAGCAGCAGCTATATTAAAAAAAAACCAAGTATACCTATCCTTAGTATATTCACTTTAAAGTATTGATAAATTTTCATTCAGAATCTGAACTCTGCCTGTTGCTCCTAGGAACATATTTCACCCTTACACTATTTGGACATAGTTTTTGCCAGTATCCTTCTCTTGCAAAGAACAGCTAAAACTTAAAAAGCAACAAGAGAAACAGGAAAGTAACCTGGATTCAGTACAAAGGGCTCAGTCATGGCTGTGCAGAAACAGGCTGCACCTCTATAGGGTGTCTCCCTGCTGAGCCCATAGGCCAGCAGAATATTTCTCTCTGTGCTATGCCTCCCTCTAGTGACCAGCTCACATATAGATGTTGAATCCAAGTGATGTTGCGGACGCTTTGGGTGCTTTAATTAGAGCTGCTTTCTCTCAGAGCAACTCTAATTAAAGCATTCCCCCCACCCCTGCACCCTGAAGCATGTGTAAATACACCCCTAGAGAGTAACTCTGCTCCTGCCAACAGTGTTACTCTTTTAGCCCAGTGGTAGAGGCATTCCTGGTCAATCCCCACTGGCCTCAAACCACAGTTGTGTGCGTGTGACAGGCAGACTTGTTACTACGCTACAATGCAAGCTAGCGATCTCCCCTCTGACTAAGCTCCTCACAGTGGCTTCTGTCATAGCGTGTTCTTTTCTTTGCAAAACTCATGTTTAGGCCCAATTTTTCAGAGAAAAGGCTAAAAAGGTCTGAACTCCTTTACCTGGGTAAAGCCTGAAAAATCCTGTGGAGCTGCCAAAGTATTGCCAGGTCAGTGTTGGATCCCTTTGGAAATTGTCCACAAAAACCGGATTCAAGGCTTCTGACATGTAAACTCCATTTAAAATGTCTGGATCTGTGGGGAAAGCAGGAAAAAAGGGATGAGGGAGAGGCAGGAGGGCAAAAGGGGGCAGGTGGGGGGGAAAGCAAAGTACAGAGCAGAGTAGTGGGAACACAGAGAAAGAAATAAAGGCAATGCAAGGAATGTGAAGTCTGGCTGTGATTTTTCATGTTTCAGATCAGTTACAATGTGCATTCTTTCATCATTGTCACATTCTTCAACATGACAGCTCTCTCATTGAACCTGCCTTTAAATAGACAGGGCAGGAGAATTTGTTTTATCCTCAAACCAAATCCTAGAGTTGTTGTCAGTCACTGCCAGCAACCAAAGGAAGGTAACTCTCCTAGCTCATGCATCCTCCTCCATTCTTCTTGTAGAGCATCTGTGCCTAGAAGGATCTCTGGGGTAATGAGAGCCTTTCAGAGCAGGATCCTGAGGAGTCATTTAACATGATGTTAAATATAATGAGCCGACAGTGTAAGTAGGGACTGCCCTGTTACAACATTGTCATGGCTGGTCATGGTAGTACAGCCATTTGCCACAAATATCATAAATATGACAGTCCCTGTCTACAGCAAATACTTACAATTGGTCTAGTTAACTGTGACTCAAGCCTTGTTCTATCATGATCTTATTTCAGTGAGTAGAGAAGCCTTTAGATTTACATGCCTTAATCCTTTCTCTCTTTTTATATTTCTTCCTGGTTTCTTTCTTTCCATCCCTCCCTTCCTATTTCTCACACAAAGCCTGACCTCTGACTCTTAATCTCACGTGTGCCTGTGAAAATCTGCCAAGTGAGACCAGCATAAGACAGTTTGCAAATAGTGTCTACTGAGTACCATGGAGGATCAGATAACAGGATATGGGAAAACAAAACAAAATGGTTACGGTGGGAGTATCTGGGTTCCCCAGAGAATTATGGGGTGGAGTACAGAGCCTTAATTCCTGTTTATGCCCTTCAGAAAGAGAAGTTTTGATTGAAATTTAATAAAATCCTCCTAAAATTTCAATATATTGCCAAATATGTGATGCAGACAATTTCCAAAACTAACTGCAAAATTGTCAAATAATGATAGAGATTGCTTTAGAAGAGAAGAGCATTATCCTAGGTCAAAAACATCAAAAAATCAGAGGTGTTTCCAAATGAGGATTTGGAGCCTCTGCCTGTGTGATGGCAGATGGTATGATCTGAGGATCTGACCTCATGTAGTTTTAAAAACTAAATCAGGGCTGTGTCTGGTCAGTTGCTGGACAGGATACCTCCAGGGAAATAGGAGACCAGGCAACACATGGATCTTTGGTGCACCAGATAATGGCATCTAGGGCTGTCAGACCAGCATGAATTTCTTTTAAAGTTTTAAAGAAAAAAAAAGCTCTGTTTGCGCAGGACCTTAATTGATGTAGCAGCAGAGGATGTAATCACCAGCACCTGCTTCTCTCTGTTTTCCTAGCTGTGATAAACTAGTAAATGAGCCAGCATACAATGGAAGCAGCAGAGTGTTTCTTGTCAAAATGTATACAAGGGGAAGAACTGATAGTTAGGCAAGCAAAAAAGCAGCAGCTCAAGACAGCTTAAAGTATCAACAAAAGAGCCTAGCTACCTCAGTACAACTGTGGTCAACTGCCTCAATACTATGCAGCTTCACAGTCCAGAAACTTGGCTTCCAGCATCAAAGCAGATAGCCCAGCTCCTGATCAGAGGCATAACCGGGCAGTTTTACACCCTGGACAGTGGGGGAGGTGCACTGACCAAGTGAGTAGTGGTGGCAGCTACTATTTTTTCATTGCCTCTAAGTTGCTGCCCAGGTTTGGTTCTCCAGTTATCCTCCCTTAGTTATACTATTTCTCCTGACTGAGGCCATGTGTGACTAGGAGAAAGGGAAGGGCAGGGACCAAACATAAATGCTGTGATGCTGCTGCATGAGGCACAGTGCTTTCCAGGCTGCTCACTAGCACCAAGTGACCAGAACCTTACAGCCTTGCTTCTGCAGGCAAACTGACCAGTTATTCTCCAATATATTTTCTGCACTGACTACCATTAAGCATGACCACACTGAGTGGATAATTAGAGTATCCACTAGGACAATTAATGCAGAATTGCTGCTGTTATTTAAACTCATGATCTAGATGATATCACTGGAGGAGAATCCAGGGGGGCAGTTGGGTGCTGTAGTCACACCCCCACCCTTTGATTCCTACACAACTCAAAGCTTAAAACAACCTGCCTGTCAGGGATAATTGCATTTCTATTCAGGTATGGGTGATCTATTTGATTTCTGCTAATCTTAACCCCACAGGTGTTAACAACCCTTGATCTTCCACTAATCAAGCTAGCCTTCCTTCCACAAGTATCCCAGTAAAGTTTCTCTAATCACCTCCAGGGTATCCAGTAAAGGTGTGCAGCTGCTACCTAGAAATCTCTACTGGGTGGCTTTTTTTCTAGGGGACTCAAATGCAGAATAATCAGAGGCAGGGAGGAGCAGGGCTGAAGACAGGCCCAGCTGTGCAGCGGCAGTGGTGCAGTACAGTGGTCAGAGGCAGGAGGTGTTGCAAAAATGAGGCACAAAGGTAAGTGGGAGGCTGAGCCAGTGGCACAACCAGGGTGGCATAAAGCCAGGCACGGGTGGACCCAGAAGGGTTAGTCTCCCCCAGTAATGAGAGACATGCTGGGATGGGATGGGCTCCACCTTTCCCCTAAAGGTAAGCTTGTGTTCTCTTCCAGGTTGGTGAACCTCCTTCGGCGGGCTTTAGACTAGGCTCGTCGGGGGAGGGGGAAGATGAGGGCGGAGGAGATGATGAACTACCAGGCCCAGCAACAGCCAGCGAGCCCAGACCAATGGTCAAAAGGGAGAAACAGGTAAGTGATGGGGGACGGGGCATTGCTGAGACTAGGGGGTCAGTGGGCACAACCGTTGGAGGCCTCAAATGCCTCTACACGAATGCTCGAAGTATGGGGAAGAAGCAGGAGGAACTCGCCCTCCTCCTAGCTGTCACCAGCCCTGACATAGTAGGGATCACAGAAACGTGGTGGGACTCATCGCATGACTGGGCGGTGAGTGTCAAGGGCTATAGGCTATACAGGAGGGACAGGATAGGAAGGAAAGGTGGAGGAGTAGCACTCTACATCAAGGAGGAATATACTTCCTCGTTAATTAGCAAGGGGGTAGAGGGGGGGCACTCTGAGGTGCTCTGGGTTAGAGTAAAAGGCAGTCCAGGGGAGAGAGACTTAACGGTGGGAGTCTACTATAGACCTCCCAACCAGGGAGAAGAGCTCGACCAGGAATTCTTAGGTCAGCTCACAGAGGCAGTGAGGGCTAAGGATGTGGTCATCATGGGGGACCTGAACTTCCCAGACATCTGCTGGGAGGAGCAGTCAGCCAAGTCTGATCACTCACGTCGGTTCTTAGCCAGAGTGCAGGACCTCCATCTAACCCAGGAGGTGCACAGTCCACCAGGGGAGACGCCTTGTTGGACCTGGTGCTGGCCACGGGTGATGACCTGGTGAGGGGGCTGCGGGTGATGGGCCACCTGGGAGACAGTGATCATCGCTTGCTGGAATTCACCATCCAGCGTAAGGTGGCAAAGGGCTGCAGCAAGGCAACAGCCCTAGACTTTAGGAGGGCTGACTTCAACAAGCTAAGGAGGATCGTTGGGGAAGCGCTGAGGACCCAGAGGGGAAGGGAATCAGATGTCGAAGGTGAGTGGTTGCTCCTTAAGGAGACGATCCTCCATGCCCAAAGGGAGGTAATCCCAACAAGGGTCAAAGGGAGCAGGAGGGCACATAAACCCCCATGGCTCACTAAGAGCATCCGGGAATGTCTCCTTGCTAAAAGGGAGGCATATACCCAATGGAGAGATGGGGTCATCACCAAGAAGGACTATGTTACAGTCGCCCGAGGATGTAGGGGGGCAGTCAGGAGGGCCAAGGCAGAGATGGAGATAGGACTAGCTTCCCGGATTGACAATAAGAAGTCCTTCTTCAAATACATAGGGGGTAAAAAGAGGGTCCCGGGTAATGTGGGGCCCCTGCAGGACACGATGGGCAACTTAGTCATCACGCCAGATGATAAAGCTAACATATTTAACGATTTCTTTGCCTCTGTCTTCCTAAGTAGGGACCAGTTCAGCCACCTCCCTGTTGGGCCCCCCTCGGGCCCCGGGAGAGACACGCCTGGGCCAGAGGTTAGCGAGGAGTTAGTTAGGGTACTTCTGGAGAGGCTGGACGTGTTCAAGTCCGCTGGTCCGGACGATCTTCACCCTAGGGTTCTACAGGAACTGGCCGAGGTCACTGCAGGACACCTGGCGCGGCTCTATGAGCACTCGTGGTGCTCTGGCGAGGTGCCGGAGGACTGGAAGAGGGCCAATGTGGTCCCTATCTTCAAAAAGGGAAAAAAAGAGGACCCGGGAAATTACAGGCCAGTTAGTCTTACCTCAATCCCGGGTAAGCTCTTTGAAAAAATTATCCTGGCACACATCCAGGAGGGCCTTGCGGGGGAATGCATGCTCAGGGGCAACCAACATGGGTTCATCAGTGGCAGGTCTTGTCAGACCAACCTGGTGGCCTTTTACGATCAGGTCACCAAATCATTAGACGCAGGGGTTGCTGTGGATGTAGTCTTTCTGGACTTCCGGAAGGCTTTCGACACTGTCTCTCACCCTGTCCTCATCAAAAAGCTGGGAGACTGTGGTGTCGATGCCCACACGGTCAAATGGGTCGCCAACTGGTTGGAGGGCCGCACCCAGAGGGTGGTGGTGGATGGGTTCTTCTCGACCTGGAAGGATGTGGGCAGTGGGGTTCCGCAGGGCTCGGTCCTCGGGCCCGCACTGTTCAACATCTTCATCAGTGACTTGGATGACGGGGTAGAAAGCACCCTGTTCAAGTTTGCTGATGACACTAAGATGTGGGGGGATGTGGGTGCACTAGAAGGGTGCAATAGGCTACAAGCTGACCTTGACAGGTTGCAACGGTGGGCGGATGAGAATAGGATGGGGTTTAACACTGATAAGTGCAAGGTGTTGCACATGGGGAGGAAGAACCGGCACCACACTTACAGGTTGGGGAACTCCCCTCTTGCCAGCACGGAGATGGAAAAGGATCTTGGAGTCGTCATTGACTCCACGATGAACATGGGCCGGCAGTGTGGGGAGGCAGTCAAGAAGGCCAACCGTACTCTGTCATGCATCCACAGATGCATCTCGAGCAGGTCCAGGGAGGTGATCCTCCCCCTCTATGCGGCGCTGGTCAGGCCGCAGCTGGAGTACTGCGTCCAGTTCTGGGCGCCACACTTCAAGAGGGATGTGGACGATATGGAAAGAGTTCAGAGGAGGGCCACTCGTATGATCAGGGGTCAGCAGGGCAGGCCTTATGAGGAGAGGCTACGGGACCTGAACCTGTTTAGCCTCCACAAGAGAAGGTTAAGGGGGGACCTTGTGGCCTGCTACAAACTGGTCAGGGGGGATCAGCAGGTATTGGGGGAGTCCCTGTTCCCCCGTGCGCTGCCAGGAGTGACCAGGAATAACGGTCACAAGCTGGCGGAGGGTAAGTTTAGATTAGATATTAGGAGGCGCTACTTCACAGTCAGGGCGGCTAGGGCCTGGAACCAGCTTCCACGGGAAGTGGTGCAGGCTCCTAGCCTGGGGGTTTTTAAAAGGAAGTTAGATGAGCACCTTGCCGGGGTCATCTGACCCCGGTGCTCTTTCCTGCCAAGGAAGGGGGTCGGACTAGATGATCTACCTAGGTCCCTTCCGACTCTAGCTACTATGAAACTATGAAACAAGTAGTTGGAGCAAGTCTTCCCCCAAACACAATTTTTTGTTTCTGTATGTTGAGAGTGGAGGGCAGTATAGGCCACCTATGGGCATGCCATGGGGAGGGGGGCAGTGGGGGAAGTTACAGCCCTTCCCCCAGCTGACTAGTGGTTAGGGATGTAAGAGGCAGGGAGACTGATTTGGGCAGAGGTCTGAAGGGCAGGGACTCCTGGGGGCTGTGACAGGCTGGATGGGGAGGTCGTGGGACCAAGGGGCTTACAGGGGAGGGGAGTCTGTGGAGTAGAGGGGTGTGAGTTGAGGAGGAGCTGGGGCACTATGGGGGTAGGTGGTGAGGGGCATATGGGGTTTGGGAATGAGTGGGGTTGGGGACCATGGGCTGGGGGGGAGTTGGGAACAGGAGGCTTGGGTGCTCAGAGGGACAGGGGAGGTTTCACTGGGGTGGTGACAGGTCAGGAAGGCTAGGGCATGAGTGGAACGAGTGGGCAGGGTACAGTGGGTTTATAGGGGCAGTGAGGGGAAGGGTAGGTCTCAATGGGGAGTAAGGAGGATGTTGGGGTCCAACAGAGCTTGAGGTACACCTGTACCCCAGCACCAATGATAAGTACAGACAGTTAAAAATCCCCAGGCTGAACTGATTCAATCTTCACAGGTCAGTCTAAACTGTGTAGATTGAACTAATAAGCAAGTGAACAGACATTCTCTTTTGATTCTGGAAATGTAGCCACATGGCTTCTCAGGCCAGAAGCTGGGGGTGTAAGAACATGCCTCCCTGCTTAGCTGGAGCAGGCAGTTTGGGCCAAGGCTAGGCCACCCACCCTGTAAGAGGCAGGGGTGGGGGGAAGACAGAGGATGTGTGGGGAGGTGCAAAGCATCCTGGGATGCTGGGGGACTGAGACTTAACTTGAATATAGAGGGTATTTGGGACAGAAATTCAATAAACTAATTTAAACTAAGTCTGATACTACATCCATTCATGTTTATCTTAAACCAGTTTTGGACATTTTGCAAGTGGTTTATGTGCACTGAATGTCTGTTGTGTTACAGATTTGAACCAGTTTCCGATCACTTATACCGTTTTATATTTAACTTCTGTCCCTAGCCCAGGTACCTGCCCTACCCTGGAGATGGCAGTCAAGCCCTCCAGAATAATTTATACTTTTTTTTTTGCTTGGATCATAAACTGAATACTATAGTCTTAGGCCCTCAGCATATGAGTAAAGTTTCTTTTTAACCAGAGAAAGATATGCACTGTGTTATATGATGATGCACCACACCATCTGTACCCCCTCTTTAAGATCTGCCCATAGATTTTACAGTAGCTTTCTTGTGTGGATAAACACTTAATTATTCTCTTTCCCCACCCTCTTAACTGTACTGTTGTTCCACAGTAATATGAATGAAAACCAAGCAGGGATGGGACATTAAAGGTCAGCAAACCATTACCTTTGTTATAGACGTTGGTTGGGAGTTGTATGTCACTGTATGTTGTGTTCACCTTCAGATTATTGAAGTGTTCATTTGGCTCCAGAATGAATTCATCTCCAAGCTCCACATAATTATCATTCTCATCCTTGTCATTAATCAGGAGAGAGTTGTAGTAATCAAACTTGTTGATGAGGAGAAATGAGACAATGGAAAAGAGAATAACTACAAATTCATTATCAGCACTGCAAGGAGAAAAAGGGTCTTTGAAAAGTTATCTCTGGAGAACTGGAGAAAGTTGGGTTTCAAGTTAGGTTAGAGTCACAAAAGTTGCCATCTGAAAAGCCTCAGATGACCCATGGAAGATGTGGGGGTAAGTATCCAGGTGATAAAAGAAATTCACAGCTAGCATCACCTGGAAGTCTGAGGCTGAACGTGTGTGGGGCGAGCAGTCACTTATAAGTGAATGGATACTAAGGTTGAACTACCAGGCCAGTCAGTGACTTGTTGCATTGGGCACTGTTTCTGTTCTTAATTTCAGTGTTTCTACCTTGGTGATTGAGGAAATATTCTGTTGGCTAATTTGCCTTCATAAAGCATTTTTATTTTTCATGCAGACTGACCCAAGTGGGCAGCCTGTATTTCAACTGTGCTTGCTGTACTTGTATTGAGAATAAAAGACTTTAACATTTTCAATCCAGCTGCTTTCATCAGCATTTAATTAAGCAAGTATATGTCCATAGCTGTATTGAATATGTGGATACATATGGATAAAATCCAGTTATCTAAATTGCTTGAGTAACACAAATCACATATTTGATTGAAAGTTCTGATAACTGGGTCTTTGCAGAGTAAGGGGGCACATTGGGAATCTATGAGAATGCCTGGGGACTCAGAGTGATGGGTTTTCTGATACAGTGTAAATACATAAAGCGTTCTTGGATTTGACCTCTGCACCAACTTGCAGATGCCCAGGTTTCAGTCTTTGAAAACTAACTGGGAACTTTCTGGACATATACAGGGAAATGCTAAGAAGTAGATGAGGGTGTGCATTTATAGCTCACTAGTTACTCAGTACTAATTGCCCCTGTAGACATAATTAGCATACAGTAAATGAGGGGCTGATTAGTCCACCAATGAGCCCGATATCTTTCCATCATTCTTGTCATCAGCTTAGGCTCTGAGATAGCGGGATCTGCTCCCATCTAACATGACAGGAGAATTTAAAGCCAACTCCACTGAGCTGTGTTGACTTACACTGGTTCTCCTTTGATCTAATCCTTCACCCCCATCTCTAATGGATAACATGGGCATTAGCAATAGTATGGGGCTCCCCAAACAGAGGACCTGGTAGCCACTTTCAAGCATGCCATTCTGTGACTACAGTTGAGTCACCAGCTTTTTACAGATGAACGACAAGAAGTGGGGAGAGAGATACCAAACCAGAAAGAGAAACAGCATTTCCACCTCTCCCTGTTATTTCCCCTCTTCAAGCTGCACTTCCTCTCCTGCTGATCCCAAAGCATTCCTTTCTCTCATGACGGTGAGATACAGAGGTTGACTTGGATATCTCCTCTCAGGGTGTCCTATGAGTTAGCCAGATCTGGGGGTGCCAGGGAGTCAGGAATGGGAAGCATGAGCATCCTTCTTTCTGCAACATGTGCCACTGCCATTGGCACAAGTTTATACCCATCACAGGAGAGTCAGGAGATACCACCAGACCTTGAACATATCATGGAAGTCACCTATTTAATCAGATTCCTAATGAGACAGGACCTGAGTTATTACTGTGCCCCTGTGTATTTTGAACACAGAAAAATTTCCCTTAGAAGGAAGAGCCTTATATACCCAAGTGGCCCTAGGACTAGCAGTCAGCTTGGCTTTTAGCCAGTCTTCCAAGTCTCCTCATCAGATAAATTCGGGCTTTGCCACTGAAGGAGATGAACTTACCACCAGTGAGGAGTTGTATTCATGGTTTAGATCTGCTTCTTCTGCTGCTTCCACCAGCCTCTAAAGCAAATACAGAGGAAGGGTGAAGGACACAGTGGGGTGGCTCTGAACAAGACTTTTCAGAAGGTGCCATTGTTTACAAAATGCTGAAAGCCTCAGTGCCTCTGAGCCTTCACATCTAGCTCAGCACCGCACAGGGACCCTATGGCAAGCTCCAGATTCCCTGGTGCTCAATAATTGAAAATATTTGGATTAAAGTTCCATGCTGCAAGATTTGTATCTGCAGAGTATATTCACAGCTACTCACTCCAGAGACTTTGGGCAAACCTCAGCAATATCCCTAAATAATTAGTATATGGCACACTGCAAGCATGTCTAGGAGAAGAGATTTTGGCTGGAGAAAAAACAGCATAAAGTTTAATTCTGCTTCAAGAGGAATCCTGTGAAAATGATGTGGAGCAACCAATCTGGGAGAAGCTGTGCATCAGGCCATCACCCAGAGAAAACACCTTCTGTGAATACCACCCCATGGGGCTACTGAGACAAGAAATGTGATTCATTTTTAAGGAGCAAGAAATATTATGACCAGGGATCCGGGTTTTCCATTTCCCACGGAAAAACAGAAAAAATGCAGATTTTCCCTTTTAACTAAGAAAAACATGGATTTCTCATTTTAATGGAGAAACATGCAGATTTTCCCAATTTTGCAAAATGCTCTCTGCAGGCCAGAGTTCCAGCCTGCAAGGAACTGGGGAGCAGGAGGAGAGTGGGCAGGAGGGGGGCACCATGTACCTACACATGGCCGCCAGGCAGCCTGGAGAGTAGCTCCTACAGGTAAGTCTGCTGGGATAGGTGGTGGAATTGAGGCCCCCATAGGAAGGGATTTGGGCAGGGCTGGGTCTGCTGCCCAGCTGGGCTGGTGCATGGGGCTTGGGGCCCGAAGCCCAGGGCCCAGGGCTGGAATGCGTGGCCACAGGGCCCTGCAGGGAGTGGGATGGGGCTGGCTCCCACTGCTTTGTGCACTCGAGGAGGCAGGGGGAGAATGTGCCCCCCAGACTTGTGCAGGGGGTGAGCTGCCCACTACAGGCTCAGGATCCCTGCCTTGCTTCCCCCTTGTGGGGCCTCAGTAGCCCAGCAGGTGGGACCCGGTGTGGCAGGAAAGAGCAGGGCTGGGCAGGGAAGCTCCTTGCCGCTGCTGCAAGCCCCGGGTCACCATGGTGAGGCACCCCCTGTCCATCTGGCAGCAGTGGGGGGCAGCGCAGAGTTGTGCCCTTTGTGACTGCCAGGTGGGCAGGGGGCATCTCACCAGGGTGGCATAGAGCTTTCCTGCTCTGCCCTGCAACTCCGGGTCTTGCCTGCAGGGCCATGGATGCCCCAGGGGAGGGCAGCAGGGAGGGAAGCCCGAGCACCCTGTGGGTGGCCCCTATTTGCCTCACCATGGGCTCCACTCCAGCCATGCTGCCTGCAGGGGAGGGGGAGCCAGGCCCCACACTATGCTCCCTGCTTGGGTTGCAGCAGCCTCTGCCTCTCTCAGGCAGCAGCCGGGGCTTGGGCACTGCTGCAGAGGGCAAGGGGCTGCAGACCTGGGTCCCTGGGCCCATAGCCCTGGCAGCTGGGGCCCCCTCTGGCAGGGTTTGTAGGGGAGCAGGAGGCTGTGGGTGTGGGGTAAGGGTACCAGCAGGGCTAGAGGGCTGCAGTTGGGGAGTGAGGGGCACCAGCAGGGCTGAGGGGCTATGGATTGGGAATGAAGGGCCTGAGCCTGCATCCTGGTCATAGAATCATAGAAACTAAGGGCAGGAAGGGACCTCAGAAGATCATCAAGTCCAATCCCGCCTCGCTCTGGGCAGGAATACTGCTGAGATCAAATGATCCCAGCAAGGTGTCTGTCCAGTCTTCTCTTGAAGATTTCCAAGGTTGGGGACTGCGCCAGCTCCCTGAGAAGTCTATTCCAGATTCTGGTTACCCTTACCATAAAGAGAATTTCCTCATGCCTTCTGGGGACCTGCTTCTCAGCTGAGTCTCTGGGGCTCCACCCAGACCTGAACTCACAACCTTCCTAGCACTAGTTCAGCACACAAACCCAAGCTAGACAACAAGACCAAAGTTTTCTTGTGCTTGTCAGGGACACACTTCTCAGATAAGTCTTTGGGTCCATACCTAGACTTGAACTTACAATCACCCAACAACAACTCATTACACAAACTCCTGATCCAGAGAACAAGATCAGCAGTGAAAGCATGAGTGAAGGGGGCAAGGGTAACTCTGATTTTTCCATGATAGAAAACCCAAAATCAAGTACCAAAATGTATAGGTATCTAGAATTTATTTTATTACAGTGATTGAGGCACCGATAGGCTTCCAAATGGCTTTAAAATTGTAAATATATCAATAAAACATTGTGTTCAATTGATAGCCTATATATATAGTGGCATTTCATTTTAATTGCAGGTTTGGGGGGTTTTATCAGAGAATTTGCAATTTTTTTATCAGAGAAAACCAGGATCCCTTATTGTGACCATGCACAAATATTGTCAATAATGGAAGCTAAAATAGCCATCTGCGCGTTCAAATCTTATGCTTTGCAGCATCAGTTAATTACTTGTATACATTCAGGAGGGGTTTCTCTGCAAAATTCAGCCACAGACTTAACATTGTGCAACTGGCTATTGCTAGTTTACTATTTTGTGGTCTCTCATCAAGCATAGGACAATCCAGGTACTGGGAAAGACTGGATCTGGATCTAAACTTCCCGGGTGGCCCACAGGTCAACAATGAGCTGGGTCTGACCATGCCTAAATTTAGACTTTGATCCAGATCCAAGCTTTTCAGTTCTGATCCATTTCTACTTTACACACCATTTGTTTTTATATAGTCAGGCCTCTGCAACTAAAAGATCAGCATTTTTAATATTAGGGGACCCACACAGGCAAATTCTCAGACAAGTGCAATCGCTAGGACTTGAACGCCTAGTTACATGTACATTTCTCACATTCAATGACCACAGTACATCTCCCTGGACTACACAATGCCCGTGCAAGCAACTAGCTCTTAATAGTCAGTGTGTACTCTGCGGCGGACTGTTCCCTTGCAATTTCCATGCCATTATCCCTGTTTCTGTTAAGTCTATAAATTCATTTCCCCCTACATTCATTCCTGAGATCAATTATTTTCTTTATCACCCTTGTCTGAGGCAGAAGCCAGTATTTCCTACTCCATGTACCAGTAACTCTTAACAATGGCTATATAACCACAGAGAGTCTCCAAGCAGGACCAGGAGGTACCCAGATGAGCAAGGAAGTATTTCTAGGATCTTCACAACTACAAACCTCTGTGGCATCTATAGGGAATTCAGGGCCAGTGCTTTCTTGTTGGCAAAAGGAAATTTCCCAGTACAATTCTGGACTTCTTACCTCAACTGCTTCTACTTTTCTGTGCAGCATTGTCTCCATCTCTTCTGCAAACTTTTTCACTAGTTCCAATCCATCCACTTCCTGGATCTTTAAAGAGGGCTCCACATCCTTGTATTTCTATTATAAGGAAAGGAAAAGTTCATGCTGAATAAAAGGTTCATGAAGAAAGTAGTAAATCAAACACCATAACCTGAGCACTCTAGTTAATGAGGAGAGAGTAATCAACAATACAGCTTGGAATTTCAATCCAACCTTTCCTATGCTTTCTTTTTTTGTCATGTGCAAATAATTGGGGTCTAATACAGACATTTCAGAGTATAAGCAAAATAACTGATTTGCTGGCACAAGCAAGTGCTTGCAGTTGTCTAAATTAACTCAAATGCACCATCAATGATTTGCCATGCAAAAATATGCTTGTGATTGTTTGCACTTGCAAGGTGAGAAAGGAGAAAAGGAGGCCAGGTTTGAAATCCTAGCAATGTGTATGTATAGCATGTGCAACCATACTATCATGGACTGGGATCTGGGCAGGACTTACAAGCCAAGAAGAATGAAGGCTGATCAATACTTGGATGGGACCCCTCAAAAGAAAAAAAATAGGTTGTGCAGGAAATCAGGCTGTGGATTCAGCCCACTTTTGTTCTTGAATAAGTGCAGAAGGAATCCCCAACCATAGGGCTAGTAAGACTTGGGATGGGAGAGAGATTGTAGAGACATCCTGACAACTTTAGGTTTATTTGAAATTTTCTGATATTTTTTTAAACAAATTGAGAATTAAGTCCCAGTGTTCTGTCCAAATTCCAAGGTGGGTAACTATAATCTGCCTTTCTAAATCTCTTCTGCAGTTTTGATATTGGATGTAATAGTCCTTATTTTTTGGTCTTAAAAAAAAAAGCTGGAAGAGGAATAAAACAGATGGGAGCAGGAACTGCAAAAGGAGACAATGTGATTAACCTTTCTCAAAAAGGACAGAACTCTTATCACATTATAGCTGATGATGATGACAGTGTTTTTGTATAAGGGGAAAAGCAAATGAGTAGGTTCACCCTATCCCTCACATGTCCTGCCTATGGTACATGAACCCTTCATCCTAATAGACAGGGCTTATCGCAGGCTAAAGGGGAAAGGCTTTGTTAACTCCCCTTTACTAAAATACTGGCAGCACCTCAATAATCTCAATATGAGATTAATTTTTAGTGTGGTACAAAATGAGGCAATGGAGGGCAGGGAATTTGATGCCTTTTTCTAATTAGGAGAAAAGCAGAGGGACTTTGAATTTCTCTGGGAGAAGCAAATAAGGCTCCTTTTGTTAGAAAAGCTCATTCATCATTAGAGAAGGATGTTGAGCATATGTGGCATAAGAAATGCCTTGAGGACGGGACAGAGCAGAGGAGGTCAGACAGAAATAGAATCACATCCAGCCTAGAGCAGCCATGTGTAGAAGCTGCTAGTTTTGCCTGGCATGATTAACAGAGCAAGAGGTTTACTGGATTAAAGGACTCCAGTCCTTGCTGCCGCTGCTAGCTGGAAAGGATGGGGGAAGGGAAAAGAAGAAGCGAGGATGATGGTTAGTGTAGCAACCCTGCCAAAAGGAGCTGCCTCACAGCTCACAGGCTGAAGACCCTGGGTGATGATGAGACCATGGTACTATTCATCCCAGCTGCTGCCTGTTTGATTTAACTCTGTGTCATGGTTTCATCTGCAGAGAAGCTGATCCTTGCCACTCTGGGGGCTTTAATCAAGCCCCTCCCCTAGGATATGAGGGTAATCTCTCCCTGGAATACAGGCTGCCAGGAAAAAACTACACCACCACTTACGTGTATGCTCTATGCAAATAGGCTGCTTTTAGTAGGGGATGCACTGAGGTAGTACATGATGGAGTACTTGATTCCAGTAGAACAGAGCTAAATGGTGGGTTTCTTGCTCAGGCAGAATTGTAACAGTACTTCCATTTTGCCTTTTATTGAGTATGCTTCTTGTAACTATTTTATATTTTTCTTTTCTTTTCTGTATAACTGCCGCGCGGCACTCTCACATTTATGTAACCTTGAAGTTACTGTTAATCAAAACAAGTGCCTGGTACTGCTCTCTGCTGGCACTAGGCCACACATGTGTATTCTGTAAATTTTATTCCTTATCTAGAAAATGCCAGTTTTGCAGAAACGAAACTTATGTAGAAAATCTACCTAGTAACTATTATGTAAAAGGAACTATCCTATCCCTGTATGCTTAGCTTATATCATAGTTAGTGTCATAGAGGCAGTCCAACCAACATCTATAAAGAGGCAAAGAAGCGAGAAACGGCAGAGACGACAACTGGAAAACTCTGTAGGCCTGATCACCCTGCAGACCAGTTCTCAGCCTCCCCGTCTGGGCGTATCCCAGCGAAAACAAAGGCCTCGAAAACCCAACAATCGACAACAACTCACCATGTTACAGTTTGTATTCTACATCGCATTTATGAGCTGTTGACCAGTTCTGGGACTTAAGGAGCAGGCAGCCGCACCTAGCATTGGACTGGTTCCCCCTGTGGACAATTGCTGAGCTGGGAGGGTATGGGGGGCAGGCCTCCAGCGTGCTCCCTGACAGACCCAGAAGTGGACTGGAAGTACCAGTTCACTGCCAAGCATGGGAGGGCACCCTGCACTCTTGTGAGACATGTTCCCCAGCATTGCAGTGTTCACAATCTCCACTGGTACCTTGAGGTACATAAGAAAAAACATTTAAAGCTGTGTCTACATCCGAATCGCTGATTCTCTGAATCAGTGTCAAATCTTCAAATTTGGATTCAGCCGAATCGAATCAGGGTCAGTGATCTGAATCAATTAATCGAATCACTGTCCCTGATTTGGGCCGAATCCGAATCCAATAGGGCCCACTTTGCACACCCCTACTAGGAAGATCTCTGTGTCGAATTAAATTTAGTATCTTGTTTATCAAATCTTTAAAACTTACTCCATGGAAATCGACTAGAGAACCAGACATCCTTGCTAAAGTTGTACAGCTAGTTATTTTCAATAAGGTAAGAGTCCAAATGCTCATAAGGTGCTCATGGAAAACTCACTAAAAGACTACTCCCTTAAACTACAATAACAGCTGAGATTCTCCTTCCATACAAGTCAGGGAATAGCAGAAGATCCAGAATTCCATATCTTACACTCTTTATCAAGGAAGATTTATAGCCAAATATGTGTCACAGTTCCATAAAATTTAGTCTGATCTAATACATAGCATTGTACCACTCTGGGGTAGTGACAATATATTAAGACAAAGATACTCCACTCAGCAAAATTATTTAACTGTTATTTAATTGAATTCCCCTGCATTTTTAGTAATTTGTAGTGATTTCTAGTAATTACATAGTTGAAGCCAAATCATAGCCTCACCTTCAGCCGAAGTCAGTGAGGCTTTTCATAGTTTCATAGTTCGTAGGGTCAGAAGGGTCCTGAGCAGATCATCAAGTCCGACCCCCTGCCATGGCAGGAAAGAGTACTGGGGTCAGACGACCCTGGCTAGGTGATTATCTAGCCTCCTTCTGAAGACCCCCAGGGTAGGAGCAAGCACCACTTCCCTTGGAAGTTGGTTCCAGATCCTAGCCGCCCTGACAGTAAAGTAGTGAAGTAGGATTTTAGCTGAAGAAGGAAAGCAGGTACTGGTTCCAATAAATAATATTCAATTTACAGTATCTAGTTAACTAACTATAGTCAAGCAAATCCTGGTCCCACTGAAATTAATGGAAGCTCTACAATGATTTCTTTGGGGCCAGGAATTAATTCAATTATTTGTTTTTATTCAATAAAAACAATAAAATATTGACCTACTTAGGGTCAAATCCTGAGCCAGTTGCCCTCCAGGGCACAGACATCCAGAGAATTGCCTGATGTGATTTTTGTCCCTGAACTTGTTAATGGTGGCTGCAAGCTCCATGTATAGCAGACAGCCACTGAAAGACCACAGCAACCAGCCACAATAAAACAAAGCTTAGATTTTTTTATGTCCTTTGTCCTTTTTTTTGCCTCTCTGCTAAACTCTCTTTCTCAGTAGAAAGGAACAAATCATCCTTTCAAGTTTAATTGCTAGAAATGAATGGGACTTAATGTTATTTAGTTTCTCTCTCTATTTATTTTATTTTTTGCCTATTTAAGAAAATAAATAAATAATGTAAAGTCATGTTTTTCTTTGGGCAAAAGTAATTTGTATGAACTAGACACCATGAACACAAACAGCGTGCACACCATTTAATTCCCACTTAGATCTCAAAACAGTGTTTGCACAATAGGAACTACCAAGCTAATAAATGAACTTGCCCTGTCATTGCATCACAGCATAACAAACTTGTAGCAACATGACTGTGTACCTGGAATACAGGGGCAATCATGACTTCTGGTTGCTGCCACATCACCAGCACAACTGGGCAGCTGCAGGCAGTATTTTTGCACCCCTTTCTCAGCTCTGCAAGCTGGCACTAGGGGCAGTTGCTCCAGTCACTCTGTCCTAGTTATGCCACTGCTGCAATATAGAGTTCAGTCTATCCCAAGAAAGCAACATTTAAGTTTGGCCATGTAAAATTTGATCTGACTGTCCTGGATGATTCCTGGCTTGTGCCCAGCTGGAGAACAAATTTCTTTATAACTGTCTGGTACCAAAGGAAAAACCTGTATTTCAGTTCTTAAAAGGGCCTATGGACTCACTGGGCATCAGAGATGTGAAACAGGGATGGAAGGATCCAGTGAGCTTGAAAGTTGGACATGTTGGATATGCTGGTTACAATATTATTTATACTCTCATTCAAAAAGCTAGACCCAAATTAAAAGAAATCCAAGGAAATCCCATGCTAAATATTAAGGAAACAGCAGATTTAAAGGCAGGATAGAGATTCACGTTATAGACTAGAAACTTTTGGGAGTAAGAGCTCACTCAAAGATGTATAACCTTTCAGGAGGAAGAGAATGAACTCTTACTCCCCAAAACTTCTGCATCTCTGATTCCGTTAGTCTATAAGGTGCATCTCTCCCCTGCCTTCTGCCTGTCTGGTGGTTCAGACTAACACAGCTAACCTCTCTCTGCTCATTGGATTTAAAAGCAGAGAAGGCAGGAAACTGAAAACCTCTTTGCAGCACCACAAGCCACATGAGTTGCACGTTAATTAGTGCTCGGTGCTGCTGTTTTGCAGCACTGGAGCAAAATTTGCTATTGGGATTTCCTGGTAGCAAAAACAAAACAAAAAGAAACCTGGAAAAAAAGTGGCACAAACCCCAAAGTGGTGACTACCATGACAAACACAGAGATGCTCTCCCATCTCCACACACTGTGGGAGTAGCTGGCTGGGGTGCAGGGTGCCTCAGCATGGGGGCTGGCTGCTGGGCTGCCTGCTGGGCTGTCTGCTCTTCCATCTCCACATCCTGCTCCCCAGCTGGCCAGGGCACAGGTTGTCTCAGTGCAGGGGATGGCTAGCCCCTACTGAGGCATCCTATGTCCCAGCCAGACCCCCTCTCCCTCACACTGCAACACATGGAGTAGCGGGACGAGTGAAACTGCAAAGCACATGGGCAGGGGTGTATACTGGGGGACAAAGTAGCAGGACAAATTTGTACCACTACTATTTGTGCTGCTGTAAAGGCATATCCCTGCTCATGTGGAGCTGGCCTCTATGTTCTCAGGAGGACTTATTCCTATGGCACTCAAGGTTAGGCCCCAGGCCTTGCAAGGGCAGTAGCACACCTGTTAGTTCATTACTGTACTTAGTTCTTTATATATGGTCCTGTAAATAACAGGTTTTTTCTCCATCACAAGCCTCATCAAGATACTACCAGTGGCTCACTTGGTGTTTCTAGCACAAGCTACAGTGTTCAACCAATCGCTATTGCTATGAGAGGGTTGACACAGGACTCCATCACCCTGGCAGCCAGCTAGGCAGCTGCATGGCATGTATAGTGTCTCCAGACATGCTTTTTTCCAGCGAAGAAAATGGCTTTCCTGTGAACCCCCCCAATTTTGGGGAAAAGGGTGCATATTGTATGTGAGAAAATACGGTAAATAATGGACTCTCCTTCACAGAAGGTTTTCAAGAAGAGTCTGGATAAGCATCCATCTGACACAGTTTAGGAATAACGTATCCTTTATCTGTGCAGGGGGTTGGACTTTTAGACACTTTCCGTATGATTCTGTGATAAATATATGAAGTTCTTTAAGCAGGGCCAAATATGGGTATGTATACTGTCACTTATTTTTGACCCTATCTTCATATAGGCAACACTCCCTCTGACTTCAAAGAGAGTTTTGTCTGAGCAAAGAGTGAGTACTGATTAAGGATTTGCCCTCTACATTGTAAACCCCGTGGGTGGCAGGGAAATCCAATCCAGATTACATATACAGCCATCCAAAAATACTCTTTATGACACATATGCAGTGGAGTTCAAATGAGGTAATATGCATTTGGAAATATTTGTATTTGAATTTCCTGACTTATTATGTACATGTGACTTGCCAACCATTACTTGCATTCATTATTTTTGTATGTGTGTGTGTTGTCTTATATAAAGGCTGTCTGTGGATCTAGTCTCCTTGAAGAACTGTTTAATGTTTCTCAACGGGCGTGTCCACATGAGCACACTCGTGTTTCTTGCCCCACCTCAAACCCCTTTGAGGTGAGCCAACAGGCACATGCAGGAACAAAAAAGTGTTTCCCGTGCTGCAAACTTGCAGTGTGGGGTGAAAATTAGACCCCTGGATACCCAGGGGTCTAAAAAAATTGATGTTTAAAAAAGCAGGAGAGGCCTTAAAAAAATCAACGTTTAAAAAAGCGAGGCAACCGGAGGCTGGGTCTTCAGCATCTCTATGGTTGGCCCCACACCCTGGTGCTGAAACATGCAGCAGGTAAAACATTGTCCAACTGATCACTGTCTCTTTCTTGCTCTCTGTCTTTATAGTGGTCTTTTGTTTTACTTGTGGAGGAACATGGATTTGGGGGTATTTTACAGAGTGACTTTGGGATTTTTTTTATCAGGGATTTTTCAGTTTTCCAATAGGGAACACCAGAATTCCTGCTAGGGAGGCCAGTGGCAGGACCCTGCCTGCTCAGAGGTGGCATCTTGGACCCACCTGGCTGTGGCTGACCTCCTGGACAAATGGGGCCAGGAGGACATGCTTTGACAGTTCAAATCAGGCCACCACACCTGGAACATCTTCCGGGTGATAGCTGCCCAGATGGCCGGGCAGGGGCACACATGGCAGTAGTGCCGCAAAAAGGCCAACCCTGTAACCACAGTCCACTGGCAGCTGGCCCAGAGGGGCAGATGCCTCTACTGGCTCTGCAGTCCCCATCCAAGTCTGGCAGGTGCACAGCAGGTCACAGACAGGCAGCAGCCCCCACAGCCAGACTGCTGCAGTGGGTAGAGGGTGCAGGGAACTCTCAGGGCTGCTTCAGCAGTCTAGCTGGCACAAGGGGTAGTGTCCCCAAATGCCAGTTGGCTGGGCCTCAGAAGCTCCTGAGAGCTAGTAGCCCTGAGCTACTTGCCAGGGCAGCTTTTTATACTGCTGGGGACAGCACAGGTGCTGGCCCCGGGCTCTAGCTCTCCCTGGCTGAAGATCTGGGAGGAGCCAGGCAGGGTTATTGTGCCCCAAGTGGCACAATTTGCTCCACAACAAAGTGCATGTCCGAGCATGTGCACTGAAGCAAAAAGCCCCGGCTCAAATTTGCACCGCTTCTATTTGAGCTGCTGCAAGCACACGTGCTTGCATGTGTGGACGCGCCCAACAGGTTTATTCATATTGTAAGGTTTAGTACAATATTTTACCAAAGGCTCCTGGAACAACTTGTTCTCCACAATGGTAAGTGGCAAGGATGCAAACTGAAGACTGCCAAGCTTGTCTTTGCTTTAATAAGATTACTAGTGAGAAAGTATTTGATCCTAACAGAGGATGAGAAAGGACCTGATAAAAGGCAATTCTAGTATGAACTGCATGTGTGTCCTTCTGGTAAAGTCTAGGTACTTGGGGCTCAGGGAATGAGAGCAGGGTGGTGTTAGATTAGAAATCTGATCCGTCTCCTGCAGGAAGTGAGGATGGAGAGTCAATGAATAGAATTTTTCGCTGTGAAAGCACTGCGCAAAACCATGTCCCACTCTGTTGCTTGTCTTGATTTCTAAATCCGTTTTTGGCAAAGCACAGTCCATTGGTATTGCATCAGACTTCAGTCATGTTCAAGAAGAAAACAAAATGCCCTCTTTCTCTTATAGGGCAGGACTCAGGATCCTTGAGCAGGGCAAGTAAAGTGTGACTATTTTGTGACTATTTTGTTGGGTTCATTTGTCAAGACTGGGTTACTTTTCAGTTATAAATCTCACTTCTTCTCTCTGAATTACACAAGTTTTTTCCAGGCTTGGTGTGTTTTTTTATTTTCTATCTGCCCCCTGGATGCAATGGCAGTTTTCCTTAGTATCCTAGGCACACCACTAGATACATTATCTGGAGCTAAGCTCTGTGTTACAACCCTATTTACTCTGAACCTACTGACCAGATTGCACACCCTAGGGATCTGAAGTAGGGATGCTGACAGTATAAAAAATGTAGCAAGTCAAATCAACAAAGCCAGATTCAGATCCCACTCTGACCTGCTATAATACCAACCCTGTGACAAGCACAACAGAATCTCTCTTGTTAACACCTATAGCTTTGTGTGGGGACACATCATTAATGACCTTCAATGCCTCCTGAAAAATGAGAATGATCTTAAGGCAGCCTTGGAGTACAAGACTTTCCTGGCTTACAGAGATCCCACCCCAATCTCAAATGTGTCTCTCAAGCAACAGGTTACCCAACTCCTATTCTCACAGAGGCACCAGGCCTTGTAATGAACCCAGATGCAAGCTGCAATTCCTCATCAATACAAACCACATCATCACTATACTAAATTACATAGATTATAGCATACAGGGTTATACCATAGTTTGCTCATAGTGCTCCTCTGCTGTCTAAATTGGACAGATGGGATGGTCCCAATATGAAAGAATGCTCTGACATGATATGACATCAATCTCAGAAAGACACAAAAGCCAATGATAGAATAACTTTAAAAACCAACTTGAATACAAAATTGCAGAACAGGAAAACATCCACAGACTGGATATGTTAAGTATAGTCTCAACAGAGACTGGATTTGTATCATTACCTGGACTAGCTTTTATAACTCACTATGTTCTTCGTTGAATTAACTGCTTTGTTTATCCCATTTGATCTCTTCAGTGTACCTTGGCCTCTCTCAGCACTGTTCCCTTCCTTTCCTCCCCCTTTCCCTATCCTTTATATTTAAATTAATTTATTCCTTTCTGTTTAGGACCCCTGCTCTCTGCAAGTCCATTCACTGCATCTAATGAAATAGGCTATAGCTTATGAAAGCTTATGCCACTCTGAATAGGTTAGTTTGTGAGGTGCTACCCTGACCTGCCTTCATTCTTAGTAATATTATAGTAGTACCCACAATCCCTGGTTCTGTACAATCCCTAGCCCAAACAACTAGGGCTGTGTAAAATGGCACTGTTCCATTTTGCCTTGAGTTTTGAGGCTTTGATGGAACAGCGTTTTGTATCAAATTTCATTTTGATTCGAAACAGCTGTTCTGTTTTGCTTTGTCTAAACAGTGAGGCTGTTTCAACTCTGTTTCAACGTTTCACTAGATCTGCCGCAGACAGGGAGTCAGCCCAGCTGGACTAACTTCCCATCCCCCAGCGCTGGATCAGGCTGGGGGGGCAAGAGTCAGCCCAGCTGGTTTGACCTCCTGTTCCCCACCCGGTCTAGTGCCGGGAATGGGAAGTCAGCCCAGCTGGACTGACTTCCATCCCCAGCACTATGGTTGAAACATTTCGACTAGCCTCATTTTGTTTTGAGGCTGTTTTGAGGCCCTTTGTTTCATTTTGATTTTGCTGTTTTGACCTTGAAATGAGTCAAAACAGTGTTGAAACAAAATGGCCGGCAAAATTTCACACAGCCCTACAAACAACCTTCAGTCTAAAGAGAAGACACACAGAAGGAAAAGAGGCACAGAGAGAAATGGCTTGGTTACAGCTGCACAGCAAGTCAGTGGCTGAGTTCATAGATTTATAGATTCATAGATGTTAGGGTCGGAAGGGACCTCAATAGATCATAGAACCTGACCCCCTGCATAGACAGGAAAGAGTGCTGGGTTCAGATGACCCCAGCCAGATGCCCATCCAACCTCCTCTTGAAGACCCCCAGGGTAGGGGAGAGCACCACCTCCCTTGGGAGCCCACTCCAGACCTTGGCCACTCTAACTGTGAAGAAGTTCCTCCTAATGTCCAGTTTAAATCTGGTCTCTGCTAGCCATTATTCTTGTGACCTCCAGGGGGACCTTGGTGAGTAGAGCCTCACCAATTCCCTTCTGTGCCCCCATGATGAATTTATAGGCAGCCACAAGGTTGCCTCTCAACCTTCTCTTGTGGAGGCTGAAGAGGTCCAGGTGCCTTAGTCTCTCCTCGTAGGGCTTGGCCTGAAAGCCCTTAACCATATGCGTGGCCCTCCTCTGGACCCTCTCCAGGTTATCCACATCCCTCTTGAAGTGTGGTGCCCAAAACTGCACGCAGTACTCCAGCTGCAGTCTGACCAGCGCCCGATAGAGGGGAAGTATCACCTCCTTGGTTCTGTTTGTCATGCATCTGCTGATGCATGATAAAGTGCAGTTAGTTTTCTGATGACTTAGTCACACTGATGACTCATGTTCATCTTGGAGTCCACTAGGACTCCAAGATCCCTTTCTGCTTCCGTACTACCAAGCAAGTCATTTCCTGTCCAGGTCTGCCTGTAGTTGTTCCCTGCCCTCCGGTGTGCCCACTTCTCCCCACAGTTTTGTATCACCCGCAAACTTGAACAGAGTACACTTCACTCCCTCATCCAAGTCACTGATGAAGACATTGAAGAGTATCGGTCCAAGGACTGAGCCCTGCAGGACCCCACTACCCACTTCCTTCCAGGTCGATACCGACCCATCAACTACCACTCTCTGGGTACAACCCTCTAGCCAATTTGCCACCCACCAGACTGTGTAATCATCCAAGTCATGGCCTCTTAACTTGTTTACCAGTATGGAGTGGGATACCTTGGAGGTAGAGCCATGGGCTAGGGATAGACATTACACATAAATCGTTTTAAGTAATCAGAAACTGGTTTAAACTTAGAATCATAGGGCTGGAAGGGACCCTGAAGGCTCATTGGGTCCAGCCCCCTGCATGAGCAGAAAAGACACCTGGGATCAGGTGACCCCAGCTAGGTGACTGTCCAGTCTTCTCTTGAAAACCTCTAGGGTAGATGATTGCACCACATCTGGGGGGAGCTTGTTCCATAGTCTGGACACTCTAGTTGAGAAGAAGTTTTTCCTAATGTTCAGCCTGAAAGTATCTTCCAGGAGTTTGTGGCCATTGTTTCTAGTTTTCCCCCACGGTGCCCTGGTGAACAGTTGTTCACCGAGCCCCTGATGTACACCTCTGATATAGCGGTAAGCTGCAATCAGGTCCTCTCTCAGCCTTCTTTTCTCTAGACTAAGGAGTCCGAGATCTCTCAGCCTCTCCCCGTATGGCTTGCCATGCAAGTCCCTGATCATACAGGGGCCCTCTTCTGAACCCTCCTGAGCTTTAGCACATCCTTGTTGAAGAGCAGCGCGCAGAACTGGACACAGTATTCCAGCTGCAGCTGCACCAATGTTGAGTAAAGGGGGAGAATCACTTATTTGGTTTTACTGGAGATGCATTGATTGATGCATGTCAGGCTTTTATTAGCCCTAACAGCTACTGCATCACATTGCCAGCTCATATTCATGCTGGCATCTAGTGTTACCCCAGATTCCTTTCATTTGTAGTGCTGGTCAAGTTAGCGATGCCCATCCTGTAGGTGTGCTGGGGTTCTTCCTTCCCAGATGCAGCACTTTGCATTTCTCTACATTGAACCTTAGCTGGTTTTGGTTCTGCCCAACATGCCAGCCTGTCTAGGTCTGTTTGTATCTGCAGCCTATCTGCGGGTCTGTCTGCACAACCCCATTTCTTGGTGTTGTCTGTGAAGTTAGCCAATGGGCTTTTCACCCCATCATCCAGGCTGTTGATGAAAAGATTGAACAGTACTGGGCTAAGTACCAACCCCTTGGGTATGCCGCTGCCCACATCTCACCAGGACAACACCGATCCATTCACTTGGACTCTCTGTGTCTTATCCTGCAACCAGTTTCACATTCACTTGATGGTCCTGCAGTTGAGCCTGATATCTTCCAATTTTCTGATCCGTATTTCATCGGATACTAGGTCAAAGGCTTTCTGGAAGTTGAGGTATATGATCTCAACCACTTTTTTTCTTGTCCAGGTGACAAGTCATAGAAAGAAATGAGGTTGGTCAGACAAGACCTCCCCATTATGAAACCATGCTGGCTCTCATTCAGTATCATGCTTTCTGCAAATTTGTCACATATAGCCTCTTTGATGAATGTTTCTAGGATTTTCCCTGGGTTAGTCTGTGAGGTGCTACCCTGCCCTGCCTTCATTCATAGTAATATTATAGTAGCACCTACAATCCTACAAGTAGTACCTACTATAAGTAGTATCTATTTGTAACAGAACAGACATTCAGTGCATATAAATCAGTTTGAAAATGTCTGAAACAGGTTTGAGATAAACCTGGTTGAATGTAGTATCAGACTTAGCTGATTTGGGTCAAACCAGTTTATGCAATGTCTGTCCCAGACCCCTTGCTGGTTTAAGTTAAATCAGACTCCCCCAGCATCTGGGCATGCTCTCTGGGTTGGGCAGGGCTCTCTGTTCCACAGCAGAGCTGGCCCCTCCCCTCTGCTCTCTGGTTGCAGCTTGGTAGAGACTTGCAGGCACAGCAGGGTCTGCTGGCTTCCCTGTGCTGCTCTTCCTCCTTCCCCCCACTCATAGCTTAAGGAGAGATGCCTTCCTGCTCTCTCCCACAGCACAGACTGTAGCCAGCATGTGGTATGTGCTAATGCTGTGTAAGGCAGATAGGACAGTATCTGCCTAGGCTTTTTGGAGCTAATCAACAGCTCAGCTGTAATGTCCCTGCATTCCTTCCTTTGGAAAAAGCTGTTTAAGAAGAGCTTGAACTAATGAGTGAGGCTTTGTTTTCTGATGGGGCACTAAATGCTGATAAGAGATATGATAAGTGCTCTGTTATCAAGGGGGCAGCGAATCTCTTCCTAATCACAGCATCTTGCCAAGGCCTGGCCATCCTCCCTCAGCTCAGCCCTGTAGAAGGGAAGGGAGGGCTGCTCTAGTGCAACCTGGCTTCTAGACTGAGCCACTGCAGGCATGTGCTGGCATTGTTTCAGTCAAGAGGGGATGTCTGTATAGTTACAAAGTGATTTAGCCTAGCCAGGTCCTGCCCACATACTCAGATTTTGCCCACAGCATGCAGCCAGCATACGACACATTTAACTTATATACAATCTTCTCAGGTTGGACATATGGCTCTGTTCCTTGAACTGCTGCCAGAGGAAATGCAATTACAGCTAAGAGCAACCGGACGAGGCTAGACCTGGCTTCCTAGGTTCCTTACCATGATTGACAGTCTGCCTACACCACCTTTTACTATCACAAGAGCCATCAGTGTGACACATGCTTTGGTACTAGCCAGTTTTACAGTGTAACTGGAATCCAGTGTGGACACTATTCTGACTTTCATACTTTTATCCCCCAATTCCTTTCTAGCAGAGAGGCCCCTTGATGTTGGGGTCATTAGGATGATTACTGTGCTCATGAATGACTGGTGCCTTCCGAGTGTATTTAAAATGTGGGTTTGGCATTCGCAAATATTTGAAACCGCAAATGCTGAACCTGTAAATACTGAGTGTTTCCTGTATATCACTTCCCCAAGTCACACATACAGACTTCAAGTTAGCTATCTGTAAGCAGAATTTAGAGATTCAAACTTGTAGTAAGCAAACTCATTGTTTAAAATTATTAACAAGCTGTTAATTTCAGTGAAAACCTAAGACGTATTTTTGCTATGTTAATCAATTGACAGTATATCCTATCGGAGTTTATGGACCTCGTGAATCAGAGATAATGCGTCAAAGTCCCTGCTATTGTAAATGGGAAAAATTCCATTGAAGGCACTAAAGCTGCACCACTTAAGTCAGCCAAAAATTTGGCTCAATGTTCCCAATCTGAAGGTTTTTGACTCCGAGGAAGCTTAAGATTTGGAGGATGTGAAGTTTACATTTCTTGTCCTGAAGTTGCAGAATTATGGATTAGAGAACCATGTCTGATGAGCTAGTCAGGGTGAAACACTAATTAGTTCTGAGTTATGTTAGTTTTATATAACTGCTTTAAGACCTGGCATTACAATTGCTTCAGGGAACAGAGGCTGGAAAGGCATTTATCTGGAATAACATAGTAAATAGCACATCCTGCATTTGTGTAACTAAATGAACTAAATGACCTTTGATATCCCTTCCAACTCACTGGGCATGTCTACACATGCATTTACTCTGGCCCAAATTTACTGCGGTGTAAAATACTCTGGAGTAAAGGTTTCATCTACACATGTGGTGATTAAGGAGCAGATTCCCCTGCAGTCCTGCAATGGGCCTCTGCCACCCCTGTGGGGAGCTCCAGGCTCCCCCTGGGTGCTAGCCCAGCGGTGAGCAGAGAACACTTCCTGGCCCCTGCTGCCAGAGTGGAGCGGGGACAATGTTTTCTTGCCTTAGCAGCAGGGAGCTCCTGGCCCTGGCTTTCTCATAAGGGCTTGGGCCTTGAAAAGAGCTCCAGGGGAGGGGAAGGACCCATCCCCCAGCCCTGATCTGCTGGTGGTACAGCTAGCAACTAGCAAGGAGATGGTGGATCAGGACAGGGACTGGGACCTACCCCACCCCTGCAGCTCTTTCCAAGCCCCATGCCTTGATCACCTGATCAGGGCAGGGGGCTGGGACCTGCCCCTGACCAGGACAGTTCCTGGCCAGGCCTGGGCTGCACAGGGAAGTCTGCACGTGCAGCCAGAAGCTGGCTCGGGACTGCCCAAAACAGGACGGTTTCCAGCTACCTCCAGGATGCTCATGCTTCAGCCAGCTCTAGGCTGAGCAAGGAACTGTCCCCATCCAGGGGGCTCCCAGCCCCTGATCCATGCTCTCAATTGTGGTCATGGAGTGGGGGCTGGGGAGCTTGTTCCCACAGACTTTGTTCCCAGCCCTCGTGGAGTAGGGGTTGTGATCATGAAGCAGGGGCTGAGGCTCATTGGGGGAAGGGGAAGATGAGGGCGGAGGAGACATCAGACTGCCAGACCAAACAACACTCACAACTAAAGCTCAGACCAGACCAACAAGCGAAATGAGCGAACAGGTAACCAATGGGGGCCAGGGCTAGGGGGCAGTACACACATCCACAGGAGGCCTCAAATGCCTCTACACAAACACTCGTAGCATGGGAAACAAGCAGGAGGAACTCACCCTCCTGATGGCTGACACCAGCCCGGACATAGTGGGGATCACGGAAACATGGTGGGACTCTATGCATGACTGGGTGATGAATGTCAAGGGCTATAGGTTGTACAGGAGGGACAGGATAGGAAGGAGAGGTGGGGGCATGGCACTCTATATCAAGGACAAATACACATCCTCATCAATTAGCAAGGAGTCAGAGGAGGGGCACTCTTAGGTGATTTGGGTTAGAGTACAAGGCAGTCGAGGGGAGAGAGACTTAACGGTGGGGGTCTACTACAGACCTCCCAACCAGGGGGAAGAGCTTGACCAGGAATTCTTAGGTCAGCTCACAGAGGTAGTGAAGGCTAAAGATGTGGTTGTCATGGGGGACCTGAACTTCCCAGACATCTGCTGGGAGGAGCAGTCAGCCAGGTCTGACCGTTCACGTAGGTTCTTAGAGTGCAGGACCTCTATCTAACCCAGGAGGTGCACAGCCTCACCGGGGGGATGCCTTGTTGGACCTAGTGCTGGCCATGGGTGATGACCTGGTGAGGGGGCTGAGGGTGCTCGACCACCTAGGTGACAGAGATCATCGCCTGCTGGAATTTACCATCCAGCGCAAGGTGACAAAGGCATGCAGTAAGGCAGCAGCCCTAGACTTTAGGAGGGCAAACTTCAACGAGCTAAGGAGGATAGTTGGGGATGTGCTGAGGTCCCAGAGGGGAGGGGAGCCAGATGTCCAAGTGTGCGGGAGCAGGTGAACCAGCGGGCTTTGGAGCTCGCTGGGCTGGCCCCCCCAACGGGAACGCCTTCGCCCCGGCGCCGGAAGGCGGGGAAAACATTTACCTCTTGCAGGTGTGTGGCAGGAGAGTCCAGCTCAAAAGCAGCGCCGGAACGAGGGGCAGCGGAAACGGAACCGGAAGCGCCACAGCGAATGGCGGACACCAGTGAGGAGGCGGAGGGGCGGATCCGCGCCGCCCGAGGCTGGATTCACACATTTTGGGGCAGCAGTAAGGCTCCACTGAGGCGCGCAACCGAGAGGCGGTGACCCAGAGCGGAGACGGGTTGACCGCGACGTTCAGGAGTGTCTGGCTCCGGCGGGAGCAGGGCAAGGGAAAGCCCTAAGGATCAAAGGGGCAGGCAGACTGTTGGCGGCGTGCCCACAGCGTCAAATCACTGGGCGGGCCCAGAGGGAGGGCTGAGGATATCCATTGAGGAAGGCCCCAGAGAAAGAAACAGGACCCTGCTCGAGGCAAGAACGGGGGGCTCCACTTCAGGCAGAGGTGGCATTGACGTTATTCCTCCACCACTTCTGGTGAGGTTTGGATTTACACTAGAAGACGGAGCCATAGAGAGGTTTCTACGCGGAGGCACGGGCGAGGGTGTAGGGGTGGAGGAGCCCTCACCAGCTCCCCGACGGACATAAGGTCTCATTTCTGGACGCGCACGTGCCAGATAGTCCATCTGAACCAGGAATCATCAAAGTCGTGGCAGGCGAGTTTGGTGAGTGTAGCCCAGAGGGTGAGCGCCTTGTATCCTTAAGGGGCCACTTCGACTAAGCAGAACAACTCAGCTAGTCGACTTGGAGACACCAAGGAGAGTGGTTGCTCCTTAAGGAGGCGATCCTCCAAGCCCAAAGGAAGGTAATCCCAATGAGGATCAAAGGGAGCAGGAGAGCACACAAGCCTCCATGGCTCACTAAAAGCATCTGGGAATGTCTCCTTGCTAAAAAGGAGGCATATACCCAATGGAAAGAAGGGGTCATCACCAGGGATGACTATTCTGCAGTCGCTTGGGGTTGTAGGGGGCAGTTAGGAAGGCCAAGGCAGAGATGGAATTAGGACTAGCTTCTCAGATTAAGGACAATAAGAAGTCCTTTTTTAAATACATAGGGGGCAAAAAGAAGGTCCCGGGTAACGTGGGGCCCTTGCAGGACATGTTGGGAAATTTGGTCATCACACCAGATGACAAAGCTAAAATGTTTAATGATTTCTTTGTCTCTGTCTTCCTAAGTAGGGACCAGAACAGCCACCACCCTGCTGGGCCCCCCTTGGGCCCCAGGGGAGGCACACCTGGGCCAAAGGTTAGCATGGAACTAGTTAGGGGGCTTCTGGAGGGGCTGGACGTGTTCGAGTCAGCCGGCCCGGACAATCTCCACCCTAGAGTCCTAAAGGAACTGGCCGAGGTCATTGCAGGACCCCTGGCACGGCTTTATGAGCATTCGTGGTGCTCTGGTGTGGTCCCAGAGGACTGGAAGAGGGCCAACATGGTTCCCATCTTCAAAAAGGGGAGGAAGGAGGACCCAGGAAACTATAGGCCAGTTAGTCTTACCTCAATCCTTGGCAAGCTGTTTGAGAAAATTATGCTGGCACACATCCAGGAGGTGCCAGCAGGGGACTGCATGCTTAGGGGCAACCAACACGGGTTCATCAGTGGCAGGTCCTGTCAGACCAACCTGGTGGCCTTCTATGATCAGATTACCAGATCATTAGATGCAGGGGTAGCAGTGGACATAGTCTTCCTGTACTTCCAGAAGGCATTCGACACTGTCTCTCACCCTGTTCTCATTAAGAAACTGGGGGACTTTGGTGTCGATGCCCACACACTCAATTGGGTCACCAACTGGCTGGAGGGCCACACCCAGAGGGCGGTAGTGGATGGGTCCTTCTCAACCTGGAAGGACGTGGGCAGTGCGGTTCCATAGGGCTTGGTCCTCGGGCCCGCACTGTTCAACATCTTCATCAGCGATTTGGATGAGGGGGTAAAAAGCACCCTGTTCAAATTTGCTGATGACACTAAGATGTGGGGGGACATGGGCAGGCTACAATCAGACCTAGACAGGCTACAAGGGTGGGCGGATGTGAATAGGATGGGATTCAACACAGACAAGTGCAAGGTGTTGCACATGGGGAGGAAGAACCGGCACCACACTTACAGGTTGGGGAACTCCCCTCTTGCCAGCATGGAGACGGAAAAGGATCTTGGAGTCGTCATTGACTCCATGATGAACATGGGCCGGCAGTGTGGGGAGGCAGTCAAGAAGGCCAACCGTACCCTGTCATGCATCCACAGATGCATCTCGAGCAGGTCCAGGGAGGTGATCCTCCCCCTCTATGCGGCACTGGACAGGCCACAGCTGGAGTACTGTGTCCAGTTCTGGGCGCCACACTTCAAGAGGGACGTGGACGATATGGAAAGAGTTCAGAGGAGGGCCACTCATATGATCAGGGGTCAGCAGGCCAGGCCTTATGAGAAGAGGCTACGGGACCTGAACCTGTTTAGCCTCCACAAGAGAAGGTTAAGGGGGGACCTTGTGGCCTGCTACAAACTGGTCAGGGGGGATCAGCAGGTATTGGGGGAGTCCCTGTTCCCCCGTGCGCTGCCAGGAGTGACCAGGAATAACGGTCACAAGCTGGCGGAGGGTAAGTTTAGATTAGATATTAGGAGGCGCTGCTTCACAGTCAGGGCGGCTAGGGCCTGGAACCGGCTTCCAGGGGAAGTGGTGCAGGCTCCTAGCCTGGGGATTTTTAAAAGAAAGTTAGATGAGCACCTTGCCGGGGTCATCTGACCCCGGTGCTCTTTCCTGCCAAGGCAGGGGGTCGGACTAGATGATCTACCTAGGTCCCTTCCGACTCTAGCTACTATGAAACTATGAAGATGCATCTCAAGCAGGTCCAAAGAGGTGATCCTCCCCCTCTATGCGGCACTGGTCAGGCCGCAGCTGGAGTACCGCGTCCAGTTCTGGGCGCCGCACTTCAAGAGGGATGTGGACAGCATGGAGAGCGTCCAGAGGAGGGCCACTCGCATGATCAGGGGACAACAGGGGCCCTATGAGGAGAGGCTATGGGACTTGAACCTGTTCAGCCTCCAAAAGAGAAGGCAGAGGGGGGATCTAGTGGCCTGTTACAAACTAGTCAAAGGGGACCAGCAGGCACTGGGGAGTCCCTGTTCCCCCGAGCACTACCAGGAATGACTAGAAATAACAGTCACAAGCTGGCAGAGGGTAGGTTTAGGCTGGATATCAGGAAGCACTACTTCACAGTCAGGGCGGCTAGGATCTGGAACTACCAAGAGAAGTGGTGCTGGCTCCTACCCTGGGGGCTTTTAAGAGGAGGTTGGATGAACATCTTGCTGGGGTCATTTGACCCCAGTATTATTTCCTGCTATGGCGGGGGGTCAGACTGGATGATCTACTCAGGTCCCTTCTGACCCTAGAAACTATGAAACTATGAAACAAACTCCCAGCCTGTTCCTAGCCCCCTCTCCACAACTGCAGTCGGGGCTAGGAACAAACTCCCAGTGCCTGTTCTGCAATTGTGATTAGGGAGCGGGGGCTGGAAGCTCCCTGCTGCTGGCGCAGGGGGGCATTAGTGGGGGCTAAGGAGCTTGTTACTAACCTTGAGTAAATTTGCTACTTGCATTTGCAGGTAGCAGATTTACTGGGGATTAGGGATGTATACTGCAAAGTAAGCATGTACACGTGTAGATGCACATGCATGGGCTACTGATGCCTCCTGAGTCAGGGAGGCATGTGCCCCCCCAGCAGCCAGTCAGCAACTGGTCTCGCCAACTGCGGCGTGGGGAATCAGCGGCACTCCTGGAAGTGCCAGTGGCACTTTTCCTGGTGCCCCCACTCCCCAGCCAGTGCTCCCCAGCCTGCCTTCCTGCTCCACTGCCTGTCACCTAACGGTGGAGCGCTGGCTGTCAGGGGCTGCACATACACTCCCGTGCACCCTACACACCACCACTGTGCACATGCTTACTTGGCAGTAAACTATGCTAATATGAAGTTAAGTGTCTCCTGTAGACGTGCCCTTTGATTCTATAATTCTAGGAACTACCCTGAAACTCAAGAAACAGAGAGTTTTCAAGCAAGATTTAAAGAGATGTAAGGGACCCACAGGGAGAAGAACAGATGAGAAATGAACCAGGAACTCCTTGCTGAGATAACTTAGAAAACAAGAGGACAGTATCAGGTGTTAGGTCAGAGTGAACAGATGGAGAATAGGTGGGTATGCAGTAAGTAATGGAGGAGAGAAGTAAATGGTCCTAAGGGGACAGAGGTGGATTCAGAGTCAGACAGGAAAAATGAACAATACTTAGGCAGAGTATTAAAAACCAGGGGAGCATTTCATAGTTAGAACCAGAAATTGTAAGTGAGCCAGTGAAACCTGTTAAGATAGGGTGTAAGTCTGACAGTCTTGTTTACTGCAGTGGCATCCCTCTGGCCCTATGAAGGTTACAGGATGCTGATCAGGAAGCAAACCTAAATGGTCTTCAGAGTTAGTGCAGACCTATGTGTGTTTTCTCTCTCTCCCTGGTGTCCCCAGGACAGAGAGAAATAGTTGAAGAAAAAGGGAAATCTGACACCTGCAAAGCTCCTTTGCAGGTCTTGCCTACCTTCTGCAATAGGAGAGAGCCCGAATACTTTGTTGAGATGGCATATAACTCCCCACCAAAGGTATCTGCCCAGGACTTCACCCTACAGTGGAAAAAAAGAAAAACCAGTGGTGTTAATACCTCAGGAAGGTGAGTTGCATCATGTCCAAATGACACTATTCTCCTACAATAGAAGCTTGTCTTCTGTATGAAAATCACCCTGCATACCTACAACACTGAAGGCATAGTAATTACATTTGTCTCTGAGCTGCTGGCCATCAAGAGCAACTCTCAGTCTGGGATAGGTAGCTATCACCCACCTTCTTCCCCCAAGCAAGGGACCTGGACTCTGTCTGTACCTACCTGGACCTCAAACCCCTCCATTAAGCCTTTCCTTTCCTACTACCATTGTGTGTGTGCGTGTGTGTGAGTGTTTGTGCATGTGTGTGGGAACCCCAATAACTTTGTGGAGCTGTGTAGTGTGTTGCCTGTTTAATAAAACTGTTATTCTGGAACCCTGAGTTGCATTTTTGTCTTACTGACCTGCTAGCCTTGCTCCAATCTCTGCTCTCTGCCCCTCTGACTTCTGTTCTGCTGTCTGTCTGTCTGTGTCTCCGGTCCCTCTCTGCCACCTCCAAAACACTGGCTTTTCCCCTTGCTTCCACCCCAGCACCAGGTGACCCCAAGTAACCCTGGGGCACTAAGTGATCCTAAGTAACCCCGGCACCTTGACCCCGAGTAACACCAGCACTGTGACCCCAAGCCCAAGTTACCCCAAACGCCCCCTAGTTTTAACACACAGCCACAGAAGTGTGTGGTTGTGTGTCTGTATCTGTGCATGTGTGCCATAGAGTGTTCGTGTAGTTTCTGTGTGTATATATAATTTTGTATCATGCCCTCCTGTCTATCAGTGCAATATTGAGATTCTGAGCATTGATCTGGCGTGTGTCAAGTCAACACAGCCAGTGTCTGGACTCTGAGCAATAGCAGCGGTGACAGAGGCTAGGCCAGTTGTGGTGGCTGCAGCAGCTGGGCCAGCCCATCTGCAATGGTGGCAGCTGCCATTCATGCAACACCTTTAAGTGAGTGCCAAATCACCATCTATTTGTTACATTACTGGCTCTTGTGAAAATTTCATGAGTTATTTTTTAGCACTTCATCTGCTTTTGGAGTATTTCAAAGCATGTACATTTGTACAGATGGCCCTTTGAAGTGTTTAAATGGTTTCAGTTGTTACTTCTGTCTCCACCCTAAGTCACAATTTGTTGATGCTAACAAGGGTTAGCTAACTTGAGATGTTAGCTAGCATGAGAAAGAACCCAGCAAGCTTGCAGTTGGGATATCTGGATTTGCCCTTAGATTCCATAATATTTGGGGAAGGGACAATGAACTAGACTGTGAGCTTGGTTACTCTAACTAGTGTGAATCCAAAATAAAATGCTGCTTTCCCTGGAGGTCTTCCAGACTGAGACTGGTGTGAAGTGAAAGCAGATTCTGGCACATGTCTTACTGCTCTGTAAAGCACCGTGAACATTTATACCATCGTATAAATAACTGGCAATAGCAACGCCATGCAGAGATGTGCACACTGAGCACACCCCCCTCCTCATTAGAATAGATGGCCGTTGTAATTAATTGAATACTTAATCACAAATCTGTTAGATGAATCACACTAGGCAGTTCCACCTACACTCAGTTCCTTTAACAAAGGTTTACTTAGGAGGGGTCTACTTTACGGAATACCATCTGCACTCCACAGAACACACCAGTTATTCATGAGGTACAGATTTTTACCTACCATTTTCAGAGGGTTCCTCTCAGATTTAAGAACACATGAAAGCTAGAGTACCAATTCTCCACTGCCAGTTTTATGCCAGTGTAAAGCAGCAAATGGCATAGAGTTGCACTGGGGTGTAACTGGTATAACAGCACAGTGAATCTGGTATCCATCCTTTGAAGTACTAGGTGAGATTCTTCTTACTCTGAAATCAACAATTTTTTTTTTTTTTTTTTTGGCTTTTAGAGTGAATATATTGCTTTCTGCATCGTTTGTCAGCCATACCATGCTTTTAATCTGGAAAAAAAATGCAGACCATATGTGTTTGATCTGAAGACAGCATTTACTGCTCCAATTCAGACTGCTGTGCTGTCAAGCCCAGTAGGCTGGCTGTGTTTGAAGAAAAGTTGGAAAGTAAAAACAATATACCTAGCTCACCACTGAAATGAGGTAAGGTTGGACAATCAACTTCTGCCCCCTGAAGCCTGAGAGCTTGATTCCCCTAATATCACCTTTTAATCTCATGGCCACCTGAAGCAGCCAGTTTCACAATTTGCTTATACAAGACTTTTAATTTTAGAACAAGAATTTTACCACAAGGCTCAAAATCTTATTCTTACTAGAAAAAAGGCAATGATAAGAAACCAAAGCATGGGGCTTCCAGAGACAACTGCAGTACGGTTACCAGCAAAAGCAATTTTATCACCTACTGGGTTTTTTTGTCTTAGGCTATGCCTATGTCTGCCTGCTTCTGCAGCCAGGCCACCAAAATGTGCCCACATCCAGCCACTTCTGGTGGGGCAAAGTGCACTCTGGGAAGGCAGCAGCTACTGAAAGGACCACAGAGACAGAAAGGGAGAACCAGACTCTAACCTCAGTAGCTAGGAGATGATGAATAGATGGTCAAAAGGAAGGGATGAGCCATGAGAAGACACATGGGAGGGCATTATAAGGGAGTCAGGGGAGACAATGTAGGCAGACAACTGAAGACATGGGGCACACATAATGGAGATGTAAATGGCAAACAGAAGGGCAGAAACAAGTTAACATCCCTTTGAAACAAGAAGTCTTAAGGTATTTGCATGCAAAACACTCCTTTCAGTCTCAGGAAGAAACCTAAGCTTTCTTCTGCCAGTTAAGCTAATAGAACTCTTTCTCCAATACAATATTGATTTTTTCAACACTTATAGGAAAGTATTTTTTTTTGCCTCCCAAAGTCATTGCCCTGAGAAAAAAATTTCCAGGCACAACAGTGTTCTCTGCTCTCTGAGCCAAGCTATTCTGGTATGCAGAAATATCCAGATCTCTTCCGCTTCAGACAAAACGACCCATATAAACATTTACATACAATATGACCATTATATTTTTAATCTTAGAGGATTTAAGTTGCTTAAATCAGCTTAATAAGGTCAGATTTTTTTAAACTCTATTTATTCAGACCTGTTAGTGTCATGGCAATCTGCCAAATAAGGATTCAAAGCCAATATGGAACTCACTTTGTAGAATACAGCCCTTCAACAACTATCCATAACATGACTTTAAGGAAGAGTATGCATACCAACATGCAGAGTACATGCATACATATATGCACATAAGTATAGAATATATACATGTCTGTATGCACATGCCAAAGCATGTGGTAGGAAAGTCTGTACATAAATTCATATATGTTCATGTATATATGTGCACCCAAATGCAATGCATACAATACAAGGTGAATAGTATTTTGCACTGCTATGGTGCTTTCCATCTGGAGATTTTAAAGTGCTTTAAAAAGGCAGATAAGTGCCATTGCTTCCATTTTACCAATAAGGAAAGGAAGCCCAAGGAGATTAAGTGATCAGCCTGCCCATACACTAAAGTAAATGTGTGCATGTACATATGCTGCACACGTTAGTGATTGCTAGGAAAACTTTTGGTGTAGTGTTGTATGGACCTGGGGTAAGGGCACAGTAGCATACATACATAGAAGTAAAAGGAACAACAAGCCTTGCCCTGGACCATCTTGATCTAACAGGAAAAAAGATGGTTGACAAGGTACAACTTCACTCACTGATTCCTCTCATCTCATAAGAGTTCCAGATCCTGCTCTGTGCTATGGCCTTAAGGGCTGTTACAAGGCTGCATAAATAAGGAGTCTACACTGGCCTCCAGCTCTCCCAAACATCTTTAAACTAAGTCTACCTGCTGCACCAGGCAGAGCTGAGGTATTGCAACAGATACTATTGGATACCATAGCAGTCTTTAGCTTTTATATAGCACTTCATAAAGAATGTAAGACAGTATTATTATCCTCTCCCTCCTTTTTATTACAAATGGGAAAAGTGAAGCACAAGGAAGAAGTAATTTTCTCAGGGTCATGAGTAGACCAGGGTCAGAGCCAAGAACTGAACTGAGGTCTCTGGAGACCCAGTCCTTTGCCAGTGGCACCCAAACATCACTGGGTGATAACCCACAACCTTAAAAAGAGGTTGTGAAGTGAAGTGAGGGAATACCAAACTCACCTACGCTCAGAGATACACATACCACAGTCTGGCGACCAGAGCACCAGGTTGCACTGCATATTGTGAAAACAATATTTTTCCTGTGAGGTCCAGTGGGACTGATTCCCACTCCAGCCTGGATCTAGTGATCTGAAAAGGTTTTGGATCTAGAGCATGAAAACGGCCAAAGGAATAAATAAATAAAAGAGATTTTTCATACAAGTTAAGCTCTGCTGTCTTCAAGCCAAGAGTTATCTTCGTGAAGGGTGTGGGTGATGGTGGTTCTTTCAGGCAAGGCAGTGATGCTGTTACAGGAAGGACAAAAGCACTGCAAGAAAAGGGGATGATGAAGGGCAAGGTGCAGAAGGGGACTAGTAGTGGAGGTAGGCAGTAGACAGGGCAGGGTAGTACGGGCCACAGAGGGCAGAAGAGTATGTGGAGAGAGGTGTGAGGGAAACACTTACGTTTCTAGTGGTATCTTCATCTGGGACATGGTGGAGGGCAGGAGACAGCTAAGCAAGAGAAAAAGCCACAGGATGACTCCTGGCACCATTCTCCATGCAACACCCATCGGCAACAGGTCCAGTGCAGAAACGTAGATTCCCAGCCAGGTTTGCCACCCTAGGAAGGTCCCAGCACTGTCCAGGCAGGCCCCAACATGGCGTCCTGCTGGGGGTCAGGGGTCAGGCTGAAAAGCAGAGTTGTGGGGACCTGTCAGGCCACATGCAGCCACCTCTCAGTGCTGTCCCTCCTCACTGCCCCCCTCCAAGGAGAGGGTAGCTGCAATAGGACAGCAGAGCTCCACCCAGCTGCAGCAGATGAATTCTCCAGAGGTATTTGGAGGGCAGGTTCAGAAGAGGCCCCCCATGGCTGCCAGGGTGACCACTGGGTTCAGTCCAGCTTGTGTCCTGCAGAAATGGAAAAGACTTGAGGGAGCTCTGCAGCAGCCGCAGCCCCTACATAATCCACTGCGAGCCCTTTAATCCCCTTGCAGAGCAGCAACAGCAGCAGATTTAGAGAAGTGGAGTGGGATAAAATCACCCAGGATTACTCTGATTTCTGAAGACAGGCCTCAGTTTGTCCAATCAGACGTCAGAACAAGCTCCCTCCAAGCTTGTTTTAAAGGGACAGCATTGCCCCTTTAAAAAAAAATGCCTCCTGACCTTTGATTCCTGCTGAGCAGCACTTCTCCTTTTCATGTGGTGAGTGCTTTCAGATTGTCATAATGTCTTCTCCACTCTGCTTTCCATCATTTCACAACAAACTGTTGATTTGCTTTTATGTCTCATCCTTTCCCAACTTTGTCTTGCAGGTACTAAATATAGTGAACAATAACATGAATGACTGGTGCCTCCCAAGACTGAGTGGAGGGCCACAATTTGCAGGCAGCAGCACTGGTGGCAAGCGGCATTGGTGCAGATGCTGCTGGTGGCAGGGTGGGGGGTGGTGGGCAGCAAGCAGGGGCCACCTGCAGACATCAGTGGTGGCGAGCGGAGACTGCCTGCAGACGCCAGTGGCAGTGGGGGTGGGGGGCAAATGGCGAGTGGCGACCACTTGCAGAAGCTGGCAGGAGTGGCATCAGTGGCCAATCTCAGGGGTACACATGCTCCCCCCCCCCCATATCTCCCTTATGAGTCATCTATGAACAAAATCCTGCTTTCCCTTATGCCTATGCATGCAACCCTATTAAGTCACAAAGGCTACCCAGGTATAAGGAGTAACGTGAACAGGGCAGCTGGATTTGGCTCTGAGCTCAATTACACTCTTGTGCTTGGATACTTGATTAATATAATTATCACAGAGTTCAGTGATGATCAGACCTGGAGCCCCACTGGCCAGGAACTGTTAAATTTGTCAGCTTAACACAGTCTATGTCACAAAGAATGAATGATCTATGATAACATCTAAGGGCTGGAGATAAAAGTAAGAAGGGGAAGGAAAAAGGACAACAAGCATAAATTGCTGTAAAAGAAGAACCAAGACTGCCAGTTAATTAGTCATCTGTAAATGTGAGTAATTTTTAATAATAGAGTTCAATAGCTTAATGGAGGAAACAGCCCAGATGGCCATATCCGTGGTTCTCAGCCTGGTCTGGCTACTGCTGCCAAAGCCAGGCAAAGGTACTCCCACATGCCTCATGCACAGCCAGATCAGGAAATGGCTATAGTAGAAGTGCATGCATTTATCAGATAACTTTAATGCAGTTGGAAGTGGCTGCTCTTCCTGCAGACCTGCTCATCTTGGAAACAGAGACACATGGGAAAGTTCCCCCAGCAGGATTGGACCACGAAGGGTTGCAGCAAGAGTGCTCTCTCCTGCCTGCTTTACCAGGTAACCCTAATGCAGGCAGGAGCCCACATTTATGACACAGCCCTTCTCAGTCTGGCTGTGCATGAGGGGCATGGGGCAGTTCCACATGGCTGTGGTGACAGTACCCCTGACAGGCTCTTGTGTCACCCCAATTGAAAATCGTTGGGATAGAACAACTGTTGTGTGTTTTGAACCCTGTCTGGAACACTGAAAGAAAGAGGTAATTACAGCCAGGTAATTACATTCAAAGATTAACTGAGAATACTATTGAGAACTGAAAAATAATGACAGTACTTAGAGAAAGTTTAATTTGGCCAGTGCATGTATAGTTATTTCTTCAGTGTTTGGTCATTGCAGTGTGAGGGCCTTTGGAATGCAGGAAGGAAATCAACAGAATCAGATGTAAAGTAGAAAACTTTTGAAGACCAAGTCTGTGCAACTGGTGAAAAAACATCTGGAAAAAACTGAAAATGGAATGGAGAAACCTGTGGAGGCTTCAAGAGATTTAGGGGTGAGAGTGGACAGCAAATTATAACTGCATTTCTGTGCAACAGGACAATAAAATGGACCAGTGCAATTCTGAGCTGCATTTGTAAAGGTATTGTGTCAACAAGCAGAGAAGAGATACCTGTTCTCTATATAGCCCTTGGATGAGTGGACCTGGGATACAGAATTCAGTTCTGGGCATGTTGTTACCAAAAAGATAAGGAGGAAGCCAGAGAAAGAAACAATATTATCAGAGTGATGAAGTGATGTATAAGGGAAGATTATTAAATAAGCATAGCTTGGCTGCAGACTGCCACAATCATATTCTACAAATATCAGAACACAGAATTATATGATGTTGAGGTGGGATATAAATAGGGAGAAAGGGATGAGTTTAAAGGGAAAAACTAAATTCAATATCAGGAAACGTTTCTTAGGAATGAGACTGGCCATGGGATGGCTTCCTTGGTCACTGGGTCTGCCAGCATGGAACTGTTCTTTATTATGGTGCATTTTCTTCTCGTAAGTACTTGGAGAATCAGGAGGAATAAAGAGTATCACAACAGCTGGGAAGGCTGAAGGAGAGGACCCCAATGAATGTTTGAGGATAAAGGAAAGGAAAAGACAAGTGAGGCTGGAGAAGAGTGGATATGGACAGGAGACTGGAGGGTGGGGTGTCAAGAGGTCTTAATGATGAATGGTATAATGAAGTAGAATAAAAGGAAAAGACCATTAGAATACTTTTTGTCAATAAAGGGCTCTTAGTTACCATACCTTAGTGATTTTTCTAGTCTGGTTCTAAGTGTCCTAAAAAATGCCCCCTCAGCTCTCCTTGGTAGGGAACAGCTCACGGAAGGGGTGGAGAGGGGAACTGAGTTCCTGATTTTAAAATCTAACCTGGTCTTCTAGTATCTTTACTGTTCCCACAGGATGTGCCCCTGGTTGTTATACTTTGTACCAGTCCTAATGTTTTGAATGCCAGCTAAATGCTGTAGCAGTGAGCTCTACATGGGGTGGCTTCTTTAAGGATAACACAGGATCAATGGGTGAAGTCAAAGTGGGCCTGCTTCTTTTGCTGGACACATCAGGAACTTGTCAGCTGATACTGCAAAAGGGTGGTCTTTATTCCATCATGAGCCCAAACCTAAGATAGCTGTGTTGTATAGGATTAACAAGGGCCTTGTTACACCTTACACTGTGGGCTGCACAAATGTCGATCAATGGGTTTGGAGCAGTCACACATTCAGGTCAGCAAGGGCCTGGAGCACTGAAAGGCGAGAATCCACGCTCCCATTCTGGGCTTCTTTCTTGTCCCGCAGGGCTCCCTTAGTTCCCTCCTGCCTCTGGGTCTCCCACCCTGCCCCTCAGGGTTCCTCCCCCCTCACTGCCTTCTTACTCATGGATACCCACACTATCTGTCCCAGGGGAACAGGCAGGGAAGGGTTAACTTGCCTGGCCAGCCCCAACTGCCACTGCGGTTGGGCTGCTGCTCTTCTCCTGGCTGAGCCTGCCCAGAGAAGGACAGCAGCAGTGGTGGTGGTGGTAGGGCAGGAAGATTAACCCTTTCCTTCCTGCTCCCCTGAACAGACAGCATGAGGAGGAGAGAGTGGGGGGGACAGTGAGTGGGGATATGGAGTGCTAGGGAGAGCTGCAGGGGGGGCACAAAATTGGGCCTGATCTGGGCCAATGGGGAAAGGGGAGCAGGTGTGATGTTTACACTAAGGTATACCTACAGTGGCTATGCCTTAGTGAAGGGGTAGGCAAAATGTGGCCTCTGGCCCACCCACCTTGCACTCACAGCCGAAGGTGCTGGATAGACCAGGTGGGCAGAGTCTTCATGGAGACTGGACCAGGACTGGGCAAATGGGATGGGGCTGTTGACAGGAGGGAAGCAGCATCTAGGAATGGGACAGGTGGGTAGGGCTGGGGCCAGGATCTTGGGATGGTGACAGTGCAGGGCTGGAGCCTGGGGCCAAGCCATGATCCACTGCCTGCATGTCCCTGCAATGGGTGCTGGTTCTACAGGCCGGAGGGGTGCTGGGAGTGGATCATGGTCATGCCCCAGACCCTGGCACCACCTGCTCATCCTGCCCGGGAAAGCTGCTCCCCACCGGCCTGCAGCCTCATTCCATCCTCTCGGCAGAACATGCCCCCACCCAATGTAGCTTCAGGCCCTGGGGAAGAACCACTTATGGAATTTTGGTGAGCTTTGGTGAGCAGATGGCAGGGCAGGATGCTGAGCTGACCTGTGACATGTCACCAAAACTCTCTAAGTGGTCCTCCAGCCCAAATAATTGCCTGCCCCATCTTAGTGCAACATGAGCTGGGTAGTGCAGATCAGAGATGATCCTGCCCTGGACCGGTGTAACTTTGATCTGCCTAATAAATGCTTAAAAGTAGTTTCACGTATTAATGTGCAGACAGTACAAGTGTTAAGAGCTCCAGGAGCCACCCCAAATTACCATGTAATGGGGCCCTAAGAAACTTTTAATTCTATTTTTGCTTCAAACGTTCAGGCTCTGACCAGCAATTGAAAATATTTCCATTTTAGTTTATTCTGTCTTTGAGTGACTATTTTTCTCCTTAAAGAATGATGAAAACTACCAGCATGAGAGCCAGTGTTTGAATAGGTAACAGGAGAGACATTACAATGCTGTTAAGATCATAATCAACTCTCTGTCATTCAACCTATCTCCCAGTAGGTCTAATCAGATGAATATCAAGGTGTGAAAGCTACTTGACAATGTCCCTTTAAGCTCTGTCCAAGGATACTGCTTTAGAAACATGCCAGCAAGCTGTATTAAACCATCAATCTTTTCTGAGCAGGTTTTTTATGACACTGTGGTTAAGTGGTCCTGAGCTCTGTCTAAAATAGCAGTATAACCCTAGTGCAGCTGGGTGCAATATGGTGCTAATTGTTCCAGGAATGGGAGCACAGCTTGATGGTTGAACCCTAGGAAGATGTAGGACATCTTGGTCAGCTTTTGGCTCTTCCATTGATTGTCCATGTGACTCCAACCACTTCATGCCTCAGTTCCGCCTGTGGAGCAGGAAGCAAGATACTTTCCAGCTTGGCAGCTTTGTTGTGAGGATGAATTGCCTAATGATTGCAAGGCATTTTGAAAGACCTGGGTGGAAGATGCTGTAGAAGCTATGTTGTCTTAAAGCAACATTTCTTTAGCCATCTGAGTTGGGGCCTATGAGCTACAGTGTTCAAAGAACAACCCTGATATAACTGTTTAGCAGACACACACAAGTTGCCATCATCATAAAAGTTCTTTTAACACAAAAATATAGCAAACAGCTGTGCTTCTACTTACACTTATGCAGAATAGAACAACTTTATCCCAGTGTAACTTTACTAGCACAGAGGAATTTCCATACTGACTTGGAGCAGCCATCCACTGAATCCACTATCTTGTTACCAATTTAAAGCGATCTGGGATGCTTAAGAAAAAAATACAACAAATATTTTTAATGGATAATTATGTGACTAACTGGTCCACAGAACATCACCTGGGGTTAACCAGGTCCAGAGAGAAATGAGGGCCAACATGTCCATTTTGATCTCTAGTTTCCATCCCATTGCTCAGTAAATATCTGGTTCCATATCTCTTCATCTGCAAACTGCATGATTTTCCCTGCTGTTTATATAAACAGCCATATAGAAGGTGTATTAATTAATGCCTTTGGCTGTTGCTTTTTAAAAATTCTACTCTAAATTTAGATTTGCCTAAGTACTCTGAGATAAAACAGGCATATTCTTGCTAGCAGCCTTTTTCAACCCACTGCATCTATATCATTCTGAGCAGCAGGAAGACACCCAGGGCAAACAGTGAGTGGGAGATGCCAAGGGAGAGCAGAGTACACAGAAACTGAGAAGCAGTGAAGCATTTCCTCACCATTAGTGCAAGAGAAAAATAACTATTCAGTGAAAGCAGACACTTGATTTTTAGATAAATCACAGCTTTTCTACCTACTGTAAGAAAGATGCCAGAAAAGACAGCAGACTTTGTCCTTATCTAACAATCACCCAAAGGCTAAACTTAATCTTTTCCATTTCATGTCAATATGACTCAAAAGATCTTGATTAGATGGAAGGAAAACAGAATTTTAAAAGGGATTAAAGTGTCCCACGTGAAAGTGGCCGAACTATAACAGTTCTTTCAAGGTCACATGGAGAGCCACCACAACTGGCACCAGCACCAAGTGACTAAAGAAACTATGCTACTTACTCTGTTTATCTCAAAAGTCAAAGATACTTTGCTCAGTTCACATGCAGATTGGACTTCCCATTAAAAGCATGATGCAACAACCCTATTCAAAGCACACCCAACAAATATCTCCTTCATCCTCCTCAGTTCAGTAATAAGGTGTGATTTTACTGGGTTATGAGATGTATATAGACCAAATCAGGGTTGTTCTAGGCTGAATGTTCTATGAACAAAGGAAGAGAACAATATAAAACTCTTTTGCCACTTGCATAGCATGCAGGTGACAATTATAATTTGATTCCGTTTCCTTTCTGTCTCAATTTACTCACCCACCTCCTTGCCCTGATTCTTGTGAGGATTACTTAGTAAATGGCTGAAGAAATCATTGAACATATATGTACTATGTATGTATGTATGCACTATATGTATATACTACATACATTTTAAGAGCTATTACTAAGGGAAAGCACAAGGAAGATAGCAGAGGTCAGGAGACATGAGTTCTCAGTCCCAGCTCACCAAGTGACATGCTTTACAACCATGGACAAATCACTTAATCTCTTTAGTTTCCCTTTCCTTTGTTTTGTTTATTTGGTTTGTAAATGTGCTGGGACAAGGAATATTTCTTGACTTGTTTGTACAAAGTCTTAAACCCAGTGGGGCTTTGGCCCCAGCTACAAAGCTCATAGATGTCACAGATTTCATAGACATCAGGGCTGGAAGGGACCTCTGAAGATCATTGAGTCCAGCCCCCCGTCCAAAGGGCAGAAAGTCAGCTGGGGTCATAGGATCCCAGCAAGATAAGCATCCAATTTGCTCTTGAAGGTGTTCAATGTAAGTGCGTGAACCACCTCCGATGGCAGCCTGTTCCAGACCTTGGGGGCTCAGACAGTAAAGAAATTCTTCCTTATGTCCATCCTGAAACAGTCTCGCAACAGTTTATGACCATTTGACCTCGTCATCCCTTGGGGTGCTCTTGTGAACAAACATTCCCCCAGATCCTGGTGGTCATGTTTCAGTTACAAATATTATAAAAATGTTACACAAATAAGGATAATACACATCATTTTTAATCTTAAATAATATTTTCAGAGGCTATGAGCACTTGTTCTGTGCATTAACTGTAGATATAAAAGGACAGGTGTTCTGCAATTCTGGACATCAGACCTTAGGCAGGCATAATTAGTAGCTACTTTTGAACATTTAGGCCAAAATATTTTGTAAAGCACATTCCTGCAGATGTGATTCTTCACAGTTGGGACCATACAAAATATTTGAAATAGAATTCAAAAACGTTTATATTTCAGGTTCTCCCATTTCATTTTGAATTTATAGAAAGTCACAGTTTTGCCAGTAATCTAAGTCAGAGTCTACAACATTACAGGGATATTTTTCTTTAATTCTGAAAACAGAACTGCCCTTTATCGCATGAAAGCCTTCACATTGTAATTTGATGGTGATCAGATTCAACATGTCTTGAGATTAAACTGGTCCTTTGATAACATTTCATATATACACAATAGTTTTTGAGCTATGAAAAAACCTGTAATAAAATATCCAATATTTTTCCATAAATATTAATGAAAACATATGAGATATTTTTCCCAACCATCAATTATTACCAAAAACGTTATGATGGATTAAAAATGAAAGGGTAGAGGGAAGCTTTCACAAGACTTTCCATATCAGATTACAGCTTTGAAGTAGCTCAAACTTTACTCATGAATAAATCAACAATGCACCAAAGGTGCTTCTCAGAACGGTTAACAATGAAGCTGGTTGCTTGTAAATGGTTCTCAAAAAGGAATTGGGAAAGGCCATTGGCAGCATCTCCCCTGAATCTTTGATCACAATTCACATCACTTCCCTTTTTTCCTAGTTGCCTCCAAATCTGTTATTACTTAAGTCTCCTGCCAGCTTTCATAATGGACACCGACTCCTCCATCTTTCAGCATTTGACGGTGTCTTTATCAGAGAGGAGCTTTTCAAAAAGATTCCCCTGCCCCACCTTCCTGCCTATTATAATGTATTATTTTTGCCTTGGAAAGAGTAAAATATAAAACATATTGGATGTGTCTAACATGAGATGCTTTACTGCTTATTAGATTAATGTGCAGTAAAGCATCTCATGTTAGACACACCCAACAGTTTTATATTTTAATATTTCCAAGGCAAAAACAATATATGTCGTTCATTAATTTGCAGTAAAGCATCACCGTCTACATTGTACTATAAATTAGTGTAATGTGCTGTTTTCTAGTACCTGTAGATACAGGTACTAGAAATCTGCGCATTATATTAATGCGCTGAAGCACATGTGTAGATGCTGACTGGGAGCAAGTTGTTCCTGGTCAACTTAGGTGGCAGGGAGCCACAGGGGGCATGGAGAGATATCCTAGCTGGGCAGGATGCTGCCTGCTGGCCACATGGAAATTGGGACCTGTCCTGGTCTCCACAGGTTGGGAAGAACTGTCTTGGCTACTGGGCAGCTGCCTGCCAGCCACATGGAGATGGGGATGTGCCCCTTGCCAGCCTGGGTGGGGCTAGCACCCAGGGGGGCCTGGAGCTCTCCCAGGCTTCTGCAGGGCAGCAGAGCAGGGCAGGAGCAGTCCTAGACTGAACTGCTCCTTCTGGGAGCAAATTTGTTCCCAATGGACACATGCTCAGATGCAGGCAGGGGCAAAGTTTAATGCACCTGAATTTTCTGCACAGAAAATTCAGGTGAATTCATTGCACGCATAGAAACACCCACTATGCATCAAAGTGTTGGAGAATCATGAAGTGCCTATAGGAATTTTATTTACAAAAGGGCTTAAAGATCAAACCAGCACATTTCTTGCGAGCAGTTATTTCTGTTGCATGTTTAAGCACTGACTGAGATAGGATCCCCATTGTTCTAGGCATTGTGTTTGTGTACACATGCATACGAAAATGCATATGTGCACATGTAAGAGACAACCCCTGCCTCAAACGAGCAGTTCACAAGGCAGGAAAAAACAGGTCACAAGGATTTTGTTTACCTTAAATACATATGTTGTAAGAACAAATCAACTCTCATTGTCAGAACAAATAGTAACATGCAAAGTGTCTTATGATGTAAATATCAATTTACAGTCCTCTGCTTATTTTGCTCCCTTGTGCTGTTGTCAACATTTGGGTAGTACACTTGGGACAGTGAATAGAGAGCAACAAGTCAGCCAATCACTCCACAAGGGCCAGAGCAGTCTGCAACCCACATAAAACATAGAACAAGCACTTAAATCTCAGTGTAGGGCAGAGGTGTCAACTTGTGAGGCTTAGTGGGTGAGATGAGTGGTGTGGGGCCAACATACAGGCTGGATGAGTGGCAATGGGCTGTATTGGACCCACAGACCAGCCCCAGCATTCAGGGCTGGCCACCTGTGGGTAGTGCCCCTTTGGCACATTCTACCTGTGTTGTACAAATCCAGTTCAAGACCCATGGGTGGCATAGTAGGCTGGATGACAGGATTCCGGAGGGTGGATCCAGCCTGTGAGTCATATCTTTAATGCTTCTGATGCAGGGTATTCACTTTGACCTGATCTAGAAATACATAAATAAATAAACAAAAAACTTCTTCCAGGCCACGCTGTCTGCCCAAAATCGTTTGCAGTTTTTAAATAATATTAATTCCAGCTGCCTGGCTTCTGGTTAGCATAGCATCAAGGTTGAAGTTAACATTTTTCTGAGCCTGTGGCTCCTGAAGTTTCACACAGACACCAAACCATTGTGACCTCAGGGTTTCTTCATCTGAAATCTGATGTGCACAAAGCGGGCAAACTGGCACTGGAGTGTCATTAGCAATGGTTGTTCACTGCAGCTATGACCTTAGCTTAACTCTTACTTGAATAATGTTGGAGCTTGTTGGTGTTTTCACTATAGAATGATTCTCTTTTCTAGCTACAATTTAGATTTAGATTCACTCTGAAGGTCTGCAAAGCCACTGGAAAGAAACATAACCTGTCTTCCACAGTATTTTAATGTACAGTATTACATTCTGATAGCAACTAAGGTAACCTATGTCTGCATAGGAGCCCAGATGCCACAGCAGGTAAGCGCTGTTTCAGCTTATATACAAATAATTTTGATGGAACACTATTGCGCTGAATAGTCGCAAGAGCTATTAAACTATGATATCTTTGTTCATTTTCAAAGCATTCCTTTGCAAGAAATGAAGACCATATCAAAGAGGCTATGATGGATGGAGTCAACCAAGATGCTCCATAGAGTTTGCCTGGAGAATACTGGCAATGCATAGGCTATGCTGACAGCCTCCAAACGCCAGCACTTTCTAATACAAATTTGCATTCTTAATTGCTATACCTAACCATTAGTGAGGTGTATGGCAGCCTCTAGTGGCATGTATGCATGTAACTGTTGTTACTCTCATGCACCAGTAAAACCTTCAAGCATCAACAGGAACAACTTAAAATGCAATTAGTGGCCAGCTAGCCAGTCTACCCAGTAAATGTTATAGGATCAAAACCAGTTTGCCCCTGTTTAGACTCCTTCTGTATGAGATTATAACAAAATATGAGATAAACATATAGAATTTGCTTCCATAAGAACCAAAAGAACCCAAAATCAAAGACAACATCTGGATTTTAAAAAGGACTGAATAATTTTATGACATATGTAGTTATGGAACCTTAAGATCATGTGTTTTCAGACTTCAAAGCGTAAGTTTATCATCTCAGGAGACAAGAAAGAAATTTTAACAGTCTTACACCCTTGCTGAATATCACTGTTTTTCTGGTTATGAGATTTTCCTGAAGCTTCAGGTATTGAGAAGTGACAGTGAAAGATAATAGAATTGACAGAGCAGTAGCTAGACCTAGCATGGCAAACCTGTTTTCACAAGGAAGCAGTCAATACACAGGTTATTTTATTTTAATTAAAAATGAATCCGTTGTTAATTCTGCTCTGGTCTTAAATGCCTATAGCACTTGCTCATGGCAAGGTTTACCAAAAATACCTTCAGAATTTCTGGAGCTGCTGCAACCATTTGACAGAAGAGAAGCATTTTGCAAGGACTAAGCATGACCAGCCTGTGCCCCTGGTGGTTTGGGGGAGCATGGCTGCGCTGGTGGCAGTGGGAGCACCGTGGTGGGAGCCCAGTGGTGGTAAGCTGGGAGCTCCTGCAGACGCTCCCAGCACTGTCAGCAGCAGAGGGGAGGGTGGCGAGCACTGACTAGGGAGCAGTGACCACCCGCAGGTGCCACCAGCAGTGTTGGCAGTGGCCAGCGGCGATCGTGGACTGCCTGCAGATCCTGCCACCCACGTGCACCCCCTACACATTGCCCCCAGGACTATGTACAACAGTAGCTGTCACCAAAAGGAATCCTGTCAGAGATCATGGGCAACTGGTGAGTCTTGAGTCTGGGGGGCCACTTGCCCCACCAGTGGCCAGTCAGCAACTGGGAGGAGGGTCCCCTGTGGCCAGTCATGCTGACTAAGGGGAGGTGGGGGGGGAGGGGAGGATTCCCCTGTGGCCAATTGTGCTGACCCAGAAGTGCCATTGGTACTGAAACTTCTAGGTTGGCTTGATTAGCTGTTGGAGAACCCTGCCCTATTGGCACAATTGGCTACAGGAATTGCTTCTCCTGGTGCTCCCACTCCCAGGCCAGCACTCTTGGGGGTAGCACCAGTGGTCTTGTCTGCCCCCCTACCCATCACCTAAGCAGGGAAAACTGCCTGTTAGGGGGTGCACTAGCACTTTCAGGGGTGCATGTATACTCCCGTGCACCCCCTACATGTCACCACTTTCAGAGATCCTTGGGAAAATGGAGAAACAGCAGATGCTTATGGGACAGGGCAAGATAATAGGAAACTTATACAAATTTTGCTTCTCTAGCTTGTTTTCAATTCTACAGCTGGTTGGGAGTGGGGAGAAGAGTGTAAAGAGGTGCTCAGCCTGCAGAGGGATAAGACCCTGCAGGTAACCAGCAGTTAAGAGTCTACCTGGCTGGAAGCCTGGGGGCCAGCTGTAATTGATGATCAGTAAATGAGAGTGGAGCCATGGAGGCTAGGGGCACACATTCAAAAAGCTTGAGCCTGAATTGATTCAAACTTTGCAGGTTAGTCTAACCTGGCTAGGCTAAATCAGTTTTGTAACCAGACAGACATCCCAGAAATGCAGGCACATACCTGCAGTGGCTAGAAGCCAAGGGGCACTAGGGTAGCCCTCCCTTCCTTCCATAGCATGGATGTGGGAGTGGGGACATGGCCAAACCCCAGCAGGAGTCTGATTAGCCCAGCAGGGAATTGATAACAGTGTTTATCACCCAATTAAGAAAACAACAGAGGGACATTACCAGCTACTTTTTGATGCTACCTGTTGATTCAGCATGTACTATAGTGAGCATGTGGTCTGCTAGCTAACACACAGACACTTCCTCAGCAAGGCAGAGGGGAAGAGGAATTCTTCCTTAGCAGGAAATGGTAAAGGGGAGTGGGGAGCTGCAGCCAGGGAGCAGAGGGGAGGGGCCAGCCCTGCTGTGGAACAGAGAGCCCCACTCTACCCAGAGACTGTGCCAGGATGCTGGGGGATTCTGGTTTATCTTAAACTGGCAAAAGGTCTGGGACAGACATTGAATAAACCAGTTTGAGCCAAATCAGTTTAGTCTGATACTACATTCAATCAGGTTTATCTCAAACTGGTTTATGTGCACTGAACATCTGTTTTGCTACAGGTTTAAACCAGTTTTTGATCACAAACTGATATATGTGTAATGTCTGTTCCTAGCCAGAGGGTTCAGAGCTCCAGGGTCAGGGAGCAAAAGGGGAACAGAGTCTGTCTCACTTCAAGACTTGAAGAAAGCCTACCGGTTTTGGATTATCTCTTTGCACACTTGTTTGGTTCATTGTTTCTTTTACTGCGAGGACGAGGCTGTCCCATGGAAAATAAACCATCTGGAAACCTTGGACGTAGTGCTACCTGGCCTTAATAAGGAAGCTGGGTGAGTGACCGGCTTACAAAGACTTTTCATAGCAAAGGCATTTTTTTAATCAATGCAGGAGTTCTGTATGGAAATACTGTCCCTGTTAAGTATATCCTACTGTTTTTACTGTTTTTCTTCCTCACTCTGTGATATAAGGATCAGTGTTCTCGAGCACAGAACGTCTCAGCCGCTGCAGCATAAGCAGCCAGTGACAGCCTACTGTAATTACCCACGTCAACAAGGAAAAACAAAAAAGCAGTTCCTAATACTCTGCTCCAAGGGCTTCTAAAGACTCAGTGGCAAGGTCAAGGGAGGAAGGAGTAGCTTGCTGCTCTGCTGCTGCAGTGGTTTCTATATACCCCTTGCTTGCTCCAGTCCATACCAATCCCAGAGTAAGCTTCTTCCTGTCCACACAACACACAATACTGGGAAAAGAGTTAATTTCTAGAGGCCATGGAGCTGATTGTAGAGGACTGAGGGGTTTATTTGAGTCGCAGCAAAAAATTGGGGAAAATTGCAAAGATCAAGCCTTCATATAGGTTGTTTCCCACTACCATTTATTTTCAGCTACTCGTGTGAGCACCAGGGGACATTTAAGACTACAGTCTGCTTCATGTACAGCTATTATTTGTATATGTTGTGCAGTGTATGAGTACTGTTCTAGATGCTTCTGAATTTGGGCAAAAATTAAGGTAAGTTTAGCTATGCTCACATCTCTCCTACAGGAATTTAAACCAAATATCGACCCACTCTTTACCCCTCAACCTCACCACATCAGAAATTGGGGAGCTCCTGAAAATTTGCACAGATGATGATCAATGAAGTAGGCAGCTGGATACCAGCAGGGGTGAGAGACTAATATAACCTCGAGGCTCTTGCAAACCAAATTGGTGTGACAGTCCTCTGCAGAAAATCAATAAATAAATATATAAAAAATAAATGACTCCTTTTAGAAAAAAAAAAGTTTGAAACAGGCTTCTTCTTGGGTGGTATTTCTCCTTTAAGGGAATAGATTAGAGTGTAGTTGTAGATGGATCACTGCATCACATTAGCAATATTCTAGCACAAGTGATCTCTGTGCACAATAAATATACAGAAATTGGATCCTCCTGCTCTAGCTCTTCCTGAGGAATCAGAAGGGGAAACCAGACAGGAGAAAATAACTTTCTTGGATAGAGGAAAAAAAAGAACTTGCTGATGGATACGAGTCTATAGTCCTCCACAGAGAGGAAGAAATAGCCAAAAAGGTGTACGCCTGGGCAGCTGTACACATGAAAACAACCTTTATTCCCAGCTTGAGTAGTCATAGACTAGGCAAAAACCCACATGTTCCTTCCATCTCTCTCGAGTCACTTTGGTATTTTTAGGCAAGCGTAGGGGAAAATCACACAGGTATGCAGGGCTTAAAAACAGGACAATGGCATCTAGTTTTTAAATAGTGCTTTGCATAGATCTCAGGTACTTGGTATGGTCATGTAGGTCATATATGCCCATTAGGGGTGTGCAAAGCAGGTCCTATTCAATTTGGATTCAGCCCGAATCAGGGACAGTGATTCAATTTGTTGATTCAAATCACTGTCCCTGCTTCTATTTGGCTGAATTCAAATCTGAAAATTTGATGCTGATTCAGAGAATCAGCGATTTGGACATAGACACAGCTTTAAATGTCATTTCTACATACCTTGAGGTATCAGTGCAGATTGTAAATGCTGCAGTGATGGGGCTGATAGAGTGTGGGAGGGCCCTCCACATGCTCGGCAGCCAGAAATGGACTGGAAGTACTTCTGGTCCACTTCTGTGTCCGCCAGGGAGTGTGCCCCCCCCCCCCCCCCCAATGGTTTGGCAATCAGCTGCGGGGGGGGGGATCCTGAGTGCTCCCCTCCCCCAGATCCAGGAGGCACCAGTTGCTGAGCCGGGGCGGGGGGGAGGGGTGTGCAGGGGGGAACTCCCTGCGTGCTCTGCAGCAGATCTGGAATGGATCAGAAGTGTTTCTGATCCACTTCCAGGTCTGCTGCTGAGCACGCTGGGGAGCCCCCCGCGCTCCTGTGGGACGCTCCATCCACCCCAGCGTCACAGCATTGAGCCACCTGGTACCTTGAGGTATGTAGGAAAAAACATTAAAGCTGTGTCTATGCATAAATCACTGAATCTTTCCAAATCAATTCAGAGGATTCTGATTCAATTCAGAGAAGTTCAAGGGTCCTTTGATTTGATTCAGATTTGTAGATTCAGCTGCCGAATCGAATCAGGGACCAAAGCTTTGCACAGCCCTAATGCCCAGTCCTGTTGCTGCAAATACTTCGATAGATCCACAAGGAGGCATGTAGCAGAGTCTTTACATTACTAGGCAGGAATCTATTATAGAACTGCTTTGGTAAATCAAAAGGTGCTATTTATTCTGCATCAAAATCAAGGCTAACATATTTCTTGGTGCGCAATAGAAGCTTGTGTTCTTAGTCAGGGCCCTCATTTTTCCTTGTACTTTACAAGCAGATCGCATCATATATTGACTTTTGTGCAGTTCCATTCTCTTGAGCCATATTCATACCTCCCCTCTTTTGCTGTCAGATGATAGATCTGTTGTCTTGTAGTTAGAGGAGGATGGACCAAAACATAATAGGTTAGGTTTCTAATCAAAGTATGTGCCAAAGGTTTCCAGGAACTTTTACATGGACGCTTTGAAAGTAGATGTTACCATAAAATATATTAGCCCCTTCACCAGAAGTTTTGGTTATTGAAATTAATAAAAAGGATTTCATCCTGTCTGAACTCTCTTTCAGGGTGACATTGTTTATTTTGAAGCTCTCTCCCTGTAAATTATTTTGTACAGTAACCTAACAGTTTGCTTTCCTTTTCTTTGATATGCTATATCTGCTTTGTTTCAGTGCTATTTTGAATCGTGCAGAGGAAGGGAGTCCGTTCCTATCTCTCCTTGCATTCCAGTCATAGGCCTCTGTATGTCTGTTTAGTTTGTTCTGGTGGGAAGGTAATGTTATCACTTTTTGAACAAAATGCAAAAATGATCACTGATAGTTGTAATTTTAGATAATACTGAAAAGAGAGATCATGTAGTTACAGTGGTAGTTGGGGGGGGGGCAGGGGGGCTGTCTAGCTGCAGTCTTGATGATAGGCTAACATAGGGGCTTGGTCTGTGATGCCAGTTCTAACATGTAGTATTTATACAGGGCAAAGTGTTAAGACTGGACTTGTGCTTTGACCTTTAAGATATTTTTAAAGTATCACTTTCAGTGGAGAAGAAAGAGTCTCTTCAGTTTTTGGGCATCATGCAGAAGCTTATTCTTTTTTCCCCCTCCAGCTGAACCTAGAAATATGTCCAGAGATCACAATGACTTGATGGAAAAAGCAGTTGTAGGACATGGAAAAGGAAGAGAAGTCTTAAAAACAAGTTTTACTCTATGTAGCAAGTTCAACTGATTGTCATTTGTCAGAACTTGTATCTGTTTTGCTGTATCATATATTTCAAGACTGCAGAATCCCACGTTTTCCCCCCAGGCTAGAACAAGCCTCCTGGGAGGAGGTATCTTCTTGCCACATTGTCTTCTCCCTTACAACCTAAAATACTATACTGTAAAATCTCTTAATCTAAGGTTTTCCAACAAAGGATGCTACAGCAACCAGAACAGTATGCTGCCATTCTGATATCCAGGATATACAAAATGAACCATGAATCTCATTGTATTTATGGCTGAAACCCAAACCCAACACAATTTAAACTTAGCCCCTTCCTTTAAAATTATATTTTGCCATGTTAAAGTTTATTCTGCAGTAGAATTATAATTGTTCCCTTTGAATTAACAAAAAAAGAAGTGAAAAAAGAAAAGCTTCCCAAGCTTTTCCCCCTGCACAGCACTTCAAGGCTGGTACCTGCAGCTCACCAGAGTGGAGAGAAGAGCAGAGCAAAGCTCTGAGGGGAGGGGAGCAGCAGTGCAAACCCCCGGCCACCCCTACTGCTCCTCTCCTCTCCCTGATCAGATTGAGAAGGAAGCATGCCTGTATGTGGCCATAGTCTGCAAAAATTCCCAGATATTTGGTTTTATTTTAAAAATAAAAATCAATATATTACTAAACAATATATGACATTTAAAGACTAATACAAATAAAAAATACAGGAATTTATGAGAAACCCAGAGAATTTCCAGCTTTTCAGTAGTTGGGGATGGCTCTATTTTAGCTATAATTTTAGAAGATGCCTTGTCGGAGTTGAAAAACACTTCAGTTTGCTCACTCTCTTTTCCATCCTATGCTATCCTCTGGCCACATCTCTTAGAAAAGATACTGGAAGTCCCAGCCCCTAACCTGTGACTTCTGCCCCCAGAAGTACTCTTTTCAGCAAGGGGTTTTGCCATCTTAGAACCAGAAAAATACCAAATTATACTCTAAAAAGCGAACATCTACAACATTCATTAATTTGATTTTAAAAAATATTAAATATTCCTGGGTTACATGCATTTGTGTAGTATACATAGAGGTGATTGTATACAATAGCTTAAAATGAAGTCTCACTCTTGTATATTGTGGGGGTCTGTGAGTGTGTACTTATGTGGGGTTTTGGGGAGGTGTAGGTGTTCCTGCAGGGGGTGGATAGATGTGGGGGTTGTGGGAGCATGTGGGTGCGTATGTGGATATATGGGGTGTGGGTGGCTATAGGGGAGCTGTGCATAGGGGGGAGGGTGGCTGAGGTGTGTGAGAGGGTGTGGGGTCTGTGCAAGGCAGTGTGGGTACATGTGTATGGTGGTGTGTGTGGGTGCGACTTACCCTACAAACACGCACAGTCCCACCCTACACACACACTGGAATACCAGCGCAGCTCTGTGCTCCAGCAGTTCAGTGATGCAGCCAGGAGCCATGTGGTGCTGAAACAGTGCTGAGGCAGGAAGGCAGGGAAATGGCTGGGGGTGGGGTGGGGTTGCTGCTTTCTTGCTGGGACTCCCCCTGGGTCCTACTGGCCCTGGCTCCTGTCATCTTTGATAGGGAGCCAGGAGCAGATAAATAGTTTCTAATTTTTTAGGGGTCCCACGGGCCAGACAATGACCAGGTGGATTGGATGCAGCCCATGGGCTGTATTTTTCCCACCCATGTACTACAGCCACTATTCCATACCCAAATTTCTCTCAGGCAGCAAAATCCTGCCACCTGATACTGCAACCAAGTTAGAAAACCCAAGTTCATGCCTTGCTTGTGGTGTCTCACAATATTTCTCTTCTCCTCACTCTTCCTTATGCACCAAGATTCTGATGTTTCTGTCTGAGCCCCACTTGATTTTGATTCCACCTGTTGCTCTTGGTGAGTCAGATATAATAATGCCCTCATCTCACTTCTCTGAAACCACAAAAGAATGAGTCCTGCCAGGTATGAAGGTGTTGATATACTGCAGCATTAGAACACTAAACAAAACCTGGACTCATTTTCTTTCTTCACCAAAGACTACATCCATACACCATGGTTTCATATAACATCTGCCAATGAAGTGTATAAAACCTTACCTAAAAGAATATCACATTTGTTTTAGGTATTTATTCCAACTGATTTAAACCATAATTGAGGTGTTAACAAGGAACATGAGGCCAATGCATTCTATTTTACTTTTGTACAAGTCTAGGAGTACATTAAAATCCCACCTTAAACAATTGAAAATTGTTCTTTCAGTACTACTTAGTTCATGTGGTAACACAATGAATCCACTGCATAGTATGGATAATCCATTTTATTTTCTTTATAAATGGATCACTGAAACCATTTTTCCACCTGCTCTTGGAACATGCTGGAAAAGCACTTGTGAACTAATAGCTTCTCTCTTGACAAGTTTATATATTGCTTAGAATTATGTAGATTTTTTGGAAGAAGAGACACCTGAATCCAAGGCTATCCCAGATCTGCACGTAGAGCAAAAACACTCACTAACAATAAAGCTACTCTATAAATTTTTAAAACTTCAGATTTCCATTTCTACAACTTCCTATAAAAACATTCAGGAATTAAAATAAAAAACAGGTTTTTCTACATAGATTTCCGGGGGGAAATCATCACATTTCTTTCACACAAGTTTAAACTCCTTGAAGACAAGCCAGAAACAATCCCAGCTTCAAGAGATCTCCCTAGTCCTGAATTTCACCAATATTTTCATGTGTCTAAAAACAGTTCAACATTGCCACCTTGTGGCTTGGACTGGGCACCATTCATGCTAACCAGGGTAGTATAAGAGATGCAATATCTCTGTCAGAGAAGGTCCAGGTAAAATAACTAGTCAATGAATAACCATAGCTATAAATAAAAAGGAGACTGAACTCTGAGAACAGAGTCTTTATAGGAGAAACATAAGTCATCTAGCAATGGGCCCATGTAAAAAAATACAATTTCAGATATTTTGTGATTTCACGTTTTTAGTGCTGTGACCAACCCCCCTCCCCCCAGGAAGGCACAATCAGTTTCCACCCACTCGTTTCTCAGTACAGCATGTACTTGCCAACAAGCAATATTTAAGTGCGTGTAAACTGTCTAGGACCATTTATTTCATTTCATTTTTATTTTTTTTTCTCCTGGAGTTCAAGAAGTCATAGAAATGTAATTAAAAACTATCATTTACACAGATTTTTTCATTGCTGCCTTCCTTGCACTGAAGAGATAAGCTTCATAGATTATGTTTAAGAAGTTGTCATCATTCTGAAAAACAAAATAAGAATGGTTATTGGAAGATAAGAGAGACAGAGCAAAATGATTTTAAGTTCTTGCCATTCCAGGTTCTTAAGAATTTTCTACCATACTCACTCAGACAAAGTTTATGCTAGCAAGGGAATTAATTTTAAAAAAATCCACCTCTGGCTAATACCTCTCACAGAATGTTTGCATACATAGATATCAAGAGCAAGAATCTTTCCTTCCTCCTGCCCCAGCCCTCATTCTTATTATCCTATATTTAAGGGTTCTTTTAAGGAGTTTCTTCCCCTCCTATTATTGCAATAATGATGCTGAAATGTTTTAGTGTGCAGTGGATTGAGTTAGCTCCTGATTCTGTTTTCCAAGTGAGGAAATCTCAGCATCTCCTTTGATACTCACTGGACTGAATGATCTTAAACTGCACTGGTTCCTTTGCCCAGGTAGTGTGAGAGCAAGAGTTGTCAAAACTTTTCCATTTTGCACATCATTTTGCAATAAAAGATATTACTGTGATCCATCTCTCTTTCCAGTGCTGACATGCTGATTGTTTTTTGAAGCTTTTCATTTTGCAGAGTACCACAGACTGCTCTATACATCCAAGGTAGATAAAAATCGATGATTTAAAAATAATGGATTTTTTATTTAAATCAGTTTTTTAAAATTTAAATACGATTTTTTGATTTAATTGTAATTTTTTATTTTTTGTTAAGATGCTTTTTATATAAAGTTGGTTTTAAATTAAGATACGTTATTGCACAAATATATCATGGAATAAGGATTATAACTTCTAATTTATACTATTTGATACAATATATTTATGTAACCTTTTTAGAAAAGCTTTATAAATGCATCACAACAGGCCACGGACTGTATTAGGGGCCCAATGTTATGGGGTTCCCAGAGGCTCCTCTATAGATTAGTAAAGATTAGAGAAAACCACTCTACCCAATGGGACTGACTGCTTAGTCTAGAAGATCCCATTAAACATCTCTGTGATGCTTAGTTTCAGTGCTCAAACTGTGGATTTGTCTCTCCAGAGATAACATCCTTGTTAACAGCAGTATATGAAGATAAGCGATAACAGACCTGATTACCAGGGGTCCTGGTTTTCTGATAAAAAAAAAAAAAACAAACCCAAATTTTCTGATTTAACACCCCCCCAGCTCTACATTTTTACGTGATTAAAACAAAATGCCACCATATATAAACATTGATTTAGGGTGGTTTTTTTTTTAAATCAGAAAATTTGGGATTTTTTTTTTTTTAATCAGGGGAAAACCAGGATCCCTGCTGATTACCTACCAATAAGCACTACTCTCTGCATGTTTCTGTACACAGAGTCAAGCCCATACCTCTCTCTGAAAGTGCAAAGTTTCAAGAAGTTAAATGAATAGAGGATTGTTGGGGGTGGAGTAGATCTTGGCAAGGAGGAGTCTGGAGATAAATACAGGGAGGGAGGGGCAGCAGAAACAAAAACGAACATTTTGAGCACAATTCTGTCGAAATTGCAAAAGACTTCTGTGACAACCACTTTGCAGCAGCTGCTCTGAAGAAAGCAGAAGGAACCAAACTAACTCTCCCACAAGGCAGAAGGAACCAAAGTAACTCTCCCACAAGATGTGTGATGGAACTCACTAGTGGACTGTTTTGAGTGATATATTGGGAACTGGCTTAATCTGATGACAATTTGTGAACAAAACTGTGACAAAATAGATAGAACTGCCATAGCTAAAGTTCTCAACATTGGGTTAGGAGAAACGTAGAACGTATGCTGACTATCCTGAAGCCTATTTCCATAGCCTTGAACAAAGGTTATGTCAAACAACAAGAACGCATTTTTGGTAGAGAACAATGATTAAATCGAGGCTTCCTGGCCAGTGATTTAAATCATGATTTTTATCAATTTGATTTAAAATCAAATCCACCCTGTATACACCACAGTTTAAGAGCCATTGCTTTAAAACATGGCATTCTTGCAAAAAGTGAAGGAACTGGACAGTGCAAATTAGAAAGATACATTAAGTTCATGTAAGAACATAAGACAATAACTAAACTGGTGACACTTCATGGGGAATGTAGGATGCACCTGGGACAAAAGTTGCAAGTCAGCAGTTAGGTATGAAATTAGCTTTTCATATTAGGTGTGGAGTGGGCTAACCAGAAATTTTTTTCCAAAATAGCCCAATTAGTCTTTGTGGCCAGTGCAAAGAATCTGGCCAACACATAGTTTGCAGATAAGACTTCAGAAGATAAAATGCATAAGATAGTAATTGGTATTATGTAAAGTTTTTCCCACTAGTACCAAATATGGAAAAACAGGAGGAACACAACACTCTTCTTTTTAACCACAAACCAGAAGTCCTGAAAGGTATGTGAGAAATGCTTCATAAAATACTTTATCCTGTATCTACTCTTTATTATGTAATCAGAATCTAAAGGCTATGTCAATCTTCAATGATTATATCTATGATCAGTTTCAACAATACATCGTCAAATAACTCTGACTGACAAATTAGACTGATTGGCCCTCTTCATCCATTCCACATTAAAGGCAGTCCTTTAACATTTAAAACATTCACTTTTTTTAGTTCTCATAGAATTCCATGTCAGACAGAACACTAAAACATGACTCATTCAATTCCACCCTTTGACGTATACCAGCTTGTTTTCTACAAAATATTCCTGAATGTTTTGTCAGTCGAAATTTTAGTAACTCTGGCAAAAAGACTTTCATCACTTTGACTGCAGAAGAGCTTTTTAATGAACATAACCGGTACATTTTTCTGGACAGCTAAGACATATTTTTACTTACCCATCTTCATCCCTTTTTTTTTTATTCCTCCCTGAACTTCTGCCCTTAACATGAGCCTCAACTATTTGAAGACTAATGTCAGATCACGAATTATTCATCATTTAGTTAAGTTGTGCGTGTGTATTGCGCATGCTGTTTTCACCTTTACTCACAGACCAATCCCTTGAAGCCTTTGATCATCCTTGTTCTTTACCCTGAACCCCTTCAAATTTATTGTTCATCTTTCTTGAACTGTTGCACCCAACACTGCATACATTAATCAAAAGGCAGTTAAGCCAATGCTGTGCAAAGGACTGTTATCTCCAGAATATGATGTAGTGCTTCCTTTAAATACAGCCAGAAATAGCATAATTTCCAATGCACATTTTAGCATAGCATTTAGCCTTCAGACAAATGGATCTAACCAATTATGCAGCAGAGGTATGTAAATCAAAAGCAGAATAAAGGATGTAAGCAGCAGGGAAACACTTCTGACTTTACCTGGATCAGGTGTAAAAGTGTTTCCTGCAGCTGTATCTTGGTCATTGGGTTGTTGTTTACCAGAGATGGCTCCAGGTTCTGCATAGGCAGGATAAGGCTACCTGAATTGGCAGCTGGTTCTTGGTTTGAGGGTGGCAACCGCCCACTTTCATTTGCTTTTGGTGGAGCAGGTGTGGACTGAGTAAACACCATTGGAGACATCAAGAGCGTAGGAGTCACTGTTGCAGGAATGCGCTGAGGTGAAATCACCTAACCATACAAAAATGAACACACAAAGGCATCATAAATGGTGTATACATTTACCAAGAATACAGGAGTAAGGGTGAAGGGAGACCCAACCTGCAGCAGTTACACAAGTGTATATGCAAGAATTAGGATTACTTGGAGCCCAGAATCCTCCTGTTACAAATCCTCCTTTATTAGCTGTCCATTTCTAAGTTAATAGGCTCCTCATCCAACTGAAGATTGTAATACTGAATCTCAAGTGTAATTAATTCCCTATAACAAACCAATTCAGCGGATTACAAAAGCAGTTTGTTTCATAAATTTGATTATTAGTGCTGTAGAGGAATGACCAACTGCAACAAAATCCTTGAAGGTCCACATCCCTAGGTTTGGTCTTTGAGAATAATTGCCTGTATCTGAGCATATTTTAATAAATGGAATAAGTGGAATGGAAAACATTGAGGTAATTCTCTAAGAGTTCCACTTCCTTTTATATCAGTCTAAGCAAGGAGTAACATACTGATTTGAAAGTAGAGTCTGTGCCTTAAGGTTTTACTTCTTTTAATTTTGGGACACATCTGGAACTTTTGAATGTGCAAATGCTAATAATGCTGGTAGGAATAAGTCAACAAGGCAAGTACTATTTAAACTTTCTTCACACAACTCTAGTAATGGATCTTAATTCTAAACTGCAGCTTGTCTTACTGTTCAAGTGTCAAGCACCACTTGTGAGACTCAGTGGGAGCATTATCATCACAGGTTTTATTGTGTGTGTATTTTTCAACATAAAACAAGTATCTTTAGGTATTAACATGAGACACCAGTTGCTTTATTTGGACTGGAGGCAGGATTATTGCTCAGCTGTGCATAGGTAAAGTGCTACTGTAACAGTCTCAGTTTGAATCTCCAACATGTAGAGGAAAACTAAATAAAAAATAGGAGCATAATGATGCAGATGGTACATCTGACAGGTATCCTGCAATCACAAAACAAGGTTATTTAATTAGAGAATACTTCTGTTTCAGTACCTCTTGGCTTGCTCTAGTCTTATATATTTTCTATTTTACAGGAACGTAAGAGTGTGCTACTGTGATCAAAGCTGTGACAGTCCAAAAGTTATGCAACAGGCAAGGATTTCTTAGAGTGATATCTTTTATTGGACCAGCAGGGTAGCTGGGATAGTTAGATAAACTTTTGAATGCAAGAAGTAATCTGACGAACATGTTGCATTCAAAAGCTCGTCCAACTCTATCCTAGCTACCCTGTTGGGCCAATACAACATTTCACTCTAAGAAATCCTTGCCTCTGTCATTTCATCTAAGATATTTGTGGGACACTCAACTACAGCATGTAAACACTTCAAAAATAAAAAAGGATTGAATTCCCATGCTGATTCACAGTACTATATTTACAGTAGGAGAAACACTGTAAAAGCATTTGTAAATACAAAAAAGCAGTCAACATGCCTGCTATGCAAACAGCTACTAATAACAACACTGTTTGGTAAATATTGCTTTTCTGCTTTTTGAAGCTAGGCTTTTTTAACAAGAAAAACTATTCACCTGCCATTCTTATTTCCTGCATGACGTCTAATCATAACAGAAACAACCAATTCTGTGTTCTGTGCACATGAATGGCAGTTTCTCTCTCTCTGGGCTCCTCCAGTGCTTGGAATACGGGTGGCCTCCAGTGGTTCTTATTACTGGTTCTTTTATAAAAGAATGACTAAGAATGGCAGAGATCTTTCTAGCTAAAATGAAAGTATCATGCTTCTACACAATGTGAGTGTCTGGTTCTTAACAAACAAATCAACCAAATAAACAAAGCAATCTTTTGGCTATACAGACTCTAAGGAATAAAACCCTGAAAACAAAACAGAAAACATGGTGTGTTTTTAACAGCATGGACTTATTCTACTTATAAATATGCAAATATGATGTACTAGAATCGGTAATTGAAGAATGGCTTGCTTTTTATTAGAACAGACAAAACAGAAGCAGCTATGTATAGTATAGTAAGCAATGCTGCCATCTACCGGTGACGCAGCAAACTAATAGTTACAGGCTAAAACAGTATTTAAAATCGTTGTCTAAAATAGAAAATGTATACATCTATTTCTTGATAAATGAAATCCTGATTTTGTGTATAACAACATTAAAAGTCAATATTTTATTAACAAGTGAGACGGTGCTTTCACAAGCTCTAGCCCTTAAGTAATTTCTTTACACAAAACAGGGTGATCTTTCCATTTAAACCAGTGATTCTCAAGCAAAGTGCTGGGGCACCCTAGGGTACCTTGAGATCCATTCAAGGATGCAGTGGGGTGCCACACAATGTTAGCATTGTTAGGTGGGGGAAACATGATTCACAAGATAAATCCAGAGATTTCAAATACGAATTCACAGTGTTAAAAACATTCTACCCTGCTGTGGTCTGAGTTCTTTGTAATAGAACTGGCTCTATTATTTTTCTGTAGTCAAAAATAATTGAAAACTAAGAGCTGTCAAGAGGTGTCTTGAGTTTGAAACAGTTGAGAAGCACTGGTTTAGACATTTAGTTTGGGTATCTTTTGGTTAGTGGTGAGACGAATATGGTCTACAGCCTTCTGCAGTTCTAGTAGCAATGCTAGATTTTTACTGTTATTATTACTGTAATCTTTTTATGCTTCCTGCAGTCTTTTATTGACAGTGCTTACGAAAACAGAAAGGGTAATGGAGAGGTTTGAGGTAAAACACACATCAAATGGTCTCCTAACTAGCCCAGGCATCAGTGCCAAAAGGATTCCAAGGTCAGTTCTGCAAACCTAGTTGGCAAGACCAGTTTTGCAAACTGCTTTGTCAGTCATCTGCTTCTTTTAGTTTCCGAATAATTTCCTCACAAGGACAAAACAGCACTCCCAAAAATATTGCTGATACAATCTGACCCAAGTTGCTTGTTTACTTAGCATTCATTGATTTATCTTCACCTTTTCCAGGTGAAGACTTAAATCTCTGACTCACCAACATTACAGCAGGATCTTACATTGCCAACTGTACAGCATTGCAACAGGGCAATGAAAAAAATCCATGAGGCTGTGGCAGCATATAGCACTCCTGCTTCTCAAGTGCTCACTTAAATGTCTTTAGTTAGTATTCAGCAATACTACTGGCAGCTGGATGACATGGTACTTAGTGAATTTACACTGGATTTTTTTAAAGCTGAGAATGTGTTGGAACACTTGTAATGTAAATTGGAGCCCCCATCTCTCACTACCTGCTTGGAATTCTATGTCCATCAGACAAGTCTCTTAGAGCATTAGTAGTTAGAGTAGGAGCTGTGGATTTCTAGCATTCTTAGTGAGCATCACTTAGAATTTGTTTAAGCATTTTTAGGTGAAATGTTTAAGTAGAGTTATTGCAAAGATCTAGTTATTTACATCATCAGTACAAAGATACTTTAATCAGTACACCAGCTATCTGCAAATCTAGACCATTTTCCCATTGAGTTCACTGGGAATTCAATCTCTGGCCATCAAATTTAGCTACCAGCCAGATATGTTATTCTTACACTTCAGAACCATGCCTTAAATATTCATGAACACAGATAAACTGTTATCATTCTCCATAGAGCTTGTATGGTTTAAAAGAATCTTTTGTGAAAGGAATATACTTTCCACCATAAATGCTCCCTAGGGTGGTTTCATGAAATATACTATAGTACTATACTACAAGACAGATAAGTGTCTTTCCAAGTTTAATTCAGAATTTTTTAATTCATATTTACTGTATCTTCAATTTTAAACATTTTACATGTAGCTAGTTAAGAATACTAGATATATCCTTGCTGAGCATTTTTGCTACCACATGCAGGAGCGGTAATCAAGATAAACCATAAGCATTGGCATGACTCAGATTCGTGATCCTAAGTATCACATTTATTTCTATGCAGAAAAATTCCTTCTATGGGAGGGGTGTTACTTATGTAGGGTATACCCAAAAAGTAAAAAACAAAACAAAACAACAAACACAAAAAAATGGTCTACTGAAAATAGGATAAACTGATTATCTGAAAAAATGGCAAGGATATTGTGCTCTAGTAAGGATACTTCCCTGAATCAGGCTGGTACTAGACAGAGTGTTTCCTTTGTAGATTTGAGCATAATTCTAGTCAGCTTGCATTAATTTCTTTTGTAAGAGGTCTTTCCTTTCAATGTGGGAGCACAGCTCCTATACCATATGGAGATGCATCACAAGCCAATTTAAAAGCAAGGCTTGTAAAGTATCAGAACTGTTTGTGAGAAAATGTAAGCCAGTCTCCTTCTTGCTCAACAAATCTTGTATGCACCTTAAATAACCCTGTCATCTTTTCAGTAATGAAGATGTTTTCTAGGTAGCATTCTGTTCTTGGCAGACCTTGTAGTATTTGCTTCACTGAACTTTGATTGATAGCAACAGAAGATGCAATGCTGAAAGATAAACAAATATAGGGTACAGACCTTTGGATACATGGATTGTCAGGATTTGCTTTGATTGATTTTTGCATGAGCATGTGCAAATGTGTGCACCAAATCTATTTCACAGATGTCTATTGCCAGGTAGGGTGGCAAAGGAGATTGGTTTATCAGCTAATACGCTGGTAACCATTAGTTCAGGATTGTGTGAGATTATACTAATTCATTTATCTTTCCATCTCATACAGTCCTGAATTAATGGCTACCAGCATATCGGCTGATAAAACCAATCTTCAGGCTGTCCATCTGAATCTTCTTGAGCCACATTCTGTTATGCAAAACAGGATTCAGAGTTGTAATGGCTGTTACAGCTTCTTATGTATATTTGTGGTAATAACCACAGTGGTGACTTCTCCTTGTCAATATGCTTTTGCCAGTATCTATTTCAATCCAGAACTGCATCCTTTATCTTTGGTTTACCTGGCTATCACCATCACCAGCATTACTTTATGGAGGGGTTTCTCACCTCTGACCCCCACTGCCACACATTTGCATTTTCACTGACATGCATTCTTGTATACTGGCTTCTATCCCATCCAGGAAGAGTACAAAACAACTACAGAGGCTTCCTTTGCCTGAAGGAGTATTTTTATCCAAAAGCTTGCAAAGAACAATTTTTTGTTGGTCTAATAAAACATATCAGATTTACCCAAAGAACCTTATCTACCCAGAAATAATGACACTTACTTACCTGCACAGAACTTGAAACTAATAATGTAATCTGGTAATTGGGGGTGAGATCCAGGGAAACGCTTTGCACATCTCTAATGTATGTACTTCAGTGCCTAAAAAATAGGCTCCTGCTCTCAGAAATCTTTCAGTTTTTTACCAATGGCTACCTAATGTAAACTGCATAAGCGGAACAGGAACCAGAACACGGTTATCTCCCCTTCCAGTTGTGTATCTGATAAACTGACTCTCTTCTTGCTTTCCTTCTGGTTCCTTGACTCTTCCTTCTTGGCTGCACAATGGCCTAGCTTCAAGAGGTGGTCCATACTCAGACTTTGCTCCAGTTTGGTGGTCAGGGAGTTGCTAGATGTGGGTGGGAAACACTTTATGCTGAGGAGGGCTTAGACCCCAAATCTCCTTCTTCCAGGACAGTGTAAGCACTACCATCACCAATAACTTCCTCCTCTAGTTGTACTTTACAGTGAAAGTAACTGTGGAATGTATTCAGCACTGAACTCAATGCTGACAGTACATTCTGTCATTGACAAGCCCTCGATTTGAGGATGATATGAGCATTAGGGGACCACCTTAAAGGTCAAACACTTCTGAGGACTTAGTGGAGTTTAGACATCACTCTGCTTCACAGTGGGACTGCAGGAAAGGTTAGGTAATCATAAGGGGCTTAGCTGTTCAGATTGCGCTGCTTCAACACATACATGGGAGCTTCAATTTAGGGGTTAAGTGAAATCAGGTACCTTTAGGGTTAAGCAACTGTTGAGTTGGAGTCCCCTGAATCACTCTTTGGATTTAGATGCCCAATATCTGCTTGAATACAATTTTAGATGTCTATGTCTTTGCCTCCATTTTCCTGAGCAGGGACTGGATCAGCCTCCCCACCAGGATCCTTGCAGGCCCCAGGGGAGGCGCACCCAGGCCTAGGGTCAGTAAGGATCTCGTCAGGAAACTTCTGGAGGGACTGGATGTATTTAAATCAGCTGGTCCGGAAGATCTCCACCCCAGAGTGCTGACAGAATTAGCAGAGGTCATTGCAGGACCCCTGGCATGGCTTTATGAGCACTCATGGTGCTCTGGAGTGGTGCCAGAGGACTGGAAGAGGACCAATGTGGTTCCCATTTTCAAAAAAGGGAGGAAGGAGGACCTGGGAAACTATAGGCCAGTTAATCTTACCTCGATCCTGGGTAAGCTTTTGGAGAGAATTATCTTGGCGCGTGTCCATGAGGGAAGATTATGCTTATGGCCAACCAACACGGGTTCATTAAAGGCAGGTCCTGTCAGACCAACCTGGTGGCCTTCTATGACCAGGTCACAAAATCCTTAGACACAGGGGTAGCAGTGGACATAATCTTCCTGGACTTCCGGAAGGCCTTTGACACTGTCTCTCACCCCATTCTCGTTAAAAAACTGGGGGACTGTGGCATCAATGCCTGCACAGTCAAATGGGTCGCTAACTGACTGGAGGGCCACACCTAGACAGCGGTGGTGGATGGGTCATTTTCGACCTAGAGGGATGTGGGCAGTGGGGTTCCGCAGGGCTCGGTCCTTGGGCCCGTACTGTTCAACATCTTCATCAGTGACTTGGACGAGGGGGTAAAAAGCACCCTGTTTAAATTCACAGACGACACTAAGATGTGGGGGGATGTGGGTAAGCTAGAAGGGAGGAATAGGCTACAATCAGACCTAGACAGGTTACAGGGGTGGGCGGATGAGAACTGGATGGGATTCAACACCGACAAGTGCAAGGTGAAGCACCTGGGGAGGAAGAACCAGCAGCATACCTACAGGCTGGAGAACTCTCTTCTTGTCAGTGCAGAGGCAGAAAAGGATCTTGGAATCATTACTGATGCCAAAATGAACATGGGCCGGCAGTGTGGGGACATGGTCAGGAAGGCCAACCGCACCTTGTCATGCATCCAGAGGCATCTCGAGCAGGTCCAAGGGGGTGATCCTCCCCCTCTATGTGACACTGGTCAGGCCGCAGTTAGAGTACTGCATCCAGTTCTGGGCGCCACACTTCAGGAGGGATGTGGACAACATGGAGAGGGCCCAGAGGAGGGCCACTCGCACAATCCGGGGGCAGCAGGACAGGCCCTACAAGGAGAGGCTAAGGGACTTGAACCTGTTCAGCCTCCACAAGAGAAGGCTGAGGGGGGACCTAGTGGCCGTTTACAAAGTAGTCAGAGGGAACCAGCAGGCATTGGGGGAGTCCCTGTTCCCCTAAGCACTACCAGGAGTGACTAGAAATAACGGTCACAAGCTGGCAGAGGCTAGATTCAGACCAGACATCAGGAGGTGCTACTTCATGGTCAGTGCGGCTAGGATCTGGAACCAACTTCCAAGTGAAGTGGTGCTGACTCCTACCCTGGGGGTCTTTAAGAGGAGGCTAGATGAACACCTTGCTGGGGCTGTTTGACCCCAGTACATTTTCCTGCCATGGCAGGTGGTTGGACTTGATGATCTGCTCAGGTCCCTTCCGACCCTACCAACTATGAAACTATGTCTCTCTGCATCCAGCCCCAAAAGTACCTTTGAAAACCTCCAATTAAAATATTATGGCTTTTAGTGGACTTGCTAGTGAGTGCTGCTACAGGATTAGTGCTTGCATGGAGTCCAACTTGGACGTGGTACCCAGACCCACTGGTACAAAAGGAGGATATAATGACAATAAGCTTGGATGTAAGATTTGCTGGGATGAGAAGAAACTGTAATTAGAGAAAAGCTTTACTGGTATGGCACAACAAAAATGATTCCCAGAGACTTTCCTAATACGATATTAGCCCTTCAAGTCCCACCTTTACCTGAAAAAGAGGGCTCTGCTTTTCTGCACCCGGTGCCTTGTCTATCCAGGAGTCCAGTTTCAATGTGTTGCTGCTCTGCATAACCACAGGAAACTTAGCTGCCAACGTAGGTCTGCTGGACACATGTAGCTGTTGCTCCTGTTGCACTATTTGAAGTTTTTCCAATAACTCTTGGGGTGAAATCACCCCAGAACTTGTTGGCTGGTTGCTGGAGAGAGAGAGTGGCTGTCTAGGAAGTTTGGGTGGTTCTTTACCAAGGGTTTGAGGCCCTAAAGTCTGGGTAGGAAGGGAGCCATTGAAATATACAAGATGTGGCTGGGTCATGTTATTTATTTGTGTTGTTGATGCTGCAGCTGCAGGAGTCCTGCTAAAGACTGAAGCTGTTGAATTTACAGGTCCTGTAGCACTGAGGTCCATTTTGGTCATTGATCCGGACTGGCTCTGCAGTTGGTGTAGCAAGCTCTGAGTGCCTGCTGTATCCTGCACTGGATGAGATGGAGCAATACCATGAGAAGTTACAGGTTGGAAGAGTCCAGTAAAAGCCTTCCCAAGAGAATGGACACTGCCATTTTCACACATCCGGTTCTCAGGAAATTCAGCCAGTGGGTGAAGGTCTGTCCCCCGTACCATAAGTTTCTGAATGGCTGGACAAAGCTGCTTCTCTGCTGAGGGCGAATGTCTGCTGGGTTCCTCATAGGACAGTGAGCGCACTACTCCCTGCCGCATGGAACATTTCTCTTGGTGCTGTTTTTGTGACTGATCTGAGACATCCTGGTATGGGCTAGGTTTTTCTTGTTTTCCAAACAGTGCTGTAAGGGACAAGTGCTGTGGTTCAGAATCCAGGCTCTGGGGGCAGGGGGAGACAAAGAATAATCCCATTAATACCATTCCTGTGTTTTTTAAAATACATTCACTGTGTAAAATCTTTAGCCATCAAGTATTTATGGACAGCCAAATAACTTTCTCTTATCAGTGGTTCTCTCAGATGGGAAGGGTAGGTTATTTCAAATAGCCTTGAAACATCAGGTGAGGATGAAAGATAATGACAATCCAGAAAGAAGACACCTGGTCCACTCTCATATCTAGAAAGAAGGTGCTTCCCATTACAGTCATTACTAAAATACTAAAAAAACCTCTAAATTCTCATGAAATAGAAAAAAAAAATGGAGCCTTCTGCCTGCTGGGAAGGGAGTGCCAGTTTCTGAGTCTCTTTTATCCTTAGATGCATTTTGCTGGATTTTACAACGTAAAGCAGGGGTGTCAAACTCATCTGGCCCTGCATGCTGGATCCAGGGCTGGTCCACAACAGGCCCACATACTGGCCCCAGGTGCCAGACCCAGCATGAAGGGCCAGTTTGGCATGGGTAACACATGCTGTGTACATCCCATGCAGCCTGAACCCTGGACCAGGGCTAGCGTGGGCTCTATATACTGTGTGAGGTTGGCCCAGGTGTGTATGCTGCAAATGGCATGGGGGCTGATCTAGGGCACGTTCTGCAGGCAGCACCAGCACCCTGTCAAACCAGACCTGTGCACTGGTTCTGGGGCTGGTCTGAATTTGGACCCCATGTTCTGGAGCCAGTGCACAGGACCAGGTCTGCACAGAGCCGGTTTTGTGCACTTACCCCATGCTGGCTCTGTGCACAAACCCTGGATTGGGTCTAGTGTGCACTGAGGGCATGGCTGATCCGAGGCATGCACTGCAAGAGATACCCATGTCAGGCTGGCCCTGTGTGCTGGCTCTGTTGAATACAGCTGGTCTATGGATCTGATGCAGCATGTGGGGCGAGACCTGGCATATGCCATGTCAGCTGTGCAGGGTTGGTCCAAGATCCATGGGCTGGATCTCTGACATCTGTCAGGTAAAGTATTTTAAAGATGGATCAAAAACATTAAGCATGTTTGAGCAAGCAGAATTTTTTATCACTTAGATTATATGAATGCATAAATAAATAAATAGGATAAACTGTTGTCCAGTGGCCCATGAGGGGTTATCAGAGGATGACTGCCACATCCCTGAATTGAAAGATCAATATTTTCTGAACGTAAGTATATTGCATCTCCATTTAATACCTGAATTTAATATAGGAGAATTACTTTTTGCAAAATAGATACCAATTTTGGATTTTAAAAACAACTTATCTTAGTTCCACCTCAAATCGTTGCATGGATTATCCGCATTGTGCAAGCATCCTCACAAATCTAGTGTCTTATGACAGTGCTAGGCAGAGGGCAAATACAACAGTGTACCTTGCCTTGTTGAGGTATTCGCTGGTGCTGATTTTCACTGGGCTTCACCGGGATTGGTTTGATCAGGTTAGGGTTGTCATAAATAGCAGAAGAACTGGTTATTTGTTTGGGCTCTGAACAGGTCTTACACTGCAGTGGGAAAAACAAATGTATTTTGAAGTGAAAGAAAATCCTTTTTATTCCAAAAGGGAAATTTTACACTTATATTATATCATCAGAAAATCAAAATGAGGCTGCACCTTCAAAAGAGCAAACCCTGGTTACAGAGCTGACAAATAATAAGGAAAACACATCAGGACACTGAAGGGAGAATAGCCTCATTTTTTAGAAGGTGGTGGTACATACCAGAGTAAGGACTGACTCCAACTAGTATCCACAGAGACACCAACCAACCATTATCCACAACAAACTACAAGTTCTGCAACTTGGGATACATTTCTATTTCACTAGTGCTTCTGGATGGATTGCCCAAAAAGGAAGATGAAAAATCAGAAAGGCAGGAAGAGAAGTGGGGAAAGAGACAGGCAAAAAACACGAGGGTCTCAGCCCTAAAGTTGATATTTTATAATTTTCCCTACTGAGAATTATCTAGAGATGGTTTTTATAAAAAAATATGTAATTTGACAGACCAAACAGACACAACAACAGCAGCACACTACTTAAAAATGGTCCTGTGCCAGAGGGGCAGGTACACATCTACAGTGGGACTCTGAGGGAAAAATCATTACAAAGTATAACTGTAGTTCAGCTTCATTCATTTGGATTTTTGTTATTTTTGCTTCAACCTTTAGTGCAGACCTGTTGCCTGGAGAACTGTCTTCTGGAAGCACAAGAGACATGCTGGGGAGGGGGTACCTGAGCCCAGATTAAAAAAATCCCAAATCCAGTTCCTGCATCTTCCCTCTCTTGTACTTATTTGGCACAGAGGTGGAGACTGCTTCAAGCACTATGTTTGAGGAAGCTTGAGGCCCTAAAAGTAAGTTCTGCCCTGCAAGGGAAACTGAAAGTGAAAGTTAAGTGTGAGGTTATTACAGAATTGTATACTGAATGCTCTTATGGCTAGGCTGGGGTGGCAGAACTCATTCTCCCAAAATATTTTTCTGTGTGAAATCCTGATGGTCCACTGAAGGCACCTCAGAATGTGATATTTTAAATATCAACCCCTGTGCAGACTGTAGCATGCTACTCAAATAATGAACTATGGGGCATCTTATTTCAATGCTAAATGCCACAAGGTCAGATGAATGGCAGTGTTTAAAAGAAATGTAGCGTTAGTTAAAGCTTTGTTTTTATTTTTTAGTTCACCCTGTAAACATTTATAAATGGATTGTTTAGAAAGATACCATTAGAGAAATAATGTGAACAATGAATACAAAAGCATATGCCAAGGACTATAAAATACTATGGCTTTTGTTTTAAATAAATATTTCTGTTGCATTTATGACCACCAAGTTATAACTACCATTGTTTAGTTCATTCACCTAGCTTTGTTTGGCCACTTTGGACTTGACTAGCTTTAATAATAATGTTTTTGCACAAATATTGCCTGCTTAGTTCTCACACCCTTTCCCAAATCATTTGAAGGACACAAAAGAACATTGATTTTATAGAACAACACTGAAAACTTTCTGCTATGGTGAAAGTTGATTACTTATTTCCTACTCCGTTTTCTGCATCTTGTTTCTGATCCATGACAGCACTTTGCCTTTTGTTTAATGGCTACTTAGCTTTTTGTGAATTTCTATATCACAGTTTTATTGAAAATCTAAATAAAGTGTTAACTGGCTTCCCTCATCTATTATTTCATATAAGATTGTAATGAATTAGTTACTCACAATATTTTTTTTGCAGAAGTTGTGCTGATTAGATCTATTCTGATCATTTTTATGAGTCTAAAACAAGTATGTTAAAAACCTATTGTCTTTTATAAACACAGTCTAATCAGGTAATGTAATAATAATTTGTAACAACAGCTTTTATATACATAGAAAAAGACACACAGCCTTTTCTCTGTTCTCCACTGTCTATAATAGTCTGTCCCCTCTTCAACACAATCACTGTTGTTGCTGTTTTTTACCATGGTCCTAATTTGGGAGAGCACAAACACATGCATACATTCACCGTAGTTCAGGAAAGCAGGTAAGTACATGTTTGTAAATTTAAGCATGAGCTTCAGTCTCACTGACTTTCCTGTGAATTAAGCAATTTTAAGTTTTTTCTTCAATTGGGGAACTGAAGTATTTTTGATATATGGTTTGACCTTGAGTTCTGCTATTAAGCTCTGCCTGATCCTTGTGCTAAGTCTCAATAACAAGTGGTGGAGAAGAAACTAATCCCTAATTAAGCTGAAGGACCCCAATATAAAGAATGCTCAAAGAGTGGGCACTATGTGCCAAATTCCTCAAGGCTGTGTCTGCCATCAGGGTTACTGAGAAGAAAGATGATCAGGCGCAGTGGGACCTCCTGACCCACCCTGGTATCAGCTAAAAGCTAAGCAGGAGGCTGACACTTGATCAGGGAACTGTGGCAGAGAAACAATGAATTTTGGAGGTTGGAAAGGAAACTGTGACCATCAGAATCTGGAACAACTTTGTCAGACTGGTAAAACATCCCTGCCAATGAACAAGTTTGAGAGGTAACAGAATGACAACATAGGTTTCTTAGAAATCAGGTGGACAGCAAGGGAGATGCTTCAGACAGCAAAATTCACATTCTTGTATGATAATACGAAGCATAGAAACAGTAAGGACATGATCCTTAATGAGGACAGAAATTTGCTGACCAGATAAGTCAATTTGAGGATCAAAACCAACTTCAGAGGTCAGTTTTTTAACTTCATTGTGCTCCTATGAATGAAACTGAGAAAAAGAAAAATCAAACGATTTTGGGATCAGGTGAAGAAATGCCTAGACTTCCTACAAAATTCCACGCTTTAGAATTCTTGGGTATAGCTGCGTTGGCCTAAGGACAGGCAAGCTTCTTTGGGTAGATGCGATATCTTTTATTAGACCAACTAAATAGTTGGAAAATTTGCTCTTTGCAAACTCTTGGGAACAAACACCCTTCTTCAGGCATAGAGTCTGTTGGTGAATTGTGTGTTCTTTTGGGAAGAATAGAAACCAAGAGAGCACATAATTCACCAGCAGACTCTTTATATGCCTGAAGACGGGTGTTTGTGCCCAAAAGCTTGCAAAGAATAATTTTTCCAACTATTTAGTTGGTCTAATAAAATATATCACATCTAACCAAAGAACCTTGTTTGCCTAAACATCCTACAGGAAGACTCGTGTGTGGTGAACCCTAAGTGGAATACTAAGATATATAACAATACTAGATCGGGGGGTGTCATGGGCACGGCATCAAAAAATGAACACGGTGAACAACTGCTGCACTTTTGAGATTCCCTGGGCTTTACATTTAAAATATGGTATTCAAGTTCAACTTGAATCTCAAGTGGACCTAGAAAGCTTTGAAACGCATTGATAAGAATGTAACCGTTGTCTTGATAAATAAATGGCAGGGGAACTGGAAACCCTGGTCCTAAAGTATTCAAAAGCAGACATTACATTATAACCTTATGTTTTGCAGCAACTACTTGAACAACACTTGAAGTGACCCCATAAAAAGCAAGAACTGTGAATGTAAGTTGAAGATGAAGGCATCCTGGACAGGCCTGAGGTGAGAAAGAAGGGAGAGGATCAGACCAGAACTTGGAAACCTGGCCTGCAGCTGATCACTGAGGACCAGCTAGAAGAGACTGAGTCCTGGAATAAGCAACTTTAGATGTACCAAGAAGCACGAAGACAACAAAGATGCCTGGGTTATCAGAAGACATTTTTAACCTAGCTGATGGAGAGTGGAAAGCCAAGGCAAGTATATAATGTCAAGATGTTAAGTGCAGGCATATAAGCACCTTGGTAGAAAAGTCAAGAGGTGTACTAGGATGGAGAAGAACAGCTCAATGAACAGTGCTGGAACATGAAGTTTCTGGGAGGATGCAAATTGAACAAGGCATTCAGAATAGCAAGGATGATGAAAAAGAAGAAACCGCCCCAACTTCACAGCATTTTGGAGAGCACCCTTATGCTCTCTGAAAAGAAAAACACCTTGAAGGTGCGTGTCTAAGACTGTCAGTGTCTTTACATGGACAATGCGCATTTCATCTTTTGATCCAGAGACTTGGAAACTATGTTCTACCTGAAAAGGACAATGACAGGGATAGTATCTTGTTGAAAGCACAGTCAGGAAGCTGAAGAAAATGATTTGGCTGTTTAGGCTCTTAAGTGACATTTAAGCATCCACGTTGCTTTTGAAAATGGCTCCTCTGTCTCTTAGGCCTTTTAAAATTTTCTTGCTAGACTTAAAAGTAAGCAAACTCTTGAATGCATTAACACTTAATTGGTTATCTTGTTTGTTCCCACCTTGTGACTCATAAAGCTTTTGTTATCCTCCCCAAACATAGGGGATGAAGAAGGGAAGGAAGCAGAACTTCCAACTGATTTCAGGACGTTAGCCTCGTAAGGCTCAAGATAAAAGCTGGCAACAACCTGTAAGAAACCAAGCAGCCAAAGATTGTCATTGAGAAGTAAGATGACATTTAATGTAAAAATTCGTTGTCACTGCATTTATTTCCAGTCCTCCAGTCCTTATTTTTTTAGACATACATGAAAACATGATCTTTAGTTTTTAGAGGGCGTGTCCCCTGGAAGATGAAACCCGGTTACATAATGGCCAAGTACAGATATTTGGGGAGGTTAAATCATGTTAAAAATGGGCACCCAAACTAACTTAGTTTACCTACGTGTGGACCTTATACTTAGATCCCTAGTTAAGTTGATATAAGTGTGAACTGTACAGAAGTTTAGGAAGATTAGATAGGTTTAAAAAATGGCCAACCTGATTTAAGTTAACTGTACCTTGGAGGTAATCCAATTTAGATTGGGTTTGGTGAAACTGATCTAATTGAACTTCTCTACAGTTCCTAGAATAGCCCTGGGGCTGCACTTTTTCTCCCCTCTCCTCCCCAAACTATTTTTAGCCCCTCAGCCCCTTCCCCAAGACAGACAACTCCCCCAAACAAGCCAGCCAGCCCCTTCCCCATAAGCTTGCCAAAGCCCCCACCCTGCAAGCTTCTCTTAGTGCTTATTTTACTGGCATTCACCATTGGCAGGAACCAACGGAAATAAGTCCAGGTGGAGGGAGAGACGGGTGGGATCAGGGGGTTGGTTCACAGGGGCGGTTGTTTGTCTGGGGGCAGGGGAGGAAGTTGGGGGGGTAAAAATAGCTGGAGGAAAGCTCCTCCATCACATCAAACTACCCCCATAGAGACAAGAACCCTCCCCTCCTCTGATCTACCCACCCCTCCCCCCACCCCAACTTACTTTCATCAGGCTCCTGCGACCAGTGACGGCTGGTAAAACTGGCCCCAGGAGCTGTTTGCAGAATCAGGGTGGGAGGCTCAGGAGGTCCATGGGGGTTCGGTGGCAGGGAAGATCCTCTCCAATACCTCCAAATTCCCTCACCCTCCAATCCCCCAACCCCGACACGGACCCTGCCTCCAATCTCTCCAAGCCCTCCCACAGATCCTGCCAGCCCCCCCCATCCCAGCTCCTTAGATCGGGTGGCCATTTTTAACTTGATCTAAACTCTACCTAGCCTCCCTGAATGTCTGTACATACCCAAAATTTCTACTGCAATCAATTATGATGCCATTAGCATAGCATCATAGGTGGGGAAATAAGGGGTGAGAGAAAATTTACTAAAGTCAAAGATCTTGCTGGCTCATAGATACCACTTAAACAAGATCTATCAATATTTCCTTTCCCTTTTCCTAAGAGAAACACATGCCTATAAAGAAAGGAGCTAATTTTCTCTAAGTTTGTCTCCAATGCACCAATAAACAAAGTTTACAAGCATAAGTCTAATATTTTTCTAGATTTTCCGGAAACTACCATTTGGTTCTCGCAAAAGTGAGTATTCAAATGAACTCCAAGCATTTCAAAAGGTATATCAAAACAAAGTTTTACTTTTAATCCACGTATGGATGCAGATTTAGATAACTGCAATAAAATTCCCTTTTTGTCCATTTTAAAGTATTAAACCCATCTCTTAGAGCAGATCTAGAGATGCTGGTTTCCAAGTAGCTGTAGCATAAGAAACTAGGCCATATTTCTTGGTAGTTGACAAAGTTCATTACAAATTTGCTTAAAATCTTATTAGTAACCACTTTTCACAAAAGGAATAAAAGCTCTATTGAAATTGCTTGTGTATTTTTAATACCATATTCCCAGACTCAAAACACTCATACATTATGAGCTCATAATTACGTGGCACTGCATATACAAAAGGCAGAAACAGTACTAGGATCCAACAGGGGCTCTTGAAATAATTTACACCATTTATATGAATAATTAAAATGATTAGACTTTTATTCCCCAAAATAAAACACTTTGGATTGCTCAATAAGGAGAAGAAAGTTATTAGTCCATTAGTTACTTATGTCTCTTTTAGAAACTTCAGAAGATAGAGGAAATATAAAGTAGAATCATACATTTCAAACTTTTTCATTTTCTTCCATCAGTGACTAATAGTCTCTTACAAACCATATTTAAAAGCAGTTGCTTTGGAGCTAAGCATCTTCCCCACCAGGAATAATTTGTTGAAAAGAGAGTAGCTAAAAGCCAATGTGAACATAGCACCCACATTCAAAGAAGATATAACTCTCAGATGCCACTGAATGTGTGAGCTTCATACATCAAATCAAAACTAATAAAAACTATACCATGAGTTCACAATTCTTATTATATCCCCAAAATAATAATCACAATTACAATAATAATAATCACAATATCCCTATACATGATATTTTTCTTTGGAAGACATTTTTAAATTTATTTCATTTGGCTCTTACATATATACTAGTATAAACACACAGGAGTTAGTGTGTTTCTTGACATGAAACCATGTATAGCCTGCTGTCCCAGCATCCTGTAATTACAAGATCTTGATGCTTTCATTTAGTAGAAAAATAATTTTATAATAAGAATGTAAACGTTAGAAGAGGTGGTCAAATAAGATGTTACCAAGGGCCAAGGGAACCTACGCTTTCATTTCACATAGAAAAAGACTTACCTTGGTATATTCATCCTTGGCCTTAGTAAGCATCCGTAAGATATCCACTTCTTTGCTATTGCCTGAGTTAAGGAACATTGGGGAGATACCAGCTCCAGTTCCTTGCTGTGCCTTAAATTGTTCCCGCTGAGTTAGGCTGGAAATAAGCAATAGGTAAAGGGGGAATGTATCAGAGAGAAGTAAATGGGGGGTGGGGGGGAGTGTGCGTATGTGTGTGGGGGGAGAAATCAACTTCCAGCACAATTATTTTACAAAACCTAAGTGCATCTGTGTGTAAGGGGCAGTGTGACAAACAATGAGGTGCAGCTTCTCCAGACTTTGTAGCACAAGGCCATGAAGCCTTGAATTTCTGTGACCTAGTCACAGATTCTCTAACCCGGCGATTCTCCACCAGGGTGTTGTGGCATGCTGGGGTGCCAGACAACGTTAGCATTGTAAGCGTGCAAACATGATTCACAAGATAAACCCAGAAATTTCAAATAGGAATCCATCATGTTAAAACCATCTGTTGTGGTCTTTCTGAGGTTCTCACAACAGAAAAAAAATTCTATTATAATCAAGAAAACTAAGATCTTGCATTTCCAAGGGGTGCCTTGAATCTAAAATAACTGACAACCACTGCTCTAAACAAAATTATAGGGTATTTAATGAGAAGCAAGGATTTTTTTGGTGATCTCTTACTGAATCAACTATATAGTTGGTGGGTAAAAGTGCCCTTCTTTAGGCTGGGAGAAGCAAGTGCAGACTAAAGCCAAATACTAGTTAAAACAACAGCATATGTAAAAGAAGGTACTTAAAGGAGTGGAGAAGTGGTGTCAACTAGAAGTAAAGAAGAGTTATCAGGATGGTCTTCAAAGCAAGAAACGTTTACTTGAAAAGATAACATAATTATTAGGGCTGAAAAACTATTAATGTTTTTTTTATTCATTATTAGTTGCACAATCAAAAAAAAATAGTCACAATTAATTGCTATTTTAATTGCACAGCTAAAAACCTCAAAATGATGCGCAGAAAAACTCAAAATTATGCAGGTACTTTGTATGGTTTGGGGGTGTGTGTGTGGAGTGTGTATGTGGGGGATATTTTGTGAAGGTGTGGGCAGGCTGTGGGTGTATGTGTGGGGTTTGGAGCCCAGGGAGGGGGGACCCATGCATGCCCTGGCAGGATGAGGGGTATTGTGGGTCACGAGTTAAGGGGCACACCAGGGCTGTGCCTTGGGATTGAGGGGGGCAGGGGCATATCACTGCTCCCCAACAATCATACTACTCCCTGACCCCCACAGGTGTCTTCTTTTTAGAAACTGAAAATATGTTAACCTGATAGGAATGCAGCTTGGTGGTGTACAGGGCAGTGGCCAGCAGGTAAGTCTGTGGAAGGGGAGAGGGGAAGGAGCGGGGGAACGACAGGTTGAGGCCCCCATGGTGAGCAAGAGAGTGGGGCAAGGGCAGGGGGCATGACTTCCTTGCACTATGCACACCTCCAGGGAAGGCAGGGACAGAGGGTGGGTTGCCTGCTGCAAGCTCAGGCTCTGCGCTCTGCTGCCTTTGCCCCAGGAGCTATAAGACACCATGCTGTGCCTCCTGCTGCCAGGCATGCAAGTGATGAGTGGTGAAGCTAGTGCATGGCTCCCAAGGGAAAGGTAGCAGGGCACAAAGCTCCAGCCCACAGCAGGCAGCCCACCTCTACCCCATGCACATGCCCCCCTATGCTGTCCCCAGTGGTGCATAGTGGTAGGGAATAATCCTGCCCCTCCCCCCTGCACCCCTGGACAAGCTACCCATGACCTGCCCCAGCCCTGGGGCCCCATTCATCCCACCCCTGCCCCTGCCCCACTCCCTCTCTCACCATGGGGGCTTTGACCTACCCCCTGCCTCTTCTCTCTCCCCCTGCCTCTCCCCTTTCCACAGACTTACTGGCAAGGCACTGCTCTACGTTTTGTCAGGCTGTGTTCCTGACTGTGTGGCTGCAGCTGCTCATGTGTCTATGTGCGTGCTCCCGCCCCCCAAACCTTTCCTGCTGCAGCAGCCCAGAGGCTGCACCAGGGCTGTCCTGCAGTCCTCTGTACTGTTGGGCAGCCCGGAGGCAGTGGTGACAGCAGTGGAGCGGAGGTCAGGTGTGGGCTCCAAAACTATGTGCATGATTAACAAGTTACAAAAAAATTAATGCAAGAATCAATTAACGCATTAATTGTGCACATTAACAGCAATTAATAGACATCCCTAATAATTGTGTAAAAGAATAGGACCATTCAGAAGGGAAAAAGGATTGCTATTATCTGTGGAGCATGGAAAGGTTAAGGAGAGAAAGGAGATGGATAATAGTTTCATGACTCATTTTTATCTATGTGCAGTCCATGGTGTTTAGTATTCAGGAAAGTTATGAATTTTTGTTCCCAGGCTCGTCTTCTGAAGACATTTTGTAGATTTCTCGAGTATAAGGAATATGGAGGTCCAAAATTAAGTGACTGTTCTATAAAAAAAAGTGTTCTCCCACAGGTGACTGGGTACCTCAGTCCTTTATCATTTTTTCTGCAATTGCTCAGTCTGAAACAGTGGTTGTTTTATTTTCACCCACCTAGTTTCTGTGAGGGCATTTAGTGCACTGCATGAGATTCTGCGATAGATGTGTGCAGGTTCTATGGATTCTGATGGTTTCATTATGGGAAGTGTTTATGGTGGTGGTGGCAGTGGAGATTTTGCATCCAGGTTTCTACACCACTTGGCGTTTGTGGACCTAGCAGGGAGATTGCCCTTCATCAGAAGCTACGTTCTGAAGCCAGAAGCAGAGATGATGGGCATATTTGTCACAAGTTCTGATCCTCTTCAAGCATAAGCTGTAATTGTTAGATGATTCTTCTTACCGTTTCCAGCGTAGGATGGTATGAAACAAGCAATGGTATGTAGTCAGTGGGGGGTTTCTTTTTCTTATTGTAATAAGTTAGTGCAGGGTATTTGGGTGGCTTGTTCAAAGATACAGTCTCTCTCTCTGTTGGAATGTCCTTAGTGGGTAAAGGCAGTTTCTAGGCTGGCAAGACAGGTATTATAAGTACTCTCCTCACACAGATGCAGTGGTACCTGAAAATCTGGTCACAGATTACAGCTTTCTTGGCACATTTAGGATGATTCCCTGTTTTCAGAACAAAGGGTGATGGTCTGTGGAATTTTTTTTGTGTACTGTGGTTTGTAGGGTGCTACTCAAGATGTGAATCATGGCATCTAGGAAGCTGATGTTAGTGCAGGAGTATTCCAGACAAAATTTGATAGACTAGTAGAACTTGTGGTGCAATCAGTAAGTGAGTCTAGCCATTTAGTCTGCATGACGAAAAGTTCATACAGATTTGATGGTGCAATTTTCCAAAAAAATTCTTCAAGGTCACTCATAAATAGACTAACACATTTATGTGTATAGCTGTAAAGTTGTGTGTGAGGATGAAGTGGATGATAGGTATAGTATGTTGTGGTTACAAATCTGAAGGTAGTTTATGTTCTTGCATGTATTTTCAGGCAGGTAGATGTACCTTCATTGTATGGGATAGTAGTGTATATGCCACTGACATCCATGGTTTGCAAGTGTGGCTTTATTGGAGAGGTGGTTGATGTTCCAGATCTTCTTAAGAAAGTTTTTTGCATCCTGTAGAAAATTCTCTCTCTGAGTGACAAGTGGCTTATATCACAGAGCTATTGTGCTACTAAAGATCATTTCTACGAATCCTGATGGTTCTTCAGTGAGTATGTTTCTTCAGCTTGATATGATGCATCTGCCAGATTTGCCTTGTTTGTGTATCTTCAGGAGCATGCCAAATGTTCCTGGGGTAGAAGAGTGGGGTATGAGTGAAACTGCTCAAAGAAACTATTGGATAATGTTTTTGAATTCAAGGGTGAATGCTGGTGTGGGGTCCTTCCCAAGTTCTATATAGTGGGTGGTATAAGAGTTGTCTGTTTGCCTCAGTGACGTAGTCTTGGCAGCTGAGGATGACTATGGTTCCTCCTTTGTCTGTCTGCTTCCTCCACAGACTAGAAGAAAGGCACTTGTGTTCAAAAGCTTGCCTAACATCTCTCTCAACTATACAGCTGGCCAAATAAAAAGATACCACCAAAAAAGCCCCCCACAAAACCAACCAACCCCTCCCCCAAATACTTTGCTTCTCACATATTTCTCAGATTATTACAGCTATGGCACTCCAAATCTACTACAGGGAATTTATTGCTATTCAGTTCTGATTGGTGATGGAGGGTGGGGAAACGCATAAATCAGTCATTAGCTGCTAGTAAACGACCCATTTCCTGCCCCAGCTGTTTTATAATTACTGCTGAATGCTGAGAATTCTGACACACAGCCACTTCGCTAAGCTACAGGGTGTTTTTTTATCTATATGGAACGCTGCTATTATAAACCACTACACATGGTATACAATAGCATGAATCGTCCAAAAACTAGTCTTTACTGTAGTAAATTAGCAGTTTGAAAATGCCCAATCACCGCCAACTGCAGCATGAGCTAGTTAACAAAAATTAGCTGTCAAAAAAACCCCAGGTTTCCTAGGGTTCGCTGCTTATTTCTGTAACGTCATCCCCTATCAATTATTTCTTGGGAGACAACTGATTCACTTTAATGCTTTACAACATACACAAAAAAATCCCCATCATTCTTATAGCTTTACAAACTCTTCCGTATTTCTCTTTGCTCTGGCACTGCAACATGAAAAGCAATGGGTACATCTGGAAAACAGGGCTATGAACAAAAATGTGTCAAATACCTAGCTGTTTTCTCTCCAAATATTTTCCAATAGCACATTTTGGAAGAGAGAGAACTGAGACTCATAGTTCTTATACTGTGAGCTGCTTTGTTGCTGTAGATTTCTGTGAGTCTAACTTCACCAGTCTCCCAAGGTTTTGCTTGCCCTGACAAACAGCTGGCTGTACAGTCTTCTCCAGAATACTTAGCACAGGACATATGACTGGGCAAGAATTGCTAGGGTTACACAATTGCTGTATCCCAAATATCTCCAACTGCCATCACATCTATCTATGGATACAATTCAGAGCATAAATCCAACTTGTACTATGCCCATCAGGGTCCTTTGTCAACATTTTCAAATGTAAGATAAAAAAAACAGATTTACATATCTGATATAAAATAGCAATCCCCCCACACCAAAAAATAAATAAATAAAACCACAACGGAACAAAAGTGGTCTAAAAGCAGGCATAGAGACTATGGAAAAGAACCAGCCAATATATACGCATCAGGAGGCAGAAAAGTGGAATGGACCCTGCCAACAGTAGATGCTTCAAAAGAGCAGTGACAAATCTAGATGAGGGATATCTATAATGTTATTTGATTAAATGCTGCCAATAAATTATATAGTTTTATGGAACAGTTTTGATTTCTGATTAGAATTAAATATTAGAACTTATAACACACAATGATCATTATCTTATTAAACAAAAAAATCTTGAAGTCAGGATTAATTAAGACCTGCTTAAATTTCAGGAAAGAGACAAAGTGAATTTCACATATTTTGTTAAAAGAGCAGGGGAAGGAGTTCACAGCTAGTGTGGAAAGGGTATACAAAAATGCAGCAAACCTGCAGGCATCCTTTATGACTCCAACTTAGTTCTATTTTATTTTACACTCCTGTAAGTTATTCATTTTACAAACGTAAGTCCCAAAAATCAGGGAGAAAAATTATGTGTTCTGATGCAAAGAGGTGTTAACACCTCTCATTAAGATATCCTTCAAACCAACCTTCTAGATGTTACAGGATAAATTAGATGACCCATTAGTCTGATATAGTTCAAGAGTTAGATACTATATTGTGTAAAAATTTGTATTCTATCTACCTATTTATTTCTAAATATTTATTTTGCAATAGAAGTGAGAAACTGAATCTTATTTCAACATTCAATACAAAGCTAGTGTAGAGAAGTACACTATAACTCTTGTGATACAATGTGCATGTATGTATAGAAAAAGCACAAAAATCTTGTTTACCCATTGTCACTTACTTTTTCATGAGCTCTGCAATTCTTTGGCATTCTTCCTTATCATAAAACCAAATCCCATAAATGGACACTGTAAATGCACATCAAACAAAACTATGAGCATCTACTCACACACAGTGCTTCTCCTGACAGCAATTCTAGCAGGAATGCACATTTAAAGGTGATCTGCAAAGGATTACTTTCTAAAATATTTGTTTCCTAATGAAACTACAGAAATGTTAACTTTAGTTTTCCTCTATTTTGTTGGACTGCATACTGGATGTCTCAGAAGATGCATACTGCTGCTCTTCAAATGCACTGGAGAGACGGGACTGTAAAACCCTTTTCTTGACAATCTTAAGTTAAATGAGCATTAAGAGAAAGTAAAATTAGTTTCCTTCCTAAACTGCTTGACTTTCACTTGCTTTACTTTTGTCATACCATTTTATTAGCTCTCCAGTTACCAGTGTGTTAGAGGTAGACAAAACATGAATTAGTAATTTAATAAAGAAGCAGAAAAAACACTTAAAAACAAAGCAACCTTTCAAAGCCCTTCTTCCAGTGTATATCAAAGTGTTAAAGAAGCAGAAACCCTGTTTTCCCACTTTGCAGGTCACCTATAATGCTTGTTTGCCTCCCTCCACAGAAACAAGTATTTAGTAGGAGATGGAATTAACTCCAGGACCAGAGAAATCTTTCAACCTAATCCAGACTTTAGATCTGACTTTTGTGAAAAAAGTGCCTGCAGCCTTTCCCAACAACATAATTTAAACGTATTCATAACAGAGTCCTTAAAACATCCAGACTTAAATCCTGCCTGCAGCACTAATGAAACCATGATTTCAGTAGTAGCCGTAATAGAGTTGTAGGTAATGCAGCTTCCTTGCTCAGTGTAAACAGGAAGTTTTTCCACTCAGAACCATTTTATATAATTGTATTACAGATTGGCTGTGAGGATAAATCTATAGTTCTGCTTGGCTGCCACATTCCCAGAGATATGCTTCTGCCCACAGTGGTCAGGGTAACGGTGCATATTGTAACCTCATTACGATATGGTTACTGCTAGCATGACTTCAAGCACCGTAGGGACCAAGTCTTATTTGAAAAAGAGGTAAATGGATGCAGATGAGAGAATTTTAAAAACACTCAGATGGACTTGTTTTAAAAACTCAGCCAGGGATCCTGTAACTCATCCTGTACTGATGACCTAATGCAATCACTCCTTTAATTCTAACTACTGTATCAATTTCTACAACTTTAGGAGTGGAATGAACATTTGGCATGCAAAGTTTAACCTAAAAGGGCTTTGTTAATATTTGAAATTACTTTACAGTTGTAACACAGACGTGCAATTAATCCCCCCTTCCCCATTTCCCTTTAAATCTTCAATCATTTGCTGTCACTTGTGTAATTAAAAATGGTCCGTTTTAAGTTACGTTTGCAGAGAAACTTTCATTTGGGTACCGTTTTCCAGTTAAACAGAAAAACATGCACACCTAACTCCCACAACCTGTTGTTAGGCAGAGAACAGCAAATTAAAAAAAAGTCTGGTGCATATTGTTATTAATTCCTAGAGCAATTTTTAGATTTCCATTTTTTAAGGAACTTGTCTAAACAAGTCATTTTACAAAATAGGTGTAGTGACGGTTCCAAAACCCATATATAAATATAACAGAATGAATTGTTGCCATGGTCACTGAAAATAAATGTGGACTTTATACAGAAAGAGAAATTAAACAGAAAATGAAGTGTGTATTTAAAAACAATTGAGATTACAAACCCATATTAGTATATACCAGGAACGTTAAAATACCAGCCTTTAAAAATATAAACCTGAGCTGTTTGCAAGATCCCAAACTACTAGCACAATAACCATAAACTTTTTATTTTTACACAAAATGATTTGAAAAATGCATTGGTCCATTTGATACTATTTACACTTAAAATAATACAATATGTGATTCCCCTAATACAAAATGCTAGTTGTCAGATGAGATGAAGATCCAGTTTAGATTGAACTATATTTGATGACAGCTTTCAAATACCTGAACAGGGATTATAGAGAGAATAGAAATAGGCTTTTCTCAGTGACTGTAGGGGAAAGGATTAGGAGTAACAGCCACAAGCTGCAGCAGGGGAAATTTAGGATGGAGATTAGGAGGAACCGAGTATGAGAATGGTCAGGCATTGGAATGGGCTACCTAGAAAAGTTGTGGATTCTCCACACTTGGGAATTTTCAAAAGAAGGTTGGACAGACACTTGGCTGGGATGATCCTGCCTTGAGCAGGGAGCTTGATGAGATGAACCTTCCAGCCCTACTTTCCTATGATCCTACTTTTTAAAGTATTTTTGCCAAATAGTTCTAAGGATCTGCCTGGGTGAATCTAGGATTTTGAAAAGGGGGAGGGGGTGCAGGTGGTATGATACATCATCACAGAACACTATACTTATTTTTGCCAATTAAAAAGAAACTAAAATGTTATTAATATACGGACAGTCCTTTACTTACGTTTTGAGTTACAACGTTTTGCAGCTTATGATCTAAGTGATTGTGGCTGTGCCGTATGTGGCACCACAGACATGTCTGCAGCACCACATACTGTACATTCAGTTGTTCTCTGCGCTTCAAGAGAGCAGCGTGAGGGTGGGGGGGTGACCCCTGGATATCCAGGGGTTAAAAAATTCCAGGGGGGGTGGGGAGAGTGGAGCAGCACGTGGCACTCAAAACCAGAGCCTAGCTGGCCAGAGCCACACTCCACTGCCAGCCAGGCTCTGCACAGCAGCATTGCTGCTACTGCAGCCCCAGGAGGCTCCCAGGACCCCAGGTAAGGCTGCTGGACTCCCCTAATCCACCTAGGGAAATTTCCCACATGCCAGAAGGCACCTGGCACAGAAATTCCCACGGACAACTAGCAGTGGCACATGGTGTGCCACTACTAGTTGTCCCTAGGAACCAAACATTCACACACATGTGGACACAGCCAGTGGAGCAGCAAGCTCTACAGTGGAGGAGATGGACAGCTTAGCTCAGCTTCCTGTTGCCAGTCCACTGTGAGATCAAACCATTGCAGGTCAGATCTGGCCTACAGGCCACAGGTTGTCAACACCTGCCTTAGAGAGTGATTGGTTTGGAGAGGTATGAATTTTTGTAGGCAATCACCTCCTTTTTCAGCTGCTATGAAAAGAACTGGCAGAAAGAAAGGATTTTATAGAGAAGGGAAAAGGGGGAGGAAACATTGCTAAGAGGTGGGTTGACAAGATCATATTAGATGAATGCGGCAGTTAACACCTTGGGGGACACTGAAGTTAATAGTAATGAAATAATCCATAGTCCCTATTGAGACCATGGTTAAACACAATCCCGTTTATGGAAGATTTCTTGTTCTGCAAATTTGCATTCAAGTTGGTTTTTACAAATCTTCTGTTCAAGACAGCTACTCTGGAGTCAGTAAAGGAATGTCTAGGGAGGTTAAGTGCCACAGGCTTTTGTGCATCTGTAGAACTGATGTAAAATCCATGTCCATATATTCTTCTACATAGGGACCACCCCATCTGACCCATGTAGACAGCAATCAAAAAATCCATGTCAAGTGCACAAGACAGATTAAATTCCAACGCAAGATTTAACTGCTTACATTCATATGAAATGCTGCCAATCTTTGGAAACCTCTTTTAGAATTTATATGGTGGCCATCTGGTTATAAATCCCAACCAAAGAATTTTACCAGAGACGCTCAAAACTCTCATCTAAGGTTGTTTAATGGCTTACTATACAGAAACCAAATTCTTTAGTGTTTAAGTTACAAGCTGAAAGTCAGTTAAAAAACTTCCTCCTCAGAAGTCTCATATAGTGGTTCGTACTTTCTGCCCACCGCAGCAGAGATGCAATGCGTCACAGAACATTTTGATAAGCAAAAGTTTGACCACTCGTATTTACCAGAAATTACAGATGACAATTTCTAGTCTGTCACGATTTTTGAGCAAAAAGCAAGCTCTAACCTTTAATGATGGAAAAATCTATTATACCACCTATGGCAAGTAGCTTTCGTGGTCAATTACTCTATTAAAAATACGTGCCTTATTATTTTTTTTTTAAGTTTGATTCATCTAGCATCAACTTCCAGCTATATTTATACATTTGTCAGTACAACTGAAGTACACTTATCAAAGTTTCATTCTCACTGCAGGTACTTACACTGATCAAGTCACTCTGACTTTCATCTGGCTAATCTATATGGCAAATCTCCAGGAATTCATGTAATGAGATATATTTGCCAATTCCTTCATCTTTTTTACAGTGTCTCTCTGAAACCACTCTACTTTATCAACTTTTCTGAACTGTGCACACCATGACTAGATTAAATATTCAAGCAAGAGATGCACCCATTTAAAAACAGAAGCAATATAACTTTCTACTCCTGCTCCAAATTCTGTCAATACATTCAGGAATGTATCAGTCCTTCTAGGCATGGTGGTTTACTTATTCAGCTGCTTATTCACTATGATCCCATGTCTCTCTCAGTCTCCTTCATTGCAAGTATGGCCTATACCCTTTGTTCCTGGATATCTAACTTTACATTGAGCTACATTAAAATCCATATTGTTTACTTGCACCAACTTAGTAGACATGAAATTATTTTGTACCTGCGACTTATTATTGTTATTGCCACGTTTGTATCACGTGCAAACTTTATCAGTGATAAATCTGCATTTTCTTCCTGATCACTGGTTAGCATTAACTAGGACAGGGCCAAGAACCCCTGCAGAGACATGTTTAATGACAACTCCATGTTTACAAATACATCCTGGGATCTTGTTTTATCTGGTAGTTAGCTGAGGGTATGATAGCTTCCTTCCTAGATCTGAGGAAGGGCACTTTGTGGCTGAAAGCTTGTCTAGCATCTCTCCCAGCAATAGTTAGGCCCATAAAAAAAATATCACCAATGCCACCCCTTGCTTATAACATCTCTCAGTCAGCCTTTAATCTAATTTAAGGTATAAAATATTAATTAAAATACATAGCGTTGTATAGTTAAACAGATTGGATTTAGGACCTGTGCCTCATTTAATGCAAAGTGGAAAGTGAATGAGGCAAAGGACAATAGAGAGAGAAGGAAGGGGCTCATGGTAAGAAATACTGTTTTGGATAATGATTTTATCCCCATCACTGCCATAGCAAATCATGCACAATGTTAGGCAAGCTGCCTTGACTAAGGTTTGATGGATGGCATTTAATCATTTATTCTTCATTTTCTGGTTGCCTGATTTACAGAAGTGCTGGCTACTGACAGCTACAACTGAAGTCAATGGGAGATGTGCTTGCAACATGGGAAGTACTTCGGGGGGGGAGGGAGGGGGATAAAAAACCCATTCCCTAGTCATTTCAAATTGGACATCTAAAATTGGTGGATTTTTCCCCGCTAATCACACTGTGCATAAGCTCTCAGTCTACAGAATGAGATACCACCCCTTTTTAAATCTCAAAAGATTTATTATGAAAACAATAAATCATGAGCCATGGAAATTAATGCTGCCACCTTTCTCCAACAGACAAATTTCTGGACCCACAGGATAGATGACATGGTTCCATGGACCAGATCCAGCTCACATCTCAGCTAGCGTTTTTTAAAAGAAAAAGAAAAACGTAAAATACTGAAATAATAGGTGTTCTTTCTCTAGCCTTGCCTTGGAAATGGCTGGACCATTTTTGCAGAAATGTTTTGTTTTTATATAAAAATTTCCAGCTTGTGGAAGACATCCAGCAGGAAAAATGTCAGCTCTAACTGTTCAAATATGCCCAAAATAGAAGCAACTGAAAGCTGGGGTAATAATGGAAAGTGTTGGCAGCCTTAGTCATAGGGAGTACTATCAGCCACACCCATATCACCATCTTATGATTATGCCCACATCCTAAGGTGACTTGAAAAGGATTTTTAAAAATATAGCATGCACTCCCCTCTCTCCCAGTATATAAAACAACCTTTAAAAAATTGCTGTTTTGCTTTACTTCTGACAGTAAATAACCATATCTATTCTAGTCTAATGTTTCTAGAAAAATCTACAGGCAGTTAGAGAATGTGTTTATGATATTATGAACACCAATGAACTGAAACCAAACTAATTTGAACGTGGGAGTAATTGTTATTCAGACTGGTTAAAACTCTGTTTTTTACATTAAGAATAATTCAAAGATCTAAAAAGCTCTTGAAAGAAAAGGCCTCCATTAAAATTACACAATTTGCCCCTCATTGAAAGGCTGATAAAGATCCTTAGCTACTTATTTAAGTCATTTTTAGTATAAACAAGACAAAATGCTATTTCCATTATTTCAAAAGAAAAAAGAATACCCAAAATACAAAAAACAAACAAACCAAAAACCAAAACAAAACAAAAAAAACCCTTCACAGTCACTGTATACAAACACACAGAAATACTTGGGGGTAACTGGGAAGACCTCTTAGGCTTAACAGGGCACCTTTAAAGACAAGAAGGAACTGCTCAAACAACTGCTCAAGAAACCTTCTCCTAAAGCAGATGGTTAGAGTGTGGGCAGTGTTTGGCAATGCTGTTAAAGTCAAGAGAGAGTTTTTTGGGTAGAGGCCTCACCACCATCTGTTTAATTGTGCTTGGAGCCATGCCTTAGAATTGAAGCATTTAACAATGCTTTTGTTATTCAAATGGACCCCAAACCTTACCTTTGGTATTTTACCAGCCATGATGGGCAGGAGTCCAACTTACAGATTGTCAAATATAGTTACAACACTACATTTAAGACTTCACATGCGAAGTAGGGAAACTCAAATACAGAAGGCGGTTTGTTTATAATAGTTTGCCCTTGGCATTGGCCCAGGTGCCAGGATTCAGCCAGCTTTTTCAGAAGAAAGAAAATTCTTGCAGAAAAGTCTCTCCTCTGTGGCAGAGTTACACAAAATGCCCCAAATACTAGTGATGCACCAATATTTTCCTCGGCCAATACCAATGGCTAATTCTTAACCAGCCACATTGGCCAATACTGATCCGATAACTGATGCACAGAAATGCAGTTGGGCAGCTAGGAGAGCAGCATCCTGCCAGGAAGTCTGTCGGGGCGGAAGGGGTATAGAAGGGGGTAGAGCAAGGCCCCCACAGTGAGGGAGAGAGTGGGGCAGGGGCTGGGAGTGCTGTCCAGCCAGGGCAGTGAATGGGACCTGGGGCCAGGAGCAGGATGGAGCCATCGGCAGGTCATCCAGGGGATCAGCTCATTGAATGAACTTTAGATCAAGTGCCCCCCAGTACCATTTTTAAGCACCAGGACACTTCTAACCAGAGTGGAACTGAACATGGAGGTGGGCTACCTGCATTGGGCTTGGGGCTCTTTGCTCTGCCACCTGAGAGACCTGTGCTGGCTGCATGTCTCCTGGCCACCCGACAGCAGGGGACACAATTCACTGCCCCCACTGCTGTGAGGTAGGCAGGGGATGCGCAGCCGGTGCAAGGCTCCCAACCAGAGCACAGAGCCCTGGGCAGCAGGGGTTTGGGGGGGGGGGGGGGAGGGGGCTATAGCCACCCAAAATTTGCCTTAGCATAGCCACCCTCCCAGCACTGGCACCTCCTGCCTACCCCATGCAGCTGAGCCTGCCCTGCTCCCACCTGCTCTGAGCCCAGCCCAGCCCCTCCACTAGGAAGAGGCTGGTGCCACTCCTGGCCCTGAGCCCACAGTGGGCAGCTTGCATCCATGCCATGCACAAATATGGGGCACATGCTCCCCCATGAGTGCACACAGCAGCAAGGAGCCACCCCCTGTCCTCCCTCCCCATGCCCCATAAACAAGCCACCCGTAGCTCTGTCCCACTCCCCACCCTGGCCCTGGGTCCCATTCACCACTCTGGCTGTGCAGTGTTCCAGGCCCAAGCCCCAGCCCCTGATTCACGCCCTCCCTCACCATGGGGTCCTCAATCTTCCCCCACTCTCCACATCCCTTCTCTTCCCCATGCTCCTTCCCCTCCAAAGACTTACCTCTGCAGGGCACTGCTTTCTATGCTGCCTGGCTGCATTCCTGGCCACATGCATGCGTGAAGCTGCGTGCATGCATGCAGCCTCTCGGGGCCCTGGCCAGAAGGCATATTATATTTATCAGTGACATTATTGGCTACACCAGCCAAAAACACCCAACAGCTGATAATGTTATTTTTTCTTTTATCAGTACCAATATACCAGTGCACCTCTACTAAATACCTTTGTTTATGTTCATTCCATAAGTAAGTTTTAGGTCTCAATGATACCTCTGTAAAGTTTTGTGCAAAGGCCATTTAATGAGTTAGTTATTTCCTTTAGAAGAGATATAAAGGCAAGTCAACCTTGCTAGACTTCTAAGGAATAGTCCTACTGTTGGCCCAAAACATGGAGACAATGAGACAACTACCATTTCCAAAAGTTCTCTATGCTATGATCAATCTTAGTGTGCATGTTCTTGTACAGGCATTATATTTCCAGCTCCTGCCATTTCAACAGTAAACAATAACATGGAAGTAAGTGATTTGTAAGTCTTAGTCTTTCAGTGGCTGCAAATACCAAATTCTGGTAATTTCACAGTAACTGTAACTTAACAAATAGTAAAAGGCAGTCCCTAAGCCAAAAAACTTACAATATAGAGTCAAAATAGACATATGGTGGAAAAAAAAGATTGGGATGCAGAGACTAGGATTAGGACAGAGACCGACTTGCTAAAGACTACATTAGAAAGTCTCTGGCAGATTCGGAAAACGTCAGATCCCTGGAGTCAACTGAAAGACAATCCTTCCTTTCAAAACTTTCCATTAGAAGTATGATTCAATGGAAAAGCAACTCAATAAAAGATCTGAAACAATTATTTAACAGATTTCACATTAGGACTGGAAGGGACCTCAGGAGATCATCAAGTCCAGCCCCCTGCCCACACTCTCATTAGATCTTCCATACCAGCAGAGATCAGGTCAAGACTTCACCTCCAAATGGTAATCTGACTATAAAACTAGAAACCTATCATCACATATCTAGGCTGTAGAATACTAAACAGGTAGCCATAACTGACCAGCACAGACTTTAGGAGGCAAGAACAAAGTCAGCCATTTTCATCCCCCTCCTGCATTTGTTCTACAGGCTTTATTCCCAGCTATGCTGACTTTTTTTTTTAAAACATTACCTCAACTATGAAATCTAAAGTGGGAAATTCTCTCTTAAAGCAGCATTTCTCAACCTGTGGGTTGCAAGAACATTTGAAAAGGTCACAAGCGAGTTCCAGAAAAATACAAGAAAGCATGGGTTTCCCCTTGCAGGCTGGCAGCATTCTAGCCTGCAAGGAGCTGCTTGGGGCAACTGGAGACAGTGGGAGCACATGCATCTGTAAACAGGCATGTACATGGCTGGCATGCAGCCAGGCAGGGTCATGGAAGCAGCCCCAGCAGCTGGATGCAGGCAAGTGTATACTGGTGCTAGGGGAAGGTGGCTGGGTGCCAAGGCTGCAGCAGGGCAAAGGGGGTTGGCAGGAGATGCTTGTCCCTACAGCAGGGGAAGGGGAAGGGGGCAGAAGCGGTCCTTTGAGGGCGGTAGTTGGAGTAGAATAGCCTGGCTGGTAGCATCGGAGCCAGTGCTTCTACTTGCAGGGGCAGGGAGGCACAAGGCAGGAGCCTGAGAGCAAGGCAGGGGGTGCCACAGGCCTCCTCTCCTCCCCACTCCAGCCCATGCTGGGGCCAGACTCGCTCCATTGCTGTCCACATGAGCCAGAGCTGCTGTAGTCACCTTGCTCTGGCCTATGTGGGATGATGGAAGCTGGGGGCTCCCTCTAGCAGGGCTGGAGGGTGGGGCAGGCAGTTGCAGGTTGGGAGTGAGGGGCACCGGCAGGGCAGGGGACAGTGGGCTGGGGCTGACCATCAATTTTTACAAAATAGGTCCTGGTACGAAAAAGGTTGAGAATCGTTGTCTTAAAATATGGGTACAGTATTCAGTGCTAAGCAAAGTACACAGGATTAACATCTGCCAATAAAAAGGGAATTTGGGAGATGTTAATCCTCAACAGGTCCCCAAAACTTATTATGTGGCCCTCCAGCTGAAATAATTTCCCACCCAGTATAAGATGTAAATGATTTTGCATTTGTGTTGTAGGACACATTCTTTCCTGTATTTCTCTTCCATGTTTTGAGAGACTGATACAAAAGGAGAGTTAGTATTAAAGAAAAAAAAAAATAGAAAACTTCTTCTGGAATGCTGGCCTTCTGTGTCAGGCCTGAGGTTGGCTCACCCCTAGACAATCCTATCTTTCTCCAAACACAAGAGAGTCTTATCAGAGAAGTTAGTGGCGATATACAAAAACCAGAGATCATCATGAGTCAGTGAGGTGATGAGCTGACAGGCGGATGGAGCCCATTATCTTCACTTCTCAATCTAAGTTTTCCCATAAAACCACTGGGGGAGGAGAGGGCTTTAACCAAGCAATAGGCTCAGAGAAGAAAAGGATTAGGAGTGAAGAGCTAGGAAAGAAAGGATAACATAAAAGATACTGGTCAGATTTCTAAGAGCTGGAAAACAGTTTCTGGGCAAAAAGACTATAAGTAATTTTGTTCAGAAAGTTTTACAAAACTGACCATCTAATATTTCTGCAAGTTTGGTGACTACTAAGGTTAAATAGTTCTAAAGGAAGAAGACACCGACAAGTAAGAACCTACTTTTGTTCCGCGTTAGGTAAAGTTCTGCAAAGCTACTTGGGAATTATAACATGTTTCAAGCCTTCAAGCGGCAAGCCACCTCTGCATATCAGCCACTACCTAGTCGTTTGCCAGGTGAACTGGAGGTGAAGTATAAGGGCAAGCTGGTGCATGAGACTCAGCTCAACTGCTTCTATATTCCACCTGGAGGTAAGATCCTCTTGTACAGAGAAATAGCACAGGTAACTATTGTGCTGCATAATCCTTTAGTATGTATATAGAATAGTCTACTCTGTGCGTGAAAAGGCCTTACTAAGCAGTTTGTTCCAATAACATATTTTGAAACTGTGTCCACATATGTGCTGGGTTATGCAGTAGATTGTGCTCTGGTAATACTCAGGTCTACAGAGATAAAATAGCCAGGCAGCTTCTCTGGGTAGTGAACTATCTTTTAAGCATCTACTCAATCCTATTCCAATTCCATCAAAAGAAAGGAAGAAATTTTAGTAAAAATACCTGACTCCACAGTTTAAATGAAATTCCAGGCAAGATGTGTAGACATAAAACTTCAGTAGGGTAAATAAGGATAAAAGAGCTTTTTCATTTAAACAAAACCAAGAAATAAAGCCAGCATCTGAAGGTTCAAAATAATAAACACAAGCTAGATACAGACATTCAAAAAGCCAGGGGTGGAATTGATCTAACTTGCATGGTTTTCTGTAAGCAGCATAGTTTATATGAGAAGAGAACAGAACACACATTTGCCCTTTGGTGGTGGTGGATATGGGGTGCAAATCTTAGACAGGGGTCCAAGCATTTTTAAACCAGTCTGTGCGTATCAAATTTCTGTTCTGTTATAGGTATAGACTGGTTTCTGAACACTTATACCAGTAAGTATACCAGTCTGTGCCTGGCCCCAAAGAAGAAAGGGTTATTTGGAAAAAGGAGGTTCTAAGATCTATTTTTAAAGAACAATTAGTTACATTAAAAGGCATTTTTCCCAATCTCTATTTTCCAGACTTAGTATATACATAACCCATATTTTCACTGACCTGGGAACAACACAGCTTATCTACCATTTTATCCTATGCAAGGAGGTAAAGTATGGGAAGAGGAGAGGGGAAAGTCACATGAAAAGTTGCCCTCCTAAAGAAAAAAAAAAAATCAAGGTTTTCCAACTTTAACTACTGAGTTTTCTGCATCCTATGTGTATCTTATCTTGAAAAGATGTGCAGAATTCCCAGTGTTGGCAGCACACCCAGCAGTAAAATGTCCTCCAGACCAACTAATATGCTGTATAGGTACCAATACCCATAAATGGGAAACTAAGGCCGTGATAAGCAAAAATGCACTGAAATATTTCTCTTTCTATTCCATGCAGAATCCTGCTTCTCCATATATTATCCACATAAGTCTTTTACCTAAGCAGAGATATAATCCCACAAAAACAGAATCATTACCTGAAAAAAAAAAAGCACAGCATTATCATCTTTAGCCCGTTTCTTCTCACGTGACAGTTTTGTTGACTTAAAAATCAGCATACATGATTCCATATGGCTGAAAACTCAGGTCTGTAAAGACTTTTATTGGTTACCACCTTCAAATCAGTTGAAAAGAATACTTATACCACTATAGCAAAGTATGGTTGCAGTTACCATTTCAAAATCAGTACCAAGAGAAACTCATTTTTGTGTATATAAAACTTTTTCAACTGAAATGGCAAATATTTTTAGAAAGACTGCCACACTCAACCCCAACCTCTCCAAATATAAGTGGTCCTGGTAATGGTATGGTCTGTACCTGGCCAATCACTTATACCATTACCTGGTATAAGTGATTGGAAACCAGTCTATACCTGTAACAAAACAGAAGTTCAGCACGCACAGACTGGTTTAAACATGGAAGAACCTGGTTTAAGGATTGCTGCCCCCACCAAAGGGTGAATATGTGTTCTGTTCACTACTGATCTAAATTACGCTGCTTACAGAAAACTATGCAACTTAGATCAATGTCTGTGCTAGCCCCAACAACTACAAAAATTTAAGACCCTTTCCCTGTGGGTGCTTCTGATAGAACACCGTGTTCTGAGGTGCTCTCTCTCCTAAGAAGCTTTTTTTAGACTGTCTTCACATCTGTATTAAAAGGATTTTAGATAGCCTAAAAGAATGGAAAGCTAAAGAGGTTTTAAGATGGAAAAACTTAATGCCATGAAAAGAAATGAGGACAAAAACCCCTCCTGTTAATTGCACTCTTAATACTACTGTAAAGTCATTTAAGAGAAAAAGCAACTAAATTACATATTGTACATATTTGATAGTACCCAATGTATGACAAAACTATAACATCATTAAGCTATACATACATACATACATACATAGAGAGAGAGAACGCGCACAAAGTATGGTTGCAGTTACCATTTCAAAATCAGTACCAAGAGAAACTAATTTGGTGTATATAAAACTTTCTAAAAATATTTGCCATTTCAGTTGAAAAAGACTGCCACACTCAATCCTAACCTCTCTAAATGTAAATGGCTTGATCCAAGCATTGCACTGTACTGAATCATAGTAAGGGGGAAAACAATACGTTTATTATTTTATACTTATAAAAAAAGTAGAAATACAATAACTGACAAGGAAGATAACATAATTTAAGGAAAACATTAACAGTAGAAAAAAAAAAAGTTCTTAGAAATTGGAACCCCCAGCCACACATTAGCCTTTGTACACTTGGCAGTTTCCTACCCATATGAATAAAAAGCAAAAGTGTGTGTGTGTGTGTGTGTGTGTGTGTGTGTGTGTGTGTGTGTGTGTGTGTGTGTGTAAATAAAACCAGTAAAAACAGATTAGAAAATATGAGCAACATGACACAGCAAATGCTGAAAATTTAATCTAATAATGTCAAATCAAGAAATGGAAACCTTATTGTTTCATTAAACCATTTTCTTCCCATTCGAATAAAACAGAGACAAACGTCCATGATTGGTAATGTCAGCATTTAAAGTGTTCTCAGCTAAACTGTGAAGGTTTCACACTGATGAAAGGAACTGCCCTTTCTGGAATACATTCACACCTTCATAGGGATTATTTTCTAGCAGACAGAATCCTAAATTCTCTTATGAATAGCTCGCACTCTAAGAAAAGATCTAGACTGAAGAAAAACACAAACATGCCCATTACATTTGTCATTTGGTATTTTCTTTTTGACAAGAATTTTCATTTCAGGCTTGGCTTCGGGAAATCACAAATTTTTGCATCTGGACATTGTCCAGTCTCAGGATATGCCATTGCAAACGTGTAACCCGACTTTAGCAAAATAGTGGATGGGAGTCCCTCTCAGTGAAGTGACCTGGTTTTCACTTAAAAGCAATTTTGTTGCATATAAGCAAAATAGTTAAGTTTTAGGAGGAGTTTGAAATCTCTCTCAGGAAGCTGAAGAGATAGGTCAGAAATGTATTTAAAATCCAAACAAGTTACCTTTTTAATTCCTGGAGAATTAAAAAAAAAAGGAGAGAGAGAGTTTCCTTAAGGGAACTGAAAAACAGTAACATTTTTAAATGAGTGGTTTGCAGATTAGTGAGAGATGGACTGTACTGAACAGAGTTAGAAATGTATTTCAATTAAAAAAAACCCACTACATCTTTAATGTAGTTGTATTACCACCCCCCCAACAGTTCCGACTGTTAAATGCACAATCCAAAAGAGCATATTTTTAGTCGAAAAACATTATGAAAACTGTAAAACTAAATGCAGGCACCTTTTCTTTAACATTATTTAATCATGAGAACACTCCTAGGGTAGAAAACTTTGCTGATAAATAACACTTTCCATTTCAGAACTGATACTTTTAATAAAGGAATTCATCCATGCTTTTGTTAGGCTAAGAGAAGGTGGTCTAAAATATGTCCAACTTCTTTGTCATAACGGAAACAGAAAAAACTATTGTCATTTATTGATCTACATGCAGAAGACAAAGCTCAAACTATACATGGAGTACTTTTAAAATGTCAAAATTTTGGTCTCTCTCAGATTATAAAGGTAAGGCATGTGGGGGAAGCTTGGGGGTTGAGGGTGAAAAAGGGGAAATAAACAGTTTAAAACATGATTCTTCTCTCATATCCCTTAAGTATGTCCAAGAGTTAACAAAAACACGGAATCACTAGTATAGATGTATACTATACTGAGAAAATGTGGATCTAACCCAACAGTCTGGTAGGTGAAGGCATGTATTTTCATATATCTAACCACATATGGTGAACTAGGCCATGTGAAAGCCCACTGAAGTGAAACACTTGTTAGCCATCTAACATTCTTTTTACCATATTTCACGTGTGTAAGTCAGGTTTGGAAGCCCAATCTTTAAGTCTTAAAAATCAAACTCAACTTGTATCCTGTGACACATATATATAAAAATAGATAAATTGGGCACAGGGCTGGGCTCAGCTGGAACAGCCCCATCCCCTGCGAGTGGAACTTCCTGGGCCACACTAGCACTGCTTGCAGGGCATGGAGATGTACCAGCCACGCACCAAGCCACTTGCAGGGGATGAGGCAGGGCCAGCTGAGCCCAGCTTGTCCCTGTACCGTGCAAGCAGCTCCAGGCTCACAGGGGATGGGGCTGCACCAGCTAAGTGCCAAGCTCGGCTCTGACTTACACACCGGCTGTGGCCGATTTCCATAGAGACCCCAGCAGCAGCTGCACTGTGATGGCGTGGGGCCGGGGTTTCTGTGGAGACAATTTAGCAAAAAATAGACACTAGCTTGTCCAAAGAGCCTCCCCTTGCTCCTGGGTATGGACCTTGAGAAACTTCCACCCTTCAGACCAATCGTGACAACTGAGCAAAGTAAACACATTTTCTGCTACTAGCAGTAAAATAAGTGGCAACAGTCTGGTTAACAATTTTTTAAAATTCTGAGTTCAACTAGCAGCAATTAACAAAGAAACTCAGCTCCTAGGAAAAACAGTGATTGCACTGTTTGAAACTTGATGTTGGGTCTCTAAAGCCATTTATCACTATGACTTTTATTATAATAATGTCTAGAAATCCTAAAGTCAGGCTCCTATTGTAGAACTCACAAGTAGAGTCTGGGTGTTTGTCTTTTAGTGACTAAACCAATTGGGCAATTCTGCTGCTGTTCGAATGTATAACCCTGGCCCGTTAGCTTTATAGTACAGGCTAATGCCTTCAGATCTTGAAGTCCTAGTTTCATCCCACTATGGATATCACTGTATTTGTGCCATACAAAAACAAAGACAATGCCCTAAACAGTTTACAGTCTATTCAGAACAAATTAATAAGACAGACAAGAAAAACTTTAGGATGAAAGAATAATGAGATAGAACAAACAAGCAAAACTTGAAATGCAGAAGTCTCAGTTTCTCTTGCCTGATCCATAACAGAGGTAGTTAGTTATATTAAGCTAAAGGTCAGCAGAAGACAGGACAAGATGGCACCTTATAGACTAGGGGTTTGCAAAATGTGGCCCGTGGGCTGTATCTGGCCTGCCAATTGAGCCTATCCAGCCTGCCAGCCACTAGTGGGAGCCTCATGAGGGAGGGCTGAGCCCTGCACCACAGCCAAGGCTAGTTTGGGCAGCATGCAGACTCCTCTGCCCCACTCCTGCCTTCAGCCCCTCCTCCCTTGCCTGACTTCCCATTGGCACTGTAGCTGCTTAGTCCTGGCAGCATGGCTGCTAGCAACCATGGCAGCATGGGACAGGGTGTGATGTAGCGCACTGAGTAGCCATCCTTCCTGCTCACCATGATAAGCTGCTGCCACCAGAGTGCCACTTGGAAATGAGTCCATGTTGGTAGCAGGGTTGGGGCAGCCGCATCCAACTTTCATGGTGTGGTTCAGTGGCAGCAGCTCCTCATGGTGGGCAGGCAGGATGGCTATTCAGCATGCTGTATCACGCCTTGTTCTATGTGGGCCTAGTGCCAACAGGAAACTGGCACAGTCCTGGCACAGCTGGAAGGGAGGATGGATGCAGGAGAGTGAAGAAGTTTGTGCGTTGCCTAGCCTGGCCCTGATTGACGGCGCGAGCAGCATAGGATACAGCCCTCCCTCAGACTTCTGGCTGCAGCTGGCAGGCTGGATAGGATTCCCCCCCACTCTCCCCTGTTTCTCTGGCCCTCAACAGCTCACCAAAACTCATTAAGTGGCCCTCCAACCTAAATAACTACCCACCTCTGTCATAGACTAATTTGTTTAGAGAGGCATGAGCTTTCATAACCCACAGCCTACTTTGTCAGATACTATGAACGGCTGTGGCCTACAAAAGCTCACCTCTCTCTCTAAACAAATTACCCTGCCTTCTACCCAACTAAAAACACCAATTAAGTTATCCATGCTAGAGTAACCATTCATCTAGGGATTCTTATAACAAAAAAGCAGCTAAAGAATTTTGGCATGCTGAAAAAGAAGTGTGACATCAAAAGACCTGATAAGACTGGTATTTAGTTGTTAGCTCCATGACACTGACATAAATAACCTTTAAAAATCCAGCTATCATAAAACTGAAGAATTTCAATGTAACCCCTAGCTCCAAGTTATTATTTTTTAATGAACATTCAAATTCCCTATTAAAAATCTCTCTTTTTTGGGATTTGGGAAGCTTCTCTGAAAATTCTGACTTTGAATCCAGACAGGAAAGTTGAGTTTCTACAAGCTCTGTTTTTCTATCGCTGTTTTGTGTATAATGTATTTATTTATGAAATGGCTCACCACATAACTCCGAAATGAAACGAAAAATGGAAGAGATGCAGAAGCCTGCCATGGAAGCGAGGGCAGCGTGGATCTCCAACCAAAGAAATTAGATCAGATATCAGATCCTCAAATCAGGACAGTGAATGGCAGATTCCTGATTTTGACATTTCTACTGTTTTTTCCTGACAAAAAAAGGGAAGAATTATCCCTGTACTTTAAGATTTTTAATGCACAACATACCTTGTGAGTATTTGATTTACCTAATAATAAATCTGTTTCACAAGGAAAGCCCTTATCTTCTTCAAGTTTCATCTCTAGTACTGGATCCACATGTCAATTAGCTTCTGAGGATTTAACACCCCCCCATACCAAACCCTTTCTATGTTATGAATATAAACTCCTAAATGTTAATAGGACTGAACTTCCTTCACACCATACTAAGAATCTAACAGTCCAGGTAAATTTCCCCATAAATGCCAGCCAATCCACAGTTGCCACATTACAGCTAAATTGAGATTCTAATCTATCACTGCATAATAGTGTAAAATCTCCTGAAATGCAGATAAATGTACCTTTGTTGCCTTGTCATTCAGTTTCTTTCCTTCATTTCGATACCTATTAACTGTATCTGATAATCTGTCCTAGGTAGTAAACAGCCTGTTTTCAAGACTGAATCTTTACTGTTTTGTTCTGGCAGTCAGAACTCTTGGGTAGACCTCCTGCAATTTGGAAACATAACTTAATTGTAGCCAGCTCTCCAAGTTCTATAAACATGAAAGAGAATAAACGGCTAAGGAAAAGCAAGTTGCTAAATCCCAAAAGGCAGAGCCTAACTGGTCTGATGTGTTCTTCGGAGATCAAGATACTCTGAAATCTTACTATAACTAGAAACTTGAATTAGATGAGCCAATCATTTAATCTGGTATAGTGACATCTACTAACTGGCATAAGGGCATTAACACAGTAGTGCTGTTGTAGCCATGCAGGCTACAGGAAACTTGCAAGAAGCACGGCTTTTTTCGTGTCATCATTTGTTGGAAAAAATGTTCATTTGGGAGAGATGTTAGACAGGATTTCAGGTACAAACTCGCCTTTATCAGACCTAGACAGTAAGTGACAGACCTCTGCAGGTTTTTGGTTCCTAGCACTGATCTTCTCGTAACATAAATACTACAGATGGAGGGAGTGAGGGAGTATAGACATTCTAGATTTATTGTTAAACCTTGACAAATCTTATCAATAAAAGATTTAAGCCAGGTTAGTATTTTAAATCATAAGGGACATTTATACACGTGCTCCAAGAGATGGTGGGGGGATGCTTTAAATTACAGTGGCTCTCAGAGCCACTCTAATTAAAAGTACCTGCAGTGTCTTGTTTATCAGTGTCCCTACTCTTCAAAACGATGGTGGGGTGCTTTATCTAAAGCTCTTCGAACGAGCTTTAGATAAAACACCCCTCCTGCTATTTTGAAGTGTGGAAACACCGTTACATGAGACGTGGGCACAATAATTGTATAGGCGCCCAAGATGATTTAACCAATGGCACAGAATAAGAGTGTCAGAAAAAGGGAGTGTCACTAATAGCTGTTGTAACCATCTAAAGTTTGAGAACCATCTTAAAAACTTTCCCATCTCTATGCGTGTTCAGATGTCTAGACATGGCAGTAACTGTCGGCAGCAACTATAACCAAGTTTGAGCTCTCACTCCTGGCTTCTCAAGGTACAGCCCTGGTACTTTAAACAGATGGACATGCTTTTCTGGGAAATACAGGATCAGAGAAAATGTTCACTGGCATAGCTTCCAAAACCTGCCTAAAGAGCCTTGGGCAGGGACTGTGGGTACCTGAGTCAATGTTTTTAAGCACTTTTTTAACATTAGGTTACACAGACAAAATAAAATGATACAGAACAATAAATAAAATAAAACAGAGTAAAAATAAGAAATATTTTAAAAAGATTTTAAATCATTATAAACAGTAGCTGTGAATATGACCCCCCGCCCCCCCGCCCCAATTGCTATCATATATTGGCTGCAAAGCAGTCTTTCTTTTCTTAAAAGATAAATATAATGCACCAAGTATGTTGGCAGACTTATCCAGAACAATAATACCATCCCTTGCTGGCGAGTGCATTCATTTCAGATTATGTGATGTAATGAACTACAGACACGCATCTGCATTGAAATTAAATTTGTTTCAGGAATTGTTCCTCAGAAAACTGCAATCACCGGACTTGACAGGATTTACTTAGTCCCTCACCCCTACTTTCAGATTTTTTTAAAAAGTGTAAAATTTCAGAAAAGTTGAGTACTATTTTCTTCTGTAGGAAAGCAACTGTACTGCTAGCTGTGAAAATAGAGAAAAATGTTGATTTAAAGCATGTACCACTGGAAGATAAATACTGCAAATAATTAAAGTACATAACAGCTAGTTAAACAAAAGGTTCAAACAAAAGATAATCTGCTTCCACTAAGATAATTTTGTTTGTGTGTTGGGCTTTATGAGTAGTTACCACCAAATATCCTTCTTCCAGCAGCTGAAGGCAAGAAATTAAAAGGCACTGACAAGTCCCTAAGAAGGAAAGAGTTCTGACCAAATACGCCAATTACTACAAAAATAAATAAATAATAAATAAATAAAACCTGTCCCCTAAAAACCTGACTATAGAGAGAATACTAAAAATAGGAAAATGTGATTAAAATGATTTACAGGATTACATGAGGGAGAAATTAAAAGCCACACTGTCAGGATGAAGTAATTATCAAAAACATACTTTTAAACTTATTTTATTGTAGCAAACTCTTTAAATATATATATAAAGGAAAGAAAGTACTTCCTAGAGATCTTTGTACTCCACTCAAACAATCTCAGGTTAGGCCATCTGGATGGACTTATACAAGGCTGGAAGCCAAATTAACACAAACTACTTTTCTCTTATGCTTTGCAAGTCAACTCAGAGAACTGGATGCACAATCCAGTCTTCCTAAAAACAGAACAATCCTCTCATACTTACAGCATGCAACAGCTTCTAACATTTGTCCTTTGGAAAAGGTTAGAAGTAGCACAAAAAGGCCAAGACAGAGGAAAGAGCCTTAGAAAGGGCAGAACTTGACCATATTTACTCAAATAGAAGACAACTCTGATTATAAGATGACCCACCCATAATCAGATTCTATATATGAAAAATATATAAAATTATTTATAATTTTCCAGATAGAAAATCTAACTATTGGAACTTTGGCTTCAATTTGTCCCCCTTCCACTGTCAGGAGAGGGAAAAAAAAATTGGGGGGGGGAGGTGTGTTGGGTGTCAGGTAGCCCATTTGCTCTGCTTCCCCCTAACTTTTTTCCCCAGCAGCCCTTTCCCTGCCTCCATACTATCAGGCCCTGCTCTCCCTGAGCATATGGAAGTGAGGAATAAATCTGAAAACAATGATCTTGAAATGAAACATGGTTGTAGTAATTTGTATATAAAATCCATAGACTTAGTTCATCCAGAATTGATGCATGTTACCTTCTGAAACTGCTGCAACTTTTATCGCAGGTACTCTATAAACACACTTTCATGCAGCATTTTGGTACTTTCATGATATTAGTTAAAAGCCAAAGAATGAGCTCAATGGGCACTACTATATATCCTTTTTCAGATGGTTTGCTCTAACCTATTCTTCTCATCAGCATGTTTGCCCCGTAGGCCACATGTTTTATAGTCCTGCTCAGTGCTGGCTGCATTTTAATCAAAATCATCAGCACCATTCCTGAGAAAAATGCTGCTTCTGGCAGCAGTTTAATGATAGACCGTATATTTAATGAGGTTTCCTTGTAAGCAATTATAAAGACTAGGGGCTTTTTCCAAGTGCCAGCTGGGGGGAAAAAACCTTCATCCTGCATTTGAGTAAATATATTAAGTAAGGGTTCCTATACAAAATTCCAGAACACTGCTAACTAATCAAACAGGGTGCCTGTACATCTGCGGGAACACTGCTCTGATGCGCTGTAATTACACTGCATCAGAGCAGACGTGATTAACTGAGTCTGCTGGAGCATGCTAATCAACGTGCTGCAGCAGCCTCCACGTCCCATGTATTCAGTGTCCCTGTGCTTCGAAATAGCAGCAGGGGCACTTTAACTAAAGCGTGTTGAATAAGCTTCAGTTAAAGTGCCCTTGCAGTCATTTCATAGAGCAGGACTCTGAATACATAAGACGTTACAGATGTTTTAATTAGAGTGGCTCTTGGAGCCACTCTGATTAAAGCCCCTTCCACCCCCAAAGCACATATAAAAACACCCACAGACGCTAGAAGATGGTCCTTAAAGGTGAGAAGTCATTTGGATACCAGCCTGCGACTTGATGTTGCAGAGATGGGAGGGGAGAAAAGGAGGGAAGCGTTTAGGTGACATTCACAATTAGCTTTAGGTCCCAGAAGCTAAGGAGTGCAAATCACGGGAGACTTTATCTGCTGCCTTAAGGAATGTCACTATATCCAGGGAAATCCAACAGGGGGATGATTTTGCCTCCCTGAAGCATAAATAGCTTACACTTAGATAGCTGGTACTCAAACTGTACTAGGATATTTAGCAGGGAAAAAAAGAAAAAGAATCAATAGCAACAGCACCAGCACAGCTAGGGCGGTGGTTCTCAACTTCATTAGATTCAAGGGCACCCCTAGGAAGACGCCAACTGTTAGTTTTTATTTTTCCACCATCAAAAAACAAATGAAAGAGCGATTCCTTTGTTCAAAGAACTCAAAGTCTACAACAGGTCAGAATTTTTTTTAACACTAAGCATTCCTATTTGAAATCTTTTGGTTTATCTGGGAAATCATGTGTATGCGTTTTCACACCTAACCATGCTAATATTGCATGGCGCCCTTCAAAAGATCTCATGGCAGCCTGTTTGAGAATCACTGAACTAGGGTTAAATCAACTATCTTGACACAAAGTCCTGAAAAAAGAGCACTTCTGGATTAATATGATAGAAAGCCTGGAAGCCCTTCTTTTACAGAGTGAACCACGTAAGTCAGGTCGAACCAGGTAGTTATACAGTTCTGGTGGAGCAGTTGGTCCCAGCAAGAGAGACGCATACCGGAATGGAAGGCTGATGAGTTACACTGGCTAAGAATCACTATGCTTGCACTCTCACACCATTACCAAAGGGAAGATGGAAGGCGCAAGCCAAGCCAAAGTGCAAAAGGGCACTGGCTTACAGGTTAAGAGATGCTAATTTGCAAGGATATGGTAACGACTGTATTGCATTTAGTAGCAATTAGGCCCATTAGAAAGAAATCGTTACCAGGTATTTCCAAAGTATGGGTACAATTATACTGCATAAAAACTTCCCCTTGATTTGTGTTATACACACTTGTTCTTAAAAACTCAGATTTTCAAGTTATTTTTGCCCTATTACAGATCTGAACATCTACAAGCAAAATAGAGCTGCAATTTATTTGGGGTCACTATGTGTTACTGCTGTATCACCATAATATAAATAAGTAGCTTTAATAACATACTTCATAAACGTTGCAGATCCCTAGGCAATTGACTGTGACTCAGCCAGTTCATCCCAGTCTAGTCTGCTTGACTTATAGCCTGCTGGGAGATGCAGGTTCTTTCTAACTACTGAAGGGCCTGGTAAGTTTCTGCTTCTATGTCCCACTTCCTTGCACTCCCCAGTAGATAATATAGATGATTAAGGGACAATTTTAGTAGAATGTAGTGCTTTGTCCTTCCAGTTGTACAGAAGGACTAAAGTCACAGCGTACTCCTTTAATTTTCTTAAAACTGATTGGTAAGGAATTTTTCCAACAAAAAGCTGCAGTCCTAAGCAATACAACCCCAGCCTGAGAAACTCCTTTTCTACAAGGGACACCCAGAAAGGACATGTACAGAATTCTGTTCAGAAAGGAGTAATTTCCAGCCCAGAAAAGACAGACAAAGATCAGCAGCCAGATTTAGAAAAGGTGCCAGTACAATCCTAAAGATTTAAAATTCAACTAAGTTTGAAGGAATTAAGCCAACTTTTCCTTCCAAAATATAAGCAATAATCTCTATTTTGTGTACACAGTGCTGTGGCCTGTCTTCTTCCTTCACGTTAAGTGTGTTTTACATACTTCCTGTTAGACTGGTTCCTCATTTTTGTTAAGGCACAGGCTAGCACAGTGATTCTCAATTGGGGTCCCATGACATCCTTTGAAGGGTGTTGCAAGATATGGAAGGATATAAGCAGATAAGGGCAGGCTCAGGCTCTTCCTGCCTGACTGCTCCCCATAACCCAGCCCCCAATTTTGTGGCCCTTCTGCAAGGGGGTAAGCACTGTAATAAATTAGTTTTGAAATGGGGTGCTGCTCAATTCACAGAGTTATGGAGGAGTGCCTTGACTCAGAAAAATAAAAATAAAAATGGAGAACCACTGAGTCAACATAATGACAAAAATCTTTATTCTTATTTCTTAAATCTAACACAGAAAAGTAAGTTGTAGTATATACTAGAGGTGCACCGATACATTGGTCCAGTATCGGATTGGTATCAATATGAAGAAAATTGTCTATATAAGATATCAGCCCTAAGGGGCTGATAATTTGGCCAATAAATGTCTGTGCTCCGCACTGCTGCAGTGCAGCACAGACCAGGGCTGGCAGTGTGGAGAGCTGCTTCCAGCTGGTAAGTTGGAAGGGGAGGGTGGAGGGAAGGGTTATGGGGAGAACAGTTCAACGCTCCCTGTAGTGAGGGAGGGGGCAGGGGCAAGGGCAGAATGCCCAGCCAGGGTGGGGGTGTGAGACAGAGGCACAGCTCATGGGGTGGAGGGCAGCTCCTGCTTGCACCCCAGGAAGGCAGGGAGGGGAGGTGTGTGCCCCCAGATCTGCGTGGCATGGGGCAGGCTGCAGCTGAGAGGTGGAGCCAAAGCCAAGTGGCTGTTCTCGCCAGGGGCTGGGCTTGGAGCAAGCTCTGGCTGCACTGGAAGGAGGCTGTAGCCACCCCAAAATTCACAACTGCATTCCCAGGCCCATGCCACTGCCCACCACCTGGCGCAGCCATGTCTTTTCCTGGCACTTCGGTGAAGGCTGGGCTTTCAGCTGAGGCTCTGCTGGGTGATGGCACGGGGCTGGGAGCAGAGCTGTAGCAAAATTTGGGGTGGCTGCAGCCTCCTCCCAGCAGCACTAGAGCCCACTCTGAGTCCAACCCCCAGTGAGAACAGCCACACAGCACCGGCTGTAGCTCCACCCCACAGCTGCAGCCCACCCCATATCACGCAGCTCCAGGGGCACATGCCCCTCCCCACCCAGGGGGAAGCAGTGGCAGGAGCCACCCCCACCCCAGGAGCCATGCTTCTGTTCTGCATCCCCCACCTGGCTGGGCAGCGCCTGCCCCTGCCCCTTCCCTCACCACAGGGAACATTGATCTGCCCTCTATGCCCCTTCCCTTTCACCACACCAGACTTGCCACCTGATGGCAACTGTATCAGATCATTATTGGCTGATATATCTACTTAAATATCGGCTATCAGTATCAGTCCCCAAAATCTCTATCGGTGCACCCCTAGTAGATACATACATCTTCTTCTGCAAAGTAATAATACATACAAGAAAAGGAAAAATGTTTTACTTATATATGCAAGACCTTCTAAAAACAAATACTAGATGGGGTAACTGGTCTATTTCTTTCTTACTAGACCTAAAATCTTACTACAACTTCAAGACCATATTTGGGCATCCGGGAATGCCTGCTTACCAAAAAGGTGGTGTACACCCAGGGGAAGAGGGGTGCTATCTCCAAAGAGGAGTATACCACCTCTGCTCGGGCCTGTAGGGGGGCTGTCAGGAAAGCTAAGGCGGACATAGAGCTAGGGCTAGCGTCCAAGATCAAGGATAATAAAAAGTCCTTTTTCAAATATATAGGGAGGATGAAGAAGGCACCGGGTAATGTGGGGCCCCTGCAAAGTACGCTGGGCAATCCGGTGGTTGTGCCAGAGGAGAAAGCGGAACTCTTTAACCAATTCTTCACCTCCATTTTCTTGTGCAGGGACCAGGACTTCCCCACTGTGATGCCAGATGGATTCGAGGGGAACGCCTCCAGACCTCAGGTTGGGGAGGACCGGGTTAGAGAGCTTCTGGAGGGGCTGGACATGCTCAAGTCAGTGGGTCCAAATGCTCTCCACCCCAGGGTGTTGAGGGAGCTGGCTGGGGTTATTGCAGGGCCCTCGGCACAGCTTTACGAGCGCTCATGATACTCGGACCAGGTGCCAGATGACTGGAAGATAGCTAACGTGGTCCCCATCTTCAAAAAAGGGAAGAGAGAGGACCCAGGCAACTATAGGCCCATCAGTCTTACCTCAATCCTAGGGAAACTCTTGGAGAAGATCCTCAAGGAGCACATCTGTGATGGGCCAGCTTCAGGGATGATGCCCAAGGGCAACCAGCATGGTTTCATTAGGGGCAGGTCATGTCAGACCAACCTGATTGCCTTTTATGATCAGGTCACAAAGGCAATGGATGCAGGTGTTGCCGTGGACGTAGTCTTTCTAGACTTCAGCAAGGCCTTTGACACCGTCTCCCACCCCATCCTCATTAAAAAACTAGGCGACTGTGGCATCAATGCCTACATAGTCAGATGGACTGCAGATTGGCTCAAGGGTTGTACTCAGAGGGTGGTGGTGGACGGGCCATATTCAACCTTGGGGGGAAGTGGGCAGCGGAGTCCCCCAGAGCTTGGTCCTTCAGCCCGCACTGTTCAATTTCTTTATCAGCGATTTGGACGACGGGGTGAAATGCAACCTGTTTAAATTCGCTGATGATACCAAAATTTGGGGTGAGGTGAGCACGCTAGTAGGGAGGGAAAGATTGCAGCAAGATCTGGATAGGTTACAGGAGTGGGCTGGTATAACCAGGATGCGTTTCAATACTGACAAGTGCAGGGTGCTGCACTTAGGCAGTAGAAACCAGCAGCACACTTATAGAATGGGAAAATCCCTTCTTGAGAGCACGGAGGCAGAAAGGGATCTTGGAGTCATTACTGACTCCAAGATGAACATGGGCCGACAATGCGAGGTCACGGTTGGCAGGGCTAACTGGACCTTGTCGTGCATCTCAAGTAGGGCCAAAGAGGTGATACTCCCCCTCTACGCGATGCTGGTCAGGCCACAGCTGGAGTACTGTGTCCAGTTCTGTGCACCCCATTTCAGGAGGGATGTGGACAACAATGAAAGGGTCCAGAGGAGGGCCGCCCACATGATCTGGGGACAACAGGGCAGACCCTACAATGAAAGACTGTGGGACCTAAACCTGTTCAGCCTTCACAAGAGAAGGCTGAGGGGGGACCTGGTGACAGTCTATAAACTCAGTAGGGGGGACCAGAAGGGTTTGGGGGAGACACTGTTTCCCCTAGTGCCCCCTGGCATGACAAGGAATAATGGACACAAATTATTGGAGAGTAGGTTTAGATTAGACAGCCGCAAGAACTACTTCCCAGTTAGGGCAGCTAGGAGCTGGAACCAACTTCCAAGGAAAGTGATGCTGGCTCCTACCCTGGGGATCTTTAAGAAGAGGCTTGATGCCTATCTGGCTGGAGTCATTTGAGCCCAGTTTTTCTCCCGCCCAGGCGGGGGGTCGGACTTGAAGATCTACAAGGTCCCTTCTGACCCTACTTCTATGATTTGTGTCAGCCTGGAGGTGTCCTCTGGGGGGCGTTTTTGAGATTCTTTGGGAATTTCCAATACTATTACTCACTCTTTTTCAGCTTTTGTTAAAAAGTAGAGGATTTATTTAAACAGACAAAGAAGGACTGAGCCTTATATACCACTGATACAGAGCCTGAGATGAACCAGCCAAGCAAGAATGGGTGGCCTCCTCCTTCAAAATAGCAAGAAATAAAATCCCTGAGCTTGTTAAAAGGTATGAAATGGTAGAAAAGCAAAGAGGTAGGGCTCTCTGAATGCACTCTTTTTCCAAAATTGCCCAGCACACATGATGAAATTTAGGATTAGATATACCAACTTAGTCATCAGTAGATTTTCCTACATGCTGTTCTCCCAAAAATGAGCAATATATATTAAAAAAGTAAAACAAAGAACCAAGTCCAAATAAATACTATTTGCATGTTTATCTATTTTACAGAACATTACACAACCACAGGAAGACCATTACTTGTCAGCTGAGGGACAGATTAATGGAGTTAACATTTAAATAATGTATTGAAAAGAGACACCTTGACGTATCAAATCAGGGAAAGTTTTTTTGTATCTTAAACATGAAGATCTGCCCATCTCTTGCAATTTCCTAGCAGGTCAGTTCTTCAGAGCCTTAGACCAGATGTACCTGCAACACCTAGAATACCCTGAGAGAGGAATGTTATAAGAATGTAACTGATTTCTCAAATACTTTACCCAATCCACAAAAGAAACTCACATCTGGCATTTCTGTAAAGAAGAAAAGGGTCCTGGAGCTGGAAATCTAAGTCTTTAGTGATGGGCTCTGTTCGGTTTTCCATGCTCAGCCTATTCATAATGGTGAAGCCATGCCTGGGAGAAGCTGACCTGAAATGCAACAAGCAGAAATAGTAAAGTCATGACAAAATATAAAGGAATATTATTTAGTTATGCAGTGCTCCAAAGCTGTTTTATGACTCACAGAAGGGTAACATTGAATTAGTTCAAAAACCTATATTCTGCCAAGACCAGGTATAACCAAACCATCCTCAAAAGTTGTGCCTAACCTACTCTAAAAAATACCTCCAATGAAGAAAGCTTTCTATGAGTTTTTTCCAGTGTTTTAACACCCTAACAGTTAGAAAGCTTCTGCCCATATCTAACATACGTCATCTTGGCTGAAAAGTCAGAAGATTTCTTCCAGTTTTTTCCTAGGAGCCATGGAAAATACACTGTCTGTCTTCCTTATAACAAGTCTTTATGTTGTCCCATCGGCCTTCTCTTTTCTCAAAGAAAACCCACGTCTTCAAACTTACCGCACAAGACATGTTTTCTAAAGTTCTAATCATTCAGGTTGCTTTGAACTCTTTCCAGTTGGTCTACCTCTTTCTTAAACGTGTTGAGACCAAAACGGGATGCAATCTTCCATCTGGAACTTCAGCAGCGTCAAGCAGACAGGAATAATTACCTCCTGTGTCTCATGGCACATCCCAGAACAAGATTTGATGTTTTTGCAACAGCAACAAATTGTTGATTCATTTTAGTTTGTGGTCCACTATAATCTTCAGTTTCTTTTCTGCTATCCTGCTACTCAGCTAGATATTCCACATCTGTATTTATGCATTTGACTTATTCTTCCAGATGGAGCATTTTGTACTTGCCTTTACTGAATTTCATCTTGTTATTTCTGACACACTCCAATTTGTCAAGATTACTTTGAATTCTGATCCAGTCCTTTGAAGTATCTGCAACTACTCTTACCCTGACAACCCCTGAAAAGAATTTTATTGTCATCTGCAAATGTTACCCACATTTTGCCATCCTCCAAGCTGTTAATTAAAATACTGATTAAAACTGGGACCAGGGCACATCCCAGACAGAGACCAATTGAAATACCTTCCAAATTTGACAGGCAGGGGAACTTCAAGAAGTATTTTTTCCTACTAAATATGTATACATCTGATGGCAATTAGATCTAGATTGTACTTCCGTAGCTTGCTTGTCAAAATGTCTTATGGGACAGTGTTGAAAGGCTTTCTGAAGTCAAGCTATACCACACCTACATCTTCCTCTTATCTATCAGGTAATCTCATACTCTTCTTTGACAGGGTACTTGACAAGCTATACTGAATTTTTGTAAAAAATTACTTCATTATCTTTAAACACTTACAAATCAATTCTTTAATCATTTCTTCCAGAATCTTTCTGGTGACTGAAATTAGGCTAACTGGTTTATAATTTCTAGGTATTCCTTTTCCCTCCTTTTTAAAGACAGGACAACACAGTACCCTTCTTCACTCTTTGAGACATCCCTTGTCTTCCAAAATTTACACAGATGCTCTCATAGAACTTAAATGAGTCTAGAAGCTTTTGTGGAATCCTTTTGTTTTCAAGCCCTTAAATATTGTATGAAAACCAGCTGAGATAACAGTAGCCAAAACAAATGCTCTTTATACAGTCTGAAGTTCCTGTGATGCTACAGTTTAAGGCCCAAACCTATAGTCACAGTGATTTCTGTGCCCTCCATATACAGGAAGTTCTAAGGCTTACACTTTCCAAGGGAGATTTCACATTTATGATTTTGTCCCAGCTCACTGGTGTCAGTTTATCAAAACTGGTTTATATTTTTCATCTACAGCAGAAGGAATGATGTTGGAGATCCTGGGTGCGTCTACATGTGCAATTAATGTGAAGTGCTAAATACTGGCATAAATGACTCCTGCATGCAGTGTCTATACTTGTACCCAGGCCAGCAGTGATTTGAGCCAGGATGGAGCAATTGGGGGGTGGGGGGGTGGAATCAGCCTCAAGCTCTGAGTGGCAGCATCAGGTGGTGGAAGGACTGACTAGGGTACAAGGGTGCTAAGAGTACAGAGCTGAGGGGCTAGATGGCAGGCAGGAGTCTGGCCCCCAGCTGGCTGAGCTGTCTAGGCACAATTTATGCCCACGGTCAGGGTCTACACATGCGTTTAAATCACAGCAAATTACTCTGGTGTATGATAGTACTGTTCCTGACAGTACTATTTTACACCGGTGTAAATTAGTTTACTGCGGCCTAATTCCATTGCAGATGGTGACACTTTACTCCTCTGTAGTAAAGTGCATGTATAGATGCAGCCCGTGAGTCAGTGGACAGCCTTCATTATAATTATAAAAAAAATAATAAAGTGTGACACATCCTAGGTGAGCTTTCAAAAAACAAATCTCCACTACAATCTTTCAATGGAATTTATGCTACTAAAGCAGATGCATGCTTTTGAAAACTCCATGGCTCAAATTCTATTTTCATTACTAATAAATGTTGCTTTGGAACTGAAATTGATACTAATGGACAAAATAGTAACTAGACAGTTATTTAACTAGATGCCATGTTTGGTAAAACATGCGAGGTGGGGAGTGTATATGAACTCCAAACTATGAACCAGCATCACAGGATGGGAGGCAATAGAAAAATGAAACAACCAGTGGAAGTGTTAGAAAGAGTAATGTACAGCAATGGCCAGAATTGTACTGCTCTGAGTTTTTCTGCATTATCCTCAGTAAGAGGTCTAATTTTGAATATTTCCTCATAATTCATAACAAGAATCAGTTGATAATTACAGCCTAAGTAAAATGCCCAATTTATTATCATGTTTCCACATAATTATGACAACAGATCACTGGCTATACCAAAAGAAAAGAATTGCCTCAGTTGTGCATCCTATTCACCACAGGTAGGAATAACCTGGTTTTTATTCCACTGCATATGCTTCATAGCAGGGATCCTGGTTTTCTCTGTTTAAAACCCCCAAATTCTCTGTGTTAAAAAAGTCAAATTCTCTGCTTTAAAACCTCCCAAATCCATATTTTTCCTCAATTAAAATGAAATGACACTATGTATCTACATATACATACATACATACAAATACACACAGTATACAGTAAAATCTCTGTTATCCAGCATTTAATTAACTAGAATACTTAATTAACCACAATTTCAGTGGCAGCACGCACACAGCATTGCTGCCTGCTGCACCGCTCTGAGGGTACCCATGCAGGGAATCTGAGTGTGCATGCCCCTCCCTCCTGCTGCAGCAGCCTGTGGCTGGGCTGCCCTGGAATTTGGGGTGGCTGACTACTATGACATTTTTATTTGTATGCTATTTTATTTTTTATATAGCATGTTATACTGTAATGTATTGTACACTTTTTTTTTTTTTTAATTTGCACTACAAGCATGGCATTGTCTTCTTTGATTACAACTCTCAGATAACCGGAATTTTTAGATAACCGGTGCCCCCCATTCCCCACTCATGCCAGAAAACACAGATTTTACTGTACGTATATGTATACAGGTATCACTTTACAATATTAAAGCCATTTGGAAGGCTACCAGTGCCTCAATCATCATAATACAATACATTCTAAATACTTATATACCTTGGCATTTGATTTTGGTTTTTATATCATGAAAAATCAGAGCTCCCCCTGCCCCCTTTGCTCACCAGGATGTGGGTCCAGCTGTGGCTGTGCCCATGCCCCGCCCCCTACTGCAGCTGTCTCCCCTCCCCTGACCTCCCCACTGCTTTGTGGTGCTAAGCAACCCTGATATGCCAGTGCCCAGTCCCTGCCCATGCCCCTCACTCTCAAGCAAGAGATCCCTCAAGCCTGCTGGTGCCCCTCCCTCCACCCCAGTCCCCCAGTGTAAAGGAGGGCTGGTGTGTGGAATTTGTTTGGATACCACTGTCATGGATCACTCTACTTGCAGGGGAAGTGCTATTTCAGAATTCCCCAAGAAGCCGTCTTATTTGGTCTCCCTCTCCTGAAGGACCCCCTAGAAGCCAGCCCTGGTGTGGATTCACAAGGGGCAATAATATTTTAGCTCAGGGGTCAGCAACATTTTTGGACAGAGTGCCAAAAATATCTGCAACCTCAACTTGTAAGATGCTGGTGTGCCAGGGGTGGACAGTGGGGGAGCTGTGAGGGGCGTGATCCCTGTTGTTGAGTGCAGTCCTGGCCCCTTCCCCACCATCTGTCTCATGGCCTGTGTGTACCTGCCACCAGCAATAAGCCAGGCCAGAGCTCTGTGGACCCTGGTGCAGCTCTATTGACACTTGCAGCCTCCCTGCTGCCTGCCACAACTTGCCTAAGCACTTAGCAGGCCGAGACTGTCATCTGCCTCTGGGATGAAAAGGGCATATATGTATGCCACTTATGAAACTACATACAGGAAGTATTTAGCAAAGTGTGCTCACTCAGCCCCACAGTGCTTCCTGCAAGAACTGCAGGCTAGAACTCAGTCCAATTCTGTTTTTTCACAACCATCAAAGCAAACTAAGCTGCATTCTGTATGCTGGTGTACTGGGTATTTTCTGCTCAAAATGTCTAGAGGTCAAGCACCAATAAAAAATAAATAAATTGGGCACTACCTTCCCAAACAGAAAGGAAAGGGGCTAGAGACAAGCTGGAAGTGCCTGAGTGCAGGATGGCTACTGTGGGCTCAGGGGCTGTGCTGGCCTCTTCCCGGCAGTGGTGCTGGACCAGGGCTGTGCTTGAGGCAGACGGGGTGGGGCATTTGGTGGCACTGGGAAGGGCGGCTAAGGGGGGCGGCTATGGTGAATTTTGGGGTGGATGTAGCCCACCCTGTAGCATCCCCTCCCAGTGCTAACATCACCTGCCCTGGCAAAGGCCCTGGCCCCAAGCCCACAGCAGACAGCCTGCCCTCGCTGTATGCACAAGTCGGGAGTGGGGGGTGCAGTATATGCCCCCATACCTCCCCCAGGGTGCGCACAGTGGCAGGAGCTGCACCCTTACCCCACACCCCACCTGGATGAGTCACCCGCAGCTGTCCCGCATCCTTCCATGCCCCAGCTGGGCAGTGCTTGCCCCTGCCACAGCCCCACTCCTTCCCTTACCATGGGGACTTCAAAATGCACCCACCCTGCCAGGCCTACTGGCCCAACACTGTTCTCCAAGCCGCCGCGCTGCATATCAGGCATCAGATCAGCATCCGCAGATATAGCTGGTTAATAATTGGCCAAAAAAATCTTTATTAGTGTACCTCTACTCTCTCTCTGTCAGTGCCGTGACCAATAAAACACAAGCATAACCCAACAGAAAGCACTGCAGCTACTAGACTTAGAAACTGCAGCAGGTAAATAAATTACTTACTTGGTTTCCATCTTTTCAAGGCCCAGAAAGGTAACAGCAGGGACCCAAGTGCTGGCACTCTAGAATAAGGAAGGCAGGCTATGAGCCGCCCCAGAGATTCTGTACACAGGAGACTCAAATTTCTCCTATGCAGCAGGCAAAATATCTTTGATCTGCCAACCCCTACTTACTGGCAGCCACTTCTTCATGTAGCAGTGGCAGTTACAATAGCATGCCTCTTATTTTGTTTCTCCATTCATTTGATGAGAAGAATGAGTTGGGGAAGTACTGCTACTGGGTACAAAAAAAAAGTTCAGAGCCAGCTTCCAGGATTTTGAAAATATTGGGTTCCCTTGTACACTCTGTTTACTCTGTACTATTTCTTCCAAATTCCCCTGCCTCCCCTATCCAAGTCTCTTTGCCAGACTTTGAAAAGAATAAAAACTGATAAAAGAAATCCATTTACATGCTTCAGAATTCCAGCCTAACAGCTGCCACACTATTAGCTAACTTACCTTCTCTTTTTAAGACTGGAATCAGGCAAATCATAATTCTAACTCCCTGAAAGCCCTGTGCACAGAGAAGTAGGTTGAGGGCATGCTCTGTTATACAGAAGTTAAGACTAGATCAGGGTGCTCAACCCCAGGCCCACAGGCCAAATCCAAGCCGGAGAACCATGGCATCCAGCTGGTGGGGTTCCCTAAAGCACAATTTCACAACCTGTGGTACATTTACCCCTGGGGGTACACAAGACATAGGCAGGGGATACACGGGTACTCCAACACTCTCTCTCTCACCTTCTTTTCCTCTTTCTCTTGCCCCTTCTTCCTCTCAAAACTATGGCAAAAAATTGGTGTACTATGCTCTGAGTGGCACTGGATTCAGCCATTCTAGCTTTGGCCAACATCACCGCTAGCCCAGGTACATACTTGAGTTACGCACCCCTGGTGTAAAAGGTGGCAACCCTACCCACACCAGATCAGACATCTGTTATATCACTGCCTTATATACACGGGCCCTTCTTCCAACATATGGCACACGTTAGTCTGTAAATATAAAATTCCCTGGAAAACTGAGTGTTGGGGTACTTATTAACATTTTCAAAAGTTAGGGGGTACCAGCTACTTAAAAGGTTGAGAAACACTGCCCTAAAGGTTGGAAAATGTGGTGGTAGGGGACACATGGCAATTAACACTGCCATTCCTTCCCCACTGCCATATTTCCAAGCCCTGTAGGGCCAGATACGGCTCAGCCCGGGCAACTGCCACACATGCTGCATCAGGTCCACAGATGGACCTGGCAATACTTATCTGGCTTGTGGGCCAAAAAGGTTGGGCTAGATGATATGATGGTCCCTTCTTGCCTTAAAAAAAACCCAACAAAATAAACAGTATAAATGTGTGAAACAGTTTTCCAAACAGACTTTACCTTTAGTTAAGAAATAAGCAAGAGCTGGAAGCCAGCAAACATGATATAAAATTAGAATTATGAACTTAAAGAAAGGGCCAGAGCAATTAGAAAAAAACATCACCATGTAGGGTGGTAGCTCAGAGTGGTTCGTTTCCTGTTACACTGGAAGTCATTTGACAGAGAAAATTTGAGGAAGCAGTGGGTGTGCATACACATGTCCCTGTGGTGCCTTTATTAGCACGCTGTCATTTAGTACTTCCTTTTGGAAGTGCTAAATGATGGCGCAGTAACAGCCTATACTGTGCCATGCTGGTAACGCATAGTTATTTTTAGCTGCTATGTCGCTGCAGCAATGCACTATAATGAGAAAGTGTGTTGCTACTCCGATGTAGCTGCGGCGCCCCAGTTTGTGCCCACCAATGCTACGTAGCTGTAGTACGTTGCTACTGCGCCATAGCGGCATGTGTAGATATGCCCAGTAAGAACTTTCTCCTATAAAGGAAAGAGTTACAATGGTTTTTAAGCCCTACCATTTTTTTAAACCTTAAACAAGGACCATCATTTACTTAACCATTTAGTTTTTTGGTTTCCAAAAGGGCAAATGATATATCCTATGTTAACCAGGATACTGTCACAGAATTATCTAGTTCATCCATACTGACATTTACATTTTCAAAGTCTTACGCATAGGAACAAATACAAGGTAATGTTCTCTTTTTCAGTGTTTTCTTCCCTGCTTTGTCTTTGAAAAATTCAAATTAACTTTGCTATTCTTCTTTGCCTTGGAGTAAACCAGGATTCAGAGTAGGTACCTTAGCAGTATTCTTTTCTGATGGGCTTTTTTACTACCACAGGTTCTTTATTCAGACATGAACATACAATGTTCTCACCTTGTGTAAACAAACAGCGTTCCTTCCACGTCAGTCTTCTCCTAAAATAAAAGCAGCATTCAAACAATTCAAATAAAAACTCATCAGGTGAAAAAAAAATCAATGTTTAGCATGCACAAATTAGTTAATGGAACTAGCAGCAGTAAGGTACAGGTTAATTTAGTGTATTTAACATAATCATAGAAAATTAGGGTTGGAAGGGACCTCAGCATATCATCTTGTTTAACCCCCTCCTCAAAGTGGGTCCATTCCCAACTATACTATCTCAGCCAAGGCTTTGTCTACCTAGGTCTTAAAAACCTCAACGGAAGGAAACTCTAGAGATGAAGAGTACATCATGCTCCTGGAATCCCCCTATACTGGCAAGCAGAAAGAATGCGATAGGGACTGAATCCCCCATCTTAAAATCACACCTGGATGATTCATATACTGAGATGGCAACATAAGGTATTGTTCCTTACAAAGAAGAGAGAAGTGAAGGTTGCCATATATAAAGGCCATTGCTTACTGAACAGGAAGCATATAGATATTAATTTTGTCAACCATAAATAATCCCTTATCTTCTTCTAACTAAAGGCCATCAGTTACACAGCTGACTCATGTAACATGCAAATAACTAAATTCTGCTTTATGTATTTTACTAGCAAATACAACTAGCATAGTTCATTCTTCAGCTGACATGCATTATGAGATGCTTTGGAAATCACCAGATCTGGGGGGTTTTAAGCCTCAGAATCAACATCCAGTCCTGTTTCTTCTTTTCTTCATGTTCCATCAGCCATGATAACTGATGAGCCACCATTAAAATAAAATGGAACAAAACCCTTCAGCAACCCTCTAGAACAGAGGCAGCAGTCTGGCCTGTAGGCCAGATTCGTGCCACAGTGAACTCCATTTCCCAGCAGCCTCTGCCCATGTTGCTATGGCCAGTTTCCCTGGGGACCCCAGGAGGGACAGGGCCCTGACAGTGTGGGGCCAGGGTTTCCACAGAAACTGGCTCCAGCAGCACTGGCAGAGCGCACAGATGGACAGGGAGCTGCTCTAGCGCTGGGGCCAAGATACTGCAGCCATGACAGCATGGTCCAAAGCCATGGCACAGCTGCGATCCACAGCCCACACACCCCAGGCAGGCAGCAGATCTCAGCTCTGCCTCTGCCCCAGACCATGCTGTCACAGGCACAAAATCCCAGCCTCGGCCCCAGCCCCAGCCCCAGCCCCAGCCGCTGGAGTGAGTCTCTGTGGAAACTCCGGCCCTGTGCTGCCACGACCCTGCCTCTCCAGTAGCATATCTGCATGGTTTTTTAGTGACACTTAATGCACAATATTTTACTGTGCATTAGTGTAATGTAATTTTTTTTTACATTACATTAATGCACAGTAAAATAGTCTACTGCTTATTAAACTGCACATGTAGACGCGCCCACATTGGCCTATTTAGTTTCCTTCCCACTCACCCCGGCCCATAGGCTAGTATTTCAATTAAAGCAAACTACTATGTAAATACAAACTATTCCGTGTTGCAGGATTATACATCATTCCTGTGCTTAAAGCTGCAGCCAGGTTTATTCACTTCCTGTGTTAAGCATATTATTAATGCAGTTGTTCTCAATCTGTTTAAACTCAAGGCATCCCTCATTCAGCTTGAGGCAGCTTGTTAAGACTCGAGGCACTCAAAAAACAATGGCTCTTACTTTTCAGTTGGTTACTGACCACAGAAAAAAAAATCCAACCAGAACAGTTCTTCTATTGCAAAGAACTCAGAAAGGCCACAACAGATCAGAATTGCAACAGAACACTGTGCCCTCCCCAAAGCAACTGAAAAGCTTGGGATTATGATAAGCAATCATCACTTCCTGATTTTAGCTCACTACTGCAGGTACATCTGTAACTCTACATTATTGTTGTGGCTGGGATGCTGTGGGAAACACTTCCCACATCCCACAGAGCAAAGCTCCAGTCACTCCCACCTAAGTCTTTCCTACACAACACTCCTTGTTTCAGATGACTGGCTCTGGAAGGGCAGTGGCTAGCAACCTGCTAAGTGCCACAGCTCCAAGTCAAGGGATCCAGTGCAAGGAAGCCAGCTCATTGTGCACAGCTGCTCTCTCATGGGTTTGGGCTGGGGTCCAGGGACTCGAGACTTTCAAGGCAGGGTGGAGAAGTGGGCCCATCTCCTGTTAGAAAAGCTTATGCTCTCTCTTTTTCTACAGATTGCACACACACACAATACGTAAATATAAATATATAGAGATGCACCTTATAGACTAAGAAAATAAGAAGTGTATATTCCTATCTATGTATATATACACACACACATACAAGTTTCTCTTGATTTGCGCAGGGTCTGTGTATGTGAATTCACTCTTATACGAAGAGCATTTTTAGACCCATAATTCGTTATATGCAAGGCAAATTCGCTCAAATGGGTTGGTAGGGCACCTATGCCGATCACAAGCAGGTAAGTCTGTGGGGAGAAGGGAAAGGGCCACGGCCCTATTGTAGCAGCCCAGGGAATGGCCAGCACCATGTTCCGCCTGTCCCCACCCTCCTGGGCTCCACCTGTCCCCACTCAAAACAGTTCCTGGGCTGCGCCCTGCCGTGGTGCAGGCTCCTGGTGTTGGCTGCTCTTGGAACTGCTGCAGCAGGGGCTAGGATGAATGTGGACAAGCAGAGCCCTGAGCATCACAGGGGGTGGCACAGCCTGTCCACACTCACCCCAGGCCCCTGCTGCAGCAGCCACAACACCAGCCAGTGCCAGCTGCAGAGGGAACTGTCAGTGGGGGGGCAGAGGGTTGCCTCTTGCTCCACACGCCCTGGGAGGGCTGCGGGCTGGGGGACTGTGCCAGGCTCTTCCTGGGGTGCACGTACTCCCAGATCTGCATGTGGGACAACAGCAGGCTGCTGCTGCAGGCTGGAGCTAGCGGCAGCACTGGGCTCTTCCCAGTGCTTGGGGCAGGCTATGCCAAGTGCCAGGAAAATCCCAATGCCGCCACCAGTCCTAGCCTGCAGTGGCAGCCTGCTGTCATCCTGTGTGCAGATCCAGGGGTAGTATGCATGTCCGCTAGATGTGTATGCACAAACATACTATACGCTAGAGAATGTGCATTGTATTATATACATATATATATAAAATACGTCTCTCTCTTTCTCTCTCTCTAAATATATATATATACACACACATAGATAGGAGGTGAGGGCATTACGTACAGAGTGTTGTATCTTTATATCCGGCGTGTGTGCCTATCGAGAGATCTTACTTCCTCAGCCTGTAAAGGTGCATCTCCCCCCTGCCTTCGGCCCAGCGAGGAGCTGGCCCGGGGCAGCTCCCTCTCCCCTGTCTCAGGAGCACCTGGGCCCGGACCTAGCGCTGCGGGGCGAGCGCCGCCCCGGCCCGGCGTGGGGGAATTGCTATGCGATGCGACGCGACGCGGCAGGGCGAGGCAGCCCCCTGCGCCGCGCGGGCCCCGCACGTACCCACTCGTTGGCGCGGTGCCCGAAAGTGTAGAGCGCCACCTGGCTGGCTACGTCCACGATACTGCTGATGTAGGGGTCGTGTTGCTGCAGCGCCGCCAGGCTGATGTCCAGCCCCTTGCCCAGCAAGGCAGCCCCCGCCGCCGCCGCCGCCGCCATTTTGTCCCCGACCACAACACGGAGCGCGGAGTAGGGCAGAGCAATCCAGTGCCGAGACGCAGATCGACCCCGTCTGCGTCCCTCCCTCCCCCCCCCCAACGCTTAGCAAAAGAAACAAGTGGGAGCGGGCTGGAAAATCGAGCGCCGAGTCCGGGCGGCTCAGGATTGTTGCTATTAGCAACAAGGAGAAGAGCTCACCCAGGGCCTGGCTGGGGTGTGGACGCTGAGGGGAAGGGGATGGCATGGCGTTGCTGGGAACACGCAGGTGGCCGCATAGAGCTGTGTTTTGGGGGCTGAACCAGTAGGGCTACAGCCCTCTTCATGTGAAAGCCAAATGATAGTATTACCGCAGCCCCTGGGGCTTCACTGAGAACCAACAAATTCTTTCAGGCCTGCAGGGGGGTGTGAGCCTCGGTTCTGTTGTCCGAGCATGGCCTGTCCCTTGCGCACCTCTAAGCATATCCCACTGCATTCGTGCCCAGGACAAGGGACACAAGCTGCATGCACACTCAGTGACGTAAGTACAGGCAGAGACATGGCTCCCAGCAGCAACACCTGTGAAGCATCCACACAGGAGAGGAAATGCAGCCCAGCCTGTGCCCAGCAATGTAGTGTGCAGCCATCTGGACATATTTGTGAATATGCGCAGAAAGCAGGCCCCTGTTACACATTACATTTATTACGTGATACTTGCAATTAATTTAGATGGGCCACAAGTGCATTGTCATCATCGTACAATTGACTGGTTAATCATGCAATACTTTTAGACAGGCTGCATGTACAAAGTAATTATTGCACAACAAAAGTGACTGTCCAGCTAAAATGTGCCACCCAGTGATGAAGTTAGTGCTGGAACATGTATAACAAGTCTATAGCTGGGTTCTATCCACCTTTCATTTGAATGTGTAGCAGGGACATTAGCGTCACAGTTTTATTTCCTGTACAAAATTTAGCCAATAGGGAAATACACCATTCATCCTTTTCATGACAACAATGAGAAATAAATGCCTCTCAGCTCTGTGTGCAATGGAGAGAAATCTGGATGTATTCAGTTTCCTCTGAAAGATTCAGTTGCCAGTGTAGCCTAAGTTCCCTTTAGGGTCACATTGTTTTAAACTCCTGATTTCATCTGGTCATGCGATAGTATCGTGACAGCTTGTTACAGCAGTTCAGGGAGCAGTTCATGCATTGAAAGATGGGCAATATATTTATCTACGGGCAAGGGAATGGGATTGGATACTCTGGAATTGCTCCAAGGGAAGGAAGATGGTTCAGTTCATGGTAAACAAGGGACACTGAAAATGCATTGCAAAATGATAAGTAGGAAGGATGACAATTAGACAATCCTGGCTGCTTGTGGTAAGAAGTTCCACTCAATTCTTTTTGCTAACTAAACCTACCTCGATGCCCTCAATCAGAATCTCTCCTGGCATGACTGTCCTTTCCTGGCCATCAGCAACAAAACTCTAACACCGTGATTCTCAGCTAGGGTGCTGGGGCACCCCTGGATAAAGCAAGATCCTTTGAACAGTGCATCAAGGTGTGAGGAGATAAACAGAGATAGGCACAGGCCGAACCTCTTTGCTGCCTGGCCACTGATCTGTCCTTACTGTCCAGCCCCTATTCAAGGAGGTAAGCACTATAATAAATAAGTTAACTTTTCAAATGGGGTGCCACTCAGTTCACAAAAGTTACAAAGTTATTATTTTATTTAAGGGTGCCTTGAGTCTAGAGGAATTCCTTATATCTAGAAAAGTTGAGAACAACTGGCTTAACACCTACGCTAAACCCTTCCACACGTCTAACACCAATTTGTCTTCAGAGAGTCATGAAAGGATCATAGGTAGACAAGGGTCTTTGGATAAATCCAATATCTTTTATTAGACCAACTCAAATAGTTGGAAACATTCTTCTTTTCAAGCTTTCGAGTACAATTACCCTTCATCAAGTAATCAAAGGGTAATTGTACTCAAAAACTTGCAAAGAAGAATGTTTCCAACTATCTGAGTTGGTTTAATAAAATATACCAAATTTACCCAAGGAAATGTCTACCTATGTGCTTACACCAGCACAGCTACAACCTACACCCATGAAAGGATCATGTCTTCTTAGTCTGATTTATGCAGCTGGTCCACTCTTGTACCCCAGCTACCACCAAGAATAATACTATTTAAGAAAGGTTTCCCACTTTCTGCATTGTACAATATGGTCCATTTAACTCAAGAAGGAATATATTAGTGAGATTTGTTTTTAAAGGAGTGTTCACTTAAAGTTTCATCTTTGCTCATTTACAATTTGGCTTTTAGGTGATGGTGTGAGTCTGATGTTATAAGCACTTTTAAAACAGTTTAAAGCAGATGCAGACAAGCAATTAAGGTAAGAGAATGTATGAAAACAGAACTTAGTAAGATGCCTTACAGTTCCTAAAAGTCAAATAGTTTCTGTTGCTGCCCCTTTCCCCTGAATGAGCAGTTAAAGTAGACAGAATTTGGGGCTTTGCAAGTTTGGTTCATTAAGAGAAAAACTAATAATGCAAGTTAAGTATGTTCTTTTCAGCAATCCTGTTCATGTACCAGGAAGGGCCAAAATATCTCATTTCCCTGAATATAATAAGACATAGAAGCAAGCACCTTGCTTGCTCAGAAATTCTCAAATCTGCCTTTCCAGTCTGTTCTGTGCTCAAGAGTTTTGGTCTCTGTTCCTTTTCACAGTCATATTCATGGGTACTTTCCTCTGGATTTCTGTCTCTTGTATCCACCTCTTTATAAGCAGTCCCTTAGTCTTTGTATTTGCAATCTGGGAACTTGTTGGACCACAAAATGTAGCTTCTGATCAGGCATTGCAAGGTATCTCATTGCCTTGGGTGGTGGCTCTGAATGTTTCCAACTATATGACAACGTATAGGGACTTAATTGCTGCCTACGGTTAGCCTGGAACACCTTTCAGCTTTAACCATATCTGTGATTTTCTATAGAACAAAGGCTTACTTGTTGATCGTCATTAAACACTTTCCAGCATAGTCCTGTTTAAAATAAAATCTTGTAGGTACAGAACCTTGTGAATTCTCACTTCATTACTAAAAAGTTACACAACTTGCCAGCAAAAATTTTGTCTAAAATGTTTGCTTAACTGATTCATAATATCAATAATTTAGTGCTCTCAAGACAAGTTAACATGGTTTTGTGGCAATTTGTTTGAGGCCAATTCAAGTTTTAGCTTTGAAAAGATCAAACAAAGCAGAGTATCATAGCTGTATCACCCATTCATTCACTTTGATACTATTCTATTGCTAAATCATGTTTATGATAGTTTTAGAGGAATTTTAATCAGCTTCTATCCCAAACCAGTCTAAATCAAAATCCACACACTATGTAGCCAAATGTATCTCTTCTGGCAAACAGCAACATGACAGAGTTCAGTCCAAGCCTCCTCTCTAGGCTTGGCTGCATCTAGCATTGCTTCTTTAGGATTGCTCAGTCCTAAAACTATGGTGTTCTTTGCTTCAGATTTGAGTTGTCTTGGGTATACACATTCCAACCCTGTCCTGAACTTTGTTCAATACAGTTAACGCCATCTGAAACAATGGTTTAAAAACATGACTACCAAACTCAAATTCAACCTGGCCAATTTTATTCTTATGTTATAAAAAAAAATTGCAAGTAAAAGATTCAACACAAGGGGCGGGGCGCGGTGAGAAAGACACTGCCCCAGTGGTATTTGGAAGACTTTTTGGGGGAAGTCTGTTCACTTACCGAAGTGCAACATTCTTTGGTGCAATGGGTTTTGAAACTCAAATGATGTACACACTGAGTATAAAATGATCAGCTACAATAATCACAGCTTGTTCTGGATTTTCTGTAGAATTTTTCCATGGTGGAAAGTTGTCAAACCAAGAACATCTTTCTTGCTTTGCACATTTTGGCAAATATGTTATGCTGCAATAATTTAAAACTTTTTCTTTAGCAGAATATTCATTTTTGAGAAGCTCGGTATCATATTTCCTATAGACAAGCTTCTGTCTAAAGGCTTGTCTGTATGGGAAGGTTTAATCAGTTATACTAATACAATTATGCCAGGTATGCTTATAGCAGTATAAACTCCTATGTGAATACTTTCCTCTGCTTAAATTTCTCATCAACTGTTATAAGATGAATTTGGGAGGAAGCACTGAAATTAGAACATCATACTGAAATTAGAGAATCCGCATGTCTCTCTCAGAATGCTTCTCCAGACCAGCCACCATACCCTATCTTTTGCCAAACTTCAGGCTAACATGGCTGTCTCTGAGCCTATGTGGGATATAACAGAATAATTGTGTTGGTTTAAATTCACACCTTGTAAGGTAGACCCACACCTCCCTCAAAAAATCCAAACAAGCAACACAGCCATGAGCAGCACATCCAACACACTCGCCAAACCCCCACAACTTTCCTGTGTAAATGAGAGCATAGTTTACTGCTTATTGCTTGTTAAATTCCTTCCTGATTTTTAGTTCTGCTCTGCAGGTATTATGCAACTAGGATTAAAGCTATAAACAAATCAGATCTTTATCAGAGAATCTTTTAGCTCTCCAAAATCCAAGTTTTAAGTTCTGTTAAATATTAATACATTGTTGTATCTAGTAAGTGGACACAATTTATGAATTGATTTCTTTGATATATTAATTGTTGGGGCATAATAGCAATCAAATCTCTGAAAAATCACATGCAGATTATTTTTTTTCAACCTTTCCAGAGATGAAGGTATTACTGTATAAAAAGGCAATGCTATTTCCCCTCCAGTATACCTAGAAACAAAGATGTCAAACTTCTGTGGCTTTTCCTCAAGCTGTGTAACATTGTATTAGTAAGAAATCATTGAATTTCTATACAGCTCAACAGTATTTTCTAAGAGGGATAGGTGTACCATCTCTTTTGTTTTGCTGGAGTTAAACTTCTAGTGTAACCCTCTGTATGTAGTCTAAGGAGACAACCATGTTGGATTTTTTTATGCAGACATTTAAGTTACATAAACAGGAGAGTAATTTTGCTGCTACTGAAGAACAAATTTGTAGTAGTTTAGAGATGGTATTATTACAGTGATGCTGTAGCCATGATGTTCCAGGAATTATGCAAGAGGCAATTTTTTTTGGATCTTATCTGTTATTGGACCAACTGCATTGCTGAGATTAAATTAGACAAACTTTCTAATGCAAGACATTCTTCCTTAGGTCTGATGAAGGAAGGAAGCACAGCGATTGTTAAGAACAGTGGATAGAGCTGTGAAAGTGAAGGGAGGAGAAATTCCCAGGGGTAGCTGACAAACAATTAGCAAATTAAATAAACTTCATTACTGGGAGATGATGATATATAAAAAGAGAGGAGAGTCATTAAAAAGGCAGTTAAGAGTGCCTTTAGTGTGTAGGAAGAATTTCAGGAATTAGATAGAGTGTATCATAAAAACAATATAAGTGTTCAGTTTGTGGTTACTAGTGTACAGCCAGTTTATGAATTTTTGTTCCTAAAGTTGCCTTTTAAAGGTGCTAGATAGATTTCCCTTGAGCATGAGGATAGTGAGATTAGAAAGGGAGTGGTTGTTCTGTAAGAAATGTTCCCCTAATGGTGTATGTGTATGTCTGTTCTTTATATTTTTTTGGTGAGAATACATTCTGTTGCATAGTTTTGCTCACATAGTTATCATGAGAGCATTTAGTGCATTGGATCACATCAGATTTTGGGAGAGGCATCTATAGGATGCATGGATTCTGATGGGTTCAGTGAGGGGGAATGTAGCAAAGTTAATATTTAATTAATCAATTATCTTACTACTTAGCTGATAATTTCCAGTCTGAGCAGAGTTTCCTGAATAGGCACAGATTCATAGATTCACATCTGTGTTTGGGTCGGAAGGGACCTTAGCACATCATCGAGTCTGACCCCCTGCCCTGGGCAGGAAAGAGTGCCGGGGTGAGAATACCCCAGCCAGGTATATGTCTTTGTCTATCCTCCTCATAAAGGCCCCTAAGGTAGGGGAGAAAGCCACCTCCCTTGGAAGCCTATTCCAGATTTTGGCAACCCTACCGTAAAGAAGTTCTTCCTAATGTCTAACCTAAATCTGCTTTCTGTCAATTCGTGGCTGTTGTTCCTAGTTACTCCAAGGGCTGCCCTGGTAAACAGAGCATTTCCTATTCCTTGCTGTCCCCCCGATGAATTTGTAGGCAGACACAAGATCACCTCTCAGCTTTCTGTTGTGGAGGCTGAAGAGATCCAGGATCCTCAGTCTTTCCTCATAGGGCTTTGCCTGCAGGCCCCTAACCATACAAGTGACCCAACCATACAAGTGGCCCTTGTCTGAACCCTCTTGAGGTTGTCCACATCCTTCTTGAAGTGAGGCGCCCAAAACTGGACGCAATAATCCAACTGCAGCCTGACCAATACCACATAAAGGGGAAGTATCACCTCCTTGGACCTGTTTGTCATGTACCTGCTAATGCATGATAAAGTGCAGTTAGCTTTACTGTTCACTTCATCACATTGATGACTCATATTCATCTTGGTATCAACAGTGACTCCAAGATCCCTTTCTGTTGCTTTGCTGCTGAGAGGGTCCTCCCCAGCCTGTAAGTGTACCGGCAATTGCTTCTCCCTAGGTGCAGCACCTTGCATTTGTCCATATTGAACTGCATCCTATTCTGTTCTGCCCACTTTTCCAACCTGTCCAGATCTGCCTAGATTCATTCCCTTTCCTCTGGGTGTGTTAACTTTACCCCATAATTTGGTATCTTCTGCGAATTTGGACGGAGTGCTTTCCACGCCCTTATCCAAGTCACTGATGAAGACATTGAACAGCAGTGGGTCAAGGAGCGATGCTTGTGGGACCCTACTGCCCACATCTTTCCAGGTCAATACCAGCCCATCCACCACCACTCTCTGGGTGCAACCCATAAGCTAATTTGCCACCCACCTGACCATGTAATCTTGTGTCACAGTCACTCAGTTTATCTATAAGAATATTATGAAATACCATATTGAAGGCCTTCTTAAAATCCAAGTAGATGACATCCACCTCAATTCCTGTATCTAAGCATTTTGTGACCTGGTCATAAAAAGAAACAAGATTAGTCAGGCAGGACCTACTTGCTATGAATCCATACTGGTTGCCCTTTACCATTGCTTTCCCCGCTGGACTCCCACAAATGTGATCCTTAATAATTTTTTCAAAGATTTTCCTGAGGATAGAGGTGAGACTAACAAGTTTGTAGTTACCCAGATCCTCCTTCCTCCCCTTCTTGAAAATGGGAACGATATTGGCCGTTTCCAGTCCCTTGGGACCTGACCTGAGCACCAAGAGTGATCAAACAGCCATGCCAATGGCTCTGCTATGACACCAGCCAATTCCTTCAGCAGCCTTGGATGAAGAGCATTCAGGCCTACTGACTTAAACACATCCAGCCCCTCCAAGCATCTCTTCACTAAGTCGGTGCTTACAGTTGGTGGGTTGGTTCCCCCTTTATGCCTGTCTTTGATCCAACTAAGAGATTTGTCCTGATCCAAGTTCAGGAATACAGAGGCAAAAAAACTCACTGAAGAGCTCGGCTTTGTCCCCCCTATCTGTCAATAATTTTCCTTGTTTGTCTTGTAGGGGCCCTATGCTACCCTGCACCTCCTTTTTGCTCCCTATATACCGGAGGAAGGACTTTTTGTTGTCTTTAATTTTTGTTGCCAGCCTAAGTTTCATTTCTGCTTTGGCCTTTCTGACTGCCTCCCTGCAAATGTGGGCCAAGTAGGTATACTCTGCTTTGGTAGCTACCCCCTGCTTCCACAGCATGTATGCCTCTTTTTTGCCTCAAGGCTTTCCTGGATTTCCCTGTTCAGCCAAGAGGGTTTCTTGGCCCCTTTTACTCCCTTTCCTGTGCAAGGGAATTGTCTCCTGTGCCCGTAGGACTGCTCTGTTTAGGAACGAACAGCCTTCCTGGACTCCCATCTCACCAATTCTCCTGTTCTTCAGGGCCTCGCTAACTAATCTCCTGAGCACACTGAAGTTAGCCTTTCTGAAGTCTAGCACTTCTGCCCTACTGGTTATCTTTCCTACCCTACGCCAGATAGTGAATTCAATCAAGTGATGGTCACTGTCCCCTAGGTTACCTTATGTCAGTAGATCCCCCACCAAATCATCCCCTGTAGCCAAGACCAAGTCCAGTAAAGTACAAGACTGTATACATCCTGTGTTAGGTGAAGGTCCTGTATTCAGACTAAGAACCTACATGAATGGTAGGATCTAGTTGACTGCTCCTCCCAGCAGATGTGCGGGTAGTTTAGGTCACCCATGACAACCATGTCCCTTGAGTGTATGGCCTCTGAGAGCTGTCTGGAGAATTCCATGTCTAACTCCTTCTCCAGAAGCAGGACAGCTCCTGGCCAGCCCCAGGATGCTCAGATAAATCCCAACCCAGCTACCAGCTGCTTGGAGGTTCCCCTGCCCAGCCTTGGGAGCTGCCCCAGAATTGGATGGGGAAGCAGAGAGCTCCCCATTTTGGGTGTGGAAAGTGATCCAGGAAGAGGAGTGGGGCATAGGCAGAGAGCTACCGTGTCCTGGTGCTGCTCAGCTTCCAGCTCTTGCAGGGAGCTGGGAGCTGAACAGCACCAGGATTGGGGGAGTTTCCCATCCCCTCTGGCCTCCTAAAATTTGTGTCTGGTCAGTGTCTATACATGTGCTACTGCACAGTATCTACTTCACAGTTAATTTACTATCTGTATTTACAGGTAGTAGGTAACTCCACAGTAGACTAATTTACTGTGCAGAAAATTGTACGCATGTGTAGACAGTGATGCTTTACTATGCAGAAGATTATTTACTGTGCAGTAAAGCATCTTATTTAGACATGCTCACTGTACAGGAACTGTTTTGCAACTGTTTTATGGCTCTGGGTTGTACGCTGGTAAGTACTTGTACTTGTTATATTTTTCTTCCTGGTTTCTCATTTTTTATTTTTGACAAAAGGGCCCTTTCTTACACTTAAGACTTTTGCAGTTTGCACGTATGCAGTATTTCTTACTCTGAAGAGCTAAAAACACTCTGGCAACATTTTTTCCACAAATTTATGATAATTGTAGGGGATATATGGGGACCACTTTATTAACCCTTCAGTCCCAGACATTTGTGTAAAAGATACTGAGAGCTGTTAAAGACTGGGAAGCTGCTTAGAAAAGGTAGTGAAGGAAAATGCTTCATTTACCTCCACCTCTGAGGACAATCTTGATAGGTAGAATATAATTACAGGTATTTGTTCAGGTTAATTCAATTAGTGTTATGAAATATTCTCTGAGATGATTCAAAATCATCAGGACCTCATTCTTACATTTAATCTGAAATATGGACTGTCTGACATGGTAACTATTACTAAATTGGAAACAAATATGTTCAAATGGTATGTGGCTTGATTTCAACAGAAGGAAGAATACTCTGAAATGCTATTCCACTTGTAACTGCAATACAAATAATTCTTAGTCAAGAAGATTCATATAACTGGTTGTACTCTACTTGATTGTTATTTGTATTAGCAATAAGTGTTAAGTATGTGAATAGACTTAAATACCTTGTGTTCCAATGAGACAGCAGTATTGTAGTTTTTCTGGAAAGAATATCCATCAGCACTTATTAAGAACTATTCTACAGGACCGTGGGTCCCTAGATGTGAGTGGCGTGAGTTAAGAAGTTATCAAAACCTGAAATTTAAAGCATTTTCTGTTCTGGCTCATTTTCATGTTTAACATGGTTGTAACAGAAAAGCCATTGTTAAATAGCAGTGTGTACCCAAGTCACACCTACTTACTACATAAACTTATTTTAACTGTCATCATCAATGTAGAACCAAAATCATGAAGTAGAAATGAGGTAGGTTCTGTTCTCCCCTAGGCATTGTCATAATTTTTTCAGTTAAATTTTGGTTGCAGTTTTTTGTTGTTGTAATTGATGTGAAAGTTAGTTTCAGATTCCAAGATGTGCCCTTAGGATTAGCCATTAGAAAGCATAGTTTTTTATGTGCAAAAATGGCTTTCTGATGCATGGTACAAGATCTAACAGACATGGTCACTCTTCAGTAGCTCTATTCCCCTTTTTCATAGACAATATCAAAATGTATTTTTGGTAGCTGTTTTGAAAGTTTCCCACAGAAAAACTGCTGGTGAGGATCCTTAGCATTTGCTCAAAAAGCATGATGTTTTGATTATGAAGTTGTCATCACCTGTTTATGTAGGTTCCAAGAGTATGTATACTCTATACATGAGCTTTAAAATCTCTTGTACATTTCTTCCAGTATTATCAACTAATTCGTACTAGTTCAGTCTTTTTATCTGGATTCATACTCAGGTTTTTGAGGAGAATTTATTGCTTCATCATTGAATTTTACTGTTAAGTATGCAAAAGTTTAAAGACAACAATGCCATAGTTGTGCTTCGACTGATTGCCTTTCAAAATGAAAATGAACTCTTCCTTTTATCACGAAATGTTCTACAGTTGGTTACACTTGTAACATAATTACTACCTTTTACTGAATTTTAAAATATTGTGTTTAGATTTTGATTGATATTGTTTAAATTCCTTCAACATTTTATTATTCATATTAATTACAGCACTGCATGTAGACAGTGGGAGAAGGGTTTAAGTGGATAACGGAACCAAAAAAAATGAAATTTTACCAGTCTAGGATAAAGCTTGGTAACAGTTGAGGTGCTGCTCTTGGAAATAGCAGGTAAAATTTATACAAGAGGAGATGACGTGGGGCCAAGGAAGCTTCCAGCAGGTAGCCAGTGGAAGAATTAAATACTCTGAAAGAGATTTTGGACTGAAAAACCAAAAGTGTTAGTACCACAAAACTCCAGTTGGCAGTTGAATGTAAGTCTATTATACTTGCATGAATTTGTTTTCCATGGTGTACTTTGAGTGTTGTGATGATGTTTGGCAGTTGCTCTTCCACAGTCTGATTTTGTCATTTTTGGATGATGCTGATGCTGCGATACGTTTTCTGTCAGATGAAATTTACAGACACATTACCATGTTTGATGGGAACGGTGAGCCACAGGGATTTCTGGAGTAGAAAATTTCATAAACAGGGTGCGAGGGTTTTTTTTAAGTGTTGGCTCCATTTGCTTTTGCTTAAATGTATTAACTTCATTAGCACCCCAGGTTAACCATATAAAATGAACCTGTTTTCTAAACAAGAGACACTTGTGTGATCCTTGCACCCTGTTTATGAAGTTAAAAAGGGCAGTTAAGAGAATTAAAAAAACCCAAACAAACTAACAAAAAAACTAACTTGCTGACAGTATGAGGGCTGTTTAAAGACACCACACCTTTAACTACTTTATGTAACCCTAGCCAGAATGCTACCCATGGCCACATCCAGATTCAGGGTCCTGGGGTGTCAAATAGCCTCGGTCAACCTCCCAGCCCCTAAGGCTGGGCCCACCTCTCCATGGAACGCTTTCCCCACATACCAGAGTACATAAAGTCTAACTACTTACATAGTTTATTATTTACAAAACAGTCAACATATGAATGAGGTTAATAACAGAACAGAATATCAATAATCTAATTGTCAAAGGCAGGTATCAATGAACTAAAATGCACTATACAAATTGAATCAAAGACACCCTCAGTACAACTCCCCAGCTTGAACCTTGAGACTCCAGTGAATTTCAGCAGTAACACACAGGGTTAATATAAACATCAGCTCTCCTTCACACTGGCAACATAATAACCAGGGCTGGTGCTGCTGCTCCAGAAAGTCCTGCTCTCTGCTAGAGCCCCATGGGAAGTATTCCTGGGCTCCAGCTGTCTGTGGCATCTGCAAAGAAAAACACACTGTCCCCCTACCCCAAAAGCACCTTTCTGCAATTCCCAGATGGGGCACCTTGTGCTGATAACTGAAACAAACCCTAGGTTTATCACCCACCTAGGCTCAGGCTGGCTCTCAGTTAACTCTCCCCAGAGCCTTCCCAGATCAACACCCTGCCCTCGTAGGCAAGTCTACTTTACCACCATTTTTCCTCAACATAGGTCCCTGTGCCTCACAGAGGGGAAAAAGGATATCCAGTTATCTTCTCCCCAACACTAAGGGCAGATTTACTTCACATACAAACTACAGTAGGGGCGGGCAATTATTTTGGGCAGAGGGCCGCTTACTGAGTTTTGATAAGCCATCGAGAGCCTTATAACAGGGAGCCTAGGGCAGATTAATATTAATTTTCTAATTTTTTTAGGGGCTCTGCAGGCTGGATAAAATGGCTTAGCAGTCTGCATGCGGCCCATTGGCCGCATTTTGCCCACCCTTGAACTACAGGATACTTCCTCCCCAAGCTTTGTGGTCCCAGGGCTCCTTTTCTTCTCTGAGCCTGGCTGAGTTCCCTCCCTCTCCTGTCTCAGGAGCCAATCAAAAACATGCATATGCTCTTGCAAGCAACAACTTTGTGCAAGCTTTCCCACTCTGCCTTTGCAGGGATCCTGAACCCTGCTGCAAACCCAACAGCAGCTGTTACATTTAGAAATAGGAAGTCTGCCTGAGATTCAGCGAGGCTATTGGAGGAAATTCTGGAGTAAAAGGAACACTCAAGGAAGTTAAGGCCGCTGTAGAGAGGCCTTGCATCACTCTTCACTATAGAATTTTTTCAGGTGGTAGAAGACAAAGGAGGCTATTGAGAACTGCAAAAGGAGCTCATAAAATAGAGTGAATAGGTAACAAAATGGCAGACAAAATTCAATGGTGGCATGTTCTTTGCCAAAGTAGCCATTTTTTAGTAGTAGATGGAGTTCATACAGTGCTTTTGGGTGCATAAAAGATACTGTATTTAATAACTTATATAGGGTGTTATTATTACCGATAAATAAAACAAGCGCGCAATTTGTGTTTTAAATTGGAAAATAATAACTATTGTCGGGGAAATTGGCCAGCTACTGCGTAGCACCTGTACACCGAAGGGTGTGCTCATACACCGAGGAACACTGGCCATGTCCCATCTCTGGGCTTGTTCCTAGCCGCGATCAATTAGGCAGAGAACAAGGGAGTGTCGGCAAGATGATTTATTTCTCTGCAGAGGGGTTACTCAGGGCCTAGTAGACCAAGAGTTCCCCCAATCTGAGTTTGGTAGCACCTTTTACACTAATAGGTTATACATATGCAAATATAGGTATACATAGGCATAAGGCATATATGCGTGCGCATCTTTGGGGAATTTCCACTAGCTTTGGGGTTTTGTTTTTTTGCTTGCTGTTACAGAGTTATAAAATACACAGAACAAGTTTGCTTACTGTCAGCAAAAAGCTATCTTTAAGTTCAGCATTAGATCATCTGTTCAGCAAGGGGTCATCTGCTTTTCACGGGCTATATTGTTTTTCTGACACTATTTCTGAGTGGGAAAAGTTACACAATAATAATTAAAATATATGAGAAAGAAACCTTTTATGTGCCTTGATGTCCTTTGACATTTTATTCACAGATTTTTTATTTGTTAACTCATTTTTTAATTTCACTTAAATGAATAGAAAGATTGCTTTATGGATGCTGTCTTTTGGTTGGCAAATCCATTTTCCTCTGTTGGTGAGCAGAGATCTTGGGCTCTGCCAAATTTGTACTTTTGCTGGTTCCCAAGAATATACTTGTTATTCATCTGGTAGAAATATGTGAATAGGTTAGAATAACAGAATAGCTCACCCAAACATTTTCTTGTTCTCCAGGATTAAACCTGAAGAAAACCTTTATGCATTTTTTTAAAAAGAGAGAGTGAAGTTGTTTTTTACTTCTTGGCATGCATCTCTGCACTTCCTACTTTCAGAATTGTCATAGCCTGTCAAGATTTATCTTCATGAAGTTTCCAGGTCAAAATTTTAGACTAAAGGAGTGTGAATAAGCATCCAGACTTCTGGATAATTATTTAAACTAAACCTTTTAAAGTTCTCCCACTCTTTATATGACTAGTAGCTATGATATTCCCCTGCTGACTATAAGGGAAAAATCAATATCAGCAAAAGTACATTCATATTGATTTATTTTCCCTCTGGTTTTCTAATTTAGTAAAGACTTACTACTAATGCAACATTACATAAAGATCCTCAGGAGAGTAAAAGGCAAATAAGACCATGTCTCATTGTTTCCTGTCCGTGGAATTGTACTAAGTTTACAAAACAGTCAACTGTGGAGTTGTCCAATGTAGAGAAGCTAATGTATGGCCATACTAGTGTCTGTTTCAGAGATTACACAGAGAAATAATTCTGCACTATTTCAATACCTGAGCCCTTCCTATTTGCCTTAAAGTAAAGAAAAAGGGATTATGCAAAAATGTATGTTTTTTGGAATGTTAGGTTTAAGAATTTAACTTCGCAAAAGTCAGGGCATTTGAAAATTACAGGTTTTGAAGAAAGTAATTCAGCCACAGGCATTTGCACATAAGCCCATTCTATACTCCCAGTTAAAATCAGAATATAGAGTAATACAACCTATTCCACACATTCACGGATGCCAGGTTATAATTGCTGTAGGACCAATAACTTTTTAGTTTCTGGATTGTATGCTTTTAAATTCTGAGCCATAATATTCTAACAATATTTTCTGTTGCCCTGAATATTAAATTTCTTAAATGTACTCAGACTGAGAAATAATACATACTTACTCCTTACAACGTCAAAACAAAATGAAACAGAAAAAATAGTAACAAGGTGTAAATATAGAACAACAAGATTCTAACTATTTTTATAATGTACCCTCCATTTGAACAGACTAATGATGGGGAACATTTTCGGTCCTGCTAATGCCTAGTAAGTTGATTATTGGAGAGTGGGACATGCAGCAGAGCGTTGTCAGAAAATAGGACCTTCTATTAGAGGATAGAAGGGAAAAAAGTAGCTTACTGAAAAATAAGACTGACTACCTAGGTCACCCAGTGGAGGAGGTCAGATACATGCAGGTATTTGGTCTTTAAGTAAAGCTTTTGCTCCTTAGTGGGCACATCTACACGTGCCCCCAGTCACCACCTACATATGTATTGTGGCACACTAAACTTCACCATAGGATAGCGCAGTACTTGTCCCAGATAGTACCATCTTACAGCAGAGTTAATTAGTTTACTGCGGCCTCATAATGCTCCACTTGTAGACAGTGATGTTTTACTCTGAAGTTAAGTCGGGGTGGACAACTATTTCAGCTGGAGGGCTGCTTACTGAGTTCTGGCAAGTTGTTGTGGCCCACATGGGTAGCCCCACCCCTTGACAGGTGGGTCTACCCATGTGGGCCACCCCTTGACAGGTGCCCTACCCCTTGGTCACCATCTTGTGACTAGAAGTCCCAACCCTAACCCCTGACCTTTGCCACCAGAAGTCCCACCCCTTGTCCCCAGAAGCACTCCCTTCAGCAAGGGGTTTTGCCATCTCAGAACCAAAAAATACCAAATTATATTCTAAAAAGTGACCATCTACAACATTCATGAATTTGATTTCAAAAAATATTTTGTCCTGGTTTACATGCATTTGTGTAGTGTGCATAGAGGTGATTGTATATAATAGCTTAAAATAAATTTTTACTCTTGTATATTGTGGTGGGGTGGGGCTCATGGAGTGTGGTTGTAGGTTTGTGGGGGCTGTGGGTGTGTGGATGTGTGAGGTGTGGAGGAGGGTGTGGGTGAGTCTGGGGTCAATAGGTGTGGGGAGTGTGGGGTGAGGGAGCATGTGAGGGTGTGTGTGGATATCTGGTATGTGGGTGGGTATGGGTTTTGTGTGGGGAGTGTGGCTGGGGTGCATGATGGGGTGTGGGTGTGGGGTATGTGTGTATGGTAGTGCAAGGGAGGGTGTGGGTGCACGTGTATGGTGGGGTGTGCATGTGGGACTCACACACACACACACACACACTCCCACCCTATGAACACGCACACCATACCCACCCCCCCAGGGACTAGTGCAGCCCATGCTCCCCTGTTTGACAATGCAGCTGGGAGCTACGTGGTGCTCGAACAGTGTGGGGGCAGGAAGGCAGGGCAGTGGCTGGGGGTGGGGTGGGGCTGGGCTGCTGCATTCCTGCTGAGGCACCCCCTGGGTCCTATTGCCCCTGGCTCCTGTCATCTTTGATAGGCAGCTAGGAGCAGATAAATATTCATTTTCTAAATTTTTTAGGGGCTGAATAGGATGGCCTGGTGGGCTAGATTCGGCCTGCGGGCCATATTTTGCCTGTCCCTGAGCTAAGTAGTCAGCTCCACATTAAAGTGAACATATAAATGCATGCAGTGGTTGATAGCTCCAGCATGATCTTTAAAACCTTTTGAGGAACATTTCCCATCATTTCTTGCTGACAGTACCAATTCCAGTTTGTACTTTCAATGAATCAGGGCAGCATGGCACCTAGGAAACTAATGGATTTGGAAAGGCAGAAGTAGGCGACAGCCTACCTTATCAGATGCTATGAAAAAAACCCCTACCCTATCTTCTGCTGGACTTCAGGCTAACACTGCTAACTACTACTCCATATTTTAATTAATTGGTCAACAGGGCCATCCTTTAAAAGTAGGAAATTAGATCTGTTGGTGATATTTATTGGAGAGAACACATCATGTAATTAAAAGTAGTCATATATAACCAGGGATCTGGGTTTTCCGTTTCCCATGGAAAAATGGCATCGGGCACAGTGAGTTGGGCAGTGCTGGGGCTGCTGCTCAGCTGGGGGGGGGTGCATGGAGCTTGGGGCCTAAGGCTGGAATGCGCAGCTGCAGGCCCCTGGTGGGGAGCAGGACAGGTCTGCGGTTGGCTCATCTGGGGGGTGGAGGGAGGGTGGGGCTGGCTCCCCACTGCTGTGTGCAATCCCAGGAGAGCAGGGGGGAACTATGTCCCCAGATCTGTGCATGGGGCTGCTTGCTGTATATTCAGGCTTCCCACCCTGTTGCCCTCTCCAGGGGCCTCCACAGCCCAGCGGGTTTGTCCCGGCACTGCAGGGCAAAGTGGGGCTGAATGGGAAGCTCCTTGCCTCTGTGAGCTCTGTGCTGACCTGGTGATGTGTCCCCTGCCTCTGCAGTAGCAACAAGGGACACAACTCTGCACCATCACCCTCACTGCTGCCACATAGACCAGGGATGTCTCCCAGGCAGCGTGGAGCTCACAACAGCAAGGAGTTTCCCATGTGGCCCTGCTCTTCCCTGCAGTGTTGGGCTGCACCCTCTGGGGTCTGAGCCTGCAGTGGGCAGCTAGTGTCCACCCCTACCCCTACCCCTACCCCTACCCCTACCCCGTGCACAGATCTGGGGGGCATGGGTTCCCCCCTGCCCCCAGGAGTGCACGCAGTGGTGGGGAGCTGCCCCCCCCCCCCCCCGAGCCCACAGCATGCAGGCAGCAGGCAGTAGAGGAGAGCTGGGCTCCGTGCTCTGCTCTGCTGCAGGAATGGGCAGCAGCTGGAGCTTGGGCACTGCTGCAGGGGGGTGCAGACCTGAGTCTCTGGCCCTATAGTCCTGGCAGCTGGGGGTCCCCTCTGGCAGGCTGGGGAGGCAGAGGCCAGTGGGTGTTGGGGGGAGGAGTGAGGGGCACCAGCAGGGCTGGGGGAGCTGTGGGGTGAGGGGAGTGAGGGGCACCAGCAGAGCCTGTGGGGCTGTGGCTTGGGAGTGAGAGTCCTGGACCTGCGTTATGTGAGCTAAGGTGGCAGGGGGAGCTCTGATTTTCCATGGTAAAAAACCCCATATCAAATACCAAAATTTATAGGTATTTAGAATGTATTTATTATAATGATTCGGGCACTGGTATTCTTCCAAATTGCTTTAAAACTGTAAATATATCAAGAAAGCATTGTGTTCAACTCAAACCTATATATAGTGCCCTTTCATTTTAATCATGGATTTTGGGTTTTTTAATCAGAGAATTTGTGATTTTTTTATCTGGGAAGACTAGGATCCCTGTATATAAATATTTTAACCTTAGCCTGGATTTTACAAATTAACATAAACACAAAGGCAATCATTCTCCCATTGATAGGGACCTAGCAAATTCATGGCAGAAGTGGGGTGCGCTGTGGCTCCTTTAATCTTGCAGGTTCCCCTGTGCACCTCTCTGCCACTGATTGGTGAAAGGGCCACACTTACAGCTCACTTCTGATCAGTGGGGAGGCAAAAACTTCTTTTTTAAATATGGTGCCATTTTTGTCTCCTGGCACTGATTGGCTGAGGGGCCCTGGTAGCCCCAATAGTTGTTGCTAACCAGCAGGGAAGCAAAAACCTTGCCATGTTTAAAACCGTGCAAGCAGAGCAGAGTGATGGCAGTACCCTCTGCCAATCAACAACTGGGCGGGGGGAAGGGCACATGGGGGAACATGAAAGGCACCAGGGCCCCATAGCCAATCAGCAGTGGGAGGCAAAATAGCGCCATATTTAAAACAGTATTTTTTGCCTACCCGCCAATCAGAAGTGAGCTGCAAGCACAGCCCCATCATCAATTAGTGGTGGAGGGATGCACAGGGGAACCTGGAAGATTAAAGGAGCCACAGCACACCCCACTTCTGCCATGAATTTGGTAGGTCCCTACCCATTGAAATAAGTGCCATTTACTTGTCCTGTACATCAATGGAAGCCTTAGCAGGGTGTTACTCAAATAAACAAGAGAAGGATATATTTTGACAAGGAATACCAAATGTGGTTGTTATATCCAAATTCACCCTTGTCAGTTTTAAAAGATTGCTTTGGCAAGGCATGACTTTTGCAAATTGATCCAGGGGTATGAACTATTAGTTTTGCATGGTGCTCCATTAAATTTTGTTGGATTCAATGTAGGAATAAGATCTTTGTGTACAGATTTATTTCCAGGATCAGCCTTCTTTTGTAAATTTGGTTTCTCTGCTTAACTGCCCAGTTCTTAGGGTACAGGGTATAAATCATGAACACATAAGTAATGCATAGCAGCATGGAAAACAGCCTGTAATCATATAATTAAATGCAGTGTACAAGGGAGCAGAATTGTAAGTTTGTCAAAGGATCCTTCATTCTTGTATTTTCTTTGAGTGCTTGCATTTAACGTAGATCTTTTGATGCAATTTCTTAGGGTTTAAAAAATATGAAAAAAGACAGTTCCGATGCATGGAACCATAGCAACATTGACAGCATCTGTTGGCAGGACTGGTTCTTCTATATCTACCGGACAGATTTCTGCCACTTGAGCTAACAGAGTAACTGATAGCAACAGTACGTGAATCCTATGTCTAGGTCAGCTGTTGCAGCCACATTTTGCCAATGAATTTCAGAATTATTTGCTGACAGCAGATTCAGGAATTAGGAGTCTACCCAGGATGTGAAAAAAGTATCTTTTGTGTTTATAAATCTTTCTGCCTTTGACCATACAGCCAGTCCTTGTTTCAAATCGAACATATGCAAATTGATTTTTTTTCCTTGTGTTTATACCTTAGCCAAATTTGGGCAGGCTGGCATGGGGATGATAAAAAACAAGTCTGACTATCAAACTGCCCACATCTGGGCAACCTTTTTATCATACTGCAAGTGCAAGATACAAAGCATGGAGACACAAGGTTTTCTCAACTAATTGATCTCACAATTTTTTACAGACATATTAATGTTTCCGCCCCTGCCCCCCCAAGTACTTTCTGAGCAATAGATGACCCACTTTTTTACACTTAGGGAAAAAATTCAGCCTGAGGCAGATAGTTATCATGAAAAATTTCAGTGCAACCAGTTACAAGTTGGCAAAGTTTTAAGGAGCTGAAAACAGGGTCTTTATAATGAAGAGCATTGAGTAGCCTTAACTTTAGGCAGTGTTAGTTGCACCACATAGAATAATTTTATTTTAAAAGCGTATTTCCTACTTCCAGATGTTTTGGGAATTTTAAAGTAATTTCATAATAAATGCATGCATGTTATAAGGAAATTTTTATAAAGTCTTTCATTCTAAAATCTCAAATGACTTTACAAATATTGGTTATGATTCACATTATCTTTCATAAAATATTAGATCTCTTTTATCGTTAAGTATATGGGGGAACAAAAATCCAGGTTCCCAAAATATGTAGGCATTTAAGTTCTATTCACTGATGAGAGTCATATACTTAAATATTTTTGGGGATATGGACCAAAGAAATTAAATGATTTGCCTTGTTCTCTTTATTAACTCTTAAAAATACTGCCTTTCAATCCAATGCCCTATTTGTAGATAATCTACTGTATCTTGTACACAAAAGCTAGGTTAGTTATCTAGTTAGTATCTATTTACAACTGTTTCAGCTCTTAGGCCTTTGAAATGAGACAGAGTTCTCTGTGCGGAGATACTTGTCAAAATATGTATTAGTCTGAAAATTTTTCTTTGCAGGTTCTTTTAGAAGAAATTCAGGTGTACTTTCCTTGAATGAAGAAGCCATTTACCTATTTTATATCCATGTAAGGGATGATGACAAAATGTGTTAAATATTTCCTTGTTTTGCAAATACAACTAATTAAGTAACCTTATTACTCAAATTTTGTTCTACAATTTATATGGTTTACTTATTTTTTTACTTTTCACTCTCTTTGGATACTAAAGCGGAATGATCAGCCTTACTTCTTTCATCTATAGTCATGAGCATTCCAGTTTTTGTGCACCAGCTTCTTGGTTCTGTCATGGTTTGGTTAGGTTATCTTTTCTGCATAACTATAGTCCTGTCTATGTTAGGGATCCCTCCTCCCTCAAATATTCCTACTGTCGATCCCAGTGTAGATAGGCCAGAGCTTGTGAATAGGGCTATGCAAAGCTTTGGGTGGTGATTCGATTCGAAGGAGATTTGGCCCTATTTGGTGGTTGAATCTCCGAATCTGAATTGAATTGGGACCAATTTAAAGGTCTGAATTGATTCAAAGCTCTCCAAATCTTTGGCAAAGATTTGGAGAGCTTTGATGATTCAGGCTTTCCCCAGTGGCTGCAGCAGGGACCTGCAGCCACTCCAAGCTGGTGAGTACTAGGGGCGGTGGGACTGAGGGAGGGGACCATGGGGGGACCCCTGCCAGCCCCCCTGACCCTTGCCCACTCCCCCAGCCCCCCCCATGGTCTGCCTGCCCCAGCTCGGTACTTTAAAATAAAGCCCCAGTGCTCACCGGGTGCTGCCAGGTAGGGGGCGATCTCCACTGCTCCCCACTGCCCCACGCTGCATGGGGGGTTCTTCCCTTGATTCCCCTCATTCTCCTGCCCCCCCCCCCCCCACAGCTGCCCCGAGCACTACCAGGAGTAACTAGGAATAACAGCCATAAGTTGAATCAGGAAGCACTACTTCACAGTCAGGGCAGCTAGGATCTGGAATCAAGTTCCAAGGGAAGTGGTACTTGCTCCTACCCTGGGGGTCTTCAAAAGGAGGGTAGATAATCACCTTGCCGGGGTTGTTTGACCCCAGTACTCTTTCCTGCCATGGCAGGGGGTCAGACTCGATGATCTGCTCAGGTCCCTTCTGACCCTACCAACTATGAAACTCTGAATCTATGAAAAGAAAGTGGAGAAAAGCCCACTCACTGCTCCTGGTGCAGCCTCAGGGCTTTGGAGGCTCATGCAGAGCCCCCCACATGATGGGGGGCAGTGGGGATGGCCCCCTTCTGGCAGGAGCAGTGAGTCCTAGGGGTTTCTTCAGGTTTCTTTTTTTCTTAAAGGGCTAGAGCTGGCCCGTGAGGGGCACCCGTGAAGGAGCTGGGAAAGCGGGAAGGTGGGGTTCGGGGACTTGTGCAGAGCCCTCTAAGCAGTGTGGGACAGCAAGGATTGCCCCCTACCTGGCAGCACCTGCTGAGCTGGGGCTTTTTTCCCCCCAAGTGCTGGGACCCAAGTGCTGAGAGCTGGAGCAGACAGGGCAGCCATTGCTGGGCTGGAAGAGGGGCGGGGGATGGGCCTGGCCTGGCTGATTTGGGGAATCGGAGCATCAAATCAGGACAGTGATTTGAATTACCGAATCAAATCACTGTCCCCTGAATTGGCCGAATCCAAATCCAAAGTGAATACTAGCCGCTTTTTACAGGCCTACTTGTGAATGTAGTTTTCAGCACTGTATTGATTAGATTTGCTCCCAGCTGGGTTAGGTGACGCTGTACTGAAAATGGGACATAGCAACAGTGGGAAATGTTTAAAAAATATTCCTAATGAGAACAGCTTAGGTTTATTCATGTGTTAAGTGGGGATAATAGTCTTAACCTACCTAGGGTGCTAATGAATAATTAATTTGAGTCTCTGGAGGCAGTCTTTTCTCTAATTGTTCTAAATTCCAGCTCCTCAGCAAGGGGCATTTTCAGGATGTATCCTATATTGGTTGGAAAGCAATTTTCATTGCCTGTGTATTCCTAGGCACTGAGCCTTTTTCTCATATAGCCTTTCCTTACTATTTCACAGTTATCCAAACATCTGGCTGAGATCAACTTTGCTGAAGCTCAGTCTGAGAGAAACTAAGGGGGATGCTTGTGGGGAGACAGAAACAACAAAGACTGTGGCACCTCCATAGGCTCACCCTGCACTGAAGGCACCTGCCCTGAGATTAAGAGGGTTTGCAGTATTAGTATTCTTCTAGATTTTCTATTGCTTCTAAATATCCATATAGCCATAGTCTCCAAAACACCTTTTCCAACTATACAGAAGACTATCTGCCCTCTAGCCCAGATTCAGACATTATCACAGTGAGCCACCCATGTGTTATCTCCAGGCTTCATTACTATAATTCTCTGTCCCTGTGCATAAAACCATCTTAAAAGAAGTATCAGTGGTACAGTCTGTTGGTTTAGCAACAAAGACCCTATCACCCAAATGCTTTTTCGTTTCTATTGATATCAGCTTGAATTATTGGGTCAGTTGTAGGGTTGCTGATGGAGAGTGCAGAGGCAAGAAGAGAGAAGAAATCTGTGTGCATTTCATAACATTTTGAGATGATCAAGTATTATGGTGAGGGACGTACTATATGAACCAAAGCAAAGGTATAGATAGAGGTTAATAGAGGATGTAACATTTTGTGTGAGGCTTGAAGTGTTTCATGTGTTAATTTCTGCATGTTTCAATAATAAATCACCCTGTGCTTATGAACCTCACTTCCTTCCCAACTGGGAACATATAAGCCTCCAAAGTTTCTCACAGATGGAAGGGAAAGACATGTGGAGATGTTAGTACAAACATCCTTACTTACTGTGTCTGGTAGCTTGGAAGTCGGGGGTGAAAAATCCAAGTCTGGTTAAGTGAAAATAGATCTTAAAAACATATCTAGGGAAGAAATTGTCCTTTCTTTTAATGTACTTTAACCTTGACCTAACTAGAAAGCTAAAAATGAATAAAATACAGCATGCAGAAGATGCAGTACATTACAAGATGAGACCTTCATGGTAAGTACTGAGAAAGCACAGGGTGAATAAAATACGTTACTCCTTTTTCATGGATTTGTTTTAGCAGCTGTGGCATACCAGTTATTCAGATACAGTACACTTAAATTACACTCTGACTTAAAACTTTGAATTCCTGTAATTTCCAAACACTGCCTGGCATATGTATACTTATCTCTAAAAGGGTTCAGATTCTGTGGTCCTTGATCCTTTACTGCTTTAAGAAGATTATTGTCACCTGGGTGTTAAAAATGGCCACATTCATTTTTCAGCTTGCTTCCCCACTGCCAGGTTGATATGACCATAAATGAATTGGTTGCTCCTTTGTGGGCGTACTGCCTTAAAACCTGATTTTTGATTTAAGGAATAAATGACCACTTAGGATATTCCTGCTTGTGGCTCAGTGCAGATTACTCTGAGATGGATAGTCTCTTTAGGAATGAGAGTACAGAGATATTCTGTGCTTGATTAGGTGAGTATTGTACATACACAAATGTGCCCATAGATGATGCTCTTGAACTATAGGTCAATGAAAATAATGTTCTCTGCAGGATCTTGTCCCAAATGGTTTCTAAAGTTAATTTATGGATTTGGGGGCAGGGTGGTGGTTGGGATGAAACATTTCTGCTTTTGTTCCTCCCATGGGGGGGGGGTGTGAGTGAGTGAGTGAGTGAGAGAGAGAGAGAGAGAGAGAGAGTCCTGATGTGCTTTGTATCCACAGTGATTCAATTTCATTATTTCATCTTAAAGCCAGAGTTGCAAGATATCATTGGCCAAAATCAGCCTTCACAGAACACAGTTTATTTCTTACTATGGGAATCTAGCAGTGTTTACTGTTTTAATTTACAAAACATGTCGTTTTACCAAAGACAAAAGTTAGCGACTGCTAGGGTTGCAAATATTGTTGAGTCAGAGCTTGTTGTAGTCCAAGAGGTGATTAGTTTGTTGTGTTTGTGTGTTCTGATGTGAATTAAACCAATCTATTATGTCTGTTTTGTGTTCCTAGGGATGCACTATTTTTATGCAGAACTTGCAAAGGCAGACACAGTTCACCGATGTTTATTAGCGACCTTGTCTTGTCCTCTGAATTATGGGCAGTCTGCTTTGAACATGGGGAAATGCTACTTATAATCATAATGTGGGTGTTCAGGGTTTTTGTATTGCAAAGCTGTACTGCAATTTTAGATTTGGAAAGAGGAAATCTGAATTGTGTGCGTTTAAAGCTGAAATATTTATAGAAGCCATTTTTTATTTTAAAAATAGCATTTGTGCTTGAGAAGATCAGATGTACCACTTCATATGAAAAACAAAACCAGATTTTAGTTGATTTTATTAATAGCAGTTGCATGAAATTTGATAATATAATTTAATTTAAAAATAATTTCTCCCTAGTTTGGTGTGTAGGTTACTGCCTTTTTAAAGCATCCGATATCATGCTTTAGCCTCACATAACAAATCATAAAACGGTTTGATTTTCTATCTTCTTACAGTTAAATAGTTTAGAAACAAGCAGCCTGATCACTTCTTAAAAATGGAAGAAATGTATACTGGCCAACACTGAACAAAACAGAAAATATCCCTTTTAAACATAAGAGGCATATCATGTTGGAAATAAGACTTTGGTCAATAAAGGAAGGTGATGTTCAACATCTACCTGCAACTAATTGTTATAAATTATCACCAAGGCATGCATACATACATTTTAGGATTCTTTAGTTTGGTAGTTTCAATAATTATTCAAAATCAGCTCACGATTTTCAGAATTTCTCCCTACTATTAAAAATGTAACAAGAAGGCCAAAGCTTGCATTTCTTACCCAAGATTTCCATTGTAGCTAATAGGAATGTTACCTGAATAAGTGATAAACACTGCAGGATTTAGCCTGATTGTTTGGAGATCAAGGGGACTATTCTAATATTGTGAAAATGCAGGGCCAATTTTTGTTGATTTTACTCAGGGGAAAAATACCATTGGCTTGTATTAGAATATTTATGGAGTAAAGTGAATAGGATATGGCCTTTGACGTATTCATCACATGAAGTAAATGAAGCAGGAAAGTGAAAATGTTAAAGATATGGTCATTTTCTTTCTTTGCAGCCTAGCAATACTCATAGATTCATAGATGCTAGGGTTGGAAGGGACCTCAACAGATCATCGAGTCTGACCCCCTGCCTAGGCAGGAAGGAGTGCTGGGGTCACATACATACTGTATTATGCCTATCACCAAATTTGAATACTGAATTTAATGCCTTTCTCCCTCCTGTGCTGCTAGAGAATCTGTCCATTTGTGGGCTTGTGGAGAAAAACAAATGTCTTCTATTACTTTTTTAAAATAAATTTCATTAGGCAGAAAGAAACTTGGCATAGTGTAAACTACCTAATTGAAAGAAATGCCTTGTGTGTTCTTTTGCAAATGAAAAATAACAGGGAGCAGAGTAGGTAACCTTAGAGTATTACTGCACTGGTCTTCCACTTTCAGAGACCTGAGTTCATATTCTGCATAGAATCCATGTGTTAAAAATTGAGCCCTCAGAACATTGTCTTTTTTGGCCACATTGCAAAACTGAATGCAGTTTTGTGTGACTGATTGTGACTGTATATGTGTTTTGATAAGAAGGCCAATGCTTTATCTCCCCACACATTTGGAGATTTTTCTTCTAATCTATAACAGTTTAGAAAAAAGTTTTAATCTGAAAAATACTCTTGCTTCTCTGAACTAATCAATGTTGCTCCCTCATGTTTCCTTAGAATGAGAAATCTACTAGGCTTTATAGTCCTCTCACCCAAAGAATGTGAAACATGGCACTCTTGATTAGTCAGGAGAAAGCAGTATGCATCCATTAATATGGAAAGTATTAGATCATACCCTCTGGTTCTAGTAGTCTGGAAATGATGGCATGTACTTCTTTCATATGACTGACAGGTAACAGCAAATAATTGAAGGCACAATTAGTTAGATGTTAGTTATGTTTTACCCCGTAGCCTTGCTAGGCAGTGGGGAATTAAGAGCACTTGTTCTTCTTGTGAAATAGACATAAACATAATCCTTTTACTGTTGTGTCAACAAGGAACTAAGTCTTCCTCCTCAGACACCCCCCCTCCCAAGGATATAAGGGAAAAGATTAAAACCCTTGTGGAACTTCAGTTTCTTTCCTTTTTTAATTGTACAATCAGTTTTTCATGTTTGCTGTTGCATTAGTAAGAAAGAAGTTAGTGCAAATGAGCAGTACATGAAGACATCCCTTTCTCTTTTGTATCTTATTTTTTATTTTTCTTTTCTCTATTTCCACCCCAAATTGCTCCTTCCAACTTCATGTTAACCAAGACCTTGTACTTCCTGGATTTTAGCCCTACAGCCTCTCTCTGAAAAAAGATTCACTGAACTATAAATGGTTTTCCTTGGATTTCATGAGAGTCTTCATATTTTGATTAAAAAAGGAAATGCTTTTAGTTTGCTGAGCATATTTTTGTTTTATTGGAAGGGAGAAACAGAGGTAGCAATTTCATAGTTTCTAGGGTCGGAAGGGACCTGAATTATTTCAAATCCACGCAGGTATATTGAGGCATTACACTCTAAGTAATACTTGGACAAAGAAAAGGAAGTTTCCATGGAGGAATTATGCCAGGCAGCTACCTGGTCATTTATTTTGTCTCTAAAGCACCTGAAACTGCTTCTGGCCTCAGTACAATGGTAACTGCCTCATTTTCAACTGTGATTTGGTCACAGGTGAAAAGATGCTATGATGAGGCAATGAGTTCCAAGCTGCTGGAATCTGTGTGTGTAGAAAAATATTTAATTGTCTGCCTCACAGGGATGGGTGAAAGATTAATTAACTAATGGTTTGCAGTGCTTTGAAGAGTTACAGTGCTCTCTAAGCATTATAACTTGCTTCTCTCTCTTGTTCTAGCTTCTAATAATTGATCTATTTGCAATGTTACCTTGATTTGAGCTCTTTCAAAACAATCCAAGTCAGTCATGATGTTTAATCTGATCCAACCTATGTGGAAAACATAAGGCTATGGCAGAAATGTTGAAGCTAATTGGGTAGATGGCCCTTTCCCCCTGAATCAGTACTGAACTGAATAGGGATGTTGCTGGGTTTCATCATGCAATATACTGTCTTTTGGCTGTGACACAGAGTTGAGGGGCTAACAGTCTGTGATCACGATAGATCCTTTATGACCTTACCAGAATAGTGGTATTAACAGTAGGACATGACCAGTTTCTGGCTCAGGTAATTACATTCTGCCCAAATTCTTACAATATCTGTAATTCAATAGAGTATTCTTTACTTTCCATTCCAAATAGCTGAGCAGGGCTTTGTTGTGTTAAACAATTGCTGCCTTCTAGCCCAAAAGGAAACTCTATTTCAGTGACAGATGAATGATTGCTATCGCTTTTGGGATGAGCTGAAACCTTTTGGATTCAAGGCATTACATAATGTAAGTGTAAGTTGATTATTATATCGCCAGTTAACCCTGTTTGTGCCATTGTATATTATGGAAGCTTCATCTGTAGGCTGGGAAACTAAGCAGAGTGATGAACAAACTTATTCTGTTCAGACTGATTGCTGCTTTATGTCAGTTACATGGCAAGAGTGTCATTCATCACTTCCAGAATGGTAAAAACTAGATGCAGAGACTTCACTGTGTGAGATTTTGCTGTTGTTGAAGTTTGTGGCTTGATTCTGATCTTATTTTAAGTCAGTAATGAAATGTATGATTTTCAAGTTAATGATTTAACTAAATCAAGTAATGTCCGTGTAGTATTTGCTTGTGCTGTTTTGATGATGATTTTTAGGGAAATAATATTAATGGAGCCATGAGTTCTGAATTGTTCCCAGTAACTTCTATGAAAGCAGGATTAGAAGTAACAAAATATGTATTTCCTTGTATTTAAAAATTCCAGTAAAATGATATCAACTTTGCCATACACAAAGAGTAGACATGGCTTCTGATTGCTATTTCCCAAGTTAATAAGTTCATTAAATATATTTATGCTATACGCTCTTTCTGGGAGAAAGCTGTGCATGATGTGGCATTTGAGCGGCAATCAGTTTTGACCAGGAATCCACTTACATTTTGGCTTTAACAGCATCTGCCATTCCTCCACAGTACACTCATATCTGTCTCTGTAATATTGTTCATGTCTATATTGTTTTGATACTGTAGGCCAGTTAAGCCGAACAATCTATTTTAAAGATAAACATAGGATTTTAGAAGGATTTTGATAAACTAGGGTAGCATAGGAGGAAGAATTGTTTATACATGGTTATAGAGCTATTTCTTTAGTGCAATTTCTGGTAAACTGAAGCTGTTTTGAAATACTAGAGTAGCACAGAAAGGAAAAATTATTTAGGCACAGATATAGAGCTATTTCTGGATATGGCTGGAGTTGATCTTGGTTTACTGAATAGCTTTGCCATGTTTTGCTTTCTTATGAGGGATATAGGGAGCAATGCTCAATCCATTTACATTTTGTAACTGTTGTAAGGACAGAATTTCCTTCCACACATTTCTTTTTCTATGTATTGGTCTTTTACTTCTATCGGTAAGATTGCAAAATAGCAATACAGAAATGTACAGTTAAACACAGAGATTCAAGATTTGAAATCTGGCATTTTGTCAGTCAATCCCTTGGGCACAAGTTTATGCCTATTCATGTAAGAACGACAGTCACATGTCTTATTTGTAAAGTCAGTTATCTTTCTTGGATTCCATGTATTGTAGATTTGTTCTGTTATATACTGCATAAAATTCCTGTTATGCCTGTGCTGATAAATGTTACTTCTCCAGGCTGCAATAAAAACCAGCAGCCCCTGGTTTGCGTAATAGAAATTGCCATGAGCATTTTAAACGTACATGGCAAGTAAGCAGGAAGAGAGGGACATATCTGTGGCTATTATTTCAAAATGATTCATTTTCAGCACCCTAAAGCTCCACAGATCAGGAGCTGATAGACTGTATTTTTCTTGCAGGGTTGGTAGGCAGTTGTGGTAAATAGAAGCTTCAGAATTTTGGTGCCTTGCCTTCCTGTCCTTTCTTCATCCAGAGTCCACACTTTGGTTTTGCATGAGGTAGAACACAAGATATAGCAACTGTGTGAAAAAGACTGTCACGGGGCGGGGCCGCAGGGGCGGCCATGATCCCCCTTGCGCCCCTTACCGTGTCACATGGGCAACCTAGCACCCTCTTGTCTCGCCCACCGCGTCTTTGCTGTTATGGTTCTGTAATGGAGGCTGCCTACGATTCCCTTGTCCACGGTAATATGTTGGCACGATTCCCCGTCCCTTATAGGGTGACTCGGTGCACCCCAGCCTTAAGGGCTATGCATGCCTCCAAACCTCCCCTTTAGCACTCCCCAAGCCTTGCAGCTGTACTGGACATTCTCATGTCATATCCTCGCCCCTCCTGGGCTTCTATTCCCCTCTCGCCCTCTCCTGGGCCTATTTGCCCCCCCGGGCTTCTGTTCGGCTCTGTCGAGCTCTTATCGGTCTGGCCCTAATCCTCACGTTGGCCCCTCTCCGGGCTTATACCGCGCGCCTGCCCCTCTCCGGGACGTATACCTTGCACCCGCCCTTCTCCGGGGCTTAGTGACGGTAGGAGACTGATCGCTCCTGGGGCCTGTGCCGCGCCTCTTGCGCTTCCTTGCCCCTCTGGGCCTATATTGCGCCTTTCGCGTGTGTTGCCCCCTCTGGGGCCTTTGCCACGCCTCTCATGCTAGTTGCCCCCTCTGGGGTCTATGCCGCACTGCCCACACTCCTCGCCCTCTCTGGGCCTATGCCGCGCTTCCTCGCCCCTCTGGGCCTATATCGCGCCTCTCGCGCTCGTGCCGCACCTCTCGCGCTGCTCGCGCTTCTCGTGCCCGGGGCTCAGGTGGCTCGTAGCCGTGCCTGGCCCCCTGACCCTACCTCCGGGTCATACGCCCTACCGGGCAACCGCCCTCACGGGCTGGGGTCCCAACCCCACATTCACCGGACGCCTCTCCGGCACTCTAAAATGCTGTGCCCACTGTGGCACTGCTCACTGTGCCTGCTGGGCACCAGGAACCCCCAGATTATAGGGGAGCTCCTGTGAGGCCTCCTCATGCCCCTACAGCCTCACCTGGTCCTCCGGTCGGAGTCAACACCCCCAACACGCGCCCCACCGGTGCAAACAGCTGTGCCTGCCCGGCACCACTCACTGTGCCCTCTGGGCACTAGGAACCCCCAGATTATAGGGGAGCTCCTGTGAGGCCTCCTCGCACCCCTACAGCCTCACCCGGTCCTCCGGTATAAAAAAAACCAAAACCATGAGCCAAGCGGCTGCAACACAAACCAGAAGCCTACCAGCTTATAACACAAAGCTTGCACTCACTAGACTCTTCACCATGTTCCTCTTAGGGTTCTCTCTACCCCTGCATCATTGCAGCCGGTCTGCGTGGTCAGGCAGCAACCATCCATCCGGCCTGCTCAGCTCTCAGCTCTCCTGCAGAGCTCCTGCTCCTGCAGCTGTCTGGAGGGAACTACCTCCCAGGCTCTGGCCCAGGCTGTTTATAAAGGTCTGGCCCTGCCCCCTTTTTGGCCATATGACCTGCCTGGTTGCCCCAGCAACCGGCACCTGAGCTGCCCCGGTGATTGGCAGCTCCTTACTCCTATTCTAGGAACAGGGCACCTAAGTGTCCCTGTGACAAAGACTTAGTGGATGAAGCTTGGAGGCAGCGGGACGCTGCGCCAGGAGACGAGCACAGTGAAAGTGAAACCACAGCGAGTGGAGTCACCGTGGGTGACGATCAAAAAGAAAAAAACGAATGAGCTGGGAGGAGCCGGGAACAGCTCCACGTCAGCCTGGGGATGTTTTATACGAGTGTGCTGGGGCTGATTGCCCGGCCAGGTGCCTGGGGCCAGGATAAAAGACCCAGAGGAAGAACAGCAGGGGGGACCAAAAGTAGAGTCCCCAGCCAGCCTGGAGGGGCTGGAGCACATGAGTGGTTCCAGTGAGGGGACCTGGTGGATACCCCAGGAGGGGGTTCCCCCAAGAATGCAGGGCCAGAGAAGGCCAGAGGATTTACCTATAGGGTCAGCGTGGGCAGAGGAAGTTGACAGCAAAGTCTGGAGCCTGGCAGGACCTAGCAGTACCAGGATCCAGACATGGCTGATGGGCAGTGGATATCAAACCCAGGGAAGAGGCAACATGCCAGGGGACAGAATGGTGCCGAGGATGGATGCTGCATAGACAGAGAAAAGGGGGCTGTAGGCCATAAGATCCCAAGAGCCCAAGTTCCGAGAAGGTTCTGGACATCAACATTGATGACACAGGTGACAACATCGTGTTGGTGTTAGGTGGGGTGTAGGGGAGGCGGAGCCCCATAAAGGAGGAACATTGGGAATGAGGTGGGACCAAATATCATCCTCCCAATCCAAACAGAATTATCATCAAAGACATAGCAGGAAAGACCCCTGAGCGAACTGACCCAAAATCACTCAGTAACCAAACTGTTCATCCCAAAGAGCCACGGCAAGGTTCGAAAAGAATCCATACACACAGCATCCAGGAGAGAGGCATGGAAGCTTACAAACTGCAACATGCAAAGAATCACCAAAGATGCTGAAAAGGAACAAAATCCCTTCTAGTGTCCCTTCTTCTGTAAAACAGTTATTTAATTAAATGTTAACATGCAGTGGCCACATTCATCTTCTCTCATGGGTTATATGAATGCAGAGGTCAGTGAGATTTTGGTTTTTTCATCCCTTATTCCTTGAAGGCAAAAGAAAGGACCCTTAAGAATACAAATGATCAAGAAAGCTCAGTTGGAGGTAAGCAAACTCCAGCATCTATCCTCCTTAAAATTAAGGATTTTTTCCCTCCAATCCTGATTCAGATATCTAGCAGAAAAATCTAAGACCTTGTTTCATAGTTTCATAGTAGCTAGAGTCGGAAGGGACCTAGGTAGATCATCTAGTCCGACCCCCTGCCTTGGCAGGAAAGAGCACCGGGGTCAGATGACCCCGGCAAGGTGCTCATCTAACTTCCTTTTAAAAATCCCCAGGCTAGGAGCCTGCACCACTTCCCCTGGAAGCCGGTTCCAGGCCCTAGCCGCCCTGACTGTGAAGTAGCGCCTCCTAATATCTAATCTAAACTTACCCTCCACCAGCTTGTGACCGTTATTCCTGGTCACTCCTGGCAGCGCACGGGGGAACAGGGACTCCCCCAATACCTGCTGATCCCCCCTGACCAGTTTGTAGCAGGCCACAAGGTCCCCCCTTAACCTTCTCTTGTGGAGGCTAAACAGGTTCAGGTCCCGTAGCCTCTCCTCATAAGGCCTGCCCTGCTGACCCCTGATCATACGAGTGGCCCTCCTCTGGACTCTCTCCATATCGTCCACGTCCCTCTTGAAGTGTGGCGCCCAGAACTGGACGCAGTACTCCAGCTGTGGCCTGACCAGTGCTGCATAGAGGGGGAGGATCACCTCCCTGGACCTGCTCGAGATGCATCTGTGGATGCATGACAGGGTACGGTTGGCCTTCTTGACTGCCTCCCCACACTGCCGGCCCATGTTCATCGTGGAGTCAATGACAACTCCAAGAACCTTTTCCGTCTCCGTGCTGGCAAGAGGGGAGTTCCCCAACCTGTAAGTGTGGTGCCGGTTCTTCCTCCCCATGTGCAACACCTTGCACTTATCAGTGTTAAACCCCATCCTATTCTCATCCGCCCACCGTTGCAACCTGTCAAGGTCAGCTTGTAGCCTATTGCACCCTTCTAGTGCACCCACATCCCCCCACATCTTAGTGTCATCAGCAAACTTGAACAGGGTGCTTTCTACCCCCTCATCCAAGTCACTGATGAAGATGTTGAACAGTGCGGGCCCGAGGACCGAGCCCTGCGGAACCCCACTGCCCACGTCCTTCCAGGTCGAGAAGAACCCATCCACTACCACCCTCTGGGTGCGGCCCTCCAACCAGTTGGCGACCCATTTGACTGTGTGGGCATTGACACCACAGTCTCCCAGCTTTTTGATGAGGACAGGGTGAGAGACAGTGTCGAAAGCCTTCCGGAAGTCCAGAAAGACTACATCCACAGCAACCCCTGCGTCTAATGATTTGGTGACCTGATCGTAAAAGGCCACCAGGTTGGTCTGACAAGACCTGCCACTGATGAACCCATGTTGGTTTCAGAGACAGGCTTAAGAATTTCATCATGCAGAGGGTATTTTTGAAGTAATTAACTTGCTTTCCAACCCACTTCTGAACTAGAAAATTTCACTCTCATCTAGGTGATGGGTCAAAACACAAATAACTGTAATAAAAAGGACTTGCCCTAAAACATAGGCATTTGGCTAGAATATGAGGAATATCTGAACTCTTTGGCTCTAGTCACTGCTCAGCGCCTCACTGTTTATGACATTGGGTTGGTCACGTTTTACCTTCTCTTTCTTAATATGTAAGATTGGTTAAGGAGAAGGACCCTAGCAAGAGCAGGTACATCCTGCAGATAAGTACATGGCTGCACAGGTGGTGTCACCAGCAAGAATTTGGCTTCTTTGACCATGGGATGTGGTTCCAAGAAGAAGTATGGCTAGGAAGAGACAGTATCCACCTGGTGAAGAGAAGGAAGAGCATCTTTGCAGACAGGCTTGCTAACCTAGTGAGGATGGCTTTAAACTAGGTTTGCTGGGGGATGAAGAAATAAGCCCTGAGGTAAGGGGGAAAGCAGGGGACCTGGAGGAAGCAGAAGCAGAAGCAGGAGGCGGCAGCAAGGGAGGTCTCATTCTTCCTGAAAAAGTAAGGCAATTGGCTAATCACCTCAGGTATCTGTACAAGAATGCACAGAGCCTGGGAAACAAGCAGAAAGAACTGGAAGTCCTTGCACAGTCAAGGAACTATGATATGATTGGAATAACAGGGACTTGGTGGGATAGCTCACATGACTGGAGCATGTCATGGATAGGTACAAATTGTTGAGGAAGGACAGGAAGGGGAGAAGAGGAGTGGCACTGTATATAAAAGAGCTGTATGATTGCTCAGAACCCCAATATGAAACTGGAGATAGGCCTTCTGAAAGTTTCTGGGTTAAGGTCAAAGGGGATGTTGTGGTGTCTGCTATAGACCACCAGATCAGGAGGATGAAGTAGATGAGACTTTTTTCAGAAAACTAGTGGAAGTTTCCAGATCTCAGGCCCTGGTTCTCATGAGGGACTTCAGTTACCCTGCCATCTGCTGGGAGGGCAATACAGCAGTGCACAGGCAATCCAGGAAGTTTTTGGAGAGCATTGGAGACAATTTCCTGGTGCATGTGTTGGAGAGACCAACTAGAGGCCATGCTCTTTTTGACCTGCTGCTCACAAACAGGGAGGAATTGGTGGGGAATGTAAAAGTCGATGGCAACTCGAACAGCAGTGATTATGAGATGTTTGACTTCAGGATCCTGATAGAAGGAAGAAAGGAGAACAGCAGAGTATGGATGCTGGACTTCAGAAAAGTAGACTTTGACTCCCTCAGGAGACTACTGGGCAGGTTCCCCTGAGAGGCCAGTCTGAGGGGGAAAGGAGTCCAGGAGAGCTGGTTGTTTTTTAAAGAAACCTTACTGAGGGAGCAGGAATAAACCATCCCAATGTGCAGGAAGAATAGCAAATATGGCAAGTGACCAGCTTGGCTTAGCAGAGAACTCTTCAGTGAGCTTAAAGACAAAAGGAAGCTTATAAGAAGTGGAAGGTTGGGCAAACAACTAGGGAGGAGTACAGGAAACCCTCAGTATTCATGAACTTGGGATTTGTGGATTTGAATATTTGCGGTGCACTGCACCAACAGCACAGCTGTGCTTGTGGTGGATTGGAGTACTGCACTGAGCTCCTGGCTCTGGTGCTGCGCGAGGCGGGGGAGGGCAGAGCCAGAGGGTGGGCAGAGAGTGAGCACGAGGGATGGGGAGGGAGGCAGCGGCGGCGGCATCTTCTTCCCCGGAGGCAGCCGTGGTGGTGCTTGGAGTGTGCATGGTACAGCGGGGGGAAGGGATCAGTCCCCAGGCGCTGCAGGGGAGCCCCTCAAACAATGTGAGGGGAGCAGGGGGCAGTTGTGGGGTCTGACGGGGATCCCTATCAGTATTTGTGGATTTCGCCATTCACGGAGATCTCTAGAACACATCACCCGTGAATGGCAAGGGTCTCCTGTATAAGAATATTGCTCAGGCATGTAAGGATGAAGTCAAGAAGGCCAAAGTGCACTTGGAGTTGCATCTAGCAAAGGATGTGAAGGGCAACAAGAAGGGTTTCTACAAGTATGTTAGCAACAGGAGGAAGATCAGAAAAAGCGTGGGTCCCTTACCGAAGGGGGGAGGCAACCTAGTGACAGATGATGAGGAAAAGGCTGAAGTACTCAGTGCCTTTTTTACCTCAATCTTCACAGGCAAGGACAGCTCCCAGACAACTGCACTGGGCAGCACAGTTTGAGGACAAGACGAGCAACCCTCAGTGGTGAAAGAACAGGTTAGGGATTATTTCATAGTTTCATAGCTGTTAGGAGCTGGAAGAGACCTTGCAGATCACTGGGTCTAGCCCTCCCCTGCACTTGGGCAGGAAAGAATGCTGGGATCAGATGACCACCAGCAAGATGGGCACCAAGACACTTTAGAAAAGCTGGACATGTACAAGTCCATGGGGCCAGATGCCATGCATCTGAGGTTGCTGAGGGAGTTGGCTGATGTGATTACAGAGCTGTTGGCCATTATCTTTGAAAACTTGTGGTGATCAGGGGAGCTCCTGGATAATTGGATAACAAATATAGTGCCCATCTTTAAGAAAGGGAAGCAGGAGGATCCAGGAAACTGCAGACTGGTCAACCTCACCTCAGTCCCTGGAAAAATCAGGGAGCAGGTCCTCAAGGAATCCATTTCTCATCACTTGGAGGAGAAGGTGATCAAGAACAATCAGCATGGATTCACCAAGGGCAAGTCATGCCTGACCAGCCTGATTGGCTTCTATGTTCAGATAACTGGCTCTGTGGATGCAGGGAAGGCAGTGGACTTAATATACCCTGACTTTAGCAAGGCTTTTGATATGGTCTCCCATAGCATTCTTGGAAGCGAACTGAGGAAATAAGGATTGGATGAATGGACTGTAAGGCGGACAGAAAGCTGGCTGGATTGTCAAGCTCAATGGGTAGTTATCAGTACTCAGTGTCTAGCTGGAAGCCAGTATCAAGTGGCGTGCCCCAGGGGCCAATTCTGGGGCTGGTTTTGTTCAATAGCTCCATTAATTATCTGGAAGATAGGATGGACTGCAACCTCAGGAAGTTCACAGATGACACCAAGATGGGAGGTGAGGGGTAGTAGATATGCTGGAGACCACCAGATCAGGTAGGGCTAGGATTCAGAGTGACCTAGACAAATTGGAGGATTGGACCAAAATAAATTGCATGAGGTTCAACAAGGACAAGTGCAAAGTCCTACTCTTAGGACAGAAGAATCCCATGCACCACTACAGCCTGGGGGCTGACTGGCTAAGCACCACAATACAGAAAAGGACCTGAGGGTTATAGTGGACAATAAGCTGGACAAGAGTCAGCAGCGTGTCCTTGTTGGCAAGAAGGCTAACAGCATACTGGGCTGCATTAGTAGGAGTGTTGCCAGCAGTTTGAGGGAAGTCATTATTCACTCTATTCTGCACTGGTGAGGCCACATCTGAAGTACTGCGTCCAGTTTTGGGCCCCCACTATAGAAAGGGTGTGGACAAGCTGGAGAAAGTCAAGGGGAGGGCAACATAAATGGTTTGAGGGCTGGGGGACATGACATATGAGGAAAGGCTGAGAGAACTGGTTTATTTAGTTTGCAGAAGAGAAGACTGAGGGAGATTTGACAGTAGCCTTTAACTACCTGAAGTGTGGTTCCCAAGAGAATGGAATTATGCTGTTCTCAATGCTGACAGATGACACAACAAGGAGCAATCATCTCAAGTTTCAGCAAGGGAGGTTTAGGTTGGATATTAGGAAAAGCTTTCTTACTAGGAGGGTGGTGAAATACTGGAATGGAGCTAAGGAGAATAGTTGGGGAAGCACTGAGGTCCTGGAGGGGAGGGGAGTCAGGTGTCCAAGAAGAGTGGTCGCTCCTTAAGGAGATGATCCTCCAAGCCCAAAGGGAGGTAATCCCAACACGGATCAAAGGGGACAGGAGGACACAAAAGCCCCCATGGCTCACCAAAAGCATCCGGGAATGTCTCCTAGCTAAAAGGGAGGCGCACACTCAATGGAAGGGAGAGGCCATCACCAGGGAGGATTATACTGCAGTTGCTTGGAGCTGCAGGGGGGCAGTCAGGAAGGCCAAGGCGGAGATGGAACTGGGACTAGCTTCCCAGATCAAGGACAACAAGAAGTCCTTTTTTAAATACACTGGGGGCAAAAAGAAGGTTCCGGGTAACATGGGGCCCCTGCAGGACAAGCTAGGAAATTTGGTCGTCACACCAGATGACAAAGCTAACATGTTTAACAATTTCTTTGCCTCCATTTTCCTGAGCAGGGACTGGAACAGCCCCGCCCCCCCCCCCCCCGGGGTCCCCTTATACTCCAGGGGAGACGCACCTAAGCCAAGGGTTAGTGAGGAACTAGTTAGGGAACTTCTGGAGGGACTGGATCAAATCAGCTGGTCCGGACGATCTCCACCCCAGAGTACTGAGGGAATTGGCTGAGGTCATTGCAGGACCCCTTGCACGGCTTTACAAGCACTCATGGTGCTCTGGTGAGGTGCCAGAGGACTAGAAGAGAGCCAATGTGGTTCCCATCTTCAAAAAGGGGAGGAAGGAGGAGCCGGGAAACTATAGGCCAGTTAGTCTTACCTCAATCCTGGGCAAGCTTTTTGAGAGAATTATTCTGGCACATGTCCACAAGGGGCCAGCAGTGGAGATTATGCTTAGGGGCAATCAACATGGGTTCATTAGCAGCAGGTCCTGTCAGACCAACCTGGTCCTTCTACGATCAGGTCACCAAATTTTTAGATGCAGGGATAGCAGTGGACATAGTCTTCCTGTACGTTCGGAAGGCCTTCGACCTGTCTCTCACCCTGTTCTCATTAAAAAACTGGGGGACTGTGGTGTTGACACCCACACAGTCAAATGGGTTGCCAACTGGCTGGAGGGCTGCACCCAGAGAGTGGTGGTAGATGGGTCATGTTCGACCTGGAGGGATGTGGGCAGTGGGGTTCTGCAGGGCTTGGTCCTCGGGCCCACGCTGTTCAACATCATCAGTAACTTGGACGAGGGGATAAATAGCACCCTGTTTAAATTTTCTGATGACACTAAGATGTAAGGGGATGTGGGCACGCTAGAAGGGAGGAATAGGCTGCAATAAGACCTAGACAGGTTACAGGGGTGGGCGGATGAGAACAGGATGGGATTCAACACTGACAAGTGCAAGGTACTGCACCTGGGGAGGAAGAACCAGCAGCATACGTACAGGCTGGAGAACTCCCTTCTCGTCAGTACAGAGGCAGAAAAGGATCTTGGAGTCATCATTGATGCCAAGATGAACATGGGCCGGCAGTGTGGGGATGCAGTGAGGAAGGCCAACCGCACCTTGTCATGCATCCAAGATGCATTTCAAGCAGGTCCAAGAAGGTTATCCTCCTCCTCTGTGTGGCACTGGTCAGGCCGCAGCTCGAGTACTGCATCCAGTTCTGGGCGCCGCACTTCAAGAGGAGTGTGAACAACATGGAGAGGGTCCAGAGGAGGGTCACTTGCATGATCAGGGGGCAGCAGGGCAGGCCCTACGAGGAGAGGCTCTGGGACCTGAGCCTGTTCAGCCTCCACAAGAGAAGACTGAGGGAGGATCTAGTGGCCTGTTACAAACTAGTCAGAGGGGACCAGCAGGTATTGGGGGAGTCACTGTTTCCCCGAGCACTGCCAGGAGTGACCAGGAATAACGGTCACAAGCTGGCAGAGGGTAGATTTAGGCTAGATATCAGGAGGTGCTACTTCACGGTCAGGGCGGCTAGGATCTGGAACCAACTTCCAAGCGAAGTGGTGCTGGCTCCTACCCTGGGGGTCTTTAAGAGGAGGCTAGATGTACACCTTGCTGGGGTCGTTTGACCCCTGTATATTTTCCTGCCATGGCAGGGGATCGGACTTGACGATCTGCTCAGGTCCCTTCCGACCTAGAAACTATGAAACTATAACATACAGAAAAAGCAAAAATTTTCCATTAAGAAATGTGTCCAAAAGCAAGAAATATCATATTTCTGTCAATAAAAGTACAAAAAATAGGGTGTTTTTTTTGGTAAAATTGCTATAATCTTTGACCAGTAAAAAATATGTAGTAAATTGACCAATGAATAGACAATATTTGACCATCAATTGGCTGGCTTGCCAACCCTACTTTTAGGTGGTTTCTTTCAGAACAGGTTGACTGAATCAGTAAAAGGGTCCCTAGATTCTGTGGTGAAGAAGCTGGGTTCTTGTTTGTTTGGGTTTTTTTAGATAAAATGGCAGGACATTAAATTTAGGAAGATACAAACACTCTGCTTTGATTAAGTGCTGTAGGGACAGTTTAATACAGCACATACTCTTTCTAGATTTAGACTGTAAGGAGTTCCTAGAGAAGATGCTGCTAGAAATTACAAGTGTACAAATATCTTTTTACTGTGAGATAATGCAAACCACAAATACACTGCACATTTTATCTTCTTCAAAATTAATTAGGTGTTACTTTAAGCTATTTGCTGCTGGTCATTGCATCGTGTTGCTTTTGTTCCTTTAACATTCTGGTGAAATCATAGTCTGTATATTCAGTAACTGAGCAGATGCTTACATTGCCACAAATACCTGCTGTATTCTATAGTAGTCATGAGTTAATGTAAAATTTATAGACAGTGATACCACCATCACTGTCTTTTAAATTTAAGCCATTTGAGTAATTTCTGCATGTCATGCTTTTAGAGAGGATGTAATTTATACAGTATTTAAAGATCTTTCCAGGATGTCTTTAATATCTCGCCAACAAAATAACACTTTGTTTTATGCTTCCAAAACTTCTATAATACTTTAATAACGTCTCAGTAAATGAGGTTTTGGATGTCCTTGGAGAACAATTAGTCAAGATGGAAGCATAATGAAATGTACAGTTTTAAAGTTGATGATTTAACCAATCCAATTAGGGTCTATGTAGCATTTGCTTGTGCTGTTTTGATGATGATTTTTATGGAAATTAAAAAAAACAAGCTCTTTTGAACAGTTTATTGGAACTAATATTATTTTAGTGGATGGTTTTGAAATAATTTCTTTAGATCTGAATGCAAGGCTAAGTAGTGCTGAGATGTAGCCCGCTATCAGCTGTAGACAGTAGACTTCCATCTCTGGAAATCTGGATTCAGATCTAATAATGTGACATGTACAATGTGTCTTTAATCTAGTGTCCATATCTTTTTCTGCAAAATCCTCATCCAGCCTAGCACAATTAATAGTTACTATAAGAAGGCTGCAGTTAGGGCTGACCCTTAAAGCAAACCCCAGGACTAGCTAAGGATTCTCCATTACAAAACTTAATACCTTGGTGGCTGGGTTGTTGTGATGCTACTCCAGCCAGAAAAATAACTAATTAAAAAAGGCCAAAAGAACCCTATAAATATTTTATAATATGAAAGACAAGTCCTAAATTAAATATTTCACTGAATAAGCTTATTTAATTATGAAATGTAAAAAGATGCGTTGTGTAAAATGAAATACTTGAAATTCTGTATGTAAAGCCAATAATAAAATAACTTACTCTCCAGTCTATTAACTAGTTAATCCTACTGCCCAGTTTTCTAAGGGCAGGCTATTTTTTTTTCCTGTGAATAGCTAGCCTGTTCTTACTTAGCACAGGTCTTAAAAATTGACAACATTTGATGTAAAAGCATGGATGACAGGACCCCTACAATTTTCTACAGTTCTGATCTAAAGATATGTGATGTAACCTCCTGCAAAACAGATGTGGAATAGAAATATAGATTTTTAGTTTTACATACTGGAAGGAAAGAAAGAAATACAATATTATGTTCCGTCATTCATATTTCATCTGCTGCTTCCTGTTCTGAGCTCAGTTTATGACTTTTGTTTTTGAATCAGTCATACTGACTATGTAATAGTAAGGTTTCATATGGTAAGGTTCCATATAGTCTCTGAATTGCCTTTTTTTGTTTTTTTTGTGGCTCCAGTTGTTTGGTAATTAAATTAAGCCATTTTTTCCCACTGGGATTGCAACAATAGTGTCAGCATCCTGTAATCTGTCAAATCCTTTTGAAAGCTCCTTCATTGGCTTCTGTAAACCAAGTCTTTATGGAGTTTTCATTTAAAAAAAAGAAAGTTTAGGATCTTTTTTAAATTAAACCTTTGTGCTTTCTGCAAATGTCAAGTTATAATAGTTCATTGCAAATTAAATATGTAGATGCAATATTTCTGAGAGTTCCATCAAGTGTCTGGTATCCCCTTTTTTCAGTCCACCACACATGAGATTGATGAGGGTTGTGAGAAGTATTTGGGCTTTCACATTCTGCTATATAATTTGTGTTTGGTGAGGTTAATGATGTGTAGAACAGCCGTATTCAAAAATTTAGTCTTCATTTTAGTCTGCTTATGAAAGCTATGGCAAAAGATCACCATTGCCATACTAATCACTGCTTTCTTAGATGGCATCTGGAACAGCTTGAATGCTATTTGGTAACTTTTTTTTCTTCTTCTTAAAGTATAAGTTGCATTAAATAGGAATTTATTTTTCCCTGCACATATGCTTTTAACCATTATTAGGTCATATCTCATCTTTGACGAACAGTATTGCATTAATTTTCATTTTTATGTTTTTAGTTCTTTGATTTTTCTCTTTCTTTACTTGTAGCATCTAGTGATGGTCTGACCATTTACATTTGTAGTGGTGTATCCAGACCTACTTTACTTACTTCCTGATTAGAAAAGAAGTGTCAGACTGTTCTTTTTATCGACTTTAGGTTTTTGTTTCAATTCTTAAGAGACAGTTGCCAACAGATCCTTGCCATTTTTCTGAGGAACAGAAGCAGTTCTTGAATGGAAGTGTTGAAGAGGTGCTGGTAGGCCAGAAACAAGCATGTTAAATTAGTATTGTGGCTATGTTTTGATGATGAACATGTCATAGCAAAACTTGCAGGATCCTGAAAATTTATAAATGAGCTCTCCAACCTTAATAGACTTTGAGAAGCTAAGGGAACTGGTAGGCAGTATCCCCTGGAGGGCAAATCTGAGGGGAAAAGGAGTCCATGAGAGCTGTCTGTATTTTCAAAGAAGCCATATCAAGGGTGTAGGAGCAAACTATCCCGACACACTTCCCAGTCTTTCAGTACAACTGGAAATCAGCCTCACTAGACACCAATTTCTTCAGTGAGTTGAAAAAGAGGAATCCTACCAAAAAGTAGAAGCCTGGTTATATCACTAGGGGAGAGTATTAGAATATTGCATGGTATACAGGGAGAAAATTAGGAAGATTAACACAATTTGAAATGCAACTGGCAAGGGACATAAAAGGTGATAAAAAGGGCTTCTGCAAATATGTTAAAATTAAGAGGAATACAGTGACACTGTAGGTCCCTTATGCACTACAGAAGGAATCTAATTATGGATGATGCAGAGAAGACTGAAGCATTTCATACCTTTTTTTACCTGTCCTCACAAATAATGTCAGCTACTAGTTGATAAGTGCCAGAGGTGCAAAATAGGTGGGGACCCGAGGGCCTTGGGCCCCATAGGAAAGAGGGCTGTCACCTGAAATGTGTAAAACAGTCCACATGTCTATCATCTTAGGGCCCTCTAAGAGTATGGAAGGAATTGGCTTAGGTAATTTCACAGCCATTGGCTATTGTTTTTTGAGAACTCATGGAGGTTGGGTGAGGTCCCAAATGATTGGAAAAGGGCTAATATGGTGCCCATCTTCAAGAAAGGGAAGAAGTATCCAGGGAATTACAGACCAGTTAGCCTGATCTCTATGCCTAGAAAGATCATGGAGCAGGTCTTCAAGGAATCCATTGTGAAGCACCTAGGGAAGAACAAGGTGATGATCAGGAACAGCCAACATGGATTCACCAAGAGCAAGTCATGCCTGACCAACCTAATTTCTTTCAATGGTAATGTGACAGCACCTGTAGATAGGGACAAAAGCAGTGGATGCCTTGACTTTAGCAAGACTTTTAACACTGTTTCTCATGACATTCTCAGTAATAAGCTAAGGAAATACAGATTAGACAAGTACTGTAAGGTGCATATATAAGTAGTTGGATTGTGGTGCTCAACAAGTAGTCATCAATTGCTCAATGCGTAAGTGGGAGGAGGTATCAAGGGGGTTTACTAGGACTCTGTCCTGGCCCTGGTATTCTCTAACATATTCACTGAAGATGTGAATGATGGGACTGAGTGCATGTTCAGCAACATGATATCAGGTTGGCTGGAATTGCAAATACTATGGAAGGTACAGCTAGGATCCAGAATGACCTAGGTAGACTGAGGAAATGGTTCACAATCAACCAGCTGAAATTCAGCAAGGACAAGTGTAAAGTCCTGGGGTGGAATAACTTCATGTACAAATACAGCCTGGGGAATCACTAGGTAGGCTGCAGTACTGCAAGGAAGGACCAAGTGCTTAAAGTAGACCATAAATTGAATATGAGCCAACAGGATGTTTGTAAAAAGGCCAACAGCATACTGGGTTGTTTTAACAGGAATGCGACTTGCAAATCAAGGGAAGTGATTCTTCCACTCTATTCAGCATTGGTGAGGCTTCACATGGGGTGCTATGTCCAGTTTTGGGCACCACACTTAAAAAAAAACATGGATGGATTGGGAAGGGTCCAGTGCAAAGCAAAAATTTATCTGTGGCTGTAGGAGACAGGACTAGGAGCCTTGAGCGACAGAAGAGGAAACTGAGGTTGGAGATTAGGAGGAATTTTCTGACTATGAGGGTGGTCAAGTACTGGAACAGAGTACCTAGAGAAATTGTGGGATCTCCATCCCTGGAAATTTTCAAGATGAGGTTTGACAGACACTGGTTTAGTTATGGATGATCCTGCCTTGAGCAGGAGGCTGCATTAGATGACCTTATGAGGTCCCTTCAGGTGCTACTTTTCTATGACCATATTTAGTTTAATTCAACACCACATTTGATCTTGTGAAATGTCAAGAAACTGATTTGTTGCACATTTTGAGATAAGCATAGATCCTTTATATCTTGCTGAATAACATTTCTTCACAGTGTTTACTTTTTACTTAAGCTAAATATCTGTTTTTATGACTTCAGTCTGTTCAAGCACTTGTTTTCTGTCATTTTTTTCAACTTCAGTCATAAATTCATACATTCATTCCTATTTAGTCATAACTAAACACTGGTAATCTACTGCAGTATTAATCGGCAGTTGTCACATTCATTACAGTTGGAATAAAAAACAACCACCTAGTGAAATCCTCTCAGAAGACTGCAGGCATAAAATTAGGATGAGCTTTCCAGTATTCTGGAGGGTCACATTTTCATGTGTCCAACCTACTTTCTAGAAGTGTCTGTATGCTAGAAAACCAAGTGCTACTTACAGAGCTGTCGCTAGGGTATGCGGGGCCTAGGGCATATCAGCCTGTGCAAGTCAATCTTCTAAATTTCAGTGCGAGTGCGTGGCTAATTTCCCTAGTTGGCTTTGAAAGTCAGTGTTTCTTCTATCATAAAATCTTCAAATACATGTCATATTTCTATAAATACTTCACAATTCCAAATTCTAAGAAATTCAAACAACAGATCCTAATAACCAGAACTGCCTGGCAGAGCCAACCCTAGGGAGGTGCAGGACCCTGGGGCAAATCAGCCTGTACGGGGCCCCCTTAACATTGCGAGGAGATATGATACTCCTGCAAATGGGCAGGGGTGTCTCCGTGCTTCTTCCGTGTGCAGGTCTGAGCCGCCAGCTACAGGCAGGGCCTGTGGCAGTTGCCCCGATTTGCTGTACCCTGGGGATGGCTGGTACCTGCATGCTTTCTTTCAAAAATGCCTCCTGTTTTGTATTTAAGTGGTAGAACTGAAAGCTTATATACCCAACAGTAGTCTGAATGGCCTTGGTCAAAACCATCAATTGCTTTTATGCTTACTGTTTTTGTATGTTTATTATTTTTTTATGCTTACTATATATTTTTTAAAAGGATGCAAAACTCATTTTCAAAATCCAGTGCTTATTTTGATCAAATAAATGCAAGATTCCTTCAGTAAGAAATATGGTGGTATTCAAATATGTATGTTATATGAAGTAAAAAAATATGCCATTCACCTTAAGGTAAATATAGCCATTCAGGAAAGAATCACCCTATGCATCAACAGAAAGCAAAGGAATACTGATGAGGGACTAGTATTGCATAGGAAAACTTGCAGGTAACAGTAAATGGGGTACTGACCGTGAATCAAGAATGGACTACTGTCACAGAAGACAAAAATTATTATATTATATTAGGTTATGATGTTCTTCAAGCAAGTTAATTCTTTTTGGTGTACTCTGAATTAGTTAAGGCTTCTGGTTTATGCACCTCATTTTAAAAAAAGAGGCACAAAGGAGCAACTGAAACTCATAAGAACTAAAATGGAAGTGTGAGGTCATCATACAAAAATTTCTTGTTGTCAAAAAATCCCATTGTCTATTATATGATCAATGGCAGACTTTTATGTGACTTTCAGTTTCAGTTGGCTGGGTGAAGGAACTGGTATCTGAGACTAACATTTCAATATTAGCAAAATAATATAGTGGTCTGCCACTATGTTGACAAACTGGTCCAGACAAAAATTGTTTTTTGTATTGTTAGCTTTAATACTATTTCTGAGGAAAATACATTTATTTTCCACTTTTGAATAATTTATCTTTTTGTGTTTGTTTGTTTTTAATTCCAAGGCACAAATGTCAAAAATAGTGTGAATATGATCTATTCAAAATACAACCAAATGGATAATTTACAAAAAGTCCTGTGTTACATTCATAGTGTGGAGAAACTGAGGGAAAATGAGTGGCAGCAGGTCACCAACAAATTATTTTTAAAATCGTTCTTTTGTACTTTTATGCCCATACCTAGGATCCATTGAGTAGTTGAGTAGCTGTAATTTATGTATTGAAAACTGATTTTGGTTGTAATGATGTTACTAATTCTATTCCTGATGTTGTTGATATCCCTAACATGCTCTGTGTACTGAAAGGGAGTATTGCATTAAGTAGCAGAACACAGAATGTGCATATTTTTCAGATTAATCTCTGATCCTTATACAGAACTACCATATTTACTTGCATACAATACCTACCCTCTTCCTGAAAATTAGCTGCTAGAAATTGGGGTATGTATCTTAAATGCAGAAATGTGGGGAGCAGAGAGCTCAGTTTGTATCTTAAATGCAGAAATGTGGGGAGCAGAGAGCTCAGTTTGTATCTTAAATGCAGAAATGTGGGGAGCAGAGAGCTCAGTTTACCTAACCCCTCTTCTCAGACTCAGTGGGCAGTCAGAAGCACTTGCTGTGTCCTGCAGCTAGGGGGTTAACAAAGCAGCTACAGGTTTTTTATTCCCCTCTTACTGAGGCTGTCTGTGTTTTCCGTGAAAAAATATGTACCAGTATTTTCAAGGAAAGATAGTTATTTCCTTCATTCCGCCTTCCAAAAACAAGGTGTATATCTTATTTAGAGGCATGCTGTATACAAGAAAATATGTTGTTTGTTAAAAATAAACATCTAGGTAGCTATTTATGTGATCCTAATTACCTTAGTGTCTAAGCATCCTGATATTACAAATGGATGCTATCCTCATAGAACTCCCATGAAGTACTGTTTCCATTTTACGGGTGATAGCTTGAGGCACACAGTAGACTAATGACTTACCCAAGATTATAGAGATCTCTGATATATAGGATGGAATTGAATGCAGGTCTTAGAGCCAGTTTCTTATCTCCTAAGCTGTCAGCTACCATGTACATTTAGTAGAGAAAATTCAAATGGTGCTAAGCAATTTCCCATATTTTTTTTAACTTCCTCTCACTATTTCAATCCACCTGTCTATAGGAATCCTAGTCCGACATCTAACCGGTCAGTAGTGTGCTACGTTGACAGTAGCTGGCTAAACCACTTGTTGATACAACATTTTTGTAAAGCGTATTGTATCCTTCATTCCATGTAGTTAGTCCATTGGAAGGTAATAGTCTTTTCCTACTGCTAGATTTTGACGTTTCTCCTTTAATTCAAGCAGCAGAGTTCAGTGGTTTTTGGTGGTGAAGGCCTCAGGCTGAAACCTTGCTAACTTATGGTACAAGTCATTAAATATGCACCTTCTAGTGGCTATTTCATGATATTTAACTTCTCTGTGTTAAATATTCCCAGGTGCAGAGAACCAATGAAAGCCACATTATAGTGCTTAAACCCTATGGTAAAGGTTCATGGAAAACTGCTGGAAGAGTAGGTTAGCTGGGCACCCTCAGTTAGTCCAGTGAGGAGATGGGTCCTTCCCAACTTGTTGTAGGGTTAGAGTATTGTTGTAGCCATAACGGTCCAGGAAATATGCAAGAAGCAAAGGCCAGCTGAAGAGATGGGCACTTTGTACTTGAAAGCTTATTTAACATCTCTCCCAACTATACAATCAGTCCAATAAAATATATCACAACAAAACAAAACAACCTCCCCACCCGGTTGCTTCCCCATTTGTGGAGTGGGCACAGACCAAGTGGGAAATCAGAAACAATTATTTAATAGATGTTAATAGATTTCACATTAGAACTGGAAGGGACCTCAGGAGATCATCAAGTCCAGCCCCCTGCCCACACTCTCATTAGATCTTCCATACCAGCAGAGATCAGGTCAAGACTTCAGCTCCAAATGGTGATCTGACTATAAAACTAGAGGCCTATCATCACATATATCTAGGCTGTAGAATAAACCTAAACAGGTAGCCATAACTGACCAGCACAGACTTTAGGAGGCAAGAACAAAGTCAGCCATTTTCATCCCCCTCCTGCATTTATTCTACAGGCTTTATTCCCAGCTATGCTGACTTTTTTTTTTAAAACATTACCTCAACTATGAAATCTAAAGTGGGAAATTATCTCTTAAAGCAGCATTTCTCAACCCATGGGTTGCAAGAACATTTGGAAGGGTCACAAGTGAGTCCCAGAAAAATGCAGGAAAGCACAGGTTTTCCCTTGCAGGCGGGCAGCATTCCAGCCTGCAAGGAGCTGCTTGGGGCAGTTGGAGGCAGCAGGAGCATATGCATCTGTACACATGCATGTACATAGCCAGCATGCAGCCAGGCAGGGTCATGGAAACAGCCCCAGCAGCTGGACGCAGGCAAATGTATACTGGTGCTAGGGGAAGGTGGTTGGGTGCCAGGGCTGCAAATCATGGTATTTTTGTTTAGATTCTGATCCATAAGTCAGCCCATAGACTAATATCTAATTCCAGGTTCTTGCTCCAGGTGAGAGGGATAGATTTTGCTTTTTACTCTTTCCCATATCTACAAAGGCAAATATCTGAGATTTATTTAACTGAGCCCACTGAAAATAGAGGGCACTTATCCTTGAAACAGTTACAGAGATAGTGGTTTCAGAATATAGTGCATGCTCTAGATCAAATTTTAGGTTTAGCACAGCAATTCTCTTTAAGTGGAGATGTGCTCATTAGTGAAGGGCTTGTCTGAAAGTGTGACTCATTTATCTGTTATTAGGGTCTTCAATTAAGTTGTGTTAGCCCTCTGAGGTCCTGGGCTCCTTCTTTGAAGCCCCTGTCCAAATCTCTTCTTGATCCACTATTTCTAGGTAAAGTGAAGAGGATATATATTCCTTTACATTGATTAATATTCTCATTTTCTGAGCAGGGTAATGCCCTTAAGTGAGACAACTGCATGTTTACTTGAGAATTACAATGTTAAGGAAAATGTGGTATAAACAATTTTATACTGAATGTGACTTCTTAACAAATTTAGTTTCAAGAGCTGTTTCCCTTTTTTTAGCACTGTATTTAAAGTAAAAATTTTAAGAAAATTAATAGTCACTGTCAGACTTCTTGATTAGTTTGCCTTTATCTTAAACCCACATTCTTTCCCATTCCACTTTTTATTACTGTGCATTATTTACATCAGAAATTCTGCATCAGGAAACTAAAGACTATACTAAAATGTATTTATGCGAAGGAAATTAGTGCCAGCTAATATGCTAGGTTTTTTTGCTCCATTTTTCTTCTGCATCTTGTTTTTATAATTGGCCCAAATTGTGTCCTGTGTTGGGAGCTTGGCAGGCTGAGAGGGCTGTAGACTGGAGAAAGACTTGTAGGACAACTTGTTTATGAGCCTGCATATGTTTGGGATCTGGCAGAAAGCACTACTATGGTGACTGTTAGCTGGTATTTGACTAATAGAATATATAAAATCTTAGCTTGTTGAACATGTGACTAAATAAAGGCAAAAGAGATATTTATCCGAATGGGTATAATTTCTGTGCAGCAAGAATCAGCATTCCCCTAAATATTTCCTAAGTGACTGTCCACACAAGGAATGGTTTTCTGGGTGAATCATGCAATTCTTTGTTGACTCATGTTATAGAGAAATGGAGAGAACACAGTCCAAGATGGTAAGAATTTGTTTAGGAATAGAACAATGGATCATGCTTATTTACATTAAAATCCAGAAACTGTAGCCATTACAATTCACTTTTTACAATGCCAAGGATTTATGAAATATGTGTTTCCTGAAAAAAGCAGAGGCAACTCTGATATGAGAATACAATATTGCATGTCAAACTGTGACCTTACCTGAAATCTCGAAATAAACAGTATAAGTACAGGGGACCACAATTAAGAGAAAATCCAGGTGCTAGAAGAAATAGTGTTTTTAATTCTGCAGGAGGCCATACTGAGACAGTTCCTCAGCTCGGTGTCATAGAGCACCAGGCTGTTGGAGAATTGAGCTTTTGGATGACTGACACCTGTGGCAAATGGAAACCAAAAAGGCCTTTTTGTAATGGTCAATTTACTGGCCATTGCTTTATGTCTATCTCAGTTTCCCTTGTAGTTCCAAATGGCTGTGGTATTCTTTTGATTTCCTGTGGATGTTGCTGTGTGCTATTGTGCTCTGAAGTTTCACCTCCCACCCCTATATTAAGTGGGGAGTGAAAGATTCTGAAGGCAAACCTTTAGTAAACCACATAGAGATCAACTTGGAAGAAAGGTGCTAAAGAGCATGGTCACATAAATCCTGCATGTGCTGTATGACTTGCCTGAAATATTTGGACAGAAAAATCCTATCCTTCTGCTGTAATTGCAGAACCATTAGAAAAGAAAAGACGAGCCACTGTATTTTTAGTTGCCATGAATCCTATTGCATGAGTATTATCAAACTGAGACTATGTGACAACCAAACCATCATTTTGGCTGTAGGACACCACACAGTCACCAAATCTATACCTCTAACTATTGTTGCTCCCCCCCAGTCAGTACAATTCCTGATGCCTGATTTCTGAGAGGGGGATTTTGGAACTCTGCATCTCTTGTTTAACATGGCAGCTCTGAAAGCCCAGACACATTTCACATCCAATCTACTAGATTCAGGTCACAATTTTATTGTAAAGAAGTCATTTCTGCTCTCCGTGGAGGGTCCCAGCAGTGGGCCGAATGAGAGGGATAATTAGGAAGAGCGGTGGGACACCCCAACCCAGCCATTCTGGTTGTCCACCAAGGATTTTGCAAATCCGAGCTCGACTCATCTGTTTAAACATCTGTGCCTCCTCTTGTCCGTGCAACTTGTCCCTAGGTCTCTCTCCCTCTCGCTTCTCCGTGTATCGCGCCTGTATTTTGGTGACACGGCTCCTAATTGAGGAAATGCAATCGCTGCTCATGCCGCTCTTTTGTGCACCGCAGTGAGATGAAGCCGGCTGTCATCTTTCCCCGACCGATCCGGCCCTCCTTGAAATGCAGCTCACAAATGCCTGGAACCGCAGGGTAGTGCCCGCGCCGGGAGGCAGGCAGGCTGGCGTGCGGCGCTCCGCAATGGAGCCGAGCCCTGCCTGCCCGCCCGCCCGCTTCCTTTCCCCCCTGCCTTTCCCCCCACTTTTCCAGGCGGCCGGCTCCAGCTCGCTTTCTTGACGTCATGTCTGTAGAAAGGTTTCGGCAGGCGCAGTGAGAGGGGAGAGGGAGCACGTTAAACTTTCACATCAAGTCCGCCGGCTCCCGGAGCAGGGCGCGAGGCTCTGCGCGCTGCCGCCGCCGCAGCTGGAACATCTGGAAGTGTTCAGGGTGTCTGTCTGTCTGTCTGGGAGAGGGGAGGGAGCGAGGGGCTGGGACTCGGCTCTCTCCCTCTCTCTTCCTCTGCAGAAACAGCTCCCTGCCAACACAACGCACTCGGAATGGCTTTGAAGAGGAGGAGCAGCAGCCTTTGAACATCCCCCCCCCCTTTTTTTTTCTCTCCGTTGCTTCCTCTGATAGTTCGTGGATTTAAAAAAGACATTGACTCCTCAGAGATTTGTCCTGGATGCTCCCCCCCTCCCCGTTTCTTCCCCTTCTTGCTCTTCTTCTTTTTTTTTTTCTTTTTCTTTTTTTTTTTTTTTTATGGTTTAGCAGCCAGAGGTGCTGTGCTAAATTCTTGGAAGGGGCCCGGATGTACTGAGGATGCATTGCAATTTCACTAAAGGAGGCAGTAGTGGAAAGGATCCGTTTTTGGTGTTTGATGCAATAATGGGAATCAGGTAATATAATACAAGGGGAAATACTGCAGCTCCTTTTTTACCTCGCATTTTCCCGAGCCGATCTTTGGAGGGATTTAATCCGGACTCCTTTTAAATGGTCAATGAAAACAAGAGGATGTACATTCCGGAGGAAAACCATCAAGGTAAGGAGGAGGTTTGCCCCCTACGCTTCCCTGCCCGGTGCTGCCACGGCCGAGGCAAGGCGGGGGGAGAGCAGGCTCTGACCCCGATTTCCATCCACATCATGCCGATGGCATCAGGCGGGGCTGTGGCAGCGATCTCGGCAGCGGTGGCTGCAAGCCCCCGAGGACCATGTGTCTGGGATGAACTAGCAGGCAAGGAAAAGTTGCCCGGGTCTTGTCTTGAAGCAGAGACGCGGCCAAGGGGCGCCCGATGGACGGAGCCGGGAGTTTGGCTGGAGGCAGAGGGCATGGGCCGGGCAGCAGCGCTAGGTCGTGCCGGGGGAGCTGGCACCGGGGCTCTCCACCGACGCCGGGAGAGGGGCCCTCGGCTCCTTATGGCCATCCTCATCCCTATCCTGCTATTTCTGACATCTCTGCCCAAGGGGAGGGGATGGAAAGACCTCCCGGCGCTGGATGGGGCATCTCGGGGAAGGCACCTGGCAGCCCGACTCCATCTGATGCCCAGTTCAAGCCGCGATGAAGCCGAAGGGTGGGGGCTGCCATGAAAGTTGAGCTGCCCTTCAGGCAGACAAGGGTCTTTGGGTAAATCTGATCTCTTTTATTCCCCACAACTCCAGAGCTGCCCTTTAGGCAGGGGTTGCTCAGCCACTTCCCCGCCATCCCCCCGGACTGCCCGCGCCATGGGCATCGAGGCCGATCACTCCCCTTCAGCACTAGGCAGCGCTTCCCCTGCCCACGAGAATAAACTTTGCCCAAGTCTCGAGGTCTCTCCCCACACCCCCTCAAGCCGCCTTGCTTGCAGTTATTTCTGTCTTGTCCCAATGCCCCCGAGCAGGTCTTGGTGCCCACCTGGTTCTTGGGGAACAGATCGAGCCCTCTCTTTCCCCAGCCCTGTAGCTGGGTCCAGCTGTTTTCCAGCCTGCAAACACCAACCCCCCCCCTCCCCCCGGTCAGCGTAAGTAGTTTCCCCCAAGCCTCCCTGCATTTCCTGATAAGGCAGCCTCTCAGTTGTACTGGTGCGTGCCTAGACCTCTTGTGTCAGAGGCTAACTTGTGTGCCTGCCTGGGACTCTTCTTCCTTTGCTCCTGCTGGGGGCGGGGGGGGGTCTTGCCTTTCAAGCCTGCAGTAAACCATTTCTGCTTGCCCACAGCGTGTCAAAGCGGTGGGAGAACTGCTCCACTTGGCACCAGGAAGGTGTTTTTTGATCTTTCCCCCACCACACACCTATTCCTCCTAATCTCCCCCTCCTAAAGACATACTGGCTGTAGTAGGCTGCAGTGGTGGAGGAACAGGTCGATCTCAGCGATCACCCTCCCTTAGCGCGAAATGCAGATCAAAAAAGAAAAACAATCAAACACCCCCAGTCGTTCTTCTCAGATGGAGTGGGTGGGGAGAGAAATCAGCCCCTCATGTAAAGGTGCTCCTTTTTTTTTCTCCCTTGTGCAAGACCCGAGTGCTTTGCACATGCAGTAGCAGGCACCAGCGGGCTTCTGCTCCAGTGCCAGAGCTGGTAGAGTGGACGACGAGCTCAGCCTCCATAGCAATATGCCAACGCTATGGCAACCTAAATCCAGCTCCCTACTTATCAGCTGCAGTGATTATATAATTGGAGGAGCAGTTTTGCATCTGTCTCTGGATGCGGATTGTCCCTGCTCCTAGGTGAAAGAGCAACTTGTAAAGCAAACAGAAAATTACGCAAACGGGGAAGGTAGTTCTAGTCCCTCATAGAGCCGGGCTGGCATTTGTTTACAATCTATTTTTTATTTTTGTAAATGGAAGGAGCTTGAAAGGTTGAATGGCTGTATAGGCAAAGATGATCAGCCAAAGCAAACCCATTCCACTATGCAATAGAGTAATTAGAGCAAACACGAATGCTAAAAATGAAAGGCAGAGACTAAAAAGCAGAGTCCAAGGGAAAACCTTGTGCTACCAGGTTGCTCTCCACCACATATATGAAACAGGATTGGCTTAGAATACTAGAATGTCTTGCCCTTATATTCCCCACCTGTTGACAGTGAGTAGGCCAATGAAAGGCACATCTTTATGTCTGCTTGAAGTTTGAGCGGCCTGACTAGGCCTCTTCTTGTAGGTGCTTTCTACTCATGTTGACATCCCATTAGCCTGTTACTTGGTCTCCTGTTGTGGAGACTAGATAACAAATGATCCAAATTAGAGAAGGCTATTTAAAGAAAAAAGACTAGCAAAGGCCTTTTGGTCAGTTAAAGATTTTATGATTAAAAATGTATTGTGAACAATATGTCTTTGGCTACATTGTATTCTTAAGCATTACTATATATAGCTTTATAATATACTTATATTAGCTCTATAAATGTAGTTTAGAAACACAAGAGTGTATTTTTTGCTCTGCAATCATGTTTTCCTAATTTTAGGAAATTAGAAATATGGATTTACTGTATTGTCAGCACACTCTCAATACACAGAAATGGGAGTTGTCAAACCTAGTAGTTTTGTTGTTTCTTGATGTTTAGGTACTTTTCAGTGTTTAATTTTCCTACACAATGGGGTACATTTCAGTAATAATAAATTATTCATTGTTACCATAGATTATATGTTTATTTAGAAGAAAACAACAAGCACAACAAAAGGCTTTTAAAACTAACTACATTACATTTAATACACATATGGGACCTGCAGTAATATTAGATGGGCAACATTAGTGCATCTCATTATTCTGCTTTGCAAATTTTCTCTGATAATATGAAATAGAAAAAGGGTCTGTAGAAGTATGTTTACAATGGCTTAAAAGGCACAAGGGAGCCAACCTACTCTACAAGTTTAACTCTAACATGCAATCATCTAGTTATTTTATGGCTTGTGGTTCTGGCATGGGGAAGGGTCTTTCTTGGTTGGGATTTGTTGGCTAAGTAGCAAACAAAATAGTTTTAGTTCTTGTTTTTGTTTGTTTTTTAAATAGTTCAGCTTTAGGGGTTATCAATATGGAAGTAAGAGCTTGGGGTTGTCTGAGTACTGCCTCTTCCAGAAGGTGGCACTACAGGGCTATGGAGTCAAGAAGTCATAAAAGAAAGTAATATTTAGCAGACTGGACCTAGAATCCTCACTAATTTGTACCCAGCCTCTTGTAAGGATCATCTACTTTTTCAGAAGTGAAGTCCTGATATAGTCCAGGGGTCTAGATATGCATCCATTCTAGAAGGAAATTCATTAGTACTAAGAACCTATGTTAGGTCATCTTTTCCATGTAATGATCTTCTGAGTGAAAATCCATTTCTGATATCAGGTCTAAACTGTTCTTCATTCAATTTCAGTTAATGCCTTTGGGCTTTGCCCTTGTTCCATAGTTTGAATAGATTCTACCTCCTCCTTGCAGAACCCTCTTGGGTATTTGTAAACCATAATTAGGTCTTCTTGCAGTCTCCTTTTCTAGCCTACACATATTTTGTTCTTGAAACTGTTCTTTATAAGGCATGCTCCTCAGGCTTCAAAATATGTCTTTATCTCTTAAATAAAGGCTATATTAACTAGTGCTGTAATTTACAAGAAACTGCTGATAATGAGAGGGTCAGGTCACTAATATACTGAAAAGACACTTTTTGACTAAAGTTAGGGTCATGTGACATCTGGTGTGGCAGAAGAGAATACACTAACTCAAGGGCAAACAACATTTTTCTTAACCTTTCAGATGTAAATATATAGGTGATTGCATACACTTCACAGATGATTTCAGTTTATGGGTTGGAATTTGTCTCAGGCAGTTACAACATAAAACCAGTGGAGATATAGGTTCAAAAATATTGGATGTCTGCTCTAGTTTTCTGGTGTATTTTCAGGGTGTTATTTTAATTTCCTGTACTTTTTGAGGGGAATTTTGGTTGTATGGAAACTCCACTCTTTCCATAATTATCAAAGGCTCAGATTAGCACTGTTTCTTCATTTTGTGCTTTCATTTTTTTGCTGTAAATGTCTGAAAATAGAAATAGAATAAAAACTGTTTCGTGAAGCATAAAAATTGACTGTTGTGAAACTGTCCTGATCTGAAATCTTGTTTCATGTTCAAATATTGGAAAAAAGATTTTAATCACTGTTTTGAAATGTTCTATCATCCTAATTCTGTTGCATTAACATTAAATAGCATTATTGTTAAAGCACAATCTTCCTCCTCAAAGTCTTGGAACTTTGTCGGGGTATTAAATAAAATACAAAAACCATTAGTTCAAACATTATAAAATACATGGTAACACTGTAGCTATGCTGAACCTAATTCTTTTAGGACTTTTTTAAAAGGGCAGGTATGATAAGTGGAAGTGGATATGTAGGTGGAGAAATGGAGTTCTGTATTGTAAAGGCTATTGCATCTACTGACATAAGATATGGAGGTGCAGCCCCAAAAAGATAGTTATGTCAGACAGTTTATCCAGGCAAGAGCTAGTTCACTGAAGGTGTCTCAGTTTTAGGCAGGTTTTTTTCTATCAAGAGCTTTAAAAATGAGTAATTGCTAAAGGAGAAACTCCCAAATTGGGAAAGAACCAATTCAAAACATTTAGATGGTGATTTAATCCAAACAAGCCTCTCTTTCTAAGGTGTAGTTGGATGAGAAACATTCACAAGTATATGCCCTAAACTCTGTACTCATATTGAGAGGCTTTAACATTTAAGTACGATTCATGGTAAAAATCCCTTTGATATCCTTTTGAAGCCTTGATTTGCAACGCATGCAAGTAAATGGAGTAGTCCGCTGCATAGAGTGTATTATTTTCTTTCAATTCTGAAGAAAATTAATCCAGATCTACATTTATGATGTGGCCCATATGATTATCAGTCACCCTTCCTCACATGTTGTTTATGGAGTTGTCATCACTTACACAGATTCATTTTGAACATTGATCTGCCATTTTCATGTTTCAAGTTAGCAGCTAGTTCATAGCTTAACCCTTTATTATACATTCTGGAAATTAATCATTGGGACAGCCTTGTTCACATGAAGGAGCACCAAATGCAAAATCTGTCCTGGGGAAAAGATTTATTATAGAGCTACTGACTGTATCAACAAAGCCACATTAGAGACATGCCAATGTGAAGTCAGCAGCTCTCTTAAATTATTGGAAACAATAAATCATATCAGTACAGAGAAAAGATTTTTATAACTTATGGGGGACATGTATAAATATTCTTTAGTAAATGTAACTTCATTAAGTAATTAAAATGACTCCCTTTTTAGATGCTAAACATACCCAAATTATGTTGAAATCAATCTGCTTCTAAAGTACAATAAGAATGTTGGTGTTTAGATTTGTGGTGAAGATCTGAAGGACATGAGGGAAAGATTATTGATTAGAGTTTGCAGTTACTAGAATTTTATTATTATTATTGCTATTATTTTAAAAAGTTAAGCAATAAAAATTTTCATGTATACCAAATAACTTACAGTTTAATAGGTTTATTTTACTTCTGTTGTCTGGCATAACTGTTGGCAGGTTCTAGTTTCCATATGACTCCTCTTTTTGTTTTTTATTTTGAATGCAATATAGATTAAAAAAATTACAGTGGTGTAAATTAGTATGTCTCTGTTCAGGTCAATAAGACATTGCACATTTATAATAGGTGGGAATCTGGTCTGATTATATATATTTAGAAACATCTGTAGGAACTCAAAGTCAATCTTCCATGCAAAGAATGTAGGGCAGGTATGATATGAATGACTGTCACAGTGTACCTGCTCACTGGCGAAGGTAATCTGTGCTAGTTTTAAGTAGTGGGGCAGGACTTCTGGACGCCCTAAATTAAATTGATTGAGCCTCATATTCACAGGGGTATATATATAGGATATATTGCAGAGTTGCCACAGACATAATGAGGGCATAGCCTGTACAAATTACTGTCCTAAAAAGACCCTTTCAAATAAAATCCAGTGCATATGAGAAATTATATGGAGAGAGTGATGTCTCCATAACTACAGATATAGCCAGTAGCTTGGAAGGGAATAGCATTCTACTTCCCATTTTAGGCAGAAGAACCATCATTGTCTGGCCTAAACCTCAGCACTTGCAGGTTGGAAGCCCTGGATATTTTGGATGGGATTAATCCCCTCCCCCCCAAGCATACTACTCTATAAAATGGATAAACTATGTTATGTAGGTGATTGCAGTTACTGGCCTTTGTATATTTCCAGACTCTGATTTTGGCTGATATGGCTGCCACCGATTAAGATCCACTACTGACAGCAACCATAGGAGTGCTGATGTAGGCAAGACTCCAGGCAACACCCAACACTTCAAGCATCATTTTGCACTGCTTGGAGCATGTCTAAATCACATATCACCAGCAGCATGCATCTTTTCTAAACAAAATTCTTCTTGCTGTTGCTACCATCAATAAACCTGAACAGGTGGTAGCAGCGAAGAGGCTTCTAAAAAAATTCCTACCCTGGGCAAATTCTTAGAGAAAGGATCTGTAGAAGGGCTAAAGATGAGGCATATTTGGAGTGGGAGAAGTATGTCTTGATCTGTATTGTCTGAATCCAACACACTTTATACCTTACTTTGGACTATTAACACCTGTTGAGAGTTCAGCTCTGAGATCAAGTGACTGTGGTATACTGTCAGGAGGTTATTTCTGTCTAATTTAGTTTAATTTTCTTCCGCCCCACCCCGGCAAAAGTATTGACACAGGCTGGCAGCTGTTTAGAATAGCAGCGATACTGATCTGCACCATAGCTGAAATGATACCAAATTTTTCACAATTTTATTTCCCAAAAAACAGGCAGCTTTAAGACACTGACACTAATGGTTCACACTTCATTGCTAGTAGTAGTTGTATTCTTAAGGAGCAGAGTGAACTACTACATGTTTAAGGCTAAAATGCTAACCTAGATATACCAGCCCAATAGCTGAACTTCAGCTAAGCTACTGTGTTTAATCAACCAGACTGATCAGCTGTTGAAACTACAGAGGATGGATTTCTGGCAATACTAGGGTGGGGAGACTGGTGCAAGTTCCTTGGGCACTGACTTGGCAGAGCGGGGGAGGAAGGGACAGAAAAAAAATTGTGCTGCTGCTGGTGTACAGTTGCTTTACTTGTATGGTGGTTAGCCAGAAGTTGCCACTGCCTCTGTGTGTGGCAGCTGCCCTGGCCACCTGGCTGCATTGTTACACCACTGATTTCTGGGAACCCTTGGTCCTCCTCAATAGAAACAACATGGAATTCAAACAGTTGGAAAGCCTGAGGTTCTAACAACTTGAAGGCAGTGTAAGACAAGAGTGGAACATTAGTTCTGTCAACAAATACTATAAACTATACACAGTAACATAAGCAGATAGCTTTCCTATGCTGTTCCAAAATACAGTCTGTGCACAATGTGTATAAGCAGGGTGAAGGTAATGACTGTCACCTGCAACAATGAAGTAGCAGAAATTGGTGAGCATTTTGCTGAAGGGTTCCAGTATCTGCCATCAGGGAGGTCAACCAAAGAATCCTGCCATTCTTGCAAATAATAATTTTAAAGTAACTACTTCTGAGGGCAAACCAGTTGGAATTCCCCAGAATCTGTACTGTTAGAAATCGTTCATCTGGTCCCTTTTCATGCTGGTCTAACGGAACAAGAACATACTGTTTCAGATTCAGCTTACCATCCATTGTAACCCCCAGCTCCTTTTCTTCAGCATTCAGTCTAGCTAATTCTTCCCCAGTCTGTATTTGTGCATGGGATTATTCTGTCCCAAGTGCAGGACTTTTCACTTGATTTTGGACCATTTCTCCATTTGATCAAGGTAGTTCTGAATCTCGGGGAGAGATTTTCTTCCCACTGCAAAAATATGGCAGATGATAATTTAGTCACACATAGGGATGACCTGATGACTTAATTCTCAAACCTGGAACCAAAGATGACACAAGCATGTGGATAACTCTGTGGAAGCCCTTCTGCATCCTGTGCATAAAGCCAACTAAATTATTTCCATGAAACAACAGTCTGAGGTCACTGAAGCCCAAGAGGATATAGAATCTTGCTTTCTAAAATACGCTGCTCATAAATGGCTTTTTTAATATAATATTTTCAGGTCTTCAGTCCATGATGTGGATGGCTGCCTCTGGATATTTTGGAAAAAACAATTTTAAATTACTGAACATGACACTATAATTACAAAGTAAATACGCCCTAATTGAGTAATTAAATCAACATTTCTTCCTACAGGCATTACAGGGAAGAACATTCATGTAACTGATTGATTTCAGATCCTTTATTCTAAAAGAGAAAAAAAAATCTTCTCCAGTTTTCTTCTGGGCCTGACAGATGTACAGTAACAGTTTTAAAGAATCCCCCCTTTTAAATTTAATAATCTACTGTACCTATAAGGTCTCTCACAAATTTCATGTGACATTTTGTTAGACCAAATAAGTTTTTAATTATACAGAATTAATCTCTAAGCCTCTGTCTCTGTGAGTCAGTCCAGCTCTATCAGAAGCAACCTGTATATTCTCTGCTTCATGCATTATTGACATCAATAATAATTATGAAATTGGAACTTGTCTTATATTATCTAGTTGTTATCAGTAGCGTTCATGCATTTTAGATACAGAAACACTGCAGCGGTGCAACAGAATTTAAGTGAATTCAGGACATTAATGGTGCTGCTTGCTGAACATGGTGGTAAAAGATGTTTTGACAATTAAGTATACCACAAAATATATATAATTTTAAATAAGGTAAAGGTATGGCATTAAATAATAAATGTCAGGAAGTTAAAAGTTAAAACTGCTATCTCTAATGTATTTCATTGTACATAGGTAATGTAGTATGCAAAAATTTTCTGCAGTACAGACATGGTTTTCATTCAGACCTGCCACTAAATACCTGGAACTTAGATTTAGTTAACTGACAAAGTATTTTAGTTAGCTTCCATAAGTATTTTGACACCTTGGTTGAACAGTGCGGTGAAATATGCCTTAGCAACAATCAGGAAATTGAAAAAAATCCACAGGATTCTTCAGGTTCCTGTGCCAGATACCAATATACTTGCTTTAGTATAGATATGGAGTAGAAATTTTGTTCCTGTGAAGGAAGACACAAGAGAATGATTAAACAAGAGAATTATAAACCTTATGGATCAATTGGTACTTAATAATAAAACCTCTAAGATGTTAAATTAAAAATGTGTGCTTTCAGCAAGAAGTGGAAGTTATGTATATGTTGACAACTGAAAGAGACATAGCACTGATTTAAATGCAACTTACATTTCACTTGTATTCAACAGCCAGCTTAGATGTGTAGTCAATAAGCATCATGAAATCTATGATATGTCCCATGTAAATTAACTTGCCATTGACAGAAATGTAAGTTGCATAGGGCAAAAGGTAAATATTTTGGTGAATGTCTAAACTCTAGGTAAAGAGGAGTCACCAAAAATGGTGGGAATGGACATCGTAACAGACTTCAAAAGGCCTCAAAAAGTTCTGCTGGACTATTCTCATTCAGAAAACGATATGTTCAAAGGTATTTCAAGTGTAAATACATACCATTGACTACTATCAATATTTGCACTGAATGCAGAATTCTGTTTGAAAGCTGATGGTATGTTGATGATGGTATATGCCAGCAACTTTAGTTTTCTATAGTACATAGCATCTCACTTTGTTTCCCCAGAGGAGCATATGCTGTATATTTTTACCTAGGCTTTGTCTTGACTCCTCCAACACAGTAGTATATATTTTTTAATCAAATTCCTTGATGGACTAAAAGGAATACTTTTGTGCTGTAAGTTGTTATGGTAGTTTACCAAGAAGGAGGCTTGTGCATAGAGGTGGTTCTTGTAGGAAGTCACTACACTTTGGGGCATGAAAGCTATACGATCATGTTACACATTATTTACCAGAAGCATGGATAAGGGAACTCCTTTCTGAGAAGGCTTTACAAATATGAAAGGATATAAATCAAATGTGATAGAGCTTATTGTTCCACATATTGGTAAAGCACAAATAAGTGAGATTTTTATACTTGAAAAAGGAATAAGACATCGCCAGGAACTTACAAATTGACTGTTGAACTTCTGTCTTCCTGTGTCAGGACTCAGATATTATTTACTCATACATTTGCAAGGACAGACCTCAAACTGCATATCAGGATAGGGTTTAAACACCTTTTTCACACAGTTGGTTGCCCTAATGATGTTCACAGATCTCATGAATGCAGATGTTATCATGGCTAGTTCTGTGGGAGGGGAACAACTTTCTGGTCAACTGCAGATGAAAGGAGCATCTTTTGCAGCTGTGCTTATGTTAATATTATCCAGTAACATTTGAGAAGAGCAAGAGACTCCATAGCAAGGAATCAACTCAATCTGTGGGCAGAAGCTCTCAATGGAATGGTGTCTGAGGAGGGACATGAGTTCTTTCTTCCTGTGAGAGTCAGTCCCATCTTTTTTGGATTCAGCTTCAGGCCACTGTTTTTGATCCATGTCTTGAACTCAGCTAGGAATTTGAAAAGCTGGTGATTGATGCTGTCACTGTAGACCCATGGGGACTTGAATAGAAATCCAGCTGTACATTTTTTTTTAGTTCTCTCTGTCAATGTGTAACAGGACATTTTAATATATTATTTGCTGAAAATGTTTTTTATTAGAAAGCCTATTATTCACTCAAGAAATTGAAGCACCCCTTCCTATGGAGCTATACTTATGTCTTGGATATGTACATTTGTACTGTATACATGTAAGCAAAGGCATTATTTTCTCAGTGAACCAGAAAAAAAAATCAATGACTGTGAATGACAGTGATCAAGTCATGTTGCAGTGAGTTATGAGAGAAGTAAGAGAATATGCAATGAGAGATATGTGCTAAGGTCTTCTGTGACCCAGGTCTTCTTGTGGTAGTGGTGGTAATACAGTACTTCTGTTCTAATGTTACGTTATAAAGATTAGTAGGTTCCCACATTTTCATATTATTGAACTTTACTATGGTAAAATTCAGCGGTTGATGATGTTGTACACATTCTTTAAATGTAATTATTATGCACAAGTATTTAACCACAAGACTTCTGTTAATGGAGATTTTAAGCTAAGTATTCATGCTCAGACTAAATATTTAACCATGAGAACTTGTAGTATAACATTTTGCTGTGTCTGCATTTGAGACATAATACAAAATGGCCTACATATCTAATTTTTAAAAAACCTTTGCAGCAATTAGTTTTATTTAGTACAAATTTTGGACATGGCTTTTGATGAAATTGATTAAATAAACTCTTAAGAATATGACAGAAATAATAGTAACATTTAAAATCTACCATTCTGCAAAAATCTGTTCCATGTAGAATACTGTAAACCTTAAGTGTCTGGATTCCTAAGTCTGGTAGTGAAATATGCAGGGGTTGACACTGCACATAAGATGTGGAGGATGAAGGAGTTATATGTAGTATTTTTATAAATATCATATGTCCTTCAGGTTCACTGTGTGAATGCATAGCATTAAAAACATGCCTCCTGCCTGAATGCATAATATTAAATCAAAGTGGTTGTTAAAGGAACCAAGCAGGAAAGGCAAAATAAAGACACAGATAAAAAACCCTTGATGATATAACAGAGTAGCTGTTTATTGGGGAACAGCTGGCAAAACCTTGTGCTTGGTTATATTGTATTTAGTTAGTTTATAAGGTGTATATCTACCCTGCTTTCAATTTTCACTCTTCCTAAGGCTATGCTGGAGATTAAAGGAAGATTTTAAATCTCCGGGTAGTGGGGTGGACTGCTTGTGGAACTGAGCTGACAGGCATACAAGGGGACACAGACAGAGAGCATGTTCTGAGCCATACAATCTGTTTTTTCCAGCCAGAGAAGGAGGTTAGCTGGGGTAACAGGAATGTAAAAAGCTTGCAGGCAAAAATAAAGGGTTAGTTAAGGGGAAAGATGCAGATAGCTCTGTGTGTTAACCCTTTCTTTGGTGTGCTCTGTATCTTTGGGAGAATGAATAAATTATGTTTTGCTTTGCTGATGTTCTTTTTGGGTTACTGCAAGGTTACATAGTTGCAGGTTCCCAAAAGGAAAAAAGTTTGAAGACATAAATCAGGGCTAGGCCCGAGTTTGCACTGTCGGGAAAAGGAGTTGCAGCCTTAAGTCTAATCCAGTAGTGAAACTAAGAGAGAAAAGGAGGTGATTGGGACACCAGTTCCAGGGACTGATTGAAAGGGGGTGCAAGAATGGTAACCCTGGGATTACCCATGCCACTGCCATAGCTGCAGCTGCCAGTGTGCAAGGAGGTAAGTCCTTGGTATTCCCTGCCCCTGCCCAGGGCAAAAGAGTTCATAGTTTTACCTTTGATCTAGTCTGACTGTGGCTAGGATGCATGGGCGCTTGTACACATGATGAAAATGTCACTTTGTGTGGCTTAATAGTGTCCCAGTGTAGTTTAGTTTGCCATGTTGCAAATTGCAACAATGCAGCTGTCAACTTGCCCCCCAGCTGCAGGAGAGGTGGGCATGCTCCACAGAAAAAAGGATTGCACCTCTCGTTACTTCTGCCTTCAGCAGGCTCCTGAGGCTGGCAGGATGGCTAGGGCCCCCCCAAGAACAGGCTGTCTTGCTCCTAGGGCAGCATGGGAAGGTGGCAGGAGGGCAGCTATGTTTGCTAGCAGCTGGAGACAGTGCTGGGGATGGTGCAGGGAGCACTGGAAGCCTGGGCAGGCTGCTAGCAGGCCAGGTGCTGCCCCACCTCAGAGGTGTCTGATCCAATGGTTCCCTGAGCCCACTTGGGCTTCCAGTGCCCTGTGCGCTGTCCCTGCCACCTTCTTCAGCTGCCAGCAAACACAGTTGCCCTTCTGCCACCTTCCCGCACTGTCCCATGGGCATGCCAGCCTGTTCCCAGGTGCCTGCAGCTGTCCTGCCAGCTGCAGAAGCCTGCTGAAGGCAGAAGCAGCAAGGGGCCCAATCCTTTTTAATTCAGTGGAGCCAGCCTGCCTCTCCTGCAGCTGGGGGGGTGAGCTGCCAGTGGGCTGAGTGGCCCCTGAGCTGTGGGGGGCCCTGGTCCTTCGCTCTGCAGCAGTGGTGCCCCCTGGGACTGCCTGGGCAGGCTGTTAGCAGGCCGGGCGCTGCCCCAGCTTGGAGGTAGCACCCAGCTCGATTCAACTGTTCCCTGAGCCCTCCCACTAGAAGCCCGCTGGGTGCTGTTTTCTGGGCAGGCTTGAGGAACAATTTGATTGGGCCAAGTGCTGCCTCCAAGCTGGGGCAGCACCCAGCACACCAGCAGCCTGCCCAGGCAGCTCCAGGGGGTGCTGTCACTGTGGAGGGAAGGACTGGGGCTGCTTGGCCCACCAGCAGCTCACCCCACAACTGCACACATGCAGGCTCCAGCTCCGACAAAAACAAAAAGGATTGGGCTCCTTGCCATAATGTGATGAAAAAATTGAAACAGTGGGTTTCAATCAAAAACCCACCATTTCAATTTAAGGGGCATAAAATAAAACCCTGTCATGTGGACTAAACCCCTGTCGTATGTCCAAGTGCCCCATGGTTCCACCAAGAGTGGGAACAGAAAGCCACCCCCTTCTGCACTTCAGAGGAACAAAAAATGTTTTTCTAGTTGTAACATTTGGAAATATCCTTGCTTTTGAGTAGGGATAGTATTTGAGAGGAGATAATACTACTTTGTCAGAGGCAGTTTATTTATCGCCATAAAATAAGGATGGTGCACTAGTTTTAAGTAACTGTAAAACCAATTATTTTCATACAATCTGCGTCTTTTGGAAGTTCCACTAAACCAGGACCCACTATATTCTTGGTATCTTTATCTACAGTCTCTTCAAACTCCTGTCTCCATTATCTATTTCTTCAGTTTTATGAATGCAATCCTGCATCTGTGTCTTTCCAAAGGCAAAATGCTGACAGGGATTGAAGCATTTGGCTTCCTTTGGGATACTGGAGTCTGCTATGGTCTACTTCACTTACGTGAAATGACTTTCCACTTCCAGAAAACCATCAGCAAGAAAATCAGGTGACAGACATTGTCACTGGTAGTGTGATGGCCTGGTTCCAAATGGCAGTAGCATTCCCTCCCTGCTATGGATTTTACTTCTGTTAGGAAATATGTCTTATTTTTTCAAGTATTTACAAAAATAGTTGAAATTACAAGATGGGGGTAAAGTTCTCAAAAGCTGAAAGAGTAGCGTTCCATCACACCCATCACTTCCTACAAAAAACTTGCAGTATGATATTTAATATGAAGATAAAATAAATGACAATGTTAGGAAACTGAAATCAGCATGTTGGACATATATCATGATACACCATAATTTAGCAGAAAAAATAACATTTAAGAAATTGTTTTCTGCTATTCTTGGACTGTGTGGATAACTTATAGATTTCAAACATGAAGAATATCATTATTAGGTTAAAAGATCTCACTCAGTCTTTTCTGTATTGATCAATAGCCTGTATTTTAGAAAGATGTCTAGTCTTGATTTTTAGAGTCTTAAGATGGTGGAAATCTACATCATTAAAAAATCAACAACATCCTGAAGAAAGTTGCTCCAATGATCAACCACTCTCCTTATTAAAATATTCACATTATTGATACTTATTTATATGATAGTTGAATTTATCTATCTTCAGCTTCCAACAACCAGACCTCATTATTTTTTTTCTGATAAATTAAAGAGCATATAAATACTTCTTAAACTATGCTAAAATTCTCTCAACTTTTTCTTGGATAGACTGAGCTTCTTCAGTCTCCATCTACCAAGCATGTTTTTTAGACCTCAGCTCATTCCAACAGCTCAGTGGTGGCTTCTCGAGCCAGATGAGTGGTGTGGGACCCGCCTGGGGCCCAGCACTGCCCCCTCTCTGCTTTGTACACTGGGATTGAGCCCTGGGTATTTGGCATCACCCCCTTTCATCCCCATTTGCCAGGATTGGGTCCTGGGGGCCTGGCACTGCCTCTCCTACCCTCCATGTACTGGGATTGGATCCCATGGGCTTGGTATCACTCCCATCCAGGCCTGTGTCCTGAAATTGGGCATCAATCTAGTGTGCAGGGCCTGGGACTCCCCATAGTTCTGTAGATTTGGCAGCAGGGGAGTGACACCATTGTTCCCCCACCACCAAATTTCTGGACCTATGGGGAGCCCTGCAAGCCAGATGATACAGCACTGCAGGTCAGAATTGGCCTACAGGCCAGAAGTCGAGCACCTCTGCCATAGCTTTTTTTGAAATTTGTCAGTATCCTTTTAGAAGCATTCCAATACTGGTCTCATTTAATGCCCCAAACAGTGATAATAGCACCTACCTACTCCTATATAAGAAATAGGGCCTGTATTCATGGCAGAAGTAATCTTGCAGGTGGAGGGGCCCCTCTTGTGGCTTGCTTCTGATCAACAGGGAGGCAAAAACTGCAGTTTTAAATATGGTGGTTTTTGCCTCCTGCTGCTGGTTGGCCAAGAGGCCCTGGCAGATCCACTGCTGACCAATGAGCGGTCAAAAATGACACCATGTTTAAAATTGCACTTTTTGCCTTCCCGCTAATGAGGAACAAACCTGTCCTCTAATCAGCCGTGGGCAGGGAGGGTGCGGAGGGAGGAGGGGAGGAATGGCAAGATTAAAGGAGCTGCAGTGCATACCACTTTTGCCATGATGACAGTAGGGGCCTACAAATAAAGAGTGGGATTATTCTTATGAGCACCAAAAATTAAGACTCTCTCATTTAGCATTCAAATATTAGCAAAGCATACATAATGTAGAAAAGTTCATGTTGACTTTTTTAGCATCCCTGATCCTGCAGTACATTGAGCCCTTTTAATGAGTTACTGAAGGAGCTTCAATATTTAAGTTTTTACAAAGATGTTTAGCTGTGTCAATCTGAAATCAGGCGGAAGGGAGGACAGGGTGGCATCCAGTTAGACTCTAAGGTGCTACACTGCCCTCTGTTCTGCCTAAATTTCTACATAAATTAGTGAAACTATTAGAAAGTCATAGGATTGGATCAATGGTTAGTAGTGCTTACTAAATAATACTTGCACAGTATCTATCCACCAACAATTCAGTATTCTACAAACCTGGCTTGTGTCTCCTGTTGCCAAGTTTTCCTGTTTATAAGGAATTTTGTATATGTTCAGTAGAGATCAATGAATCTGCTTTCATATAAACAGGAATTAATATTTTCAGAAAGAATCTATAGAGGCTGTCTCAAGAATTTGTTTGTACCTACTGTGGAAAAGGTCATGGAGTAGCTGGTTAACAATGTTTATATAGAAAGCCAGTAACTTAAGAACTATTCCAGGGCTATGCATTATAGTTCTCTGCCTAAAGGTGCTTGTGAGGATTCTCTTTTGCTAACATTTACTATCTTTTGATTATCTTTGGATGCTCTTCATGCTAACAGACAGTTCTGCCTGTACATATATTATTTTTTTTACTGCAGACATAACCTTCTGATTCAATACCTCATTTGAGGCACAGACAGAAGTGTAGCTCCTGGGTCTAACTCATGGTGATTCATAGAAATCGCCATGAGTTAAATCCTCCCAATCCAACAGGCATTAGCTGTTGGATCAGGAGGGTGCAGGATTGGCTCCAATTTGGAGCTGATCCAGAGAGAGAGGCTGTGTTTTCCCAGGGTTCTGCCCCCCCACCCCTCCCACCCCCCTCTCAGCTTTGTTGCTGTCTCTGGATGGGACCGGGGAGAAGGCAGGGGAGGGAGATTGTTTCAGGATTTTTTAAACCCTGCTGGAGTAGGGGGGCAGGTAGATTGGAGCACCCCTGAGGTGAGTGACTCCAATGCACTAGGCCCTCTACTTCACTGGGTGTGAAAAAACCCCAGAAGAGACTTTCCTTCCCTGCCTTTGCCCTCTCCCACCCAGAGACAGCAGCTTGAGCCAGGCTTTACTGGAGCTGGACCAGACAGAAATTAAAATGAAGTCACTCCACTTAGGAGTGGCTTCATTTGAACCCTCATAAAATGAGGGTTTATTTGTCATATGATCAGAGGACTCCGCAGCTGTGCTCTGTTGTTTGTGCATGGCTTTTGAGTGATTTCAAGGTGCTCATTGCACGACAAATGTCATTTCTGTCTGCACCTTTAGGTTAGAAATTTGCTGGGCAGTGTCAAGAGTATCTGTTTCTGCATCTGGATATTACATATGCTTAATTTTCAGACTTTAAACACATTCCAAAAGGATAGTAGCAAATAGAAAAGTATGTTTGGAAATGTGAGAATGATAAAGGTAAAGTGAAATCCTTTAAAACAGGAGTGGCCAACCCACAACAGGAATGCCTCAAGTGGCACATGCTACCTGTACAGATCAGGGAAGGGTTAGGCAGCCCAGCACCAGGTGGGTCAGGAAGCAGAAGGCAGATCAGGAGATCAGACATCACAGGGCTGGAAGCAGAAAGCAAATCAGGAGATTGGGCAGGGAGCACAGAGTAGGGAATAAAAAGCAAAGCAGGTCAGATCAGGCAGAGGAGGGGGATTGGAGTGGCACTTGGGGGGGGTGCAGGGCTAAATTGTGGCAAATTTGCCAGAAAGGTTGGCCCCAGTGCTTTGCAAGATACCCAAACAATTAAATCACATGCAGGTCTCCTGTGAAAAATGATTCTGTAAAAATACAGAATGTATGGTTTTCTTTGAGTCTCAATAACTCCTGGTCAAATAAGCTAAACAATATTTTCCTGACTGTTAGCTTAGCAAAATTACTTTGGCATGTGAGACTTTACCTGTTTTTCCTTTTTTCACTTATCAGGGTAAAGAATAATTCATTCCCTAAATATCTGCAGGTTTGGTGGAAGGACAGATATGGGAAGATTGGACTTCTTTTGTTCCTTAACCTGCAGAGCTCACTCTTTCATATAGGTCCCAGTGGTGTAGTTCTTTGGCTTTAAGGGCAAGTGGGATGATGCCAATGATGCTCTTTTATCCAGGATTCTTTTGCCAGGAATTTTACCCTTTCTCCCTCTATCATCTTGAAGACATATTGCTAAGTTAGGAAACATGTTTCTGTTAGAAAATTTTAATTTTTATATCTATAAAATCTTCTAAAATAAGATGACTATAATTGAATTAGATTAGAAAAAATATTTGTCTCTTTTCCTTTAGTTAACTTTTTGCACTTGGCAGGACTTTTGTTTAGCCAGTTTCAACATTTTCCCCTGTATAGTTAGTGGGTTTGTTGTTATTACCCCACAGCAACAGAGGAGGGAAAACAGGGAAAAAAATGATTGAATACATTTTATTATTTTTTTTATTTTTACAAGATCAGGTTTATGACTTGAAATTAGTTAAAACTAATTTACCTTTGAAAACGTATTCAAGTAGGTAGTGATAATTTCATTTAAGACACGTCAGTTTAGGGAGTTCTGCTTTTGTTGTTAATGTCACTAGTTATTATGGAAATAGCATAAAGACCTCAACTGAGCTGCTTACAGATAACTAAAAGGAAAAGATGGCTTAAAAATAGTATTACTAAATGTTATGATCATTTAAGTAAGGAATTGAAAACAAAATGGCATGATGCCACTGTATAAATCCACCATGCTCCCACATCTTGAATAGCTTGTGCAATTCTGGTCTTGACATCTCAGAAAAGATGTAGTGTGGAATTAGAAAAGGTACAGAGAAGGGCAGCAAAGATGATCAGGGGTACGGAGCAGCTACTGTACCAAGAGAGATCTGAAAAGGCTAGGATTCTTCAGTTTGGAAAATAGAAGGGTGAGGTACGATTTGATAGAGGGGTATAAAAACATGCATAGTGTAGGTGAAGTGAATAGGGAACTGTTATTTGTCAAGTCCTAGAATACTAGAACTTGGAGATACCCATTGAAATTAACAGGTTTAAAATAAATACTTTTTAAATGAATTACGTAGCTTATTTGTGGAACTCATTGCCATATGAGGTTGTTGAAGCAGATACTATAACCAAGTTAAAAAAGAGATAGATCCACTAGATTAATTAAATTTATGGAGGATAAATCAATTAATAGTTACTAAACACAATAATAGTAAGGGGTGTTTCCTCTGACATCTTTACATGATGGTGGATGCTGGGTAGGCTGTGACATGGGATGGATTACTCTAGACATATCCTATTCTCTCCCTCCACTTCATCCACTTTTGCCACTGTCAGAGGCAGGTTACAGGGCTAGATGAACCATTGGTCTGACTCAGTATATCACTTCTTATGTTCACCTGGGGAAAAATATGAGTAAAATTAAAGTCTGCCCATGTTTCCTAATAGACAAAGTACTCAGCACTGTTTATGTGGCTGGAAAGGGGGTATAGAATGCAGATAAATTTATATAAAAAGTAAAAGCTCCACACCAGGGTGACTGATCTGAGGAATGTTGGGGCCTCAAGGGAGTTACATGTGCCCTTTATGGGTAAAGTGTCCAGATGCTTCAGCACAGGGAGAATCTGCACGTATGTTGCCCTCCTTAAGGGTCAGGAACAAACTCAGCCCTTGTACTTCCACATGCAGGCACTGAGATATTCTGTTGCACGAAGTGGTGAAAGAAAACACCAAGGGGACAGGGAAATGCCTGGGTATTGGATATCTAAGGGATCAGGGGTGTACATACAGTACAGAGCATATTCAGGTGGACAGAAACTGATGCACTTGTACAGCCTATTCAGACACATTGTGCCTGTTCCAAGCACAATGCCTTTGAGAGCTGCTGGCTGGATTTGTGCAACCATGCACAGGCACCACAAGCAGCAGCTTAAAGCCACAATCTTGTCCTGGAAAGGAAAAATAACTTGTACTGCACACTGTTGTGGTTGTCAGGGAAGATTTCTATGTAGAGCCGAATGTTGCTGGGGTTTCCAGATCGCTGCTCTGTCAAAAATATGCATGGCTTAATCCACCTATAGATTTCATGTAGTGATTCTGTTTTTTACCTTAGTTATCATCTGCAACCAAGAACCAGCTTTCTAGCCATTTCTTGCTAGAGTATGATGTAGGTAGCAGAGTAAATGTGATTAACTTTATAAGGTGGAGAACCCCTGGAATTGCATGAACTGAACTTTTTATACAGTATACATTGATGTATAGTGGAAGGATCTTGTGGCTGTTTTTCCGGGAAAGGAAAGACATGTCACAAGATGGGCTTCTGGCTGTGATATTTCTCAGTGGTAACCAAGTTTGGATATGCCTTTCACTTTGCTGAGCAGCAGCCATAAAGAAATGTGGTTTACCCTTCTGCATATACCCACAGTTTCTCATTTTGTATAATCTATTTCCATTCCATTGTGCTCTTTTATATATGTTATTCTGGGACCATTTAATAAAGTGAAGACTGTTTTTAACTTCTACTAGCAGTGGGTAATAAAACATATTTTAATTACCTACTATATGAAGAATCATATCCATATTACAAATACACTGATGGAAAAAATAGAGTATGGATGTTAGGTATGCCAGACGGTAGTATACCTTTAGGATGGACCAAATCAATTCCTGATACAACTCCACTGCAGCCAAGGGAGGTCTGCTAGGAATATATTTGGTCCAATGCCTCTGAGTGCTAGGTACTGAATTTGTGTATTTAATTTAGCTGAAAGATGTGAAACAGTGAATGTAAGCAAGAAAGCTTCTCAGTTAATCTGCATCAGAGGATTTGTGAATAGAATGTGTCCTAGCAAGTATAAGAAATACAAGGGTTCACGGCATGCCATCCATACATGGCCCATATTATTTCATAGATCCTGCAGTGAATAAATTTATAGATGCTGATTCATGTAGCCTTTCATGAGTAACTTGTACAAATGGCAATCATCATTACTTAACTCATATAGCATTTGTATTAGAAATGGCTATTTGAGCCAATGTGTTCTTTGGAACACTACATTATCCCAGCAGAACTAGTTTTATATAAAAATGGTTGCTAGTTATTCACTCAGATGCACAGATTTTTATTTATTTATTTATTTTTTACTACTTCCAGAGACTTATTTGGGATGAATGCAAGTACTTCTTTGGAGGAAGAATATTTTAAAGTCACTGATATTGGCTTTCTACTTTTTAATTCTATGACATCAGTGGCCCATCAAGAAAAGTAGAAGTGCAACCCTTCCTTAGTCCAGTAGATCGCAGGGGATCTTATTACATCATGATCAATAGGGCTGTGCAAAATTTCGATGGGTGTTTCATTTCAAAGCTATTTTAATGGATTTTGAGCTAGAAACAGCGAAATCAAAATGAAATGAAAGGCTTTGAAACAAAACAAGAGTACTCAAAATGTTTTGAAAGTTTTGAAACATTTCAAGTTTTGAAACTAGACTTGCTTGTAGCTAAACTGAAATGAAGGAAATGGAGGAGGAAGAGGAAGAGGGGGGAAGGACTATTCTGATATTGACATCTAGCTCCCAGTTTGATTCCTCAGCTCTCTGATCATTTCCCCAGCTCTTCCTAGGGGGCATAGGCTCCTGATTTGCATGCGGGGTTTCAGTAGTCTGCTGTTGCCAGCAGCAGCCACTTGGTGAAGCCTGAGGAATGGTTGGGCTAGGCTGGGCTGGGCAGGGCAGCCATGGGGGCTTCTCCTGCAGCTCCTCTGGCTGTGCCTGCTTCTGCCCTAGTGGGGGAAGCCACAGGGGCTATGCTCTGCTGCTGCTTGCCCAGCTGGCATAGGGGAGACATGCAGCAGGTGTGGCTTGCTCCATGCGGCAGCAGGGCATAGCCCCTGCACTGCCATGCCCACATCAACGCTGGGAGTGGGTGCTCTGCCCTGCCACCACCTGCCAGCCGATGCAGGGGGCGCAGGATGCAGGCGTGGCAGTGCTAATATATGATATATATAGTTTTATGTTTATGTACATTATAAGTTAATAAATTGTATATAGTTAAGAACTTTGGGCTTGGGCTAACTCTGTAGAGGAAAGAGGGATCTGCTTGAAATTCTGGCATCCCTCTCACAGCACCCACTCCTGCCTACCCACCCCATTCAACTGAGAATAGGGCACACCCTTGGGTGTACCCAGGTTACACTTGTATGGCTTGCTGTGCACGCCTCTAATCATACAGGTGGCCCTTCTCTGGACTCTTTCAAGTTGTACCATATCCTTGTTAAAGTGCAGCACCCAGAACTGGATGCAGTACTCTAGTTGGGGTCTCACTAGTGCCACATAGAGCAGAAGAATCACCTCCTTGGTCTTGCTGGAGATGCAGTGATTGATGCATGCCAGAGTACTGTTTGCCCTGCTGGCAACAGAGTAACACTGCCGGCTCATGTTCATGCTGTGGTCTATTATTACCCCCAGGTCTCTTTAATTTGTTGTGCTTGTCAAGTTGGTGTTGCTAAGCCTGTAGGTGTGCAGGGGATTGTTCATCCCCAGATGGAGCACTTTACCTTCCTCGATGTTGAACTTCATCTGGTTCTTACTCACCCAACTTGCTAGCCTGTCTAGATCTGCCTGTATCTGTAGCCTATCTTCAAGCGTGACCATACTTCCCTATCACTTGGTGTCATCTTAGATTCTTGGAACTTTGCAGGTCTAGGAGGGGAAAGAAAACCATGGTGCAATAGGCACAAGAGAGCCTCAGCATGCACCAGGGAGTTGGACGTGTACACAAAAGAGAACCTAACTATGCACTGATCCTAAGGGGAAGATCTTTCCCAAGGTTTTTTCCAGTCCTGAGGGGTAATGTTTGTGCAAGAGAAAATACTAACACCAAACACAATGGCCGCATGTACACAAAATGCTACTGCGTAGTAGTTACTGCACATTATTTTAGTACTTGTTTATACTTTTAGTACTTGTATGAACAAGTACTAAATAAATGCATAGTAACCTCAGTTACTGTGTAGTAGTGCTGGTAAATGCCTTTTTTGTGACACTGTTGTGCAGTAGCGCAATACTACTGCGCGGCAGTGTTGCATCATGATTTTTGCCACGCAGCACTAGTGCATAGTAGTATTGGGCTACTGTGTGGTCAGTGTCTCATGCACATGTGCCTAGAGTGTCCCAAGGAGTTAGCAATCTAAGGAATCTTAACAAAATGTTGAAATTTTATCTCATATATGGCACACTATGGCGATGTAGCAATCATGTGGGTATACATGTGATCTCCAGCTACATTGCCGTAGCAGCAAAATCTAACTGTTTGCCATGTGCATGGTGCAGTAACCGCCCATACACCGTAGCAACTTCGCTGTACAGCAACATGTAGATATGCCCATAGTAATGAATTTTTAAACTGAAATATTTAATTTGATAGCACTGAAGTTATGTAGCCACAATGGTCTAGGAAATATGTGAGCTTGCATTCATTTTTTGCAATGATAAGGAACCCATGCTGGTTTTCCATCCAGCTAATCTAACTTACCTTTTTATATGTTTATGGTTACAACCTCTGCTTATTACCAGTCATTGGAATGTGTTTTTTAATAAATGCTATGCAGTAAACATAGGTTTTATTTGAGAGAAGGGGGAAAAAAGGGAAAAAGAAAGCCTTACTTCCCAACAAGGAATAATTTCTGTACTTAGCTTGTATGTTTTAAAGCTCAAAAACAATTTACAACAGAAAATTCTTTGACTCTCTTATCTGGGCTTACAACTTGTATGCACAGTTTCAACCTGACATGATGTTTAAAGGGGTATGGGTATTTTATAACTTTTGCTCTAGCTATAATTCAGGTTTTAATTTGGCTTTCATTATAAACCCATGTTTTCATTTGAAATATCTCAGAAGTTCTTCCATTTGGGAAGAAACTTCTCAATATGTAATGTCAGCTAAAAGGTTAATTTTGTTAGAATGTTTACTAATTCTTTTTATATACTTTTTAAGTGAGGCAAGTAAGGAAGAAAACTACTTCATGTTTTAAGATAATGTATGACTTCTTTGTATCCTATCCAGTAGTCTTTAGGCAAAATGCCCAATGAAGTCAACTAGCAGTTTTCTCTGAGTGAAAACTGAAGAGTAAAGCCCTGTTTTCACATACAAATAAGTCAAGTAATTTAACTTAGAAATTTTCAAACTGCATGTTGCTTGTCCTCACTCTGTAAAAGTACTGAAATGAGGGTTCCCCACTATAGAGTCATGTTAAAAACTGCATGAAATAATGGAAGTACAGTTGTATAAAAGCATAGTTCTGGGCCTTAGATTATAGTGTGCTACATTTTACAAAGTTGTAGGAAATTTTTTTTCAGAGCTCAGTTAGTAGTAGTTTTGTTTCTTCTTTTGGGTGATCTCGTTCAAAATGTATAATGTATCATGTATTCTGTGTAATATACTATGCTAATCTTAGTATTTGATATAGTGCTAATTTTTTGGTACTTTCTGTAACTACTGCTACCCTAAATCTACCTTAGTGGGCATGTCTACACATGCACTTCAATGTACAGTAGCTTATTTTACATGCAGTTATGCTAATATGTGGTAAAATAGGCTAGTGCACATTAAGCGTCACTTAAAAAACCTGCGCTTTCAGTACCGTGGATTAGGGCAGCCTAATGCACATTTATTACCTAACTTTAGAGGTACTAAATATAAAGTTCATTGAGAAAAGCACATTAATGTATGGTTAGACGTGCCCGGAGAGATCCAAATCTCTGCCCTAAAGATTTTACAATGTAAGCTAATATTGTGCTAATACAGGTTTTAAGGGGCTAAAATATATTAGCCAGAGAATAGATAACTTGAATGGGATGAAAGAGAATATGAAGAATCCTCTTTCTGACCTTAATTTTTTTACCTCTGGCCAGGGCCATCAGCAAAATTTCTGAGTAAAAAAAAGTAGTAGGGAGGGCAAAGGATCCCACTTTTCACAGTTATTCTGAGTTATTTTGTCCTTATGTTGCTAAATCTCTGCTTCCTTCAGCTGGGGACAAAACTTACTTTTGTTCCTAAAAGCATAAACCTCTGTACGGTGAACTATGGGTGCATTTACACGAGACGCTACTGTGCAGTGGTTACTGTGCATTTATTTGGTATTTGCTTATACAAGTAATAAATAAATGCTCAGAAGCTGGAGTTACTGTGTAGTAGCACCCGTGAATCTCTTTTAAGTGACACTACTGTGCAGTAGCCTAATAATACTGTTATGCACTACTGAGCAGTATTATTCGACTACTGCGCAGTCAGAGTCTTGCGTAGATATGCCCTGTATATAGTAAAACTTCAGTTATGATGGTAAAGTGGAATGAAGTACTCAAATTGGTTTCACTCTATTGCAATGTGCAAATAGTTTTAGTAAGTCTCAGGTTCCATCAAAGAGAAAAACTGCTGGTGAAGACCAAGTTGCCCTATGGCTCATCTGCATATACTTTTGTGGAGGATCCCAAGACTCATGACAAGAACACCTGGTCTCAGTTATGAGTGAAGAACTAATAAGCACATGGTTCCTTTGTGAGGGGTATCTAGAGTACACACACATGCTGAGCTTTGCTGAGCTGTGAGGTCACCATGGCTTGAAATGCTCTTGACTCTGCTGAGGCCCAGCCCAGTGAACTATATGGTAAATCATGAGCCTTTTGGCTTTGAACTAATGTCATGTATAAGAGGGGCAGCAGGGGCCAATGTGAATGTGAGCAAAAGCACCTGCTTTACTGTGGGCAAGCTTGGGGACCTGGAGTCCCTGGGGGTCTCTGTCCCCCATGCGGGGGTCAGAATCCTCAGGATAGATTTCAACCCCAAGCTGAGCAGCAGGACAGTGTGGGAGAAGACAGAGGCAGAGGTAAAGCAGAGACTGGGGCTGTGGCACATGTGCTCCCTTTCCATGGTGGGGCGCGTTGCGCTTGTGAAAGTGGTGTTGTTACCAGTGCTTCTGTATACCATACTGGTCTTCCCCCCTTCTGAGCGTGTTGCCCACAGGATCCAGAGGGCCTTGTGCATTTTCTTCTGGGGCTCCAGATGGGAAAAGGTCACCAGGAAGACCCTGTACAAGGACAAGAGGGCCGGGGGCAGGGGGATGCCAGACAACCTTCTGTTCCTGTGGGCCAAGTATACTAGCCAGATCTACAATCTGGCAAAGGGCACGGAATCCCAAACTGCTTGCCTGGTGAGATATTTTGCATGGCACATCCTGAGACACTGGAGGGTATTCACCCCAACCAACTGCAGACCATGGAGCATGGGCTTGCTGTGGTTTTATGAGATCTTTCTTAAACCAGTGCTGCAGCTTGTATGGGCTGCAGACAGCAGGGCCCATGACCATGAGCAACCACAAGAAGATCCAGGAGATGGTGAGACTGAGGAACATCACGTTGCCCGTGGACCTGCTCCTGGGTGACGCGTGCCAGTCCATGTGGGAGTGCATTGACCGCAAGGACTTGTGCAAAGATCACAAGGACCTGAATTGGCTAATAGTCCACCAAGCCCTGCCTGTGAGGGCCCGGAGGCATAGTGGGGGTCAGCTGGGGAGACCTAGCTGCCCGTGGCCCAACTGCCATGGAGCCACCGAGATGATTGACTACCTCCTCTGGATCTGCACCTGTGCAAAAGAGGTATGGAAAAGGGTAAAGCAGCCCTGCACAGCAGTGACCAGCGTCAACCGGCTAACCAGAGAAGTGGCACTGTACAGGCACCTTGCCAAACACCAAGGGAATTCATTGGCCCATTTCGACCAGTTTGCATCCTGTGTCAGGAGTGCCCTGTGAAAAGCCAGGAGCCTCCTGTTGTACAGGCAAACGGATGTAGAGGGGGTAGGCTGTGTGAAAATGGCTCTGAGCAAACTCCTGACGTACTACCAGACATTGGTAGTGGAGGATGGAGAGGATGTGGCCAAAGCCACCTGGCACAGAGGCATGTGGCACAGGATCTTCCATCTCTCCCTGAGAACAGTGGCAGCAGGTCCTCCAGCAGGAGCTGGAGTGACAGCAACATTGATACCGTGTGAACTGAGCCTGTGACCCCGCAAGTGGGGTGGGGATGAAAGGAAAGGGTTGCCTGGTCTAAGAAACCAGAGTTTGTTTGTATGTGTGTAGCACACAGGGTGGATATTGTAACAGGTCCGGGTGGGCAGCAGGCCTTTTTATGGGTAAGCGAGCTGCGCAGGTGTGGTTTTTGTAACAGGTTATCGTTTTCCTTCGTGAAGTGATACTTGGAGTGTAGATATACATAACTCAAATGGATGGATATTCCCCTCCTCCCCCCACAAAAAACAGACAGGTAATATATAGTGAACTTCCCACTTAGCTGCTGGAGTGGAAAGGTCTTGACTTTAAGCTCACTTTATGGAAATGGGAGACTCCTCCCTGGCTTGCCCCTGGGGCCTTACAGCTGAAAGCAAGGAAAACTCATTGGCATCCAAACCCTGAGCCTCTGGGCTTAGGCCTGCAAGTAGGATGCCTGCCAAAGGATTTGGGAACATCTGAAATCCCAGATGGGGGTGGAGGATGTTTGCTGGTAGTAGGGTCACTTATGGTTCTGGACTGACTCATGGATTTGGAGTTGATTTGGCTGATTTGACTTGGAACATGAAACATTGTTCTTAAAAAAAAACCCATCAAAAAACCAAAATCCCATGACCCCCAAGGTGGTTTTCCTACTGGCAGCGGGAAACCACAGATGTGGCAGGGGTAGTATCCAGACCAAGGTAATGCATAGTTAACCTTCCACTTTCACTTCCAGTAGGGAAATCTCAGCTATATGTCAACTTGATGGAAATGAGAGATTCTTCCCTAGCTTGCTCCTGCGGCCGTGTGGCTGTGGGAAGCAAAACTGGGCTTGGGCCTGCATGTAAGATGTCTACCAAAGGATGTGGAAGTATCTGAAGCCCCAGGGGGATGGAGGATACTTGCTGGTAGTAGGGCCACATATGGTTTTTGAATGACTCTCATAGATTGGGAATTGATTTGGCTGATTTGACTTGGACATGAAAAATTTTCCTTAAGGGTAATTTCTATTCTGTATAAGTAGGGGCTAAAATTCTACTTAAATGTGTGTTTATGGAAGCTTGATTCTTGGCCTATTTGGGGGCATATCATGATCATAGTTTTCTGCCCAGGTGGTTTCAGATACCTGGTAGGGGAGATCTCCTTTTTCCTCACCTTGAATGACTTGGTGTAGTTGAGGGTAGAGACCTGTCCATTGTACTACAGATAGATACCCCCGTGGGAGTATACTGTAGCCTCCCAATGGTAGGATCTTGGCTACAAAATTTATTGTGATGTGGGATTGTTTTCATGCTCTTCCTCTAGCTTACTCCTATGGCTTTTTGGCTAGGGGCAAGTGAGACTAGTGGGTATCTGCACCCCAAGGTTTCTGGGTGTGGGGCTTGCACATATGATTCCTGCCATGGATTTGGGAGTATCTGAAGCCCCAGGCTAAAGAGTCTGGGAGGTAGGATACTTGCTAGTGTAGTGCCACATGGACTTGAATACTGAGTTCTGCTCAGTTGATAGAATTCTGAACCGATTTAGCTAATTTGGCTTGAGACAGAAAATTAAAAAAGTATGTGTTTATGGAGTACCTATGCTAAAACTTGCAGCAGTTTCAAAAAAGGTAAAATGCATTAATTCTGGATGACCTAAATCTATGGGTACTATATGGAAATTGTTACAGCTATGTTTATTTCAAGGCCAGTTTTTTCAAATTTGCTCCATACTTCCATGTGCTCAGAGAGAACAGGGTCTGATGGTTAAGAGAGATGGAAAAGGCTGCAGTGCAAAGAAATTGGGGGGGGAGGGGCAGAGGGCAAAGAAGATACCTGACACCCCCCCCCCGATTTATTTTCCCTGCTGTAGTAGTGGGAAGGGGATAAATTCAAGGCAAACCTCCAATAATTAGATTCTGTACCTAGAGAATTATATCAAATTTATTAATCTGCATATATAGAATCTAAGTATGGGGGGAGGGGCATCTAATAATCAGGTTTATCTTATATTTGAATAACTATGGTAATAAAGCAATTTTTGTGTTGCAAAAAACTCAGAAAGACCACAACAGTTTAGACTTTTTTTTAACACTATGAATTTCTATCTGAAATCTTTGGGCTTACCTTATGAATCACTGTTGCACACCTAACAGCAGTAAAGTTGTGTGGCACCACTTTGAGCCCTTGAAAACATCTCAAGGCACCCTAGGATGGCATGGCCCCTGGTTGAGAATCACTGCCCTAAAGCATATGGCTGGTTTTCATCCCATAAGAAAATTCCTATGAACTTCATTTCATTTTTTTTAGAAATATTTTGCCTTATGGTATCAGTGCTGTGTTCTACTTTCTGTAGAGCTGGTTGAGCTTTGCTTTTTTAATTTAAACCATTTCTATAAAGTGCCTGTAGATCAAGTAATTTGTCACCGCTGTTAGTTATTTAGGCCAGATAGTGTCTGCAGTCTTAGAGCCTCATAAAACAGACAGATCTTTATCAGCAATCAATACTTGCAATATTTGTTACTATAAATCTGTCATTACTGACTCATCATTTGAAATTAATTTGAGATAAAGGACTTCATCATGGGACCTGTGATTGGTAGAAACAAAAGACAATGAAGCCACTAGAAGCTGTATTCTTAATCACACTGGTCTGTTGAACTCAAATAGTATAGATTTGAGTGTTCATATGAAACCTAACAATAACCGGTTATAATTGATAAACTTGGTGCACTCCCAAATTTCAGAAAACTCTTCATGAGAATGCTGTAGCTGTTGATTTTCATGACAATGTGGTCCAGCCAACATGTTAAGAATAGTGGTAAAGACCAGTAAGTTTACATTCACTGCAAAACGTCTTTTCCTATCATCTCCAATGGACCCGTATTAAAGAAGAGCTTTGCTTTGGGAATAATTAAAACATCTTAATCTATCAAATTCTCTGCCATTACAGTGGTAAGGTACTAATGGGTATGTGTGTGATATAGCCTTATATCTCTTGCTTTTTAATTGTGGCATATTGAACATTTAAGTTTTTTTAATTGCTTTGAAGTTGTGTTGTTTGAGGAGGGCTGGAGTGGATGATCTTGTGGACTTTTTGGAGAAATGGTTGTATCAAATGCAGAGGACTCAACTTAGCGGCTGGGGAGACCCTTTTCAAACCTATACTTCTTTCTTTCCAGTTTTTCTTCTTTTCAGTGTGCCATATAGTAGGGAGTTGGAAAGGGAAGATGAAGTAAAAAAAAAGCATATGAAAGCAGACTGAAAATGAATGAGGAACCCAGACTATCATTGATAGGGTCTACAGATCACACTGGGCGTGTCTACATGTGCAAATACTCTGGGATGGTTTTACTCTAGAGTAATTTACTCCAGAGAGGGTGCACAGTATGGCAACGTAGCATTGGTGGGCACAAACCATGATACTGGTGCTACTGTGCAGTATCAATGAGCTACTTTGCAGTGGCTCATTGCTATTGTGCAGTAGAGCCAGAAATGACCTGTGGCCTGCTGGGACTGCAGAGTAATAGCAGTTACTGCACAGTTGGGTGCATGTGTAGATACACCCGGTAAACCCACCCAACTAAGGCATCTATGTGTGGGGAAGTGGGACCAGATTTGCTGCTCATGGTAGCAGTCTGCTTCTGCCCCTGCCAGCTCTGCGCCGGCCCTCTGCAGCAGCCAGTGGGAGCTCTAGGTTCCCCCGGGTGCTAGTCCAGGGGCTGGCAGGGGGCATGGGGCCAGGAGACAACTGTCCCGTGGTAGGGGTGAGAGAGTGCTTTCTGGCCCCGGAAGTTGCCTGCTCTGGCAGCGGGGAGCTCCCAGCCCCCACTCTGTGGTCATGGAGCAAGGGCTGGGAGCTCTTTGTAGCCAGGGCAGGAAGACATTGTCCCTGCCCAGGCTCCAGTGGTGGAGCCTGCCCCATCAGCAGGAAGCTTCTGAGGGCAGGGAGCAATCTCCTGCTTGCTGCTGCCTGGCTAGCCAGGAGCACATTTGCTTCCAGTCGGCTGTCTACACATGCTGTACTGCATAGTAATTTCTCCTGAGTAAATTTGCTACTTTTATTTACAGGTAGCAAATTTACTCTCAATTAGAGCAAGTTACTGCACAGTAAGCGTCTGTACGTATAGATGGTGATACTTACTGGGCATGTCTACACATTAATTAATGCACTGTAGTTATTGCCCATTAAGTTTAGTACTTGTACAACCAAGTACTAAATCAATATTCAGTAACTGGCCCCTACCGCACAGTAGCACCGGTGCACAGCTTTTTAGTGATGCTAATTTCACAATACTGCACAGTAGCGTATTAGCATGGTTTGTGCCCCGTATGCTACTGCACAGTAGAATTAGGCTACGCTGCAATTAGTGTCTTGTATAGACGTGCCCACTGTGCAGTAATTTGCTCTAATTTGAGTAGAGTCTCATATAGACATGCCCACTACGTCTATTTGATTACATGTAGTTGTTTGTAGATTACATGTAGGTGCAGAAAACGTAAAATGAGTGTGTCAGCCAGTTGACTGACTGCTTCTTCTAGAAAATAACCAGGCAACCTTATTTCATTCTACCCTAAAATCTGTTTTTCTTTACTCTCGATCTAGTAGGAATGTGAAGTACCACAATCCTGGTTCCAGGCCTGTTCAGTCTTTTTTGCCATATTGTGGAGGCATCTTATTTTAATTTACTGATTGCCATAAGTACCAAGGAGTTTTAAGTGAATAATATAAGCAGGAAACTAACTATAGCTTTTCCTGCTTTGAGAGGAAAACTGTAACACCCTTGTAATAATATGGAAATGACAGACATAAAACAACACCGGACCTAATAATTTCCTGTTCCTGATCCATTGAGTGAGGAATTTTACGGTCTTATGTGTTGTTTACCACGGGTATAGCCTGTTGCACTCTTCTGCTTTAATTGAATGGTATCTTTCCATCACCCTAATGCATTTACAATGTAGCCATTACTGTGGTGTCTTGATGCCATATACACAATATGAAAGAAACAATTATCCACAAGATTTTTTTAAAAGTTCTCAAAACAATTTTGTTTTTCCTCTTTTTAATTATGTGTCTAATTAATTGTATCTTGGGGGTAGAAGGCAGTAGGTAGGCTTTGTCTGGTCCCTCTTTTTTTTTGTACAGCAATTCACAGGTGCCCAGCTGATATGTCTTCTCCAGGTTTGTTGAATAATCCTCTTTAAAGCTAATTTCCAGAAGTATTAGACTTAGGGCGGCCACTTATGCACCCATAGACTCCAAGACATCCGCTTAATGAGGGGTAGGACTACCACCCTCCTTGGCCAATCAGCAGCAAGGGGCAGGACCACCACAAAAAGACCAAGAAAATGTCACTGGCTTTGGCTTATTGCTGACTGTTATAATAAAATATTAATTCTCTTGTATCTTGCACTTTTAATGACACTGAATGCAGACAGTAGGAATTTTGTTCACGAGTACCAAATTAATAAAAATGAATTATCCACTGAGATTCAGTCTTACTCCAGCCCAGCTTGATGCTTGGGCACACACTGCACAGGCACCTCACCTCCCCCTCATCAGCATTCAGCACAGACACTGGACATTCAGGAATCTGCCCTTACCACATTCTGGTCAGTGCTGGGCTGAGTGGGGTCAGTGGGTGCTGGATGCCTGTGGCAGTGCAGCCAACTGCCTGGAGAGACCCTCTTTTTCTTCCACAGGAGACAGACAAGTTTGTCTGTCCTGGAGGAGAAAAACTGTTTTAATGAGCTGGCCAAGCCACCCAGGAACCTAGAGGCCCCTCTGCCCAAACCTCCCTTCCCTACGCAGCAGGACACCCCAGGGACTCACTGGGCTTCTCTGTGGGTACAAAGACAGTGACAAGAGCCTCCTCCTGGTCCCACTGGCATTCCAGCAGACACAAATACAGTGCTCTACCTGCCTGCTCTCAAAGCCACTACCTTGTGCGAAGACAGTGCATGGGTGTGTGTGTGCAGAACAATTGCCCGGTCCTGGCAGGTCAGCTGCTCCCAGGGCCCAGGCTCACCCACACATGCCCAGCCCAGGTTCAGGGAGCTGGGGCATATAGCAGCACCTCAGCTCCCACTGTGCCTGGATGTGCAATGCAGCCATGGCTCCTTGTTCAGATACAGAGCGACCAGCCCCTGGGATCCTTCACTTCCCTCCCTTCCTCCCTCCCTCCCTCCCTGGCTGGCTTCGAACTAGGGGTGTGCAAAACAGGGCATATTCAATTTGGATTCGGACCAAATTGGGGGACAGTGTTTCGATTTGTTGATTTGGATCACTGTCCCAATTCGATTCAGCTGAATCCAAATCTGAAGATTTGATGCTGATTCAGAGAATCAGTGATTCAGCTATAGACACTGCTTTAAATGTATTTTCTACACACCTCAAGATACCAGGTGTGGTTTGTGAATGCTGAGGTGGTGGGGAGATGGAACATCCTACAGGAGCATGGAGGGCCCCTGAGTGTGCTAAGTAGGCCTGTGAGAGTTGGCAGCGATCCAGTCCAGCTTCGGATCTGGCTGCTTCGGATGTCTGCAACCCAATCTGGAGCTCTGGACTGGGTTTCCACCTTGATCCGGCCAAAGCAGCTCCGAAGCTTTGGAGCTGCCTTGGAGATCCGGCCATTGGGTATAATGGGGAATCAATGAAATATCTATAACTTTGTTGTTTTTTGTCTGATTTGGATAAAACTTGCAGGGATGGTAGCCCCTGCCAAGAGCATGAAACCTGCCAATTTTCACGAAGATTGGTGTGGGGGCTTGGGGGGAACTGTATCCAAATTCATGAAAGCCAAAGTCATGTCACATCTAGGTGTTACAGCATAGCATGGTGAAAACTGCAGGTCTGGCAGCTCTTACTGAGGCCACAAAGCCTGCCAAGTTTCAAGAAGATTGGTGCAGGGTTTTGGGGGAACTGCACCTCAAGCTGCAGACAAGTAAAACTCGTGCCATGGGTGACACTGCGTGTTAAGGCACAGTGGGGTGACAGCAGGAGGGGTTGTTGCTCCTGCTGTGACGCCTGCCAGCTGTGCAGGAGATTGATGCAGGGGGGTCTTGGGGCCCTGCACCCCTAGCTGCTGACAGACAAAACTTGTGCCAAAACTGTCTCTCTCTTAGGGCAGTTGATTGTCTGTATTGAGTCTTTCCTCTCCTTAGCCTGGTTTTGTAGGTGCTAATTGATGCTCCTTAAGTCATTATGTAGTAGCTAGGTCCTGTGTATTGAGCTGGTCCCCAGTCCCTGGTCCAGGAGTGAATTATGATCGATTGATTGGTAACTGGGAACACAGCAGCTTAGCAGCCAGGCCTGCAGCAGCTCCCCGCCCCAAGCCACACACAGTCAGTCCCACAGCACCCATGGCATGAGTTTCGCTTGTCCACAGCTTGAGGAGCAGTTTCCCCCAAACCCCTGCACCAATCTTCTTGAACCTTGGCAGGCTTTGTGGCCTCAATAAGAGCTACCACCCCTGCAGTTTTGACCCCCACTCCTCGTGGTGTAACACAGAGACATGACAGGAGGTTTGCTTTCAATAATTTGGGGTACAGTTGCTCCAAACCCCCTGCACTGATCTTCTTGAAACTTGGCAGGATATGTGGCCTCAGTAAGGGCTACCATCCCTGCAGTTTTCACCATGCTATGTCATAACGCCTAGACATGACTTGAGTTTTGCTTTCAAGAATTTGGGGTGCTGTTCCCCCCAAGCCCCTACACTGAACTTCTTGACACTTGGCAGGCTTCACGCTCTCTGCAGAGTCTACCATCCCTGAAAATTTCATCCAAATTAGACAACAAACAACAAAGTTATAGGTATGTTATTGTTACCCCATTATACCCTACCGCCAGATTTGTGAGGCGACTCTGTAGCTTTTCGTGAGCTCCGAACCACTTTGGGAAGCTGATGAGGCAGCGCTTCGACCCGGATGCGCTGTTTTGGACCCCAAAGTGGCCAAAGCTTCTCCGGATCTGAAGCTCAGTCTGAAGCCTCGCACAGCCCTAGTGCTAAGCAGTGGACCTAGAAGTGGACCACTTCTGGTCCACTTCCAGGTCTGCTGCTGAGTGTGCAGGGGACACCTCCCCCCTGCATCCCCTGGCTTGGCAATCAGTCGCGGGGGACCCCGGGTGCCCTCCAGACCCAGGAGGCACCAGTCACTGAGCCAGGGGAGGCAGGGGGTCCCCCGCACGTTTCCTGGTGAACCTGGAAGTGCTTCTAATCCACCTCTGGGTCTGCTGGCCCACTGGGGACCCTCCCATGTTCCCATGGGACTCGCCATCTGTACCACCATCTCAGTATTCACAAGTCACCTTGAGGTATGTAGAAAAAACTTTTAAAGCTGCGTCTATGTCCGAATCATTGAATCTCTCCAAATCGATTCAGAGGGTTCTGATTCAATTCAGAGAATTTAAAGGGTCTCCTGATTTGATTCAGATTTGGAGATTCAGCTGCTGAATCGGGCCGAATCTCCAGCGAATTGAATCAGCAACCAAAGCTTCACACAACCCTACTTTGAACCCTGCTCCTCCTGGCTGTGCCCCACCCTACCTCTAGGCACAGGCAATAGAATTGCAAGGACAAAGGATTGACATCAATTAACTGAAAAAATGGACTTTTTGTAATCTGTTCCTCATTCAGAAATGGATAGTGGACAAAGAGTTTAAAAATGATGGTCCAGTATAAAACAGGACTAGTGTCCACCCTAATTAAATTGTAAACTAGTTCTGTTATGAGAGATGACCACATTTCTTCTCAGAGTTTATCCTACTCTACCCCACCTTTGGGAGGCATATATTTCTGAAGAGTTAGCAGCACCTGTTCAGAGGTATAGGGAATAACAGTGTGTCAAGGACTGCCAGTGTCTGACAAATGGAATCATTTTCTTATGTGCTACTGAAGAGGAACTTGTTCATATCCACCAAGCTACAGGGCATTCCAGCTTTCTAATGTAATTAACAATATCCCAAAATATGGGCCAGAGGCTAGTTCACATATAACAACATCTAAGAGAACTCCAGGCCGTGTGCCAGAGCATACCTAAATAATGACTTCTTTTCAGACAGCAGCTGATTGGTGTGACTTAGGATAGGCTTTATCATTTGAAAGTTTCATTTTTCTAGCAGTCTCTATTTTAGGCTGTGGAATGCTGTCTCTGGCAAGACTTAGTTCAGCTTGCAAACTCCAGGTCTGTTATGCAGGCATGGTGGGCCTAGGCTCACCAGGAATCTATAAGCTCTCAGTGCTTAGAGGAATAGAGGGATGCCACTAACTGTAGAACAATTGAGTCCTTGGGACAAATCATGGAAAAAACAGGAACAGAGTTTAATAACTAGGGCTTCAAGGGTAGGCACTGAGCAAAGAGCACCTTGCTGGCCCCCACTGGTGTGGACACCACTCAGTGAAGCTGTGCCCAGAGATGTGCACAGGTGAGTGAAAGGAAGATAGCCCCACAGCTTCCCATGTGTTGTGTCGGTCCACTCCCCTCCACCCCCTCCAAGGGAAACCTTGGAAATTTCTCTATTTGAGTGTATTCAAACAAGTACTTGGGAAAGCAGGTTTCAATGATTCTGGGCCATTTGGCTTATTGGGATGTCTCGGCACAGGTGGGCAGATGGCTGGGTAACTGTCATTTCTTAAACAAAGGAACAGCTTCACTTGCTTAAAAGGGAGACTTTTTCATATTGCAGAAGACTTCCAAATATCAGTCACACAGAGACACATTATTTTGTATGCATTTTTTGGGATTATGTTACTTGGGCAAAATCCATATAATCTCTTCATGTTTGACCAGAAATAGGTGCAGGAGTTACTGGATCTAATTCTCCACTATTATATGCTTTTTTTGCATCAGTGCTACCTACCTGACTTCAGTAATTCAAGTGGTAGCAAATCAGTGTAAGAGGGAAGAGAATTAGGCTCAGTTGATGAGCCTATATAGTTTGACTGGTCCCAGTTTTCTAGGAAGCCACGTTCCATTTCACGTTCCATTTCACCTCAGTAAGAACATCTTGTTGTAGATTTAGGACACTGGGATTTTCATGATAGCAGACTGATGTCATAATCACAGTAGTCTAGACATGAATGTACACCTTTATGTACACAAATAATAGTGCAGTCAATGGGAATGCTTGTGGGACTAGGGATTACTCCCATAAAAAAAGATTTGAGTGTCCACTACACTATAACATCATGGAGAAGGAGTAAGGCAGTGGTTCCCAACCCTTTTTTGCCACGACCTGCTGCTGAGAGTGGAGTGTGTCTGTGGCCCAGGGTTGGGGCAGGGTAGCTCCTAGCACGCATCACAACTTGTCCTTTGTGTGTGGTGCTGCTGACATTGCCCCCACAACCCTCATTTGGATCGTGCTCTGAGGTTGGGAACCTCTGCTGTAAGAGAACTTTTAACAGCAGCAATGATGTTCAAAATGATCCAGTTCATGACATATTATAATGTATATTCAGGAGTTAATTCACAAAAGGAATCTAAGAAATACATATTTTACTTGTGGTCTTTATCTTCACATTTTCTTTTCTGGATTTTTGTTGGACTGAAGATTTTTTTAATTAGCTGCAATGTTAGTCCTCTATTTTGTTGAATAAATAGAAGGTCATTTCCCTTCCCACACATGCTCCAATCTGCCTTTTTTATAAATTGTATAGTTCAGGAACTGGTTGCCCATCAACTTAAAGCTGCCTGCAAAGGGTTAAGTTGTGCCTCCCCTCTGGCCCCCCCAGACTCCTGCTTAGCCACTGCTTCCTTCTTGCTCTGGCTGCAGCAGCAGCTGAGGGCTCAAGTTTCCTTCTCCGTCCTCAGACTGTCATTTCCTGCTCCTGCCCCAGGGGATGGGACAGGGTAGTGCCCAGTGTAGGAACAAAGGGTGAGTTTGGGGCTGCACAAGCACACAGAGCAGCATCAGTGGGGCCCATACAGTGCAGGAGTGAGGGGCACAGTTGTGCAGTGCAGCAGTTGTCTGTGGAGGGGGCCTCTGTCCAGGTGCATGGTTCACCAGTGGGGGCATCTGTGTGGTACGCAGCTTGGGGGTCTGTGGCTTACCCTGGTGTGACCTGCACAGTATGCGGCCCACAAGTTGCTTGGATGTTAGACAGCCCTGGTGCAGCTAATTTAGAGTTCTTAATACATATGAAATGAGTTGGTGTTAAACATCTGAGTTTGAAAAAGGTGAGATGCATCCTTGCTTTTATTAATGTTTAGGTAATTGAACTTCTTAAAATAAGAGAATGAGGGAGAGAAAGGAGGACATTTGTCTTGAGTGTATTGAGATTGTATTGATTGCAAATTATAAAAAATCCCTCTGTTTCTATTAGTTTTCATGTGAGAATACTGCAATGTGAATGACACAGCAGAGTAGTATCATCATCCAATGGAGAGGTTGACTGGAAGAGTATTTAATAAGCACGTATCCTATGTTTGTTCTTGACCTCACATTCTGATTTTGCTGATGCTAACTATTTTTAGAAATATTGTTTCCTCCTCCTGTTCATAGATTCCCTTTTTATGTTTTTCTTTCACAGGTTCCAACTATGGGAGTCCCCGTCCAGCTCATGCCAACATGAATGCCAATGCAGCTGCAGGGCTTGCCCCAGAGCATATCCCTACTCCAGGGGCAGCTCTGTCCTGGCAGGCTGCTATCGATGCTGCCAGACAGGCCAAATTGATGGGTAGTGCTGGCAATGCAACAATATCCACAGCTAGCTCCACACAGAGGAAACGGCAGCAGTATGGGAAACAGAAAAAACAGGGTACTACCACAGCTACACGTCCTCCCCGGGCATTGCTGTGTTTAACACTGAAAAATCCCATCCGGAGGGCATGTATCAGCATCGTCGAATGGAAATATCCTTTTTGATTTAGTTGCATGGAAACAAGCAAGTTGTTTGTGTGCATTAGGCACAGTTTGTAAATGTGCATAAATAAATACATTAAGTTGATGGGCACCAGTGGGAATCTAAAGTACATGAGCAATATCTGATGGCTTCATTGATAGCAACTGTGCTCAAAAATTCTAGGCAACTGTGCGAAAGTCTTGACTATACTTGTGTATCAGAAGTCACCTATAGCTTAGCTTGATGAAAACAAAGGGTCAAAATTTCCCCTTACCAAAATATATAACTCACACTGACACCAGTGGAAGCTGTGCAAATGGGTGGCACCACACTGCAAAAGAGAAGGGGCAGCACAGAAGAACAAAACTTGGTCGGGTAATTGTTGCCCATTACTTGGATCTGGGCAAGGGGTGGTGAGGGAAGAGATGGGAATATGATTTACCCAATAAAAAATCCAGTGAAAGGTGGATATATATACAGAAGGCTGGATCTACTAGTGTGAATAAGGGCCAGGCCCTGTCAGAGATGGTACCTAATTACCATTGTGGCAGAAGAGTTTGATGTAAGGACCCAGTCCTGATTCTCTTGAAGTCAGTGACAGTTTGGACATTGCCTTTGGCCGGCCAAGGCAAAAGGTCCAAAATGCAATACCGATTTATTTTGTATAGTCACATAAACTGGATCACTGATCCTTTTAGGAGCAAAATACTGATTGAAATATAAGGAAAACTTCCAAAACACAAACCTGCAAACTAACCATAAAGGGTAATTACTGTCTAGCCCGGCTCTTCAATAAACCTCCAAAACAGAATACAGGTGTGGAGAGAGTAGCTTTCTGCACTGAACACAGTACAGAATTCAGCAGTAACTAAGGTGATGGAAAATGAATGAGGGGTATAATATCTGATGTGCTTTTTTAGATATTGTTCCCAAGGATGCTTGAAGGGAATTGAAGATGCTTGAAATGGAAAAAATGGAAAAAGAACCAAGCAGTATAAGCCTAGTAGATCTTGCTGAAACAAAATCTTTTTTGGATGAAGGAACATGTTAAAAATGGTCCTGTCAATAGCTGTTCATAGATATCCTTAAGCATCTACCTGCCTATTCCTTCCTGCTAGTTTTTTAATCCTCTTGATTAGTTTTACTACTTGTTATCCTTTCTAACACAACACTAATGCTTTTAGCATAAGATGATGGATGATGACTAAAGGAGACTTAGCTGACTATCAGTTTGGTTGGTGGAACCACAGTAACTACATAGCCCAAGATAGATCATAAAGTGACGTTGATAAATGATTAAAATCAATGTCAGATGAAGTGAATGATGTGTTGTAAAGCAGGATATAGCACTGATGGGATCTGGAGAGGACCAAGTAATGCAATTAAATCAATTTGACAATGCTGATGCTGGATTTTTGTTTATGTTTAAAATGAGTAAATAGGACAAATAAACTTTTCCATCAAAGTCTGTCTCTGGAAATCTAGTGTTTGTAGCCACTACCAATATTTTGACAACAACTATATCAAAAGGTTGTGATTTAATTTGCTTCCACACCCTGACTATTCCTAATTGTTTAAACTGTATTGAGAAAGGGAGGATTTGATGTTTTGAATATCAGAAAATGAGAATGGATGTTAAACAAATATCCAGTGTCACTTCTGCAGTGTTGGTGACCTAAGCATTATAGAATTAAGACCTGGAAAGTGACACTAACTATAAGTTAAAACAAAACTAAATTAGGTCATGTAAAAATTATGCTAATGCACAGTAAAACAGGCTACTGTGTGTTAAGCATCACTTAAAAACCATACACATTTGTTACTGAGCATTAAGGCAGCTTAATACGCATTTGTTTAGTACCTCTCTGAGAGCCACATATCCATGTGGGGCCCTAAACAACTTCACAGAAGTCAATGGGCATGTCGACACATGGGCCTACATCACTGTATGACGTACTACGGTGATGTAGTGATCACATGAGTGTACATGTACTTTTGGAAGTACTAAAACATGGCACAGTAACTGTCTGTACTGTGCTGTGCACACAGTGCATGGTTAGTTTTAGCTGCTAGTTTGCCGTAGTGGCACACTAGAATGGGAGAATGCACTCCTACAGCAAAGTAGCTGCTGGTCACATGATTGCTACATCACTGTAGCATGTATGGTGACATAGTGCATCACTACAGTGATGTAGGGCAACATGTATATATGTCCATTGATTTATGTGGATGTTGTTTAAGGCCCCACATGGATATGTGGCTGTGTAGGGGTCCCAGGGAGCTGTGTAGGGGTTCCAAGTACCTCTGAATGCTAATTCCACTAATCTAATGATCACTTCTTCCATACTATCCCAGGCACATTGGATATGTTCTCATTTATTTTGAATGTGATGCCAATGTAAACAAAAATTTAAAATAACGTATTCTACCAAATCTTAAAAAAAATCTTTGGCTTGAATCCTTTAGTAAGATGAGCAATCTGAGAACTTTTAAGGTAGGTCGTTTTTTCTGCCTTAATCATGAGCACCATGCTCTTTAAACAATTTGTAGTTAAATAGGTGTCTAACTTCATTAAGGACAAAGACAAGAGAGGCTATCTGTCTCAAAAATGTATCATAACATACTTGTTACAGATCCTAGTTCTTCTCTGATTATCTCTCTTATATCTCTCTGAAATGTGACAGGAGAGACTGAGAAATGTTGAACCTTTGTCAAAAAATTTAAAATATATCGTTCTAACTGACAGCTTGAAAAAGCTGAAAGCAACTATACTGTATGAAGAAGGATAGAAGTCCTGTCAGAATAGGCCTTTCTATTAAAAATAGCACAACTGCACATGAGGGAACATCAGGAAAATTCAATCTAAATAAATAAAAGAAGAAAAAACTTTTAAGAAATCTGTGTTTACTCTGGCACGCGACTGGCCTACACTGCATTTGACATATTAGGAAGAATCTTGGCTGGGAGCTCTGAAAAGCACTTAAAAAGGCATATGTTTCTTTTCAAAATATAAGGGGCCTGGAATGTTTTCTTTAAACAGAATTCTTATAAATCTTTTATTTTTTTCATTTGTGTGTGCATACTTCAGAATAACTTCCTTAACTCCATTCCTCAGACCATTTGAAATAATTATTTTACTGACTATTTTCGCCAATTGTGTGGCCTTAGCTATCTATATCCCCTTTCCAGAAGATGATTCCAATGCCACCAATTCCAATCTGGTAAGTCCTCATGAATATCCAGACCATCTACTTTGCAGGTCTTGTTTAAAACACACCCAACAGATACTGTTGGAAGCTAAGGAGAATAAGACATGCATGTGTAAAGAACTGTGTTTTAGTTGTGAATGCTATATTGTTTTTATTCATATTAGCACCTGTTTCATTAGGATTTGCTTTAGCTAAGAATATTCCCCAAAATTGCAAGGCTTCTGCGTGTGATGTTTTGGTTAGCAAATTTCAGAGTTTGCTGCAGAAGTGCTTGGTAAGTTTAAATGCAGGTGTTCCAGGAGATATCTTTTATTCATGGATTATGTGTTGGTTTGTTTCATTAAATGCCATTGTGAAATTGTTATGGTCCTTCTCTCAGGTGATGCACAGCAGCATAGCTTGATGACTAATTTCTAGGAAGTGTATTAATATTTGCATTCTATATTGGTATTATGTTTATTCAAAGGATATTTTTTCTCTTGCTCGGGAAGCTTTCTTCCCTCTCTCTCCATTTATGCAAATACCAGTATTTTGGGATAGCACTGTCCATGGAAAAAGGAACGTGTTTACTTTTGGCTTAGTGTAAAGTCATAGCAAAGAACTCTGCTCAGTAAAGGCACAACACAAAACATAAGTCTGGAATACAGTCCATAGAATTACCATAAAATGCTGCCCTCCTTCCCAAAACATTACAAACTAAAGATTCCTCATGATTTGATTTGTGGAACAAAATTTTATCCTGTGTCAGAGCATAGACTAGGGACACTGTTCATTTAGCCCAGTAAGAATTCATTGGGATATGAAAGCATTTGCAGGGATAGATAAGAGAAATTAAAGACCATTCCTCCTAAATAGATACAACTGGTTGTATGACTGTCACCTTTGTTGAAAAGCTTGATGTTGTTTTCTGAGATGTAGTCATTTTGAAGAAATATTCTTATAACGTTGTCTATAACAAGCCACAGTGAAATAAAGACTTTGACTTTGCTGAAACATAAATCCTGAGTTAACCTTTTACTTTGACACTTTAGGGAAAAAAAAATTCTTATTACATTTTCAATCATTTCCCACTTTTACAATTAACTTCAAACTGGTATTGAGTTTGTGACAGGAATGTTTGTGACTTGGTATCATGCCTTATTGCCACTTTTCCTGCTGTCTGATTGCACTGTTTGAAAGCATCAGATATTGGCTACTGCTACTGATGGTATGTGTATGTGCAGATAATTCACTTTAACATTTAAAGAAATGGACCTGGAAACGGGAATCTTTCATAACTTGACATCTAGGTTATAGTACACTGACTCATTGTCTGCTATCAGTTTTGCTTTGTAACATGGAAAGATAAAAACTAAGCAGATTTGACATTTGGAGGATTTACATTTGTCTTGAGTTTAATTAAGCATAGGTAGTCTTATTTCAACATCATGAAACCACTGGATAATGGCTTCTGAGTAGCATTTTGGATAAACTTTAGTAATGGAATCAGACAGACTGAACTCGTCTGTCTGGGAAAATATTAATATTATTAATCTGAGCAGCTGTATTGAAGCTGTCTGTAAGAGATCTGTTTTGCACATATAGTAGCTCTGTTTAATATTTTACCTCATCACATAACCACCCAATCACAACAGCTTACAATTAAATGTAGTAATGTAATAGAAAATACAAGAACTCCAAGAGCTAGATTTGTAAAAGTTTGCATGTGAGAGTAGGGAAAGAATTCATTACATGGGTAGCTGTTCTGGGGAAGTAGGGGAGGGGAGAAAACTAACCGGGGAAACTGATCTCTTGTTATCAGTGGAACAGGAATATAATATGGCAGTACAAGAGTACATAATAGGCATGGTGTGCAGTGGCAGTAGAGTGGGCTTTCATTCATCTGTGATACTGTTTTACCTCTACGTTTTGTGTTAGGTTCTGGAGGTCTGACTGAACAGTAGCCTCTTGTCCTACTCTTTGTAAAAGAGGCTTTCCATTAAGACAGGGCATAGCTTGATGGGTTCATCCTAACAGAAGTCTTCCCTGTGCTGAATTAAGCTTTCAGGTTACATTTGAGTTAGTTCAGCAGTTTTGCCTGTTAACTCCTTGGGGTCTCTTACAAGATAATAGGCATGGGTTTTATATTCATGCATAGGTATTAAAATAACATTTTGTATAATTCATACAAATATATCTGAGAGCCTCATGTAATTTGGTGTACGCTTAAAGAGTTAAATATTTAAGCTGAGGACGAGTATTAGGTAAAGGTGAAAAAATGTATTAGAGATTTGGAATGAGATGAAGAACAGATGGGGCACAGAGTTAGAAGGTAACTGTTCCACATGGCAGAAAAAGCAGAACAGAGGAGTCTTGCAATTAAATAGCCAAATTGCATGCGGAAGTTCAGAGAAGTGGCCAGCTACTTTGGGATCACTTAATTTTATTCTCTAGTCTAGAATCCCAAAGGATTCTTTCAGCAGCAGAATGACTATGCCTACTTCAGTGTGTATAGTTTAGTATTGTATACTGTTATGTTTGTCCAGAGCATTCATAAATAAATGTCTCCAGCCATGACTGTGGGAAAGAGTGCTGCCGGATGGCTGGCACAGAATACATAATAAATATAAAGTAAAACAATACATGCATTAGCACTGGCAGATTCAACAGAAGTAACTTTAGATTCACACATGCCGATTCAACACATACACATATCTCACATATACCAATGTGCATATCTTTTTTGTATCCCTTTCAATAAAAAGTCAGTTGGTCTAGTGTTCCCTTGCTTGTCTAGGGGAAATGTTCACTTGTGTAACAAGTCTGGCTTCATATTCACTTTGCAATTTAATTTTTGGGGAAAAAAGTTACTGTAGCTAACCGAACTTGAGGAGGCAGCCAGCCGATTTCACAGGCAGATCCAGAGGTTGATCACCATTTTTTCAGACTGAGTGAGGTGTGGCCCTTCCACACCTCTGATTGGCCTAGGGGCACCAGCAGTCCTGCCTCTCCCCACAGATGGCCACAAGGACGGAAACTGCAGCTTAATTATCCTGATTAAGCCTGGGGAAACCGTTAATCCATGTGTTATTAAGCGTGGGTTAATGGCTTCCTCAGGCTTAATCAGGGTAATTAAACTGCAGTTTCTGGCCATCTCCAGTGGCAGGCTCTGCAATGTTAGTAGTCTTGGTTCAAAAAACCCCAAAGCAAAATTAAAACTTACCAGCAAGCAGAGGAAAGGGTGGGAAGCCCTGCAGTCTTGGAGCACAGCGGGAAGGCAGAAGAGGAAGAAGGGACAGGAAAGGGGGAGGGCTGCCTGCAGCAGGAAGCTCAGAGGCAGCATCCATTCCTCCTGCTGTAAACAGTCCCACCCACCACCCCCACCTTCTCCTTCTGTCCTCCCTACCTGCCACTGTCTCCTCCCCACCCTTACACCTTTCCTCCATGCTCCAAGACTGCAGAGCTTCCTCGCCTTTTCTCTGTTTGCTGATAAGTTTTTTCGGGGGGGGGGGTTGTTTTTTTTGGCAGAAAGCCTGCCAAAATTACAGAATCCCCCCCCCCCCTTTTTTTGCAGGTTCCATGAAAATGGCACAATCACAATTTCAGGAAGTCCCTAACTACAGCAAGTCCTACATTACTGATTTCCAGAGACATGGAGAAGCTTATTCAAGAAATGCATTGCCTAGTACAAAGATGGGCAACTTACAACCTATGGGGGAGATCCAGTCCGCAGAACCTTTGAATCTAACTGCAGAGCCATGGCTTTGGTAGCATTTGTCAGCAAGGGGCTCTGTTTGCCCCATGCTGCATCACAGCCAGGCACCAAGGACTTTGATGGAGGGGAGCTCTACCTGTGTGGCACTGTAGCCTTATGTCAAAGAGACATCTCCTTGTCAGCAGTCGAGACATCTGGGTTCTAGTTCCCACTCACTTTGGACCTGAGTTAGGTCATTTCTGGCCTCCTGCTGAAAAACATTAACAAGTTCTGACCTTGTATGTGACGTGTAGTCACTCTTTTTTTGTAAAGCTCAAAAGAGAAAATCAGCCATTTCCCAGTAAACTGACACTTTTCCTCAGGTTCTCAGTGCATCTTTTCTAATATTTCATTGTCATTTTCCAAGCATTTTTTCATCTTGGAATGGTAGTTCAAAGAGTAGTTTCTTCTGTGTAAAGGAGAGAAAAAGGGTGCATGAGAGTGAGTGTGCATGTGTGTTGCCCTCAGAAATGCTTTAATTAGAGTTGGGGATCTGAGAGTTTCCTTCAGCAGCAGACCCACTATAAAAAGCATTCTACTCTTCTAAAAATGAAGATCAAATAGGAAACCACTTCACCTTTTTGATCTTGTTCAGTGGAAAGCAGCTAAAGAAACTCTTACAGACAGAAAAGAACTGGTCATCACCGCCCTTGTCCTTCAAGTAAGAAAGAGTATTGGGGCTGGGGTGCTGTGGGCACTAAGGTGCAGGTTGACAGCCTAGAGGTTGCAAGTTCGAGGTCATAGCAGAAGTGCACCTGGTGCAGCCTATCAGATTTCAATGAAGCTGAAAATTCTGCTAAATACCTTGTCACAGGGACACAGAAAAAGGAAAGGACCTTGGAACAGCAGGGTGAATTCAGTCAATTGTTTTTAGATGCTAATCAAGTAGAGGATGATAATAAGAGAGAAAGTAGTTGTGGGCTGCACAGAGATTCTTTTCTTCCACTGATGCTTTTTATGTGAAGCTCAACAAAATGGTGGCTGATACTGTTTCACTGAATAGTTATGATCAGAGTGAATTCCATGTTTGAACATAGGACATTAGAGTCCAAGAGCCAGGAGTAAAACAGGACATACTTATAACTATTTACTCTTAATAGGAGTCTTGCCCCAAAATATACATACCGCACTTCACACATATAATATCCACTGATAGACATTCACCTCCCCTATTTCATTACTTTTTCCATTAGCTATGATAACTAGCTATAAAGCTTTATGATATCATTTCATATGCATTTGCTGGGAGTGGCCACTTGTTGTCATTTGTCAGTGATGCACATTATATTCATGGGTGGAGACAAGATGATGACAATGTAGATGGAGTCCAGCCTAGCTAATTCCAACAGCAGTTACTGCTGTTAGCTGGATCACTCTGAACTGCCTGGAATGTTAGAGATTCCTGTAGCCAAGCAGTGTTCCAAGAAAAGAGCCATTATGTAGCTGCCCTCTTTTTCAATCCAGGAGCTAGGAAAGAGAACAGTATGTGTGAGGAGTTACTGACATTTCTTCTAGCCTTGCAGCAGGAGTACAGACCGTGGGCACTGACAGAAGTAACATTTGTCATGCAGTTGACCTCTTGAAGGCGCTCCATAGCTGTGGCCTGACAGAAGTGTACGGCTGCGGAGTGCTTTAAAAGTGACCACCTGCGGAACAAATAAACCCTGTTGTAATGAGGGTTCAGATGAAGGTGCACCAAAGCAGAGTGCCTTCATTAACTTCTGTCTGATTGGGGCTGGGCTGGTGCAATCCAGCTCCACCCTTAGTGCTGTCTGCAGGATAGGAGCAGGGAGAAGGAGGGGAGGGAGCTCCGAGCTGGGGTTTGCCCAGCCTGCAATGGAGGCAGGAAGGCAGGTGGATTGGAGACCCCTGAGGCTCTGGGAGGGGAGGGGAGGGGAGGGGAGTGGGGGTAGGGGAGAGAGGCTGCAAGCACACAGCTCCTCCTGAATCAGCTCCAAAATCAAGCTCCCTTCCCCTCCCCCCCCAACAGTGAACATCTGTTTGGTTGGGGGGGTGGTCACTGTAACTCATGGTGCTTTCTCTGAAGTGACATGGGTTACAATGGGGAGCTGCATGTCTGTCAATGTCCTAAGTTTCAGGCTGCAACCCTACCTAAACCATCTAGGAGCTCCCTTTTTCCCCTTACTTCAGACTCAAGGCAAGTGTTGGGTTGAGAAACCAAGTCCCCAGTATTGGAAAATTTATGCTGAGGCCAACAAAGGAGTGGAGAAAGAGAATTTACTGAGCAGAGCACTGAAAAAGTGAAAGGAGGAGCAGATAAGAAAAAAATTAAAAATGAGGGACACAGTGCTGATGAACTGGCTGAGTGATCACAAAATTGATTAATTATCCAAAGCTATAGTGGATGAACTGGGGAGGAAAGCACTGAAAGGAGCTGCCTGGTAGTGACTGGATAAAAACTGATGATCAGGGGTATAGAAAATGTGTTACCAAAACTGGTCATATGGCTGTTTGAAATTGAGGTAAATGGGAATGGATGTAGGTGGATAGTAGCTTTTGGGGGACCAGATTTGGAGGAACCAGAATACTGCTGAAGTCAATTTGAACCTGCCAGTAAAACACAGCATTAATTTAATATTTTTCCTTCAGCAGTGGCTAATGCTGTCCCTGTTGTTTTGGAGTAAGGCCAATCTTGTCATTAAAATACATGCTTCTAATATTCCAGAGTACTACAGGATATATTTGAGAGAGAGACATAAAGGCACTCTAAAGGATACTGAGAGGTATAGATGAATAAATAGGATATCGTCTCAGGATATTTTATAGTATTATTTCCTTGGTTTGTGGACTGCTGAAACTCTGCAATCTGAGTTAACAGACTCCCTTTGGACTACTGTGAAGTTTAGTATTTTTCCCCAACTTTTTTCCCCTATTAAATTTTTTCAGTACTCATAGCAATGTATTTTACCAATTCTTGAATAGGTTCTGACCTTTATTTTCATCTGTATTATTTTCTGTGTCAATGCATGTGTTCTATTTTTTGGAAAAAAATACATTATAAAAAGGAAACTATTTAAGTTGTGGTTTCACAGATTTTGTGTAAACCATGAAATCCAGGATTGTCCACCACATCTGTGAAATCAATAACAACAACAAAACTTAATAAAAATAAAATGCTGGCTCCCCAGTAGGAGCCAGCAGTTCTGTCTGCTGGGAGGGGAAGGTGCTGGCTGGCAGGGCAGCACAAAAGGGCAGCAGACGGGATGGCCGCTGTCCCACTGTCCCTCCTCCCCCACTGAGGGAGGCCTCTTCACCAGTCAGTGCCAAGGAGCAGAGTAGCACAAAGTGCAGCCAGCAGTCAAGATGGCAGCCACTCCCTCCTCCCCCCGGTTTCTCTCCACCAATCAGCGCCAAGGGGCAGGGCTGCCACAAAATGCCCATGAAATCAGTTTGGCATGCTGCCAGCGGGCCATGAAAAACCCTTTGTCTCACTGTGATTTAAATTGATCGCTAATTATAAGGAATTACTCCAAAAAAGCAGACTTCTGTTTTTCTAAGTTTGAGGTCTTCAGCTACTGTGATGGAAGATTTTTGCCACGGGCCTCAATGAGAGCAATACCAGGTCTCTCAAATCCTGTATCAATTCAAATCTGATTGCAGATTCTACAATATTCTTATTTTTTCCTCACTTTGCATCCACTAGAAAACTATTACACACACAAATGAAACAGAATTATAGTTAGTTCAAAACCACACTGGAACTGATGAACTCCACTGAAGTTTTGCTTTAATTTACAGATGAAGAAACCTTATAACCCTGCATGACCTTGCACAAAGAACAATATAATATTGTGCATTCTTTCAATGTAATCAGGAAAACTGGAGCTAGTTTCAGGGGAATTAAAGTTAGCCTGCATAAGAGGCTGTAATTAATATGGAGTCTTTCTGCTTGTTATCCCTACAATTAGGCATTAGAATAGAGATAATGTACACTTAGAGTAAAACTAGGGGCTGCCTAAGATAGGAAGCTGAGAGGAAAATGCATCTGTTGTTTTATTGGCAATAGTAAAATGGCATGAGCCTGGTCAGTGTCACAGTATGGTGATAACATAATGAAGTTAAGGCCAAGGTTTACAACACATTCCATGGAATACATTACACTCAATTGTTTATGCTTTTGGATAAATAGTAGCAGAAAATTCCTAGGGTTGTTTTGATAGCTCATCTTTCCATCCCTTTTCCTTATTACAGCAAGGAAACCTTGTAATACTGTGGTTAAATGATAAATTCTTCTGTAATGCATGCCGTCTGTACCTGGGTGTTAACTTCAGGCTAATTTGTAAAAACTGAAATATGCCTCTTACAGCAAGACAGGATTTGTTCATGCCTTTCAGGCTAAGTACAGATAGTCAAAAAACCTGAGATTGAATTGATTTAATTTTAACAGGATAGTTTAAACTGAGTATATTCAACCAGTAAGCAAGTGAACAGACATTCACTTTTGATTCCAGAAATACAGCAATATACCTACAGTGACCCAGGTTAGAAACTTGGGGGCACTAGACAGCTTGAGCCAAGGTTAGCCCACCCACCCTGTGAGAGTGTGGGGGGGGGGGGCGGGGGGGTTGTGGAGGAGGTGCAAAGCATCCTGGGATACTGGGGAACTGAGATATCATAGATCTAGAGGGGATCTGCGACAGAAGTTAAATAAACCAATTTAACCTAAATCTGTTAAGTGTGATACTACATCCATCCAGGTTTATCTTAAACTGATTTCAGCCATTTTGTAAGTGGTTTATTGACACTGAAGTTCTGTTGTGTTACAGATTTGAACCAGTTTTTGATCACATATACTAGTTTATGTGTAATTTCTAGCTTCAGTGACTACTAGCCTGTATGAGTTTACTTGGCAGTGTGAAGCGGCTTACACCTAAGAGACAATACAAGTGTGTCCCAGTTTACTTTGCTTGTGATTACTAAATATCAAATTGAATAGATGATGTCTATTCAGAAAGGGAGAAAGTGTGCTGAAACATTCTGCAGTAGACAGACACACTATTTGCGCAACACTGTGTTTAGATATATTATAAATCTTGGTACAGGAAAAGAAGGAAATTATGGTCTTACAATGGGGATGACTCAATTTATATGGCACTCAGGTATTAGAGAAGATCATAAGGAAAAGAAGAAATTTGTATTCAGTCTATAGTATGTAATTAATAAGGTAGTAGCCGCTAATAGAATGATGTGGATAAAAATATTGAACAGATGTCTCATTCTCTGTGCACTGAATGAGGCAAAGTCCCTGTGGGAAAATAGTATGAGACATGTAATTAAGGACTGTATCTTAATGGAAATGCACACTGGGACCAAATTAAGGATGCACAGGAAACCTTGATTTTGGTATTTCATAAAAACTTTTGAGTGCTTAACTTTGCAACCTTAATAAAAAGTTAAATTAATAAATAGTAAAATAATAGGGTTGGAACCTTGTATCTGCTGTACAGACCTCTGCAATTCGAGCAGAGGTCGAATAACATGTAACCCTTGTCTGTTATTTGTGCTGTCTGAATAACAGACAAGGGTTACAAGTTGCCATCATCTCTGTGGACCAAGTATGGAAGGGGATGGAGTATTTTTTCAGTGGGATTTACAGATATTTGCTGAGAGCAGAGTGGGGAGACTCTAGAAAGGACCGCGCAGATTCTTTTGCGCTATTACCCCTGGTTTGACTCCTGAACTTTTCCCTCTAAGCTGTCATTGTCTCAGTCCTGCTGCTTGTCTCAGTTTCATTCTCCTCATTTAGCCTGGGTCAGTATCCACTCCTCAGGCCTCTCATCCCAATCCCAGTTTCTACACAGCAAGTGATAATGCCCCCCTCAAAAGTGCCCCTTTACATATGCTCTGGGGGTAGGGGTGGGAGTAGCACTTTAATAAAGAGTGACTCTGAGAGCCGCTCTATTTAAAGTACCTCAGTGTCTTGCATATCAGTGTCCTTGTGCTTAAAAATGGTGGCGAGGGTGCTTGAACTAAAGCTCATTTGATGAGCTTTAGTTCAAGCACCCTCGCCACCATTTTTAAGCATGGGGACATTGATACACAAGGCACAGGAGGCTGCTGGAGTGTGGTAATTACTATGCGCCAGCAGCCTCAATTAATTGAGTTTGCCCTGATGTGCTGTAATTACAGCATGTCAGTGCAGCCTACCTGCATCCTTAGTCTTAGTCTTTTAAGCCTCCCCATATTTAATCCCAGTTTCCTTGTCTGCTAATCCTCAACCACCCCCAGGTTTTCTCATCTGATCAGTCCTCACCCACTTCTGCCTTCCACTTTATTCTAGTATGTTTGCCTAGCCAGATGTCCATTCTAACATGCAATATACCTTTGGTAGTGTAAGAGTGATGATGCAGCCATGATGGTCCAGAAATTATGCAAGAGGCAAGGATTTCTTAGGATGTTATCTTTTATTGTACCAAGTGTGTGGTTGGGATAGAATTAGACAAAGTTTCAAATGCAAGATATTCTTCTTTAGGTCTGACCAGAAGCTGTGTTTGGTAAAAACTTGTCTAACTATCCCAGTCATACAGTTGATTAAATAAAAGATACCCCCTTAAAAATCCTTGCCTCTTGCAGTGTATCTTTGTTAGATGTCTCCCTACTGCCTCTGTTCCTTAGCCACTGTTCCTAGCTTTAGTGTCTTCCCCCTCACCCCTTCATCTGATCTCAGTGAGTCCCCTTATTTCTCTCAGAAGTTTCCAGTCCTAGTCAGCCAGTCCCAGTCTTCTTCATGGATAGTTCCATCATGTACTCTCTCAGCTCCAAGTCGCTTTGCTCAGCCAATTCCTTCAACTTTATTCACAGTTTCTCTTCCCCCTTCTCAGGTCCCAGAATTAGACTCATTTTCCTAAGCTGCTTTCATTCCTCTGATATGACTTCTTTTTTGCATTCAAATCAGATGGCTTCTTTACCATACTAGCTGGGTGCCAGCATGAAGGCCAATGACATAAAAGAGCAAGGCTTTCTGCTGGTAGCTTCAGTGCCTGGCTGCACATTGGGTCAGAGTATCTCAGAGAACCCATTATTGGAAAACTTCTGAGCTCCATTAGCTCTTGGCTGGTGTATGTTTAGTTGCGCGGGGGGAGGGGGGGATGCTCTACGTGCAGTTTAATTGTTTTAAGAACCAAAAATATAATATCAATAATATAATGAAAAACTATATAATAGAGTTAGAGAATTAATTCAGTTACCGCATTGTCTATGATCAATTATTTATGTAGCATTATACAGTATGCAATGTAACAGAGTAATAGAGGGACAGGGGAATTTAGAGGTATAGGCTAAGGGAAAATTAGGTTTTAGTTAGGGATTGGAGGCAACAAAAGTAAACATGAAGACAGAGAAAGATTGTTTGAGAGAGCTATCCCAGATAGGAGTAGCTACAGCAGAGACTGGTAGTAAAAGTGTCATCATCGGGAATCCCTCATGGTCAAGGATGATCACTCTCATAAGTCAAGTAAAGGGTTTTGAATGAGTCCATTGAGGGCTAAGAAGGCTGATGCTAGACCGCAGACTCTCTGGCAGATGCCACAGGTGGTGGTTAAAGGGAGGGTCAGACTACAGATTTCTTGTGCTGTTTCCTTTCCTTCTGTTTCTGTTGTTTTTCTACCTTCAGGGTGAGAAGGTTTTCCTCAAAGTAAGATTACCTTCTCTTGCAAAGTGTCACCATGTAGCTCTGTCCTGGACAAGTTTTTCCCAATTTGTGATGTCAGTGCCACACTTCTTGATGTTCACCTTGAATATGTCCTTAGAGCATTTCCTGTGGCCCCTGCATGTCCTTTGTCCTTGGCTGAGTTGGGAGTATAGCAGTTGTTTTGGTAAATATGTATCAGGCATGTGCACACAATGCCTTGTCCACCACACCAATGTTGAATGATCAGTGCTTTCATTCTGTGGTGTTAGCGTCAGTGTGGATAGTGGCATTTGTACAACAATCCTCCCACTTTATGCCAAGGATCTTCTGGAGGTAGCACTAGTGAAGGTGTTCCAGGCTTTTCAGGTGGTCCCCGTAGGTCACCCAGGCTTCATAGCCAAAGAGAAGAGTTGGGGTTAACACAGCCTTATATAACAGGAGCTTTGTTTGAGTCGTGATGTCATGATCGTTGAATGCATGATGATTCAGTTTTCCAAAGGCAGATCTGGCACATCGGATCCTATACTGGATCTCCTCATTGATATTGGCCTTCTTTGAGAGATGGCTGCTGGGGTATACAAAGTGTTCTCCGGCTCGTCTGTCAGTGTGCATCTTTGAATGAGGATTTTGAATTGACCTTTCTGTCAATGAAGATCTACTCTCCTCTACTAGCACATTTAGAAAAAATGTGCTAGTAGGGGAGCGTAGAAGAAAAGCTGAGAGAGAAAACCTCTGTATAACGAACTGGGGAAAAAAATCCACGGATGTTCCTAAAAAAACAGGAGAAATTTTCACCTGAATTATGGACTCCATGTGGAGTTTAGGGAGTCATCTGAAGATGGGAGTGATGTGGATATGGTATAGGGATGGGGATGTTTAAATTTTGACCTATGTAGCAAGTCCTTGTCCCAGGGGTGGTCACAATGCTCCCTGGTGGCCACTCAGCCCTTGCCAACCTACATTCCCTTGGGGCCTCTCCTACTCACACACCACACGTTGCTGTTATTAGTTTCAGATAACAGGGAGGCTGGCCCAGGGCTTTTCAAGCCTGGTCTTATTCTTAGGACCACAGGTACTCATGGACATTGCTTTAAGGGCTAGTTTCATGGACTCCATCCTTCCCAATATGCACTCCCATTCCTTGTAGGTGATCTGCTAACACCTGTCTTAATGGGCTACAGACTCCCAGCCCCAGTCCTCATGCCTCCTGGGTTCCAGACCTCTGGGCTCTCTAGTTCTCCTGACACACTGCCCTCTATCTGGGCTCGGGCCCTTTGGCCTCATACACTGACTTCTGGCAGGCCCTAGGCACTGGAACTTCCCTCAATACACCATAGTACCAACTGGGCACTGGACCCTCCTGGTCCCCACCAGACCTTCTCTCGATACAACCTAGTCCCCCTTGGGCACCGGACTCTCCTGGTCCCCTCCAGGCACCGGACCTTCTCCCAAGTACCTATTCCTTCCTGGGCTCAAGCTTGTTTTCTCTGTGGGCCTCAGGTCTATCTTTTCCGAGGCCTGCTCCAGCACCCACACATGGCTCCAGTTCTCTCCCTCTGGGCCCCAGGTCCTCTATTCTTCTGGCATATCTTTCTCTCTCTCTTGCTGGGCCAGTTGGGACCTCCATGCCTCCCCTTCAGCCCCTTCCACAACCACCAGGTCATTCATGAGCAAGCCTGTTGGGCCACTGCTTCTACCCCCAGGCCTATCTGTTCCAAGGCCTGCCTTGCCTCTTTCAGGCACTGTTCCCAGGCCTACCTCTTCCAAGGCCTACTTCATTTATCTTGGGCGCTGATCTACTCTGGGCTCCAGGCACCCTGGCCCCTCTGCTGCCCTTCTCTAGGCTATGGGCTCACCCGCTCCTGTTCCCAGGTCCATCTGTTCCAAGGTCTGGCCTGTTCCTGGGCTCAATGCTGCTTACTTCAGATCAGTGATTATGTCACAAGCCCTGCTGCCAGGAGCTCCTCTCTGTGGCACTCAGAGACTGCCTGACCAGCACATGCCCTGGGCTTATATAGCTCAAGCCCAGTCCCTTTCTAGTCTGCCACACCTGCAGGCTGCTCCTCAGGCAGCCCCTCTGTCAAAGTGACAGGCACCCCAAGTGCCCTGTCACAAAGTATCTATCTTGATTGTTCATGCTAGGTCTGTACATTAGCCCAGAAGCCCCAAACATACTGACCAGCATTTTTTCTGTAGTTTTAAACTGTCTAAATTACTGAATGATCAACTAATCATACTTATTTCCTTTTTTTAGATAGAAGTAGATATTATTTCTGAAACCCAAAGATCATTCAGGTTGCCAGAGTGGGAGCACTCTTGTGTTCCTGGAGGACAGTGCATGTGAAGGTGAATGGGGATCAACTGAAAGATTTGTAGGACTGTTCTCTTTTGTGTACTTTAGTCCTTTCCTCTGTAAAACAAACATAACTTTTTAACTAGTAGAAATATTCAAAATGAAGTAAAGAAAAAAACCACTCATGTTTCACACAAACCATTTTAGTGCTGTTTATTCTTCTTCAGCCTTTAGGATCTAGTCTCCCCATAATGAACGTATAAATAGCTTATTAATTATATCAGGAGTTCTGTATCTGTATCTAGATAAGTAAGAACTTTTATGTAAGGGATTCCTTTAAATCTCTTTCTTGTGTCAAATTCTGCAGTCCTTAACCAGGTCAAACTCTTATTGACTTCAGTCAGGGTTTTGCTTGATAAAGGAATCCAAGTCCCATCCCACTGCCATTATTTTATTGTGCACATGTGACAAAGCTACTGGAACTTTAGTCCTTTGTGGCATGTACAACAAACTGGACTTTAAAAACAACACATACCCCCCCCTCCCCCGTCCTTCCCTCCCACCCCCGGTGTGCCTATGCAAAAATAGAAGAGCTTAATCTTAATTATAGCTTCCTTAGGAACAAATCTGTTGTTTGTAAAAAAGATGGCAAAAATATTAGAAAAGGAAGGAGTCCTCTGCATTTTTGTTAAAGGCCTAAGTAGCTATTTTTCCCAGGAGGATTTGTACTCTTCTCTGTCTTTTTAACTTCTAATACCCTTTGGTCTGAACATCACAGCCAGTTCTTTAGTCCTTCTAGCTGAAGAAAGGATAGAATATACTTCAAAGCTGAATAATGCTGCTCCTGAACTTGTGAAAGGTAGTGGATACTGTTGAGAAATGCAAGGCGTTTGCAGGGTTGACTCTGATTTAGAACCCATGCTGGCCTGAGGAGAAAGAGATTGGAATTGAACCTATTTTGAGGTTTTTATTTCTTTTTTTCCTTGATTGGCAAGATAATACCATCAAGAGACCAGGCCTATCAATGATGCTTTTGTATTAAAAAAAAATATTGAAAGTTCATCAGTTGTGTAAAATTTGAGTAAGCAGAAGGCAACTTTAATACCTAACACATCCCATTTCAGTTGGGTATTGGAGAGCTGGCTTGGACTTTCTCCACACAGCAGAGTATCTTTTTAACTTGACAAGTCCTATGGCCCCTGGACCTAGAAGGGGAGCCTGAACTGTCTTTAGATTATGGCATTTTTCTAACCTTTTACAGTAGTCTTAAAATTCATATCTGTACACAAAAGTGAGTTTATCCAGAGGTGTTGAATTCTAATTCCTTGACCCCTGAAGAATACATGTGGTTTGAAGACTATGTTCTTGTTACTTCCTGTTGATGTTACCATCTATAATAGTTGGTTAGCATTTGATGTCAACACCATTTGCCCCATGGACTAAATTTGTCAGTGGTAAAATGTGTTTGTCCAGTTCCTACAGGGCATACTTTCCAACTGCAGACTTTTGGTGGTTCCCTGGCTAGCTGTGTTGGCAGTCATGTAATTGCTTTTCAAACTGCCTTGTTAAACTTGCACTGATAGTTTTGGGATTTTGAAATGTATCCTGCCTTGTTGGCTTGGTGCTAGCTCATCTGCCATAAGGCTTATTTGCAAGGTTATATTAGGAATTGAAGTGATTTTTCCCTTCTGGTGTATTAAAATACAATACTGTTTAATTATAACTTTGTTTAACCAGAACTAACAAGTAGTAAGTTATTTCCACACCTAAAATACTATGCAAGCTTACCCTGTGATAGTGGAAAAAGTAGGATTTTTAAATTTGTACAATGAATATTAAATCTCTAAAACTTCAGGTGCCTTTCCCTCCATTCTTCTCAACCAGAGTGCAATGCTAGCACTGAACGGCGTGCAAACACGATTCACAGGATAAACTCAGAGATTTCAAATAGGAATCCACTGAGAAGTGCCTTGAGTCTGAAAATGCTGGGAACCACTGCTTTTGGTATCCCAAACTCTTCACCCCATGCCACAAACATGTGGGCTGGGTCCCCATGTGCAGGGGTGTGCAGTTTGTGGCACCACAAACCATACATGGGGAACACCAAAACATGCGCAGCACTGAAAATTTGCAGCACTGCGACAAAATTTGCTACCACGAAATCCTGATAAAAACAAAACAAAACAACTCCTTGGAAAAAAGTGATGCAGAGCACATGTCAGTAGTGTGTGCTGGAAAAAATGGAAGAGCCTGGCATAGTCCCCGGCCCCAGCCCGCAGCTGCAGCCTGCCCTGCCCCGCCCCACCCTTCCCTACCCCTTGCCATGCAGATCCAGGGACACACACACCCCTATGCCCTCCTGGGGTGTGTGCAGTGGCAGGAGCTGCTCCCCCTCCCTGCGCCCCCCAGACAAGCAGCGGCTCTGTCTTGCACCCCGTCCCATCCCACTGGACAGCACCTACCCCAGCCCCAACCCCACTCTCTTCCTCACTGCAGGGGATGTTGATCTGCCCCGCTCCCCTTGCCCCTTCCCTCTTCTTCCACTAAAGCAGACTTAGCAGCTGGATGCAGCTGTGTCAGAAATCGGATTGGTATCAGCCGATATGCCTCCTTAAAAATCAGCTATTGGCATCAGATCCCAAAATCTCTATTGGTGCACCCCTACCCCAATGGAACTACAAGCAGGGAGCTGCAAAGCCCCTAGTACCTAGCAAACTTTCCACTCCTCCCTGGAAAGTGTAATGGTCTGGGTCAGGGATAGGCAACCCCTGGCACATGTGCCAGAGTGTTGTATGCAAAGGTATTTTGCTTGGCATGTGCACCCCTAGAAATGGCAGGGAATGGGCTGGAGCTGTGCTGCCACAACAAAGAGCAGGCTCCTCCTGACTCCCTCACCATCCACCTCTGGCATGCCAACATCTTACAAGTCAAAGTTGTGGGTGTTTTTCGGCACTGTTACAGGGTTGGGTCCCAGACGCGGCCGTGACATTCCCTTGAAGGCTCCGTGACCATGCCTTGTTCTAACTCTAGGGTGTCCTTCTGTCTCACCTGCCATGCCTTGATGGTAAATATAATAGGCAGGCTGCCCACAGGCCTTCACATGGCCCGGTTCCACCAAACCCCTGTTAGCCTCTACCTCTGCCCAGACCCCTTGCTGGGCCCCATTCCATAACTGTGCCCCCCAGATAACACCTCAGAGCTTAAGGGCAAATCATATGGCTCCAAATCCATCCCTACACTATGCCCCCCCCCCACTTCACAGATGGCATCCTTGCAGTTGTTCTGCCAGTTACTGACACAGCCCCTCCCTTCCAACCCCTTGGCTTCTCTCAGCCCCACTCCAGCCCTCAAATCGTTTGGTCTCTCTTTTTGCCCCTCTCCAGTTGCTAAACCCCTTGCTCTCTCCTCTGGCCCCTCTCTGTGTCCTCAGACCCCTTGGTCTCATCCAACTGCTCCCTGAGTCACCAGACCCCTTGGTTTCTCTCAGGCCCCACTCCAGTTGCCAGATCCCTTAGTCTCTCTCAGCCCCCTCAAACCTTTGGTCTTGTCCAACTGTTCTCTGAGCTACTGGACCCTTTGCTCTCTCTCCTGGTCTCTCTCTGGGTGTCAGCTCCTCTGTATTTTCCCAGATACTCTCCAGGCCCTTGGCCTTGTCTGGCCCTGTGCTCTATTCCTAGCTGCTTTCTGGGTCTCTGGACTCACATGGTCTTGGTCTTCCCTGGCCCCTCACTGGGCCTCTGGACCCACATCAAGTGCTTTTCTGTTGGGGTGTGCTCCCCTAGCCTTCCCCCTCCACAGGGTCACCCACAAGGTAGTGGGAGCTGAGGCTTTCTGGCACCCCATCCTCACCTTTTCTGGGTGGCCCATGCATGGAATTTCATGGAAGCTGCCTTGACACAGGCAGCCGCACTATACCATCCAACTCCAGTAAGGTGCAGTTTTAAGTCTTACACATCCCTCTTTGAGCTCTTCCCTAGATGCTGTATGCCCCTCCTGCGCTGCTAACCACTGCATTCCTGGCTGTGGCTCCATATCACATCTGAGTCTTCTAACTCTGGCCCCCTGCCCGCCAAAGTCTTTCTTGACTACATACTCCCTGACCCTTCCCTCTTGGCTGTGGCCCCACAAGGACTTTTGTGTCTCTTGTAGGCCCTGTCCCCATCTCCAAGCCAGTTGATACTCTAGGCTGTCTCAGCTCTGGCCATCTCTCACAGTGGGCCCTCTCACCCTTTGGCCCCTCCTGAGTCCTGGCCCCAGAATAAGCCATTTGAGGTTCCCAGGGTCTGTCCTCCAACTACCATCCCTCTTGTCTCTGTGGGTCTGTCCACTCAGGCTCAGAGATCATTCTCTTTCTTATTCTGCAGGCCTTCATCAGTGTTCCTTACTGCAACTCATTCTCTGGGCTCATCCAGTCCCCTCCTGGCCTGTCAGAAAGGTCCTGTGCACATAGCTCCCCTTTGGGCTTGTCCTGAGCCCTTCTCTCAACAGGCCCCGGGCACTCAGCTCCTTTCTCTCTGGGCTCCTGTGGCCTCTCAAGGAGGAGTGAGGAAATGGCAGTTTCCCCAAAGTGGGGCATTTTCCCTCACAGCAAACCACACATACAGAAGCAGATTAGTGGCAAAAAGCAGTGGCAGCAAATTCACGCCCCTGAATGTGGGGATGTGCCCCTTAGCAGTATATGCGTGAACATTTCTGTTCAGGAACAATAGTGAACTGATTCCCTATCAGTGACATTTTTGGAATGGCTCACGTGTTGTTTGTCCACACCCTTATAGTATAGTTATGTGAACTGTACTGTCCTTTAGAACCAGCACTACATTCTGTTGTGTTTTATCATTTAACTTCTTAAAAATATTGTAAAGTGTACTGCACAAAGAATTAAGAAAGGTGCATTTTAAGAGGTGGAAAGGCCACCCACAAACTACCTCACACACACAACATATACCTACAGTTTAACATCTGAACCTTGATTAAATGAGATGATGCAGCCATACAAATGTCTGTAGAGCTGAAGAGTTTTAAGGAGTTGTTGCTTAAGTATTTCAGAATCTACACTTACATTTTAAAAATGTAAGTCTCTAGTTCTTATGGTTGCAGAGGTGACCTTCAAATATGAACTGAAGGCAGACAGTGGTATAAGTATCCACTTGTGGCTGCAAGACATTTAATAGAATACATGAGGAAAATATGAACTGCTCCCATTCATTCCTGTTCATTGTTGACATAGAAACACAATAATGATAAATAAATATTAGTATAACCAAAAGCACTGCTGACTAGTTTAGCAAAAGCACCATATTAATGAGATGTACTATAAAAACATCATACTAATGGGATGTACTAGCAGAGATTGAGGCATCTAACTGCTAAGCATTGTTCTGGTAGGGAATTCTCCCTTGTGTTGAAAACCATCACTGCTGCTGCCATAAAGTGAAAAGAAAGGGCACTTTCAATTCCTCTGTAGGATCGAAAGTCTGAATTGCTTCCTAAGCTGTTTTGAATATGCTCATCTCCATTGACCTCAGTGATGGGAATATTAGTAATTGACCATGCACAGTCATAATATTATTCATCTGGAACTTATATAATGCAAGTATTATCTGTAAAGGAATTATGTAATGGGCTGTGTATGTTTTTATATGTGTGTGTAAATATTCAGGGCCAGTTCTGGAGCTGGTGTCAACTGACGTAGCTCAACTGTATTGATCTATACCATGTAGGAATCTGAAGCCTTATCTACTTTATATCAAACCAGTTTGACCTCATCCTACTTTGTATAAATCATTAACTATGTTTTTCTTTCATCCAACTGCAAATCAAGCCTTAGAATCATCATATAAAAAAAATCAATAGATCTACCCTTATTTAACATTCTCACTTTATGCGCCTTCTCATTTGACAGTGATAAAATTTTTATCAATCTCAGAGGAAGAGTGACTGTGACTATTTCATTCTGAAATAAACTAGTTTTCACATAAACTGTCTTATCACATAGCATTATTTTGTATTTGCTGGAATTAAGTCTAACGCTATTTTACAGTAAACTTTAAAAATAACATTCTGTTTTTAGCATCTCATTTTTTTCCTTTATATTGAATATAAATATGAATGCCCAACCTAAAGTTCTTTACATTTTACATCACCCATGTGATAGAATCAGGAAATAGTGCTTCTTTTTCCATATCTGAAGCATCAGGTTGTTGAATATGAGTGTTTGACAGCCCATAGGAAGAGATAAAGAATGAATGAGCAAACAAAGGAGAGACAATTGAGTTTCTGAAAACTTTGAGGCCACAGCATATAAGAATAAGTTTGAGTCATTCAGATGGTTCTTCTATCCTGAAATTCTTACAGGGATGAAAAGAAAATGGGGCACATTTAAAAAAAAACTATTTCTACCTTATTGAAGATCCAGTCCTGCAAAATTCTACCCATGTTCATTGACTATACTGACAACATATTTATGTGTGAGATAACGGATGTGGCAAAAGCAAAGGAAATCATCTGGGATAAAATGCAATGCCATGTTTAATGGTAAAATAACTGTTGACACAGCTGTGGCAACATTTCTGACAAATATCTGGTGAAATAAATTTACTTCTTGCTGATGGCTCCTTTGGAAATATTTACCTTTGCTTTGACATTAAAATACTGTATTGAAGAGGGATACCTCCAAAATATTGATCCTGCTTCCAGAAAAAGAGAGATCACAGCTTGTATTCAAGCTGCTGTTCAAAGACTGCTGATATACTTTTCTGCTCTATTCATCTCAGTCACTTGAGCTGTTTTCAGAGCTAGGCAGGATAACATTGTCAAGCTCTAGTATGAATTTGGAAGAGTATGTTTCAAACAGTCAGTGTGTTTTGTGGTTCACTTCCCTCCCACCACTCTGACCTGGTCTAACATATCTTTCAGCCTGTGTAACCTTTATTGTAGCTGACATTCAGTAGAATACAAAGAGAGGTTTTGCTGAATGGTAGGCTGTAATGGCTTTTCTATTTCTCTTAGAGTGATCATTCTATTCAGGCGAAGACATGGAGACCATCTTATACAACTTTGCTTTTCTTTTTCTGTCCTGTTAGACTAGTGTCAAAATTGTTATTTGTTTACAGCATAGCACAAAATGTAATAACCACTACCACCAGCAGGTTGTTTTTTTCAAATTAACTAAAAATCAAATGGCTCAGGACTGTCTTTATGATGCTGACAAAAATCCAAGTGAGCAAAAGTCACTTTAACAGGCCCTGGAAACATACACAAGACAAAATCTCAGAGCCAGGCTCCATAGCTAAAGGAACTTCAGCCTAGAAGGAAAGGGTATATGATCACTTCCCATACATCACTAGCTATGGAATTTCACCTACCAACTTCTGCATTTAGCCTATCAAGAAGAGAAGAAGTGATTCAACATGTCTTTCAGAAAGATAGCCAAATACAATTTAAGAACTTCTACTGATAGAGAAACTATAGTTCCTTCATACATTACTCCAATAATTAACCTTCATTATTAAAAAGTCACAACTTATTTCCAGTCTTACTTTGTATATCTTCAACTTCCAGCCATTGTACCTTTTATATATCTATATCTGCTGGATTAAGAAATCCTTTAGATTAAAAATCTATCCATAGAGACACTTACAGACTATGATCAAATCATAGCTTAACCTTCTCCAAGATGAGTTAGATTGAGCTTCTTTAGTGTTTCACTGTAAAATAGATTTTTGATATGCTACATAATGCTTGTAGCTTTCCTTCAAACCATTTTCAAATGATCAACATCATCTATCAAGTGTATATACCAAAGTTGGGCATACCATTACCTAAACAGTAAAGTGTGTCCAGTTCTATATGCAGAGGTGATATCCCTTCTCTACTTTTGATCAGAATTCTTCTGCATGTACATCTAGAAATTTCATCAGCAGTCTTAGCGAAAGCATAACACTGGAGTTCATGTTAAGTTGGTTATTCACCATGTCCTGTAAGAACTTTTCACAATTTGTGTTTTTTAGGATACAGTTCCCCATCCTGTGACTCACATGTTTTTTGGCTGTACTAAAACATGTATTGTTAATAGGATCATAGGAACATAGGACTGGAAGGGACCTCACAAAGTCATCTAGTTCAGTCCCCTGCTCAAGGCAGGATCATCCCTGGCTCAACCACCCCAGCCAAGGGCTTGAACTAAAACTTGTTTGACACTCTTTACATAGAGTACCACCACTGCCATTTTGAAGCATGAGGACACTGATACAGGACACACTAGAGGCTGCAGGAGTGCGGTCATGACTATGCTCTGGCAAACTCAGTTGAGTCTGTTCTGATGTGCTGTAATACAGTGCATCAGAGCAGCCTCCACACTCATATACAGACACCTCAAGTGTCCATCAAACCCGCTCTTCAAAATTTGTGGGGATGGAGATTCCACAGCTTCTATAGGTAGCCTATTTCAATGCTTGACTACCCTCAGAGTCAGAAAGCTCCTCCTAATCTCCAAGTTAAATTTCCCCTGCTGTGGCTTGAAATGTTGCTCCCAGTACTGTCCCCTATGGCCAAAGGAAAAGCCCATCTCCATCCTCTCTATAATCACCTTTCAGGTATTTGAAAACTGTTTTCAAATCTTCCTTTAGTCTTCTCTTCTCCAGAATAAATATCTCTAGTTCTTTTAGCCTTTCCTCATAAGCCTTGCCTCCTAGGATCCCCAGTCATTTTTTATCTCTTTGCTAGACTCTTTTCAGACTGTCCACTTCCTTTTTAAAGTGTGGAACCCAAAACTGGACATAGCACTCCAGCTGAGGCCTCATCAATGCTAAATAGGGTAGAAGAATCACTGCCCTTGATTTGCAAGTGACACTTCTGTTAATACAACTCAGTATGCCATTGCATTTTTTTTTTTGCAACAAAAGTACACTGGTTCATATTCAGCTTATGGTCCTCTATAACCCCCATATCCTTCTCTGCAATACTGCATATCCAGATATTGCACTTGATCCCATCATTCAAATCAGTAATGAAGATATTAAACAATAATGGACCCAGGACAGATCCCTAAAGGAACCCCCTGTCATACCTCCTCCCAACTGGAAACTGAACCATTGATAACTACTAGGGGAGTATGATGATCCAAACAAGATATGTATCCACCTTGCAGTACTGTCATCTAGTCTTTATTTTCTTAGCTTATGAATGAGAATGTAGTGAGAGACAATTTCAAAATCCTGGTTAAATCAAAGTACGGTATATCGTATGCACTGCTCTCCTCATACCCACAAGGACTCTCATCTTACCATAGAAGGAAATCGTACTGGTCAGACATAGATTGCTCTTGGTGATTCCATACTGGCTGCTCCTAATCATCTTGTTCTCCTCTACCTGTTTCACAATACATTTCTTGAAGATGTTATCTTTTCAGGTATTAAAGTCAGGCTGTTGTAACTCCCTGGATCCTCCTTTTTCCCTTCCATTCTTCCCTTGGCCTTTTCCAATAATCCAGGTCCTCATCTGACTTCCCAAGAGGATAACTAATAGATCTGAAATAACCTCAGCCAATTCTTTCAGTATCTTAGGATGCATCCTATCCAGCCCTGCCAACTTGAAAGCATCTCGCTTCTCCAAGCAAGCCCTAACCTGGTCTTCTGCTGCTCCAAGCTGTTTTTTTCCTTCCCAATCTTTGCTGTGAACTGAAGTTATCATCTGCTAGCTGCTCTTATTTGTGAAGACTGAATTAAAAAAGACATTAAATATTTCAGCCTTCTCTTTATCATCTGTAACTAGATTGTCTTCCACATTCTGTAAGGGACCTATGTTTCTCTAGTCTTCCTCTTTCTTCTGGCATACTTGTAGATCTCTTCTTATAGCCTTTTGCACCCCTTACCAAATGCATCTCAAATTGTCATTTGAACGTCCTAATTTTCTCTTGGTATGCTCATGCAAAGCTCTTATATTCTTCCCTAATACTATGACCAAGTTTCCACTTTTTTATAGGATTCCTTTTTGAGTTTCAACTTATCAAAAAGATTACTTTCTAGTCTTGCTGGTTTCCTGTTCCATTTCCCATTCTTTCATCGCATTGGGATAGCTTGTTTCTGTGCCTTTAAAAGTATAGCCAAATCTCCTGGACTTATTTTCTCTGCAAACTTCCTTCCTACGGGATCTTCCCACCAGTTCCTTGACTTTTTTCAATATTTCCTGGCTTTCCAATAAACATGTTTAAGGCCCTGGATCTTGAATGCTTGCAAACTTGGAAAGCCTTCCCAAAATCTGATATATTCATATTTATTACACAGAGAGCATCAAACTATAGATTCAGATCCAGACTAACCCAGATCTTAGCATATCTTTGGCTGACAAGCTCTGTTTGAAAGCTAACTACCAGCAAATAAAAATGTGGGTTCCTTATAAGCTGTAGGCTTGTGCAAAGTAAGTGCCCTCAAAGGCTCTATGCAGACAGTCAAAAAGCCTGAAGCTGAATCAATTAAGTCTTTTCAGGTTAGTCTAAACTGCACAGATTAAATTGAAACAGAAGTGAACAGACATTACCATTGATTCAGGAAATGTAGCCACATACTTGCAGTGGGTCAGGCCAGAAACAAGGGGGTGCTAGAACATGGCTCTCTGGCTGCTGCCCCCAAGGTCTCTGGGTTTTTCAGTCCAGAATTACAACAGCAGAATTCTGCAGGGTTGCTCATCACTTCCTCTTCTGGTGCCTCTGGGATTTGTAGTCCACAGTTGCAGCTAGCAGTAAGTTTTGGGGAAGAGGTGTTTTAATCCTCCTTCCTGGCCCCAGACCCCAGCCACTTAGGGGCTGCACCCTCAGCCCCCCGCTTGCCAACTGGGTTGCATCCCCAGCTGGGCTTGCCCCCATATCCCTTTGTCAGCCAGCCCTCACTGCTCCAGCTAGGGAATAGAGGGGTGGAGCCATCCCTGCTCTCTGAAGTAGGCAGCATAGTCCAGCCCAGGGCTGGAAAGCATGTTGGGCTGTTGGGGGCTGTGATTTAGCTTGAACCAGGAAAGGGTCTGGATCAGGGGTTTCATAAATTGGTTTGACCCAAATCAGTTAAATCTGATACTACGTTCAACCAGGTTTATCTTAAACCACTTTCATTCATTTTGAAACTTATGTACACTGAGCTTGTTCTTTTACAGGTTTAAACCAGTTTCTGGTCACTTAAACCAGTTTATCTGTAACTTCTACCCCTAGCTAAAGAGTTCTAAATGTTATGATGCTTAACTCTGTCAGTGGTTCACTCAGACTTCCTTTTGGTAGAGCCTCTCCCTCTTCCTGCAACTTCTCCCAGTCTCACACACAGCTAGAAAGATTAACTTGAAGATCCATCGGTCTGTGAACGTAATCATCAAGACAGATCTCAAAGGTAAGCAGCCTCTTTGGAGACTGAATTCCAGCTGTGCCAATCTGTAACAAATATTATAAGACAGTCTGGCTAGATGTTCAATTTTTGTTAATCATTGGTGATCTTATTGCATCACCAAAGCTTTTGGTGACCACATGACTACTGACTGTTTAGTGGCATTCCTTGATAAACACACTTGCTATTGTGAAATCTCACGTATTGTATGTGTGTAAGTTTCCCTGGGACCCCACATTACCTTGCCTAGAGACTCATACACTCTATGTCTGATCTGGTCTGAATTGCTGTGATCAAAAGTCTCCAACAACTATTTTCAGTGTCCTGTTCCTGTTTTTCAGCAGGAAACTTGCAAACAAACAAAATCACAAGGTTGCATTTGTACTATGCTTTCCTGAATAGATACATCACTCAAAGAAAGCCCCCAAATTCAATTTCTGCACACCCATAAATTCTATAAGAATGTGGGTTATCTCTTTTTCTGTCATTCTAAATCTTCTTGAAGCACGTTCTACAGGAGCAGCTTTGGAACTTCATGAAGTGCTACACTTAGCCATCTTGATGTATAGCTCCCAAATATCTTGCAGGTGACCTAGTTTTCAAGAATGCTTAGTGGTGTTCGTTTTTATATCTTTTTCTGTCTTCTCACAGATATCCAAGGGTTTATCTCTATCTCTGTCTCTCTCAACTCAGGAAAGAGGTGCAGAATATATTCCACTTAGCTTGCACTCTTGGAATCTCTTCCTGTATAAAAGGGGATGCTTTACCTTTTCTCTAGCTTTATCTCCTCCCTGTCAGTTGGCGCGTCTCCTTGATGCAACGTCAGTTTGTATGCCAACATTTGACCTGTATAAGTGAGAGTGATTAATGGAGACATAGTTTTTATCATGGCAATGAATGAATTGTGTAACTACTTCTGTTTTTTTAGTAACAGTACAGAACTGTGCACACTCCCAGGAGATGCTTGAATACAACTTCGGTACACAAAACCATAAGATGATGATAAGTTACACTTTTGGGGGAGTTGTTTGTTTGGGAGTCTTTTATTTAAGAAAGAAGGTTATTGAATCCAAAACTTCTTTTGGTATCTGATTTGATAAGCGAGGTTTTGCAGGTTCAGGGCAGAATTTTTGGCCAATCAGGAAAGTGAATGAATTCCCCCCCCCCTCCTCCCCCCAGTCAGTGTGGTTAAAGCACTCACGTGGGATGACAAGAAACCCAGGTCGAAGCTCCTTCTTTGTCTAATTCAGGTCAGGGACTTAAATCTTAGTCACGTAAATACCCTAACTACCAGTTTGTTATCTGCTCTGGGGTGGATGTCTGTTGTTGAGGCTGTTGTGCTTTGTACAATTTGTTCTTGTGTAAACAAATATTCACTGGAACAGGGACTTGAATCTTTGTCTCCTACATTCCTAGGGAGCATCACAACCACTAGAATATAGTGTCAGTTACTACTTGTCTGTCTTTTTTCTTTTTTCTGTTGGAGCCATTCCACTTTGCATAAATAATTAAATCTTCATCTAGCCAGAGAACAAGCGTGACTGATTCTTTAGTTTGGTCATTATGGTGTATTTATCTTTGATGCCAGTACGAGCCAGTACAAACCTCTTATCTGAAGCAGGCAAAGTTGAAACCTTAAAGTTGGGCCTTTCCTCATTGTAGATGAGTGCCCTAACCACTAAGCTAGTGGCTTAGTCTGAGTGGTTGTATTCTTCATGGTCAAGAATTTTTCTTTAATAAAATTAAAAAAAGCTTCCAAAATCTTCTGTTTGCTCCAACGCAGAATAAGAATGTTTTGAACTTCAAAAAAAATGTTTGGGAAAAACATTTATGCCATCATTATAATCATATTTTGACGTGTAAATCAAAAACAGTCACAAACAGCATGCAGGCAACCCTTCTTCTGCAACTCACACAAACATACCAGTTCCCATTCCCAGGGATCAGTTCTGCATAAAGAACTGACTTTAGCGGAGTGTACACCTTGTTGCTTGCAGAGCTGCTTCTATCCAGCATCTTGCAACCAACCAAATAATAATATAGATTTTCTTCAAAGCCTGACATACTAAGAAAAAGAGAGCTTTCTGGAATGTGTACCACCTGGAAGCATCCACTGGAAAGTATCAGTCTTAAAATATAGATGAAAAAATTGAGGTATAACATCTTGGTCACATTCGTATAAATAGTCAGTGTCAAAACCTGGATGCAAACCCAGGAACTGTGATTTCAAAACTGCATTTCAGAGCATACCTTCATCACAGAGAGCTGAAAAGAAGTTGCAATAGTTGTAATCTTTCAAGGAGAGAAGGCTGAGCGAAGGTGACCAGTGGAATAATGTGGGGGTGGAAAAACACCATGTAAGAAATTTTAAAAGCTGCAGTCTTGTTGATGTGGTTTGTCATGGGAATTGCAAAAGAATCTAGTGAGGCTTTTAATGTCAGAAATAAAAATAGTCCTTGTTTCAGGAACTCTGCAATATGCTTTATAATCATGAAGTACTGTGTAAAATACTAAAATTTTTGGAACTTAGTCTCATCACATCTAGCAAATGACCATGTTTGACGTATGTATCCAAGGGGCTGGATAAATTGTAGCCTGCTTGTCATGAAGTGAGCATAAAAGCTGGGCATGATGCCAGACTCTCTGGGACAATTCTGCATTGATGGCATATTGTAATTTATACTTGTCTTTGTTTCCCTCGTAATGAGTGGCAAAACAAGGAAGGGACAGGAAAAGACACAAAAGTTGAAGTGGCATATCTTTACAGGGTCATTTTAGTTAAATAAATAAATCTACTTGTCATCACCTCATTCTCTTCTGGAAAAAATGTTTCCAACATCATCTGAAGTTCTATGGCCTGAGTTATGTAGAAGGTCAGATATGATGATTATAATGATCCTTTTTGACCTTAACATTTATGAATCTTGAGATTAAACAATTTTACTTGTGTAATGTATGTGAGATTAGCCTGGGAAAAATAAACAAGATTGGTCCTCTGAAAAATAAACAGAACTAAAGCTTCGAACACCATCTATCCCCACCTAGAGAGCTGCTCTTGATGGTTTGCATCCTGTTTTTGAGGTACCTGAGGAAATTATAGAATAACCTGTACTTTTCATGTAAAAGCCATTTGTGACCTTCTATTATGGTTTTGTTTACCTGGTTATTAAAATGAATTGTTCTGCTCTGGGACTGGCTGATTTGTCCCTGGAGTTGTGGTCCTTCTTCTCTTCCTACCTCTCTCACTACAAAGCAACTTTCCTGGACAAAGGAACATCTAGGAGAGAGGAATGAATCAACTTCTAAGCCCGCCAAGGGATGGAGGGACTACCACCACTGCTGGCCTGCTGAGCAACCCTTGCACAGCCGGCAGGCCAAGGCACTTAAGGGAGCCTACCCCTGCCCCAGCCCTGGAGTGAGCTGTGGGGAAGGCAAGACCCCCAAGGGGACACTTGCCTGCCTGTACTCAAATGCCAGGAGCTTGGGAAATAAACAGGAGGAACTTGTTCTCCTGCTTAACACAAATAACTATGATGTCATAGGGATAATGGAGACCTGGTGGGACTCCACCCATGACTGAGCCACAGATATAGATGACTATACCCTGTACAGGAGGGATTGAGTGGACAAAAGGGGCAGGGGTGTAGCTCTCTATGTGAAGGAAAGCTGTGCATCCCTGCAAGCCGACATTGGTGCCCAGAGTGGATGACTGGAGACCCTCTGGGTTAAAATCTGTGGGGAACACAATGGTGGGAGTCTACTACAGACCTCCTGCCCAGGATCAAGAGCTTGACCAGGAGTTCGCCAGGGAATTGGCTGAGGCTGCACGCTTCCATTGCATGGTTGTCGTGGGGAACTTCAACTACCCAGACATCTCGTGGAAAGAGCGCTTGGCTAAATCCGAGTGGCTGCAAAGCTTTCTCTCATGCGTGGATGAGCTCTATCTGATGCAAGAATTCGATGGGCTGATGAGAGGTAAAGTGCTGCTCGACCTAGTTCTGGAAATGGAGGGCAATGTAATCAGTGACCTAATGATTGAAGGGAAGCTGGGTAACAGTGACCACAAGCTGATCTCCTTCACCATCTGCTGTAAAGCTGGCAAGTCAGTCAGCAATACAGAAGTCCTCGACTTCAGGAAAGCTGACTTCAACAAGCTCAGGAGGCTTGTCAGGGAGTTCCTAAAGGGCCACAACCCAAATGGGAGGGGAATTCAGGTTAAGTGGTTGCTTCTCAAAGGAGTGATCCTGGATGCACAAGCAAAGTCTATCCCATCTCAGAGAAAAGGCAGCAAAAGGGCACAGCAGCCCCCTTGGCTCTCCAGGGAATTAGCGGACCTCCTGTGTCTAAAAAGAAAGACCTACAAAGGATGAAGGATTGCTTCCACCTCCAAGGAAGAATACACTGGTCCGGACCTGCAGGGAGCGAACCGGGAAGGCCAAGGCTGCAATGGAACTCCAATTAGCTACAAGTATCAAGGACAATAAAAAGTCCTTTTTTAGATATGTGGGGAGCTGGAGGAAAAGCAAGGGCAACTTTGGACCCCTGCTAAACCAGATGGGACAACTGACAACTGACGCCCAGGAAAAAGCCAACCTATTAAATAGGTACTTTGCGTCAGTCTTTCATCAGTCCCATGGGGCGCCCATGCCAGCTATGGGACAGGGAGATCCGGGTGATGGGGATCCCCTACCCTCCATAAATGCTGACCTCGTGAAGGAACATCTTGAGAAGCTGGATACCTTCAAGTCAGCCGGCCCTGACAATCTGCACCCCAGGGTACTCAAGGAGCTGGTGAGCGTCATAGCCCAGCCCCTGGCACAGATCTTTGAAAACTCCTGGCGCTCTGGTGTAGTGCCCGAAGACTGGAAGAAGGCCAATGTGGTGCTTATCTTCAAGAAAGGGAGGAAAGTGGATCCGACAAACTATAGGCCCATCAGCCTGACCTCAATCCCGTGGGAGGTCTTAGAAAAGATTATCAAAGAGGCTATTCTTAACAGACTGGCCAATGGCAATGTCCTGAGGGATAGTCAGCACAGGTTTGTTGCGGGTAGGTCTTGTTTGACCAATCTTATTTCCTTCTATGACCAGGTGACCTATCACCTGGACAAGAGAGATTGATGTTGTATATCTTGACTTTTTAAAAAAGCCTTCGATCTGGTATCCTGTGATCACCTCTTAGCAAAACTGCTAACTGGAGCCTCAGCCTCACCACGATCCGCTGGCTGGGGAATTGGCTCTGTGGTAGGACCAAGAGAGTAGTGGTTGATGGAAGTCAATTGTTGCGGTGCCCTGTGACCAGTGGGGTCCTCCAGGGCTCTGTCCTTGGACCTATACTATTTAACATCTTCATTAATGATGTGGACATTGGTATCAGAAGCGGACTGGCCAAGTTCACCGATGACACCAACTCTGGAGTAAAGCGTCCACACCTATGGAAAGGAGGGTGATCCAGGCTGACCTGGACAGGCTCAGGAAATGGGTGGATGAGAACCTGACAGTGTTTAACACTGAAAAACTCAAATTTCTCCACCTCGGGAAGAAAAACCTGCAGCATCATTATAGGCTCGGCAGTGCTATGCTGGCTGGCACCATGGACGAAAGGGACTTGGGGGTCATGACTGAGCACAAGATGAACATGCGCCTGCAATGTGATACTGCTGCTAGTAAAGCAAGGAAAATGCTGGCTTGCATCTACAGATGCTTCTCAAGCAAATCCCAGGATGTCATTCTCCTGTTGTACTCAGCTTTGGTGAGGCCGCAGCTGGAGCACTGCATTCAGTTTTGGGCTCCGCAATTCAAAAAGGATGTGGAGAAGCTTGAGAGAGTACAGAGGAGAGTCGCATGCATGATCAGAGGTCAAGAAAATAGACCTTATGAAGACAGGCTGAGAGCCATGCGACTCCAGCCTGGAAAAGCGTAAGTTCAGGGGTGATCTGATGGCCACCTGTCAGTTCATCAGGGGTGCTCATCAGGATCTGTTCACCAGAGTGCCCCAAGGGATGACAAGGTTGAACGGTCACAGATTCCTCCATGACCAGTTTTTAGGCTGGACATAAGGAAGAACTTCTTTACTGACTGAGCCCCCAAGATTTGGAATAGATTGCCATTGGAGGTGTTTCAAGCACCTACTTTGAATGCCTTCAATAGACACCTGAATGTTTATCTTGCTGGGATCCTATGATCTCTGCTGACTTCTTGCCCCTGGGGCAGGGGGCTGGACACGAGGATCTTCCGAGGTCCTTTCCAGCCCTAATGTCTATGAAATCTAAACCTGTTATACTCCTGCCCTTGAACATTACCTCATTAACAACAAAGGCAAAGGATTTGTTTGAAATAGGACCACTGTATAAGAAAGACTATTTAAAAAGGATGGCAGTTTTAGTAACTTCCACATAAGTCTTACCTCTACCTAACCCACATTGTATGCACTTCCAGGATGTTTCTCCACAGACACTGAGTATGAGGCTTCTGTTAGTGTGAAGAATGTGTAAGGTGGTTGCCTCAAAGTATTGCATTGTTAATTTTTACAGTTTTATTGCAAGTCTTGCAATATTTAAGAATTTTTAGCTTCTAATACATAACAATCTCAGATTTAAAAAAAACAAAACATAAATAGCTCTTGTGTTTGGAGAGAAAAGCTTGAAATATGAACCATAAAGCCTCAATAACTAGAAGGTAAATAAAAAGAACCCTACATGTATAATTTTAAAAATATCTTATGTTTTAAAGCCAATGTCATGATTGGGGGAAGCTGATGCATGTACTTTGGATGTGTGAGTTCTTTATGTCAGTATTCCTTGCCTGAAATATCTATTTTAATGGTGGTCTTATTGAGGAAAAAATTTAAATGCATTCTGTAAACTCATGGGGGAAGTGGCTTGTTATGCTAACTAAACGTGAGAGATGTAGGTGTGGTCAGGAGCAAGGTGGGGCAACAGGGGCAGCTGTCCTGGGAGCCAATTTTGGGGGGAGAGAGAAAGCAGAAAAAAACCTGCTGCTGCTGCAGCTGCAGCTGTTCGGTTGCACTGACAGTACATCAGCAGCCAAAAGTTGCTGCGATCCTGGTAGGTTGCAGCTGCCCTGGATGCCTTTGCAGTCTGTCCTGAAGCAGAGAAGTAAGAATAGCTGAATGTGGGGAGAAGCTTGGAAACAATATTTTGCCTTATTGTTAATTGTTTTTGTTAACAAAACTAAAACCCAGGAAGACAGTGAGTTTTGACATTACACAGATGGTGGATGTTGTTAGAGACCTAACTGGCAACTTTTCTAAAATTATATTTTTTTCTATACATCTTTCCACATTGGAGGAAACACTTTATTCCAAAATATAGATTTAATCCCAGTTTCATGTCAAATCAGTCACTAAAACTTTGGATTTGAACCCACCAGCTTCACTCATTGTTATAATATATATCAGAGCAGATTCCAAAAGAAAAACTCTCCTGCATCCTCCAGCAGCTTAAGTAAATTTTATCTACCCCGTGGTTTGAGTAAAATCTGGCACAAATTACTGCTTTCCTAAATCTTGCAGGAAGCTGTGTAGACTTCCCAAGAGTAGTTCTATTATATGAATAAATTCTCTGTTTTGAGTATAAGGGCAAATGTTAAATGGAGTATAGTAAAAACTCTCAACAGGGATGTTTTCTTAACTGACAAAGTGAGCAGGAGGAGTGATGTTACACTCAGCAGGCATTTTCAGGTTTTCATAGGTTTTTCCCTCTATATTAAATCAGATATCCAGAGGAGTTATAAATTAAAAACAATACAGACAAAAACACTGAGGCTATGATGTTCATTTGTGACATAAACTTCAGTTAAAAAAAGCTAGAATAGATTCCTGCTCCCATGTTGGAGTAACCCTATGGAAGCCCCTAATGTGACACTAGCATAAAACTGGCATAACTAAAATCTTGGGCAATACAGCATCAAGGTTGAAGCTTTATGACTTTCCCTCTGGGCTAGTGACATTTTTATAATCTCTTCAAAATGTCCTCTTCTAGCTTTGTTATTTCAAGGAAGCTTTCAATCGGGAATAACAACTGAGGAAACAGTGGAGTTCTCTACCTTCTCTACCTTTGTCTAAGGAAGGAAAACCTAGCAGTATACTATAAAGACTGTTTTTATAAATGTTCTAGCACAGTGGTCTCCAAACTTTTTTGATCGTGCACCCTTATCAGTAAAAAATTTTTGAGCACACACCCCCAATATATGTATGTTTATATTCGCTCACCCCCTATCAGTAAAAAATTTTTGAGCACACCCCCCCAATATATGTGTATTTATATAAATAGAAGTTTTAATATTTTCTTCCCACACCCGAATGGATCATCTTGCGCACCCCGTAGGGTGCACACACCCCACTTTGGAGACCACTGTTCTAGCACAATGAAAATTAATTAAAAAAATTATCAAAAATTATCAAAAATTAATCTTTCTACAGCATTAGAAAGCTCACCTAAACCCTACAAACTTCTCTTAGTCTTTTCAAATAAAGTTTCTGACTAATGTATTCTTTTCATAGGAGACACTGGAGATGTAGACTGTGTCTGCTTTTTGGGTGGAATCAAGGGTACCTTATTTTAACTGCTAAATGTATTTTATTTCATAAAGGTTTTTGGAAAAGGTATCCACTTCCCACCTTCCTCTTCCACTTTGTCCTACATCTTGTCCCATTAATTTTCCCAAGAAAAGAACTCTCTCTCAGTTAGTGCAGCACCATCTTGATCTGTGATGCAAACATATTTTCCAAGATGCTTTGTGGAGGGAAGGAATATATGACAAAATTGTCATTCCTTTGCTTACTCTTCAGTACTTAGAAATTTATAGGCCAGTGCTAAACTTTAAGGAGCTGACAAGGTTTGTAAAAGGAATGATTTATTAGTCAAATGTTGAAGCCTAAACTGTTGTTTTTATTTATTCCCAGTGTAGGCTTGTGATGCCTTAAAGTAGGTAGATAAAATTACAGCATAAATCCATTTTAAAAGTATATAAAGATCTTATTGTATCAAATTCAAAAGAGGACAATGTAATACCCACCGTCAACCTTGAGCCAACTAATTCTTCATGTACATCAGCAACATAAGGGAGTTTTTGGGGGTCCAAGAGCAAGACTGAGGTGAGCCTTGTGGCAGCTGAGTTGATCTTTTACCTGAACTGAAGGTCTGGATGCTGATTCTTAACTGTGGAAAATGTCCTGTTGTGTGCATTTCTTTATTTCTGGCATTTCTTAGATTTGTCTAGTTTGGGGAAATTATTTTCAAGGCCAAGAAAAAGGACCCCAAATGCTTTAAAACACTATTATTTTTGAGATTTCATCAAAACTAAAGGAAATTAATTGTGCCATTTCAGAGTCAGTTCCGTCTTCTGTAGACCCACATATATATATTAGGGGTGTGCGAAGCTTCGGGTGATGATTTGATTTGGAGGAGATTTGGCCTTATTTGGTGTCTGAATTTCCAAATCCAAATCGAATCAGTGGACCAATTAAAAGGTCCAAATCAATTCAAAGCTCTCTGAATCTTCAGAAAAGATTTGGAGAGCTTTGATGATTTGGGCAGTCCCCAGTGGCTGCAGCAAGTAGCTGCAGCTGACTCCAAGCTGGTAAGTAGGGGGCGAGGAAGGGGGGGCCTGGGGGAGGGAGGAGTGGACCATGGGGGGACCCCTGCCAGCCCCCCCGCCCACTCCCCATGCTTTAAAAAAAAGCCCTGGTGCTCACCAGGTGCTGCTGGGTGGGGGGATTAATCCCTGATGCCCCCTCACTGCCCCATGCTGTATGAAGGGCTCTGCGTGGGCCACCCAACCCCTCCTTCGCTACCCCAGCCCCCTCCCAGCATGGTTGCCCTGCCTGGGCCAGCTCCGGCCCTTTAAGGGAAAAAAAAAGAAAAGCCCTGGCCTCACCATTCCTGGTGTGGCCTCAGGGCTTTGGGGGGGCTCCTGCAGAGCCCTCCATGTGACACAGGGCAGTGGGGGGCAGTGGGGATCTCCCTCCACTGGCAGGAGCAGTGAGTCTGGAGTTTTTTTCATTTTTTTTTTCTTAAAGGGCCAGAGCTGGCCCCGGGCGGGGCACCCGTGGGGGGGCTGGGGAAGCATGGGGGAAAGGGGCTTATGCAGAGCCTGCCATGCAGCATGGGGAAGTAGGGGGCAGTGAGGATTGCATCCTGCCTGGCAGCACCCACTGAGTTGGGACTTTTTTTTTTTACAAGTGCCAGGAACTGGGGCGGGCAGGGCAGCCATTGCTGAGCTGGTGGGGATGGGCCTGGCTGATTCGGTGATTTAGCAATAGCTGAATCTCCGAATCAGATTTGGCCAAATTGAATTCGGACAGTGATTCAAATGACCAGATTGAATCACTGTCCCCCGAATCAGCCAAATCCAAATCCAAAGTGAATACTAGCTGCTTCGCACAGGCCTAATACATATACTTTTCACGGGTCTGTGAATGGGTTTTATAAAATCTTGCTGTTATATTCATATTCTGTTTGTTGATCAGAGGTTTATGTTCATGCTGTTAAGATCCTGTGAGCCTTGAAATGGTCCAATGCCATGGTAAAGTTCAATGTTTAAACTGTAAAAGGCAGCAAAGCACACTGCCACAGTGCTTTGGTTGTTCCTACCTGATCTTGCTAATTGGTCATTGCTCTTTCTATCAGCTGTTGTCATTGATGGGGTTTAGTCTTAACTAATAACCAGGATGGTATTACCCTTACACTTTCAGAAAATTCAGAACCAAGTCAAGACACGAACTCAGAAACAAGGGGAAACAGGACTGGAAGGGTCATCCTCTGTCATCAAGTAGTTCCAAGACATCTCATGATAGTTTGGGTACATCTCCCATGTCAGATTCTTGAAGAAGACATTGGTTCCTGACAGAGGAACCTGATCAGAGCCACACACCTTTTATTGGTCCCTGGAAATGAATGTCCAATTTTTTCTTTAATTACGGAAAAGCTAGAAAAATAATCATCAGGGCACACATCAGAGGAAAAAATGAGGGAAATATTAATTGTTTTACCGTGTCTGATACCACTTCTGGCATTGCAAATGGATAAACTGATTTAGCATGTCACTTCTTGTTTGGCAGTTACTTTTGCCAACATCAAAAGGTCTCGCAGCACTACATGGAGAAACACAATATGAAAGGGGGATACCCTTACCATACTATTCGTAGGTGATCGTCAATCCTCTGGATCATGGTGTACATATGTAAGAGGTCTAGTCAGATGCCTGATGAATCTGTTTGAGGCTCACAAGTCCCATTTGAAAGCAACACAGATTGTTACAAGATTCAAAGATCCATGTGTTGTTTGAGTTGAAGCCCAAGTTCACAGCATTCTGCTTTCTTGATGCTTCATATTGAGCTGTACCCAGTGCCAGATGTTCCTTCCAGATCGGATGGGATTCTGCACGCTCCTCCCACTTTCTACAGTGATGATGAATGTGACCACCTATCATTTTTGCACGCATTGTGGTACTGCCATAGAGGGCAATCCTGCTTTCTAGAGCTGTCTTGAATCTTGTTATACAAAATATTCTTGGGGATAGTCTCCTCCCATTCTCCTGACATACCCGATCCATTGCAACCTCTTCTTCTTGATAGCAATTTCTAAGTGTGCCATACTATTTACACATTTGTAACCTATTAGTTTATCCTTCATGACAATGACTTTATCATTTTAATAATAATAAGTGTAATGATTTGAAGAAAAGCTGTTCTTCTCTAATAAGAACTCTAATAGTACTAATTATGTACATGATAGCATTTTAATAGACTTCCATAATATATGGGACAGAGAGAGAGTTATGAAAACACTGACTCCCTGGAGTTGTAGGTTTCTGGTAAGTAATTCAAATAGACTGCTCCTGGTTTCTGCCTGTATAAATAAATCCAGTATAAACTGTTACATTTTAACTTAATTATGTAAATAAAGCTTAGTGTGGGATAAGATTTAAAATGTAAAAATGAATGCCCATCTTTTTATAAGACACCTTAATACAAAATAATTAGTAGATGAAAATGCTGCTATTTTTCTCCTCTAATCAAGTTACATATCACTAACATAAAGAGAAACATAACAACCCAAATGCTTTGCTTCACAGGTTGAAAGGGTGGCTTTGGAATTTCAGCAGCAGGATTTTTTGGAGAGTATAGGGTGATCCCATTAAAAGGTGATGTTTTCCAGTAATTAGCCTTTGAGGTAAAAAACATAGAATGAGTATCTCAGATAACCCAGTACAAATAGCTATAAATGCAGACTTTTGAATAACAACCACTGATGATTTAGGGATTTTTTGTCCCCTGGTAGTGATAATCTGACTGCCATAATTCTCTTTTTGTTATTGAAACTATGATGTTATTAAGTGAGTGACAAGAATGTCAGTGTTCACTATGCAGTGTGGCAGGATGCGTATCTCAGAAGGTGACATTTTGGAAGATGGTGAAGAGCTAAAGTCCATGGTCTTACACAATTGAATGGATAGACCAACATGATATTGGTCCACTTTTTCCTATGGATGATTATGTCCACAGACAAGGGGTTGTTTTTCCACAGAATAGCACAGAAAGCAAGCACCAGCCTAGGCAAATTGCAGGGGCAGTTTTTGTAAGCGTCTGCTATCTGCATTCACATTCACTAGCTTGAAAGATTTGCTAGAGTTGCTACACAGTGACGTAATACTTGAGCAGTCCAAAGTGATTGTATTAGCAGCACAGAATAGTTGTCAGATCTCTCTGTGCTATTAGACTGCCATATCTGCGTTGTTACATGATGTAAGAACCCTGATCATAGATCAAAGCCACATTTTACTAGGTGCTGTACAAACATGGGGCAAACAGGTAGTCCTTGCCATGAGTCTTTCAATATTACCCTTGGAGGAGGCAATACCAGCTAGCTGGGATATGAAGCACCCTCCAACCTAAGCTAGAAGTTTTTCTGTATGAATGGGTTGGGTTAGGGCCAACACTTGTGTCATTCTTGCATTAACACTGCATTAAAGACCAATCTTTTATTGCATGGTGCACTTACTTGTTTCTTTTCTTATAAAAATAAGGTCTTGAATAACAGAAAAAAAACCATCATCTAGAAATAACACTATGGGAACATTTAGCAAAAGAAAGAAGAGCTTTAATAAATGAATGGTTGATCAGAAAAATGGACACAAATAAAAAACAAACAGCATGTATGTTTTTTTAATAGCCCACAAGCAATTGAAAACAATACAAGAACTTTTCTATAGCTTTCAGCATTCTGCTAGTCTAGATGACTGCTGAATTCTGGAAAAGTGACTAGGTGAAGTCTTTTAGTTTCATGATATAACTTCACAAACACCCTGGTACAAAAAGGAGTCAGAATCTGACATTTCCAACACAGGTTAGACAGTTTAGATACATAATTCTAGTGGGAATTGCAAGGCCCTGACTAGTCAGTTTTGAAAATGTGAATCAAAATGTTTCAGTGGATTCAAATAAAAACAAAAGGATTCTTTAGAAAATAGTTATTTTCTCCGAAACATTTTTGCAAGAGTCCGTGTGTTAGGCCCCTGTACTTGTAACAGGGGATACAGGTTTCCTTTGATTTTATGCGGGTTCTTTATATGAGAATTCGCTCTTATGCAGTGAGCATATTTAGACCCATAATTCGTTATATGGAAGGTAAATTCACTCACCCCAGCCCTGGCTGCAGCAGCTGCAGGAGTGGCAGGCGCCAGTGGCCTGCAACCGCTGGGCTGCACTGTGCTCTGCTTGTCCCCCTGTCCCTGGGCTCACCTTAGCTCCTGGGCTGCATTGTGCCATGCTTGAGGCAGCTGATGTCCTCTGCTCCTGGGGATGCTCCAGCATGGGATGGGATGAGTGCAGACAAGCCTCAGGCGGCACAGGGCACAGCACTCACCCCAGCCCTGGCTGCAGTGCCCCTGGGAGCAACTGACACCAGCTGCCTGCACCATGGTACGGCGCAGTCCAAGTGCAGAGGTGCGTGGGGACAGGTGGAGCATGGTGCAGCACAGCGGGTTCAGGCAGCTGGCACTGGCCACTCCCAGGGCCGCTGCAGCTGGGGCTGGGGTGAGTGCTGCTCTGTTCCCTCTGCTTTGCTGCCTTGTGCAGCCCCGGGAGCAGCACCCTTCCCCCTGCCTCTTCTCTAGCCCCAGCCTCACTCCCTCTCTCATTGCCATGGGAAACTGTCCCTATTTATTTAATCATAAAGTGGGTTCGCTTTATGTGAATTCGATTTATATGCCGTTCTCCAGGAACGCCTGTACAGCATAAATGGAGGGAACCCTGTATTTGTATGAGCACATTGGTGTGCTTATGAGGTGTGTATGTTGTATCTTGACTAGGCAGTGACACATATCATGTTTGATGGTAGCTTTGCTTGCTATTTTTAAGACTGTTTGACAATGATTCTCAAACTTTTTGGACTCGAGGCACCCCTCCATACCTTTTGTGAGATAAATGGCACCCAATTTCAAAAAACAAAATATAGATTACAGTACCTGTTTTCTTGCAAAGGGGCTGGGCGGGGTGGGGGGGGAGATTGTACAGGAATGACAACCCTGAGCCGATGCTTATCTGTTTAGTTTATATCTGCTTATCTTTTCACACCTTATAGCACTCTTCAAAAGTTCTCGTGGCAGCTCCTGATTGAGAATTGCTGCGGTATGAGTTTAGATAATTTTTTCACTAGTATACTAGTGATATTGCAACTTTTTAATATTAGCACCAGACTTGATAACACTATTGTCCTGTCCTATGAGGGGTTTGCAGTGGTGTTAAATAGTGTTAAATCTTGCTAGTGATTTATAGTTTCAGATAACAAATACAGTACATACACCGTCTCCCTCCATGACTAAGGAGGACTCTGGGACCTCCCGCTCTGCCCAGTCAGGGGTAGGGACCAAGGTGGTCAAGGGCCCGAAGGCCCGCCGCACCAAGGCCCCTGCCCCTCCGGAGCTTAGCAACAGGTTCGCACCTCTTGCAGCCCCAGCAGAGCCTGCTCAGTTGCCAGCTCCCGCAGGCAACCCAGGATCAACCACAGCTACTGGCCCCGCTCTCCCCAAGTCAAAGCGAAAGGTGTTTGTTGTGGGAGACTCCATCCTGCGGGGCACTGAGGGGGCAATCTGCCGCCCCGACCCCTTAGCCTGGGAAGTCTGCTGCTTCCCCCGCATGCAAGACATTGCGGAGAGGATCCCGCAGCTCCTCCGGCCCACAGACCACTACCCCATGCTCCTTATTCATGTGGGCACCAATGACACGGCTCAGAGCACCCCCAGCCGGGTCATGAGGCGCTACAGGGAGTTGGGAGCGGGGCTTAGGGGTCTGGGACCTCAGGTGGTGTTTTCGTCGATCCTCCTAGTCTCGGGCTATGGGCTGAGGAGGGAGAGGAGGATCCACGCAGTGAACCAAAGACTGCGGAGCTGGTGTCATCGGGAAGGCTTTGGCTTCCATGACCACAGCCCGCTCTTTGGCGAGAGAGGCAGCGAGCTGCTGGGAAGAGATGGCCTCCACCTCTCTCCCCTGGGGAGGAGGCTCTTCTCAGCCAGGCTGGCTGACCTGCTCCACTGGGCTTTAAACTAAGCCCGCTGGGGGATGGGGGGACTACTGCCCCTGCTGGCCCGCTGAGCGACCCTTGCAAAGCCAGCAGACCAAGGCACTTAAGGGAGCCCACCCCTGCCCCAGCCCTGGCACAATCTGTGGGCAAAGCAAGAGCCCCTAAGGGCACACTTGCCTGCCTGTACACTAATGCCAGGAGCCTGGGCAACAAGCAGGAGGAGCTTGTCCTCCTGCTCAGTGCAAAGAATTACGACGTCATTGGGAAAACGGAGACCTGGTGGGACTCCACTCATGACTGGACCACGGGTATAGAGGGCTATACCCTGTACAGGAGGGATCGTTTTGACAAAAGGGGCGGGGGTGTAGCTCTCTATGTGAAGGAAAGCTACATGTCCCTGCAAGCTGATGTTGGCGACTGGCATGGATGGCTAGAGACCCTCTGGGTAAAAATTCGTGGGAAAAACGGCACAGGGGACACAACGGTGGGAGTCTACTACAGACGTCCCACTCAAAGTCCTCAGCTTGACTAGGAGTTTGCCCGGGAACTGACTGAGGCCGCTTGCTCCAGGACCTTGGTTGTCATGGGGGACTTCAATTACCTGGACATCTCGTGGGAAGATCACTCAGCAAAATCCGAGCGGTCACAAAGCTTTCTCTCGTGTGTGGATGACCTCTACCTGACTCAAGAAGTCTATGGGCCAACGAGAGGCAAAGCGCTGCTCGACCTGGTACTGGCTACGGGGGACGACCTAATCGGCGACCTAGTGATCAATGGGAAGCTGGGTGACAGCGACCACGAGCTGATCACCTTCACCATCCGCTGTAAAGCTGGCAAGTCAGTCAGCAACACAGAAGTCCTTGACTTCAGAAAAGCCAACTTTGACAAGCTCAAGAGGCTTGTCGGTCAGGCCCTCAGGGACCATGACCCCAGGGAAATGGGAGTTCAAGAAGAGTGGTTGCTTCTCAAGGAAGCGATCCTCAATGCACAAGCTAAATCTATTGCAACACGGAGGAAAGGCAGCAAGAAAGCACAGCAGCCCTCTTGGCTCTCTAGGGACCTAGCGGACCTCCTGCGGCTAAAAAGGAAAGCCTACAAAGGATGGAGGACTGGTTTCACCTCGAAGGAGGATTATTCTGCACTGGTCCAGTCCTGCAGGGAGCAAACCAGGAAAGCCAAGGCTGCAACTGAACTCCAACTAGCTTCAAGCATCAAGGACAACAAAAAGTCCTTTTTCAGAAATGTGGGGAGCCGGAGGAAAAGCAAGGGCAATGTTGGACCCCTGCTAAATCAGACGGGGCAACTGACAACTGACGCCCAGGAAAAAGCCAACCTATTAAATAGGTACTTTGCGTCAGTCTTTCATCAGTCCCATGGGGCGCCCATGCCTGCTATGGGACAGGGAGATCCGGGTGATGGGGATCCCCTTCCCTCCATAAATGCTGACCTCGTGAAGGAACACCTTGAGAAGCTGGATACCTTCAAGTCAGCCGGCCCTGACAATCTGCACCCCAGGGTACTCAAGGAGCTGGTGAGCGTCATAGCCCAGCCCCTGGCACAGATCTTTGAAAACTCCTGGCGCTCTGGTGTAGTGTCCGAAGACGAAGAAGGCCAATGTGGTGCCGATCTTCAAGAAAGGGAGGAGAGTGGATCTGGCTAACTACAGGCCCATTAGCCTGACTTCTATCCTGGGGAAGATCTTAGAAAAGTTTATTAAGGAGGCCATCCTAACATTCTAAGGGATAGCCAGCACGGGTTTGTTGCGGGTAGGTCTTGTTTGACCAATCTCATTTCCTTCTATGACCAGGTGACCTATCACCTGGACAGGGGAGAAGAAATTTATGTCATATATCTTGACTTCAAAAAAGTCTTTGATCTGGTATCCCACGATCACCTCTTGGCCAAACTGGCCAGTTGTGGCCTTGGCTCCACCACAATCCGCTGGCTGGGAAACTGGCTCCGTGGTCAGACCCAGAGGGTTGTAATCGATGGCAGTCACTCATCGTGGTGCCCTGTGACCAGTGGGGTCCCTCAAGGCTCTGTCCTGGGACCCATCCTGTTCAACATCTTCATTAATGATGTGGACATTGGAGTCAGGAGTGGACTGGCCAAGTTCGCCGATGACACCAAACTTTGGGGCAAAGCATCCACGCCAGAAGATAGGCGGGTGATCCAGGCTGACCTGGACAAGCTCAGCAAATGGGCGGACGAGAACCTGATGGTGTTTAACACCGAAAAATGCAAGGTTCTCCACCTTGGGAGGAAAAACCTGCAGCATCCTTATAGGCTGGGCAGTGCTACATTGGATAGCACTACAGAAGAAAGAGACTTGGGGGTCATCATTGACCACAAGATGAACATGAGCCTCCAATGCGATGCTGCGGCTAGTAAAGTGATCAAAATGCTGGCTTGCATCCATAGATGCTTCTCGAGCAAATCCTGGGTTGTCATTCTCCCTTGTACTCGGCCTTGGTGAGGCTGCAGCTGGAGTACTGCATTCAGTTTTGGGCTCCACAATTCAAAAAGGATGTGGAGAAACTTGAGAGAGTCCAGAGGAGAGCCATGCGCATGATCAGAGGTCAGGAAAACAGATCTTACGATGATAGGCTGAGAGACATGGGACTCTTTAGCCTGGAAAAGCCTAGGCTCAGGGGTGATCTGATGGCCACCTATAAGTTTATCAGGGGTGACCACCAGGATCTGGGGGAACGTTTGTTCACCAGAGTGCCCCAAAGGATGACGAGGTCGAACGGTCACAAACTCCTGCAAGACCGTTTCAGGCTGGACATAAGGAAGAATTTCTTTACTGTCCGAGCCCCCAAGGTCTGGAACAGTCTGCCAGCGGAGGTGGTTCAAGCACCTACATCGAACACCTTCAAGAGTAAATTGGATGCTTATCTTGCTGGGATCCTATGACCCCAGCTGACTTCCTGCCCTTTGGGCAGGGGGCTGGACTCGATGATCTCCCGAGGTCCCTTCCAGCCCTAATGTCTATGACATCTATGAATTCTGTACATCGCGATTGACCGCAGACCATTTTTAAAAAAATGATACAATTAAAAAAAAAACTTGGCTGGTGGTTCTGGCTTGCGTAGTAGACTAAAATAGTCAGATCTTAAAATAACATGTGGAATTGAAAATGTAAAAGAATGTTTGATATCTTGTGCCTTATAAAAATTAATTACAACTGCTATCCTTTCACACTCATGTGCCTACAAAAAAGCTCCAAAAATAAACAAAAAATACCCCAACGAGTAGGAAAGGCATCGTTAGTTTGAAAAGAAAATACCCTGAGACTTTTACAGTGTCTCTAGAGGGAAAATTGCCTGTATGATGCTTTGACAGCATATTCTCCCTTGTTTGTGAAGAGGAAGTTCATGCTGTGGCTCATCTTGGCTTCACAGTCTGACATTTTTCTCTGTTTTGGCTCACTGGAAGATGAATGTTATTATTTACAGAGGCTGACACCCCTCAGTGAATTGGTTCCCGTCTACTGAAAATCAGGTTTTGTGAAGGGTAGAAGGAAAGATTTCATAAGGATGCATAGCTGCTATGCCATTTTAAAATGTTTACTTCTGAGATTCCTCTCTGAGGACCACCATTTTTCCATACCAAGCTAGTAAAGACTTTAGAGTGGTGTTGGTTTGTATGAGCAATGCCAGATTGTCTCAGAATAACGTACTTGGTTTTTTTATTTTTCTGTGGACTCTGCTCTTTTATTTGTGCATATATAATTTTTTCTGTCCTTTACTTTTCCAAGCAACGTGATACCTCTGCTAAAAGGCTTAAAGTATGTGTCTAACTATTGGCCAAAGGTAAGTTTTGGCTGAAGATGAGTATGAACAGAAGAGTGTCTGCCTGAATATTATGTGACAGCTTGTTTCTAGATGGTAATGATAAATTTCTATATTGCTTTTCTGTCTTGAAGAATACTAAAGTACTCTATACACTAAAAACTCTGTACAGGTTGATTAAGAGCTTGCAGCTGTGCTATACTTCAGTTTAAAACAGTAAAAATAGAAACATGTTTTATCTAATTTAATTTTCAGGAGGTAATCTAAATAGTCAGACATAGTTGTAGTAGAATCTTGCCAGGACACTATTGTTAATATCCGTTCTGTTTCAAAAATTGGCTGCGAGATCACAACATGCCATATTGATTGCAAGTGCTTAGGAGCTCAGCTTTTCATCATATCTGAAAGAAAACAACTACAGCAACTCTGTGTCCCCTAACTTCATACTGACTCAAGGATGGCTCAAAGAAAAGAGCATCCCCCATTGAAATACCAAAACCACTTCCTGCAGCACTATGAATGTCCTTTAACATTTATCATTCAAATACTCATCACACCAAAATCTGCTTCATGTTTGAGATCTGATTAAATCACAGCTTGAGGTGGTAAGTCTGTGAAAATATAATGTACTTCACAGAAATAGATTAATGGGAAATACTTGGTTTGAGATTCTGTCCAACTACTAGCACTGCTTTTTAATTTCCCAAAAGCTTCCAGCCTTTGCAAAAGGAATCAAGAATTGGAAAAGTGGTGGTGGAAGGGAGATGAGAAAATAAGCTTGAAGACAGACTTTATTACTACATCATTGGCTAGAGATACTATACATAGGGAGTATAAATCCAGCTTGAGTAAAGAACAAGATTTTGTGAACTATGGCTATGGCAGTCATACTGGGAAGAATAGAGGAATAAGGAAGATCTTCGTCCCTAACAGTAGTAAAAACTGTTTGGATCCAGTTGTAAAAGAAAATCTGTTTGTACAGTCTTCTGAACTTCTGTTTTCTCATCTTTCCCATTGCTGTTCAAGTGCAGTACCTAGAATATTTCCTCAACTGCATGCCATTTGGATGGTGGAACAATGAAACTTGAAATTTAAGAAGAGGGATGGAGAATGTGTGAGATTACCAGTTCACCCACATTAAGTAAACTACTGATGTCAGAACAGAGTAGGGACAGGGATGGGAAATCTCCAATAGTTAACTGATTCAAAGCAGATAAAAAATATACTAATTCACCCCAGTCATTGCAATGAATCACTGTCCTGGAGACGTTCTGTTCTAATGGAGTGGTGGATCAAGGCAGAGAGACTCCTCCATCCTTTCTTCATTTGGAAGAACGAGGAAGCTGGCAGGGAAGAGATGTGAACATATCTTTTCCCTTGGAAGATCTGGCGCACTTCTGGCTATGTTAGGTATAATTAATTGGCTGAATAGAGAAAGCTTGTCACTGGAGCCAGTATAAAAAAGAGCACCTTTAGCACAATTCAATGTCAGTGCAGATTCCTTATACTAGAAATGTTGGAATGGATAGCATTTACCTTCATTAAAGGTAAACACAAATGTGACCAGTATTCATATTTTTCCATACCTTCATATATGGTGAAATAAGTGAAATGTTATGTAGAGGATAGCAGAACTGTGGGATTTCCTGCTACAGGAAGCAATTAAAACAAAAAATAGTGCCTGGACCTTTAAAGAAAATGGTAATTTAATTGCCATGACAGATTGCATTAAATTAATCACATTTTTTAAATTCTGGACCAAAGAGGTTCCCTCCATCCATTTCTCCTCTATACTTGTGAATGGATTTGCACTGTTGGTAGGTACATTATTGGTGGGGAAGGGGATTGTGCCTTTTTCTGAAGCAGCAGTTTCTAGCCAATGTGGTACAGAGACTTTTGGAGTAGATTAATGATTGAACTGCATGATATAACATTGGTAAGATCAAGAGGGACTATCTGGTCATCTTATCCGATTTCCTGCATATTAGCAGCAACAGGACGTTCATACTGTAATTCTGCATGAAGCAAAGTAATTTAAATACTGTTTCTGGTCTGGTATGACAAATGCTATATTCTTAAGAAATTGTTGGTTTTAAGTTAGCTGTTATTTTTCTTCATGAATTGACACCATCTCCGGTTATGTTCAGACATGATGTAATTGAATAGGAATTAATCAAATTAAGTTGGGAATGTAAAATGTTAAAAAGGGGTACTGAATAGTTAATTCTACGTATTTCATGAAAACACTGCAATTACTATACTAGAAGAGAAACCAGTGGGCTTTCTAGTTCACTATCCTGTCTATGCTTAGGAAGAAAGTGAAAATCCTCTGAAATATGTATGCATAGCTGAGAGAAATAAAGTCCTCCTTGATACCAGCGGGAAGCCAGCTAAGGTTCCGAAACATGATTATTTGTTTCCTCTTTCTTTTGAGCCCGGCAGTTATATAAATGTTATTAATGTGTATCCCCTTTAAAAGACCACTAAAGTTTTGGATGCAACTATTTTCTGTGGTAGAGAATTCCATAGCTGGCATGCAAACTTTTATTTGTTTATTTAAATTTTTCATTTATACCTATCAAATTCTGTAGCTGCATGACAAAAATTAAAACAGAGTATGTCAAATCTGAAAAAAACAGAACTCCTAAAATTTTTCTTAATCTCATTGGTTATGTCTACATGTGCCTTAATGCATCTTTGCTACTGCACATTAAGTTTAGTACCTCTAATATGAGGTACTACATAAATGCACAGTAGCTGGTGCTACTGTACAGTAGCAAAGGTACACGGTCTTTATGTGATGCATAATGCTTAGTAGACTAATTCTACTGTGCATTAGCGCATTAGCATGGCTTTTGCTGTGATGTACTATTGCGCGGTAGAATTAGTCTACTGTGCATTAAGCATCTCATGTAGATGTGCCAAGTGTGAGCTATATCCTATCACCCAATATCTTAATAGAGAGACTGTTGGCTTGCACAGGACTTCTGAAATCAGGCCATTTATTGAACTTCCTCAGTATGTACTTAGTAACCTAACTTCAGGAACTCACATTTAAAAAGTTTGGCTTTGGTTATCTCATTTAATGGAAACACAAATTTTATAGCAGAAGAATGTGTGATCAAAGTTTTAGATTAATAATTAAAATGAAGTAAGGAATGTTTATAATTTCCCTAATATTAAATGATTGATTAACATGCTATAGTATGATTTTAAGACAAAAATTATTTATACTGTGAATGATGACAACCTTTTAAAGAACTGGCTGTGGAGTCTGTACAAGGGAGAGGACTTTCATTTTAATCCTATGTAACAAGCAAGAGTTAACTTGGGGCACCTATACACAAGCAGCTGTAATTACAGCGTGTCACAGAAGGCTCGATTAATTGGGTCTGCTGGAGCATGATAATTCTTGTACTCCAGCAGACTCCAGTGCCTTGCATATCAGCACCCCCATGCTTAAAAATGGCGGCAGGGGTGCTTTAACTAAAGCTAATCAAACAAGCTTTAGTTAAAGTGCCTCTGCCACCATTTTAAAGTGTGGGGACACCGACACATGAGATGCTTCACCTGCTTTAATTAGAGTATATAAACACCCTCAGGTTTTAAGTAGAGGACCTCAATTTTATATAAGAAAAAGTAAAAGCAAAAAACCTTGAACCCTAGAATCCGTATAGAAAAAGGCTATTGCAGAGCACTTTAATAGAGAAGCAGATAGTGTAACAAAAAGGTGGTAGTAAGTTTGGCGCAATAAATCATAGACAAGAACTAATTCATTAGAGCCTAAAAAACATCCTTTAAAAATGGAAATTCTGTCCAAACACCATTAGCAGATTGGAACACAAATAATTCAAGGTCTGATGCAAATTGGAAATGAAATGTGCAAAAAGATAGACAAATAAAAAAAAAGTTGAAAATCCTTTGAAGACATTAGATAGAAGATTACTGTGTGGCTGTAGGCTGCTGTTCCACCAGCAGGTGACCTTGCAGGGAAGCTTTTTAAATTCTTGCTTTAAAAGATGATGGCAGAGGTGTCATTCTAAAGGCATTTTTACAGGAATACCAAGCATGCTTTTAATGGAAACTGAAATATTTAGGATAGAGTTCTGCACCTTTTTATATAATTATATACAGTAACTTGATAAAGCCTTGGTTCTGATGTGTGGCTTCTTGGAAAGTATCATAAAGTATTACTAGTAATAACTATAATATGGGTAAATGAAAAATGAAGTGCAGTAAGTCAGAAGAACAAAGTACAGTAAATAAGAAAAACTAAAAGATGCTTGAGTGTTCTAAACAGATGGGCCACAACTGTGCAGTTTGATTCAATATCCAAAAATCTGGGAGCTGTTATTATATTTCCAGTCCATCTCTAGATCTGAAGAGAGTAAATTTGAAATGGTAGATATGGGAAAGGATCCTGTATAATAATTTGCTTCGTTTGTGTCTTTGTCATTCTGTCTGTCATGCTCAAAAAAACATATTTGCGCTCAATTTTCTGGACTTCTAGTGATTGATTTCAGTTAGTTATGGTGTACTCTCAATATCTGAGCAAAAATTTTCCCTTAACACCCTTACTTTAATTTTAACCCATAACACCCTTACCAAGGTGAAGCAGAGAATAGATGGCAATTAAATGCAGAAAGAATGGCAAATGGGCAGACGAGAACCTGATGGTGTTTAACACCGAAAAATGCAAGGTTCTCCACCTTGGGAGGAAAAACCTGCAGCATCCTTATAGGATCCTATGTTGGATAGCACTACAGAAGAAAGAAACTTGGGGGTCATCATTGACCGCAAGATGAACATGAGCCTCCAATGCGATGCTGCGGCTAATAAAGCGACCAAAATGCTGGCTTGCATCCATAGATGGTTCTCGAGCAAATCCCGGGACATCATTCTCCCCTTGTACTCGGCCTTGGTGAGGCTGCAGCTGGAGTACTGCATCCAGTTTTGGGCTTCACAATTCAAAAAGGATGTGGAGAAGCTTGAGAGAGTCCAGAGGAGAGCCACGCGCATGATCAGAGGTCAGGAAAACAGATCTTACGATGATAGGCTGAGAGACATGGGACTCTTTAGCCTGGAAAAGCGTAGGCTCAGGGGTGATCTGATGGCCACCTATAAGTTTATCGGGGTGACCACCAGGATCTGGGGGAACATTTGTTCACCAGAGCGCCCCAAAGGATGACTAGGTCGAACGGTCACAAACTCCTGCAAGACCGCTTCAGGCTGGACATAAGGAAGAATTTCTTTACTGTCTGAGTCCCCAAGGTCTGGAACAGTCTGCCAGCGGAGGTGGTTCAAGCACCTACATTGAACACCTTCAAGAGTAAATTGGATGCTTATCTTGCTGGGATCCTATGACCCCAGCTGACTTCCTGCCCTTTGGGCAGGGGGCTGGACTCGATGATCTCTTGAGGTCCCTTCCAGCCCTGATGTCTATGAAAAAAATCTATGAAAGAGTAAGACCAAATGAAACAAATGAGCAAAGAGGACATCGTAGAACAGATGCAATGGAAAAGCAAAGGGTTCACAGACACAATAGAAGACAGGCTGAAAAAGTAGGCAACAACAGATTCACTGAAGACAAGACTGAGGAACACAGTTATGGATTGATGATCGTGGTATGCCAGTTTTGTAAATCTTTACACTTCTAAGCTGAAAGTTCATTAGATGGCCAATTCCGGATTTGTTGTCATAAGGGTAAAGTGATTCTGTCTGCAAGAAGACCATTTCCAAAGCATTTGTGGGATTAGATGACAAATCAGAACAACAAGCATTGCTAAAACTTTAAAACAAACATTGAGTCGTACAATAGTGCATTGTCGGTTGAGCAAAGATCATTGTAACAAGATGTATGCTTCACAGACATGTGGAGGTTTGAATCCAAATGCACCATGTATCGAAAATCATTAGTGTCTGAAGAAATATGTGAAGGAGTTTACAGAGGAGACACTGGGAAAAGTTGATGGATACCCGTTGTATAGAAGAAGACAAGGCAAAACATTTCATGTTGGTAATGCCACAGTGGATAACAGAAACATGGTACCCTATAATAAGTAGTCTATTTTTGCCTGTTGTTTTTGACAGGCTTTTACATTAGTATGTAATATACTGCTGAAAACAACTGTTACCAATATGGCTAATATGGTACTCATTATAAAAAAGCCAATAAAAATCTTGAGAACTACTGTAGACCAATTAATTTGAATCCAATAAGGACTGAATACTTTAAGGTCCTAAGCTGGTAAAGTCTACTAAAGATCCTGTAGCATGTTTTGCAGTACTATAGCCAGGAGGAGTTCTGATGACATTACTCCTAGGAGATGGGTGAGAATAGATCAGGGATGGACAAAAATATGGCCTGTGAGTCAGATCTGTTCCACCAACTGTTTGGATCCAGTCTGCAGGGGGTGACTGCCAAATGCTTCTATCTGGACCGCAGCTACCCCTGCAGTGCTCTGTATGGGGCCAAGACCAGCCCAGGGCAGCCTGTGCCTGCCGGCCCAGCTCTGGCCTCAGCCGGTGCTTACAGCTTCCACTGGAGCTACTTCCAGTACAAATGCAGCCACCTGGGTGCTGCTTTGCTCCCCTTGCCTCCAGCAACTCCTTCTGCTCCTGCTGTGCTGCTCCTGGCTAGGAGGATGCTTCAACTAGGTGGCTCCTGCCCTAGCATGCAGGACTCTGGCTCCAGCTCCTGGCTGCATACTACCCACTCTGTCTGCCCTTTGAAAGTGGATGCCTGCACCTGTACATAGTTTCCTTTTCTGAGAAAGTTAAAAATCAAGAAAGAAAGGAGAAAATAAAAATAAGATATCCCTTTCCAAGAGACGACAGGGTCTGCAGTCAGAAAATACTGCACCAGAGAGAAAAGTGTGCCTCAAACTGATGGTGCCTCAAACTGAAAAAGGTGCCTCTAAAACATAGAGAAAACAATGTTCTTACATTTACAACATTAATGTGACTTGTTGACTGCCACAACTACTGAGACAGAAATTTAGTGTCTGTTTTTTGTTGAAAGTAAAATGAATTCACTGGAAGACAACTCTCCTAAAGGAAGAATGTTAAAAATTAGGTACTTGCATGCCATATGCTGCAAGGTAAAATTTAATGGGGGACACATAATAAATAAACTGTACATTTATAGCAGCCTTGATTTGAAGGTCTCATAGTGCTTTGCAAATATTAATTACACTGCACAATGCACTGTGAGGGTACTAACTATAATTGTTTCCCTTTTTCAGTTGGGGACTGGAATAGACCTTTATCTTGGAATCAAACATCATGAGCCATGTGCTCCTAATTGGCACAGGTTAACCCTAAAGAGTGACTCTAACAGCTTATGAAATGTGGATGAGGAAAATCCTCACCTCCCTTAGCTTTTTGAGTAGTTTTGGGAAACCTGCTTACATAGTTCAAACTTTCTCTTGGATTTTAATGATCCTTCATGTTCATTAGGACAAATGTCTAAATCTGCCTGAAGCTGGGCTTGTCATAGGCCTCTGTATATCATTTGGTGCCTAGTAACAGTAATCAGAACTGGTATTTTCATCCTCCTTCCATTTCAAGTGTTTTTCAGCTTCTCTGAGTTTGTATTTGAAATAAAAACAGGCTGAGAGACACTCAGCTCTGCATAAACAATGGCTGAATTTCATATACTCCAGGACAAGCTCGTCCTGGTAGGAAGCTCTTTATTATTCTAATATTTTGACTTCAAAACCTTGAATTTCATCTCTTAGGAACTGTTCCCATGTGCCTGGTAGGAAGACAGGAAATTTTTGTGCTGTAAAGCACTTACGTATAAATCATTGAGTGTTCAAGGGGAAGAGGGGAAAGCAAAGAAACAGCATATAAGGGGTTTTTACTCACAAATTGCACTTTAACCCTCATCCGTTCTCATGAAACTGTAACTGTTGTTGTTCTCATGGGGTAACTTGTTACCCTGCAATTTGACATTGTTGGTTTCATGGGATAACTTGTTACCCCACCCACATGAATGGAACCAGTGACAACAGTATAAATGTACCAAAAATTATTTATTAAACATACATATTGTTTGAAAGAGTATTTATGATAATGTGAACCCAAAATATTATTTAACTAGAACTGTGAACAAAATTTAAACTTTTTTTAGAGTTTCAAAACATAAATGAACAATTTGCTAAGTCTGCAGTTCACGCTGTTTTCAAACTAACAGTTACTTCCAAAAACATTTTCTAACTGTTTTCACTAAATATTGCATTCCTCACAAAGCAGTGATATACTGTGATGCATACAAGCAAATCACTTACAATCTTCGCATCATTTCCAGGTTTTGTGTCCTTGGACAAAAAGTACAACATCTACTCATGCTTGCAGAAGGTTCTACTAGAGTGCACTGTGGCAATTTGTAATTTAGGATAGTTATACCAGACTTGACGGACTTAGATAGATTATATGTATCCATCATTCTTCATTTTATTTGTCCATCAGCTGTTCTCCAAGCTCTTGCAAAAAAAAGCACCATCTTCTTAAATGTGATCTTTGCTTCCAGTTTGCATTGTGGCCTAGCCAAATGATGAGGCTGGCAATGACAGCCACATCCAGCATATTGAAAAATAGTGTCATTGACCACCTGTTGATTTTCCATCTGCAGATGGTCATACGAACTAAGCGATCAAGGTTATCCACCCCACCCATATTTTTATTGTAGTCATGGATGATGTCCAGCTTTCTTTGCTCTCCGCTCACAGACAGGTCATGGTACATCCTTTACAGCAACAGCATAACTTTGGACTTCTTTGGAACATAGGAAGGTAGGGTGAGTTCCCCATCAAAAGCAAAAATGGATGAAAAAGTTTCCTTTCTTTGATATTGGCCTTGTTTTTCTGAATCATTCCCACATTGGTCAAGTCCTGCTGTAGTAGTCTTTCTGCCAGGTCAGTACTTATGAAGAAATTATCACCCAGCATATTCCTTCCTGTCTTGTACCAGGGAGGAACCAATTTTTCAATGAGCTTGGTACCAAGAACACTTTGGCATGGATCTTCTGGTTGCTTGCCCAGGTAGATGTCTCAAGACAGGGGGAATGATGTTGCTGCATCACAGCACCACCAAATTTTCAAGCCATATTTGGCAGGCTTGCTGGGCATATACTCTCTGAAGGGACAGTGACCCCTGAACGCAATAAGCTGCTCATTAACCATCAGGTGTATTCCTAGAATGTACTGTTTTCTGAGCCAATCTACAAATTGTAACTGAGTATCTCTGAAAGCAGCAAGTTTGTCCACAGTTCTCCTTTCCTCATGTGTCAGTTTGTTGTCAAATCAGGTAGTTGGTGATTTGACTGAATCATTTTAAACTCATGGTGATACGGAAGCAAGGATGCCCAGTGTGTTGCTCCCACAACTCCTTCCAGTACCTGGTGACTACTGTGGTATAGACCACTCAGCAGTAGGAGGCCAATGTAGGCTTTCAGCTGTTTCATCCAGCTTTTTCCACTCCTTTTTATTTTCACAATAGCTATCATTCCACTCCCTGAATATTCTTCCTGCCTCTCTTTTGTTTCTCTTATGATAATAGTCATGATATCTTGTGACAGAAACAGGTGGAACTTTTCCACCACTGTGTCTTTATTACTTTCTCTTGTTGACCCAGAACTTTCATGGACTATGTCCTTGGCTGTTCTTTGATGATGTATTAGCTGTGGACGTTTTTCCCACACTCTGCCATTCCTTCCTCTAAAGGTGTCATCATCTGCAATGTTTTGTGGGCGGGGGGAGGGGGGTGGAAGTGGTTCTCCTCCACGTCCTGCTGTAGCTCTCCTTGGTCTTCCATGGTGGCCCCAGGCTGGTCCTCTTCCCTTTCCCACTGGAAGTGTTGGCATCACGTGTGCTTGTGGCACCAACTCCTCATCTGAGCTGGATGAAGCTTCCACCTATGCTGTCACAGAAGCAATTCTGCTCTGCCCTGTGGCAGCACAGGTAGCACCCTCTCCTCCTGGGCACAGAAGCCAGAGGCCAGCATCTACCCTTTGCAGGCAAGCCAAATATGGGTGAGTGCTGTTTGGAAACCACACATGCAGGGGCTTATTGAGAGCAGGTAAAAGGGGCATGGGGCATTAAGCCCTTACCATTGAATGGGGACTCTATAGTACACACTGTATTGCAGTATGATGTTGTTCTATTTCTTCTCTGCTGTCCCTTTGCTCCTTGTCCTCACTTCCAACAAAGGCGGGGCAAACTAGCTTGTATGTTATGAAAGGGGCAGGTGAGGTAGAGTTTTGCCATGAGACAAGAACAGAGGTGGATTTGGTTGTGACAAACGGTTTTTTGGGAGTGGGGTTTGGCAAAAGGCAGGGAGTTTTGATGACCTTGAACCCTGCAAACAAAGTGGTAAGCAAAAGGGATTACCACATCTTCTGCAAAAGCAGAGTGGACGATGGCCATCCATTAGTTACTGTGGATACCTGAAATGGACATGAATGAGATGTGACTGAATGCTGACCTTTCAGATGCATCCACCCAAAGTGGCCAAACAGGTCTAGTCCTATCATTTATATTTAAATTGCATTGGGGTAACAAGTTACCCCAGCACATTGGGGAAATTGCATTGGGGTAACAAGTTGCCCCAATGCGTTAACATGGGCTTGGGGTAAGTTGTTACTCTAAATGGAAAAACACATTCACACCAGGGGTAACATGTCACCCTGGGCAGTTTTTCATCCACAGAGAGCAAACCATGTAAGCTGGCTGTTCTTTGGAGATATTGTGCACTGTGACGCCAGTGACAATGTCCTAAAAAGAAAAAAATTTAGAATGAATTAACTTTAAGATACTGCTCAAAATATGCATCTGGGGTAGGAAATTACCCCATGGGAATGCATGAAGGCTAAACATGTTATCAAAAGAAAATCCTTGAATGTTTCCTCAGAAAGCAGAAAGCTTGCAGACACGAACAGGATTTTTTTTATTTCCATACCTTTCAGATGATAAACCTATTTTCTTAGTATTAATAACTTCATGAGCATTAGGGAAACATTATTCTTATTGCAGACACTAAACTTAAACTAGATAGCTTAGATCCTTATGTGTAAACTACTTACTTTCCTACCGTGCTGTACTTGAGAGAGATGTTATTCAATTGTTTATTTTGGCAGTCAGTAAGAGTTTTATGCATGCAGGCCAGGTACAGAAGTTAAACTTATTGTGCAGTAGGCATGCATAAAGCACTCTACAGCCATAACCAAACAGAAGGTCAGGGTACATAGAGCACCATCAAAATGGTGGATCCCTAAGATAACCCTGGATTGATGTGGTTTGGCATATTGTCATGGGTAAAGGTAAGCAAGTGCAGATTGTGGGTCTGCTACTATTTTCCTCTGTTCACAATTAACCTGTCTTAAGAACTGACTCATCTGGACTGATTTCTGGCAATGGGTAAATTCCCTAATGGAAGTAAAAATGTACTTGAAGATGCCCAAAATGTATATCAGCACACCTGTGCATACTAATATATAGATAGCATCACTACTTTCCAAATTGTCTAGGCAATTAAAAAGAACTGATGGAATACTGACAGGGGCAAGGGTAGGGACTTCCAGTGGCAAAAGTCAGGGGTTAGGGGGTGGGATTTGCAGTCCCAAGATGGTGACCAGAGGGTGGAGCACCTGTCAAGGGGTGGAGCTACCCTTGCAGCCCTCAACAGCTCACCAAAACTCATTAAGCGGCCCTCCAACAGAAAAAATTGCCCACCCCTGTCATAGACACTGTATCCCAGAGGCTTTTTTTGTGTGATTGCTGAGTGGCTGTAAGAAAGGAACATTACATTAAGGCTAGCAAGACATCTGGATATTACTAGTCAGATAGTCAGGAAAACCGATAACTGAAGAATGATAACTAATAAAACAAATAGTGTGGGAGCTTGGCAAAGCCATAGTTCCTGGACCTGTTTGCCCTAGGTATGTATCTTTGGGACTCCTAGAAGCATACTTCAAACTATTTAATAGAATGTCTGAACCAGCTATAAGTTCCTGGTCTAGTATGTTCCCTTTACAAAAAAAATTCACATTCTTCAATGTGGGAAGAGGAAACTCTTTCCCCGCCTTTCCAATATTCTGCCTGCTAAAGAAGCAGTGATTTTATTTTCCCTTCTGAACCCAGTAGATTCCCTGATATCTGTACAGAATTTTGAAAGCTACTGGATAAACAGGGTCACTCTCCTGAAGCCCTAACGAGAGGAGGCAGTCAGGTTGTCTCATTTGCCGGCTCATGACCTAGAAAATCTCCTTCCTTTTCTAAATGAATTTGTAATAACACAAAACAACCATTTAACAGTATGTTTCCTTGTGCCTTCACACGTATGACATCTATATTTATATTGAAATCTCCTCAAAACAGGGACTTTACACAGTGCTAGTTAGGGGATGGGGAAAGAAAAAGTAAAAGTGAAAAAATGAAATCTAATAAACTTTGTCATGTCCTATTCGGGGTTGAAATTCATAACATGGCAGTAATAGAACCCAGTACAGTAAAGTCCTCCATTTTATAAGGGTGTAAAGTAAGGGTGGCTGAATTGGGCCCTAAATATTTTTGCCATCCCTTTAAAAAATGTTTGGGGGGGAAAGAAGGCTCTTGCCTTGTCCTTAGTTCTTATTCAGTACATATTGACTTCCCCTCTTCTTCCTCACTAATCAGATAGCTAGTAGATGATCAATCAGGTAGTTTGGTGTGGAGGGCGTTGTGGTTGTGGTTGGGGAAGGGGGCACTGAACCTCCAAGCCAAGGCAAGCAGACAGACACCCCATGATCCTAAGGTACCATGTGGCCTGCAGACACTTGAATTTACAGCCTGAGATGCATCAAGGCACGTGGCATTGCCAGAATCATGGGGCATCAGCTAAAGGCCTCTGGACAGTTCACGATTCTGGAGGTGACCAGAGCAGCCGAACCCAGGTGAAGTGGGAGCAGTGGCCCCAAGTTTCTGAACTGAGAGCAAGAACCATGCACTGGGAACTGCACCCTTGTGCATCTGATGCTTCTTCCATCCATTTATCCACCCTTCCAGCCTTCTACCCAACCCCTCACAACCAGACCCAAGACCCTATGGGTACTGCTGGAGACCATGGATGAACCCAGCCCATAAACTGCCACCAGCAAAACCCAGGGATTCAAGTGGTAGTTCAGGGAAGTGAAGGATTTTATTACCATCTGAGGCAAGGAGGACATCCAGTGCCAGCTCCAGATAGGTCACTGAATCAGAGATGCCTTCAAGCATATTGACCAGGAGATGCAGGTGAGGGGTCACAACAGAAACTGGGAGCAGTGCCTCACCAAGACCACTGTGATGAAGAGGTATTATTGCCACATGCTTGATGTTAGAAAGTGGTCTATGGGCTAGGGGAAGAGCATGCCATTCTACAAGAACCTGTTCTGTTTCCTTGCCAAGAATAGAACAGACACCCCTCCACCCATACCCAAGGGACCAGGGGTGTTCTGGAAGAGTCTCCTGCAGAGACCTTGCTGAAGGACGACGTACAGGGAGTCCCCAGGACACTGTTCCCCACAGAGGCTGTGTCTGTTCTGGAGCAAGTCCTATCACATGTCTCTATGCCCTTCCCAGAGGTATGGAATGCATGGCAAATGGTGTGGTGAGTCCAGGATGGGCAGCTGAACATCTGCTGAGAAAGTCACAGCACCAGGGTAGGGAGTTAATGCACACAGTCCTGGACCACTGGCAGTTGTCCCAGGTAGGCCCAGGCCAATCCCAAAGGGGTACAGGACTGCTCACAATGTGTGGAAGAGCACAGCCCACCAGCCTTTCGAGCCGGGCAGTCTCTGAGGCAGCTTCTGGTAGCAAGGCCTAGCAGCCCCAGCTTGTTTACCCCATGAGGGGAGGCCTGGGAAGGCAGGAGTTCTTCTACTCCCTGTGGCTGCACTCCTAGTACTGGCACCACTTCTAGCCCAGGTCCCATGAGGGGGAGAGGGGGGAAGAGGGGAGGAGCACAGCCTTGGTGGGGATAGGTAGTAGGGCTGTGCGAAACAGTAGTGTTCTGCTTCGACATCTGTTTTGACGGAATAGTGTTTCATTTCAAGTTTTGTTTAATATCGAAAACAATGTTCCCTTCCACTCCATTCCATTGAAACAGTTTCGCTGTTTTGACTCTGTTTTGATGTTTCAGTTGGGCTTAGGAAGGGAACTCAGCACAGTTGAGTTCCCATCCCCAGTGCTGGGATCAGGCTTGGTAAGGGAACTCAGTGCTGCGATCAGGTTCAGGAAGGGAACTTAGCTGGCTGGTTTCAACTGCCTTCATTTTGCTTTGAGGCTGTTCCAAAGCCCTTCATTTCATTTTGATTTTGCTGTTTTGAGCTCGAAATGAGTCGAAACTGTCAAAATGAAACAGGTGGCATAATTTTGCACAGCCCCAATAGGCAGCCCCCTGGCTTGGTCCAGCCACTTGACATGAGCCCTGGGAGTTTCATAGTTTCTAGGGTCGGAAGGGACCTGAGTAGATCATCTAGTCTGACCCCCTGCCATGGCAGAAAAGAGTACTGGGGTCAAACAACCCCAGCAAGGTGCTCATCTAACCTCCTCTTAAAAACCCCCAGGGTAGGAGCCTGCACCACTTCTCTTGGAAGTTGGTTCCAGATCCTAGCCGCCCTGACCATGAAATAGCACCTCCTGATATCTAGCCTAAACCTACCCTCCGCCAGCTTGTGACCATTATTCCTGGTCACTCCTGGCAGTGCTCGCGGGAACAAGGACTCCCCTAATGCCTGCTGATCCCCCTGACTAGTTTATAACAGGCCACTAGATCCCCCCTCAGCCTTCTCTTTTGGAGGCTGAACAGGTTCAGGTCCCATAGCCTCTCCTCGTAGGGCCTGCCCTGCTGTCCCCTGATCATGTGAGTGGCCCTCCTCTGGACTCTCTCCATGCTGTCCACGTCCCTCATGAAGTGTGGCGCCCAGAACTGGACGCCGTACTCCAACTGCAGCCTGACTAGTGCCGCATAGAGGGGGAGGATCTGTGGATGCATGACAAGGTACGGTTGGCTTTCCTGACTGCCTCCCTACACTGCCGGCCCATATTCATCTTGGAGTTGGTGAGGGCCACGGGTCCATGGTCCTCAAAGGGGGAGGCATGGTATTGGAAGCTGAGGGCTGGGGGCCCCATGTGGGAGAGCCAACAATCTTTGGTGCCTGCTGCAGTGACGCCTTCTGGCCCACAGTTATCAGACAGACATTGGGTCTGGGATCATACAGCTATCCAGCTCCTATACAGAGAAATCCCCAGTCTTGATTCTGGACTCCTGAAAATAGGTTGCCAGGTCAAAAGCCCCCTTGTGCCTCCCCTCCAAGTTTTCATGTTTTCTGAGTTCATTCCCTGCAGTGTTTCCCCTGATTCCAAACCCCCTTCCAGGTTCTGTTGCCTTTTTAATGCCCCCTACCTTCCCCCCCCCACTGCTGCCAAATGTGTGCCATTTTGTCTGAACTGGGAGGTGGGACCAAGCTGAGATGCAGTCAGTATTCAACAGGTTTTCTTTATTACATATAGGAAAAGTTTGGCAACCTCAACATTTTAAACTGAGGCATGCCTCTTCCTCGCACCGTGTTCTCCTACACTCCAGTGTGTGCCCCTGGGTGGATGTTGGGAAGGGAGAGGAGAATGGAAACAGTGTCCAGGCAGCTTGAGTTCTGGGCTGCAGTGCCCATGATGCCAAACTAAAAGAGTCTATGGCAGGAGACCCTGGGCTGAAGATGAAATCCAGGAGCATAGGAGTGTAGCGCCTGCTTTTCATTACCCCAGGAAGCAGGGAATTGCTCAAGAGGTGGGCGTCATCTTCATCAGCTGTGTGAAAGTCAGTGCCCTAGCTGCCTGGGTTCTGTGTGTGTGTGTATCCCCCAGATGCCTGGGTTTTCTGTGTATGTAGAGCACACATACGCACTCACACAGAGCCCTGGCATCCAGGACACGCACACGCGCGCGCGCGCGCGCGCACACACACACACACACACACACACAACGCAGGTGTCTGAGATACACCACACACAGAATCCAGGTGTCTGAGACACATCCACACACAGAACCTAGGCATCGGACACATACACTTGGGAGGCACAGCGTGCGCGGGGTGGGCATATGTTGGATGACTGGCTAATGGCTCATGGTCATTATGAGCCACTGCTGCATTAGGTCCACTCCAGCCAATCGGCTCCACTCAGGAGTCTTCAGCAGCCCAGGGAGTCTATGGGGCACTTTGGGAAGCATGTGAGAGAACCCCTACTTGCTGCACTCAGGCCATGCAAGCAGGCTCCAAGCCCACCCTGCTCCCCAACACAGGCTAATGTGTGTTCTTCCTCCTGACCTAAACAGGGGTAGTTAGAGTAAAGCTTGAAAGTTAGGCTGCTTCAGCTGTGGGCTTCTTGAATGCCTCTGCTTAGCCACATTGGAAGGGTTCAGTACTTGGATCAGTGCTTTTCAACATATTCATCAATGATTTGGATTCACGTGTAAAAAGTGTACTGGCAAAGTTAGTGGATGACACCAAATTATGGAGGACTGCGGTCATGCTAGAAGACAGGCTGGAGATATACACTGACCTGGACAAGCTTGCAAGGTGGGCACATCAAAACCTTGTGCTACACTTGCCAGCACTGTAACTGAAAGAGACCTGGGGGTCATGATAGACCACAGAATGAACATAAGCCACTAATGTGATGCCATAGCTGGCATGGCAGAGCAAATAAAACACTAGCATTCATCTACTGAGGCATCTCAAACAAGGCTAAGGATGTCATCCTCCTGCTCTACTCAGCTTTGGTGAGACTGCAGCTGAAATACCGCATCCAGTTCTGGGTGCCACACTTCAAGAAAATGTGAAGAAGCTCGAGAGAGTCCAAAGGAGGGCTATGCCTGTGATTAGAGGTCTGGAGAGCAGGCCACACGAGGAGAGACTGAAAGACATGGGACTGTTCAGCCTGGAGAAGAGAAGACTTAGAGGGGATTTGGTGGCAGCCTGTAAGTATATAAGGGGCGTACACCAGGGTCTGGGGGAGTATCTGTTCATGAAAGTCCCCCTAGGGGAAGACAAGGAACAATGGACAAAAACTGCTAGAAGATTACTTCAGATTGGACACAAAGGCAAATTTCTTTACAATTTGAGCGTCCGGGACCTGATGATCTCATGAGGTCCCTTCTAGCCCCTAATATTTATGAATCTGTGACACTGACCAAGACATTTTTATGCATATTTTGAGGCACATTTGTCCATTCTACAGGAAGGGTGACCTGAAGAGTTGCTTGATATTATTATCTCTTTTGACTCTAAAGGAATTGAAATAGAACTTATTTGTGCTGTAATGTTCATTTGACTTGGGCACATTTTAAACTGATCAACTATATTTCTAGCCTTAGCATTTATTTTAGTTTGGGTATTACGTCAGTTGACATTGAATTTTGGGATTTGTTATCCATGTAATCTTTGCAGCCATATTATAGGTAAGGGCAGGCTTGGGCCACTTTACAAGACTCCTTATATTTCATTTGGCTGGTGTTCTCACTTCAGCTACCCCTACTTTAACAATCTCAGTCTAAATAATCTTGAGTTTCTACTGTAAATTAATTCATAACAATTCATGGACAGCCAGTGAGATTACATTTCTCTCCATATGAGGCTTTTGTCTGTTGAAGAATTATTTGTGAATATGAAGTAGTTTAAAATAAAAATGTAGAAGTTTTGAAGCCATCTCCTCAGTGGGTGTAAAGTGACATATTTCCATTGACTTCAGGGGAATGAAGCTAATTTATACCAGCTGTGACTGTGGCTCTCAAGTTAAAAACAAAGTAAAAAAAAATTGCTTTTCCTGTTCTAAACCTTTGGTTATTTCCCTTCTCTCTTGCATTTTCCCCACCTACATGGTCTTCTTTTTTCCTGGTGGTCACACTATAAAACAATCTATTTGTGCAGTACAATACATTTAAGGAAAATGTCCTCAGAGACTAGTTAATGCAATACAAGCATAAACCAAAGGCTCATTACCTGACTCATACAAAGTGCTTTCATTGGGTGATGAGAGCTCTTTTGTGGATATTCTTTCAACGTGGTGACTAAATCTTGCCTAACTGAGGTTTGATTTTTTTAAAATATATTATCTGATTGTGCTTTTGCTACATTAAGTTTTGAACTAGGGTTAAATACTTTGAGGTAGCTTTTACAATATTTAATGTTTGCAAAAATTAGACTAAATGGTATGGCTAGCTCCCATATAGATACACAGGTGGGGAAGAAGGGTATGTCCATTGACACTGACCCATGATTATCATGTCTCCAGATGCAGTTGTTGCATCAGTATGTATTTGTAAATGTATTTGATAGTCAACACCATACTGTCAGGTCGAAGAGAAGATTTTAAAATATTAAGCGCATGTACTTAATCTGCCTCTAATTGGCTAGATATCTGTGTACAGATTAGATATCTGTGTACTTATTTATTTTCATTTGTTACAGTGACTGAAAATCTCTAGGCACTAATTCTGTTTTGAAAAACACTGACTTTAAAAATGTTGCTTCTGTGAATGCTTGTAACATTGGTGCTGATGTCCATAACTGTACTGAATTTGTTCTAAAACAAATGTGGTTTGGGGGAAGTTATTTTTTGGTTTCAACTGTGAAGGAGAAAGGAATAGTTGTGGGATGGAATGAAAACAGCCCTGATTGGACATTTTTTGGCACCGTTGTACCTCTCAATGGACAAGGAGCAAATGGAGATCTGGAATACAACTCCTAGTGAGGTATAAGGTTTGTAAAGCCACCAGTGGTGTCAGAAGTCAAGACATCATACACTTGTTGTTTTGAAGTTCTTCTATCAAGATCAATGAATTAGCTATAGCAGCAGATTCATGTAAGAGTGAAGTACCTAGGGTAAGATATTGTGCTAGAGGCCCTACTTTTAAGTTCTGGAACACAGAGCAGTAAAATGAAAGTGACTCTCATAAAATTATTTATCATGGAGATCCAACCTGTAGATAGGTCTTTTAACCACACGCTAGAATTAGTGTTTTACTGTTTTCAGAGAGGTCAGAGAGACCTAGACAAATTAAAGGACTGGACCAAAAGAAATCTCAACAGGGCCAAGTGCAAAGTCCTATACTTAGGTCCCATGCACCAGTACAGGCTGGGGGCTGATTGGCTGGACAGTAGCTCTGCAGAAAAGGATCTGGGGGTTAAAGTGAACAATAAGCTGAATATGAGCCAAGAGCGTGCCCTTGTTGCAAAGAAGGCTAACTACATACTGGGCTGCATCAGTAGGAATGTTGCCAGCACGTCAAGGGAAGTGATTATTCCCCTCTATTCAGCACTGTTGAGGTCACATCTGAGTACTGTGTTCAGTTTTGGACCCCCCACTACAGAAAGGATGTGAACAAATTAGAGAGAGTCTAGCAGAGAGCAACAAAAATGGTGAGAGGCTGAGGAAACCAGGTTTATTTAGTCTGCAGGAGAGAAGACTGAGGAGGGATTTAATAGCAGCCTTTAACTACTTGAAGGGTGGTTCCAAAGAGGATTGAGCTAGACTGTTCTCAGTGACAGGAGATGACAGAACAAGGAACAACTGTTTCAAGTTGTAGCAAGGGAAGTTTGGTTAGATATTAGGAAGCTTTTTCTCACTAGGAGGGTAGTAAAACACTGGAACAGGTTACCCAGAGTGGTGGTGGAATCTCCGTCCCTGGATGGTGCTCTCCATGGCAGACGCGGAAGTGGACCAGAAGTACTTCCATTCCACTTCCTGGTTTGCCGCTAAGCACATGGAGGGCCCTCCCCACACTCCTGTGGGATGCTCCATTCACCCCAGCATTGCAGCAATCATGAGCTGTGCCTGCTACCTCAGGGTATGTAGAAAAAACTTTTAAAGCTGAGTCTGTTTGAATCACCGATTATTCTTCAAATCAGCATCGAATCTTCTGAGTCGGATTCGACCGAATTGAATCAGGGACAGTGATCCAAATCAACTACATCACTATCCCCGATTTGGGACGAATCTGAATCGAATAGGGCCCACTTCGCATACCCCTAGTTTCTCCCATATACAGCACATGCAACTTATTTCCTTGCAAAATTATTGATACTGTCAATGAAGAGAGTTCCTCCCTATATCATCACAGTTACATGCAGAATGTATTCAGATCCAAAAATTCTTTTTTGAAATGTTCTTTGGGTTAAAAGCAATAAACCTAATCCCATGGCCTTAGCCTCCTTCCTAACTAGATCTTTATAAAAAAAATTCTTGCAAGACCACCTTTCTTGTCCATTAGCCAACACCTTGCCTTAGGAATCTTCCAATATTTATTCATCTGAGTTGGAGCTGATAAGACCCATCTGGTGAGGCTGCCAACAAAGTTACCATCAGAGCTCTTCGGGGTTCTAAAATCTGACAGCTGTTTGTTTGTGTAGGTATATGACCCCCATATTAAGTGTATTAAATGCATTATCCTAGATAGGCAGATTAGTTCAGATAAAAGTAAAACAGATTAAATCTTTTACCAAACCCTTGAGCTGAATCCAAAATATACCACCTTTGAAGTCACTGACAAAAATAACACTGACTTCAACTGGACCTAGGATCTGGAGGCAAATCTTTTAAGCTTCTAAAAGCTAACCATTTTGTTCATTTGCATATACTTCCACATATCCTTGCTCTAGCTAAGACCACAAAGCCCAACAACTCTGTGGTATAAAAGAGGCTGTATCAGCCAGATTGTAAGTGGGAAGTAACAGAAATTTCCTTCCCAAAAATAAAACATACAAACAAACAAGCAAACAAATAAAAATGAAAATGATAAAAAGAAAATCAACACACCTAAGTCCTGCATCCGCAAGACTTCATTCCCAGTAAATCAACTAAAAGGGGCTGGTGAAGGTTTGGATAATCTTCCATACCATGTATACTTAAACCTATTGTGATCATTGCTCAGGGTGAAAAAAGCTTTTATTGCATTTAAATAATAAATCTGAACAGAAGTATGTTTCTCTGATGATAATACAAGCATGAATAGAAAAATACATTAAAGTTCAGTTGAAATGAAACAGAAGTATATTCTGCAGTGATAATTAAATAATACAGAAGTTGATACTTAAGCTGTACCTAAAAAAGCTCACACATTTGCCATGTGCACATGATGTGTACACTTACATACCTTAATTAGAAAATCATTCTCTGTTCTTTCTTATGGCACCCATTGAAACTTCAGAAAAAGTAGGTTGCCTAGGGAAGCATAATATTAACTTTGGAAATGAGAATTATCTTTTTGGAAATACCAATTAATGAGTAATTCATGCACTGCTCAGAGCAAACAGTGGAGGAGAGGTTCATAGTGTCTCAGATGCTGACTGGATTTATGTAACCCTTTTATTTTCAGCAGACAAAATGAAGATGTCATAAGGGAAAAGAGCTGAAAAATGGTGCACTAGAAGATGCTTAGGTAGAATTATGTGATTGGAATAGCAGAAACTAGGTGGGATGGCTCTCATGACTGGTATACTGTCATGGATGGGTACAAACTGTTTAGGAAGGACAGGTGAGAGAGAAGAGGAGGAGAAGTTACACTTTATGTAAAAGAGCTGTATGATTGCTCAGAGGTACCGTATGAAACTGGAGATAGGGCTGTTAAAAGTCTCTGTGTTAGGGTCAGAGAGGAGAGCAACAAGGATGATATGGTAGGTGTCTACTATAGACCAACAGATGAGGAGGATGGAATGGATGAGGCTTTCTTTACAGGGCTAATAGAAGTTTTCTGATCACAGGCCCCGGTTCTCATAAAGGACTCCAATCACCCTGACATCTGCTGGGAGGGCAAGATAGCAATGCACAGGCAATCCAGGAAGTTTTTGGACAGTATTGGGGGCAATTTCATGGTGCAAGAGTTGGAGAGGCCAACTAGGGACTGCTCTTCTGATTTGCTGGTCACAAACAGGGAAGAATTGGTAGGGAATGTATAAGTGGATGGCAACTTGGGAAGCAGCAACTTGATGATTGAGTTCAGGATCCTGAGGAAAGGAGGGAAGGAGATAAACAGAGTAAGGACCCTGGACTTTAGAAAAGCAGACTTCAACTTAGGGAAATGATGTGCAGCAATCCCTTGGCCCTAGGAGGCCAGTGTGAGGGGGAAATGGGTCCAGGATTGCTGGCTGAACTTTAAAGAAACCTTGCTGAGGGCGCAGGAATGAACCATCCTGATGGCAAGAACACTAGCAAGTATGGCAAAAGACCAGCTTGGCTTAGCAGTGAACTCTTCAGTGAGATAAAACACAAAAAGGAAGCTTACAAGTGGAAATTTGGACAAACTGGGAGGGAGGAGTATAAGAGTATTGCTTGGGCACACAGGGATGAAGTCAGGAAGGCCAAAGCACAATTGGAGTTGCAGCTAGCAAGGGACATGAAGGCTAATAAGCAGGATTTCTACAAGTATGTCAGCAACAAGAGGAAGGTCAGGGAAAGTGTGAGTCCCTTACTGAAGGGGGGAAGCAAACTAGTGATAGATGATATGGAAAAGTTTGAAGTACTCAATGCCTTTTTCATGTCTGTCTTCCCAGGCAAGGTCAGTTCCCAGGCTACTGCAACTGGCATGACAGTTTAGGGAGAAGGTAAGCAGTCAACAGTGGTGAAAGAACAGGTTGGGGACTACTTAGAAAAGCTGGACATGTACAAGTCCATATGGCTGGACACGATGCACTTTAAGGTGCTGAGGGAGTTGGCCAATCTGATTACAGAGCCACTGGCCATTATCTTTGAAAACTTGTGGTGATTGGGGGAGGTCCTAGATGATTGGTGAAGAGCAGATATAATGCCTATCTTTTAGAAAGGTAAGAGGAGGATCTGGGGAACTACAGATCAGTCAACCGCACCTTAGTCCCTGGAATAATCATGGAGCAGGTCCTCAAGGAATCCATTTCTAAGCACTTGAAGGAGAAGAATTGATTATGAATAGTCAGCATGAATTCACCAAGAGAAAGTCATGTCTGACCAACCTGATTACATTCTATGATGAGATGACTAGCTGTGTGGATGCAGGGAGAGCATTGGACATGCTATACCTTAACTTTGGCAAGGCTTTTGATATGGTCTCCCACAATATTCTTGCAAGCAAACTAAGGAAGTACAGGTTGGATGACTGGACGGTAAGGTGAATAAAAAATGGGCTGGATTTTTGGGCTCAAAGGTACTGTCATGGATGGGTACAAATTGTTCAGGAAGGACAGGCAGGGGAGAAGATGTTTCAATGTCTGCTTGGCAGCCAGTATCAAGTGGAGAGCCTCAGGGTCAGTCCTGGGGCTGGTTTTGTTCAGTATCCTCATCAATGACCTGGAAGATGGGAGCGAGTGCATGCTCAGCAAGTTTGCAAATGACACCAAGCTGCAGGGGGTAGTAGATATGTTAGAAGGGAGGGTTAGGATTCAGAGAGACCTAGACAAATTGGAGGACTGGACAGCCTCTCATGAGGTTCAGTAAGAACTAGTGCAAAATTCTGCTGTTTCAACCTCAAAACAGGTTGAAACAGTGTCGAAACAATACTGGTGGCGAAATTTCGCACAGCCCTAGTGCACACAGACTTGATAACGCTATAACAGGGATTTCTAGTTCCATAGAGATGATGGAGAAACATTGATCAGTGGCTGCTAATCTAAAAGAGGTGACACTTCTACCACAAGAAGTCTGTCTGGGAATTGTTTGCATTCATTATTTTGATTCATTTATCAGGATTGCTTCATTTTTCCCTCATGACACTATTAGTATTGTCTGTAAAAAATGTTGGGGGTTATATACATGTATATAATTCCACTCCAGAATCACCAGTCTGAGGATTGAGTATGTTTTGTATACATTTTGTATACCTTAATTTATAATTAGGTCTGTTTTTGAAAATAAATAGAATTTGAGGGTATTGAAGAAGGATCTCAGAATTGATCTGTGAACTTAATAGCACAGACTTTTTTCTAACTTGCTTACAGGTAATATCCTTTTTACTAAAATTGAGAGAGAATTGCTTTTTTAATGAAATGAGGCTTTCATTCTGCAAAAGAAAAGAAAAATTATATCAAGGCTACAGAAGGTGACGCCTTTGTTGATATGTCATTAATACCTTGTGACACTAAGACAAGTTGGAGATAACTTGTTTATTTTTCCACACATTTGGGGAGGGTGGCATCGGCATCTAATAAGTAAGAAATAAGAAGTAATAAGGCTCTAGGATTTGGAAATGATCAAGGAAAAATTCTGTCACTATTTATGCCAGTACGAATGTAGCATAACTTCACAATGTTCAGTGGAATTGGGCCCACAAAAAGCACTGACCAACTGTAACAGAATGGTCTATCCCAGAGGAGGTGTCAGGTACTCTGATCAAACAGGTCTGCCTGGGCCAAGTACAGTGAGTTACTGCACCTGCCCCTAATCCTTGGTTAATATGACTGACCCAGTTCCCTGCAACCAGGTTGGCTACTGAACACACCACTTGCCCTTTTTAAACACACCCATAGCCTCAGGCTGTAGGCATGCTTTCAGATAGCCTCGGTATGTTTTGGCAAGCCTCATGTTCACAGCTCTCCCTACTTCTCCTGACTTCTGACCCAGCTTTTCCTTTTCCTAACCTTGATCTTGGATCTCCCCTGAAACTCAGCTTTGGTTCTGCTCTCTCTGGTTTTCCTGGCATCCAGACTTGGCTTGGCTTCCTTGAACCTGATCTTGGATTTCCTCTGGAACTGGCGCTGATTCTCTGACCCTTGGCTGCTGACCTTGGCTTACATTTTAGACTATGACTCTTGGATCTCCCTCTTAGCTCCAGTAACTGGTGCCCTGACCCTACTGATCTTCTAGTTGCTCCCCAGGGCCTATTCACAGGCCCAGCTCCCTAGTCTCAGCTGAACCTTTACAGGATAGGTGTGAGCATGCCTGGAGCAGCTACTTTCCAGACCATTAGGAACTCTGGCCCCAGTATTGTGTGAGATTCATGAAACAATGGATACACTTAAGAAAAATAAAAGGGTTTTAGAATGCTGTAGAAACCTGGGTGCTACCAGGCTAGTAGGAGTTGGCCATATGATATGTGATGTGATTTGAATATCAGCCTTGCTGAAAGGCTGGAATTTAGAGCTCAGTGAAGCAACAATGTGGCAGACTTGATAGCTGCAGCCTCCACTCAGTGCTGCCTCATGAGACTCATACAGTGTTTGTGTATTCAGCCTGAAAAGTTTGATGTGGAAGATATTGCAATCTGGTTTCCTGTACATTTAAAATCTGTTCTGAACTGCATTCACCTGTTAGAGGAGTTTATATGTAATCAAAATGTATTTGAAATATATTCTAATTGGCCCAGTCCCTGCTGTAATGAATATCATTCTCTTCCTCCCTTTCCCTACCCTGATATTTCTGGCAAGTCAGGCAAAAATCCAAGAGATTCTTTACCTCTGAAGGATCCTCAGATGTGTAAGTTAAAATAGGAAAAGCAAATAAGATATTAGCACAGAGTGGTTGCATTTACTTTGATTCTCATATGTCAGTATTGTGTACTCTGTTTGGTAGGTTGAGGTGGAGGGTTTTCGATCTTCCAGCATAAAGTGAGTTTCTTTTTTTTTAATAGCATCATATTTTAATGGCTTAATCAGGTCATATGATTGCACCAAAAGGATGAACAAAATCTAAATCACTGAGACCATGTGTATTCTAATATATATCTTTGAAAATCACACTGTTCTCTGAAGTAGCAGTAAATCCTGCATGGGGTGGGGGTCATGTTTTGTCCATGAGGAAGACTGGTTGGGGGGCACTTCTGGCTGCCTAGATTAAAAAAAAAAAGCTTTGTTCCCTCCTGCAGTGACCTTCTATTACTGATGTGTATCCTAACGCAGTTAACTATCCATTAACCTGCTACAAGTTGAAATATTAAAAAGACTTGGATTAGTCCCCCAAAAATCACACAGAAACTTTGGCAAGTGGAGAATGCAGAAGCATGTTTACTTAATGTTGTCAGCAGTGGTGAGGATCCTTTATAGTCAACAAATGATCACCCTCCCAGGTCAAGTAAAGGGTTGTAGATAAGTCCATTGGTAGCTAAGATGGCCATCATTGGACAGAGGGCGCATCTACAGATGCAGTAAGTCACTTTTCCAAATGCACATTAAATTGAGTACCTCTAATGTGAGGTACTAAACAAATGTGCATTAGGTTGCCTTAATGCGCAGTAATAAATGTGCACAGTTTTTAAGTGATGCTTAATGCACAGTGACCTGTTTTACTGAATATCAATGTAATAGCACAGTGTTTTTTTATGTGATGCTTTAATGCCCTGTAAAATAGGCTACTGTGCATTAAAGTACACATGTAGATATGTCCTTTATGTTGTAGAACACATTCCGGTATAGCTTAAATCTGCTTTATAGGCTATACTAACTACTTTCTGGTTTCCCAGAATAGTTTAGGATGCTAGTTTAATTTATACATACATAAAAGTAGTCCAAGCTCCAATAATTCAAATGTGTACCTTTGTGCTTACTTGAGATCATTAGAGGTTTTTCTGGTGTCGGTCTCTAAATTTGGACTATGTGGACATTAAGGCAGAGCATGCTCAATGGGAAGAGGGGTGCTAAACTCTGGAGCTCCCTCCCTCTACCTTATGCTCTGCAAGGTAAGATTTATCTGTTTATGTGAAAAGAGATCTTTACTTCCAATATTAAAGTCTTGTCTGTAGATAGAACTATTGATTGTAATAAATATCTGAGAAAAAAAATCAATTAATCTCGTCTCTTATACTGCTTGTGGAATGCTCATGAGATGATCATACATTTCTTAATTTAATATATTATTTGTATATCTGTTTTGCTACTAAGACAGTTTGTTGCAATTAAACTGCATCTTTCTGTGAATTAATATTAAGGGAACCATGAGACACAGATCTTGACTGGGTCTTTTTGGTACTGCCATGGATGAAGATTCTGTGCTTGGTGACTGAAATTCAAGCTGTGTCTGTGAATGATCAGATACTAATCAGAGTGATTACTTGTAGAATAGCACCTACTCAATGTGAATAAAAGTGGCAGAGCTGTACTTCCACCCAGCGCATCCACAGATGGTTGATAGCAGAGTGACCTCTAGGGAAGGTTAGCTGCAAAATAGGCAGGGGTAATTCTGATGAATAAGCAATTGCAGACCAAACAGCAGTAGAGCCACCAGGATGTGAGTACAGCAGATGGCAATGCTTCCCCTCCTGAAAATCTATATATATCCTTTGATGGTGCTGTGACATGGTGAGTACAGGACACAATTATAATAAGCCTGTCCAGCCCCCAGCTAGGGGTCTACAAATCCTCAATGGCAGAACTGGTGAAAGAATATGTTAGGATTTCAGTGGCTGCAAAGGCAGATGAAGGCTGCAGCAGAACAAGATCTCCAATTGTCTTGGCCTCCTTGCCTTTGGATCAAGGTCCCAGTCTATCAAGAACTATACGGAAGCTGTTGTGTAGCAGCTTCTTCATGATAAAAGAAATCACGCATAGACATCTTCCATGAAAACAGTTTGTCCAGCACATTTTTCAAGGTTTTTGGTGACCAGGTAGTGATGATGGAAACAGGATTATGATCATCTGGAAGTTCCTAGTCATGAACTGGCATGAAGGCAGCAGTTACAAGAAGGTCATTTAGCACTTGAATGAAGGAGTGAGATTCAACAATGGTAACTGCGACTGAGCAGTCCTCTTCAGGATCCACTCTACTCACCCCAGACAGGGAGGGGGCTAGAAAAGGTGCCCTAAACATAGTCTGCTTACCTTTTTCCTGACTGGTTAACTCCATCCAGTGCGGTCACCTATACTGCAGTCAAAATCAACAGACACACAATTCGTTTTGAGACCTAGAACCTCAGGACTGTAATGGATAATCCTAATAGTGAACACCCAGAGCTTTGCAACACAGTCATGGCTCAAGAACTCAGGTGACACAATACTGATATTGCTGCTCTGAGCAAGACCCAGTGAGTGGGAGATGGGCTGTTCAAAGAACAAGGAAGCAGCTATACCCTCTCCTGGAAGGATAAACAGGAAGGAAAATGTTGACTCCACGGAGTTGGTTTTGCCATAAAGAATTAACTCATAAACCAACTCAATTAATTCTCCATCAGAATTAATGAGCACCTCATGACTCTCCATCTTAAATTGGTAGGGATTCAGTACACCACTGTCATCAGTGCATATGCCCCAGCTCTTGATGCTGTTGATTAAAGCAAGGAGGAATTCTGTGCCAACCTTGACCAAGTCCTCTCTGATGTTCTGGAAGGAGACAGATTTGTTTGAGCAATTTCAATACGGGAGTCCAAAGGGACTTGGACCTCTGAAACAGCCATCAGAAAACAGGCACAAGATATCATGGCAATGCTTGTGACCTAAGCATTGGCATATGATTGACTATGTCATTGTTCATGCCCAGGTTTGCAAACATGTCCACATCACCTGAGCTATGCTAGGAGCTGGTGATTGCTGGACTGATCACCAACTCATCCACTTGGTTATGTTACTCAAGCTGGCTCGCAAATGACAGCTGAAGCAGAAGCAATGCTCATGAAAGATCAGTGTCTAGGATGCAAGGACCCAATCAAGTGAGACCTATTTCACCAGAGTCTCAAAGAAAAACTGTCAAATTCCAATCAACAACAGTGGGAGTATGTCAGCAGCATTTGGGGTGCCTTCAAGCCCATTGCTAACAGTGCCTGTGAAGAGACACTTGGATTCTTTGCCAGGAAACATCAAGACTGTTTTGATGAGAATGACTGGGACATCCAAGAGCTGATCAACTGCAAGCACAAGCCCTTTTGTGCTTGGCAGAATGACATCAACTCCAAGCAAAAGAAATTGATTAATCAACAAGCCAAGCCTGAGGTCCAAAGGAGAACTCATGATATGAAGAACAGATGATGGGAAGACAAGGTGAAGAAGATTCAACATCTCGCTGACATCCACAATATGCACAGTTTTTTCAGTGTCACCAAAGCCATCTACAGTCTGAGCACTCAGGGACCAACCCCCTTGAGACCTAAGGATGGAGGAGACCTGATCAAGGAAAGGGAAGCCATCAATGTGCCTTAGAAGGAGCATTTTGAAGACCTTCTCAACTGAGACTATTGTTGATGAGAGTGCTCCATCCTGCAATATCCTGTCAGAGACAATCTCGGAATCCCTTCAACACTTGATGAGGTAAGGAAAGCCATCAAAGAGATGAAGAATGGCAAGGCACCTGAAGCTGATAGACTCTCCACTGAAATCTTCAAGCAGGAGGGGGAGGAGCTGACATCATAGCTTCATGGCTCATCTTAAGGATCTGAAATGATGAGGAAATCCCAGATGGCCTTAGGGATGCCATAACTGTGAAAATCTTCAAGAAGAGAGACAGGTCCAACTGTGGAAATTACAGGGGGATTGTCTTTCTGTCTAGCAGGGGAAAGATATTTGCAAAAATCCTCCTGAACCACCCCTTCCACTTGCTAAAGAGCTTCTCCCAGGATTTGAGTGTGGATTTAGGGCATCAAGAAGCACAACTGATGCAATCTTCACTGCTTGGCAGCTGCAAGAGACTCTGGAGAACTATGGTGAGACTCTGGAGAATGTTGAGTATTTCCCATACCTTGGAAACCATCTCTTACAGAAGAAATCCAACATCACCTTAAAAGTGCAAGAGTAGTCTTCAGATGCCTAGGGAAATGGGTATTCAAAGATCACAATGTCAGATCCAAAATCAAGCTCGTGTTTTATCAAGCAGTCATGATCTCCACCTTACTGTACAGAGGTGAGACATAGACAATGTATAGAAGACACCTCAAGTTGCTGGAGAAGTACCATCAACAGTGCCTGCAGAAGATTGCTCAAATCCAGTGGGAAAATAGATGCACCGTTAGCGTCCTTTTGCAAGCAAATACCACAAGCATCAAGATGGTGATCGTCCAACATCAACTTTGCTGGGCCGGTCATATCATCCTGATGTCCAACTCCAGATTCCCAAAGCAAGTTTTATTATCCCAGCTCAGTCACGCTTTCAAGAGGAGGGCAGAGAAAGCACTTCAGGGATGCCCTCAAAGCCAACTTGAAAAACTGTAACATTAATATCAACTCATAAGAGACTATCAACCAGGACCACCCTGAATGGAGGAAGAGTCTTCTGCATGGTTCGCAGTACTTTGAAACCTTACAATGACAACAAAAGATGGAAAAGCAGGAGTGGCAGAAACAACATGTTGTGGACTGAATCAAGAATCCAGAGCCACCCATGCCACATGGAAACACGTGCCCGAGTTGCAAGAGAGTCTGTTGATCCCATATTGGCCTCATCAGTCATCTTTGGACCCATGGATTAAACAATCATGAAAGTCAATCATCTTCAACTGTGATGGATTGCTGGTGAAAGGAAGCCATGGTGGGAGAAGCTTACTGTGCCTCTCACCCTCTTCTAACACCTTCCGCAAGCAGCCCAAACATGTACCTCCACAGAGGAGTAACACCATCCGCATAGCATTCTGAGAAAATGTCTCCTAGAAAAATGTTTCCTAGAACTGGAAGAAACATTTTAGATCATCAAATTTGATTTCTCTTCTATTGCAAGCCACCATGTTATATAATCCCTTTCATAAATAAAGATCCATCTTTAAATTATGTAGATTTTTGACCTATTCATGGCCCATTTGTACCCATATAGAACGTCTCCTCCATTAGGCTATGGAGTTTCATCCAAGTCTGTCAGGCAGGCACTGGAAAACAGAGATCTGGATGTCTGATCCAGGCCTGAGAAAAACAAAGAAGTTGTTGTTGGCTTGATGTATTCTGAAGCTCATAATATCTCACTGTGTAATAACATAATAGGATTCTCTTGCCCTGTGGATATGGATCCAGGTAGGAGACGCAACAAACTTGCAACTTATACATGACATATTTTTCCTTGACATCCAATCCAAAATAATAGTGAAGAGTGAGAGCAATTATTTCAGAAATGTGAGCTAGAAACACAGGTGACACATTGGTAGCAGAGGTATAGAGGGGGGGCACATATCCTGTCCCCAGATTTCTGCACCAATAGTGGGGCTGGAGCCAGGGCCCAGTAGCAGTGGGAGCAGCAGCAGCAGCAGCAGCATGAGCTCTGTCCCAGCAACAGGGCATGGAGCTGTAGGGCCAACACCCAGCAGCAGTGAGGGTGGCAGCAGCGGTGGCATGGAGTTGTGCCCTACCACTGTCAGCACTTATGCATCACCTATGGCTAGAAATCTGTACTTATAATCTGTAGGGGTCTGATGTTCAGTTAGTGAATAGCTCTGTATCTATAGGAAAGAAATTAAAATGCCTCCTCCCTCACTAATCCTTTGTAAGACGCAGGTATTAATTGATGGTTCCTGTGGAACTCTGAAGTAATTGTCTGGTTTGCAATGCTGTGCTTGCTTTGCACACCTGAGTTTTGCTTGGAAACTCTTCATTGTCTCCACAGCTTTTTCATGAAATGTGTTTTCTAAATTAGATGTTCTTCATTGTAAATATCTTGATGTGAAATTTATAAGCTCATTACAGATTTTATACCTAAACATATTTTTATTTAGGGAACTAGCAAGGGAAATGTTTCCTTTGCCATTGATATTACACAGTGTACCCCAGCTTATAGCCCTTAATGCTTTGTGTCAACTATATGCAGTGCAGGATTTAATATGCTGACTGTAGGAGAGTATCTAAGAGAGGTATGGTAGGTCCAGCAAGCTTATGTTGCACAGACGGGCCATGTAGTCAGGCTGTTGCTTACACTGAGTAGTAAGTAGTAAAGCCAAGGACTTTTAAGTTTGAGGATGATTAAGGAGACGTATTTGTAGATACAGTCCTAAATTTACAAGATCTGTTTTGTTTGAATTGTGAAAATTAACAAAAAATATTTGATCTAGTTTACATTCTAGTTTTAAGCGCAATTAAGGAATGCCCCTTTGGCAAGTAAAGAGCATGGATATGGTTTTATGTTTCTCAGCACAGTGGTAAATGTATCATTTTGCATAAAGGAGATTTTCTTTCAAGGATAAGGCATACAGTAATAGTGCGAATCCACAGGTTTTACTAGTATTAGGGGACTACTGATTGTCTTGGGTCTAGAAAGACACCTGCTGAAGTTGTAGCATGATTACTGCTACACTGTTTTGAGTAAGAATTCTTCCTGTGATCACAATAGAAGTCAGAATTTATGACAGTGAATATTATGTGAAAAGACCATGACTGGAACTTAACACAGCAGAGGACTGTAATCATTTCTGGGATCAGTAGCAGCCTTAGGGGAGGGAAAACTGGGTGACCGTCTGGTGCCCCACACTTTAGGGGGCCCCAAAATTTTGAACCTAGAATGAACCTAGAATATAGCTCAATGTTAAAAAATTCTTTCTTTGTATTATCAATATTGTATTAAGATACTTTCATTGCAGTTTTATGGATAGGGCAAAGTGAAATTGAAAATGTCCAATTTGCTTATAGGTCATCAAAATTAAGTCTCTAAGGAGCCCCAGATGACTCTCTTGCCCAGGTCCCCAACATCCCAAAGGCCACCACTGCTGGGAGAACAGATGCAAAGTAATTAAAAAGACGTACCTCTTTATATAATAAAATGACCTTACCAGTATTTTAACTCTGAAATTGTTGTGGTTTTTCATGACTAGAGCAAAAAGTTGAGATACTAAGGAGTTCTGAATTTAGTATACCACTTGAGTCACCAACTTTTTGTGTAACCTAGGGTAAAGACTCTTTGAACTTCTTGGATCTCAATCTAGAGGTAGGGAAAATGGAGAACCTCACTCTCAAAGGTAAGAATCTCACTGCAAAGATCTGCTGATTCTGAAATTAGTTTCCATAAGGAAAGAATAAGGGATATAAATTAGAGATCATCTGTTTGTTTTTTTTCTTGCTGTGTTTTTTCAGAGTTTCTTCTTTAATTTTTCTGTTTGCCATATATTTATTATATAAAATTATATTTATTTTACATTTTAATTGGTACTTTTCATCCAAAAAGACAATTAGGGCCCAATTCTATTTATTGCTGAGTATCGTCAGTGTCCTGTGAAATAAATGAGTGTAAAAGGATGCTTAAGGCTAAGGACAGACATTATACATAAACTGATTTAAGTGATCAGAAACTGGTTTAAACCTGTAACAGAACAGACATTCAGTGCACATAAACCAGTTTGAAAATGGCCGAAACCAGTTTGAGATAAACCTGGTTGAATGTAGTATCAGACTTAACTGATTTGGCTCAAACCAGTTTATGCAATGTCTGTCCCAGACCTCTTGCTAGTTTAAGTTAAATCAGAGACCCATAGCATCCTGGCATATTCTCTGGGTTGGGCTCTGCTCTAGAGAGCTGGGCTGGCTCATCCCCTCTGCTCTCCAGCCAGAGAAGGGATGGGGCATGGTCAGATGCTGGCCTGCCATGACCCCTAAGGCAAATTTCTCCCTCCATCTCCTCTCCGTCCTCCCTCCTCCCCACCTCCCCACTGGCAAACCCTGTGGACCGCAGCTGCGGTTTGCCAGCCCCACATGCACCTGCATGGCTTTCTTGCAGCCAGGCAGAGATAGAGTTAATTCCTCCCTCTGTTCAGCTTTCCTGCAGCCAGGGTGGGGATTAATTCCACAGCAGTCCTGGAGTGGAGGGGAGAGGCAAGCTACTGTCCTGTGTGAAGATCCAAGACCTGCACCTCTGAGCTAAGACCTGCAGGACCAGATTGAGAGGTGGAAAGTGTTGGCAAAGACTTGATAGTCATCACACATGAGTGTTGGCAAAGACCTGACAATCATCACACATATGTGCTAGAGATGGAGTTAAGGGAAGTTGCAGACCAAAGGATGCAGAGAGCTACATTTACATTATAAAGCAGAACCTGTAAAACTTAAACAAAACCTTTCTGAATGCCAGGCTGTAAGGAGAGACTCTGCCCACAGGATTACTAAGGTTTATGCAAGGCTTTCTCTTGTCTTCCTGCTTTATATTTTAAGTTAGACCAAGTTGTATATGCTGTTTTATTGGGCTGTATCTTAGCTTAGGCAAAGATTTTTGGTAGTTCCCTGTTGTATGCTTTGCAAATTACATGCTTGCTTCAGAGAGAGGACTTTTTTCCCATCCCCACTCCTCAGTCTGGAGCAGCTCCTCCTCCTCACCCCCAGCTGGTGGGTGGCATCCTGTGTGTGCTGCTAGCCCTGGCTGGTGCCTGGCAATGCCCCCTCCACTCCAGCAGGGAGGGGTGGCAGGCATGGTCTAGCGCCCTCCCCACCCTCACCCCCTGGCTTCTGGCTTGAGTCACTGCAGACACATGCCTCCATTTCCTGATTTAACTGAGAATGACTGTCCAGTTATTAATCAGTTTAAACTGTGCAGCTTAGACTAACCTGCAAAGAGTGAATCAATTTAGGCTCAGGTTTATTGAATGTCTGTCCCTAGCCCTAGTTTTCAGAAGGTACATCACAACCGCAGACTGGATTCTCAAAGTCTATGATTGAGTACACAAAATGGATAGAAGAGTTACTTCATTCATGAGGGACCTGCGGCCAGCCACACTTTCACAGCAAAGGAGTTAGTAATTCAAGTTGTCACAGTGTGAGGTTCAGTGGGATCTTTAATGACCCTAAATGACCCAGGAACTTTACTTTATTTTTCAACTGTAAAATGCTATATGCAGTAGGACCAATCCTTCTACAAGCCTGTCAAATCACTGATTCAATTACTGATTTACCAACACTGACTCTTAGAAGACAGAACTAGCTGCTGAATCAAAAACTAAACTTTCTGAAGCAATCTAACAAGGGAATCTCCCTCTTACTACAATCTTTATATGCTGTTGTAGGAGCACAAAATGGCCAGTAAACTACTACTGTGGCTACAAGTACAATTCTTCTGTGATGTAAAGCTTGAGTAAGGCATATTATGTTAACTGATGAGGGCCCTATTGCAAGCCCCAGCATAGGAAGTATATGTTGGAGTCTGGGAAGAGCTGACCCGAGCAGGGGTCCAGGCCAAATCAGCTCATGTGGGGCCCCGCCCCCACTCCTATCCCATGGCTCTGGACCCATCACCAGTGTGGGGTGGAGTGAGTGGCTGGATGCGGAGCCACCACTCCGCCCAGCTCTGTGCCACCGCAGCTCAGTCCCCCTCTGCAGGGACCCTCAGAGTGTGGGACAGTTGCTCCAATTTACTGCCCCGCCTTCCCCCCCCCCCCCGAGGGATGGCCCTGAGTCTGGGCTATGGAAAGAAGCATTGGAAGAGGCAAAGCTTTAGTGTATGGGGATTCACCAATGTTTTGCTGCTTATGTGATCCTAAGGACAGGCTTATGTTATAACCAGGGCTACATGTTTTGATTTTTATCTTCCATCCAGATATTGTGAAGCATTATGACTCCGATTATTTTTTTCAGTTTTGATAGACTTGTCAGTTTTCAGTCCAAAGTTGCCAGACTAAATAGTTTACTGGGTCTTGCACAATGATTTGATTTAGGTTTCAGTGCCAGATTACCCAGGTATTGGAATAATGGTATAGTGGCACTGTTAAAGTGAGACCTCCTAATGAATGGTTTCTGTCTATAGACTACCAGCTGTGGTCATGGTTAAAGAAACACTAGAAACTTTACAAAGTGCTGCAGCTTTTGGGGGGTTTTTTATGGGGTTTGTTTTTTAATTAGCATGTCATAAAAAAATGTTAGCGCCTTAAAACAAGACTGGACACTTACCACAAAACCAGTCAGGAATTTGTTCTTTGAATAAATATGTATTGCTAGAAAGTGCCAATCAATCAAACCAGAAGTGTTTGTGGGAATGTAACGCTTTTATTGAAGCTATAATAGGAAAGGTTTGTCAGATCTAGGATAGAAATTCCAGTCAAAAGCATAGAGAAGGCAACTCCAGTATTGGCAGTAGTCTGGTTCTTACGACCTTTGTTTGGGATATAGGAGATGAAGGCTTGGTTTTCAGTCTGGAATTCTCCTATATTCTAGGTCAGAGGTTGACAACCTTTTGCTGCTGTGTGCTGTACGCACACAGCAACTTCCCCTTTCTCTCCCTCCCCTCCCCCCCATGATCAGCAGGTGCTACAAAGAGAATAGGTAGAAAAATGCAGGCACTAGGATCCTGAGGATGCTTCCTTTGCAGCAGCAGTGAGCTTGACTGAATATGGCAGACAGTGGGATACCTGTGGGAATATGGTAGGACAGTTGGGGATACCTCCTCTGCTGCATGGGCTGGAGCATGCTGTCAGTTCCCTGAGCTGCCATGGGCAGCATCCAGTTTCTACATAGGTTGGATCCAGATACAGGTTGCTGACCCCTGTTGTAGGTGAATGCTCTAATCATCCAGCAGTTCTGCAGTTTATTTCCCTCAGTGTTTCCTTTTGGAATTGTTCTGTTTAATTTCTTTTTTAATACAAAACATTCACCTGAACAGGGACGTGAACCTTGGTCTCCCACCCTAGGTGCTGGTCAGCAGAGTCCTCCAATATCTCACTCTCTGTCCCAATGGTAAATTAAACAATGGAGAACAGCTCAAACCAGAAAGTTTGAGAGAAAGCACCATAGCTTTGTAGGACAGGGGCACTCCTCTGAGACTGGGAAGCCCAGACTCGAGTGTCTGATTAACCTGCCTCCAAGTAGGGATTTGAATTTGCACCCCAGAGCCACGTCTTGCACAACAGGCTATTGGCTATTTTGAGGTTCCTTTCATTTCTGTGGGAGAGTCTTCAAAGGCTCTTTGCCAGATGCGTAACAGGAGAGTTTCTGAAATCTCTGAAGGCTTACTGGGATGGGAAAACCATTTCTTATCCCACTCTAACCATAAAGTGTTGCAATTTGAAGAATAAAAGATGCCACATGGATGTAGTTTGAGAACTACTATTTTATTAGTATTGTTCATTCTTTACCTTTTTCAGGTAGGTATTTTATTGGTACTACTGCTAAAGAATCAGTAGGGCAGAAATGGGGGCCTGGACAGACCATATCAATTTGCAGAATATAAGAGAAACAGATGAAAGAGTGCAAAGCATTGACAACACCCATTAAAATAGCACACTCTCCAGAATCCCTCATAGCTATTTTAAATGGGCATTTATTACACAAAATAAATCTGACATCAACAATATTAGTGAACTATTCAAGACTTCTATCTCTGGCAGTACATCTTTCTTTGGTTTGACATACATGCAATCAGAAATTTAAAAGTAGGTTTACAGCCTGTTTTGTAAAAGGAAATGAAATATTGAACTCCTTTTTGGGGCTCTCTTCAAGATCATTAGATGCAATGTAATCTACTCGATGGTGCCTGAGCTTCTTTTTCAGTCTCTTGGAATAGGAGCCCAGGCCATTTGTAACTAGAAGGGAATAACTCATTTATTTTTAACCTGATGGAGAATTTTGGGTAGAAAACGGCTATAATTCTTAATGGTCTATTTAGTAACATTGTACTTATACATTAATCAATGTATTTAAAATTCTCAGTTGATTGAAACAAAGTGCTTAAATATATTGTAGGATGGAAAATATAAACTATATTCACATTTTCATCATTTAAAAGCAAATGTGGCAAACTGCATGGTAATAAAATGAAGCATGCCTCAAGCATTGATGAGACTGGGAGGGCATACAGCCTACTAAGACTATTCAAATAACAGCGCACAGATCACAGGCAGCCCTCTTAGTGGTTAAATCAGGGCCCACAAGGACATTCATCATTACCTTAAGTCCTGCCCAAAAGCCTGAGCTTTTTCAATTTGAGATGCTGAAGGTGGGTGCAAATCCTGCTGGTCTAGTCGAGCTGTACAGGTTGTACAGATACTTTCAGAAAGGTCTGCATGGACTAATTCCCCGCTAGACAGGAAAACTCATCTCCAGCAGGGAGTGAAAACTCCTAGACTCCAGGCTGCAGTGCAAAATGGAGAAGAGGGTAGTACCCATTAAAGCAGCTGTTCCCAGGCTATGGGAGCTCTAGACCTGGGTACCTCCGATCTGCACTAATCTGTTTCCATTAGAGGCAGTTAGCATGTGTATGGTTCCCTGCCTACTCTAAGTTTGGGAAGGATGTGTGCAGAGCCAGTTTTGGGGTCTTTATAGCGATAGTGAGGGAGGTAGGCTGGCCACTGTGCACATGAGTCTGGAGAGTGGGGGTCTCTCTCTTGTGGGCTATGGTGGTCACCTTGGGGTAGAAGGCAGGGCTTTGTAGGGCTGCTTAGGTTGTTAGAAGCAGGGGGGCTTGGAGGCAACAGATTTTGGAGCATGGGGCAGTATTTTTAGGGTATAGGATATAGAGGTAGTGGGTGAAATGAGGCAGTTAGCATGGGGGATGTCACCCCTAACAAAACAGATGTGTAGGGTCTGAATGTCTTGTGGGTATGGAGCTGCAGCCCCTGTGTCTTCCCTACAGCTCACTGTCACCATAAGCTTGTATGGGGACTTGCCACTGACTTGTGTTGTGACTTGAGGCAAATGAGGTCCCAGCCATTTCTGGGGTGGATAGCTCTAACCCTGAGAAATGACTTGAGGTCACTTATCCATTGTGTGACTTTGTGTTAAAATCCTTGTACCCCTATCTGAAATGCCACCAACCTCAGTTTAAATAAAAAAAGGAGGGAGGATAGTAAACATCTGTTGGTACTCAAAAATATCTGTTGATTCTTACATGAAGTTTCCATAGGGAAAAACATCATAGCACCCCAAATCACAGATCTTTTAATTGATTTTTTTTCTTTTTTGGATTTTTATTACACCGTTTCCCTTTTTAGTGGGATTTAAATGATAAAAAGCCTTGTGTTAGGCCTCTGCATAAGGGTGAATTGGATAGTACAAGTTTTTTGTTTGAGTGTTGTGAGCCTGGGCAGTCTGCATCATTGAGAAAGAAAGTAATTTTTTTGCATTTAGTTTAGCTCTTTTTGTTGGTGACATAGTCAAGTTTGACTAAAGTTGAGTAATTGGATAACAGAAAACTTTAACAAAGAAATAGGTATGGAATGGGCCTAAAGCAGGTATAGATCCAAACATTTCTGAACAACAGGAATACAGAGATCTAAGCCCCAGAACCCAACATTTTAGTTTGTGCTTGCTGCTAATTTGGAAAAAGAAAAAAAGCAATCCTAAACCCTGCTATACTACCTACTATGCTACTTCAAAAAAGAAACAACCTCTCTCCCACAAAACACTTTTTCCCCTTTTTTGTTCCTAGAGCTGGCAATTTCCCTCCAAAACTGAAGTGTTTCAGAAAGATTTTTTTTTAAAATGAAATTTTTGTCAGGAAGGTTTCTCAGGTCCAGGATAGAATTTGTGGGGGATAGAGAGTTCCCAATTAGGCCAGGTCTCCCACATGGGATGGAGGAACACAGGCTCACATCCTTGATCTGAAGATGTGGAACAAAAATAAATATGAAAAGTTTGAACTTCTTTTGCAAACTGGAATTGTCGTTTCCCATCCAATCCAAGCCTTAGCCTTCAGTGACAGTACAGTGAGTTGCTGTGGAGGGAGTGATTCTGTTTCCAAGCAGAAGTCCATAGTAATAAGAATTAAAACAACATCAAATATAATGTTCTATGTGCTTTGGGCTTTGGGTGCCTCAGAAGCTGTCTGTGTCCCAGAGTATTACTATAGCAATGAAGATCAGCTGAAGCATCAGCCTTTGACCTGCAGGCCGGATCTGGCCGACAGAGTCATGTAATCCAGCTTGCAGGTCTCCACATAGATCTGGAAATCTAGTGGTGGGGTAGCACTGCCATTGCTCTCATGCTTTCAGATTTCCAAGCTCTACACAGCTGCATCAGACTCTGGCCCCATGCAGTTGCACTGCCCCAGGTCTGCGTGGTTGCATCAGTCCTGGATGGGCTGTTTCCATGTGGCTCGATTGCACCCCAGCTGGGCTAGCACCATGTGCCAGATTGGGCTCAAGGACTGGATCCAGCCTGCAGATGGACCTGGCACTGATCATCCAGCCTGTGAGCTGAGAAAGTTGAGCATCACTGGTTTATGCAAGAAGAGTTGAGTGTTTTCACTCAGGGATCCTTTACTACAGAACTCAGTTACCTTCCTCTCTGTGTCAGAGTCTGACTTTGCTGATCTTTAGGGCATGATATAGAGTCCACCTAAACTCTCAGCCTTTTTTGGTATGGAACAGAAAAGTCTGAATAGATTATTGTGAATGGATGGAAGGGGACTTTAATTGACCAGATTGTATGTATGTATGTTGTTCAGTAGTGTTGAATTTAGATCTTTGAATGAATGCACTTTAAATAAAATGAAAATATAAAATAAAAAAGATAATTTCCACCATGTCTGCCTTTCCTGATGGTTAGCAGACAGAACCATTTTGAGAAACAAGCAGTGAAACATTTTATGGATTGGAGAACCATGATGTAGAAGCAATGGGTGTTGTTGCAGGGCTGGCCTGGGGTGGGAGGGAGGAAGGTTAGTGGACCAATGAGAGAATAGCTTCTTTGTAATGTAGTTCATGGAGTGAAAATGTTGTAGAATTAGTGAAATGTATCAGCAGAGAAGTCTAACATCTTTCAGAGCTTTCCAGTGGCTGGGGCTGCATAAGGCAAATATTCTGTTCTCTTCTCCAACATAATGCCAGTGCAAAAGAAGGTCACCTTTCTGAGAAAGGAGATGAAACAGATTCCTCTGTTGTAGCTTGAAATTTAAGATTTCTTTCAGAGCTCTGCATGCTCATTATGTATAGTTCTGCTCTCAAAACAAATCAGATCTCAAACTAGAAAGTTTCCTTAAAGTGTGGTTCTTCCTTTCACACATGACTTTTTGTACAAACTGCGTGGTAGGTTGTCACTTATGGGTGCAGACAGAAGAGCAGCTCCCTGTTGCAACTCACGGTGCTTTGCAGGAAGCATTATGAGTTGCAACAATTCCCCAGACCCAACAAAAGTTCACTGTTGGATCCTGGAGTTGGGGATTACAGCTGCTTGCTGCCAGCTTGCAGCCTGGTCTCCGTAGCAATGCCACTCCCCCACCCCAGGGCCAGACCCTGTTTTCAGAATGGGAGGGAGGAAAGGGAGCAGAGGGAGCTCGTTTTTGGGGTTCCCCAACTGGTGCTAGAGGGTGGGGTGACTGCATTGGAGCCCCTGCACCTTGGGTTGCCCCACCCTCCAGTGCTGGCTGAAAAAAACCCAGACTAAACTCCCTCTCCTCCCATTCTGAAAACAGCGACCGATGCTGCAAACCTCAAACACAAGTTACAGAACACACTTTGTTTTGGAGTGTGTTCATCTGAACCATCATGCAATGAGGGTTTAGATTTTCACGGGGTCAGGTCCTTTTAAAACGCTCTGCAGCTGTGCATGTCTGTTTGGTCATGGCTGTATACTGCTTTCTGGGGCCAGATCAGGCTAAAATTGTCACTTCTAGAGTCCTATGTCTCTAACTCCAGATCAAATTAAGTTCAGTTAAGGAAGTTTTAACATGGCCATTTTTCAGAGAACTCTTAAGGTTGGTGAATGCTTCAAGCATAATAGGGATAGTTTTGAAAGAACCTTACATAGTTCATGATTCCTAGCTGAAATGAGCTGAAGTTCAGTAGTTTGATTAATTAGACTTAATTGGAGTAATTTTTAGAAAATGAATTATAAACATGCACGCCCAAACGTTCTCTCTCTCTCTCACATGACATTTTAGGATAACAGCATTCATAGATTAATATCTAAATTTGATAACCATTTAACTGCTTCAGGGGTAGCTGCATGGATTGGTTTTAGATCACCATTAAATTATCTAATTGGGCAGTTGTTCACAATGTGTTGCACCGTCTGAGAAACTACATTGCGATCGCAACCCAGGCTGTCTTTGATCTTTCCATTTATGGAGTAGGTATCCACATTTTCCATGAAGTGTCTGGATGCGATTCAGGGAGGGTTGGGACCCAAGCTTTCTTGGTAGGTCAGATCCTGTCTGGGGGATTGTAGAGTGGCTGACAGTATATTTCTGTGGCAGGTTGGTATTTGCCCAGGCTTCCCTCCATTGTTCTTTGATGCTCTTGTTATCATCATAGAGCTTCTTGACATATTTCCAGAAGAGTTTTCTAGATTTGAGCCTATCCGGTGGTGGCATGGTGATGTCCTTGTTGATTGGGAGGCTTGGGTTACCAATGGTCTTATGGTATTCCCTCATGCATGAGGCATCACAGTGGAGCTGTGGAGGAACAGTGTTCACTAGGACTGGAAGCCAAGGCAATGGCATACTTTTTAGTGTTCCTGATATAATCTGCAGAACTACCTTTAGCTGTGTATCAGCGAAGTTGTATGCATACTTTTGTTCCAGACTGGGAAGCAATATTCTGCTGCAGAGAAAACAAATGCTAGAGTGGCCGTTCGAAGTGTGGTCTTTCCTGTTACATGCTAAAGCACAACTAGTGTTATCAGCTCAATGACTGAATGCCCGTAAAGGGCCTCCCAATCAGAATTACAACACCAAAGACCCAAACATTTATGGATGCAGAATTTCAGGCATACATGGATGCATGTCAGAAGTTCTTGCATGGTCATACAAGGAGCAGAAGCAATATGATGTTACTGATTGAGAAACAGATTTAAGTTAAACCAGAAAAGGGGATTCTGTTCTGAAATAAGAGTGTTCACATGTGGAGCTGGTCTAGAATAGTTATTGTGCTTTAAATTTGCACTCAACCTTGTTTTGGGAATATCTTCTCTGTAGACAAGGCCTAGTGTCTCTCATTCGTATGGTTTATGTAGTACTCCATATAAATGAGTCTTAATCAAAGGCTTGCATAGAACCCAAGTATATTTTGAGGGATAAAGTCTCTATTTGTAGCCCAAGGCCAGACTGTAGGGTTGTAATGAGGCACTGCTTATAGCTGGAATGTGGATCAGCATTTGGTCCTTTGGTTTGCTACTAACATATACATCTCTCTCTAGTACCAGCCTGGAAATGCTTTCAGTAATGTGCAGGGTTGTACAGGCATCCTCATTTGGTCACTCAGTAGGCAGACACCTTCTTTCTCCCCTGTAATGTTGATGTATGGCCCAAGTAGCACACAGAACATTGCATGGACCATCTGCAGTTCGGTAAATGCATTCTTAGTGATGCCTTTGGGGTACATTTCCTTGCATTAGGCATAAAATATAATTTGGACATAACAATGATGACAAAAAAGAAAAAAATACCAGATTTAACATATTCCCTGGGGCAGGAAGAAGAGTGTACACAGTATTGTTTGGAGTAAAATAGCATTTTAGGTCAATATTTCAGAGATAAAAACTTAAAATTAAGGGCTTTTTCTACTTGAATGCATCCAAAATGGCTACTCTGCTATTAATGCTAGAACTCTGTTATTGCCCAAAAGTATTATATGACATGAAAGCAATTTAGAAACCAGAATTTCTATTCTAGGGGAAAGTTCAGCGTTTTGAAAAAAAAGTTACATTTTGAATTGGAACAGAAAGGAATATAATCTACAAAATCAGCATGTTAAAGTTTAATTTTGATATTATCAAACATTTTGATTGATCTAGTTTCAGTGTTTGCATTGCATTGAACACATAATATGAAGTATATGATCTTAAAATCAATATTTTACTGTGAATTGAAAACAGTTTGAATGTTTCACCACTGATAAAACAATGTTTTCCCCATCGAAAAATTAGTTGAAATCAACATGATCCTGCAAAATATTTAGATTTTGCTGAAACTGCTTTGTTCCACAAAAAAATGTTCTGTCAGTGTTTTTGACTAGCTATATATAGCACTGTTATCTACAATAAAGATTCAGTGTAGGAAAGCAAAAGCTGCAGCACAATCAAGGTAAGACTCACTGAAACCATTTGATGGCAAGTTCTGTCCTGCTTCCATTCTTTGACTTAAGATCATACGTGCAGCACCAATAAATGAAAAAGTTTTTAAAAAGTTATTAGTCTGATGAAGGCTGGTGCAACTGTGCTGATTTGATTAATACAGGGCACATTCATCTTCAGTTTTTGCACTTAATCTCCCATGTGGATAATCCCTCAGTCTGGGTGGTACTGAAGAATTTACCATAGCAAATTCATCAGGAGGAAACATTTCCTTCTAATGAGTCAGGTTTTATGAAGACAAATAAGAGTCCTGTGCAAGGCACAGAGAACAGAATGTCTTTCTAAAATAATTCCATTTCACTTCGTGCTCCTCTTAGGGAAGCTGCTAACTGGCACCTCCATATATGCAGTTCTTTGGCGAAGTCTAAGAAGTTCTAATTATATTTTTAAAATACAGCTAGGACTCTACAGTCTAAAATAACTCATGAGCTTCAGAAAACACTGCATCTCTGGAAACCATCCACATGCAGATATTTGTGTTTCCCAAGAGGCTCCAAGAAGGGAAGACGACAAGTCGTATCTTTCAGTATTTGAGTCTGTGGCTTTCTTAAAGATTACCCTTGAATCTGTAATTGTTTTGTTTTTCTTAGGAGCCAAGATCTATCTAGACAAAAATTAAACTCTAAGCTGAAATCAAAAGATTTAAATCCAGTTACTTTAAGTGCTGTTTGCTTTAAAGTTTTTTGTCTGTGTTTGTCTAAATGACTCTTATCTGATATTCAGCAAGTCAAAATGTATATAATTCAATGCAACATACTAAAATGGGAGTATGAGCCTTCTTATTACATAAGGCTTATATTTTTTGTTTAAGTAGCTTCTAGAAAGAAGCATATACAAAGCAAGGAAAGTAATATATTTTTGTTTTTTATTTTCTGTATTTTGAAGTAATTTTCAGTTCAATATTAGTTTATTTGTTATATAGTCTTTTTTTTTTTTTTTTGCAAAGAGTCTGAAGATACTTCCCAAACAGATTTTTATTGGTATCACTGTCTGGGATGTCCTTGGGTGCAGGTGCATTATTCCTCATTTTTCAAATACACTGAAGTTCCTTAAACTTTTATCTCATTTGCCTTTTTGTTGCACGTCACAACTTCCTAAAATATTCTGTTTCTGGTGTACTGTTTGTTGAAATACTGTACATAAAGCAGTAGCAAAGGAGAAACATTAAATACCTTTGAGGCAGCACCATGTCAGCTTAACCACACTTCCAATATGGAATAGAAGCAGAAATGATAGTGTCATACATGTTACAGAATTCTGAAAAAATCATTTTGGCTGAGGCTGTGAATAGATCGGAGTGTAATATTTGCATCAAAACAGTTTAAGAGAAAAGCAGACTCAGCAACACTGAAACATTTTGAAGATATTTTTAATGTTGCCAAACTATTAAAGTAGGAAAAAATCTTTAAAATTCCGCATATCAAAATGTTTCTTTTATTGAATATAAGCATGTTTAAAATATTTCTTGTTTGTTGCTTATTTGAATGAAATTGAACAGTTAGGGGCTTTTTTTTTACTGGAAATTACTTATTGATCAAATTTTCTTTTGATTTTATATACACACACACTCATACATACATATACATACACACACACGTATTGTGTGTGTATTAAAACATCTTTAAAAACAACATTTTTCATTTTAGTTGGAAAAAACCCTCTTTGTTGCCAAAGGGTTTACTTCTCTGATAATTTTGACCAACTTGGTTTTCCCTTCAGTTGCAAATGATTGTTTTTCTTTCATGTTTTGAAATGGGCAGCAAATGGAAGCATTCATTATTTAGCCAGCTTGAACTGTGAAGGAGAGCAGCTGACTGAAGCAGCTCACCTCCATATCCATTCTGTAGCTGATTCATCCTGATGACATCTGTGAGAATCAGTTTGTGGGAATCCAGAACACAGCACACAGATCACTGATTCAATAATACTGGTTACTAGGATCAGATTTAATTTGATATTTACAATAAGAGTTGACCGGGACCTTAACAGCTTCCTCATCCTCTTAAAATGCTTATTTCTTGTAATAAAATTGCTGCAGCTTTGTCTCTGTGTGTCTTTTTGTTTCTCTCTTTATCATGTATGGATGTGTCTGTGTGGTAACCTTGACCTTGCTATTTTTAAAAAAAGAAAACCAATAATAAAGAACAGCTTTTGTGGTTTTGCAGCTCTTAAGTTGTATGAACTCTTAATGAAGGATTTTTAGTGCATGTCTATCTATTTTTTGTTCCATGAACCTTACATAACATTTTAATTCTGTGCAAATTAGACACATTCTGCTTTTGACTTCTGTAGCAGCTTTCGTTAGAGTTTTCAATTCTGTGTGTAAAGCTTCACAGTGCTACAATAGCCTTATTTTATAGATGAAGGAAAATGAGGCCCAAAAAAGGTTAAATTGGTAGGCCCAAAGTTATAAAGCTTCAGGCCTGATGATGAAACCCAGTTGTTTTTGAATTAACTGCATGATAATTCCTGTATAGAGAGTAATAGTATTAGCCAACAAAGCCAGCTGATGCAGGGACTTAGAAGATGATATTTGACTTTTCTTACCTCTCACGTGTTCTTTTGGTGCCCATAGCAATTTATTGCCTTACTCCTCCTTGCTCTGCTGTTTTCATCAGTTTTAAAAAATTTCTGACTGTCATTATTTTGATGGGTTTTGCTGTTTGGAAGGCTAGTGTCAATTTTAAAAGGTGATTAAAGTTTATGGGATACAAACTTGCCTTTTTTGAAAGAGATCTTTGGTATCTTTTTTATTATTTTGCGTACTACACATGGACATCTAGAAAAAAAATAACGGCTTTATTTTTAGGCTTTGCTAATTCTCACTCTTCTCCTAGTTCCCGGCTACCTGGCAACAGCTTATTGTCATGGCAACACCAATGTTAATGAGTGAAGCGCTCAGTGTGTCTGTTTTATCTGGCTCTGGCTGATAGATATAAAGCTGCAATATCGTTGTGGCCATCACAGGCCATCAGCAGTCTGCTTGATCACTGGAGACTGTGTGGGTTCACTAGGGACCTTGTGGCTCATGTGCACAGGGAGAGCTGAGAAACAGTGATTTGTTGATGAGGATGTGCATTTTTACTATGAAACACTCAGTCATCATGTTGTGTTACTGTTTGCTTTTGAAAGATTATTTCACAGTCTTCATACTTTGTTGTATTTCACAGTTGCAGTTTTATTACTATTTGTGTATGTAGCCATCTTCTGCTTGCACAAGAGGAGTAATTATTTATTACTGTCTCCTTATCCATGGGAGTCCAGCCTCAACAGGCCAGTTTCTCCCTGCATTCAATTCCTACCCTGCTTTATACATCCTGTATAGCATCAGTGGAGATTTTGACATTGAATTTAATGGGGCAAGGGGTGGCTTTAAGCCAGGGCAAAATTTCAACCATTTAATATAATTCTCCTAGGGTAGTTAAGAAGAGGTCTTAGCTTTCCACTTTCTTAAATAATTTTATTTTATAAAAACCATAAATCAAGAATATAATTCATTAATATCAGTTCAGAACTGAGCTTTCTTCTTCCAGGTGTTTGCATTATATGCATCCACTCACCAGAAAGAATCTGTACTTATTGAGACCAGGATATGTCATCTAATGTGTTGACCCTTGGGTATGACTCCTAACATTTCTTTAGTGTTGGCTGGAAGAACATAAAAAGGTGTTTTTATCTCTTTGCCCAACTGGCAAAGTATACCCTTAACTTTGCCACCAGTTCTTGGCTGCTCAGGATGTCCTATTTTGGTTTTAGATTGATGCTGTGGCAGTTGAGGCACGTCTGCTGGGGTTTTTTTGGCCTCGTAGTTATCCAGCTTTCTGGGCAAGAAAGATTAAAATGAGATCTCATTGTCATTTGACATTTTAAAAATAATTTTCCCCCTGGTTTTATTAAAATTCAAATCATTTAGAGCTTTATGGCTCCAACATAAAATTCAGAATTAATATTTTTTCCACACTAAACTGTGGTTTAGTATTTTTCTTCCTGTAGTTGACTGGCAAAAAGAGAGGGACAAAGTTACAAAAAAATGTTGAGGGGACACAATGCAGAAAATTCCTAAATATTTTTTAGTTTTTAAAATCCAGACCATAACAGTGTAACAACAATGTAAATCAAAAAGCAATAAAAATACATATGAAAAACCTAACTTTAAAAAAAAAAGGTTAAACATTTTTTTTTAAATTGCAGAGAAAATCATGTGTGGGGAAAAAACTGAGTTTTCTGACCAGCACTTGTTAGGGTAAAATGTCCTCCTCGTAGATTAACAGTGGCTGGTGGTGAATGTCATTGTAATAAATATGCCATGATATTATTAGTGACACTGTTATTTATCACCGCATCCTCCATCTCTTGGGTGAGCTATGAAGAACAAGGATTAATCACCATGCCCTAGAATTTTCCCCCCTCAATATTATATATTGTCTTGGTAACTAGCAGCATTGTATTTTTATCTTTAATTTTATCTAATGATAGTAATTAGGCATCCAAATAGCATTGTCTACTGTATTTTTTAATATCACTCAATATGACTTAATCATTCCAAAGTTTATTGTTTTTCATGTACCTTAACATCCTACAAAGGTGAGCTGGAATAACCCAAAAATATGATCTGTCATGTAACAACACCCTGCAAGTATTTAAAAAACCACTGATTGACATGTCTTATTTCTCATATCTGACAATGGAATAGAATATGCATTGACTAGTCTAATACTATACGTGTGTGTGTGTGTGTGTGTGTGTAGGTGTATATATGTATGTAGGTATGTGTATGTATGTAGGTGTATATATATATATATATGTATGTGTATATATGTATATGAGTGTGTGTATATACATATAAATATGTGTGTGTACATACACACATATAATATAATGCTATATTATAGTATTATATAATAGTATTTCTATCTATCTATCTAGTATTAGATTGGTTAATGTATAGATAGTGTGTATATACTAGTGTGTATATATGTGTGTGTGTATATTGTACATGCATAGATAGATAGATATAATAAAATATATATAATATTTTATAAATATAGTGTGTGTGGGGGTATTCAGCCCTGGAAAAAACTCCAATATGGTCCCATATTGGCCTAGCACTGAGATTCCTGGGTTATGCAAACAAGGGAACTAAGGTGTTCATGGAATCCACATACTGATTTAGATGACTGGGGAGTTATTTTAAAGTAGCTTCTTTTTTATTCAGCTTACAAAAAGTGTGCGTGTGTGCACGTGCGCATTTAGAGATCAAGAAATTTAGTGAAATTTACTCGTTCTAACATTCTGTTTTATTTTTGTTTCATTTATAATGCAGGGGTGAGATGTACTAAATAAGGTGTGAAACATTGATCATTTTGTGAAATCCTGCATTTTATAGTCTACAGAATTGCATATCTTAATTTGGGTTGACTTTAAACAGTTGGTTTGATTTAGATAAATGTGCAGTAGTTTGCCTGGCTTTCATGGAATGGGAGATTTGCAACTGTCAATGGGAGCAAGACCAGTTTTGTATTTCTCATGCGCTTTGCTTTGAATAACAGGCATTGGCTGCTGCTTGCAGGCATTCAAAAAAACAAATGATGCTTTACATTAAACTCAGCATGCTCCTGCGCCAAGCCCAGCACATGCCCAGAAGATGCAGCTTGTTAGTTGGACCCAGCTTGCCCAACATCTGTATAGATCAGACCCTTTAGTGGGGCTTTCTTGGTGCTTTTATCTAATAGCTGATTGAATCAGCTATTAGATAAAAGTGCCACCAAGCACTGCTGAAGCGCCCAGTCGAGTAACATGCTCCTGCTTCTGGTATAGCGCGGTTTGGGTTTTTTTAACATCTGCATGAACAGGTCTTGGGCGGTTGATTTTTCTTTCTTTCTTCTTCTTTTTCCTTTTCCATGTAAATCCATGAAATCACGGACACATTTTATTTTCCTATGTACTCCTGCAGTTGCCTCACAACCTTATTCCATTGGATGCTGTTTAATTCTTTCCTTCTGACTAGACTTCACTGGCAGATTGTCAAGGTTCCTGTGAAGGGATTTATGAGACTCATTATAAATAGAGTGGTTAAAAATCTGACTGGTAAACAGAGCTTGTAATGCAGACCGCAAGCAAATATTTATAAAGAGATCCTTACCTCTTTGACCCAAAAGTTGTATTTCAATTTGGAAACATTGGGAAGACACTGCAAACCCTGTGGTAATTTTAGGGTTTGTTGTCTGTACCCAGGTCACTGTAAGTGCTATAGATTATTGTATGTTTCAAGCACACTTATGATCACAGGGTTTAATCATTAGATATCATTAAAAATTATTATACCACTAGGATTTGAAAACTGGGGGGTCATGAAAACCTTCATGGATTTTGCTTATCATACAGTTTCAGGGCCCCAAGAGTCAGCTGAAGCCCTAACCATTACATTAACATATTACAGTATGGATACCTCACGGGCCTTAGTAGAAACTCCAGAGTTTGTATTAGGATGTACATAACTAGAAGCCCTAATCAAAGTTTAGAAGGATAAAATTATACTTAAAATAGCTAAATTATGTAAAAACAACAGACAGCAGAAATAAGTTAAAAAAACAAGCAAAAATACTAATTCAAATTCATGGAAAATATTCAAATACCTTTCCAGAGTAAGAAGTCAACTCTTTTTATCCTTATTTATTGTGTTTGTGATGATAGGATACAAGAGAAGATGACTGCAACTTGGAGGAGAAAGAGAAAAGCTAGATAATTTTGAACTTTAGAATATTAATCTTTGAAATGTTGTCAATAGTTCAAGCTGCGCAAACAACAACAGTGCATTATTTCATTGCACAACCCAGCTGTAGGGATAGATCCTGTGTAACATCCTTATGTTTTTTGTGAGAGGGAATTATATTGGTGATGTAGTTAACACTTCAGTCTTTTGATAAAATGTTCTGTCCAACACAGTGATGGGAAAAAGGAAGATGCACTAGATGACATCCAAACTACACCTCTTCTTACAGTAGAAGCACTGTGTGTTATTGATTCAGGTGGCTGCTTGCAGTTCATCATTCCTTTGAACAGAAATGGCCTAAGACTGGACAGAAGATAGATGAAATGTAATGAATGTAACTACTGCAAATAGAAAACTGCAGTGGAAGAAGAAGACTGTTGTCCATCCAGGAGCTTTGGGTTTTTTGAAATATATCCACAATTGTAAGTGTAGGTGCACCAATTTTTTAAGGCTCTCTAAAGCAGCATTTCTCAACCCATGGGGCATGACCCAAAAGTGGGTTGCAAGAATATATGAAAGAGTCATGGACAAACTTTAAAAAATGATTTCTCCTTTAAAGGAGAAATGCATGGGAAATCGTGGGTCTCCCCTTTTGGGCTGGAAGAGTTGCAGCCCGCAAGGAGCTGTTTGTGGGGAGGAGGAGGAGGGCTATTAGGTAGAGGGTGGCAGCCAGGCAGCATGGAGAACAGCTCCCTCAGTTCCCTGCAGGTAAGTCTATGGAGCAGGGTGGGGAGGAAAGGGGACCCATAGACTATGTGTTAGGGCACAGGTGACACCCCACCACCTCTCTGGCCTGAGGGGAGTGGCTGCCGGACCATGGTGGCGGGGTACAGCCACGGCCCAGTGCATGACCAGCTGGCAGTGGGAGAAGGTGAGGGCAGTACAAGCCCTCTCTTTCAATTACTCCTTGTACTGCTGGCAGTGTGGCTGGTGTGGGAGTCCTGGCAGTGGTAGCAGCAATGAATCTCTCCATCCCGCTCTGCCATCCCGCACTGAGTCCCATCCACTGGGCCATGGAGGCAGCTCAATGCTCGTGCTGGTCAAACCAGGCTGCAGCCCACCTTGCCCACTGTGGATGTGTAATCAAAGGGGGAGCATGCTTTCCATGCACCACAGCCCTTCCCATACACATCCACCCCCTACCTCATGCAGCAGGTTGAGAGTGAGGGGCACAGGAAGGGCTAGGGGGCTGTTTTCTATTATTTACTAGGTTGGGACTGTCCAGTGATGTTTACAATTCAGTTCTGATACAAAAAGGTTGAGAACCACTGCTCTAAAGTCCCATCATTATGTAGCAACCTTCTATTTCTTATTACGTTCCACAGGCCTGTCAAGACTCCCATATGAAGCAGGACTGTCCCATTTTCAGGTTTTTTCTTTGCCAGCTTTCTCAAGTCTCCAGTCAGTTCCTCCTTGAATTCTATAACCTATCTAGGCTTTTGTCCCAGTATTCTTAATTAGGCACAAACAGTAGGCACAGGAGAGTCCTTTCTTTCATTCCTCCATTGCTTCTGAGTCCCCTTCTGTGGTCACATCCATTAGATAGATCAAACAGTGTTGCAGATTAGAATGACTAGCAGTGAAAGTGGGCTAGCAGATTGTAGGTGTGTGATGCTTCCCCATAGTGGGTTGAACTGGAAGAAGGTGAAGAATAGGTGATAAAGGATAGGCATAGATACAGAACCCAGATTTTCTGTCCATTTCCAGCAGTGTATGCCAAAGAAATATATCTGTGAAATATATCTAAAATAAGTCAATAAGTCCTAACTCTTTAAAATGCTGAAGATATGGAATATGTATGCCATTCTTTTAGGGGAATAAGCTTATCTCCTAATGCTGTTCTCTGCTCTGCACCATCAGGCTGCATGAAATGTGAGATGCTGTGCATTGTTACTGTTGCAAATGCGAACCTGGATTTGAAAATCTCCCCTTTCACAAGACAAGGAAAGATTTTCTTAATGTTCATTACTGCATATTAATACCTTACTGCTTGGATCCCTTCACTGCATTAGACTGCATTAGACAGAGCATTGTCATTCCCTCTTCCCATCGGTTGAAATAATCAATTATCCTCAATTGCATTACCTCAAATTAAACAGGGAAGAATATGGGCTCTAGCTTTGACAATCAAGGTTTGCTTTAGATAATGCTGTTAACCACTTAAAACAGCAGAGCAAGATGTCCAAGTTGTTGTCATGTGGCAAATCAGAATAGGAAGGCACAATTGGATTATTCTGCAGTAAGAGTGTGCCTATTTCATGACAAAAGATTACTCACTTTGTAATAGACTTCTGTGTTGACTTCAAGGTGTTAATGGATGACAGAGATGGGAGAGAGTGCTTCTAAACAGAAGGCATCGATTTACTTATAATATTTTTTGATATTTCTACAGTGCCATACTTGTTTGTGAAACTGTAAAGAGAAATAAAATGACAGATTCCAGCAGTATGGATCTTAACATTGAAATGAGATATAATGTAGTAGGGCAGGGATGAGAAATCATTTGGGCTAGAGGGCCACTTAGGGAGATGTGATGAGCTGTTGCAGGCTAGGGCAGCAACTCCCTGCATCCTTCCCCTGTAACAGCTCACCAAAACTCTATAAGTGGCCCTGTGCTGTCACTGGCCAGTGATCCCAGTCCTGGCCTCAAGGTCTTCATGGAGATTGGCCTTGGAATGCTCAGCCTGGTGAATGGAATGGGGCTGCAGGCAGGTGGGAGTGGTATCTGGGAGCAGGATGGATGGGCAGGACTGTAGCCAGGCCTGGGATTGTGGGATAGTGACTCTGCAGGGCCTAGGCCGCAGCCACACTCTGCTACCTGCCATACCTGTGAAACCAGGGACTGTCACAAGGACATACAGGCAGTGCGCTGTGGCTCTGCCCCAGGCCCCTGTACTGTCACTACCTTGTGATCTTGGCCTTGGCCCCAGTCCCACTCACCTATCCTGCTCCCAGACACTGCTCCCCACCCACTCACAGCCCCATCTCTTCCACCTGACTGAGCATGCCCTGCCCATACGGATCCTGGACCAATCTCCAGGGACACCCCATCCACCCACTCTATCCAGCATCCCTGGTAGTGAGTGCAGGGCAGACAGGACAGGGTGCCCAGACAGTAGGGCCAGGACCAGCATTGGTGGTGACACTGGCAGTGGAAGCCAGAAGAAGCTGCTACCACTAGAGGTGCCAGGAAGCAGAGTCCAGTTGCTGCACCACCCCAGCTCCATTGCATGCCTGGGGGTGATGCAGCCCCAGTCTCATGCACCATGGCCCAGGCTGCCCCCCACTTCTGGACCTGGTGGAGCTGAGGGACCCACCGTAGGCCAGATAAAATCTCTTGGAGGACCAATCTGGCCCATGGGCCATATTTTAGCCATCTCTGTAGGGGATGATGATAATTGTTGGCAGGTTAGGAAGGGACATACACAAGTGAGTGATAAGACTTTGGAAGATCGTGAGCTTTGCTTATTGTTACATGTATTATGATAGTTTATCTTTGGCATGCTAAAAAAACCCCCACATATAACATTTTAGGTATTGCACTTAATATTGAGAATAAAGGCTCTGGTGAGGGTCAGTGTTGAAAGGAGGACTAGAAGATGCAAGCCTACGGGATTTGAAGGAGATGAGTTAGTATATAGTATACAGGATAAGTAGAGATGCTGTAGACATGAGGCCCTGTGGGAGAAGGGGTAGAACCTTATCTTCAGTGGCTAAGAACTTTAGCAATTATATTCTCAGAAAGGAATGGAACAACGTACCTCTTGCTGCTCCTGCAGAGCCTGCTGAGTTGCCATCTCCCACAGGCAACATGGGCTTAACTGCAGCTACTGCCCCCGCTCTCCCCAAGACAAAATGTAAGGTGCTTGTTGTGGGAGACTCCATTCTGAGGGGGACTGAGGGGGTAATCTGCTGCCCTGACCCCTTAGCCCAGGAAGTCTGCTGCTTCCCAGGGGCCCACATCTGGGACATTGCGGAGAGGATCCCAAAGCTCCTCCAGCCCACAGACCACTATCCCATGCTCCTTATTCATTTGGGCACCAATGACACAGCTCAGAGCACTCCCAGCCGGGTCATGAGGCACTACAGGGATTTGGGAGTGGGGCTAAAGGGTCTGGAGGCACAGGTGGTGTTTTCTTCGATCCTCCCAGTCTCAGGCTATGGGCTGAGGAGGGAGAGGAGGATCCATGTAGTGAACCAAAGACTGTGGCGCTGGTGTCATCAGGAGGGCTTTGGCTTCCATGACCACAGCCCACTCTTTGGCGAGAGAGTGGCTGCGAGCTGCTGGGAAGAGATGGTCTCCACCTCTCTCCCCTGGGGAGGAGGCTCCTCTCAGCCAGACTGGCTGACCTGCTCCATTGGGCTTTAAACTAAGCCTTTGGGGGGACAGGGGGACTACTGCCCCTGCTGGCCCACCGAGCAACCCTTGCAAAGCCAGCAGACCAAGGCACTTAAGGGAGCCCACCCCTGCCCCAGCCCTGGTTCAATCTGTGGGCAGTGCAAATAATTATAATGTCATAGGGATAACGGAGACCTGGTGGGACTCCACCCATGACTGGACCACGGGTATAGATGGCTATACCCTGTACGAGGGATCGTGTAGCTAAAAGGGGCGGGGGTGTAGCTCTCTATGTTAAGGAAAGCTATGCGTCCCTGCAAGCTGATATTGGTGACCAGGATGGACGACTGGAGACCCTCAGAGTTAAAAACCATGGGGAACACAAGACAGGGGACAAAACAGTGGGAGTCTACTACAGACCTCCCACCCAAAGTCAAGAGCTTGACCAGGAGTTCGCCTGGGAACTGGCTGAGGCGGCTTGCTCCAGGACCATGGTTGTCATGGGTGACTTCAATTACCCGGACATCTCATGGGAGGATCACTCAGCAAAATCTGAGCAGTTACAAACCTTCCTCTCATGTGTGGATGACCTCTACCTGACTCAAGAAGTCTATGGGCCAACAAGAGGTAAAGCGCTGCTCGACCTGGTACTGGCTACTGGGGATGACCTAATTGGCGACCTAGTGATCGATGGGAAGCTGGGTGACAGTGACCACGAGCTGATCACCTTCACCATCAACCGTAAAGCTGGCAAGTCATTCAGCAACACTGAAGTCCTTGACTTCAGGAAAGCCAACATTGACAAGCTCTGGAGGCTTGTCAGTGAGGCCCTAAGGAACCACGACCCCAGGGAGAGGGGAGTTCAAGAAGAGTGGTTGCTCCTCAAGGGAGCAATCCTCAATGCACAAGCTAATTCTATTCCATCTTGGAGGAAAGGCAGCAAGAAGGCACAGCAGCCCCCCTGGCTCTCCAGGGATCTAGCAGACCTCCTGAGGCTAAAAAGAAAGGCCTACAAAGGGTGGAGGATGGGATTCACCTCCAAGGAGGATTATTCTGCACTGGTCTGGTCCTGCAGGGAGCAAACCAGGAAAGCCAAGACTGCAACTGAACTCCAACTAGCTTTGAGCATCAAGGGCAATAAAAAGTCCTTTTTCAGATATGTGGGGAGCCAGAGGAAAAGCAAGGGCAACGTTGGACCCTGCTGAACCAAATGGGGCAACTGACAACTGATGCCCAGGAAAAAGCCAGCCTATTAAATGGGTACTTTGCATCGGTCTTTCGTCAGTCCCATGGGACACCCAAGCCCACCACGGGACAGGGCGGTCCGGGTGAGGGAGATCCCCTGCCCTCCGTTAATGCTGAGCTCATGAAGGAACACCTTGAGAATCTGGCCCTGACAATCTACACCCCAGGGTACTCAAGGAGCTGGTGAGCATCATAGCCCAGCCTCTGTCATGGATCTTTGAAAACTCCTGGCGCTCTGATGTAGTGCCCGAAGAAAGGGAGGAAAGTGGATCCAGCTAACTATAGGCCCATCAGCCTGACTTCTATCCCGGGGAAGATCTTTAAAAAGTTTATTAAAGAGTCCATCCTTAATGGACTGGCAGATGCCAACATCCTGAGGGATAGCCAGCATGGGTTTGTTGCAGGTAGGTCTTGCTTGACCAATCTCATTTCCTTCTACGAACAGGTGACCTATCACCTGGACAAGGGAGAAGAGATTGATGTCATATATCTTGACTTCAGAAAAGCCTTTGATCTGGTATCCCATGATCACCTCTTGGCAAAATGGGCCAATTGTGGCCTTGGGTCCACTATGATCCGCTGGCTGGGAAATTGGCTCAGGGGTCGGACCCAGAAGGTAGTAATTGATAGAAGTCAATCATCATGGTGTCTTGTGACCAGTGGGGTCTCCCGAGGCTCTGTCCTTGGACCCACATTGTTCAACATCTTCATTAATGATGTGGACATTGGAGTCAGAAGCGGACTAGCCAAGTTCGCTGATGACACCAAACTTTGGGGCAAAGCATCCACACCAGAAGACAGGCAGGCGATCCAGGCTGACCTGGACAGGCTCAGCAAATGGGTGGATGAGAACCTGATGGTGTTTAACACCAAAAAATGCAAGGTTCTCCACCTTGGGAAGAAAAATCTGCAGCATCCTTATAGGCTCGGCAGTGCTACGCTGGCTAGCACTACGGAAGAAAGAGACTTGGGGGTCATCATTGACCACAAGATGAACATGAGCCTCCAATGCGATGCTGCGGCTACTAAAGGGACCAAAACTCTGGCTTGCATCCATAGATGCTTCTCAAGCAAATCTAGAGATGTCATTCTCCCCTTGTATTTGGCCTTGGTGAGGCCACAGCTGGAGTACTGCATCCAGTTTTGGGCTCCACAGTTCAAAAAGGATGTGGAGAAGCTTGAGAGAGTCCAGAGAAGAGCCACACACATGATCAGAGGTCAGGAAAACAGATCTTACGATGATAGGCTGAGAGACATGGGACTCTTTAGCCTGGAAAATCGCAGGCTCAGGGGTGATCTGATGGCCACCTATAAGTTTATCAGGGGTGACCACCAGTGTCTGGGGGAACGTTTGTTCACCAGAGCACCCCAAGGGATGACGAGGTCGAACGGTCATAAACTACTACAAGACCGTTTGATGCTGGACGTAAGGAAGAATTTCTTCACTGTCCAAGCCCCCAAGGTCTGGAACAGCCTGCCATCAGAGGTGGTTCAAGCACTTACATTGAACACCTTCAAGAGCAAATTGGATGCTTATCTTGCTGGGAACCTATGACCCCAGCTGACTTCCTGCCCTTCAGGTGGGGGGCTGGACTCGATGATCTTCTGAGGTCCCTTCCAGACCTAATGTCTACGAAATCTATGAAATATATGAAAGATAACTTTTGTGCCTTACTCTAAAGGGATGGCACTATTCCTAAGGACCAGCACATCCAGTGACCCCATTCAATTGTATCCCTTTCCAGTGATGGTTTTTCCCTCCTTGCACTTAAGTGCAGGGTGCAGAGAGGGACTGTGGTAGGAAAAAAGGAGTGAGCAAGCAGATATTCAAGAGGGTTTGGGTTAGGAGTGCTGGGTCTGCAGCAGTCAATAGTTGGTAAAATTGGACAACATGCTGACAGCAGTGGCAAGGAGTCCATAGAGTCAGTTGTGGCTAGGGAAAGAAGGCACCAATAGGGGCCTATAAATGTGCTTTGAAGCTGCTCCAACAAGCTGTAATTAGTGTGTGTTGGAGCAGACTTGATTAATTGAGCCTGCTGGAACGTGGTTATTACTAGGGGTGTGCAAAACGGCACAAATCTGGACCAGCGATTTGATCCGTTGATTAGGATCACTGCCCTGATTCAATTCAGCTGAGTCTGAAGATTCAATGCTGATTTGGAGAATCAGCAATTCATTCAAAGACACAGCTTTAAATGTTTTTTCTACATACCTCAAGGTAGCAGGCATGGCTTGTGAACGCTGTGATGGTGGGGTGGATGGAGCGTTCCACAGGAGCAGGGAGGAAGGCGTGCCCTCCTGGCTTGGTGATTGGTTTCTTGCCCACTTCTGGGTCTGCTGCTGAGTATGCGGGGGACCCACCCATGCTCCTGTGGGGCACTCCATCTGCCCCACAATTACAGTATTCAGGAGCTGCGTGGTACCTTTCATAGATTTCATAGACGTTAGGGCTGGAAGGGACCTTGGAAAATCATCGAGTCCAGTCCCCTGCCCCAGGGGCAGGAAGTCAGCTGGGGCCAAAGGATCTCAGCAAGATAAACTTCCAAATGTTTCTTAAAAGAATCCAGAGTAGGTGCTTGCACCACCTCTGGAGGCAGTCTATTCCAGGCCTTGGGGCTCGGACAGTAAAGAAGTTTTTCCTTATGTCCAGCCTAAAACAGTCTTGGAGGAGTTTGTGACTGTTTGACCTTGTTGTCCCTTGGGGCGCTCTGGTGAACAGGTGCTCCCCCAGATCCTGATGTACATTCCTTATGTACGTATAGACAGCCACCAGGTTCCCCCGAGCCTGCACTTTTCTAGGCTGAAGAGTCCCATGGCTGTCAGCCTCTCATCATAGGGCCTGTTCTCCTGCCCTCTGATCATCTGCGTGGCTCTCCTCTGGACTCTTTCAAGCTTTTCCAAATCTTTCTTAAATTATGGAGCCCAGAATTGGATGCAGTACTCCACCTGTGGCCTCATCAAGGCCGAGTACAGCGGGAGGAGGACATCCTGGGATTGGTGGCTCATGTTCATCTTGTTGTTAATCACGACCTCCAAGTCCCTTTTGGCTCTAGTGCTAGCAAGTGTAGCACTGCCAAGCCTATAAGCGTGCTGCGTGGTTTTTTCCCCCAAGGTGGCGTACCTTGCATTTTTCAGTGTTGAACGCCTTCAGGTTTTCGTCTGCCCATTTTCTGAGCCCGTCAAGGTCAGCCTAGATCACCAGCCTATCCTCAGGTGTGGACGCTTTACTCCAAAGTTTGGTGTCATTGGCGAACTTGGCCAGTCCACTTCTGACACCAGTGTCTACATCATTAATAAAGCTGGTAAAGTGTACAGGCCCAAGGACAGAGCCTTGGGGAAACCCAAGGCATACCTTGAGGTATGTAGAAAAAACATTTAAAGCTGTGTCTATGTCCGAATCGTTCTGAACCTCTCTGAATCAACTTGGAGGATTCCAGTTCTATTCAGAGAGATTAAAAGGTCTCCTGATTCAATTTGGACTCAGATATTCAGCCACCAAATCCAGCCAAATCTCTGCCAAACTGAATCAGGGACTGAAGCTTCGCACAGCCCTAGTCATTACCATGCTCCAGCAGACTCCAGCGTCACATGTATCAGTGTGCTGAAAAACGGTGGTGGGGGCACTTTAACTAAAGCTTGTTTGGTGAGCTTTAGTTAAAGTGCCCCCACCACTATTTTTCAGTGTGGGAACACTGATATACTTGATGCTCCAGGCATCTTAATTAGAGCGGCTCTTTGAGCTGCTCTAATTAAAGCCCCGACCCCCACCTCCTAGAGCATAGATATAAATGCCCCTTGGTACTAAAAAGTCTAGAAGGTTTTCCAGTGCCGATGTCAGAAAATTAAGCCAGATAAAAGAATTTTCTATCAAGTGCATAATCAAGAAATCTTAGCAGAATACATGTAAAGTAGCTCTAGAAATTCCGAGCAGACTAAGCTTGCAGGAACTAAGGAATTTTCTCTGTTCTTTGTGGGGCCTTATGCAGCAAGACATGATCACTTTCTCTATATATCATCTGGACTGGAGGAAGTGAGCAAGCTTTCTGTCCATACACTGGGGCTACCTCCCTGCTAGTTCAAGGCTGAGTACAGACACTAAAAAAGCACCAAGGCAGAACGAATCTAAGTTACGCAGTTTTTTGTAAGCAGAGTAGGTTACATTAGTAGTGAACAGAATGCATGTTTGCACTTTGATTAGGGGGGCAGGCTGCCTGCACTGGCTCAGGCCAGCAAGTTGGGGGCACTCCTGCATGTCTCCAGCATGTCTCCAGCGTGCCTCATAGGCTCTCCAGGCTGCCAAAGACTGCCAAGTATGGGTCACCCCTGATTGGCTGCCAGGTATGGGCAAGCATGTCCTCTTCCACATGCCACCTAAACTGTCAGCCATAGGCATCTGTCAATTGCAGGCAGGCAGTGTGTGTGTGGCGGGGGGTGGGGGGAAATGGAGGCATGTGTGTCCTTGCATGAACCCTATAATGAAGCACCCCACAATGTACACGCAGACCTGACATTGAGCCTAGGAGAAGCCTTGTAAGTGGGTGCAACGCCATGGAGCTTGGCCAGGCTGCTGGGCATGAGCAAGCTTTCTTCCCCCACTCTCTCCTTCCCTCCTCCTGCACTGCCTGCCTGCAACTGAAAGATGCTTATGGCTGACAGATAACATGGTGGGGGACAAGGGAGTGCTTGCCCATGCCTGGCATCCCGGGTGGACATCATGGTGCTGCACGTGCTTGTGGGGCTTCTTCTGGGCTAAGCAAGTCTATTTGTACATCCTGGAGTCTTTCATAACAGGGTTTGTGCAGAGACACAGATGCTTCCCTTGCCCACTGTGCTGCCTGCCTGCAGCTGACAGCTGGCCAGAGGCAAGAGGTGGGGCTACAGAAAGGGTATTTGCTGACTTGACTTTCTGAGGGCTCAGGAGCAGGGCCCACTGGGCTCCAGCCCACAGTCAGAGCAGCTGATCATGCAAGAGGTGGCTAGCAAGGAGCTGCAAAGCAAGCTGGGATGCTGACAGGCAGTGACCTAACATGAATTGATAGGGGATCTGGAACAGAAGTTTGATTCACCAGTCTAACCTAAATCAATTAAGTTTAAATGCATACTGATCCAGGTCTACCTTAGGCCAGGTTCCACCATTTTTAAACCAGCCTATGCACTGAACTTCTGCTTTGTTATGGGTATATACTGGTTTCCAATCACTTTTACAATAGTGTAATGTCTGTACCTGGCCCAAGTTTCATAACAGGAGTGAATTGATCTGGTTGCTGTCCCTTTATAAATCAGAAGGCTTGATAAATTATTATTCCAAGAAAATTTCAAATTTACCCTTTTCCTGGGTTGTAACATTAGTCCTATTAATAGAAAGAAAAGTTCTTTGTAGTACCAGGATTTTCAGTTTCCGTACAGCTTCTGTGCTTTTTTTTTTTTTGATAATATACAAAATCTGGTTGATTGTAATGTGATTTTTCTGGACTAACCATTTAGATTTTGCTGCAGCTTTTTTAATTATGTAAATTTGCAATCATGCCACAAAGTTGGCATTTGGAGCTAGTAAGTAATTGTATCAGACTGTTTCCAAAATGTAGTGGAGCAGATATCAGAGCTTTTGGATGACTGGAAAGGTCAACACTTAAGTTTTTGCTTGACCTGAAGCCTTTGAATTTGAGCTTTTTTATTGACTTCTATATCAAGGTAATTCTGAATGTCTTGGTGACTGAAATTCTGGTTCTTAGATTTACTTGGTAATTTGCACTATACCTTTGGTTAATCCAATATCTCCACCTATGTGGTTTTTATGTACTTACTGTTTTAGTTTCTAAGATCACAGGAATTCCCAGGCTGGAACAAAATAAACATATAGTCAATTAACCTTATACTGACATTGGCTGAAATGGAACAATTTAATGAAGGTAAAATCTTTACCATACCCACCTATTGCACACCTAAACAATTTTACAGTACTGTACCTGAAAATCTATTTATTTTTTACTTCTAATAGGCAAGTTAGGATTTCAGTATTAGAGATGAAAGATCTGAAACCCTAAGCAAGCAGAACAGACTTCAGTCTAAAGTCCTTGGTATTTCTCATTTGAAGTCAATAGCATTACAACAGAGAGGAAATTGGGCTGCTTTCCTTCTTTCTATCATCCTTCAATCCTGCTGTTTTAGATTTAATCTTACAATAGTAAAAATGTTTTTCCTTTGGTTACATTTCTTATGTTTCCTTTCCTGCAGCTATTATATATTTTAGCTTTTTGTTATCAATTCAGTTCAGTAATGACTTACTTTGGGTCTCCTACCCTTGTCTGTCTTGCCTGTTTATATCAAGGCCATATGGGAAAAGGGACAATCTCTTAATATGTTAGTGTATGGTGGATGAATTTATACATATGCTTTACTGTGGAGTAGACTAATTAGCTCCGCAATAAAGGTTCACTGTGTGCCGGTATTAGGGTGCAATAAACTAATTAACTACACTGTAAGATATTACTGTTAGAGACAATAATATCTTATTGTGGATTAATTTACTGCACATGTGGATGGTGACCCTGGGCATAGATGGTGACCCTGGGCATAAATTGTGCCCAGTCAGCCCAGCCAGGCAGGGGCCTGCTCCACCCTGGGTTAAATTGCTGCTGTCCCAGGTGTACATGTAGTAGGCCTGTGCTAATAGGGAAGTATTCGATTCCGATTCGGAGGACAGTGATTCGATTCAGAGATGCTAATCACTGTCCTGAATTGATTCGGCCGAATTGGCTTTGAAAGATTTGGCTCTGATTTGTAGAGATTTGGAGATTCAGCCATAGACTATAATGGGGAATCACTGAAATGCCTATAACTTTGTTATTTTTTGGCTGATTCAGATAAAAATTGCAGGCCTGCTAGCCCCTGCTGAGGCTATGAATCCTGCCAGGTTTCAAGGAGATAGGTGCAGGGGTTTCTGGGAAACTTTACCTCAGGCTGCTGACAAGCAAAATTCATGACATGTATGACACTGTGTGTATTAAGGCATGCCCTCACTGGCGCTGGGGCCTCTACACGACATGGTAGTGTGCCCCAAAGAGGTCTCCTCCTCCCCTACAGCCTCAGTCTGGTCCACCACTTTAAATAACAAATAAGCAGTGCACAGTAACACTAGCATCTCAGGTAACCAAACTGTGACAGAGCCTTTCTTTCCTTTCCTGCAGGAGTTTCTTCTCCAGCAGCTGCCAGAGAACTAAGATGTGCCTACGGCTCTATGTCCTTCTGGTCAGCTGATGGGGGCAGGTGCTAGGGGTGTTGTTCTAAGGATATGGCATGTGCAGACAGGGTTATTTGGGTCAATCTGGTATCTTTTGTCAGAATTTCTTTACCTAGGGCACTCAGGTCTCCTGATTCCAGATCCAGCTCCTCCTCTGGCAGTGGGAGGCTCAGACAAGGAGATGAAATTGGGGTGGAGGAGACTGTCATTCTGCTGCGGGTGGCTATTTCTGGTGTTAGGGGAGGTGGTGCAGGTGCAGAGACCTCCTTGCTTCCACTGACAGCAGAAGACTCAAGGCTGCCAGAAAAGAGGGGTGGGAGGGCTTGCAGCTCTAGCTCTCCCTCTAGCCCCTCTCCCTCCCTTGCCAGAAGACCTGGCACCTGCCTTTCCAGCATGCTTCATATTAATCTTTCCTGTGCTGGAAAATGTGTCTGGGTGTGTAACTAACTAATAATATATCTCTTCTTCTCTGATGTATGACTGTGTCTGACTTCTTCTGTGTTGTGTTTACTACTGTGTGTGTAACTAAAATAATATCTCTTCTTCATCTCTGATGTATGACTGTGTGACTTCTTCTGTGTTGTGTTTAATAATCTGAATCTCTGTCTGATGTCTTCTTCCCTGTTGTCTTTGGTCTGTATGTAACTATATCTAATAATAACTATATATAATATCTTCTTCTTCTATGCCTGTCTGGCTTCTGTGTTGTGTTTAATAATCTGAATCTCTATCTGACTTCTTCTGTTTTGTCTTTAGTCTGTATGTAACTATAACTAATAATAACTATATAAATATAATCTCTTCTTCTATGTCTGTTTGACTACTTCTGTGTTGTGTTTACTAATATCTGACTTCTTCTTCTATGATGTATGTGTGTGAGTGTATGTGCTTCTCTGCACAGTGATGGATCACACTCCCAGGGAAAACACAGCTTTCTTTTTTAAAATTGGGGGTGGGAGGGGAAGGCAGGAAACAAGAACAAATATAAATGGAAAGAAATGGATTGGATAGGGATATGTAGAGGGATTCTAGTTGGTAAGCTATATCCAAGGCTTTCTAAGAACAGAAAGTAGCAGGAGACTGACTAGGTAGGAAGCCAAGCCAGTCTAGTACCTTTCAGACGCCGTTGCTCAGGCAGAAATAGCTCACAAAAGGCACAGAAATCCTGCAGGCAGAGGCTTATATGCTGTTTCTATGTCCCTCACCCAGAGCACTGTAATTGGAAGGGGACTCAGGGAAAGAACATAGTCACTGGCCAGGTAAAGATGCCAGTCTTTCTCCCCCTGCTCCCCCTCCCTCTTTTCAGTTTCTGTTCCTCTGAAAGACTGCCTTCTGAATCTCCAAATCTTTTCCGAATAGACTTGGAGGCTCTGAATCAATTTAGAGTTTTTTCTTCTTCTCCTGATTTGATTTGGATTCAGTGATTCTGCCTCTGAATCAGGCCGAATCTTTTCCAAATTGAATCAGAGACTGAAGCTTCGCACACCCCTAACATATAGACACTGCACTCAGGAGCAGTTGGCTGCTGCTTGAACTGCTTCAGAGTGAATTGCATTGCATTATTTGCATGTGTAGATGCACCCAGTTTCTACTAAGATGGGGCTCTGAACTTTCTTAAAGACCTTTAAGGGATACTGTAGTAAAATTTTTTATTGAATAATAACAAACAACTCCACATAGGATTTTGGGCTATATGGTATGAAAAATAAAGATTTAGAAAAGCATTTAAGTATGTGTTTAAGTCCATGCTTATTCAGGAAAGTACTTCAACATTCTGTCCCTTTAACTGCAATGGGACTGTTGCATAGACTGCAGCTTAATCATGTGTTAAACTGTTCTCTAGAAATATGAATTTAAAGTTGTGCTAAGCTGCTGTGCATTTTTTTCAAATGAGAGCCCTTATTAAGATGTAAGTTGTTATCACACTATTATCCTTTGTTACATGGCAAATTGAATGGAAAAATAGTTGGAGAAATAAAGAGCCAAAAGGACAGGCAAAGTAGGATAATTGACAAACACCACTCCCACCAATAAATCCCCATGGAGGGTAGATCTCATTAAAATTCACTGTAGAACTGAACTGGATAATCTCCTCATTGACTTCTACTTTGCGTAAAAAGATAGTTGGTGTATCTGTCAGTGAAAGAGGAAAATCCTTGCCATGCAGCTGAATTCTTTTCCTTATTAACGTCTGAAAAAGTCTATTTACACCCCATGTTGTTTCTCCAAATTTGGCATCATAAGGGTAAGAAAATGAATATATTTTAAAAAATTCCTTCAAAAAGTCACTGGAGATTAAGATAGAAGGTTTTGAGGCTGTGCAAGGATCCTAGCATTGTAACTAAATAGAACTGTATTTAGCCTATTGATAAGTAGAGGATTTTGCCTGTCATCTTTGCTGGTAAACTATATTTTTTTATTAAGATGAAAGAGTCCAGGAGAAATTGAATCTTTTGAAGGTCAGTTTTAGAACCCAACAACATGAAGTAACCATGGTTTAAGCAGCTTTAACTGGTACAGTGTTCAACACAAATTATCCTGATACACTGATCACTATAACTTGATCTACATAATGTTACCTCATTCAATTGTGTAATGTAAAACACGGCCGCAATGGTTTGTTATGTTAGAATAAATAATGTGAAAATAAATTAATGGGCAGAAGGCAGGTGGTACAATTCAAAGCAAATTACAATTTCATTTTTCAAATAACTACTGTTGATAGCAATTATTCTATACATGTGTTTGTAAAATAAAATATATCTGAGGTACTTTTCAGACTTGCAAAACAAAACTGTATGTTATTAGACAACCATTAATCATAGTGTTTTTAAACAGGAGAACAACTTGATCTTACTTAAAGGTTAGAATAGATTATTTTTAGCAAACTGGATCTGGGAGCTGGGATTCGAAGATGTTTTTTATTAATGGAAAACTGAAAAAGAAATATCCTCTCTGCGCCCGTCTGGCTTTGAATGCCCGCTTGTGTGCCGGCTTGGTCCTGGCAGTAGAAGGTGTATGCTCCCTAATGTTGTGGGTTCCCCGAGGTGGGCTTCGGTTGTTCCTCTGGCCTTCCACAAACTCACCTGCCATGTCTTTGAATGTTATATCAGTGTGAGGTTTGGCTTTGAAGTTCCCCTCAGGGATGACCACACCACTTGCGGGATGTTCGTGGGGCTCCACCTCCCCTACACCCCAGCCTTATGCCAACTTCTGCTGGGGTGCCAGATCTTGACACGGCAGCCTCTCCAGTGCAGATATTTCTCATGCCCAATCATATCTCCCTCTATCCTTGGGGAAGGATAATTAGCTGGCCCGGGCTCTAGGCCTGCGATCACCTTGAGCCAGTCGGCTCTCCTCCTGGGGTCCAAGGGCACTCTGTTGAGCAGGGGTAAAAAAATAAAACAAAAAAAGAAACCAAAAGAAGGGACCCAAAAGGTCTCCTTATCCAGTGTCCTACCGGTCAGCTTTCTCAGCCTTCCTGCCTGAATTTGGGAATGCCCCCCTGACACTGGTCCTGCAGGGCTCTGCTCTCTTCTCCGCCCCTAGCCTACCTCCCTGACCTGGTACCTGGGAGTGGTCAAGTGGGGACACCCTTGCTTCCCTACGGTTGGCTTCAACCTCTCCCTTGGGCTTGTCATCCTGGTTGCGCCACTGCTCGGCACTTCCCTCAATGCAGCTCCTCAGCAGCACAAGTTCCTCCTACCACTCCGCCCTTCCTGGGGCTCGATCTCAGTGCTCCCGGTGTGAGGTGCTCTCGGTGCTCCTCTAGCTGCCTGTTGCTCGGACGTTTCAAATTCACGCTGTTCCCGCCTACTACCGGCATGGAGAACCTCCACCTCTTCACTGGCTCTCTCTTCCCTACTGCTGGCAGCCGTTTTTATTCCTGCTGGCTGGTGTGTCCTTGTGACGTCACCCACCGGTCTTAATTGCATAAACGTGCAGCTTATAAACCACACGGGCTTTTCTTTTGGATCTTCTAGCACTGTTCCTCCTGTAGCTCAGTAACTATTTTGTGTTTCTTTCTTTATTTCACTGTTTTTACCCGGTGTCGGGTCCTGTGAGCGGGGCTTCCTGGCCCCTCCTCTCACTATCCCCGGGACACTCTCTTCATTGGCAGGGATGGATTCCTATGTAGTTTCCCTAATATGTTACTGAGCTGAAATATTATATAAACTATCGGAAATGAATTAATAAATGGTGTATAGAAAATACTTCCAGTGGAAACAAGGACCAGTGAGAGTTACAGCTTTTGAAGAAGTCTGATACTGTTTTAGGGACCTCAGCAGTCAACAGCTAATCTCTTACCATATTTAGTTATGATATTGCCTGCAAGTATGGAAACTATTAGAGTGACCAGTAGGAAGGGGGTTTTAACAGAATGCCATAATGAATTTATTTTAATAATTAATTATTACATTTATTTTTGGTGATTGCTGTAATGCAGTGGTGAACATCTTATATGCCCTACATATCTATTGCTTCTCCATTCTAGATCTGACTGATTTAACTGTCTGCCATGACTGCTTTTTTCAAAGCCTTCCTTCTGTTGTTACCATTCTTCACTCACCCTTATTAGATGCATCTTCTAAGATTCATATAAATAAATAAATCCAGAGAAACTGAAATTATGATTTTCAGGTGAGCCTTAACTAACCAAGCCGTGTAATACTAACTAATTTTTAATTAAAAAATTATATACTAAAAATCAAACATCCATAATAGCATATTTTAATCTTATTTTAAAATATTTTTGTCCTGATTTCTATGTGTTTGCATTGTGAGGTGTTTGAATAGTAGCTCAAAATGAAGTTTTACTCTTGTATATTGTGGTAGGGTGGGGGGATTGTGGGTGTGTGTGTATGTGGAGTGTGGGGGAAGGTGTGGGGGTTTATGTGGATGTGGGTGGGTGGATATGGGGATGTGTGGGTGGGTATGGGTTTGTGGGGAGCACTAGGGTGTGTGAAGGGGTGGCGGGGGGTGTATGTGTAGGTGCGTGTGGGGTGGGGTGATTGCATGTAGGAGTGAGTGGGGCTCCCCCCAGAGATACATGGGTGTGCCGGGGGGATATGGAGAGGTGTGGGGGGGGATTGCAGTGCTTGTGGGGTGTGCAATTGTGTGTGGGGGAGGGTGTGGTTGTGGGAGAGAGTTTGAGGGTATGTTGGGATGTGCATGGGAGCTCCCCGCATACGTCCCCCTGAGCCAGTCAGCACCCGCCTGTGACCCACAACAGCCTGGTGCTCCCCATGCCTGCTCTGTACTGCCTGGGTGTAGTGTGTCCTGACACCTGCTGGGTACACAGTGGGGGCTAGGGTGGCTCCTTCTGGCTGTCACTGTCACTGGCCCGGTCCTGCGCACCAGCGGGGACCCGTGTGGGCAGCCCTGAACCAGCGTGCCCCATACCTGCTCTGGACTTGCTCATCCAGACTCAGCAGCAGCAGCTGCAGTGGCTGGGCAGAAACTGTTGCTTGGTACAAGGGAAAAGTGACCCCTCCCACTTGCCACTGCTAAGCAGTTCTTGGTGCAGATGCCCAGAGCCTGTGTTGTGCCAGACAGCCCTGTGGTTCTGCAACCATCACCAGTGCCTCTGGGCTTCCCAGTGCAACAGCAGTGACAGTGCAGAGCAGTTGGAGGGGAGCCCAGGCAGCGGTGATTGCAGCAGAGCTGTAGGGCAGCCCAGCACAGCATGGGCTCTGAGTGGCTGCACCAAGAACTTCCTGACAGTGGCAAGTGGGAAGGGCCACTTTTACCCCACACCAAGCAACAGTTTCTTCCTGGCAACCACCACTGCTGAACCTGAATGGCCAAGTCTGGAGCAAGCATGGGACATGCCAGGTCAGGGATGCGTGCACAGGTCCCCTCTGGTACTGTGGGGTTGGGGCCAGCAGTGGTGGGAGCCTGAAGAAGCTGCTACTGTCTGGGCTGGTAGAAAGTCAGTCCAGCTACGAAGCTGCCCCCATCCTGCTGCGTGCCCAGGAGGTGGCAGGACATTCCAGGGCCGGGCAGTGCCTGGCCCAGGTGGGACTGAAGGACCTGCCCTGGGCCAGACAAAGCCCCCTCCATGGGTCAAATCTGACCCGTGGGCTGTATTTCACCCACCCCTGCTCTAACATCAGTTTTCTATTTGAATTTGGGTAATTTGCTTTACCTTTTTGCATAGATTCCTTCCCTGCATAGTGAAGATAACAGTATTTACCTGCCTCTTTGAGAGGCTGTGAGGATTAATTAGTTAATGTTTGTAAAATAACGGGAACTTTCCCCAGGGCTATATATGCCTTAGAAATGAGAGGTCAGACCTAAAAATTGGACCGAGTCTTTAGTATGGTAGCAGAAAATGCTAACCACAGAAGAAGCCTGCCAGCCTTGCATTTATCACGTACACAGCTGTTTTGCTAAATTGCAATTTTTTCAAAATAATACTTCAATTCAGCAATAATTCAGCAATGAGGTCTTAACAAGAAAGCACTAGATGCCATCTTGAATAGTTATACTGTCAAATAGTGTGTGAGAGATGAGTGTGAATACTACTGAGGTTCTGTAGTTCTCTGACTAAGAGGACTGCAGCTGACATTAGTAAAACTGTAACACAACAGGACTGGGGGATTGATTAACAACAGACCTTTGGCAGATATTTAAGAGTGCCAGGAAGGCAGAGCGAAGCCTGTGGGGTAAATATATCGATATGATCTTCTTGCAGCTTTGCAGGCTCATCTAGATATTTAAAACCTACGCAAGAAATGGAAATTGATTTATAAAATAGTGTATTGTGCATGAGCCCCAGTGATTGGCATCCTGCCAGATTCTGTCAACACTACAATTAGTCAGTGTCTGCTAAACAGATGTATGTGGCATTCCTTTAAATCATTTCCTAGGTTTACATCTTGTGAGATGGCAGGTAGCAGCACAGGAGCAAGAATGAAAAGTGCTGCTTGCCTGGGACTGCGTAAATCTGTATGGACCTACGTGCATGTCTCTCTCTATCAATCTAGGATATCCCTCCATCATACATAATTCTTTCGAGGGAGGCCAACATCACTACATTATACCTTTTCCAAATTGACTTGCAAACATTGTTTTAGTACAAGTGTGTACCCAGGCAGCCTATGCCCTTCACCCTATTTGCATTATAATATGAGTTAAATAATGTATATCTACATATCTGTTTTTAGACAATCAGTAGTGCTGTCATAACATCTAATGTGTGAAACAGTGCACATTGGAATCTGAAGCATCAGATTTCTTGTGAACCAAACACATACACACTGTACCTACTGACACATTATTAGAGTATGTGTACAGTATAATAAGATCAGTGGGGGAAAAGGAATGGACATATACTCAGTTATAAACTTGCTAATCTAAAATAATTTTGGCTCAGTAAAAATAATTCTCTATTAAATGTAATATGTTACATTTAATAATATAATATTCAAAGTATAAAATCAAAGTGTAATTTCATTTTAAGATAGAACAGAGTCAGAATGACCTGACAAGTGGAAGTGCCACGTATTACATTTTTTTGCATAATTTTTTATACTACCACCTTTTCCAAAATGTTTTCCTATGTTATATTCCATCTGAGAGTCCATCATAGTGATGACAGTCTGCTAGTAGGAGTTTTATGCCGTCTGCATCTAAGAATTTTCTAACATTAGCATGTCCCACTATTATTCTGTTATGTTTATCAAAGTCATATTTATGATCCGCCAGAAATTTGTTTTTCCAACCTTGGGAGCCTGACATACAATACTTTGGTCCATTTGATGTGACCACACTACTAATGACCTCCCACTTGAGGCAGAGTCTGGTTCCAGCTTCATTTATCACAGTACAGATCTATTTTAATCGCCTATAATTATAAATGTTTTATCTTGTAGAGCAATTCTTTCCATTCCAAACCACCTGTGTTTGTTTTCAGAGAGTATCTGAAGTGTTTTGATGCATATGAAGAGTACTCTAAAATCCTATTGTTTTCCCTTTTTTAATGAATGCACATTCATGACCCTATGAGAACTCTTATAGTTTTCTAAAGCAGGGCTGTCCAACTGGCAGCCCATGGGCTGCATGCAATCTACAAGGGATTAAATTGCAGTTTCCGGGCTCCCACCTGGCCCCCACACCTCTCATTGCTCTGACTGCAGAAACTTCTAGGATCTCAAGCTTCCTCTCCCTCCCTCCATTTTCTCCTTCTCCAACCTAGGGGAAAGGACAGTGCAACCCACAGTGACATGGAAGAGGGGGAACCATTGGCCTGGGGCACATGAGAGATGATGTAGTGGGGGAGCTGATGGCTTTAGAGTGAGGCAGGGTGCTCAGGCATGTGGTACAGCAGGGGGCCTTCGCTGATGTGGCTCCTGCTAGTACAGCCTGTGGGGTGTGCGACCTCAGCCACTTAGAAGCTGGACAGCCCTGCTGGATAGCCAAAAATATGTTCCAAATTTCAGATAATAAGAGAAAATGTGGAGTTCTTCTCATGACAATGTTTGCAATATGCAGCATGCACTTGGCATTGACACATTATGCCACATAAATCTCTCATCTCTTAAAAGCAAATACCTGCCATGATGGGATGGGATATCTCTAGCTGCACAGTTGTGAGCAAAATTTAAAGTCATAAAGAAGCACAGAGCTTCATTTCTCTCACTTTGTTTTACTGACATGTCCTTTTGACCTTGGTGTTGATGGTCTCTGAACAAGCATATTTCATTCCCCAACCCCTCCCCCTACACATTTTTTAAATTCCTGAGATGTGTTGCTCTCCTATACTTTCTGGGAATTTGGTTTGCTGAATGCTTGCCTTTAATTCATATTCCTTGGATTCAAAATTCTCCTGCAGAGCTAGTGTTTAGGTCAGGAACAAGACATTATATGTATCCATTAGGGCTGTGCGAAGTTTCGGGTGCTGATTCAATTTGGAGGAGATTCAGCCCCATTCAGTGGCCGAATCTCTGAATCCAACTCAAATCAGGGGACCAATTAAAAGGTCTGAATTGATTCAAAGCTCTCTGAATCTTCAGAAAAGATTTGGAGAGCTTTGATGATTCAGACAGTCCCCAGTGGCTGCAGCAGGGAGCTGCAGCTGGACTTGGGGATGGTAAGTAGGGGGTGGGGGCAGGGGGGTTGGGGGAGGGAGGAGAGGACCATGGGGGGACCCCTGCCAGGTCCCATCTCCTGCCAGCTCCCCCTGCCCCCCCATGGCTGCCCCGCCTTCCCCAGCTCCTGGTGCTTTAAAAAAAAGCCCCACTCACTGGATGCTGCTGGGCAGGGGGTGATCCCTGCTGTCCCCCACTTCCCTGTGATGCATGGGGGGCTCTTCCAAGAGCCCTCCAATTTCCCCCTGCTCCCCCAGCCCCCTCCTCCATGGCTGCCCTGTCCACCCCAGCTCCAGCCCTTTAAGAAAAAAAAGCCCTGAGAAAAACCCCAGGCCTCACCACTCCTGCAGTGGCCTGGGGCTTTGGGGGCTCATGCAGAGCCCCCCCGTGTGGTAGTGGGCAGCAGGGAGCAGCGGGGATCGCCCTGCCAGGCAGGAACAGTGAGTCCCTGGGTTTTTCTTGTTTTTTTTCCTTAAAGGGGTAGAGCCACGGCAGGCAGGACAGCCATGGGGGGCTGGGACAATGTGGGGGGGTCAGGGGGCTTGTGCAGAGCCCCAAACGCAGCATAGGGCAGTAGGGAGTAGCAGGGATCACCCCCCCCCCGGCAGCACCTGGTGAGTTGGGGCTTTTTTTCCCCAAAGTGCCAGGAGCTGAGGGAGGCAGGGCAGCCATTGCCAGGCTGGGAGAGCGGGTGGGGGATGGGCCTGGCTGAATCAGAAATTTGGAGATTCAGTAGCAGCCGAATCTCTGAATCAGATTCAGCCGAATCGATTCAGAACAGTGATTCAAATCACTGAATCGAATCACTGTCCCCTAAATCAGACAAATCTGAATCTGAAGCGAATACTAATCACTTTGCACAGGCCTAGTGTCCATCAGCACTCAGTGAGACAGCTTAATTTTGTCTCTGAATTGTGAGGCTGCTAGTGGCATTACTATGATTATACTCAGGTAATATCCAAACATAAGCAAATATAGGCCCTCTTCTATTTGATCTTATTAACTTAAAGTCAAGAATGTATAGAATTATAGTAGTAATACTTCTGTTTATAAAACATTGTCTATTTGTTGATTTATTTTAAAGAATTTAAAGCAAAGCTAAAGAGATTCAAAAGTTTGCCAATAGTCATGACATGCATAGGCAACATTCTTTAAAGACAGCTCCACCATCAATGCATGGTGGCAGGAACACTTTCAAGAACAACTGAACCAAAATTCTGATGTCAAAGACAATACAATACCAGTGAAGCCATTCCACAGCACACCATTTAAGGACTACCTTGCAGATCCACCTACTTATTAAGAGGCCTTGAAAGCCATTAAGCAGATGAAGAATAGAAAAGAATGTGGTCCAGATGAAATACCAGGTGACATTTATAAGCAAGGTAGAAAAAAGGCTGTCTCACCAACTGCATATTGGTAGTATGATCTCTGGAAGCATGAACAGATTCCTGGTGACTTGAGAGATGCCAGCATCATTATCATATTCAAGAAAGGGGATAGATCAGATTGCAGGAGTTATCATGGTATTTCACTCCTGTCCATAGTCAGAAAAATTTTCACCCACTTCTCTTCAGCTGAGTCACTGTCTCACTTTCCTCATTGTGGAGATTGTACCCAAGTCCCTGTGTAGTTTCAGACCACTCAGGGGCCCAACTACAGGTTACACTTAAGGCATGCTAACTGATTAATATGTGGCCAGGTGACCACTTAAGTCATGACTAACTGGTTAATCATGCCTTAAGTGGTCACCTGGCCACATGTTCAATCAATTAATGGTGTGATAAAAAGAGAAATAAACTTCAGTGTGATTCCACAGAGTATGTATAATAACTTTATAGTTGCTTCCTGTCATGACATTAATTGAACATGTAGCCAGGGGCTCTTGTGGCTGGGCGGCCTGTCAGCTGATCAGAGCTCCCAGTTGGGGTGTGACTGATGTGCACCTCTAGCCTGGGAGCTCCCAGATGACAGGACTTCCAGCTGTGTGTGGGGGGAGGGCATACTCCCCCACATTTGGGACACCACAGCTACTGCAGTCTCCCAACTGCAGGGGCACCCCACATACCCCCATGGCTGGGAGACCACAGCTGCTGTGATCTTTCAGCTACAGGGGCTTCCCAGGAAGACCAGCTGCTGTGATCTCCCTTATAAAGGGGCACCCCACATGGCCAGTAGGTCACAGCAGCTGTGGTTAAAAAGAATCTTTTTAACATAAACCAGCTACACTCCAAATCCAAGATAACAACACTTCCCTTACCAAACTTGAATATGTTAATAATTTTGTCAGGTGTGTTCTTTCAGTCAAAAAACTTTCAGGTTACTCTTTCTTGCTTCTGTAATACCTGTGAAATGCTTGGATTTATTGTCAACTTAATGAAAACCAAAATACTTTACCAAACCAGCCCAAACCAACCAGTTGCTCCTTCACACAATATAATTGGAGAGTGATCCTTGGAGAATGTTGAGCATTTCCCCCTACCTGGGTAAGCACCTTTACTACATAGTAAGTATAGACAATGATATTCAACTCTGGATAAAATCTGCTAGTGCTGCCTTTGAATGTCTCTGAAATCATCACTTGTAGGTAAAGAGAACAGTGGACAGACTAATCCATTGTGAACAAGCTGCAAGAGTAGCCCTGCAAAGAGGAGATTACATTACCTCTACCACATGGTGACGTAGGCACTAGGTCTGTGTGAAATTTCACCAGGAGTTTCATTTCAAAGCTGTTTCAGTAGATTTCAAGCTCAAAACAGCGAAATCAAAATGAAACAAAAGGATTCAAATCAGCTTTGAAATGAAATGGGGGCACTCAAAGCATTTAGAAAGTTTCAAAACATTTCAAGTTTCGAAGCTGGGCTTACTTGGCTTCAGCGCCAGTCCCAGGTGGCAGCGGCAGCCTCCTCTTATCCAGCACACAGATCCAGGGGCTCACAATCCGAGAGGAGTCCAGCACAGCCTGGCAGCCCTCCTGGGGAGTTTGAGCCCCTGGATCTGCGCTCCGGATGACAGGAGGCTGCCTGGGACTGGCGCTGGGCACAGGCTGCGCCCAGCACTGGAAATAATTGCTTCTGCCACCTGTCTTAGGCAGCAGATGCAGCCTCCCCATGCACAGATCTGGGGGCTCGCACCCTCAGGAGGAGTCCAGCACACTCTGGCAGCCCTCTTGGGGGTGCAAGCCACTGGATCTGCATCCTGGATGAGAGGAGGCTGCCTGGGACCAGTGCTGGGTGTGGGCTGCACCCAGCACTGGAGATAATTGCTGCTGTCACCTGTCCCAGGCAGCAGCGGCAGCCTCTTCTCAGCTGGTGCAGATCCAGGAGTTCACACCCCCAGGAGGGCTGCCCATCTGTGACAGACTCCTCCTACCGGTGCACCAGCGGTGCAAGCACCCAGATCTGCACTGGCTGAAGGGAGGCTGTCTCTGCTGCCTGGGACAGGCAGCAGGAGCAATTATCTCCAGTGCTGGGCTCAGCCTGCACCAGTGCTGGTCCCAGGCAGCCTTCTCTCATCTGGGGTTCAGATCCAAGGGCTTGCATCCCTGGGAGGGCTGCCGGGCTATGCTAGACTCCTCCTGGGGGTGCAAGTCCCTGGATCTGTGCGCCAGATGAGAGGAAGCTGCCACTGCTGGCAAGTGTCAGGAGTTTTGCTTTGAAGAGTTTGAGGTGAAGTTTCCCAGAAACCTCTGCACCTATCTCCTTGAAACATGGCAGGCTTCATGCCCTCAGAAAGGGCTACGGTCTCTGCAGTTTTGATCAAAATCAGGCAAGAAATGCCAAAGTTTTAAGCATTTTCATGATTCCCCATTATAGCCTATGGGCAAAACACGTTGAAACAGCGAAACAGTTTTGAGGAAACAAAACAAAATGGGACAGTGCTTTGAATCGAAATGAAATGACAAAACGAAACTCTGTCCGTTCAAAACAGTGAAATGGATGTTGAAATGAAACAATGGCGTTTTGCATAGCCCTACTGGGCACATGGTGCTGTTCTGAGGATGTGACAGTATAAGTAAGGGATCAACCTATGCTAACAGTGCATCAGAATAAAAAATTTTAGACCATATGTACTCATGTGGCTTTCCATGAAAAAGGGAAAGTCAAAAGTAACACCATAATTCAACTTGTTCCTTCCAGCTCCTTGGAGAGATCACATGATAGAAAAAGAGGGAAGTGGCAAAAGCCTTCAAGCTCATTTAATTCTATAGTTTCAGATTGGACTGTTAGTGTGACATGGACAAATTATTGGCAGTTCAAGGGAGAAGAATATCCACCTGTAAATATATGGAGTTTTGTAGAGAAGAAAAAAATCTCAGAAGCACAGATAGAAGGCATCTCAAAAGCTAAGGTTGTGGATAGATGAAATAAAATATGCCAAGTTATAAAGTGGAGGGACTTGCTGCATGTCTGCTGATCTGTGGTAACTATTTCATCTGCCCTTCAGTAAACGGGAAGTAAACTGTGATAATTTAGTAATTGTTTCATTTGGATACGGTACCTGGGTGTGCCTAGCTAAAGCATACCTGAGCAAGCTTTAATTAGCTAGTTTGAATGGAATGGAGAAAGGAGCCCAGCAATAGCCAACCACTTGAGTATTTTACCCGTGCTGTGTCTTGTGCTGCTGTGACTACAGTGCTAGCAGTCTCAGGTATACCCCCACCACCCAAAAATAACTCTGTAAGGAGAGAAAGGAATGTAAGGAAATTATGAGTACTGATTAATGCATTGTATCTGCAAGTGAGATTTAATTTAGAACACTTACTTCATATGCAGTTGGCACCATTTAATAGGGACATAGTTAATAGGGATATTTCCTTGCACATATTTTTTTAAAGAAAAAAGATCTGATGTGCAGATCAGATGGAATATAAGACATAAGGGGGGTGGTTTCTGGAGTCAGGGAGGTGATAGAAGCTGCAGGGTATTTTTTTTAAAACCCTTTTTAGAACATGGATGGTTTATTTACTAGCAGTACCGTGAACCTTTAACCATTTTTAAATTGTTCAGATGCATTCAATAAAAAATGCATAGAAAATGAAACTTAGGACTTACTTAGTGAGTTTTATCTGCAATGTTCACTGCAAATCGTAATAAATCTGTCCTTGATTCTTTGCAATTTTCTTAGTCCATTTAAACTTCCTTGGAGTTTTTGCTAGGTAGATATCTGGGAGTATGTTGTCAATTTAATTAACTGGTTTAATTGGTATGCTTCTCTTTCCATGGAATTAGTTCTAGTATTAAAAAACTCCTTAGACTTAGCATCTTTTGGATCAGGAACCACCCTTCCTAAGCATTTGGACGGGACCATGCACATAGTAGATAAAGAGTCTAAATAGTATTTTAAAATAAACACTTTACTAATACTGCCATTCAGATATAGTAGACAAAATTGTTTAGATGGTGGATTGAAACAAAAGGAAGGGAAGAAGACTTTCTGCAGGTTGCCAACTGCCCTCCATTAACTGCAGTGAGAATTCAGGGTCTTCATGATCAGACATAATTAGCTCCTTAATTTTTTTGTGTTGAAAGATTTTTCTTTTAGGCCTTTCTTTTTATAGATGGGATTCTGTCAGTTCAACACCATTTGTCTATGGGCAGAAGATGGAAGGAAAGGGACATGAGTTTATCATGTCATTGAGCACAGGGCAAATAAATAAAAACTACAGACTTACAAGGTAAGTTTGGTCCTTTAATTCAAGTTTTCAGATGGATGTATAGCTCTAGAACCTGAAGTAAAATATGTCAGTAATCTGGAGAGCATATTGATATTGATAATTATATTGCTGGTAATGTAGATAAGGGACTAGGTAAGGAAGACAATTGCCTGCTTAGAAATGGTGCAAATTTATTTGACACGTTTTATGTGTTGTTTGTTGTTACTGCATATGCTAGAATGGAAATGGAAATAAGAGCATATCATTCATTTATAGAGTCAGTGACAAATTTTCAGGCACATGTCCTTTGAGATAATTTTTTATGTTGTATAATGAAGTGTACAGATGTGCAAATGAGAAGAACCTGAGATACGTAGCAGGAAGGGTGGCCTAGCAATCTGATTGTTTGGTTGTTACCACAGAGTTTGTTCCTGATATTAGGGGTTATGATTCCTACTTTAGTAATTCCACTGATTCTTACTTTGATAATCCCAATGTACTTCATTTTACAGCTAATAATGACATAAACATAGAAAAAAGGGTAATATACAAAAACCAAAAAAGGGAAGTGTAGTTCACCCAGTTTCACTTGATTTTGAGGGGAACCATAAGCCCTTGACATAGCCAATGATCATGCTCACTGTTTTTAAGTTGTGTAACTAGAGTACTCCCAAGCGTTAAGATATTGTTATAATCCATGACCCAGACTTTTTCTGAATTTGTTTGACTTGTCGTTTTACAAGACCTCAAAAACGGATCCCTTCAGCATAATTTGCAAGAATCTCATTTATCTAAATTATTCTGCAAATCAGGACAAATTTATTTTTACCTTCAAGAACAGAATCAGGTGGGAACAGGACTGGCCCAAAGGTATTTTTACCAAAATCTAAATTTAACCTTGCAGTCTGATTGTGCCACATAATCAGTTTCAACTCCATAGGGCCCTGCAGGGGCAGCAAATCTAAAACAAGAGTCTCTTTAGTTTCACGCATTTTCTTCTGAGGCCACTTGTAGATCTGGCATTGTAGACATGGTCAGCCTCACACGTATTTCACACAGCTACGAAGAGACTCTTCCCAAACCATTTGAAACCCAGGTGATTTATCCCCTGGAAAGTTTGGATCCTGTGTACATATTTGTTCATATAAGCTGGTGCTGATGGGTTGGAACTGAAACATCAGTCCAGCTCATCTCACTAAATAGATCACCCAAGCTTCAGAAGTATTGAAAAGTCAGAAGATCAGATAACAATTGGACAGTTGTGTTATGTCTTCTTGATTTGAAGGATGTATGTATTTGTAGGGTGGGATGGATTGATTCAGATAAAATAGGAGCTACCATAAGCTGGTAGTTGGACCTGATGCACCTTTGAGCAAGTTTTTTCTCCATAACATTTCCAGGTATTCCTCTTGCTTTGTACAGTATGTACAGTATGTTAAGATATATTTTCTGCACCATCATCTGTGTCAGGTGACTTTGCCTAGCAGCAGTTAGTTAAGATAAACCAAGAAGACTTTTGCCTTATGGACATGGGCAATATACTTTTGCGTTATGAGAGGTGGGTAAGCACACATACTGTCCCAAGACTTTTTCTGTTCTAACAATTTAACAATATTTTGCTGCAGTCCATAAAATTCTTTGAATGTATTAATAGTAAGGTTCAATTTTACAAAGCAAGTGCCCCCATGTTAGTCTTTGCAAGCGTGCACACCTGGTGATGTTTTCAATTTATTATTAATCTACAAGCACCTCTAGTTAGTGGTTGAGAGCCTCCTGTGCAGTGCTTAAAATCCTCAGCATCCATTGATTTCAGTAGAAGATGAGGATAATCAGCACCCTGTAGGACTGGCCGTAAGTGAATGCTATAGCCAGCTGGAGCAGAGACTGTAATCACAGTGCTGATGAAAGCAGTACGTGGCTGTCTGAGAAATATAGTTTATATTGTTGGGCTTGGCTTGAGGGGTTGACTTACAAGTAAAGATTTTAATGTTTTGAGTATCTATTGCATAAAAAAAATGCTGAAAAATCATTAACATAGTTGCAAAATCAAGCACTTACTTCTGACATTTCCTAATTTTTAAGGTGGCTTGCTGGTGAATCTATATTATGTCACAGCTTTTAATTGATATAATCACAATATTTCCCCTCCCCCCCCAGGAAACCTCTGTTTCATTCAGTGCACAGAATACTGTGTTTACTTAAGTGATTTTGTTTTATCCTAATTGTTCAATGTGTGGCCCCTTTCCTTATGTCCTGTACTATTTGAACTCTACCCTGAAAATAGAATTATTTTTCCCTCATGAGTTTTTGTGTGGTAATGAGTTATATAAGTATCCAAGGGTTTCCCAAACATTAACTAAATTATCTTCACAATACCCCAGAAGAGTAGTGGGTATCCCCATTTTACAGATAAGGAGCTGAGGTACAGAGAAAATATTCAAAAGTTTCCATTAGTTTGGCATCCCAATTTGGTTTGATTAGGACTTGATTTTCTTAGAATATTACCTACTATATAGCACTTCACATGTTAAAAGCATAGCTCTCATTGATATCAGCTGATGGTGAGTACTTTTGCAGATAAGATACCAGAGTCTCAAACTGCACATATAGATGAGGAACATAAAACTAATGGTCATCTGGGAAAAGATTGGGTTTAAATGACAGTACAGGAATAGAACCCGGTCCTTCAGGACAGCAGCCAACTACTTTGATATATGACCTTCCTCTCTCTCCCCCTGCAGTACCCTGCCTGAGTCACTACATGGCCTCCCATTCTTGCAATAAATAGAGCAGGGTACTATATGCACACTCCATGACTGCACAACCATGATTCCTCCCCAGAGCAGGTTCATCCTGTGCACATAATGTAGTAAGGGTAAGGTTGAGAAAACAGTAAATGATTGTGTAATTAAAAGCTATAAGAATTCAAGTTTTGTGGGAAGTGATTTACCTGTTGCATGGGTGACTGATGCGTCTTGAGACAGGCGGGGCACGTGCCCCCCCCCACCAGTTAGTGATGGGGGGGGTTCCCCATGTAGCCAATCTCACTAAACGGGGGGGGGGGGCCCGTGGCCAATCTCAGTCACCGAAAAGCAGTTGCACCGCTTCCAGAAGTCCCGCCATGGCTGATCTCACCAAAAAGCAGCCGTGCCACTTCCAGGGGTCCCATGGCCACTTCTGGAAGCAGCCTGACCACTTTTGCTGGCAGCCCCGCTTCCCAGCTAGTGCTCACAGGCATTCATGCCTGCTCCCCTGCCCGTCACCTAAACAGGGAATGTGGCCTGCCGGGGGGTGCACATGCACTCCCTACATGTTGCCACTGACCTGTTCCATGTCAGGATAGACTTAAAGCCTTTTAAACTTCTTAATAGAAAAGAATAAGATGAAGAAAGAAAGAGTCTTTATATGCTCTGGCACAGGAATATGGGGAAAATGGCAAAACAACCATTTGAACTACATCCTAGATGGAAGTCCTAACCACTGAGCTACTGGCTGTTATTTGTCTGTCTTTCATTTTGATCAGACATGGATATCCCCAACTAAAGCTTACACAGAACTGGCACATTCACACAGAAAGTTTCAGTTTCAATAAATCAGCATTTCAAACAATATTCCCAACCAGCTCAAATCATAATGTATAGATAATACAGAACATAATTGATTCTGGCATACCCTGATTTTCAAGTGCTTGAACTTAGGTTGTAGGACTTGTGTAATTTCCTAGATTTTTTTACATGGTACAATTCCTCTTCAATCTCATTACTTATGTAGAATCTTATTGTCACCAACATGGGTTATCAACAGGTTTAGATCCTTTTAGAACTGCCTCACAGACTTTTTGTCACTGAACAAGTAGCAGTAGCAGGTGGTTGTCTTCTCTGTAGGCCAGCACTAGAGGGAAATGAGATTCATTTTGCCAATGAGTTTCACAATTTTGTACTGACAGCAAATGACTGGTGAGACTCCAGAAACTAATGTTTTATTTCAGATTATGAAACAGGATGAGCTTTTAGTGGGCATAGACTGTTTTGCACATTTTACATTTAAGTTTGCTGCTGCATACAGGTGGTTATGAACTTTATTTCAATTTTAATACATTTCTTGTTTGGCACCATATATAATCCAATTAATTTTGATACAGTACAGATAACAATTGTAACAATATAAAATGATACTGGATATAAGCTGTCCTGATGGAAGTATTCTGTCTGCAATATAAGCGTGGCAAAACTGTGTGCAAGTTTTTCATTCAGGGTTAAAGTTACTGTGATTTAGCTGATTTGTATCTCTACAGGAGCCTGCAGATATAACAAGTAAAACATTTATAACAATTATGTGGATATGTGTTACTGAATATTAAAGGGGTTAAAAGTTACTTTTGTCTATAGCCATATGCCATAGCGTAGTATATTGAGCAAGGCAGTTTCAAATTCAAGGATTCCATCACTGAAGACTTGCACCTGTAAGAGTACAGGTAATGGGAAGTTAACTTTGTACACTTTCAGGACACTATTCTGCTTCCATAACTTGAGTTTCGTAATTTACTCCGTAAGTAGCCCTAATGAAGTAAACAGCTGATCATATAAATTTGAAAGGCCCTTGGAAATGTAAAGAGGGAAGGTTCAGGTCGGAAGCAACATTTTTATTGTTTTCAGGGCCATTGCACCATCAACTCCCCACATTCAGGGATCACCACAACTGGACCGCCAAAAATTAACAGCAGCGAGGATCACTTTTATTAGAAAGCCATTTGTGGCTGATGGAGTTACTCTGTGAAGGAAAAGTTGTGTTTAAGGTGAATAAATTACATTTGAGAAATTAGTGCATCATGTTAATTTATTTTATCCATCAGATAAATGCATATAAAATTACATTTGCTTCAATATTACATGTATAGAGATAATTGGTAACTCTTGACATTGATGCTGTAGGCCAAGTATAAGAACTTCCTGTAAATTCAGGAGGGAAAAGTGTCTTTTATATGACTCATCATACTGATTTACATTTGGCAGTGCCTTTCATCCTGGAGGATTCCCAAATGCTTTGTAACCTATAGTATGTTCAAGAAAATCTTCAGCTCTGAATAGAATAATTTACTGTTTATAAATGAGTGGCATACAAAATGTTCTAGAGACTATAGAGGCATAAAAAAAGAGAGTTACTACATCAAAAAGTCTTAATTCTAATGACATACATAGTGCAACAAGTGAAATCTACAATGATGTCAGGTAGGGCAAACAAAGTTTTCAAAAATAGGTCACACATTAATTTACAATGCTTCTTTGCCAGGTCCTTGTCCTCACTACCCAATACCTGCAATGTGACCTTTACTTCCTGACCTTAATTCTTCATCACTTCGACATACAGTTTACATCAGTGCACAGCCCTCCATCAGTATACTGTCCTATGTCTCATTGTTGTTCCTTGGTGTCTAACCACTCACTGTCCTCAACAGAGTAGTCAATGTAGTATTTGAATCTGAATGTTATAGGTCACTGGGTATACTGCATCTTTGATCCACTATTCAGGAGAATGTTACCTTTATAAAAACATACGGCATAATTTTCAACTAGAATAGTCTAGGAGGAGTTCATGTCAGAGCTGACAAATATTAGGTTATATTTATCCCCACCTGGGCTCTAGTGGTAGAGCCTGCCATGGCAGCAGGCAGCTCCCGGGGGCAGGGAACAACCTCCCACACCCTGCTGCCCAGTTGACTGGGAGTAAATTTGCTTCTGGTCATCTGTCTACATATGCCTTACAATGCAGTGATTACAGTAATTAGCAAATTAACTGCCGAGTAGAGAAAATTGCTGTGCAGTAAGGGTTTGTACATGTAAATGGTGATGCTTAATGTGCATTAATTTGCTCTACTGCACAGTGAAGTGTCTCTGTAGATGCACCCTTTGAGAACTTTATTTCAAATCACGAGAAATTACATTTCTGTGACGTTGTGGGGCATATTCGACTCGTCAGAGCCTTAGGACTATACCTGATAGTATATTCAGAATATAAAGTATATTCAGAATCTTTATGTCATATTACTGAGTATATTAAGCCTCGTACACAGATATACAATATGTATCTCCATTTGTTTCTTGACAGGTCTTCATGATTCTCAAGATTTTGATACCCATAAGAGTAAGGGAAAGATAGTACTAGAGATTTGGTGACTTGCATAATTTTAGTAAAAGGAAAGAGTCAAAGAATGGAGCATACTAGCCTACTAAATTTATTTTGCAAAGAAACTAGGAACAGACATGCCCCATTAGACTAATGGTTCACGCAGTCCAGTATTGTGATTCCTCTAATGGATAATGAGATAGTAACATACCTGTGGGAATATGTTTAGTGTCCTGTTTCACTTCACCTTTAAAACAATACAGTATAATGTTCACATTTAATAGATTTCCATGTTTGTCATTTTTATAAGAATATTCCAGAAATAACAGGGGGGTTCTTTTTTTTTTTTTTCAGGTGAGTTTAGCATTATAACAAAAATTGCTGCAATAGATTGACAAGGATGGAGAGTAAACTCTTGTTGTTGTTCAAAAGGCAAATTAGAACATGACTATGGCCTTTGCCTCCTCCAACTCCCACAAATAATATTACCACTGTATAGTGTGGTTGGTGCATTTTAGCATGCAATACTGTCTGCTATCTTTGAGACTCCTTGGCTGCATCTATACATGCACTATATTCCTGAGTTGGCTAATTAACTGCAGAGTAAAGCATCACTATCTACACATGCAATGGTATTAGGCTGCAGTAAATTAATTAACATGGTCATAAGATAGTACTGTGCAATCTTACAGCGGAATAACTAACTGCAGTTAAATACATGTATAGACACTGACTGTGGGTGTAAATTGTGCCCAGTCATCTGAGCCAGCAGGAGGCCAGGCACCTGCCTACTGCCTGGCCACACACTTCTGCACTTTCAGCACCCTTGTGCCCCTGCTAGCCCTTCCACCATCTGACACTGCCGCCTGGGGCAGAGCAGTCCTGGTGTAAACTGCTTTGCCCCAGCTCAAATTGCTGGTGTCCTGGGTGCACAGGTAGACACTACACCCAGGAGTAGTTTACTCTGGCTCAAACTTCTCTGGAGTTTATTGCTTCAAATTAATTTCATGTGTAGATGCACTCCTTGTACGGTTGGAGTTGCTCCAATCCATAGAGTACCCCCAGCTTGTCAGCAAGGGATTCTGAAGTAAAGGGGCACTAATAGACCCTGCCTAGCCAGTAGAAGAGGGGATATTTCTGAGTGGAGGTATTTAATGGGAAAGGATTCAGATGAGAGATTAATTTGAGCTGTGTGGGAAAGTTAAGTCAGCAGAAAAGTTGGGTCTCAGTCAAAAGCTAAGAAAGCTTGGGATAGGCAAGCACTCTTATGCCCCAGCCAGCCCCTCTGCAGCACACTGAGCTGGGGGGAAGCAGTCCCAGGCTGGCAGACTGACTCACCCATCCCTCAACTGCCTGCCAGCTGAAGCTGCACCACCCTGGCTCAGTGTGCTGTGATCCTAGGTGCATATGCAGACCTGTGCCCGGCTTGAATATAGAGTTGATTCAAGTTGATTTGGGTTAGCGAGGATTTAGTTAGGGAGCTTCTGGAGGGGTTGGACGTATTCAAGTCAGCCAGCCCGGATGATCTCCACCCTAGAGTTCTAAAGGAACTGGCCAAGGTCATTGCAAGTCCCCTGGCACAACTTTATGAGCACTCGTGGTGCTCTGGTGAGGTACTGGAGGACTGGAAGAGGGCCAATGTGGTTCCCATCTTCAAAAAAGGCAGGAAGGAGGACCCAGGAAAATATAGGCCGGTTAGTCTCACCTCGATCCTAGGCAAGCTGTTCGAGAAAATTATGCTGGCACACATCCAGGAGGGGCCAGCAGGAGACTGCATGCTTAGGGGCAACCAACATGGGTTCATCAGTGGCAGGTCCTGTCAGACCAACCTGGTGGCCTTTTACGATCAGATCACCAGATCATTAGACACAGGGGTAGCAGTGGATATAGTCTTCCTGGACTTCCGGAAGGCTTTTGACACTGTCTCTCACCCCGTTCTCATTAAGAAACTGGGGGGCTGTGGTGTAGACACCCACACAGTCAAATGGGTCACCAACTGGCTGGAGGACTGCACCCAGAGGGTGGTAGTGGATGGGTCCTTCTCAACCTGGAAGGACGTGGGCAGTGGGGTTCCACAGGGCTCGGTCCTCGGGCCTGCACTGTTCAACATCTTCATCAGCGATTTGGATGAGGGGGTAAAAAGCACCCTGTTCAGATTTGCTGACGACACTAAGATGTGGGGGGACGTGGGAACATTGGAAGGATGCAACAGGCTACAATCAGACCTAGACAGGTTGCAAGGGTGGGCGGACGAGAATAGGATGGGTTTCAACACAGACAAGTGCAAGGTGATGCACCTCGGGAGGAACAACCGGCACCGGCACCATACCTACAGGTTGGGGAACTCCCCTCTTGTCAGCACAGAGGTGGAAAGGGATCTGGGGGTCATCATTGACTCCAAGATGAACATGGGCCGGCAGTGTGGGGAGGCAGTTAGGAAGGCCAACCGCACCTTGGCATGCATCCCCAGATGCATCTCGAGCAGGTCCAAGGAGGTTATCCTCCCCCTCTATGCGGCACTGGTCAGGCCGCAGCTGGAGTATTGCGTCCAGTTCTGGGCACCACACTTCAAGAGGGATGTGGACAGCATGGAGAGGGTCCAGAGGAGGGCCACTCGTATGATCAGGGGACAGCAGGGCAGGCCCTACGAGGACAGGCTGCAGGACCTGAACCTGTTCAGCCTCCAAAAGAGAAGGCTGAGGGGGGATCTAGTGGCCTGTTATAAACTAGTCAGGGGGGATCAGCAGGCATTGGGGAAGTCACTGTTTCCCCGAGCACTGCCAGGAGTGACCAGGAATAACGCTCACAAGCTGGCAGAGGGTAGGTTTAGGTTAGATATCAGGAGGCGCTACTTCACCGTCAGGGCGGCTAGGGTCTGGAACCAGCTTCCAAGAGAAGTGGTGCTGGCCCCTACCCTGGGGGTCTTTAAGAGGAGGTTAGATGCATATCTTGCTGGGGTCATTTGACCCCAGTATTCTTTCCTGCCATGGCAGGGGGTCAGACTAGATGATCTGCTCAGGTCCCTTCCGACCCTAGAAACTATGAAACTATACGTGTGTGTAGATGCACTCAGTGTGTAGCAGCCAATCCCTTGTGCCACCTCCTGTTCATAATACAGTGGCCTGCCCTAGAGAGTTTTCTGTTAAGTGTCTTAAGTGTATTAACACTACCATTTAAAAGAAAAGGGGGAAAAGGCCTAATTCTACTTGTGAATTCCTCTCCAGAGCTTTTGGTTACATGGAGGGGAGAAAGAAAAGTGTATATCTATAAGGGATGCTATGCTGTGTGGGTTTTCCCCCTCTTTTTGATAGTGTTATTTTAAATATGCTTTTTCTTCTTTTTAACAGAGCTACTGCTGCTGAGAACCTTATGGTAACATATTTTATGTAGCATTGTTGGCCATGTATAGCTGAAACAAGAGGCATGTGTGCACAACACTTTAAAGTGGGCTAAATGCTTTTGCACTACTTTAATGGCATTAGTGTTTACACACCATGGTGGTGTATTGCGCATTAATTCCAGCCACCGTAGGAAATTCAGCAGTGTAATGCACCTTAAATGACTTGGGCTGCAGCAAACTAAAACTCCTTTGAGGAGTTTTAGTTTGCTGCCCTACAGCTGCAGAGCGGGCAGCCTGGCAGCAGCCTGGGAAAGCAGGCTTCACCCAAGAAAAGCAGCAAGCCTGATCTTTTTACCCCCACCACGCCTGCCTGCCTGCCTGAGCTGCGTGAGGGCCAGTTCTTCCCTCCAAGGCTGTGGTGCCCCCCAGGACTGCTGAAGCCAGGTGCCTGCAGGCAGGTGCTGCCTGGGGTGGGGCTGCTACTGCCGCAGAGGGAAACACCAGTCCTGTCCCTCTGACTGCAGCCCAAGGACTGTTCTGCCCGCTGGCAGCTCACCCTCCCCTCCCCGCTGGAGAGGCAGGTAAGTCAGTGGGGTGTGTGCACAACACGGGGGTTTAATCAGCCCTAAATTGAAGCGGTGTTTTTTAAAACCCACCGCTTCAATTTAGGGCCTCTGTTTTGTCTACACATGCCCATAGTTGGACACATCTTAGCTGCCTTTGTGTTTTTATACTGAAAGCATGTTTGAGCGGATGATACTAGTTTGCCAAACTAAATCTTTGTTCTCTCAGAGCAAGTTTCAATTCCAAGTTCCAATTTTCCATCATTAAATAATAATTTGCATTGCTGTAGTATAATCTATTAGAGGATTTCAAAATGTTTTATGAATACTGCATGTATTGATGAAGCCTCACAACATGTATATGAGGTGCCATTAGGTAGGAATAATCATCTCCTTTTCATGCAGAAGGAAACCAAAATATTAAGGCACCAAGAGATTAAGGGCCTGAGTTTCGACCTCAAATCGTGAGAAGACTGCTATGCAAGGTACTTAGACACTTGTTTTAATAGGCCTGTGTGCAAATTCCTGTCAGATTTTCTGCATGTAACTAATGCACAGTTTTCTACAAGTTTAGGTAAAAAATATGTAGAGCAAGGTTACATAGTGAATTTTGGCAGTGCTGGAGATGGAGCCGTAAACTCAAAGTCTCCTAGTACTGTGCTTTAAACATGACAATGTCCTTTCTTTCCACAGGAATAAAAGTAGCAGGCAAGTGCATATATCCCAATGAGTTCTAATTTTACTGGCTTCTTTGCCCAGAGCATTATAATCGAGTGTGTCACATAGGCATACCCATGCGAGCATGTGCAGGCGTGTGCGTGTACACACACATAGACACATACGCACTTCAAAACTATAGTTCATTTAAGTTTTCCACTTAATTTTTTTCCCTCAGTTGCCACATTGTGAAATCCAATTCATTATATACAGGTTGGTATTTAAATTTTGTGCCACAATACTCTACTGCTGAAATGGCATCAAATAATGGTCTTCAACCATTGATAGGTTACAAGAGTGCCCTAGATCATCTCATGTGATCTGCTGTATTTTATAGGACACTTCCGTATGTTGTTTGCCCTTACATCTGTTTTTGATTACTACTAATGACAGTACTAAGCTTCTAGGAGAGTGGTCTATTGTATTATCTAATAACACTTTATAATTAAGACATTTTCCCCATATCTTGCTTGACTGCTTTTGCTGAGAATCTGAAGCAGGCTTTAGCAAGCTACTAGCTCCGTGCAGGCTACCTATATTGTTTTGATGGGGGCTATCCATGTCAGCTTCCTAATGAATGGCCACACCAATGTTTTTACTTGTCATTTTTCTTCTCCTTCTTTAGCAAAAATTGTAAGTAATCTGAGAGGAGGCAGTTAAATGAGTGCCAGTAGGAAAAAGAGGTTTCTTAAGAGGAACAGCTAACCATTACAAATACTACACCATTAAGTGGATATTACACTTTTCTGAAATCTTAGGGATTGCTAGTGGTAGAGACAATAGAAATCTTCTTAAAATGATTTGTGAATTATTAAACAAATTTCTTTCAAAGTGCTTTATTACTCGTAGGAATTGTATCAATCAACAGTGAGAGCTAAATTACTGGATCAGCCAGAAAATATTGTTGCAGCTGAAGAATCAATGCTAATTGAATCATTAAGGCATTATTACATGAAACACAAATAGCTCAGGATGATAACTCTTTGCTCTACTTGATCTATAGTTGACAAAGAAGGGATAAAGCTAACAATTGCAATGCTTGATTGTTCTGCTTATAAACATCATATTTCTCAACGTTGTGTTCCTCTGGGCAAATGGCACTTTAGTTTTAACAGTTCTGGTATTTAGTGATTTTTTAAAATACCTGTCCTGGTGCAGGACTGATGCTGACACATTTTTTTTATTGCCCAATTTCTTGCTATTGAGCCAAAACCTGTAGTGTTTGCATAGGTACAATTAAAAGGGCAGGCTTGAGCTCTTTGTAGGCAGCACACTTGCAAGCTCTTGCTTCTTCTTAGTTTCAGAGAGCCCTGCCAGGTCTCTCTGTAATGCAGCAGTTGGGAGTGAGATAATCTGCAATGGATAGCTTTTGATACTAATTATTCTAATACCAGAGTATTTCAGAAACTAACGGCAAAATGGCTGCCCACACTGTATGTTTGTGACAGTGGGAAGCTATAGCACGGCAGGGAACACTGGCAGCACTGTTGAATCTACCCAATGTGTACAACCATGTAGAAAAGTGGTGTGGTCCAGTAAATGAGCATTGTGCACACAATTATTTAATTTCAAAATTGCCATTAGTTTCTGAAACACCTTTGTACTTTGTAATAGCAACATTGAAATCAGTAAAAGGAACCTGCTGCTTTAAATCTCATGTAGGGGTGGGCAATGACCCCATTTTCACAGTATTGGGAGCCAGGATAATTTAATTCTAATGGAGGGGATGAAAGGTGTCAATATTATCAATGGTCCGGCACTCATCAGACTACAGTCATTCAGGAAGGAGAGGGGTCGTAGCATTTTGTGAGCCGCTCCATTATGCACATACTATAACATTCCCTTGTTTCAACAAGTTAATAATTTTATTCAGTTTGCTAGACTTTCGTCTGATAGCTGGAGGATTAAGGGAACATGTCCCTGTCTTTTATCTGTTGCAGTGGCTGAGGCACAGTGACAGACTGACAGCCTGTGCATAATGTATGCATATATTTTGGAGGCATAGCATTTGTGTATGTGTATGAGAGTAGCTATGTGGCAGAGTGCTTGTTTTGCTTCGGTAAGATGGAATGAGCATGTGTATGCAGGACAGGGTGTATATGGATATAGAAGCATGAGTGGCTTTGGGATGGTGAAAGGTTTTCTTTAGACCCTCTTTTCTCTAATTTTCTTGCAATAATTATCTTTGGGTTTTACGTTACATGCAACACGATCAGGATTTTGATCTTGTGCATGTTTTCTCTCGTCTTCTGATGATAAAAATCTTCAATTTTATGTGCTAGTGAAAATAAAGTATTACCATTTTGTGTTATTTCTCAGCCTTCTGGACAAGGGAGATCATTTTACCTCTCTCACAAGGTGACCTTTTCTATACCATCAGAAAGTTTGAAGAAGTTTAAACATGTGCATATATGTGTATGAGTGTGAACAACTGAAGAATTTCATGAAGTCTGAAAAATAGGTCAAAGGAATGACAGAACTCACTGCATATTTTCTGATTCTAAAGTTTGTTCAATGCATTAAGAAGATTAATGAATGAAAGTGTGGGGTGCCAGCAGGGGACTGCAGTGCACCTTTTGAAGCTATAGTGTCAGTGTAATTTCCTGGGTAGAGCAATATGACTGCACCACTTTCTCTTTTTCTCTTTTGAAGTAAACTCTGTTTTGTATTCATGCTGATGGCTTTGCCATAACCTTTCCGGGCTACTTGCCTACCTGTCCAGTGCATCAGCTGGGAAATTTGTAAAGTGCTTTTTCTTTTCTCCGCCCTTTCAACATTTCCGCTCCTCATCAGCGCTCTGATTGAGCGGTCGCCAATCTCTGTAATCACAATAGTACTGCAGATACTCATCATCCAAGGCCTGTATATAAGGTCAAAAGCTGCAGAGGAGAGAAAGCGCAGAGGAGCAGAACCAATATACAAGTGTACTCATTCAAGTCAGCGAATACTGGGGACCTGTTTTATTTTTGAAACATCCAGGTTTTTATAATTCAGAGTATATGGTACTAATCTTGAAATTAAGGTGATACTTACATGGATCCTAAACTTAGGTTGTAGACACAAGAATATATTTTGACTGGTGTAACTCACTGGTTATACCCAAAAATATATAATGTTGGTCTTGCTGAACTTGCACCTAATCTTGTTGACGTTGGTGTGGGCAAGATTGGGTCCATTTTTTCCTAACTTTTTTAAGGTTTCAGAAGAAAACAGGGATCTTGCAGTTTCCTTCCACTTGGTGATAGGTGGAAAACTTTGCCATATTGAAAGGTGACAGTGAGACCATCTTGGATAGAATCCCCTGAAAAACATGTGTTTTTAAAAAATGCAAGCAAATGAATTTCCCGGCCTGGGGCTTGCATGCTCCTCCAAGTTTGGGAGACTGCAGCATCTGTGATCCAGAAGCTTCAGGGGTTCATGGGGTGCCCTTGTGGCTAGGAGCCCCTCAGCTGAGGGGTCTCCCTCCTGTGGAAACTTGCTGCTTGCTGGTGCAGGAGGGGCCCAGGTTTGGGCTCCTCCTGAACTGGTAATAAGGCACAATGGGATCTAATGGGCAATCCTTCAGTCACGCCTCCTGTCATACATGTATGGCATGGTAGGAGGCACAATTGTGTGGATCATATATTAGATCCCACTGCACCTTTGCCTGTATCTGTAGAGGGGCCCTCACATAAGCAATATTGGACAGAAGATTTTCATTTCAAATCATTTTAAATAATGAATGCTTGTAAACCTCAGAAATGTCATTTTGGGCCACTTTTTCCACTGTAGTGAGATTGTCACTTGCTCAGAGACTTCCACTTAAGCTAGAGATGGTCTTGCCCCCAATACATCTTTGGATTTATAATCCCATACATGATCCATATGCAGTACTGCCAAGATGCCACTTAAAGGATATAACATAAGCTGACATCTGCTTCTTGAGAGGTATGGTCTCTTAGAACTGGCTTTGACATACATGCAATTGTTGTTAGCAGAAAGCGTAAGAATGTAAGAAATGTTCAGAACAGGAAAAGGTCATACAATTCTTTATTTATACTATTGTCCTTCCTTCCTGGTTTTTCACTCTGTCCCTCAATGCACTCTTTTCCCCAAAACAAGTCTGAAAATTTAATGAATTCACTCTATGTGATTGAGTTTTCAAACGCTTCTTCCAGCAGCTAGAACTGGGTCTGTGTCACAGATTTCTGAGATGTTTCTCAAAGTACAAGAGTGACCAAATTAAGGTTTTAATCCAAGTCCATCTTAACAGGAAACTTAATTTAGTACAACTAAAGGACTCTTCTACTCCATTTGGTTATGTCAGTCTCCTTAGATGATATTCAGATTGTTGGAGCCATCCTGAAGAATCTAAACTGACTTAATTATTAGGTGAACTAATTTTTCAAATCAACCAGAACTCTTGAATGGAAGATGTCTGCTAAAACCACTTCGGTCTTCAGTATAACCTAGTAGTTTGTCCTCTATAGAATTTCCTCAGATTGCTAAGAAGTCTATTGACTGGAATTAGTGTTGGTAGTGGATTTCCTACTTAGCCTGGTGCCACATGTTCAATCAGGTGTGATTGGGTCTCATGCTGCCAATTCGAACATCTTGTGTTTGATTTGGAAAACCATCATTTTGAATCAGTGTTGACTTAAATTTACTTGAGTTAGTTCATGATGCTGGTGGTGTTAAAAAAAAATTGAATTTGGTCATGAATTGAAAATGCATTTCTTGATCTGTGTACTGTAAGTCTTCCTTTTTAGCCGAACTGTTCTAATCAGCCCAATCATTATGAAGAAGCACAAAGACTCTGTCTCTGTTCAGCTATCATCAGACTGTTTCACAGAGATAATATGAGTACAGCTCACTGATTGTCAGTCCCAACCCCAGCACTGCTCTGGAGTCTTGAACCAGCTCTGGAGCAGGCAGTACCAGGGCTGCAACTGACAATAAGCTGATCGTTAGTTCTCAGCCCTGGCAATACAGCAGGCTTGAACTGTTTTGCCCTGAAGGTCCAGTGGCAGGAGCTGATCCAGAGGCAGGAGTGGTACCCTCTCCTGGATTCTACTCCTTACGTGTCCCTTTGCCCACCACCAGTGTCAGAGACCGAGCTTCCCCAGTATGGACTATGGGAACGGGGGTTACATGTCCTTGCAGGTGGATGTGCAAGCTGTGGTACCCAGTGCTGGGATCAGTGTCCAGGGGAGACAGAGGGAACACATGCTAAGTGTCCTGTGTGACAAAACCCTATGATGTACACAATAGCTGTTCTTTTCCTGTTGCAATTTCTCTGGTAGAAGGAAAGGTAGAAACTAACTATACCAATGCCATTCCTTCTTGGGGACTCTTCCACTCCTAGAGGTTTCCAAAAAAGAAAACTGATGGCAGTTGTAGGACAGACTGTTTGCCCAAAGAACTCACTGACTCAATTAGTAATTTTGACCCACAAGCTCAAATAAAAGTTTTCAGAAGTTGGCATTACTGTAGGTTGTATCTGATACATGTCTCTGGTGTTTCACTTTTGTAATTAGACAGTAAGTCTAAACCCTGAGCTTTCTAACACTTCTTCTCTTTATTTGGAAGTGGGACTTGGGACAGTATTACCAAAAAAGTTTTAAAAAATTTAGATCTAGATTTTGCTGTCAGCTATATGCACACGTCTCACAATCATATGAGCATTATGTTTATCTTAGACTCAAGTCTATCTTCCTCTTTCTTTTCCTATTTCCTTTGATTTCACTCTTCTTCTTTTCTAGGTAACAAAATGGGGAAGTAAGAAATTTCAATGGAAAAATAATCAAGGGAGGAAAAAAATGTTATAGACAGAAACTTATTTATGTATTCAAAACCTATGAATGTGCTCTGAGTTCTCCCTCTCTCCAGTTCGATAGGGTATCCCATTTCCTCAGAAGTTCCTCTCTTACAAGTCTGTCTGAGGCGTGATTCACATTTTTTCAATATTAACACAGTTGTGCTATTTTGAAGTAAAAAAGCTAAAATAGCACAATCACATTCCCCATTTTAGCATTTTCTCTATTTTCTCACATATAATCCGCACCTTCCCCCCTCAGAATCAAATGGGGAACATTGGTGTGTTCATTATATGTGAGGAAAAGGACTCCCAATTGATCCAGAAATTAGGGAGTACAGGGCAATGGTGTAGCTCTGGAAACCCCCCTCATGCCAAATTTCTAAAACTGTGGTGGGGGTCCCCCTCCATAACCACATGCCAGAACAGGAGGGTGTACACGGCCTCATACCCAGCAGTGGCTCCAAAGCCAGTGCAGTCCCAGACTTCGTGTGTGGCCCCAGAGCCAGTGTGGAGGGTCAGACCCAAAATACAGCTCCAGTCCTGGGATACCAGATTAGCCCTGCTGCAGCTTTGGTACTGGCATGCTGGATCAGGTCCTGGTGCATGCCCCCATTCCCAGCAAGGAGCCCCGGATGCACAGTCCCCAGCTCTGAAGACCCTAGACCTCTGGTAGCCGTCTGTAATCATAAGATTTTTTTTCCCTTTTGTGGTCTTCCAAAAGTAGGGTATGTGTTATATCTGGGGTGTGTTATGCTAATTATCCTTCTCATATTGTTTACATTGCACATGCTTTTAATGTCACTCACTATATGGCAGTCTTTGTGGAACCCACTCCCTTCCCCCATCACCCCACTAGCACACTGAAGAACAAACTCAGGCTGGTGCTGGAATGTTTGGAATCTCTGGTCCGTTTCCAAGGGATGTTTCCTTGTAGTAAGGCCACTAAGCAGGGGAAAAAAAGCCTTTCCTTCTACTGTAATTAAGCTGGAGTCCCACCTTCATATATACTTCTCTATACCCTTTGCTTCTAGTTGCAAACAGGATTTTGGATCCTTAGTACCATAGAAACTGGCAGGTGAAAGATGTTTCTAGTTGACTTCCTGGATAGGAATTGGATCACAATAGAACTGATGCACAAGAACTGATTCTCTGACCACACAAAATCTGATATCAACCTACAGGGTTTACTCTATTTGATGAGAAATACCCGAGTTGTATCCTTGATCTCTCAACAGCCATTGAGAGCAAGGTGCAATGCAATGAGTCTTGGTGAAGATGACATTTCTGACTCACTCCATATAGATTTAATAAAAAAGTCTACAGTCGCATGTTTTTGAATATTCATCTGCCTATGCATTTCTGGCATTAGGTGAATATTTGGGAAATGCTGTTAATGTCAGATATAACTAACATAATTAAAATGAACTTTTGGTCCACATTTTCAGAAAAGGGTGCCTAAAGCCAGCATTCTAAATCCACACTGTGGCATCTACCTGACTGGCTTATGTTTAAACACAACACTTTTGAAAATGAAACCTTTTTTTCAGGGGCTTAGCAATTGATCTAGGAAGCCTAATTTTAGACAGTCACTTTTTAAAATTCGTGGTACGAAGAGACTAGGATCTTTCTTCTTCCCTTGGCAATGGTTTTGCTTCTATCTTTTGCACACATCAAAATAGCATTTGACTGCAAAACAAATGCATCTGTGATTCTCAGAGTACTTTACTAACTTTAACAAATATATCCTCATAATACACCTGTCGGGCAAGTCAATAGCATTATCCTAATTTTATGGATGAGGAATTGTGATGGAGAGAGATTAACGAGGTTGGCAAAAGACACACAGGAAGTCTGTGACAGCTCTGAGAGCAACAAGAAGTAATCTCAACTCTGAGTCTTTTTCCATTATGGAAAATTAGATTATATATGTGTAGAAGTAGTTGAAAAATAGGAACTGTTTTCCTAAAAAGGCATTTCAAATGTAATATTTTCAAAATTCTGACTATAAAACATTTTTCTTCTGGTTTAAATTGAAATGTTAATTTTATTTCCTACTTTAAAATGAAGGGAAAGCTTTTTAATTTGTCTTTCCATTTGTCTTACATTTTGCTTTCCTCTCTCTTGCTACTAGAAAATGGGGGGAGGGGGAGTAGAATAAATCAAAGGAGAGAGAGAGTTTCTTTTGTATGTATGTATGTAGAGGGGAGGCAGGGTGGTTCCCCCTGTTTTGCCATTTGAATTTTTTATAAATAACCCAAGGTAGATGATGGCAATACTTTGAGTAATTCTTGTTACTTTTTTCATCTTTGTCCTGTGGAAAAAAAATTGTAAGGGGCTGAAGAAGTGCTTTTCCCCCTTCCCATTTTGGCTTTTTTTCTCTCATTTTCAGGTGAGTAAAAAAAAAAAAAAGCCATGGAAAAATATATATTTTCCAATCATTTCAATCATTTTTAAAATCCAAATTCCAATCATTTTCTAAATCGAAAAGAAATAATTTAAAAGGTGTACTGATTTTTTTTCAGAGAAGGAAAAACCTATCATTGAAAAATTTTCCCAAATACATTTTAGATATAATTTGATATTTTGGTAATTTTTAGAAAAGAAATATTGTTATCAAGATCTACTAAAATATAAGCTGAAACAACTTTTTTTTTCATTTAAGTTAAATCTTTTTTAGTGTAAAATCTGAAAATCCCATATCAATCAAGTCAGTACAGTTACTTCCACAGTAATTTTGATTTTCACCTTAGGTAGTTGCCATTTTTGGCAAAACCTCACCATTTACACCAACCATTATCAGATACTTAATGGTAGCTTAAGAGTGATGTTGTAGCTGTGATAGTCCAGAAACTGAGAGAGTCAAGGGTTTCATAGGCTTATATATTTTACTAACCAATTGTCTGTTGAGAATGACAGGGTGGGGCGGGGGCTAGGAGGATGGAGTGCCGCCACCTAATGTCCCATGATGCTGTTGTTCTGCCTCTTGCAAGGAGCAGGATGCCTCTGTCTGGTCCTTGGCACGGGTTTGGAATCATGGCGGCACTCCCCCACGCTTGGAGCACTCTGATTGGCTGTTTCTGTCAGCCAATCAGAATGTGAATAAAACATTATGGGCAGACAGACAGACAGACTTAGGCTTTTGTATTGTTAGAATTGGCCAAATTGTGTAGTTGAGAGAAAGAAAGACAAGCTTTCGAATGCAAGACACACAAGAATGCAAAACCTGACAAAGAATGTCAGGCATTCAAAAGTTTGTCTGATTTTAGACCAACTACATAGTTGGTTCAATACAAGATATAACCCTAATACATCCTTACTGCTCAGATATTGAATAGCATTTATAGCTGTTTGGTTTCATTGAGTAATAATCAACGTAAAACAATAAACCACAGACACGAGTTTCTACAGTCTATCTTTTGGCTGCATCCAGAGCTACATCATATTCTCATATTTGTTCTTTCATGTAGACCCTTGATTCTGGGTGACATAGTGGAGAGAGAGGGCCAAAGAACTGTACATATGGACTGAGCTGAAGGCCTGATATGGAAATATTTAAATATACTGACCTACATAGCAGGTAGTACAGTTGAAATAAAAAGAATTGAATGTAAGGGGTCATCATTAGTAAAGGCAGTACATGTAGAGCTGGGTGAAATGTTGGTGATGCAGTTTATTTGCCAAAAAAAAAAAATGTAATTTAAGAACAATTGTATTTGTGAGTTTTAGCTAAATTTAGTAGTTACAACTGAAAAAATATAGAAAAATTGACATCAAAACAAAATAGTTCAACTTTTTGTTTCAAAAATGTTTTAGACTAATTAGCTAAAATTTATTTGTTAAAGGGTAAAAAGGCCAACACCTATATGAAACATTTCACTTGACCAAAAGTGAACTGTTTGCTTTCTTTTCTTTTAGGTAAGAGGAAAAAAATCATTTTTAATTAACCCAAAATGAATTTTAAAAAATCAAGTAGGAGCCTGTTACTACAGTTATTTTGTGCTGGTCCAAGAGCTTTTTTCTACAAATACTAGAAAAGCTGAGAATTAGGAATCAAACCCCACTGTGAAACTGATATTATTTCTCCACATACACATTCTTCTGCCAGCTTTCTTGTAGCTATTTCCTTCTCCTTATTCTTGTCCCCATTTTCTAGCTTCATATTATACCTGCCTCCAATAACAACCATTTGTGATAGCTTAGCAGATGCTCCAGTGTCTCTTTCACCATGTAGACTCTTTGTTTTCTTTATGGCCATTCAGAACTTTATGGCATCAGCAGAGACAGAACTCTCTACCTCTGGCTGTCCTGCATGAAAAACACGTATTATTCCATAGTACATCCTACCTAAGCTAAGGAAAATCTTTGTCAGGTGTTAGTAGCCAGATGCACATGAAAATTCTGACTTAGTTCAACAGGGAGGAATGGTGCAACATACACATTTAGTAGCCAGCTAATTAGATTGGCAGTCTGTGCGTAGCATGTGGCAGATCAGACGTGTGGGGCAAGGAGCACAGCTACAGATAGGGGAGGGAACAGAAAACAGAGCAGTAGATCAGGCAGAGAGCATGGGGTAGAAAGCCGAAAGCAGAGCAGCAGATCAGGTACATGAAAGGGATCAAAGTGCACTTGGAGAGAGTGGGGTCTAACTTACGGCACGCTTGCCAAAATGGTTGGCTCGCATTGAATTAGGCTATCACGGTAGGTGGCTATCTTGGTTTCCTGACCATTGCTGTATTTGTACTCTTGCATCTTTGTAACACTGTCTCCCTCCTTCCTCCTCTGCTAAATGATGAAATATTTTAGAATTTGACCTCTTTTATCATTGTCTCAAGTGCTAGAGTCTAGCTCCCACTTTGTTTTTGATGTTTGATGTAGCGAGGAGAATTAGGCTTTTAAGCCCTGGGTACGTGAACTGTTTCAGATTCAAAAATCAGCCCCTCACAATGAGTGACAAAATTGCATCATGTGCTGGGAGTGATTGAAATGTATTCCACGCGCTGTAGTCCTAGGTTTTGGGGTTGTTTTTTTCTTTTACATGCTCTCACATAAGATCTTTCTAATTAAAGAACAAAGTGAAGTCATTTTATTAAAATGAAACCTCAGAATGGATGGTCAGTCAAGATGAGGGGCAGTGCTAGTTTGTTGCTATGCCTTTCTTCTTTCAAAGTACTGAGACTTGATAATGATTATTGATGAACATTATTGATTATTTCTCTATTGTACAGATATCCATATGGTGCTGATTAAATTCTCAGTGTTCTTTTTGTGTGCATGTAGTGGACTAAAAGCAAAGCCTGGGATGGATTCTCTGGGAATTATGTACTCCCTGGTCATTTTGAATTTGTGGGCTGGAATAAAACTGGTCAGGATTTTTTTCACTCATTATTTTGATCCATATTTTACTTTTGCAACTTCAGGGCTTTGTACTGATTATTTAAATCCACAGATGAAAGATGGGATTTGTTTGTTAACTGTATGGGAAATCAGAACTGCTAAAGGCAATATGAGACCTTCTGCTCTTGTAAACCACCCATCTTTCTATATGCAGCCTCGTAACACTTGGAGCATCTAAATCATATAGGGACCTCCTATCAGTGCCATTTCACCATCTTTGCTTTTGCCACCACAAATAACAATAAAAGCAGCAAAATGAGAGCTGTAACAAGCTGCTGCTTTGGCATAAGGTTTAGAAGCTCTTTTCCACATAACTATTATGCACCTGGTGTACTCAGAAATTAACACCTCCAGACAGGGTCTGGAATATATAGCACACCACTGTAAGGAGTGGACCAGAGCATAATTTTTCTCTCTGATAATCACAGGACCTTGTCTATATCATATGTGTGTTCTAGAAATCCACTGGGTGCTCTGGGGTAATGCAGTCACATTACTTCTTATTCCTTTCACCTCCCTCTTCTAAAGAGCGTTCTTACCTCTAGAACATTTTTTATCCAGCTTGGGAAAAACGCATATTCATCTAGGATATTTGCACTAGCCTATTTGCACTTGCCCTGTTATTTTGCCAACCTTTGTCCTTTGTGTATAAATGAAGCATTCTGGTTAGTTCTGAAAAAGAGCATAGGGAAGTATGGTTAGACTTGCCATATCATTTTGGGAATCTTGGCTGGTCTAGTCCAACATGTTTCCTCTGGGAGTGGCCATTATCTTATACTGCAGAGGAAACTAGAATATTCCTGTGATGTACATAGCTAGGCATGCTTGATCTTTGTGAATTGAAGCATGGAGCTATTGTAAATCCCTGAATTATGCATGTTGAATACTAATACTTTTTAGTTTGCATAGCTGCAGATGATATTCCTCATCATAAAGTTTTGCAGCTATACTATTTGTCATCTTAGCCTCTTCTTGTGATAAGTGAAGTTCACAGGTTTGCTGTGCAAAGGTTGAAAAAATATATTTTAAAAATCTTTTTGAAATTTACTCATCTCTCTTCCTCTGCTGAGGCAGAAATCTAAAGGTAGGAACTTGTCCTAACTGTATACATTCTTGGTATTGTCTCCTCTGTCATCTCTCTGACCTAAATGATACCTGTCTTTGCATCCTTTCATTTATCTCTAGTAAGTCAGACTCTGTACCATTCCTGAGTCATACTCTGAACTGTATTTGAGTTGTTAAATTTTTCTTAAATCTCTGCATTTCAGCTGCACAACTCTCTATGGAGATGGTAAATCAATGGGTCTCTCAGGACCTTTGGATGACAAGTATCAGTATTCAGTGTGGACAAAAAAACCTTTTGAAATTTTAAAATGAGACCTGAAACCACAGTATGTTTTGGTCAACTCCCATTTTCCTAATTTCTTTCCACTCTTTTGGAAGGTTATGAGGGGGCATTTTTTTTGACTTGTTACTTTTTTTCTCTATGTTCAAACTTGATATAAAACCAACAACCATAAATACTGCTTAGCCTAGCACAGTTTGTTGGTCAGTGCACAATGTGCCACATACAGCAGAGAGAGGTAGGTAGTTGTGTTAGACTGAAGGCAGTGTAGATATGTGCCTCACAGATTAAATAAATAAGATATATTGAGAGCAGAAGCTTTTGTGAACCTGAGCTCACTTTGTCAGATTCTGCAAAAGGACAAGCATAGACTTGCTACACTACCTACTCTGAAAAAAAGACAACAGGATCCCTCTGGTTATCATATATAGCCCCCTGGTTATCACATACAGCCCCCAGGTTTGAACAGTTTGAACAGCTTATATACATCATTAATGACCTCTAATCCCTCCTGGAAAAGGATGACTCTCTCAATGTAGCTATGGGGGGGACAACCTGTGTTGGCTTACCGATAGTCCCCCCTCCCAGGCTCAAATGGCATTTTTCAAGCAACAGACTAACTCCCATCCTCACCAAGGCACCAGACCTTCCAGTGGGGCCAAATGCTTGCTTTGCCCTCACATCAATAAAGACCACTTCATCACCAGACAGAATGATGAGTACAATACCCAAGCTTCATTCTCCTACAACTCTATTGACCTCATATATGCCGTCAACTGCATACAGACCTCCTCTGCTGTCTATATTGGACAGATGGGGTGATCTCGACATGTAAGAAAGAATGAACACTGATATGACAGAAAGAAACGAAGGCCTGTGGCAGAACACGTTAACCTCCTTAAGGCGCTCTGTCTCTGACTTCAGGATTGCTGTTCTCAGGCAGCAAAATTAAAAAAAACAGTTTGAATGGGGAACTGCAGAACAAGAAATCATCCACAGGCTACATTGTTCTTATCCCATTATGCTTTTGTGACCTCTTTGTTCCCATGGGTTCTTTTTTGTTTACTGTCCATCTCAGCTTCCCCTGCCTTCCTCTCCCTCCTCCCTTTCGAACTTTTATATTCAAATCACTCACTCTACTGCATACTTGTCATTTCACAACATCTGATGAAGTGAGCTTGAGTTCACAAAAGCTTATGCTCTCTATCTACCTGTAGCAGGGCATTAAGATATGCCTGCTACTTGAAGAGCCAAGCAGACCTGGCTAGGGAACTCTGTAACAGGGGTGTGTGAAGCGGGCTATATTCAATTTGGATTCATGCCAAATTGGGGGACAGTTATTCGATTTGTTGATTCGGATCACTGTTCTGATTCAATTTGGCTGAATCCAAATGAGCAGATTCGATCCTGATTTGGAGAATCAGTGATTCAGCCATAGGCACAGCTTTAAATGTTTTTTCTATATACCTCAAAGTACCAGGTGCAGCTCATGAATGCTGAGATGGTGGGGCAGATGGAGAATCCCACAGGAGCATGGGAGGGGCCCCACACTCTCAGCAATGGACCCGGAAGTGGACCAGAAGTGCTTCTGGTCAACTTCTGGGTCCACCACCAAGTGCACTGGGGGCCCCCCATGCTCCTGTGGGTTGCACTCCCATGGGCTGCTCCATCCACATCACCATCTCAGCGTTCACAAGCCACCTGGTACCTTGAGGTATGTAGAAAAAACATATAAAGCTCTATGTCCAAATCATCAAAACTCTCTGAATTGATTCAGAGGGTTCCTATTCAATTCGGAGAGATTAAAGGGTCTCCTGATTCGACTTGGATTCAGAGATTCTGCTGCCAAATCGGGTTGAATCTCTGCTGAATTGAAAGCTTCGCACAGCCCTACTCTGCAGGCTAGGCAGAGCTCCACAGCCGCAGGTTGCCTAGGCAACAGCCTAAATGAGGTAATTGGCCAGCACCTGCAGGCATTGGCCAACAAGAAGGAGGCAGATTTTGGGGCATATAAACCCAGGGCTGGAGCCAGCAGACACACTCTCTCTCTGGCAACTGCCAGGAGAAGGAGCTCCTGCATGAGGGAGTTACCTGAGCCCTGGTGCTGCCTGCTGTACTACCCAAGTGCAACAAGACTCCAGGAGCTTCCCAGGTACTAGGGCAAAAGGGCATGTTGTCCTAAGGGTGGAAGTCTGTCACCTGAAAGGGACAGAGCATTGTTGTTACTGCTAGTGTTTAAGTTATAGCCTAAGGGCTTATGCTTGTGTTACAGTTTGACCAGTGTTTTGCAGTTAGGCCTATAGGTGAGCTGGAGGCCTCATTAGTGCCCCAGCAGGGTGTGGTATGCTATTGTCTAAAGCCCAGCAGTAGAGGGGCACAGAGACATAGGGACCAGATAGAGAGAGGCTCCAGAGAGATGGGTGCTAGAGAGCCTGGTGCCAGAAAGCTGCAGAGATACAGGGGCTGGAGGACCTGGTGCCAGGGAGTTCACAGAGTTGGTGATTGCAGTGTAACACTTGTGAGGCATGGGACATGGTAAAGGGAAGGTCAGAGCTGTGTAGTATGCCCTGGGCATTAGGACATTAAAAGGGCAGCCTCTCACCTAGAAACAACTCGTTTATTGAATCAAAGGTATGGCAGGTTAGTCAGGTAGGCAGCCTACCCTAGACAGGTGGATGGGCTCACACTGTGGCCAGCCTTGACAATATCTTACTTAGCTTGTCTGTAAACTGCCTATTTACCCCGATTACACATACAGTAGTCTTACATTCAGATCTCTGAACTGTCCTCTTAGGTGACTGTGGGTTAGCTCTAACTTTTATCGTGTTCCAGTGGCTTGTTGTACCTATGTTATAGAGCATCCCTTAATAGTTGAATAATGCAGAACCACACATTAGAACATAGCAAAGCATATTTAACATGATAGTAATCTTTCATGTCAAACTTTGCAGGCAACAGATAGATATTAGCTGCCACTAGGAAACAAAATTAAATTCTATATTAAATGATAGCCTATCCTAGCTAAAATACTCATAAAGAACAAGTAATTGTTACCACTCCTGCTCTTGAAGGCTATTTGGGATTAAAAGACAGAAGGTCCTATCTTGTCCTTGGTGTAACTACAGTTACAGTGTAAAGAAAAGGTGGCCTGCTTTAATGGGAGCCTGCAGCTGCTGAACACCTACTAAAAGAAATTCAGGATAATATGTTTTTGAGTGTTCTGCTACCATGAAAAGAAGATTAAAGGATAAGTGGCTTATGCTGTTTCATTGACCTGAGCTTACAAAACAAAGTAGCAGAATTTTTCTGTGTCATTTTTGCTACGCTGTGTTTAGCAGTAGCCTGTGGCTTCCATTTGAGAATTACAGTATTACAGAAAATGGTGTGACTACTTATTTTGTTCAATAGTGTAAAATGTAGCTTAATGAGAGAGGACTGGGATGCATGGGATCTGGATTCTTTTCTTGATTGTCTCCAACCCTTTCTTCTGGTAAATTTCAGCAGCCAAGAAAAGGTGCTTAATATTAGTAGTTTAAAAATGCATGTAAACATCTAACTAAACAAAGGGAAGAAAGTAGGTAGCACCCTATCACTGAAACAGATTCCAGTTTGGCAGGACCCACAAATGTTTGCAACAGGATTTACAATGAGAGGTCACTGTATGCTGGGAAGACAGTTTTTTTGGCTGGCATGGCCATGACATTATGAACGATATTTGACAATCCTATAATGAGAAAAGAAAGGTGGAAACATGGAAATATACATAATGGAAGCATGGGATATGAACTCCCCATGTTACATAAAGTAGTATGTCCAGTGTGGTTCTGCCATAGAAAATTAGAAGGGCTCCCCTCAGTTCTTCAACCATGGGGTGTCTTTCCAAGAAAATGGATTGCTAGAAAGAGATGGGAAGAGCACCTCTGCAGACAGGTTCACTAACCTAGTGAGGAGGGCTTTAAACAAGCTTTGCCAAGGGATGGAGACCAAAGCCCTGAGGTAAGTGGGGAAGTGGGAGACCTGGAGGAAGCACAAGGAGGAGGGGGCAACAGGGGAAGCCTCCTTGTTCCTCCTGAGAAAGTAGGGCAATTGGCTAGTTCAGGTGTCTGTATATGAACACACGGAGCCTGGGAAACAAGCAGGAAGAATTGGAAGTCCTCACACAGTCAAGGAACTATGACATGATTGGAATAACAGAGACTTGGTGAGAGAGCTCGCATGACTCGAGCACTGTTATAGGTAGGTACAAACTGTTCAAGCAGGATGAGCAGGAGAGAAGGAAGAGTAATTGCCCTGATTGCCAGCTCCAGTATGAAACTGGAGATAGGTCTGTTGAAAGTCACTGGGTTAAGATTAGAGGGGAGAGCAACAAGAGTGATGCCATGGTAGATGTCTGCTATTGACCACCAGACAAGGAGGATGGGGTAGATGAGGCTTTCTTCAACACTGAGTCTTCTTCACTAATTGTGCTTTTGACTGATTCTCCAGAAGCAAGAGATTTTGAGAAATAGAAACAAGCTTAGCAGTGCGTTCATTTGTTAGTCTATTCCTCTTTTTTGTCTGGATTGACCTGAAAGCCTTCCAGTTCTGTTCACAAGAAGCTGCTGATGGTAGAATGCTTAGGATCTGTAGAGCAATCCTGGACAACAGTGGGATGTTACAGTATCCTTTCCACCATGTGAGAGGAGACGTATTCTCTACTGCCAGCCAAATGATGTCTTTGCTCCAAAGTTTTTCTTTTGTGTGGTACTCGGCAATGTCTGTCACCACAGCTGTTTCATCCATGTTGGGGACATTCTTAGCTACTTCCATAAGTGTATTGAGAGCAGTAGATAATTCATCTTCTGATAACTTTTGTCCTCTATGTTGAGGATCCAAAAGGTTTGCTGCCAGATGAACTGAATGAGAGCAAAACTCAGATCTCTTATAAACATTTGTTTTATTTCGTCTTCTTTTTTGGATAGAGGTGAAGAAGGCAAAAGCTCAATTAGATTTTCATTCAGTTGTCTGAATATCTCTGGAATATTTGAAGGCTTGGTGTATCTCCTTCAAGTTCCTTGATAACCATTGAACTTGGTAGTAGCAAATTGAATGGTCCTTGAAGTCTAACCCAGAACACATCATTGTCAAGAATCTTCTTCCAAATGTTCACAGGAATAACCTGGGATACTGTGTCATCTATTGAAACAGTTCTTTCTGTGCAGCAAACTATGTAAACACTTTGTAGCTGAGCCCCATCTAGTTTCTCCTGACAATAAAAGTGCATTTTCCTTCCCCTGCTTCTCTTTCTGTAATTTCTTCAGTCTGATTAGCAACATGATGATTGCTGAATACCTTAACAATCACTTTACAGTTTGCCAATATTGTCTTCATTGTATTCATACTTACTATGTCCTTTGCCAGAAGATTCAACCCATGAGCAAGACAGCCAAATACTATTAAATGAGGATACCTTGCCTTTAATATTTGCCATGAAGCTTTCGTGTTACTCGCATTATCAGTTACAAGGGTTTGTACCCTGGGGGGACCTATGCTTTCAATCTCTTCACTCAGTAATTTGGTTATGTATTCACCTGTATGATGAGAAATTGGTAGAACTTACTTTCAGGAATATTGGTTCAGGTGTTGCTTATAATGTTCAGTAAAGGATTTCCTTGTATATCAGTCCATCCATCTGACATCAGAGTCAGTGATTCTGCTTGAGCAATCCTTTGAACAGCCATTGTTTGAACTCTGTCATATTGTCTATCTAAGACAGAATGTGGTAAGCGATAATGTGATGGTAACTTATATGATGGGTGAATTAGTTTATGTTCCTTCCAGTATTGATTTTTGGGTTATGGAAAGAGGTGTACCACTTGCAAATATAGCTTGAGCTAATGTCTCATCTGCTTTTTCTTGATCTTCTTTTGACTTTTTTTTCCACAAAGCTTGATAAAAAGCTTGAATGTCTTGAACAGCTACTCATGGTGGATCACATATCTGGTGACAGTGATCTTGAAAGCGAGGATTCTGCTGCTTCTTCCCCCAGACCTGGCAGCTCTACATTTTCATTTTCCATTTTTTTCAAATCTGCTATATTGCTTGAGCTGCTAAGTTCCTGCAACAAAAGGGGGAAAAGATTTTTATTTTAACTTATTCTAGTCTGGCCTTAACCATCAGAAGGAGGAGAAAGAGAAGCAGCAGGGAGTTTGCTTCCCCACTCCCTGCTAGAAAGAATACTCTGCTGCTCAACTTGCTGCTCAGTTTCCCTGGGACTGCAGAGCCAAAGGGAAGTACAGTTTGGCTTCTGCCTTCAGCCAGAGGACTAAGCTCGCTCTGCTGGGTTGAAATAGTTAACTATTTATCTATTATGTAATTTAAAAAGAAATATTGTTATGCCTGAGCCACTTTGGGAGCTTATTGCAAGCAGAAAAGCAGGATACAAATATTTTAAATAAATAATAGTCCAGAGTTGCATTAACAACTTTAAAAATTATAATGTTTTAAAACAATACAGATGCTAGTCTATACTGTGTTGTTTAACCTTTTAATTTGTTTACTTACATAGGATTCCTGAAGTAGACTTCTCAGATGATGTTGTTCCACCACTTCATTGTATTAACTTTCTGTATATGTCTTGTAGCCTTTCAAGACAGTTGCTACATGTTTTAAACGTTTCTTCATTCTTGTTGCATTGTTAGCATACTCTTGCCCACAATATTTACATCTAGCAACTTTCTTCCTTCCTTCAGTGGCTTGAACTTCACTATAATAATGCCACACACTAGGGGTTTTTTTGTGATTAGACATTATTATGACTACTTCAAAGCAAAAGCACTGAAAAACTAACAGATCTTATGCAAACACTTCCAACTTCCCCAGCTCAAGAAAAGAAATGAGACACTGCTCTGTGCATTTGCTGAACTGAAAGTGAGACAAAAAATTAATAAGTTTTAGTTTCAGTTTTGCCGTCACTTGCAGTCTGAGATGAAATAAGATTTTTAGCTTTGATTTTGATTTGACCTGTACAGCCAATTAGGTGAATTCATAACTTGATTTTTGGTTTGGATTATTATGTGAGTGTATTCACCCTCCTGTTTACAAATCAATAAAACATATATGTACTCTCTCTCACACTTCCTAGGGATAATCACGTGAAAAAACATTAATTACAACTTTGAAACTGACAATCTTGCCTAATATTGTATTAGCATCCATTCACTGTTACTAATGAATTTTTATAAATGGAAAATTTCCCATGGAAAAATTAAGTACTGGAAAATTTTCCTCCCCACATCTCTGTGTACAAGTCCCTGGAGTGAGATGCAGTGCATGTGAGGGTGCTGAGGAAGTTGGCTAATGTGATTGCAGAGCCACTGGTCATTATCTTTGAACACTCATGGTGACTGGGGTGAAGTCCTGGATGATTGGAAAAGGGCAAATATAGTGCCCATCTTTAAGCAAGGGAAGAAGGAGGATCCAGGGAATCACTGACCAGTCAACCTCACCTCAGTCCCTGGAAAAATCATGGAGCAGGTCCTCGAGGAATCCATTTCTAAGCACTTGGAGGAGAAGAAGGTGACTGGGAACAGTCAGCAGGGATTCACCAAGGGCAAGTCATGCTTGACCAACCTGATTGCCTTCTATGATGAGATGACTGGCTTTGTGGATACAGAGAAAGCAGTGGACATGATATACCTTGACTTTAGCAAGGCTTTTGGTATGGTCTCCCATAGCATTCTTGCAAGCAAGCAGAGGAAATATGGGTTGCATGAATGGACTGTAAAGTGAATAGAAAGCTGGCTGGATAATTGGGCTCAATGGGTAGTGATCAATGGCTCAAGGTCTAGTTGGCAGCCAGTATCAAGTGGATTGCCCCAGGGGTCAGTCCTAGGGCCAGTTTTGTTCAATATCTTCCTTAATGATCTGAAAGATGGGATGGACGGCACCCAAACAAATCTGCAGGTGACACCAAGCTGAGGGGTGTAATAGGTATGCTGGAAGGTAGGGCTGGGATTCAGTGACCTAGACAAATTGGAAGATTGGTCCAGGAGAAATCTCATGAGGTTCAACAAGGACAAGTGCAAGTGGAGCACAGAGTGGGCAGTGTCTGGAGCATGGAGGGGGCCCTCACAGGCTGGAACTCTGCCAGCCTGCAAGGGAAAAGCCACAGTTTCCTGCATTTTTCTCCTTTAAAGGAGAAACTGTTTTTAAAGTTTGTTCGGGACCCTTTTGATATATTCTTGCAACCCATGGGTTGAGAAACAATGGACTAGATGACCTCCTGAGGTCCCTTCCAACCTTAATTTTCTATGATTCTATGAGTTAGTATGGATGGTACAACCAATTTCTAATAACCATTGACAATTTACCATAGGGCCTTGGGTTTTTACATAATAATTGCCTATAGCAAACCCTTTTAGATGTTTTTGGTGTGCAACATTCCATTGCTAGGATATTGGCTAGTGTTTACTGACTCTTTCTACCATAATGGGATGTATTCATAAAAGTTCTCTGTCCTTTGCTTTCCAGGGTCAGGATATGAACATAGATTTTCCTCTGTTCAGAGTTACATACATGCACGGCAACTTATTTTATTTCAGACTCAAGTACATTTTTTTTTCCATTCTTATGGCTATGAGTGTGTATTTTCCTCTCCCTTTTCTTCTGTCATAGATAAGAACACGGCTTCATTTTTTCCTTCTCTTTGGTTCATGAACATTTTTTGTTCCCTTTTCTTGGTTATCTAAGAATGTATGCTTCCTGCCTTTCCATCAGTAGGATATCTTGTTTTTGCCTGAAGGATGTTCTGAAGGTGTCTTAAAGTTATTGTGATGAAGTCCTTATGGGTCCTTCATTTCCCTTTCCTGTGGACCACCATAATTATGCACTTATGCCATTTTTCTACTTTCATCTTTATAGTACATTTTGAAAATCAGGTGCTCTTTGGAGAAGTCAGCTGCATAATCTAGACTTTGTAAACAATTTTATTCTATTAAACTATTCCCCCAGGGAGAAAAAACTTGGAATTTATTGGTCATAAATGAAATCCTGGGTTCACTGAAGTCGACGAAAGTTTTGCCTTTGATTTCAGAAAGGCCAGAATGTCACCCCAGGGGTATGTCCTGTACTGGCAGAAGACTGGACTCTCACAGTGTGATCTCATTCTGTAAGTGTTGCACCAGGAACTGTCAGAGCTCAGCTTTAGTATAACTCAATCTCTGAGATCTAGTCACCGATGTGTATGAGCAACAGCCAGACACTAATACCTAAGATAGTTCTTCAGTATCAAATGAAGAGACAGGGAAGTATGCTTAAAAAAAAAAGGAAAATTAGAATCCCAGTGCAGAAGCTATTCATAGACTATGATCTCCATTGGTTTATCATAAAAATAGTTTGCATCTGTATAGTATCAGTTATCTAAAGATCTTACTGTTTTACAAGTCCTAACAAAACAACCCTCAAAGCAAAGCTGTAGAAACATTTCTTGTAGTTAAGTGTTGTTATATTTAATTTTATGGGGTGGGGAATATTGACAGACGGGGAGATTATCTGACTTGGCCAAAGTCACACAACTAAATTGATGACTCGGATAGGAATAGAATCTGTGATCCATGATATCGTGTGCAGCCTGCTTTAACCAGTTTGCAGGCTGCCTTCCGGATGTCTAAGAATCTTTCCTAAACCCAAGTGCAATACATTATAATGATGATTTTAGAAAAGAATGTTTAATTAACCCGCAAAAGTTGATAAAATAATTCAAACGTCACTAACTTGTAACATCTGGAGGGACTAAGCTTCCCATCATTAATGGAAAATATGTAGAAGGAATTTGCTTGCAGAGTAAGCTATTGTTTAATTGACTAATACTGTAATCTTGTAAAGCCCAGTGTTTGAAGTGGTTTGTAATCTGCCTCATGTTAAAAACAAGAGGTGTTTTTTTTTGTGGTACTTGTCCAAAAAATAGGTTTTTATCTTTGATTTTCACCTAGGATAGCAAGCCATCTGGTGTCTCTGTCTTTACTGTACAATGTATGCCTTTCATAATGAACCAGTTAGTTTTAATTTCTCATTGAACCTTGACTCATTCTTAACAACTTTGTTCACATAGTAGAGTTAAAAACAGAAATCAGTTCATATCCATGGAGAATTTTATTTTCAAGTAAGACAACTGTAAAGGCCACAGAGGGACACCTGTTTATCAGGTCACCTGTATCTAAATAATTAGTCTCCATTGTGAAAGATTCATCACATTTTAAGACTTTTTTAAAAACTTGTAACCTTGTTGGTGTTCTTTTTCATTAATAAGTTTATATTTTTCCAATGACACAGAGATTTAAATTCTCAAGGAAGTTATTACTAAGATTAATCAAACTAGAATCAATGTATTAAAATTAACAGATCAGAACCTTTTGCATCTCAGACACTGGTATAATTTTGTTCAAATGAGTAGTGGCCAAAACTTGTGCTCATATGACATCTGTTAGGTGGTCCAATTAGTTTCAAGTCAGTTTACTAGTGAAAAGTTTCACCATAACAGTTGCTGATGGGAATGCTCGTCTGTAGCTTCAGAAGAGAAGGAAACGGTTTCATGAGCAATCCCTAGACATGTTTCCATTAGGTTAGGGAAGAAACAAATATTGAGGCAACACGTAGGAAGCTTGCATTATAAACTAGCCAGGCCACATATAATGCTGCAGATAAATAACATTATCATCAATCTGCACCTTTTTCCTGTCGAAATTCAATTTAAAGTATAAATATATGAGAAGTTATTTTTGAGTTTTGAACAGGGGCTTGTTTGCCTCTGCTCAGTAAAAAAGCAAATAGAACAGTTGGGGAGGTGTATTCTTGCTGTCCTGATGAGTCTTTGGCTGATATTGGTACAGGCTAGGGAGAAGTTTACTGTGCAGGATAAAAATGACATATAATTAAATGCTCATATGCTGTCAAAACACTGACAGTTACAAAATGCTTCAGCCACTAACTCACTGGAGAGCAAGCAGTGAACAAAATAACTTCAATATGCAGAAGAAATTCAGAGTCTCTGGGGAATGCTAATTCAGAGTCAAAGTAATAGGGATTACTGCTTGATTTATAGTGTAGGTAAAAGAAAGCAGACAGATTAAACCTACTTCAGTTATGCTGCCTGTGTATGTACTTGAGGACTGTGACAGGACCGAGCCTGAAGGATTGCCATGATGCCCCCTGGTGGTCACCCAGCCCCTGCCCCACTCCAACTTCTTGAGTTACCCTCTCTTTTTACTTCTCCTGCCATGCCTTTGTTGTTTTTACAGCATATAGGAAGGCTGCCCCAGGGTCCCAAGTGAGCCTCAGTTCCTCAGCTGGCTGATCTTCCCCATGCCCAGCCAGCCTCAGTCTTGTCCTTAAGGTACTAAGCTGTGGTCCTCTTGGCCTTATCAGTGCCTCAGGCGACCAGCCATCTTATGGGCTATATTTGTGGCCTCTGTGTACCCCTGTAGCCATGCCCATGCCTCTCAGATGTTACTTTTGATTCATGCACCAGCTTGTAGAGCCCTTAGCCCTCTTGGCTTTGGCTCACTGGTTGCTCTAGCTGTGGATTCCTAAACTTAGGGCCACTTGCACTGGCCTGGCTCCTCAGTCCCAGCCTCCTCCTTTCTCAGGGCACAGGCCCTGGCCCTTTCAGTAATCATCTGCCCCCATTACCCCTTCTTGCTTGCTCCTCTGCAGGGCTTGAAACCCAGGTACCCTGGTACATGGCCTTCAATCCTTCCCTACAGCCACAATCCAGTCATCTGGTGTTAAATTTAGTGCAACACAAATATAAGCAGCCACTTCTGAGCAAAAAGTCTCCCCTACTCTGGGTCAGTAGCATCCTGCAAGCTCTCCTTCCCTTTGAGCTCTTGCCTCCCAGCTCTCATGGGTGGTTTTGGTGCCTGCCAGGCTGTCTCCAGCAGCCCTACTCTCCCAGAAGGTCCACTCCTTGCAACACCCAGGGTCAAATTGCCTGCCTGCTTCAGACACTAGGTTTATATGTCCTGGAGCACTACCCCTTCCAGTCAGGTGACTCCTTAGTTGAGCACAGGGGTTTCCCATTCTATCTAATGGCCAGCCTGCTCCTTCCTCCTGCAGCTTAACCAGGCTGCTTGCAGCCCCGTGCATCAAGCTTATTGCAGTGTAGCTAGCTTTGGCTCAGCTGCCTGCCTACACAGCAAGGGTGGCCTGCTGCATTTATCCTTGAAAATAACAGGAGCCTCTGGCTCCCTCTTACAGGGACATTGTCAGAATTTAGCGAGCAAAATGTTCATTAACTGTTTCTCTTTTCATAATGGAAGGCAGGATGGCACCTTAGGGCCCTACTATATGTTCAAACTAAAGCTGGATAGAAATGTGCTAGAGTCATTATACATTTTAAGCACTAACTGTATAGCTGGTTGGCTTTTTTATAGTGGAACAGTTATTTTTATCATGTGATAATTACTTTGCACATGTGGTTGGTTGGAATTTATTGTGCAGTTAAGCAGTTATTTGTGTAATGTATGTAACACGTTGCAGGGGCCTGATAAACTAATTTGTTCAGAAAGACATACGTTTTCATGGGGGACAGACTACTTTGTCAGTTGATGTAGTCTACTAAAGCTTATGACTTTCTGAACAGGCTAGTCTTTAAAGTGCCACCTTGCCCTATCTTCTGCCTGACTTCATATTAACATGGCTGACTACCTCTCTCTTTTCTTAATCCTAATGTGGTGTATACACATGGCAGGCAAGGTTCTTTGGGTACATGTGATATCTTTTATTATACCAATTAAATAGTTGGGAGAAAGTTTTTTGCAAGCTTTTGGGCTCAAACACCCTTCATCACATCAGGCATAGGGAGACTGCTGGTGTTATGCATTCTCCAAGGTAGAAAAGAAGTTAATTTACAATATTCAGGTCTGTGAAAATACAAATGAGTGGAAGTTTGGAAGACAAAGGGTTGAGATGGGAGTGGTGTGGGAGGGCAGTATGTGAAGGAATACAAGTGGTCAACTCGAGGCAAGTTACCTGTGATAACCAGATGTCAGGCAAGTTGTATATCTACACATGTAGTTTAAGCTGATTAGTTAGCTGAGAGCATTTTATTTTTAGTTTCAAGAGCTCATCAACAGTGTTTAGTATTTTTACGAAGAAAAAGTTAATGAGTTGGACATATGGTTCAAGATAGTTGTGCTTATAATTATTGTCTAGTGTCACTGTCAAATCTTGGGGGGGGGGGAGTGTTCACTTAACTCTCCCCATCCATAGCCCATTTCTTTTACCAGTGATGCCAGTCTTGACCCCTTTCTTACAATCATCTTTAAATCTTTATATACACCAGTTAATGAACACATCTAGGGTCAGAGGTGGATGGGCAGGTGCAAGGACCCAGCTGCTGCTACCATCACTTCTTCCCTCTGTGACACAGGGAAAGTTCCTACGGCTGAAGGCCCACATCTGTGGGCCAGATCCAATGGTTCCACAGCATGGATCTGGCCCATGGGTGGTAGGTTACAGCCCTTGTCTACGCTGACCACTGTATATGGCTTTTTTAAATTAATCTCTTGTTGCTTCTTCTGCAGCAACTACCAAAAAAAGAAAAAAATGGGATCAGAAATGTGTGTTTTATGTTGCTTGTTCATTTTTAAAAGTATATGTATCCTTCTCTCCCTAATATCCTGTATTGCACTTACCTTATTAGATAGTAAGCTCCTTAAGGAAGATCTATGCCTTTCTGTGTGTTAGTTTAACAGCTTTCATAATCAAATCATAATAATGACTGGGGATTTTTGGAACTGTTGCAATATAACTCATAAAAGGAAATCATGACTTTTATCATAAGAGGTAGAAAGTCATTTTAGATTTAAAAACAAAGGCAGCACTCCATTTCACCCTGACCATGGAACTCAAAACCCCATAATCTCCCAGTGTTAGTGTTAGTAACTTGCCAGGCTCTCTGGTTTGAAAATGGTTATAATGTACAATTTCATTTGTTTTAGCTTGTATTTTGAAGGATACTAAAAACAGCTGCTTATCTAATTAGCACATTTAGTGGTTTTCTTTTCTTGTCTGAAGGGTTAAAATCTCAACCTTTTAATTAACACACAAACAAGAGATAGTTTTCTATAGAAAATAATGTAGGATGTATAACTCACTAGTATGAGCAATTGCCCATAGGAATTTAAAGCAATAAAAAAATCATACATTAGTGTACTAATTTGAATATTATATTGTAAGACTCAGTAGTAGTTTATTATATGACATATGGCAGAACATGATATGAGATTCCATTATGAATTACTACTGACATGTCATGAAACCATGTAAAACCTATAAACATAATATAAAATGAAAAATTTAAACTATGAAATAAAAAAAATTTGAAAGCAATTTTTTCTAAACAAAATGTTCTTAAATACAATATTTTTGCCCCCCAAAATTGGGTAGAATATTTTTTGAAAGTCAGTATGATTTTACAGATAATTTTCTTTAATAGGAACAGCCTTTTTCTAATGGCAAATTGTTTTAATAACATTTTTCTAGATAGTTTTACATGAATTTAGAGACAAGCTATTAAGCCAGAATAAATTTTAAACTAACTGTTGGTGATTTTACATATGAATTGTATGGTCATGGCAAGACAAGGTAGGTGAGGATGCAGCTTAGTTTTGTCCAAAAATTTCCCTAACATTTAGCAGCTCCATTGAGACTGTTATTAGAATTGCATGTTTGAATCTGTTCTTGCTGTGATCAAAGCTCTGGAACTTGTTTCCCTTTTCCCTGTGTAGTATTGATTTTCAAACTCTCCCTTCCTCTGTCATCCTTTTCCTTATCTTCTCATTCTCCAAAGCTTTCTTCACAGAAAACAACCCAGTTCTTGTCTTTCATTTTCAAACATATCCTCATTATGTTTGCACTCTCTCTCTGCAATCACATCACCCTTTTCTTTCTTTGCTCACTTCAAAATTCACCAAGAGCATAATGTGCAAGTGTTAATCTCAAGCTCTGATCCTCCGATAATATCACTGATCCACTCCAGTCTGTTTTCTTCCTTCTCTCTTCCCTGGAGCTGTTCTTACCAAGGTCTCCAAAAGCATCTTTGTGGATAGATGGATGTCTTAGTGTTTCTTTCATTCACCTTCTCCTTGAACTCTCTTTGCTTTTGATGTCCTCTCTGACCCTTCATCCCTCAATCCTCTCTTCATACCTCTAGCTTTCAGGTGCAGGAACTGCAGCAAGCACAGCTGAGCAGTGTCATGGAGTACATGGTGTTCTGGGAATCATAGTTCTCGAGTGGTGGTGGAGTTTGTTGTCAGGGGAGAAGAAAGGGAAGATTTTCACTTTTTATTTTTGCTGTTGAAGCCCATGTCTAGAGAGCAAAAAAAACCAGCAAAAAAAAAAAGAGCATATTTCTTATTTCTCACAGTTTAAAATGGAGTTAATTCTTCCCCCAGCAGGAGTAAACTCTACAGCCAGTCTTCAAAAATATGATTCCTAGACTGCCTTGTGCTGTATGATGTATATTGCCTGCACTGGTGCTTCCTACAGCCAGAAAGTGAAGGCAGAGCAGGGAACAGCAGGCTGAGGTGTCCCCTTCCCTCCGTTCTGGCTGGCACCTGCTTTCCTAGGCAGCACCTAGGGCGTGTACACCAGTTGCCCACCCCATGTTGCATTACTGGATTACTCTCTTTCTTTTATGCACTGTTCACAGTTATCCCTCAAGATTCAGTCCTTGGTCATCTCTTGTTTTTATTCTACATTTTTTTCTTCCAGGTGATTGAATACAAAACATCAAGAGGAAGGATAAATCTGCAAGTCATCTTTACACCAATTTATTTTTTTCTGTCCCATCCTTTTTCCCATCCAGCCAATCCCTTACTTCAGCCTCATTCTGAAAGAGGTGATAATATTCCCCTAATTTAGAGTGGTGTTGTGAGGCTTAATTAATTTGTAAAGTACTCTGAATGTCTCAGCTAAAAGTCAGTGTATCAACGTAGGACATTATTAAAAGATCACAAATACAAGGAGCAGAATATCTCAACTGCCATCTACTGTGAGGCTCTGAAAGCTTTAAGGAGTTTTCTTTTATTAGGAGACATAATCTTATCACAGAGATTTTAGAACTCTATTCATGGATAGCTTAGCCAATGAAATTATATTTCCTGTGGACTCAGTCTCTCTTATTAGAAGTCTATTGGACCATTCTGCTTGCATGTTCATTGTTGGTTTTATTTGTTTAAACGTCCTTACATTATATTTTAATCTAATAATTTAAAATATTGACAAGAAATTATTTAGTATTTTGGATTTTGTATCATTTTGCTAGTGTGTGGTTGAATGGTGGTTTAATTTATTATTGCTCTGGACATTTTTGTACTCTAATGGGTAAATATACTGGGAAGTAGTCTTAGTTTTCTGACTCAACTGCACAGTTACGTCTATGCATATCCATTGTATTGGTAGTGAAAAGAAGTTCAGGCAAGAAAATTAAAGGGGGTTATAAAATAATTATATTTAATACTTCTTCAGATAACTGTCTTGAGTAGGGGTTTTGTTTTGATTTATTTTAATCTGCTTATGAATTCCTGATTGCAGTATTTTTAGTAAGTCAAATTTGTATCACTATTCAGAAATCATAATTTGACTGTAAGACCTACATATATTTTTATGGTCTTTCCTCTCATATTTTTAAGGTGAATATGTTCAGTGGTCATTTTTGCACTAGTCTGAGTTATACTGTAATATACATTTCTGTCTATATGAAGTTCTGTCATGGATTGTAATATTCTACTACTGCCATCCTATAATCTTCAAGCAATTCTGAATGTACCCTATATCCTGATCCTCACTTCTGCTATTCTGGGTGTCCACCAGTATGCAACTCTGCCAACATTCCTGACATGTAACCTCATTCCTGACATGCATTGTCATTTTTTGTTTCATTAATAGTACCTCAGATAGTTTAGCTGATGCATTTCAATGCTAACCTGTGTAATATTCTTGCTGTTAGAATCCTGTTTTTTGGTGGGGAGGTGTTCTTTCTTTGTTTGTTTTTTTAACACAGGTTGCCAGCTACACTGAGTTCTTCCAGACATTATAGTCTGAATGACTCAGAGCTGTAAAGTATGCACCCAGCGCCAGTTTCCCGTATGGAAGAATTCACATGAAAGGCTTAGGTTTGGGCTCTTTTCTCTCAAATGATAATTTTGTGAAATGCTTCAGTGGGCACTAGGATGAGACCGCTCCAGTCATTTTTCATTTGCTTTTGTAGGCTGTTGCAAACCCAAGTCATAGCACAAGATGTTAACCATTCCAGGTTGCTCAACAGTGTTGTGGTGTCTTCTATGGAAAAACAAGTTTTAAAATCATTTCCATACGTTAGTTTCTCACATTTTTATATTAAATTTATGTTCCAATATTCATGAATAGTAAAATAAAAAAATCAGATCAAAGGCTGTTTCATACTTGTAGATATATCTGATGCCACTGTGAGTCCAAAGAAACAAAGTCTAAGCTTTCTTACTGAATAGATATGAACCACCAAGTTCATCACTAGAGAATGCTAAAGAAATCAAAGGGCACATCTACACGTTCATTAATGTGCCATAATTACAGGTACTAAACTGAATGCACCATAATTGGTGCTACTGCACAGTAGTGCAAGTGCACATTTTTTGGGTTACATTAATATGCAGTAGACTCATTCTGTTACACATTTGCACATTAGCACAGTTTTTTCCAGCCATGCTAATGTGCAGTACAATGAGTCTGCTGTGCATATAGTATCTCATGCAGACGCACTCAAAGATCATAATTTTTAAAAAAGATCTTGAAGTGTTAAGGAACTAAATGAGCAGATGAAGTACAGGTAGCATGTTTAAATTAGATGTCAAATGTTGTGGCATATGGATGTACTGTAGATAAGCTGAAAATTTGGTCTCTAAAAGGTCCTGAATTAAATAAGTTTAGAAAATGGGAATCATAACAATATATAATTAAAAGTTGACCCTTAATCCTTAATTCAGAGCTCCTGGATCAAAAAATCAAGGATAATGTAATGACCCAAAATTTTTCTTTAAGTAAGGTAAGAATCCTACGTTAAGAAAAATATTAAACCTATTTTTATCTATTTTTGAATAGTAGTATATTTTATAAAACTCTGTAATGCAGATTTCAGTTAGAATCAGTTCCTCAGTGTTTTTTCCCCTCCAAATTAGAGGTATTAAACATTATTTTAAAAATCAAATTTGTGATTTCTAATTAAGAGTTCAGCACATTCATGGTGCTAAAAACATACCTTTGACTGGAAAAAAATCACTGAAAACAGGATCCATCCTGGGAAAAATACTAAATTCCAAATAGAATCCTAAAGTGCTCTTTTAAAATTTCTACTAAAACATATTTTTTATTGTATGCATTGGTAAGCTTGTGTCCCCATATCCTCTATGAGCATATTTGGTTTTAAATCACAATATAAATACCCAAAACTTTTTTTTTTTTTTTTTTTACCCCCTCAGGTGTGCTCTGAGCCCCGTGATTCAAAATACTTACTGCTTTATATTTTCTCTGGGTATGTACACTGAGTTTTTCCTGAAAGAGTTGTTGCTGTCCCAGGAGAAACCATGACTGTACAGAAGTTTGGGATTTTTCTCCCAGAGCAAAAATGGCTACTCTAAGAGAAAAATAACTTGGGAATAATCAGGGTTAAGTCACTCCCAGAAGAGTCTCCTGAGAGATTTGAATGTCTGAACATGTTCTCTTCTGAGAGAAGCCATAGCACAGTCCTATATCATCCCAGGGTGCTTTGCTCCTTCACCTCCAGGGAGACAGTGTGTCTGGACTCTGGTGCTGCAGATGAGCAGGGAGCAGAACATACCTGCTTCGCAATCACACACTGTACTGCAGGGAGCCACAGGCTGACTCTGAGCAGTCTGGGTCAGCCAATCAAGGCTGTCCTGTGCAGTGCTGCCATCTATCTCTGTGCAGACTGAGGGAGTTTACTTAGCACTTGAATGTCTGTTCAGGCATCTCCAGATAAATTTTTCTATCAAGAAAACAAATCTGGGAGAATTTTTCTAGATCATTAGAACATGTGTATGCAGCCTCTGTTAGAGCACGCCATTGCTGCCTCTGGGTAGATCCTCATTGGGTATTTCTCATGGAGCTTTCATAATAGATCTTTTGTCAGATATTTTTTTCACTGATGAAATTTGATTTTAGCACATAGCCGCATCTACATGAGTGGTGGACTGCACAGTTACTGTGCAGTACTGTCCCCGCACAATTTTTTCTGATGCTACAGTGCAGCAGCGTTGCATCACAGTTAGTGCCTGGCAACGCTACTGTGCAGTAACAATAAGCTGTGGCACAGTAGCTTGTTGCTACTGCATGGTAGTGTTTCGTGTAGGTGCACCCTGTGTCTGCAAAAGAATTGCTGTTTTTTAGTTTCTAATTACAACTACAGAAGAGTCCATCACAGAAGAGTACATGTTTTTGATAAAAGTACTGCATCCAGTTCTGTGCTCCGCAATTCAAGAAGGTTGTTGAGAAGTTTGAGAGGAGAGCCACGCACGTGATCAGAGGGGAAGAGAATAGGCCCTATGAAGAGAGGCTGAGAGCCATGGGACTCTTCAGCCTGGAAAAGCACAGGCTCAGGGGGGACCTGGTGGCTACCTTTAAGTACACAAGGGGTGTTCATCAGGATCTGGGAGAACGTCTATTCACCAGAGCACCCCAAGGAAAAACAAGGTCCGATAGTCATAAACTCCTGCAAGACCATTTTAGGCTAGACATAAGAAAAATTTTCTTTACTGTCCGAGCCCCCAAGACCTGCAATAGATTCTCTCCAGAGGTGGTGTGGGCACCTACTTGGACTTATTCAAGAAACACTTGGATGCTTATCTTGCTGGGATCTTTTGACTCTAGCTGACTTCCTGCCCCTGGACAGGGGGCTGGACTTGATGATCTTTGAGGCCCCTTCCAGCCCTAACTTCTATTAAATCTATGAAATAAGTGCCCTCATGGTGGGTCAGTCACTTGAATACTATCAAAAAGATGATACGTTACTGTTACATCCTTAATGCCAGTACAGGAACACTCAGCAGAACTCCCTGTGGGTCCATATAGAGTGAGCATGAACCTGGATCATCCTTCCATGACACAATTAGCACTATATTGTGTCGCTGCCAGACTGCTATGCTGGCTCTTATTTGCTCCAGTGTTTGAGTGATTACTGGAGAGCCTATAGCTGGTTATTTATTGCTCTGTTGTATCCTACATTCTTTCACTTACCTGACAAGAAAATACCAAAAAGCATAATATGAGGCTTGATACACACATGCATCTACCTGTAGGGAGCCAAGTCCCAGTGAAGGATTTCCTGTGAAGATAACAGAATCAGAGAATGAGAAGGAACTATCTGACATCAGCTTAAATGAGAATGGGGAACAGATAGCCCAAGAAAAACAGTTTCTAACTTTGAGTAACACAATTACTCCAAATTCATGCTTATATGGACTTCACCGTCATGTCTTCTGAAAAAATCAGCTTCAGTTCATTCACAAGCTCATACTAGGTTATCAGAGTGCATCCTTTTTGGCCTTCAAATGGGAGTCAGGATTCCAGTCACCATTTTTAAGTCAATAATGGAACTCCTGCTGCATTCAAGATAGCCAGGATTGATTGGTTTATTACTCCTGTGTCCAGGTTACAAAACACCTGGACACAGGAGTAGGGATTGATATCATTTACTTAGACTTCAGGAAGGCCTTCAATATGGTATTCCACCCCGTACTGGTGAACAAGTTAAGAGGCTGTGACTTCAATGATTACACAGTCCGGTGGGTGGCAGATTGGCTAGAGGGTCGGACCCAGAGAGTGGTAGTGGATGGGTCAGTATCGACCTGGAAGTGAGTGGGTAGTGGGGTTCCGCAGGGCTTAGTCCTTGAACCGATACTCTTCAATGTCTTCATCAGTGACTCGGACGAGGGAGCGAAGTGTACTCTGTCCAAGTTTGCGGATGATACAAAACTGTGGGGAGAAGTGGACACACCGGAGGGCAGGGAACAACTGTAGGCAGAACTGGACAGGTTGGACAAATGGGCAGAAACCAATAGAATGCAGTTTAACAGGGAGAAATGGGAGGAAAAATGTCCAGCACACCTACTGCCTAGGAAATTACCTGCTCGGTAGCACGGAAGCGGAAAGGGATTTTAGAGTCCTAGTGGACTCCAAGATGAACGTGAGTTGTCAGTGTGACTAAGTCATCAGAAAAGCTAACTGCACTTTATCATGCATCAGCAGATGCATGACAAACAGAACCAAGGAGGTGATACTTACCCTCTATCGGGCGCTGGTCAGACTGCAGCTGGAGTACTGCGTGCAGTTTTGGGCGCCACACTTCAAGAGGGATGTGGATAACCTGGAGAGGGTCCAGAGAAGGGCCACTCATATGGTTAAGGGCTTGCAGGTGCTCTCCCCTACCCTGGGATCTTCAGGAGGAGGTTGGATGGGCATCTGGCTGGGGTCATCTGAACCCAGCACTCTTTCCTGTCTATGCAGGGGGTCAGACTTGATGATCTATTGAGGTCCCTTCCGACCCTAACATCTATGAATCTATATGTATATAAATTATACATAAGTATTATTCTTATAAAAATAATACATCCTCCCTCACCAGATGACTAAACATTATTAGCTGCATATCATTAATAGGGAAAATGAGGTAGAGAAGTTGTGAGATCCTAAAGCCAGGAAGGAAGTGTGTGAAGGAGTTAGGAATACAGCTCAAGTTGTTGGCTCCTGTCTCTGACTTCATTTTGCTAGATCAGGCTGCATCAGAGCTCATATCACTAGAGTTTTCCTTTAAATGCTGAATGTTCATTTTATGAAATAATTCTGTACTAAATGGCTGGGTGCTCTGTTTCTGGATATTAGACCTTTCATTTCCTAATTAGGTTTGCTTGTCCAGAGTTCAGGTTACAGTGATGCCTGCAGTTTTCTCTCTGGCTTACCACATCTCCTATTAGCACATTAGAACTGGCTTTAGATTTCTCACACTTTAATAGTATTCAATGAAAGCTGTTTATGTGCAGTCCCAAAATGAATTTGTTTTTTCCAGTGCTCCTCCTTTATTGCACGTTAACATTTAATTACCAAAACGATCACATTACCTCAGCACTGAAAGAGAGAAGAGCTAAGGGACCTTATAAATATAAAATTAGATACACAATCAACCTTTAATGTGGTCATAATAGTGTTACCTAGATATTATTATAACTCTTATCATAAGCTATGGTCTGATTGATTTTGAAGTGTTTATACCCAGAGTGTCTGGCATAACTTGTTTTTTGCAAGTGTGCTAAAGTCAGATGTCCAAACTAAAGACAACTACTCCTAACAAGCTCTGTTTGGGACTTTTTGTGCTTAAATGCTCTTCCTTTAGAATGGGAACTGAGATAGAATCTAAGTTGAATTGAAACCAAAAAAAGCAAATTTAAAAGCCAACATTAATCACCTATAAATGTTTTCATGGATCCAATGAACATCTTTCAGTGGGAGCTGTTTTTCAGAGCAGTACCTGAATTTCTCTTATAAATCTGAAAAGGATGGGTGCAAAAACAGCAGAATATCAAGCAATCAAAATGTAGATTTATTTTTAACCATTTCAGTTTTTTTAGTATTGGTTTAGATTAGGCAAAGGTTAGATAGAGGCTGTTAGAGACAGTATTGTACAGGGAGCAGCAAAGGAAGATGTCCTGCCTACAGCAACATTTGAAGCTTTAAGGAAAACACTTGTTTATTTCTATTAGTACCACAGTGCTGTAAATGATTTTTAGTGGCATCCACTCTGGAACATTCTCTGATTTTGGGGTTTTTTTAATTATTTCATTTTTGTTGTTAACATCTGTTATTGTAGATGCCATCTTGTGTTGCATCTTGTAGTATGATGTCTCAGTGGCAACGTTTCATCATGGACATCTGTTTGGATATTTATATACAGTACAATATGGGAGCATTTAGCAAGTTATTCCTACTATAACTTTTGGGTTGCTGTTAAAAAACCATAAAGTCAGATTTCCATAGTATACAATGGGAGGTTGGGATGTGTGACAAAACACCACTGACAAAATGTCCTGCTGTGGATCAGGATTGGGGTGGTGAGGTATCTAGCAAGGTCCAGGAAATATGCAGGAAGCAAAGATGGGTTTTGAGGAGTTTTGTTTTGCTTTTTAAGTCTTTTAGTTCTTTGATTGGACTAACATCCCAATTGATGGGCTACCAGCTGCAGGAGTGCCCCATGCACCCCCAAGGTGGGGAAATTGCGATCCCTCTGCCCCAGGGATGTATGTAACACATGGAGCCAGAGGATCACTGCAGAAGTGATCCCCCTGCCCATGGATTTCCTGCACCCCAGGAGCGGGGAGAGTGCCACTGTGGTGATCTTCTGGCCCCAAGGGTTTCTTGCACCCCCATGGTGGGAGGGATTACCCCTGTGGAGATCCTCTGGCCCCAGGGTGTTCCTGCACCCCTAGGGTGGAGGGGATTTCTGGGGGTTTCCTACATCCCCAGGGTGGCAAGATCACCCCTTCAGCAATCCTCCCACTCTGGGGTTTTCCCACACCCCTGGGATGGGGATATTGCCCTGCAGTGATCCTTTGACCCTGGGAGTTTGCTGGAAGGCATGCTATGGGGACCCAGCACCCTCACCTGTGAGAGTCTGGGCCCTAGCATGTCCGGGGTGCTACTGGGGCCCAGAGTACCAAGCTGCTGGATCTGAAAGTCCCCAAGAGTCACAGGACTCAGAGTCCCAAGTGAGTAAGGTGCATCCCTGCAGCAGGAAGCCCTCTTAGCTGACAGGGCTCCCAGCCACAGGGGAGACCCTGCTTCAGGTGCAAATTAAAGCTTGATAGCAACCAGCTATAAACTTAATACACATGTTTTAGGTCTAACTTTATAGATCGCTATTTTTCACGTGTAGCTGGTCTCAAGGTAATTGTGCAATTAACCAGTTAATTGTGCCGTACCTATAACATGTAAAGGGGGCCTAAGGGGAAGATCACTGGAACTATTTGAAGAAAATAGGTATTGAGGTGAACATTTGACTATGGGGTTGGAAAAATATGCTTGTTTTTGTTTTCCTAATGTCATCATTTTTGTACTTCCTAATGTCAGCTGGGACCAGAATCAAAAAGTGGTTGAATATTTCATGGACTAATTTTTTCCCATGCTTTGGAAGTTGGATGCCTCTTGTCTGCTAACCTTTGTGTATAGCTTTGCAGAGAAAATAATTGTTTTTATCTCAATTTTCTTAATACTTATTAGAACTACTTGGGAATTTTACTGTCAAAGTCCTTTTTTTTTTTTTTAACAACAAATGTGGCTTCTGAAAAACTGAAATTTCTTCCATGAAAAATGTTTACATTGCTGACATTTTAAAATTGTCTATCAGGAAAATTGGGGGAAAAGACATTGCAAGACCGGAATGAACATATTTTAGGTTTTAAACTAAATAAAAAATGTTTTTAGGTCGGTTTGACATTTATTAGTTTCCACTTAAGTTGATTCAGTATTTCATTGGAGTTGTAGTACACATGTTTTCTGCCTTCATTCTCCTCTAGTGATCAACTACTTCGGTAGCTTTCATTTCCCATGATGCATTAGATTCCCTTTGGAGTACTTTACAGTGATGCATGATGGGAGCTAGAGTCCAGCTAGGGCTCCCTGTTCGTAGATTATAATGAGGAAACAAGGGACCATAGCTACAACTCTCAGGAGACAGCTCAGGGGGACAAAAATTTAATGTTGAACAAAGCTGAAATTAATAAAATTATATTCAGTTCAGTTAACCTAAATGAAATGTTTTGATTTTAGAATATTCATGTCCCATTTCTATTAATAATGTCAAAACAAAACTGTTCAGCACTTCCAATTCCAAATGTATAATATATTCTGTTGCTGAAAAGTGTGTGTGTATGTATATATAATATAAATAATTTGTTGTGATTCATGGCAAAACTACATTTTGAAATATATATATTTACCTGGGATGGAAATTCTTCTTTTTCATTTGGAATTGGAAGTGCTACCATTATTTATTATACTGTAATACTCTACTATTATTTTATTCATATGGACCTACCTACATCATGGCAGAAATGTGCTGAGTAGTAGCTCCTTTAACCTTTCTCTTGTCGTTCCATGTACCCTCCCGGCTCGTGATTGGTGGAGGGGCCCCAGCAGCCCTGCCACTTGCTGCTGATAAACTGAGAGGCAAAAACAGCTGTTTTAAATATGCTGCAGTTTTTGCCTTCCAGCCAGTCAGTATGGAGTGGGGAGGGATGGGGTAAAAAGACCAAAATTAAAGGAGCCATTGCATGTGCACTTATGCTGCAATTTAGGTAGGTCCCTATTTATTCATTATATTTTGTATAACTTCAGCAAATGAAGTTTAATTGCCATGGTCAATTACAGTTCTGAAGAATAAACATAGATATCACTGGGTTCAATAAATACAGGTATACTATGAATGAGAAACTAATAAGAAGCTTTATTTGTGGAACAGTAGGCAACCTCTGCAGATCCTTTGTCTGTCCCTTAACTAGCTTAACTGAGGGACTGTTTCCCAACCCCCAACTTCTGTAACCAAAGTAAAGGAGTGTCCCCAAATTACAACCTCTATCACCACAGAGAGACTGTACTGGGAAATCCAAGGGGGAATACAAATATGTAGTCAGGGATATGTATGAGAACACAGTTAGTTTGAGAAACTAGAATCAAATAAATGATATTGCTGAATTTGAATCATGATTCCAAATACTTGCTCCTAAATTTTGGGCTGGGTAGGTGATATGAAGATGCAAATTCTAATTTATTGATTAGGGATTTATCCATATTGTAAGGGTTGGGGGTGTACCACGTGCCGTGGGACCCCGAACCCCGGATGTCCCCTGGAGAGGAGGGGTACTCAGTGGACCGTCCCGCTTCGCCGCTCTCGCCTGCCACGACTTGATGGAAAATATGGGGTTCACCCGTGCCGGGAAGCTGGCGGTCCACGTGGGGTACGGTACCTCCAAAGTCCAGGGGTCCTGAGGGCTCCTCCTCCCCTACACCCTCGCCCGGTCCTCCGGGTTGAGCCTCCGTGAGGGGCTCTCTTGGTAGAGTCCCAGTCCGGTGGGAAAGGGGGGGCCTTCCCCGGCCGGACCCTCACTGGTGTTCCCGCGGCACCTAGTCCCCCTGGCGCCGCTGGCTCCTAAGGTCTGGGGTTATCCCAACCCCCGTACGTATGTCTCCCGCCAAGCGGGGTTTCCACGGCCGGCCTTCCCCGCCCACGGGTCGTCCTGCGCGACCACGTGTCCCGAAGTCTCTGCAGAAGGGTTCCCCCGTCGGTGGCCCCCTTCCCGGTTGCCCCCGGGGTCCGCGTTACCTTCCGGTCCTCGCGGCCTCCTGCCGTTGCTGTCTCCGCAGTTTCCTGCGCCACTGGTCCCTCTAGGGTCGTGTGGGGCTTCGCCGCCCTCCGGGACGCCGCCGCTGCCTCTTGCCGCGCGGCTCTCGGCTCCGTCTCCGCCGGCTGCTCTGCGGTCGGCCTCTGCTGCGGGGCTCCCGACTCCGCCTCCGCCGGCTGCTCCGCTGCCGGCCCCTGCCGCGATGCTCCCGGCTCCGCCGGTATCGGCCGCGCCGCCGCCGGCCCCCGCCGCGAGGCTCCCGGCTCCGCCGCTCCCTGACTCACCGTCCGCGGGTCCGCGGCTCCTGGCTCCGCTGCCACCGGCTCCCGCCGCGTGTCTCCCGGCCTCACCGCACGTGGCTCCGCCGCTCCTGGAGTGGGCTCCGGGTGGAGCCTCCGTCCTTCTCTGCGGGTAAGCGTCTCCTTTTTATCTTCCCGCGCCGGTCCCGCGCCGGCGCGGTTCAGGTTCCGGCACACCTTAAGTTCCCCGCCGGGTTTCCGGGTCCTGGCCCGGAAACGGGGCGGATTTCCAGGGTTCTTCCCTCGGGCCGGGCCCCGCAGGGTCCTGGCCCCCTCACACATATAAAGGGCTGCTTAAAGCTATGAATCCAAATATCCTTGTATTTCAGAGTTATTTGAAATTGCAACATGATTCCATATCTGAACAAACCTGTTACTAATTCGTACAAAGTTTTATGCATATGAACTTTTAGCTACTTGTTCAAACAAAAATATTTTGAGATCTGTTCATTTGAAACTCCATTCAAATTCCCTTGTTCCACTGCACTGGCAGGTAGGCTGCAGGTTCTGAGGCATGGCAGTGTTGTTAGCATATTGATTTTTTTGCAGTTAGTTCAATAATTAGCCACTCTTGGGATGTCTTTCTCTCCTCAAATGCTTGTCAACATTATTTGTATTGTTTATTAATTAACTTATCTGAATGATTGAAGTCTGAAGAGTTGTTACTGCAGCAGATGTGTAGATTTTGGATCAGACACCAAAAAAGAAGTCAAGCTTAATTCCTATTTTATTGTACGCTTAAATAGCAATGGATATAACAGGGCACATGCTCTCAGTTATGATGAGTTTTACATGTCATTATTCTTTTTGTTTATTTGTGAACTTATTTCAAGTTTTCCAATCATTCTCTGGTGTTACATAATTTTTGCTTTATGGTTTAAAATGTATCTTGTCTCAGTTTTCGCCCCTGTTCTTTCTAGCTGAAAAGAAATGCTACCCACTTACTTTTTCTTTTTAGCTTATCTGGACAGCAAACCTAGAGAGGTCAATTTAATCTTTCAGTTCTCTTGCATAATACTGTTTTGATGCAGTTTCCAACATTACAGAAATATGTCTAAAATTCCAGCAGACCAAAACTAATTTTATTTTTTTAATCATAAAATCATAGAGAAGTAGGGCTGGAAGAGACCTCCAGAGGTCATCTAGTCCAAACCCCTGCCTAAGGCAGGATTATCCCTGTGCAAACCATCCCATGCAAACCATAATCTAAACTCTACATAAGACTACTGCTGACCTTGACACAACGCAGACCTAACACTCTAACTTGCCATAGGAAACATAGGAGCCAATGTCCTGCTTCTATGAAATGTTGTTAATATATGCTCAAGACATCCCGGGTAGAGGGCCACATCCCCCACTACAGAGAAAGACAGTAACCCCCACACTCCATACTAATCTGACCATGGGGTAAAATTCCTTTTCTGACCTCACATATGGCAATTGGTCTGATTTGAGTGGAGGGGCAAGACCCTCTATCTAGCCAGGAACCTCTGGCTTTGGTCCAAGGAGGAGCATTGGCACACCCCAATCAAAGTCCAAAGCCTTGGCTGTAGTGGCTCTGAGGAAAGCTTAAAAACATCTTGACACGTAGCAGAAAAGGCAAGGAGGTGGATGGGGACAAACAGTAAAGCCCAGAAGCATGGGGAATACCCATAGTAGAACATAGGCATAGTTATGCTTATATCACCTCTGACCAGTGGCTGTCCAACCTCTCCTCGAACACCTCCAGTGATGGACAGTTCACAACTTCCCTAGGCAGTCTATTCCACTGCCTCATTGTTCTCACAATGAAGAAGTTTTTCCAGATATCCAATCTAAACTTACTTTGCTGCAACTTCAAGCCATTGGTCCATGTCCTCCTTGCTGCAAGAGGCAAAAGATGCTTTCCTTCTAGTTTATGGCAGCCCTTCATGTATTTGAAGACTGCTGTCATGTCCCTTGTTAAACTCCTTTTCTGCAAGCTATACATGCCTAGCTCCTTCAGCCTGTCCTCATGTGACTTGCTGCCCAAGCCCTTGATCATCTCTGTTGCCCATCTCTGGACCCTCTTTAACTTCGCCATGTCCTTTTTAAAATGTGGAGTCCAGAATAGGACATAGTACTCCAGAGGAGACCTAACCTGTGCCAAGTAGAGAGGAACTATCTCCTTCCTTGTTTTGTACCTAATGCTTCTATTGATGCATCCCAAAACCTCATTCGCCTTTTGTGCAGATGCATCATACTGCAGACTCGTATTGAGTCTGTTGTTTATCAAGACTCCCAAGTCCTTTTTGATTGTTATGCTCATGATGGCAGCACTATGTGCTTTTTATAAAAACTTGTATGCAAAACTAGCATTTGAATACTAGAACTATTAGATAATGTCCCTTTACAAATAAATACTTTTTAAAACACAGGAAGGTTCCTGCCTTCCCAAATATATATATATATAAAGGAAAAAATGGCCCTACCAAGAAACTCTTTTAATCAGAAGACAAATAAATCCACTTAATTATTTGCTTATGATCTGTAAAGTTTAGACTTAATTCAGATATTTTGCATGTGGGAACAGTTTTTCAGTATACTCCAAAACAAGATCCTCCTTTAACATTACAGTGTGGCCTGTGTTCAGAGTGAGCAGAACCTGTTTGGGGTTTTTTGCTTATTTATTTGATTTATATGCTGCCCTTTCTGACAAAGGCTCATGGCAGCTTATAGTAAGAAAACAGAATAACTTAAAAACAGGAGAGGAGCAAGAGAATAAGAACTATTTAAAAGGCAACTAGAAGCTGAAGATAAAACAAAAATTCCCTAAACAACATCTCATCCTAACTTTGTTTGGTAAATGCTTACCCAGATAGGTCTTACAGTGCTTCCATCATGTCCAGGCTTCAGCTCAGGCTCAGCCAGGCCTCAAGAGCAAGTGAGTTCCAGCAAAGAATGACCTCCTGTGCGTTGTCACTAAGCAAAGTTGGCAAACTGATGGTCCTAGTAGGAGGTTGCTTTAGGCTGACCTCAGGGGTTATGCTGGGACATAAGGGAAACCTATGGTTCCTTACGTCCTTGTTGAGGGTTGAACTCCACCTCCTTGTTGTTTTAATCAGAAGTAAAATCTGAGTTAATTGCCCATCTTCTGCATTCAAAAAAAAACTAAATTCTGTCTGAAACAGAAGCATATCTGCCAAGATAGACAAAATGAAGTAGATAGCAAGGTAGATTTTTCATAGATTGTTAGGGTCTGGAAGGGACCTTGTAGATCATCAGGTCCAGTCCTGCTGCACTAGGCAGGAAAAAGCAACTGGGGTCAAGTGACCCCAGCGAGGTGACCATCCAATCTCCTTTTGAAAATTTCCAGGGTAGGTGACTGCACCACCACTGGAGGGAGTTTATTCCACAGTCTGAACACCCTGACTGTGAAGGAGTTTTTCCTGGAATTGAGCCTGAAGCGGCCTTCCAGGAGTTTGTATCCATTGCTCCTGGTCTTCCCCAGGGGTGCCCTGGCAAACAGCAGTTCACTGAGTTCTTGATGTACTCCCCTGATATAGTGGTAAGCTGCTACCAAGTCCCCTCTCAGCCTTCTCTTCTGTAGGCTGAAGAAGCCCAAGTCCCTTAGCCTCTCCTTGTATGGCTTGTCTTGCAAGTCCCCGACCATATGGGTGGCTCTTTTCTGGACCCTCTCAAGTTTGTCCATGTCCTTGTTGAAGTGCAGTGCCCAGAACTGGATGCAGTGCTCCAGATGTGGTCTCACCAGTGCAGAGTACTGTGGGAGCATCACTTGCTTAGTTTGGTATGAGATGCAATGGTTAATACATGCCAACATATTGTTTGCCCTGCTAGCTACAGCATCACACTGACGGCTCATGTTCATGCAATGGTTGATCACTACCCCTAGGCTCCTTTTGGCTGTGGTGCAAGTTAGATTGTCACAAGCCTGTAGGTGTGTTGGGGATTGTTTGCTCCCAGATGGAACACCTTGCACTTCTGAGTGTTGAACTTCATCTGGTTCCAGTCTGCCCAACTCTCCAGCCTGTCCAGGTCCACCTGTATCTATAACCTATCTTCTGGCATGGCCACACTCCCCTATAACTTGGTATTGGCCGCAAACTTGGCCAGTGAGCTTTTCACCCCCACATCCAAGTCATTGATAAAGATGTTGAAAATCACTCATCCAAGCATGGACCCCTGAGGGACACCACAGGCCACTTCTTGCCAGGACGACTCAGATCTGTTCGTGAGAACTCTCTGGGTCCTACCATGCAGCCAGTTTTCCACCTACTGAACTGCTGAGCAATTAAGCCCACAATCTTCCAATTTTTCTGCAATGATATTGTGGAATACTAGATCAAAAGCCTTTTGGAAGTCTAGGTAAATAATGTCAACCTTCTCTCCCATGTCCAGGTGGTGAGAACCCTGTTCATAGAAGGAAATGAGATTGGTAAGACAAGACAAAAGCCATGCTGGCTGTCATTCACAATCTTACCTTTAATGAGCACATCACACATAGATACTTTAATGAGTTTTTCCAGGATTTTCCCTGGGGTGGAGGTTAGGCTGATTGGCTTATAGTTGCCCAGGTCCTCCCTCTTCCCCTTCTTGAAGATAGGCACAATGTTGGCCCTCTTCCAATCCTAAGGGATCTCCCTAATTTTCTGAAAGAGTTTTGCCAGGGTTCTGTAATGACCTCAGCCAGCTCCTTCAGCACTCTCAGGTGAAGTCCATCTGGTCCTGCTGACCTATAAATGCCTAGCTTTTCTAGTTGGTTTTGCACCAGCTCAGCATGCACAGTGGGGAGACTGTCATTCCCACCATGCCCTTTGTGATCCTTATCTCGCTTGTCTTTTCCCTCAGTCCAGTGAAATACCAAAGCAAAGTGGGCATTCAGGAGTTCAGTTTTTTCCTGAGTGTTGGTTACCAGCTGTCCCAAGGTGTTAAATAGGGGCCCGATGCTTCCATTTGTTTTTCTTCTGCTCCCTACATACCTAAAGAAGGACTTTTTATTGTCCTTGACTTTTTTGGCTAACTTAAACTCCGTCACTGCCTTAGCTCTCCTAATAATTTCCATACAAGTGCGGACCAGTGTTGTATAGTCCTCCTTGAGGACTGTCCCTAGCTCCCACTTTGTGTACGCGTCTTTTTTTCTTTTTCAAGAGGACCGCAATGTCCCTATTGAGCCAGGAGGGCTTGTCAGCTCTTCTGCTATCTTTCCTCTTCATGGTAACAGTTTTCGTTTGTGCTTTGAGGATAGTGTCCTTGAGGAACGACACTTCTTTGTGCACCCCATTTGTCTTCCATCCCTGGTCCCACATCACCTCCCCTACTAATGCCCTGAGCCTGTTGAAGTCAGCATTTTTGAAGTCTAGAACTTCAATCCTGCTAGTTGATTTGTCAACCTTGTGGCGGACAGTGAACCTGATGAGCTCATGGTCACTATCACCCAAGCTACCCTCAATGTTCAAGTCACACACCAGATCATCTCCTTTGGCCAAGACCAAGTCTCAGAGAGCAGTACCTCTGGTTGGCCCTTGCACTTCCTGAGCATTCCTCCCAGTGTATGTCTGGGTAATTGAAGTCGTCCATGACAACCAAGTCCCTTGCACGCACGGCCTCTGTCAGTTCTAGAGAGAACTCCAGATCCAGCTTCTCCCCTTGGTTGTGGCCTGTAGTAAACACCCACAGTTAGGTCTCTCTCACCTTGCCCCCCACCCCCCCCAAGTTTGACCCAGAGGGTTTCAAGCTACTTATCTTTGGAGCCAGTGTCAGGCTCTAGAGAGGTGTACTGCTCTCTCACATAGAGAGCCACCCCTCTGCCTTTTCTCCTTGCTTGGTCCCTTCTGTGCAGGGTGTAGCCCATGCAAGGAGTCCCACCATGTCTCCATGATTTCAGAACGGTCTGAGGTATTTCAATTCATTTCTCACTAATATTAATAAGATTGGGTGGCTTTGAAAATGCACTCTTAAAAGTTGGTAAAAAGAATAGCATGAGAATCTGAGTAAGCTGTTGTGCAAGCTTCACCCTACATTATCATGTCTCTACAAGCTGTTTTCCCCATGCAGATTGGTGCTGCAGTATTATAGTTGGCAGTGGTACTGCAGTGTGTTAGAGTTGTCTCCTAGCTGCTTTCTCTTCCCTTTCCCTCTGCTCTTGCATTACGAGTCCTCTTCTGAATTCTTGTCTCCTCCCTCTACTTTATTTCCCAGCTCAGACCTGTACTTTTCTCTTACTAATTTGTGTTCTGAACCCTAATTATAATTTACCAAAATGTTTTTCCATTTTCTATCCATCACACTGTAAGTCTGTAAAAGAGTGGGTGAGAAGACTTGTCAGTAAGTCACACCTCTTCAGTTTTTCGGAGTTATATTTTTAGGTTACTGACTCAGATGGACTTTCATTGTCTGAAGAGAGAAATAGCCTTCTCAGTGTATTGTGTGCCTTTCCACCCCAAGTCATTTTGTCTCTGGGACTTGAATTTAATTTGTGGGTTGATTTATGTCCTAAATTCGCTGATCAGCTTCTGTGTATGTATAGTTTTAGTCTTATGTTTTGTTTTATTGGATGATTCCCCAAAGCACTGGAAATCTCATGTTGATATAGTATAATGTGCTTGATCCAACAAACACTTGGCTAGGTGAGTAATTTTACTTGTGTGAGTAGTCATACTGAGTTACTTCCAATTTAAGTACCACATATTGGCAGGTTTGGGCTTTTGTTGTTGACATGGATCCTCCAAATATAGGTCTGGTTGCTGTATCAGAACTACTGATCAGTGTCTGGCCACTGCAGTGAAGTTGAAATTATTCTTTGATCAGTTGATCTCTTAACTGTGTGAAAGGAACTGGAAAGGGGCCAAATTATGGTGGAGTTTATGGCTGCAGGTCAGTTTCTGCTCTCATTTCAGTTTTTTTTAAAGGGATACTGTCACAATAAACATGATGGGCCAAAGCTTGCATTCATTACTCAGACAAGATTTCAGTTTCATGAGATTGTTCTTTTAATTTATTTGTCTACTCTTGCCATTACTCTGTCTATGGCAAGCACCACAAGACCATTTTAAACTACGAATATAGTTGTGATATACAAGAGCTTGGATTGGATTATTTATACCAATGATTCTGAAGCAGGGTGCCATGGTGTGTAGGGGTGCTCTATTAATAAAATACTGAGGTGTCTGTCTTGCATGCATACACTTTTTGTGGGAAGGACTACTGTTTGCCAATGTCTCCACCTTTTCATACCATTTTTTTCTAAATACAAAGGAGTATAATCATATTCAAATTTTGTCTAGGGTAGGTTTGGAAGGAATACTTCCGCTCTGAATACCGTAACTTAGGGAAAATTTGGATCCTGCTCTGAAATTTGCAACTAAACTATCTAGCATATTTATATTGCTCATTAACTTTTTGAACTACTAAAGAGACAAGCAGAGAATAAAGATCAGCTGTTGTTACACACTGTCTATATATTGACAAGTTACAGAGACCACTCTTTGAGAAGATCCTCAAGGAGCACATCTGCGATGGGCCAGCTTCAGGGATGGTGCTCAAGGGCAACCAGCACGGTTTCATTAGGGGCAGCTCATGTCAGACCAACCTGACTGCCTTTTATGATCAGGTCACAAAAGCCTTGGATGCAGGTGTCGCCATGGACGTAGTCTTTCTGGACTTCAGCAAGGCCTTTGACACCGTCTCCCACCCCACCCTCATTAAAAAAACTAGGCAACTGTGGCATTGATGCCCGCACAGTCAGATGGATTGCATATTGGCTGAAGGGTCTTACTCAGAGGGTGGTGGATGGGTCATATTCGACTCGGTGGGAAGCGGGCAGCGGAGTCCCCCAGGGCTCGGTCCTTGGGCCCGCACTGTTCAATTTCTTTAACAGCGATTTGGACGACGAGGTGAAAAGCAACCTGTTTAAATTTGCTGATGATACCAAACTTTGCGGTGCGGCGAGCAGGCTAGTAGGGAGGGAAAGACTGCAGCAAGACCTGGATAGGTTACAGGGATGGGCTAACAAAAACAGGATGCGTTTCAATACTGACAAGTGCAGGGTGCTGCACTTGGGCAGTAGTAACCAGCAGCACACTTATAAGATAGGAAACTCCCTGCTTGAGAGCACGGAGGCAGAAAGGGATCTTGGAGTCATTATTGACTCCAAGATGAACATGGGCCAACAATGCGAGGTCACGGTTGGCAGAGCTAACCGGACCTTGTCGTGCATCCACAGGTGCATCTCAAGTAGGGCCAGGGAGGTGATCCTTCCCCTCTATGTGACACTGATCAGGCCACAGCTGGAGTACTGTGTCCAGTTCCGCACGCCACAGTTCAGGAGGGATGTGGACAACACTGAGAGGGTCCAGAGGAGGGCCACCCGCATGATCTGGGGACAATAGGGCAGAACCTACTATGAGAGACTGCGGGACCTGAACCTGTTCAGTCTTCACAAGAGATGGCTGAGAGGGGACCTGGTGACTGTCTGTAAACTCACTAGGGGGAACCAGAAGGGTTTTGGAGAGACCTTGTTTCCCCTAGCGCCCCCTGGCATAACAAGGAATAACAGCCACAAGTTGTTGGAGAGTAGGTTTAGATTAGACATCCATAAGAACTACTTCACAGTTAGGGCGGCTAGGATCTGGAACCAACTTCCAAGGGAAGTGGTGCTGGCTCCTACCCTGGGGGAGGCTTGATGCCTACCTGGCTGGAGTCATTTGAGCCCAGTTTTTCTTCTGCCCAGGCAGGGGGTCAGACTTGAAGATCTACAGGGTCCCTTCTGACCCTACTTCTATGATTCTGTGATGAGAGTCTCAGATATTAAACTTTAAGGCTTTCATCTAATCAGCTTCAGGACTGTTGTTTATAAAGTTAAGCTTGTGTGCAGGATCAAGGTAGTAAACAGTGAGGAAAAGATGCCCAGTATTTTGAAATATTCACAGTTAAAAAGAAAACTGCTACAAAATAAACTATTTAATGTTACAAATATTTTATTGGCAACTTCTAGATCTTTTTTTGACCGGAATTAATGGTTCTCAAACCATATAAATTATGGTTGAAGCTGGAGCCAACAAAGGAGGACTGGAAATTGGATTTTATGGTTAAGTGATCTGATTTCCATTAGGAAATGTTATATATTTTTTTGAATGAATTTATTTTAAGGCAAAAAAACCCCAAAAAACTCTAGCACCATTGGATGCCATTCATTACTGTTGTCTCTTAGCATTAGGAAGCTGTCTTCATTTGATAGCTTCATTTTGAGAAGTGACATCCTAATTTGCACTTGCAAACTTGTTCACAGTAATTTGTGTCTACAAATTGGAACCCTAGGGCACTTTTACATGTGCTCCAGGGTTGGAGAGTGTGGCGCTTTAATTAGAGTGGCTCTAAAAACCACTTTCACTAAAGTGCTGCAGCATCTCATGTATCAGCCTCCTTGCACTTAAAAATGGTGGCAGGGGCACTTGAACTAAAGCTTGTTGAATGAGCTGCCATTTTTAAGCACAGGGATGCAGGTACAAGAGACATGGGAGGCTGCTGGAGCACAGTAATTACCATGCTCCAGCAGATTCCATTAATCAAGTCTGCTCCAATGCGTTGTAATTACAGCACGTTGGAGCAGCCTCCAAGCTTGTATACAGGCACTCTTAGTGTGAGACCAGACTGAGGCCCCTTTCAAAATCAGCTTTTATAGTAGCTTTTGCCCCAACATGTTGCTGCTATCTAAGGGCTATGTATGTCAGTCCTAATGGAAATCTGTTCCACCATGGTCAGAGTGAGTTTCATGTTACAATAATCTCTTTTTGGAAGCAATGCATTCCTCACTAGTTTCTTTTGGTACTCTACTTCATATTTCAAGTGGAATATAAAAAGTGTACCGTTGGGTTCCAGTGTCTTATAGTTAACCAGTTCAAAAAAGATACTGGCATTGTTGAAGACAGTGCTTCCCATTCATCAAGGCGAGTTAAGATCCTAGTATGCTATGAAACCTATTTAATTGTTGTCAAAAATATTATGTTGATCAAGTGATTGCTGATACAGATGCTTTCCTCCCAGTAATTCATGACAAAATGAAATATGTTTACTGTCACCATATTGTACAACTATATGTCTTTCTCTGATTGACTTAATGACTGTAAGAGCTGGGGAAATTCCCTTCCTCTAGTTGATATTTCCCTGGCACTAAATGTTTGGTAAATGTCAACCTACCTACCTATTCTCTCTTCTTCACTATATTTTTCTGTTGTTTGCCAAATGCATTAAGAAATGTTACTCACCTATTTACCTAAGAGTGCGGAGCTGGACCATTTCTCTTCTCAGAAATTCATAAATAAATAGCTTTGCTGTATGATGAAATGGTGTAAAAATCCAAGTCCCCTTGCTATGCTTCTCCCTTTGACTGTTATCTGATATATGTATTAAAGGCCTCCCTGTACTTCTGTTTTATATTTGGCATATGGAGAACCTATATTTTATCTCTGCTCTATTCCATTTACAGGTATTTTTGAATGGGTTGCACTGTAGCTACTTATAACTGAAAGCTTGTGTATGCAACAAACGTGGGGGAAACCATACATATTAATCAACACTGCTTGATTCACTGCTATCTAGTGGCTCTAACAGCATTAGTCAAACTATTATTTAGTATACTTGATCAGAGAACTGTGGCTGCCGAAAGGTAGTGCTAATATGTATGTCTGACCTCAAAATTATAATGTAAACTGCAGGGCAATGCATGTAGTATAGGCAGTTTTTAATTAAAGTCTATTCACAAACTATGTAGTTCATTATAATGAGGAAATGCTAAGTTGTCAAGTTGCCAATCATACTAAAAGGGTTTCCATCGAACAAAGGGGACTAGTTTGAAAAATACGGTTTATTGAAATTCAGTGTCTTTGAATAATTATTGCAGTAAATGTGTCTGCCATATGAAGGCATACCACGAGTGATGGAGTCATGCCCAGCAAACTGAACCTTTCTGAGTAATGGAGAATCTCCTGACTGATCAATGTGGGATGAGTACAGTTTGTTCAGAAAGAATACTTAGGGGCAAAGGGGAAATTTGCTGACATGCAGTGAGATAGATCAACTAGAGGTGTGTGTAAACACTATGATATGGTTTTATTCAAATATAAAGTATTCCTACAGTCTGCAAACCAAGTCTTTCTCTCTATGACTTTGTGTTCATGTTACTGGATGCTAGAGATTTCAGTGGCATAATGTGGTATCCAAGTTCCTTGCTAGATCACAAGGACAGATGTGACTCTATTATAGGATGCAATTTTAAGACAGAAAAATTCTAGTTTTGAGCAAGTGCAGTACAGCAATCTGCAACAATGCCATTTTAATCATAATTTGAAAGTGTTGGTGTTAGGCCATTGCCTTTTGTTTCCTGCATGTTAATTGGACACTACAGAAAGTCACTGAAGGTGACTTGCAGAGAAATATAAAGGAATCCAACAACATAATTGCTGAATTAAGTAAGGAAGCATTCATACAGCAGCCACTACTTTTTCAGGCTTATTCTGTGTAGTTCTCAAAAGACCAAGGAGTTAAGCTTATAGAATGATAAAGCTTGTTTATTTGGTAAAACTTACTCTGCCTACAGTTCTGCTGTTCCCTCCTGCAATCTCAATTTATACATAACACTCTTGAAAGTATCCACACATCTCCCCCCTTTACATGTAACATGCCCCCATTTATTACTAACATTGGAAGTTTAGTTCAACCCATAGTCTTTGTGTTGGCTTTTTAGCTCTAAGCATAGGCAACGCGAAAGGGGAACATGCAGGATATGTGCCCCCCCCGAAATTGGCCACCAACGGCTTCTGTGGGCAGTCGCCACCAGCGTGGCCAGTGGTGGCTGCGGGCAGTCCATGCTCACCACCTCCCCAACTCATCATCTCCAACACTGCAGGTGGTTCTCGCTTGCCGCTCACCACTGTCAATACTGTGGGCGGTCCCCACTTGCTGCTCGCCACTGTCGTCACTGTGGGTGGTCCCCACCTGCTGCTCACCACCGTCAACAATGCAAGCGGTCCCTGCTCACCACTCACCGCCGTCAACATGGAAGCCAGTGGCTGCAGGTGGTCCCCACTCACCGCTCACTGCCGTGGTGCCCCCCCAGTCATGGGAGGCACCAGTAGTTCATGGCTTTAAGTGATCTTTTCAGTTTCACTGCATTCTCAATCCTTATTGGTTCAGTTCTTGTTTGGTTTCCTTGTTCAGATGTCTCTAGTTCCGTGTCATTTTCAATCCTCTCTGTCCACCACCAGAGGGTGGTGGTGGATGGGTCATATGCAACCTGGTGGGAAGTGGGCAGCGGAGTCCCCCAGGGCTCGGTCCTTGGGCCTGTGCTTTTCAATCTCTTTATCAGCTATTTGGACAATGGGGTGAAAAGCAACCTGTTTAAATTTGCTGATGATACCAAACTTTGGGGTGCGGCGAGCAGGCTAGTAGGGAGGGAAAGACTGCAGCAAGACCTGGATAGGTTACAGGGATGGGCTAACAAAAACAGGATGCATTTCAATACTGACAAGTGCAGGGTGCTGCACTTGGGCAGTAGTAACCAGCAGCACACTTGTAAGATGGGAAACTCCCTGCTTGAGAGCACGGAGGCAGAAAGGGATCTTGGAGTCATTACTGACTCCAAGATGAACATGGGCCGACAATGCGAGGTCACGGTTGGCAGAGCTAACCGGACCTTGTCGTGCATCCACAGGTGCATCTCAAGTAGGGCCAGGGAGGTGATCCTTCCCCTCTATGCGACACTGGTCAGGCCACAGCTGGAGTACTGTGTCCAGTTCTGCGCGCCACACTTCAGGAGGGATGTGGACAACATTGAGAGGGTCCAGAGGAAGGCCACCCACATGATCCGGGGACAACAGGGCAGAACCTACTGTGAGAGACTGCGGGACCTGAACCTGTTCAGCCTTCACAAGAGAAGGCTGAGAGGGGACCTGGTGACTGTCTGTAAACTCACTAGGGGGGACCAGAAGGGTTTTGGAGAGACCTTGTTTCCCCTAGCGCCCCCTGGCATAACAAGGAATAACAGCCATAAGTTGTTGGAGAGTAAGTTTAGATTAGACATCCATAAGAACTACTTCACAGAGCGGCTAGGATCTGGAACCAACTTCCAAGGGAAGTGGTGCTGGCTCCTACCCTGGGGGTCTTTAAGAAGAGGCTTGATGCCTACCTGGCTGGAGTCATTTGAGCCCAGTTTTTCTCCTGCCCAGGAGGGGGGTGGGACTTGAAGATCTACAATGTCCCTTCCGACCCTACTTCTATGATTCTATGATTTCTTGTTGCTTGGTTGTTAGCTCTGTTTCCTTTGGTGAATCTTGTGATGCTGCTTTTTTTCTCCCCTTTACAAGCTGCAAGTATTGTCTGTTCCTTCTTGACACCTGTCCTTCCGGTGAGACTACTTTATAGGATCTGGGAGCTACTTGATGGGAAACTAGTGCTTCTTGTTCCCATTTGCATCCATCTGAGATGAGCACCATCTCTTTGTTGTGCAGTTGTGGTAACTCCCTGGAACCCCTGTCATAGTACCATTTTTTGTTTGAGTTTGTCAGATTTTTTTAAATGTTTTCACGTCTTGCTTTTCCTTCTGATGAGCATCGTCTAAAAGATTTGGCAGCCTAGTTTTGAGTTTCCTCTTACACAGCATTTCCTCTGGGGCCATGTTTCATGGGTGTTGCCCTGTCATTTAAGAGTGACAGGTAAACATCGGTGTGCGAATCTGTAACTTCTTTCAACAATTTCTTCACTATTTGTGCTCCATTTTCCACCAGACCATTGGATTGTGGTTATTTAGGACTTGAAGTATTGTGACAGAATCCATATTTTTTGCAAACTCTATAAAATTAAGACAGTTGAATTGAGGTCCATTGTCTGTTCTCACAATTTGTGGAATCCCATGTCTAGCAAAAATTGATTTGATATGAATTACGGCATGTTTTGCTGTTGTGCTTTCAAGCAATGCAATTTCAGGATAGTGAGAATAATAATCCAGCACTAACACATCATTTCTTCCTGCATCTATGAATAAGTCAATGCTCACTTGATACCATGGAGCTATGGGCTCCCCCATGACCATCATGGGCTCTTTTCTTTGTGCTGAGCTGTACTTTAGGTACATTGTACACACCTTGACAGCATCTTTTATGTCATTATTTCTGTTGGCCAATATAGAGCACCCCTTGCTCTCTTTTTACATTTGTCAATGCCTAGATGCCCCTCATGTATTCTATTTAAAATGTCTTTCTTTAGCCCTGCTGGAACAAGAAGTCATGAGTCTTTGAACAAAATGTCATCCAGTACTGACAGCTCTTCTTTATATTGAGAGTAGGAGCTAGGTATATGTTTTCCAGGCCAACCAGCACAGATAGCTGTTATCATTTTTTGCAATGTGATGTCCTAAGCAGTAGCTCCTACAATTAGTTCCCACATTTATCTGTGATAGGAATTGCTCTTTTAATTAGATTAACATATACTATAACTATTCTCACATTCTTTCTGCTGTTTCATGCGGAAATTATACTGTTCAAAGGTTTTATTTTGTTTAGGTGTACAATATTTCTCAAACTGTTTTTATTATTGTGCCATACCTTTTATTTTCTGCTTCTGACAGTTACAGGCTATTATAAAGAGACAGAGCTTCTGGGCCTGCTATATTTAAAGAAAAAAAATAGCTACCTTGAGTGAATCTTCCTTCTCTGTAGCTCCACTGGCCATCATATATATGGTGAAGCAATTTCTTCCAGTTTTCTGCTGCATTGGTGGACAGCTGTAACTCCTCTGAGATTCTGAGATGCTCCTTTTTTTTTTTCTTTCTTCAGACCCCACTCCTGGTACCATGTGTAGTTCTCAAAAGACCAAGGAGTTAATCTTACAGAATGATAACGCTTGTTTATTCAGAGAGCCATACTCTGCCTACTGTTCTGCTGTTTCCTCCTGCAATCCCTAGGCAAATGTAACAACTTACAACACTCTTAAAGGTATCCACATCATAAAGAAATACATCTTCCAAAGTCAGGATGCATCTGAGGTGCTTGTATGTCCCACATTAAGAAAGTATCTGAAAAACTCATGAGTTTTAATTCATTTTACCTTCACCATCCACTGAAAAGGTAAAGAAATACTGTTATTCCCATTTTACAGATAGCACAGACAAAATAAATGATTTGCATGTGATCACTTGGGGAACTGAGCCTGGATGTCCTGAGTCTCCAGAAAAATGTCCTAACTACTGGACTATTTTCCTGGCTCTAGGTGGTAACACAGCAGTATAAATACCAACACATCCTTAGGCATCTGGCCTGAAACTCATACTATTGGAGAAGCTCTCCTACAGTCAGGATTGTCTCAAAAACCACATACTTTTGGCATCGTCTGACAATGATTAAAGTAATAGTGCATAGAACAAACCAGGAATTGCAACTGCATCCCTGCCTGACAGAACACAGACAAAGCCAGTTCTTGGTCCCTGCTGCAGGATAATACCCGTCCTCCCACCCAGAAGCAGATCCAGGATTTTACAAAGGGGGGGACTGTGGCAGTAGTGACCAGTGCTGTAGAGTGGCTGAACCCCACTCCTTTCGCATTTTTCATAAGTATAGCTATGTTAATCACAGTGTGCTAAACAAATTCTAGCATGTATGATTATATTCCCATTCCTACATCCTCTTGATACCAGTAGTTTCAGTTGAATGCAAGACACTTCTTCACTTGCTCTCCACTAGTGCTCCAACCCTACTATCTTCATCCCCAAGGCCCCTTCCACATATTACATGTAGTATGCAATTAAGTGGCTAACTGCACAATTAATTTAGATAGGCCACACATGTGAAATAACTATCATGCCATAAAAGGTCCATCCAGCTATTAAGTTAGAGCTAGAAAATGTGTGCTATATCAGCTGATGGGGTTTCTAGCCTCAGGGGTGCAGCATGTGCAGCTAGGGCTAGGGGTCTTGCAGCTGTGAAAACTCTCAGCCCTGGCAGCACCCAGTGGCTTCCAGGATGAAGAGCCCCACAGCTGCAGACTCTCCATACCTACAGTGCCCCACTGCTGCCAGGATTCTTGGTCCTGCCAGCCATGGGACTCTTGGTCCTCCCAGTTGTCAGGTTCTCCAGGGGACCAGCTCTATTATACTTTTACCTAAATAAAAACTAATATTTTGACCAGTGCAAGAAATACAGATAAGAGAGTGGCAGCTGTACGTCTTTTAAGAATAATCTATTTGGGAAAAAATATTTTTAAAAATTAAATATTATCTTGGTTATTAGGAAAGTACAGCAAGCAAAATGATGAAATTTGAATAATGATTACTGGTAATCTTAATCTGATCAATTTGGCAGATTCCCTAAACCAGGGTTGTCCAATTTTATAAACTGGGGTCTTGAATCCTCCCTGAACCACCAACTCCCCTAGACAACCCACAGGGGCTCCCCTGCCCCTCCCACCTCACTCCCAACGACAGGGAGAGTAAACAGAAGCTTGCTACTTTTCTACTTATAGTTTTTACTAAAATTGTCTTGGATTATATGCAGTCATCAAGTAAAATGCTACAAAAGGAGGCCCATCTTGAGCGTATGGACATGTAGGGTAATTTTAAAAAGGGAAATTTTCAAAAGGGTAGCATCTGTTACATTCTAATTGCTATGTGTGGACAAGCTGGGAACAATACAAATGTAGCAAAACTGCTCCAATTTTAACACTGCAATATGCTGCAAATACTTTAAACCCAGTACTCTGACCAAAGGCTCCAATCATTTCATAACAGTATTTAAACTAAATTACATGAACAACTGTATACAAAAAGTACAAAAAGAATACATGGAGGCACATGTGCACACTTCCTCCTACACTACTCCTTCCTCCCTGTGTAAAATTATCTTGTTGGTAGCACATCACATGAATTGCTTTTGTAATATTTTATGCTAATTTTCTCATAATATAAAAATATTATTATGTAAGAAATTCTTACACAGGTTTCTCTCGCTTTATGCGGGCTCTGTATATGCGAATTCACTCTCATGCGATTATCCTTTTTATACCCAAAATTCATTATATGCAAGGACAATTCGTTATATGTGAGGTAAGGCTGTAGGGGAAGGACATAGCACAGCCCAGTGGCTGCAGGCAGGTGACGTCGGCCGCTCCCAGGGCTGCAGCAGGGAGCAAAGCAGAGGGAACTCTTGGTGGATGCAGGTGTGGAGTGAGAGGGTGTGACTTCTGCTGCTACAGGAAACCCTGGGAGGGCTGCAAGCTTGGAGGGCTGTGCGGGGCTCTTCCCAGGGGGAATGTGGCCCCAGATCTGTGCATGGGATGAGAGCGGGCTGGGGCCAGCGGTGGCACCGGGGTCTTCCTCGTGCTAAGGGCAGGCGGCAGCTCTCCCCAAACCTGCTGCCTCCCCTGAGCACAAGGAAGAGCCTGGTGCTGCTGCCGGCCCTAGCCCACAGCGACAGCCTACTTTCTTGCCATGTGTAGATCCGGGGGTATGCACCCGCTGGGAGGAGCCCAGTGCAGCCCCCCAGCTTGCTGCCCTCCTGGGGGTTTGTGTACATATGTATGTATGAAAAATAATATTTTCTTGTAATATTTTTCAGTAATATGCTTAGCATCTGCCTGCTAGATATACTGGAATCATGCCTGTAAAGTCCAGTTCAGAAGGCTTTTAAGGTGAGGGATAGATACTATACATAAACCAGTTTCAGATCACTTAAACTGGTTTAAACCTATAACAGAACAGATGTTCAGTGCACATAAACCAGTTTGAAAATGGCTGAAACTGGTTTGAGATAAACCTGGTTGAATGTAATATCAGACTTAACTGATTTGGGTCAAACTGGTTTATGCAGTGTATGTTCCAGACCCCTTCCTTGTTTAAGGTAAATCAGAGTCCCCCAGTATCCTGGCATGATCTCTGAGCTGGGCAGGGCTCTTTGCTCCAGGGAGCTGGGCTGGCCCCTCCCCTCTTTTCCCTGGCTACAGCTCCAGCAGAGACTGCAGGTGTTTGCCTGGCTTCTTCCTGCTCCCTACCCCCACCCCCACCCCCACCCCCACCACCCCCTGCAGAAGCACAGATTCCTCCCTCCCCTCTGCCTTACACAGACGCCTCTCATAACACATGCTGGCTACGATCCATGTTGTGGCAGACAAGACACAGGCAGACAGGACTGTGCTGCTTAGGGCTCTTTGGAGCTAATCAACAGGTAGCTGGTAACATCCCCGTGTTTGTTTTTTGAAACAAGTTATTTAAGAAGAGCTTAAACTAATGAGGGATCCTTTTGTATTGCTGATGGGGTGATACATGTTGTGTGAATCCCAGCTGGCTCCGTTGCTGACCAGTGCGGGGGGGGAGGAGGGGGACCCCTAGTCAGAGCACTGGCCATGCCCCCCCACCCCCAGCTTAGCACCATGGAAGGGAAGCGAAGGCTGTCTAGCACCCCCTGGCTTCTAGCCTGAGCAACAGCAGGCATGTGCTGGCATTTCTTCCGTCCAGAGGGGATGCCTTAGCAGTTACAAACTCATTCAACCTAGGCAAGTTAGACTAACCTGCAAAGATTAAATCAATTCAGTCTCAGGCTTTTTGAATGTCTGTCCCTAGCCTAAGTGTGTTTCACAGTGGTTCACATTTTTCTCAGTATCTAAGAACAAATTTATCTTTGTTGTTGGTTTCTATTTAAATTATTTCATATGCAAAAAAGGCTATGTAGATGGTTCAGTTTGATAATAGATACTGGAAATATTTACACTGGAGATTAAACAAAAGGTCTGCATGCTGAACATGTCCAAAAGGTGTTTCTAGGTTTAGGAAGAAGTTTCATTGTCACATCTTAGATATTGTTTTCTCTTCACAGAGAACAAAATAACAAATTTATAAAAGAGCTACTGATTTGGCTTTACCTGTTTTTTTTTATACTAATGACTAATTCATCCGGACATAGGGTTTTACGATTTTAATAATATTTATGGCTGATAAGACTTCCTCTACTGCAATGAGTTGACCAGACCTGTCGTTGTAATAATGGAAGGCCATGGAGGTTTGCTTTATTTATAAAATAGGCATTTTTAATGCTAGATTAGCTGTTGTTTACAGTTTTTGTAAAAGGATAAAAAAAATAACATTTGTTTGGGATGAGGAGCCATCCATCTCTCTACCTACCTAAAGGGAATTTATATGAATTGCTTGAAATTCTTTTAGCTTTGTAGTTAAAAAAAAAAAAAAAAAATCCCAACCATACATTTACCATAATGTAATTATTTTATGTACTTGAATTCCCTTTCTGTTTTGTCCATTAGGAAGGTATTTAGATAGCTCCTCAAGTAAATGAGTTTTGAGTGAAAAAAAGGGATTATATTGGATCTGTTTCTATAAACTGGACTGCTAGGTTTTAAATCTCCTGCTCCTCCTACCATATCTCCATTTTTCAGTAAGAAGTTGACTAAACAGTGACTTACAACTGCTTTGGAATTTGGATGGATATATTTTTAATACATTTTCACTGTAAGAAATCAGTAGTCTTACTGTTCTTGTCTTATCCCTGGTGAAATAGCCATGTAGGGATTAAGGTTAAGAGGGAGACATTCTCAAATCTATGCCAGAGTCGCCAATAAACCCCAGATCTTGTAACTGTTTTACCACAAACCATCTTTCTTCTGACATTCTTAAAAAAACCCATCTTTTAAAAATACTATTTTCTTTTTAAATATTTTTGCTAGCTTTTTACTATCTGGACAATATAGACTTTTTAATGGTACTCTTCATATAGCTTTCTCCACTGACCTTATGTAGTGATAGATTTGCAAAAACGAAGGCTATTATGTGTACAGGCATACTTTCAGTCACATACCTGTTTACTAAGTGCTGTGGACAGGGCACATGGTCATCTTTCACTGGCTCTAAAAAGTTGCTAAGTTTTGTAACTTCCATCTGGGCAGTCACTAGAAATGAGCAAAAGTAAACAGTGTTACCTTTCTTACAAAAATATACCTTAAGGTCTTGTCCTCACTGGAAATACATTAAAATGTGCTCATTATTTGAATAATGTGATACCATGGTTTAATTTGTTGCTGTTCTGATTCCATTCAAGTTCTTTATATGTCCACATTGATCACTACTGGCTACTTTACCATTTAAGTGATATCTGTGCTCTAAAGTAAATTTTGAGCATCAAAACCTGACCATTGTTTTAGAACACAGCTGTGCTGTGTACAGTTTGTGTATCTGGTGAGAGAGATCCTTTTCTTTCTTAAATAGTCACAATAACAAAAACCATGGCATCTTCTATTCTCTTAGCAAATCTCTAGCTGTGTCTATAAAAAGAGTTGTAATTGTAGATGTGGATACAAACTGTGTTACAACTGTGCTTGAAATATGGTTTCAAGTTCTTGTATGTCTAGGCCATAAAACTGCAGCCTTCTTCTGCCCCTTATTATAGTGCCCCACTGTCAGCACATACTACCAGCCTAACTTTGTCTGGGGCTTGATCTGATATTTTGTAAAATAATGAGGTAGTTAAAATAATAAGACTTAGCACTTAAATTTAGTTCTGCAAATGCTTTACACAGCTGGGTAAATATTATTAGCTCCAATTTACAGGCAGGGAAACTGAAGGACTGGAAGATTAAAAGAATTTGCCTTGGGTTGTACAGCGAATCAATGTCTGGGAATAGAACCAGAATTTCCTGATGCCTGATCTAGGATTAGTTTTTAAATGAAATGTTCCTAATTCTCAAAAATTTATCTTACTGTTGCATATAATGATGCTTTTGAGAGCTCAGGATCAGGTTTCCAATGCAAGCAGGTTTTGTTTTTGATGGGTTGCTCGTGTTGAAAGCACTCGCACATGCACATACACAGTGTGTATAAGTGTATAATCCAGACCTATAGTGAACTCCTTGGTATTTGTAGAAGAGAATACAATGAATTTGCTGTTTCTATTCGATGAGTCGACCAGGGTAGGAATTTGTTTCTATCCAGCAAAAATGTTCAGTATTTCAAAAACATCTCCCATTTTACATCAAAACAAAACTGAGACCTTTAAAAAGTTTTGGGAAAAAATGAGACAGAGGGAGGGGGTGAAGATGGGAGAGAGAGAGTAAGACAGCAAGGTTTCCAAACAGTCTGTAGCTTTAGGGATAGGACACTTGTCTGGGATGTGGGGGAGTGAGATGCAAACCCCTGCTCAATATCCAGGATGCTTGTATCTCAGTAAGTACCCCAAACACAGGATATTGGCTATTCTGGAGTCACTGCCTGTCTCTTTCTTCTCTCTGTCTTTGAGGAATTATGTCCTGGGCCTGAGAAACCTTTCTGATGAAAGTCTGTTGAAAATTACCCTTTCCTGTGAAAACTTCTGGTTTTGACATGCATTATTTTTTGTTTATTAGATTTATATTCTGCCCTTCTCAAAAAAGGCTCAGGGCAGCTTGCAATACAAGACAAGACAAAAATATAGAAAGAAAATAAATATATATATAAAAATACAACCCCTGCTCCCCAAGACCAAAAATTTTAGCAGCAGTCCATCCCACCCTTCACTTCTCCCCCCTCTTCATCTAACCATTCACTTACTCCATACATGAAAGTAAGAACAATGTTTTAACTCTTCCCTGGCCCCAGACCAGCTTAACATCTCCATTTTATAACTGGAGTCCGAGTGGAGAGGGGAGCACCATCTCCCTGCTACTGCTCTGACTAGTCCAAGCCATAGCAGGAGACACTGCACTACCAGACACTCCAAGGCTATGGTGCTCATTCTGCTGCATATGCTGGTGAGGGAGGAGCTGTGGCCCTGCATCCCTGCTTGCCCTGACTCAGGAGTGCCCACTGCTTCCTGGGATGCTAGAGGACTTCAATTTATGCGGAAAAGCTGTGGAGAGTGGCCATAAATTAATGGAACATTAGGCAGATTAGAGATAATCCTATCCTGGAGTGATGTAACTTTACACTGAATAATGAGTGCTTTAAACTACTTTAAAAGGTGTTAATGTGCAGCTAGTCCAGGGGTTAAGAGCTTCAGAAGCTGCCTAAGGTTACTGTATAGCAAGGCTCTAGTCAAACTTTAAACAGGAAGGATAAGCAATACAACATCTCCTCCATTCTTCTCTCTGTCCCTGTTGAAAAGTAATACACAAGGGTATCCTTAAGCATTGCCCTGTGGCAGTGCTGCCTTCAACTCCCCACCCCCTAAACAGGTTGCAGTTTTTTAAAAAGGCCCCAGGTTGGCCAGGCCCAATCCCCATTCCAGTTTGAGTGGCCCTTGGTACTCAGTATCCCAGCCTGCCTCCGCCCCAGACTCAGGCCCTGGAGCTGGGGAACAATGATGTTAGCAAGCTCCTACCATGATGGGAGTGGGGATTGCTGCTGTACATGGGGTGGCAGATACAGAAAGAGTCTTCAGCCCAAAGTATTAATTATTATTAGCATTTTCCAACAAAAAAGTTTGAAAAATAACTGTCCAGTTTTGCTGTTGACCTTGACAATGACCTTTTTGTGGCAATAAAACAAACAAACAAACAAATGGAACACGCAGTAAAAAAATCACAGCATTTAGAGGAATGGTATTTGTATATATGCCCAGACATGAGAATCAGGGTGCCTAGTTTCTATCCTAGTTACTTTTTGTGTTCCTCAGCAAGATACAGTTGACTTACCAGCATCTGCTAATTTGGGGGCCTTCCTCTGCTCTGAGCTCAGCTTGAAATCTTACACGTACCACAAGCTAGGTACCCAAAAATTGCAGCTCAAAAAATCAGTAGCAGTTCTTTAAAATGTGTGTTATAATTGGTTTGTTTAATTCATAAAATGGAGATGTTAAAACTTACCTGTTCTGCACAATCTTACGTGGAGTGGTTAGTCAATGTTTGCAGAGTATTTTGGCATCCTGTACCAAAGGTGCTGTAGAAATGCAAACGCGATAGGGATAAAAATGGAATCAATTTCTGCCTTCAAAGGTCTTCACTAAAAACCTTTAAAGTTTTTTGGCCTCCAGATATCAGCAATGCTGACCAGCACAAGTGGCTGAAGACAGCTTCCATCATTTAACAAGGTGATAATCCTCTGAAGATAACACTGGGCTGCCCAGGGGAAAGGGGTGGATAAGAAGCTTGGCATGAGTAACCATCTAAGTGAAATGGTATGACTGCAGTGTTAAAAATAGCATCTTTTTTCCTGGTTTGGAATTTTGTATTTGTATGTTTGAGTGACAGCAGTTTGCTTTGTTTGATACCTAAAACATCTCAGATTATACAGTTATTTGGAAGGGAAAACACTCCAGTTCTGCAGATAGTGAAAAATGGATCTGTGCTGGCCTTCACTACTTGCTTTGATCTATTCGGTAGCATCAGCACTGAAGCCTGTAAGTCCTTCCTTTGAGTGATATCAGTAAGGTACCCCAAAACAGTGATACCAATTTGGAGAAGGGATGAAGTAACCAGTTAACCTAGAGGTTAGAGGTAGTGGCGTCTCAGAGAGGAACTGGCTAATCAAATTGTTTGTTCCATCTCTAAGCAATGGTATTTCTTTGTATGGAAAAAGTCCTCTCCCTCCAGTGTAGGCAAAATGGAACCATTTCATATTCTTGGGCCTAGTTCTGAAGTTTGTTCTTATTTTTAATTCCAGCAATATTTATTTTAAACTCCACAGAATTTTCACCTTTAGTGGTTGCCTCAATTTGTGAGCCTCAAATTTACAGCATCTTTTAAGTACACAGGATTTTTAAATTATGGCCACTGTATCATGTTTCATTTATTGTGTGTTGAGCTCTCTACACCAAACATCCCCCCCATGTTAGTTACTAAAATGCTGAACATGGTAAAAATTTATTTTTCTTTCCTTTTTGTTGATCTTTCCCCACCATGCAGTGCTACATAAATGAAGAAGATGGGGTAAAGACATCAGAGCTGTTGACATGACTGAAAGAATGAGCATAAGTAGTTATAAGAACTAATGACTGAGGTACCTCTTAGTGTGATTTGAGAAATGAATAGAAGAATCAGCTGAACCAGAAATCTATTCCTCATTTAGTAGTTATAGACCCCAACATTTCAGAGGTAAAACTACAAGTTTTTAGATACACCAAAGCTAAGAAGGGGAAACCTGAAATTTCATATCTTCCAATCTCTTTTCTGTCCCTTTCCTGAGCTGTTTCTGCCTTCCTAAAGAAGAAACAGACATTTGGTTGTATGAAGGTATGCAAAGGCACCTGAAATTTCACTGCACCAATAGTAAAGGGGTAAGCCTTAAATCCTGAATGTGTCATGATCTGTTGGGTGACCAAAGATCTTATCTGCAGTAATATCTGTGAGGACAGCTGAGTATATGATATGGAATATAAATTTTACCTAATAAGAAAAATGGGAGTAGAAAGCGGTGTTAGAAGCTGGAGCCTGAACAAATAGCCAAACTGATGCATTTGGATTTAAATTGATAAATTGATAATGTAATCAAATTAATTCTTGATTGTATTTGCAAGTTTCCTAAGCTCTTTTATTTGCACTTTGGTTCACTTGTTTGCATTCCGGTTGTCATTTACTAGACAGAGAAAAAACTACCCTGGCTGTCATCACTCTGAGATGCGTTGTTGACGAGAAGCATTTACCAGATGCAGTTAAACGTTGTTTGTTTTATCAACTGCATTGGCTATGCCCTACAAGAGACATAGTAATCTTTCATACCAGCTAGAGATAGACAAATATAAAATCATTGAGAGACACAGAACATTCTCATCAGATTACACTTTTCTGGAAGGGTTTTATTATTGTTATATTACTTATTACAGGGGTGTAGAGAAAACGATGTGCAATAGTCCTGTGCAAATAGAGAACTATTTGATTTGGATTTGGCCAATTCAGATGCCAGCTATTCAATGCAGAGATTCGGATCGCCTTTCTGATTTGATTTGGCTGAATTGGCTTCGTAAGATTCAGTGCCGATTTGGAGATTCAGCCATAGAGTTTAATGGGGAAATCAATGAAATATCTATAACTTTGTCATTTTGTGGCTGATGCAGATGAAACTTGCAAGGATGGTAGCCTCTGCTGAGGGCATGATGCCTGCCACGTTTCAAGGCAATAGGTGCAGGTTTCTGGGAAAGTGCATCTCAAGCTGCTGACAAGCAAAACTTGTGACATAGGTGACGCTGTGTGTGTGTTAAAGCACAGTGGGGTGAAAACTGCAGGCCTGCTAAACCCTGCTGCAGCCACAAAACCCACCAGCTGTCAAGGAGATAGGTGCAGGGGGAGTCTGGGTGATCTCGTTCACCTTGGGAATGCGCCCCCCTCTGTCTGCAGCTTTCCCACACTGCTCCAGGGTGGCCTGCCTCTGCTTTGGAGCAAGTGGGGGACTTCCCTTTGGGCATGCTCGCACTGGTGCCAGGCTGAGCAGGAAGAAGGGAAGGGGGGTGCTGCCTCCTGAGTTGCAGCAGCATCACCATCATAATGAAGCATTTCACCTCCTTGCTCCAGCTGATCTGCCTTCAGGAGTGCTGGCAGATAATAAACCTGGAATTATCTGACAGCTCAAAATGTGCCAGCCCGAATCTTCTCCGAATCAAATTGTGAACCGAAGCTTAGCACAGCCCTAATGTGCAAGATGCATCACTAAAATAACGATTGTGCAAAAGGAAGGAGGAAGATATTTTCCACTACTACAGTACTCTCCTACCACTAACAGAGCAAGACATGGGTGGATCTAGGATTTTGAAAAGGGTGGAGCATCATCTCATCTATTAATATTTATTTACTATATAGGCAGACAAGGTTCTTAGGTTGGCCTAATAAAAGATATCAGATTCACCCAAAGTAGTTGGGGGGGGGGGGAAATGTTCTTAGCAAGCTTACGGGTTTAAAAAACCCTTTGTCAGGCTGAGGAAGCCTCTGCAGTTGGTGTGTGCTTTTTCTGGATGAAATGAATTTGCTATATCACATGCTGGGTGCATCTACATGTGCATTATTGCACTTTTGCTATTGTTCATTAAGTTTAGTACCTGTAATATGAGGTACTACAAATATATGCATTAGGCTAAAGCACAGTAGCAAAAGCACATGCCTTTTTAGTAACGCTTAATGCTAGGTAATGTGTACTAGCATATTAGCACTTTTTTGTGCGATGCTTTAATGTGCAGCAGAATAAGCTATGGCACATTAAATTGCATGTGTAGACACACCCACTATGTATTAAAAACACCACAATAGACTAGGCAAAAAAAACCCAAAAAAACCACAACACAACACACACACAAAAAAATGTTTCTCTAGTCCTATAATCATTAGAATTAAATGCACATCTCTTTCAGTTTCATAAAACAAAACAAAACCTTCTTGAGCATCTTCTCAGTGCATCCAATACTTCACTGAATATTATTTCCACACTTGAGTGGATGTTTCCAAACCTGAATTAGTTTTTAACTCTAGCTACAAAAAATATCTGCAGGGCTGTGAAACAGGAGCTATATTACCAGGAACAGCTAACAGAGAGCAGAATTGCAAAAGAAAGGATAGCTTGTTTAATGGAACATTAAGAACATTTAAAAAGGAGAAAGGGTAGTTAACACCTGTAGAATGCAGAGTTTAGAAGAATTGAGTAGGGTAGCTTATTATAAGTCATGAAGTCAAGCGATTCCCTCGCTGTTGCCTGAATAGAAATGCTGCTGCCACTATTAGGCAGTTAGTTTTAAACCGTGGGTGCACCAGAAATCAAAGGGGATGCAGCTCTACCACTGTATCCCCTCCCCAACACAGCATCTGCCCCTGGAGCAAGACATAGGGCCCAGTAGAGCCCAAGACTGGGGGCTAGGCTCTTTAGAAGGAACGTGCATACCAGTGACAGATCAAATGCACCCCTGCAACAGGGCTCCTGGATTTAAAGCTATTCAAACCCCTCAGTAGAAACCCCTTTCATGAGGGCAGTTTTTTTAGAGCAAACCACTTGTAGAAGGAGGCCCTGCATGTTCTAAGGAGGTATAAATGCTGCTCTGTATTAGCACTTGTTAATCTGGCTTTATAAATTCTGATCCTCTAACAGTACACAACTGTGATATCTTTTAAGTCCGTACAGAATATTCCTATGCAACTAAATGGGCTAAATTCCAGAACCCAGAACAATCACTCAAAGCAGGTTATCAAATAGTGTAGTTTAGACCAGAAGTTTGACCCATCTTAAAACTGTTATAACCCAATAGGGAATGTCCTGTGGATTCAGTCTGCATGAAAGTCAAACAGAACTGGGTCTTTACCTGAAGGAGTTAGCCTGTTAGGGGACTTAAAAGTAATGGATGCTTTCTATGTGTAGCTCTGTGTAGTGTGCACGTGTAGTAATCAGTCCTGAGATGCTCATATAAATGACAAGGGCTTGCCAAGGAGCCAGTAAAGATGAGCTTGCTTTGAATCAGGGGATTATGGCTTGAATGAGTGGTAAGTGAAAAGGTTCATTCAGGTGTCAGGGAGGATTTACAGCTAGCTAATGAGAGTTAATGATGAAGAAACTGGGTCAAAGAATCAGCAGCCCAGGGAACAGGATGTTGTTCTGCCTTCCAAGTGCCAGAACTATTCCCAGACCTTTGTGCAATATATTTGGAGAAGCAACACTTGTAGAACTAGAGAGGTAATAATGTCTCTTCAAGAAGCCTTGTTACTGCTTTAGTCAGGAGTGAGTGCCATCATTCCAACTGTGTTCCCCTTGGTATAAAATGAACATTGACACAACATATAAAAATAGTCAGTGAAGGGCAGTCATATTAATGAAAGGATTAAAAGGAGACTTCTTATAAATAAGAATTTTAAAAATATGCAGTATAAAATTTTGAGTATAAGCTCCAACTAGTTACCAGAGTCTAAGAAATATTAATATTAAAAAGTTGTAAATATATTTTTGTGAAGGTAAACACACTTCTAGGGAGCATTGACTTTTTATACTTTATACTCGTTCTGGTGGCAGTTGAAGAAATTTATGAAAAAATTCCATCTTGGGTTATCCAAAATAATAGCTGTACCTTATTACATTAGTCCCCTGCTACTTGTTACAGGTATCACACAATTAACAGGTTAATTGGACAATTACAAGAGTGTGACCAGGGAACCAGTGAACAGGGGCTGCAAACAGGGTAAGCAGTTTGCAGGGAACAAGGGGAGGAAGGGAAAGATAAGCCAGGCACCAGGCACCAGATCCTGCCCAGGGAAGGTAAGCAATCCAGAGCTGCCTGTGCCTTTGGTTTGCTGAATGTTTGTATGGTGAGCTGTGTGTGTTTGGGGCATGTGCTCTGAGAAGCTGGGAGTATTACTGGCTAAGTGACTGCTCTCTGGGCCATGTGAGGATCGGGACCAGCCCCCTACCCCCTGCCAGTGCTGTGGCTGGCACCCAGGGGAGTCTGGAGCTCCCCTGGCTGCTGCTGCAGGGGGGCAGAGCAGGGCAGGAACAGCCCTGGGCTGGGCTACTCCTGTCAGGTGCAGTTTGCTTCTGACAGGGGTGCATGTGTAGACATGCACCCCAGAGCACCTTAATGAGCCTGAATTTTCTGTGAAGTGCTGAATTTTCTGGCAGCAGCACCCTGCAGGCAGCACTTGCCCACTGGCACCTGGTCCAGGCAGTCCTGGTGGGCGCCACAGCCACGGAGCAAAGCACCAGACCCCCCATGCAGCTCATGCAGGCAGGCAGGCCCCAAGAAGGGGAAAAAGATTAGCAGGCTCCTTTCTGTTTTTTTTCCTTTTCTTCTTCAGTAAAACCTGCCTACCAGCATGGGCTGCCACTGGTTTCCACAGTAGGGCTGTGTGAAATTTCAACAGGTTTCATTTTGAAGCTGTTTTGATGCGTTTTGAACTTGAAACAGCAAAATCAAAATGAAACAAAAGACTTCGAAACAGCTGCAAAATGAAAAGAGGGCACTTGAAACATTTTGAAATGTTTCAAGTTTCAAAGCAGGGCTTGCTGCAGCTAAATAGAAACTAAGTAGAGGCAGGGGGAAGGACTGCTCTCTGATATTGAGAGCATCTAGCTTCCAGTTCAATTCCCCAGCTCTCTGATTATTTCCCCAGCGGGCACAGGCCCCCAGTCTGCACTTGGGGTTTCAGCAGGCTGCTGCTGAAACTGTATCTGCATGCTGGATTCATCAGCCTGCACCCCACAGGAAGAGCTGGGGGAAGTGATCAGAAAGTTAGGGAATCAAACCAGGAACTGGAGGACTGTTCAGGTCCCTGAATAGTCCCCCAGTTCAATTCCTCAGCTCCCCAATCTTTGCCCCACCTCTCTGATCGTTTCCCCTACCTCTTCCCGGGAGGCATGGGCCTCTGGATGATGTGGGATGACAGAAGGCTGCCGCTTCTGGCTGGGACCAGCACTGGGCACAGCCCGTTCCAAGTAACAGGAAGACTGGTGCTGGTGCTTGCCCCAGCCAGCAACGACAGCATGCCGTCATCCCACACATACATCCAGGGTCCCGCGCCCCCCCTGGAGGAGTCTGGCTCAGCCCTGCATCCCTCCCAGGGGGCATGGGCACTCAGATCTGTGGAGGGGATCACAGCAGGCTGCCACTGCTGGCAAATGATACGAGTTTTGCTTTGAACAGTTTGAGGTGCAGTTTCCCAGAAACCCCTGCATCTATTCCTTGAAACTTGGCTAACAGCCCTGCAATTTTCATCTAAAAAATCAGGCAAGAAATGAAAAGTTATAGGCATTTTTATGATTCCCCAAGATAGCCTATGGGTGAAACATTGAAATGTGTTAAAACAGCGAAACAGTTTTGATTAAATGAAATGATACAGTGCTTCAACATGAGATGAAATGAAATACTGTCCCTTCAAAACGAAAATGGAAGTCAAAATGAAACTACTGTTTCACACAGCCCTATTGCACATCCCCTGAGCTGTGTGGGGCCCAGTGCTTCCCTCTGCAGCTGCAGCGCCCCCCAGGACTCAGGCTGTGCAACCCAGCAGCAACTCGCCCCACCACCACAGGAGAGGCAGGTAAGCTTCAGCACCCCTGCACCGTCCCTGCCACTTTCCCACTGCCTGGAGTGGCTGGTTTGCACCTGGGGCAGAGCAGCAAGGTGGCAGGAGGGTGGCTGGGTGTGCTGGCAACAGGAGAAAGTGGCAGGGTTGATACACGGGACACTGGAAGCCCACCAAGCCCCGAGCACATTGGCTTCCAGTTCCCCATGCAGTGTATCAGATCAATATTGGCCTGTGTGCCTCCTTAAATATCAGCCATCAGTATCAGCCTCAAAAATCCCTATCAGTGCACCCCTACATTAAAAAGTGGTACAAAAGGGCATTTAAGCTGCTTTAAACACCAATTCTGTGACAAAGGGCTCTAGAAATGATTTTATCAAGGTTATTATTCTACTTTCTAACTCTGTGGAGCCAACCCCTTCTTGAATCAAGATCTTTGTATGGTTACAGTAACCCCTTTACCAAAGTTTAAAAGGACCAGATAGTATTAGCATATTAATACAGAGCAGCACCAAATAAGACAGCTGTTAAACACAACTGCCATACTCCATGTAAGGAGTAGATGTACTTGAAGACAGTGGTGTCTATATGTATGGCTTATGCAGAGATACAGTACCGTAGCAAGGGAGGGGCAAGCAGCGTGACTGACCCTGGAACTGAAGCAAAGGAGTGCCAACAGGAGCTGCCCAGCCAGGGTGGGGCATGAGATGGAGCCACAAGCAATTTGTTCGGGGCAGGGTGCAGGAGTGGGGAGAGGTAGCACCTGCCTCTGCGTGCACCCCTGGGCAAGCATGGGGGTGGCATGTGCCCCCTGGATCTGTGTGCAGGGTGAGGGCAAGCTGCCACTGCGGACTTGCCCCAGGCACCAAACTTCTTTGTTATGGCAGTGTACAGATTTGAAATCCTTAATGTGGCAGGACGACCTAGGGGTGCTGTGAACTCCCCTAGGGCCCCCACCTACCATGCCAAATCGGGTCCAAATGCACCCTCTGTATCTCACCTGCCACATCTTGCTGGTAAATATCATTAAAGGGAGGCTGCCTTCTTGCCCTCCTTGGCACAGTGCCTTGATGTACCGGGGCTCTGTCTAGTTGCCCGCACCGGGGCCTTGCTCGCCTCACAATTCCCCGCAGCCCGCACCGGGGCATTGCTCAATAGGGCTTAGGCGGCCTCGGCCTTACCTGGCCCTCAGACCTCTTTTCCAGGTCTCACACCCACTGGGCTTCTCACAGTTGGGCTCAGGTGGCCTCAGCCTTACCTGGCCATAGACCCCTTCTCAAGTCCCAGCGCCCCACTGGGGCTTCTTGCCTGCACCCACACTGGGCTCCTCCCAGTGTGACCCACACTGGGGCCAGGGTCAGGACACCCCAAAACACAGCACTCTCTCCAGCACTAGGACCCCCCCCCGCCAACTACTGGGGAGCTCCTATGAGGCCTCCTCCACCCCTACAGCCTCACCCAGTCCTCCAGTTTTTCACAACAACAAAACAGAAAACACAAAGCCCCTGGGCTATAACATAAATCCCAAGCCAACCTGGCTATCCATATCCCTATCAGGGTTCTCCCCATCCCATACCATCATGCCAATGCTGCTCAGGCCATCAGGCTTCCCTGCTATGCCTGCCCTGCTTACTCCAACAGAGCTCCATCTTCTTCAGTTGCCAGAGGGGAACTGACTCTGGTCTCAGCCTCACTGTTTATAGAGGCCAGGCCCTGCCCCCTTCTGGTCAGCTGACCAGACTGGTTGCCTCAGCAACCCACACCTGTGCTACCCTGGTAAGTAGTAGCTGAGCCCATATTACTGTTATCAGTAGCAGGCACCTTAGTGCGCTGCTACACTTAACAATAAGAGTTTCTTCTTATAGTATAATAAAGACTCCTACTGCCAGGCCCTTCTACCCCGGGAGCCACAGGGGAGAGCTCCGTCTCCCTCCGCGACTAAGGAGGACTCTGGGACCTCCCGCTCTGCCCAGTCAGGGGCATGGACCAAGGTGGTGAAGGGCCCCAAGGCCCGCTGCACCAAGACCCCTGCCCCGCCGGAGCTTAGCAACAGGTTCGCACCTCTTGCAGCCCCAGCAGAGCCACACAGTTGCCAGCTCCCACAGGCAACCCAGGCTCGACCGCAGCTACTGGCCCCGCTCTCCCCAAGACAAAGCATGTTTGTTGTGGGAGACTCCATCCTGCGGGGCACTGAGGGGGCAATCTGCCGCCCTGACCCCTTAGCCCGGGAAGTCTGCTGCTTCCTGGGGGCCCACATCCAAGACATTGCGGAGAGGATCCCGCAGCTCCTCCGGCCCACAGACCACTACCCCATGCTCCTTATTCATGTGGGCACCAATGACACGGCTCGGAGCACCCCCAGCCAGGTCATGAGGTGCTACAGGGAGTTGGGAGCGGGGCTTAGGGGTCTGGGAGCTCAGGTGGTGTTTTCCTCAATCCTCCCAGTCTCGGGCTATGGGCTGAGGAGGGAGAGGAGGATCCACGTGGTGAACCAAAGACTGCGGCGCTGGTGTTACCGGGAAGGCTTTGGCTTCCATGACCACAGCCCGCTCTTTGGCAAGAGAGGCAGCGAGCTGCTGGAAAGAGATGGCCTCCACCTCTCTCCCCTGGGGAGGAGGCTCTTCTCAGCCATGCTGGCTGACCTGCTCCACTGGGCTTTAAACTAAGCCCGCTGTGGGATGGGGGGACTACTGCCCCTGCTGGCCCACTGAACAGCCCTTGCAAAGCCAGTGGACCAAGGCACTTAAGGGGGCACTTAAGGGAGCTCACCCCTGCCCCAGCCCTGGCACAATCTGTGGGCAAGGCAAGAGCCCCCAAGGGCACACTTGCCTGCCTGTACACTAATGCCAGGAGCCTGGGCAACAAGCAGGACGAGCTCGTCCTCCTGCTCAGTGCAAAGAAATATGATGTCATTGGGATAACGGAGACCTGGTGGGACTGCACCCATGACTGGACCACGGGTATAGAGGGCTATAACCTATACAGGAGGGATCGTGTTGACAAAAGGGGCGGGGGTGTAGCTCCCTATGTGAAGGAAAGCTACATGTCCCTGCAAGCTGATGTTGGCGACCGGCATGGACAGCTAGAGACCCTCTGGGTAAAAATTCGTGGGGAATTCGGCACAGGGGATACAACGGTGGGAGTCTACTACAGACCTCCCACTCAAAGTCCCGAGCTTGACCAGGAGTTCGCCCAGGAACTGACTGAGGCCGCTTGCTCCAGGACCTTGGTTGTCATGGGGGACTTCAATTACCTGGACATCTCCTGGGAAGATCACTCAGCTAAATCTGAGCAGGTGCAAAGCTTTCTCTCGTGCGTGGATGACCTCTACCTGACTCAAGAAGTCTATGGGCCAACGAGAGGCAAAGCGCTGCTTGACCTGGTACTGGCTACGGGGGACGACCTAATCGGCGACCTAGTGATTGATGGGAAATTGGGTGACAGCGACCACGAGCTGATCACCTTCACCATCCGCCGTAAAGCTGGCAAGTCAGTCAGCAACACAGAAGTCCTTGACTTCAGAAAAGCCGACTTTGACAATCTCAAGAGGCTAGTCGGTCAGGCCCTCAGGGACCGTGACCCCAGGGAGATGGGAGTTCAAGAAGAGTGGTTGCTTCTCAAGGAAGCGATCCTCAATGCACAAGCTAAATCTATTGCAACACGGAGGAAAGGCAGCAAGAAGGCACAGCAGCCCCCCTGGCTCTCCAGAGACCTAGCGGACCTACTGCGGCTAAAAAGGAAAGCCTACAAAGGATGGAGGACGGGATTCACCTCCAAGGAGGATTACTCCGCGCTGGTCCGGTCCTGCAGGGACCAAACCAGGAAAGCCAAGGCTGCAACTGAACTCCAACTAGCTTCAGGCATCAAGGACAACAAAAAGTCCTTTTTCAGATATGTGGGGAGCCGGAGGAAAAGCAAGGGCAATGTTGGACCCCTGCTAAACCAGATGGGGCAACTGACAACTGACGCCCAGGAAAAAGCCAACCTATTAAATAGGTACTTTGCGTCAGTCTTTCATCAGTCACACAGGATGCCCATGCCTGCTATGGGACAGGGAAATCTGGGTGAGGGGAATCCCCTACCCTCCATAAATGCTGACCTCGTGAAGGAACACCTTGAGAAGCTGGATACCTTCAAGTCAGCTGGCCCTGACAACCTGCACCCCAGGGTACTCAAGGAGCTGGCGAGCGTCATAGCCCAGCCCCTGGCACGGATCTTTGAAAACTCCTGGCGCTCTGGTGTAGTGCCCGAAGACTGGAAGAAGGCCAATGTGGTGCCGATCTTCAAGAAAGGGAGGAGAGTGGATCCGGCTAACTACAGGCCCATTAGCCTGACTTCTATCCTGGGGAAGATCTTAGAAAAGTTTATTAAGGAGACCATCCTTGATGGACTGGCCCAGGCTAACATTCTAAGGGACAGCCAGCACGGGTTTGTTGCGGGTAGGTCTTGTTTGACCAATCTCATTTCCTTCTATGACCAGGTGACCTATCACCTGGACAAGGGAGAAGAGATTGATGTCATATATCTTGACTTCAAAAAAGCTTTTGATCTGGTATCCCACAATCACCTCTTGGCCAAACTGCCCAGTTGTGGCCTTGGCTCCACCACGATCTGCTGGCTGGGAAATTGGCTTTGTGGTCGGACGCAGAGGGTTGTGATTGATGGCAGTCACTCATCATGGTGCCCTGTGACCAGTGGGGTCCCTCAAGGCTCTGTCCTGGGACCCATCCTGTTCAACATCTTCATTAACGATGTGGACATTGGAGTCAGGAGTGGACTGGCCAAGTTCGCCGATGACACCAAACTTTGGGGCAAAGCATCCACGCCAGAAGATAGGCGAGTGATCCAGGCTGACCTGGACAAGCTCAGCAAATGGGCGGACGAGAACCTCATGGTGTTTAACACCGAAAAATGCAAAGTTCTCCACCTTGGGAGGAAAAACCTGCAGCATCCTTAAACGCTTGGCAGTGCTACGTTGGTTAGCACTACAGAAGAAAAAGTCTTGGGGGTCATCACTGACCACAAGATGAACGTGAGCCTCCAATGCGATGCTGCGGCTAGTAAAGCGACCAAAACGCTGGCATGCATCCATAGATGCTTCTCGAGCAAATCCTGGGACGTCATTCTCCCCTTGTACTCGGCCTTGGTGAGGCCGCAGCTGGAGTACTGCGTCCAGTTTTGGGCTCCACAATTCAAAAAGGATGTGGAGAAGCTTGAGAGAGTCCAGAGGAGAGCCACGCGCATGATCAGAGGTCAGGAAAACAGATCTTACGATGACAGGCTGAGAGCCATGGGATTCTTTAGCCTGGAAAAGCGCAGGCTCAGGGGTGATCTGATGGCCACCTATAAGTTTATCAGGGGTGACCACCAGGATCTGGGGGAACGTCTATTCACCAGAGCGCCCCAAGGGATGACGAGGTCGAACGGTCACAAACTCCTGCAAGACCGTTTCAGGCTGGACATAAGGAAGAATTTCTTTACTGTCCGAGCCCCCAAGGTCTGGAACAGTCTGCCAGCGGAGGTGGTTCAAGCACCTACATTGAACACCTTCAAGAGTAAATTGGATGCTTATCTTGCTGGGATCCTATGACCCCAGCTGACTTCCTGCCCTTTGGGCAGGGGGCTGGACTCGATGATCTCCCGAGGTCCCTTCCAGCCTTAATGTCTATGAAATCTATGAAATTATAATATTAGCATGAAAGAGTATTTACTAATACTTCATGTATTTCAAAACCACTTATTATGTTTCTTTCTATGCAGTAATTTGCAGCAATTCTTATTCCGTATGATTAACTGTTTTTTAGGAGCATGCATCTCCCTGTTTCATGACTCTTTTCACTTCTGATTTCTGCCGTTAATCAATTGTGCAAAAAAATAATTGTCTGAGAGCATTCAGGATCTTCTGAGAATTTGGGTAAATCATACTTTTCCCAGCATTGCTGGTTAGGTTAGAAATAGAAACACTGGAGATTGGGAGGACTGAGGTCCACTAATGCTTTTGTCATTCTAAGATTAGACTACTGTTACACTGTCTACTTTAGACTGCACCTTTATTTTGAACTGCAACTAGTATAAAATTCAGTAGCTAACTATTTTTTATCAGGGGTTTCTGTGAGTTTATAAACCTATGCTCTGTTATCTGCATTTCCAGTCCCTTTCCAGAATGACCTGTTAAACTCGATGCTGTCTAGAACCAAACTATCCAAAAATCTATACCTCTTCCTATAACTTTCTGCCACAGTTGTGATCACAGTTGTGTAGGAAGCCTCTATTGCAAGAGAGAAGGACTGGCTGGCAGGGAATTGTCCATTAGGTGCCTCTTATAATGGACTTCTTTTTCTTTCTAAATCAGGAATAGCCTGTATTTTTTTTTCCTTCAAGGTGTACTAGTGACTGGGAGGTCTGATCAAGATGTTGTGGGACTTGTATTAGGGCACTATTAACTCTTATTGGATTTAACAACATAGATTCATAGATTATTTTAAAGCTAATAGGCTTTAAGGCCACCTTGTCACCCCTCTGCAAAACCTAACATGTAGTATTTGACTCGGCATATGGTTCTTTATTGCTAGGGATGCTTTTGTACATGCTGTTCCCATCTGTGTGCTTCAGTCTAGGAAATGGGCCAAGGGAACTGTTCTGGGACCATCCCCAGTGGCCAGCCACAAGCATGCTGGATACTGAGGTCTTGAGAGTTGCCGTAGAGGCTAGGAACAGACATTCAAAAAGCCAGAGCTTGAACTGATTCAACCTTTGCAGGTTAGTCTAACCTGCCTAGGCTCAACTGGTTTGTAACTGAGCAAACATGCAGGCACGTGCCTGCAGTTGCTCAGGCCAGGCGCAGAGGGTGCTAGAGCCAGTCCTTGCCTGAAGGGAAGCTGTGCTGGGAGGCGTGGCCTCCTGGGGGGGCGTGGCAAACCCAGGCTCAACTGGCCAGAGAGGGTTTAATTCCCCTTCCCTGTGCCAGGGGCAGGGACCTGAGCCGGGTCTGGCCATACTCCCCCCTCACTGCTGCAGCATGGTGGTACCATGGCTCGTGAGGCAGAGGAGGCAGAGAGCAGAGCTCATTTCCCCTCTACCCCACTGGCAACTGGGTGGCTCCATCTGGAATAGGCCCTTGGCTGGCCCCCCTGCAAAAAGCTGGAGGAATAATCCCATCCCTGCCCCCCACCCCCCCAGGAGCCCTGCCTGGCTGTGCCCACTCTCCACTGCTGCAGTGGGAGGGAGCAGGGCCCTTACTTGGAGGCAGCAGCCCCTGTCACACTGTAGGGAAGAGTGAGTCCCTTCCCAGCAAAGGGCTGCACTGTGGGATCGAGCTGCATGCAGCAGCCCCTGCCAACCCTGCAGCGCAGCCCCAGCCTCCTGCCCATGGATCACTCACCTCTCACTGCTCCAGCTGCCAGGCAGGGGCGGAGCCAGCCTCTGCTGCTCATTCTGTGCCAGGGGAATACACTGAGGAGGCTTATTCAGCCCCCATTATTCCCCCCAAAGCTCCAGCTGCAGGCTGGCTGAGCAGACACTGTGGCCAGCAGCTGAATAAGCCCCTTCCTGCCACAATGGGGTGCACCAGGCCCAGCTATCCTATGTGGTTCCAGCTATCCAGACATCCTATGTAGTTCCGTTTACATAATTTCTGGTTGATCTGGAACATGTCTTATAGGAAGATACTGTCTTAAAACTCAACTTGTTCTACTGGCTAAGTAACTTCATTGGTTGAAAGAAAGGAAGAAAAAAGAGAAAAAATAAATTATAACTTAGGCTTATTCTGAATGTATATATCTTTAGCTCCTAGCTACTGGATATTGTTATCTATGAGATTAAATAATCTCTACTATCAATTATTTTATGCCTTTGTAGGAATAAAACAATGATATGATTTATGGACTATGATCAATTACCCTCTAAAACTACCCTTTGTTAAACCTAATCGATTGATCTTAAGTCTTTCACCTTAAGGATTTCTAGACCTTGTCCTAATCTTGTAAATCAGGACTGTCTAACTTTTGGACAGGCAAGGGCTACAGGCTATGGACCCAGGGACTGCACACCACATCGGCAAGCACTTCTGCAGCTCCCCCCTGCTGTGTGGGTGTCCCAGCATTCCCCCCTTCCACTTGCACAGTGTGGGAGTTTGGATCCTCTCCTCCTTTCCCACCCTGTGTGTAGCTCCTGTTCCTCTTCTCCTGGCTGCACACACCACCAACCTGCGGTGTGAGCAACCTGACTCCCTTCTTTGGTGTACATGCATTCAGACACCCCACCCCCCTCTCAGCTGTCACAAAAGGAGGAACTCAGGGAGGGGGAGTAATGGGTGGGTGGGAGCCCTCAGGCTACTGGGTATAGTATTCCAGTAATTATAACTCCCTGTTTCTACTTAATTTATACTTGCTTACACTTCCAAGGCTAGATTTTTCTCACTTTATTGCCATTTTGCTGGGAGTTTATGCTCAATTGGTTATCCAGCCATGACCCTTAAGTCCTTTTCTGAGTCACAGCTTGCCTTCATTTTATAATATGCCTTATACTATTGGTTCTAAAATGTCTGACTGTACACTTAGCTGTAAACTCATGGTCCTAACCAGTTGTTTGATTGTATTTTGGGGAACTGGGAAAGGATTAGAATGAGTATTACTGGTACTTTTCTATAATTTGGAAAACTCTAAAGAACAAATAATATTTTCAAATAATATTTTGAGTTCCCTGTCACCACTCAGTTTTTCATCTGAATGATAGCATCCATGTATATTTGAAAGGAAAGATTCCTTCTTCCAAAAAAAATAAACTTCAGTTTTTACATTGAATTTATTGTGCAATTGCACTGTACTTTGGAAGCTTTAACTCAGGTGCAACTTCCTTTCTGATGACAAATACAGATGACAAATCATTGGGTGGCGTGGCTGATACCCTCATTAGACAGCGTATTTTAGCTGTGTAATCCAAGAGATACAATCACACTGGAAGAGACAAGATGGGTTATGCTTTAAGAAATAAGGAAATGAACAGAAAAAGAACTAGACAGTCATAAAGTCATACAGAAGTAGGGCTGGAAGGGACCTCCAGAGGTCATCTAGTCCAACACTCTGCCTGAGGCAGGATCATCCCTACCCAATTCAACCTACACAAACCATAATCTAAAGTCTACATAAAACTACCCTCAACCCCAACACAACATAGACCTAATACCCTAACCTGCCACAGGTAAAGCAGGGGAACTCATGGCAGCCAATGTTCTGCTTCTATATAAAGTTGTCAGTATGGGCACAGACAGAAGTGCAGCTCCTGGATATAATTCTTGGTGATTCATATAAATTGCTATGAGTTAAACCTTTCTCTCCAATCCAACAGACACTATCTGTTGGATCAGGAGAGCGCAGCATTGGCTCCAATTTGGAGCTGATCCAGGGAGAGAGGTTCTGTCTTCCCCTGGTTCCATGCCCCCCTCCACCCCCCCCTGCTCTACCACTGTCTCTGGATGGGATGGGGAAGAAGGCAGGAGAGGGCAGAATTGGAGGATGAGTAGAATGGAGCCCCCCCCCCCCCCCCCGCAAAGCTGAGGGGCTCCAACCCACCAGGCCCCCTACTCCAGAAAAGACCTCCCTCCCCTGCCTTCTCCCCCTCCCATCCAGAGACAGCCTCAGTTCACTGTGCTGCAGCTGAAGTAGTCAGAAATCAATGAAGTCACTCCACTTAGGAGCGGCTTCTTTTGAACCTTCATACAATAAAGGCACCCAGGAGGACTGGGAGCTTTTAAGAGGCACAGTATTGGAAGCCCAACAAGAAACTGTCCGGACAAAATGGAAGCACAAGAAGAATGGCAGGAGACCAATGTAGTTGCACAAGGAACTTCTAAAATGCTTCAGATGCAAAGGAAAGTATCCAGACTGGGTGGCACTATTTTGTCTGCAACACAGTTTTGGGATGTCTATTCTGCAGCACTCAGGCAATGCAAATACTGCTGAAAGTACCTTTTCTTTTTTTTTACCTTTAACATGAACTAAAAAACTGTGATAATATCTTTCAGCACTGCTGAGTAGAGTGTGAAATATGAATTTTCACCTTGCTGTTTATTGACTAGGGCTTGATTTCTAGCTGACTTTTGGTGTGTGGAAGAAGACCTGGGAAATGCTTATTTCCAAAACTGGCAACAGTAAGTGTTGGTCTGTTAACATCTTAATACCAGGGTGCTCAACTTCCAGCTCATCAGGCCATGTCATGTTGCAACTGGGTTTCCCCTTGGGTCCAAAGTTTGGCAGCAGTACACTCAGGTCTCTCTTTATGTAAATTCATTTTGTGCAAATTCGTTTATATGCAACAACCTTATTTATACCAGAAATTCACTTTGTGCGAATAAAATCCGATCTTATGCGAAGTTGACCAGCAATGAGCTCCCTGCAGCTTTCATTTCAAGTCAGTGGAAACAGTTTGATTGACTTTAGTGGGAGCTGGACCAGACAAGGACAGATCCTCAGTTTGTATAGATCAGCATACCTTGCCTGAAACCAACATGCTTTTGCCTTTTTACCACAGTTAATTAGGATCCTACTTTAGTCTATAAACTACTGACATAGCAAATCAAAGCTCAAGAGGGTATCCACAATGTATGTCCATGGTCTCTAAAGTGTTAAAAATACAGCTCTGAAGAAACATTAAGCGTTTGTTCACTAAGTTTTTTCAGTCCTATTTTTAGTTGTTTGAACATGTTGACTCTTACATAAGATTCATTCAGTATATATAAACTAGTCAGTAAATATTCCCACATGTGAAAGAATGATATTTTCATCCATTTTGTTTCTGTCTTTCACTTTTTCTAAAATAGGCCCTGGGAGCAATTTGGGTATATTTCCATGGTAGTTTCATAAAGTTCCTGCACAGATTTGTGAATGTACGTAACGCATTAATAATATTGCAGGGAAGTAAGGATTAAAACTAATAAGTTATCAAGCCAATAGTATATATATTTAAAAAAGAAGTCTTTATGTCACCTTGATGTTTAAATGTATTTATGTCCTTTCTTTTTCTGCCTACACAATAGCAGTTGTGTCAGATAACTTAGAATACAGCTGTTCACAGAACTGGTTACAGCAAAATCCCCAAGAGTAATGTAGATGATAACCTACCATCCTATCCAAAGCCTTGCACTGTCCACTGCTTTAACATGATTTGGAAACACAGTAAAGGTACACAGATTGGCAGGAATGAGCATTCTGTATGTCAGTCCCTTTATATAGCTAGTTAATATAGACTCTTTCTCTCCCTTACTCTTTCTCTCTCAATTCCCTCTACATGTTACATTTATGCCACAATGAATATGTTAATCACAGTATAAATGGTAGGGGTGCTATATGTGCACCCAATTAAAATGCCATAAATGGAAAACTAGCCAAACAAATGTTTCACAAATAATGTAGAACATTTTTATGAATGGTTTATATGGTGCCTTAAATTTAATGCATGGCATGTCTACACACTGGGGTTCTTCAGAGTGCATGCCCAACAATCAGCTGATTGTTAGAATCAGCCCTGGATAGCCCCCGTCTCCACCCAGCCTGCTGGCAATATTGTTGGAACTGGCCTGGGACAACCTTGGTTTCCATTGGGCCGGGGGCTGCCCCAGAGCTGTTGCCATCATTCAACTAACTGTCAGCACTGGCCCCCAAGACAGTCTAGAGTCTACAGCTGGGCTTAGGGCTGCTCTGGTGGGAGGCAGGGAGAGCACTGAAGCTGTGGGTATGGATAGAGAAGGGTTGCCCCTGCTGAGGAGTAAAAATTCTGTGCTCATCATGTCTGGGGAGACTACCAGGTACAGAGAATCAGAGGTTCCCAGTGGGGGAGCAAAAGGGGACTTTTGTAGGGACTTTAACTCTTCCACCTGGTAGCCCCCTTAGAACCTTTCATGCTCTATGTCTAGCAGCCCCACCCGAGCTGCTGGGTGTGGGGTTTAAATTCCTCATGGGAGAAGCTCTCAAACCTGCTAGGGCCAATAATCAGCTGATTGTCTGCCCAGGCAACCCTAGGTGCACTGGACCCAAAATTGTCTGGAACTGGGGCCAAAAGATGGCTCTCTGTCTGGAACTGGACTAAGAGCATCCAGGACAGGGTTGACAATCAGCTGATTGTCAACCCTGTGTACGGGGCCGTGAGTACCTGACTTTCAACTTGTCAGTGCAAGGAGTTCATGAAATTATGATCACAAATCTTATGATTCCAGGTTCCCCTGCTCTGATAAGTAGTAATGGTGCACATGTGGTGTTCTGTACATGTGACGTGGCAGGAAACACAATTGTTGGGATCGGGAATCAGATCCTATCACATCAAAAGAAACTGTGCCTGGGGCATAGGGGCATTTATACACGTACCTTTATTTTCTGTAATGGAAATCTAATGCGTTGGAGCAGACTCAATTAAACGAGCCTGTGGAGCATGTGAGCTGACATGTCCAGTGCTATGTCACATACATTTGTATAAATAGTGAAATGTGCGTCAGTGGGCAGAAAATGACAGCAGTGCACTTTTGAACTAAAATGCCTTCAATGTGCTTTACATCAAAAGTGCGTCGCCACCATTTTCTCAACCCTGATGCGCATTTAGCTGTTTATACAAATGTATGCACCACAGCACCACTTTTAGAAGTGCCCAGCACTGTGACACATTCATTTGTACAAGTACTGTAGGTGTCCAAGAAACTGTTTTTCTTAAAGAGAGAATCAGGAGTAACTTGTTGCATCACTGTAAAGACCACAAAAATCAGTCCTTCAGTTTTTCTACCTAATATTTACTTTTCCATGATTACTTAAAGCCACTGAGGACACAAAAGGGAATGCTATGTTTTATTCAGCTTGCCTCATTTTGGTTTAACTTAATGGTAGGCCTGTCTTTTTTTAAAGTTGCTTGATTATGCTTGCTATTAAGGTTTCAACCACAAAAAAGAGGAACCAAGTTTTGTGATCTGAGAAGACATGATATTGAACACCCAACTCAGCTCTATACTTCTGTGGTGTTATTCCTGGAGTACCACAATGTAACAATTTAACCTGTCCCTCATAGTTTCAAGATTTGTGAGCATCTTCCATTGTGTTTTATTATTAAAATGAAGCTCTTTAAAGTTAATAGAAAAACATTACCTTCCATCTCTCCAATTTTGCTTAAAAAAAAAACCCTTGACATTTTACTTTGTATAATTCAGTACAAATTGGAGTACAGTGAAAACAGAGAAGAGAAAACCCATGACTTGAGTCTGGGCCATATATCGCCAAGCGGAATGGGACCTAGAGTATGGTGAGGCAATGCATTCAGTTCCCATACAACGCCAACAGCACTGGGGAGCCTGTAAGTACTATCATGGTAATGTACCCCGCTTAAGAAGTAGTAAGGATATGATCATCTGCATGCTAAGACCTGGAATAAGTGTGATTACCTCATAGCCTGATCCTGGGCCAGAAAAATCTGAAACATTTATGGAGGCAGAAAGCTGGCTTCTAGATTAGCATATGCAAGGAAAACTAGTAGGTGGAAACCCATTTCCAAATCCAGAGAACAAAACAATCTTCAGTTACATTGGCAGGGACTTAGAGCATGGCACCAGAGTTGTAGTCAACTCCTACAGAAAACGGGGATAGGATACCTAACAGATTGTATTCCCTCATTTCTCTTGAAATCCTACTTCTGTCATGCAGAGGAAGAGTTAGCTTAAATCAAGTGCTTGTGAATAGAAGTACAATAAAGAACAGGGAGACAAGGAGGATATCTGAGAGAGATCTCCCCATCCTCCCAAATTTAAACCTTCCAAAACCAAAGATAGTCAAAAGCTTGATAATAAACAAAATGTAAATGCCTTCAAAATAGTAAGCCCAGTTTATGCTTTATTACACAGGGAACCATATCTGATGTCTTTTTCTGAGACTGTAATTGATTGCAACTGAAATTCATGCATCCTGTTCTGCGGCATCTAGCTCTTTCCTTACAAGGTTCTTCAGAGGTAGCGTAGAGTGATTGTTGATCTTACAGAGTTCATTCCTCTTTCCTTCTGGCCACCAAACAGCAAACTTGCTCAGTTCTATTCATAATAGTTTCCAGATGTTGGCACTGAAGGCCGATGGAATTTTATTGCCCCAAACCTCCTAGTAATTTTAACTGTACTCTGGACTGCATGTTTGACTTGAAGGTAAATCGGAATGTAAACACTGTAAGGCATGTACTGAAATTAATTAGAGATACCCTGTATTCTCTGATGCCTTTAAGGCTGCAATTAGCTGTTTACATTAACACCAAGCCAGACAAATCAACTGGTATAAGTATAAACAGAGTTTAATCACTTTCCTATTTTACCTGCAAAGGAAGGGAAACCATTGGTGATCTGATGCAGACAGCCTGCATGTTATATTGGGTCATGGCAGCAGTATCTTATACTTTCTTGGCTCCCAAAGCAAGCACCTTTTGACTATATCATCTTGTGTGTTTTGAGTGCTTTCTGTGGAAATCTGAAATGCCAAACATCACATTTCAAATAGAAACAAAAACATGCTTAGACTTAGGTCTGGAAGTTTTCACTGGAAATATCTAAGATTAATTAGGGGAGCCACAACCAGGAAAAACTGACCTCTGTGTCAATATCATTGAAGAGAATGGCTCAGTACCTCACACCATAGATACTAGAGATGAAAGAGACTTACTGGGACCTGTCTAATCCCAAAAAATAAAATAACATACAAATAAAACAAAATACAGATTTTGTACAGGAAAAGAAGTAATACTAAATATAGAGTCTTCCAGAAAAAAAGGCTAAAAATCTCAAAACGCAAGAGTAAAATAAAATAGATAAACCTAAAATTAAAAATAGTCTTAATGAAAACAGCGTTAGTACCAAATGCAATCAGAGTGTTTCTAAAAGTCTCCCAATATGACACACAGGGCATATTCTCGTGTGATGTTATGTTGGCACTGCAACATGCTTTGGCAACGTAGCATCCATGGGCAAAAACCATGATGCCACAGCTATATCACCATAGTGATGTGCTCCCTCAGTTTAGCGCATCACTATAGCAACGTAGCAGCTAAAAATAACCGTGGCTATGCACACGGCACAGTATTGTTACTGCACCATCACTTAGTACTTCCAAAGGGACGTACTAAACGATGGCACAGTAAGAATGGCGCCATAGGGGCAAGTGTAGACACACCCACAATTTACTGTGCAATTCAATAATTATACGTGAGCTAACAAAACTCTAAAACCATTTGGTTGCTGTTTAGAGAAACAAAGATTGCAAAGAATTCAGCCAGCATCACTTTTACAAATATATCAAAATAGGTAATGCACCCCAGAGAACACCCATCTTTCAGAAAGATTTGAGTCATATAGGTAATGCCAAACAAGTTCCTCAACTCCCAAATACAAAAGAGAAAGGAAGAGAAGGGAATAATGGTCAGTCCCATTCTCCAATAACCCAAATCTTGAGCGAAGACATAAAACAGGGTTTTTTTACCCCTAGATATCTCCTGGTCAGAAAAACTTGCAGGAAAAAAAAATGGCACAGTTCATGCTCTGGGAGCATGCCATTGCAATGTGGAGAACACTGAACTATGCAGTATATGGCACTGCAAATGTGTTTGCAGTGCCACATACCACATGACTCCACTCACCTGGATGCCCCGCAAGAGGCCATTTGGTCCAACCTCCTGCTCCAGCCAGGATCATTTCAAATAAGTAAAAAATAAATAAATAAAATCAAATAATCAAAATTCTAAAGAAGAATTAAAGTGATAAAACTATTTTTTTTTAACCCCCTGGAAGTTTTCTGCAGCTTTTTTTACAGATTTTTCCATTTGATACAATGAAGGTTGTAGTGCTGACTGTTTTAAGATATTTACTGTCCTGGCTTTGATAGGAATTCAGTGCTATCAAATGCAGTTCATCATCCAAGGTAGGAAATCTCCTGAGTACAGAAGAGCCATTTAAAGGTGCATGTCTTTCTCTGTCTTCAATGGGAGTTGAATCAGACTCTAATAACTGAGCAAGGGGCAAGGGCAAAATACGAGTAAATGCCCAAGTGTGGAACTAGAAAAGGAAAACTTCTGGAGGAGTTGCCTGTATGCAGTAGCGTAATTAGGGCAGGGTGAGGGGTGCTGTAGCAGGGACACCTAACCACTACTACTTAAAAAGGGTGAAGCAAGCAGCAAAGGGCTGCAAGTGAGTAGTCAACTCGGCAAGGGTCAACTACAGAGTAACCTATACTTGGGGAAAACCACAAGGGGTTAAAGCGTACCAGGGGAGAGGGCAGTGGCTGTAGCTCAGGGTTTAAGTTACAGCACCTAAGGACAAGCTCGGTACAGAGCTAGTTAGAAACCCTTGGCCAGAGAGAAGGTCATGTGACTCAAAAGGGGTGGAGCCCAGGGTATTTAAAAGCCTGGCTCCTCAATCAGAGATCTCAGTCTGTCTCTGATTCCCATTGGGTGAGTCTACATGTGCAATTATGCTGAAGCCATAAACTCCAAATCAGTTTGAGCCAGAGTAAACTACTCCTAGGCACAGCATATACAAGTGTGCTTGGGATGGCAGCAATTTGAACATGAGGGCATTGAAAATGTAGAGCTGTTTAGCTAGGTGGGAGGCAAGAGTCTGGCCCCTTGTTGACAGGGCTGACTAGGTACAATTTATGCCTGCAGTCAGCATCTCTACATGTGCTTAATCACAGTTAATGTCACCGTAAGATAGTACCATCTTATGATGAGGTAATTAATTAGTTTACTACAGCCTAATAGTGTCACACATGTAGACAGTAACACTTTACTCTGCAGCTAATTAGTCTACGCCACACTTGGCTACATCTGCATGTGAGCTTCTGAGAGCAGAACTTCTGCTGGCCTGGGCTGCAACGGGGAACCCAGGCAACATAAGGACTTAGGGAAGCTGAGAGAGCTAGCATCTTCAGGATGGAAGTTTTCTGGGACCCAGGGAGCCCTAGGATGGGTATTTGCAGTCTTTAGCTGGCTTAGAGAACTGGAGGACTGGGTGTATGTGATGGCATAGTAAGGAGCCATAGGGTTGTCTGAGGGGCATACTGCATAGAACCTTACAAGGTTCAGGGACCCAGGCGATGTAGCAGAGAGAAAAGGCAGCTTCTTCTAGGTCAGGAATGCTAATAGGGGCTGGGTTTGACTGCAAGCAGCTTTCCTGGGTCAGGGACCCCAGGGAGCTGGGACAAAACATGAAATGAGGGCTGGGGCTCAGAGTGAGACAGCTGGGTCAGAGCAAGCGGGCTAGGGCTGGAGGCCAGAAGAATGGTGGGCTAAAGTCAAGAGGGCTGAGGCACCTACAGGAAGGCATAAAAGGTTGGCAGAGTAATACCTACAAGGCATGGACATGGCCACAATGGAGTGGAGGCTGTGATTTTAGCCCTTAACCAGAAGGACTGAAGCCAGTAGCTAGAGGTGTCAGAGCCCTGAATCAAGCAGGCCAAGTTGAGCCAAGGAGGAACAGACCATAGGAAGAACACCAGAGCTCACCAGTCTCTGAAGGCAACATCCCCTCTTTATTTTAACCATCAAGGTAGCAGGCAAGACCATTAGGGTGATATCTTGAGAGGCTGGAGCAAGGCAGGATTTAAGTGGCTGCTAATAGGTGTCACAGCTACCATTGGGGCCCATCCTGCTACAGGAGTGCTTTCCCCAGATGCTGACTATGAGGGGGAGCCAGGATTATTCCCACCCCCTCCCTGCCCCAGGAGTCTTTGCTATAGCAGGGGACACTTTATTCTGTCTCTCCTGGCCATAGGATCTGGGCAAGGCAGCACTGTACCAATTGGTGTATCTGAGGGGCAGTGGTCAAATCAAGTAAGTGAAATGGGAGCTTTTGTCAGAGCAGCACAGCCCTGCTCCCAATGTGTGTATGGGAGGGGGAGTGAGCAGAGCATTAAGGCCTACTCTGGAGGAAACCCAGCTATAGGACAGTTGTAGACGAAATGAGAGGCGTGTATGCATGACACTTTAAAGCAGGTTAAATACTTTTGCACCGCTTTAATGGTGTTGGTGTTTGCATGCCTCAGTGGTGTATTGCACATTAAGTCCAGCCTCCATAGGAAATTTTGTGGCGTAATGTGCCTTAAATGAACTGGGGTACAGCAGACTAAAACTACTTCGAGAAATTTTTGTTTCCTGCCCCTACAGCCGTGAACCGAAGCACTGGGCTCTGTACAGCTCTACAGCTCTGCAGGAAGTCTTGCAGCCCTGCAGGCAGCCCAGGAAAGCAGATGAGCCTGCCCAAGAAAAGTAGTGAGCCTGATCTTTTTATTTTTTTTCCCCCCTCTGGAGTCTGCTTGCCTACCTGAGACGCACGGGGGCCCAGTGCTTCCCTCCACAGCTGTGGTGCCCCTCAGGACTACCTGAGCCAGGTGCCTGTGGGTGGGTGCCACCTGGGGAGAACTGCCTCTGCTGCAGAGGGAAGCACTAACCCCCCTTCCCCACCACCTCTGCAGCCTAGGGACTGCTCCACCAGTGGTGACGCGTAGGGGGTGCATGGGGGTGCACATGCACCCCTGAGAGTGCTGGTGCACCCACTGACTGGCTGTGCTTGCCACTTAGGCGATGGGCGGGGGTGGCCAGGCAGGAGCACCAGTGCCCCCCTGCGAGCACTGGCCAATCGCTTCTGGGAGCGGCTGCAGTGATCAGCCAGCGCTTGCTCCCAGAAGTGGCCTCAGCCACTCCTGGAAGTGGCTGCAGCGACACCCCCCCACCCCCGCCGGCAGGACTGGTCGTGGGCATGTGCCCCCTTGACTAAGGGGCACCAGTTGCCCATGCACTCCACCCACCAGTAGTTTGCCCTCCCCTCCCCTGCAGAGAGGCAGGTAAGTCAGCAGGGTGTGTGCATAACATGGGGGTTTAATCAGCCCTAAATTAAAGTGGTGTTTTTTAAAAGTCACTGCTTCAATTTAGGGCCCCCACTTCTTCTACACACACCCTCTGACACTGAGGAGCAGCAGCCTGGAAAGATAACACTTCCCTTCCTCTCACCCATGCTGCTATATACTGCCCACCTCTCTGCATTGGGTGCTCAAAGGTTTAAGTACAGCAGGTCCTGCTCTTTTAACTTTTCTCCAACATAAGAATTTCTATCCGAAATACTGCATGGTAGCAAAGAACTATCTCATATTAGGGTGTTTGATTTCATTATGATAATATTTACCTTTCCTAAAAATTTCATCTTATTTTTGCAAGGGGAAGAAGGAGTTAACTTAAAAAAATGGGTTCAAATAGTAGATGAAATTATGACAATTTTAGGAAAATTGTTTTCCAATACCGTTTTTGGAATAAAATGCTAAATATGTTTGAAGTTAGGTAAAAGTTGCTATTTTATCTAGGAATTGGTCATTTTTCTAGGGAATTGTAAGAAGAGATTTTTTAAAATATTTTTTAGTGATTGTAAATTAGTAGCATTTCTACAGCTTTACAGGTTTGCCTTATAATTAGTGCATATGCAGGCATACCTCATTTTATTGCGCTTCGCTTTATTGTGCTTCACAGATATTGTGTTTTTTACAAATTGAAGGTTTGTGGCAACCCTGTGTTGAGCAAGTCTATCGGCGCCATTTTTCCATCGGTTAGCATTTTTTAGCAATAAAGTATTTTTTAATTAAGGTATGTACATTGTTTTTTTTAGACATAATGCTATTGCATACTTAATAGACTACAGTATAGTGTAAACATAACTTTTATATGCACTGGGAAACCAAAAAATTCATGTGACTCGCTTTATTGCAGTGGTCTGGAACCAAACCCGCAATATCTCCGAGGTATGCCTGTACTTATAATGTACTATGTACAGGGAATATCTGTAATACCACAGGAATACTAATTACTTACAAACAGCAACTGCTACCTTTTCAATTGCAGTCACTCTACATTTCCACATGTGCGTTTCTTTGTTTTGTTTTGTAGGTGTAGTGGATACAGTATTTACTTCCAATTCTGAAACTTTGGATTCAGTGCATGGGTGGAGGGTAGGGAGCTGGAAATAGATTATTTTTCCATATTAAAAAATAATAAGGAATTCCTTGCTGTTGAGACGCATTAAAGCACTGGGAGATTGACCTCCATCAATTCCCAGTAGTACAGCATGATGAAATAGGGGCGGAGCGGGAAAATGACTGTAAGTATGTGCTAATCCCAGAATACTAATAAATAATTGTATTTTTCATTAACATTTTGGCCTCGGGATCTCAAAGCACTTTTCAGTTGCTAAATTATTAAACCACATAACACTGATGGAAATTAACTTCAGAATGCAGCAGAATGGGGCAGTTCCTTAATGTCATAAAACAATGTTCCTCACCATATTAGGACGAGGAGAAAATATGAACGCCATTTCCAATTGAAATAGCTATGCAAATTTTGGTATGCAGCCATGGCTGAACTGAAATTGATAGCTCAGTGACACAGAGTTGAAAAAGTGCCATGCCAACAGCAATTAGATGTTCCTTAGAGATCTTCCATTAAATAGACAACCCAGCATAATCCTTCTTGGTTTAGGAGATCTCACAATACCATAGGACAAGGTGGTGTAACTGTAAACTGTGTGCGTTTCTCAGGCTGCTTAAAGAGTTGAGGTGTTATACTCGCTACTTGGAGGAGCACATGATGCTGTCATTGGGTTGCAATGAAACCTCCATTACAATAGATGGGTAACTTCATTTAAATAGCCTTAGCGGTAGAACATTAATAAAAGAGCAAGTAGTTGGTGTCAAAGACCAAGCACACATCAAAGGGCTCCCAGGTGGAATAAGGAGCCCATGGGTACATAAATGCAAGGACAAGTAAATGAAGCACATTTCTACCCTGGGTCTGTACTGCTTGTGGCCTTTGTAATTTGGTACTGTTGTGGTTTTTTTAATCTATATCCACGCAATCAAAACAGGTTTCTTTAACTCTGTATAACATAATTATAGGTCTGACAGGCTGTGACAAGTTGGCAGAGACATTTATTCTTGCAGCCGGCAGATGCTTAAATGATTTTGTATTGGAAAAAGCTGCTTGTGAAATGTTCTCTGTGTGTGTGTGTGTGTGTGTGTGTGTGTGTGTGTGTGTACTAAACCCAGATCTGTAATGAAATCTAGCACCAAATATTTATGTAAAATTGTTTAAATCTGTAAATAATGTTATCTATAAAAGAAAAAACATCTGAGAAAATTAGTCATGGGGGGTGTCAGAATTTTGTTATTTACAAAACAGTGATGTGTTTCTTTTTTGTGTTCTTTAAAATTGTTACTGAGCTGGCACTTCAGAGACGGTGAGAGATATGTCCATGGTGTCCATTGCTACATGGAAAAATGTCCATGTCCTGATATATTAATAGTTCTGTAACCTATCCCAGTTGGGGTCATTATGTATTATTAAAGTCCTCTCACAAGACCAATTCAGAAAAGCAGGCGGTTTTATGTTATAATCATGAGTCAGTCATAAATAAAATGCTTTCCCACAGAGAGATCCTGAAAACAGATTAGTTCTCATCAGGAATGCCAGAACAGTACATGCTCAGTTGTACCTTCACTTCCTGGTTTACATTATTGACCTTAAAAAAACCTCTTCCACCATGAACCAGCTTTAGGCACTTGGAAAACCACTGGGTGAGAGGAAATGATGTAAGTAATTGAAGTCACATAGTGGGGTGTACCACAACTGTGACAGTAGCTAAGTATATTTTAACACTTCAATGAATTATTTTTAATGTTTCAACAAAAATTGACTCTAATCCTTGAAGTGGATGAGTCCGATAGTGATTTCTCTGTGTATGATTCTATGCAAGAGCTCATTCTCTGGGTATTTTAATGATGGGAGATCTCTGGGGAACCACTTTTTTTCTAGTTTGCATTCTCTCTGATGAAGGGCACTACAGAGGCCCTGTTGATTCCTGCCACCGGGGACCTATAAATCTCAAACACGGGCTTACAACTTTGTTTTTTGTAAGGTCTGGAAAAGTAGTCTCTGCCTAGCCATTAATCTGGCCTAGTTACCGTAAACTGATTGCTGTAGGATGCAAGGGCCAATCTTTCCTTTGGGACTGTTGCTCTGGGACTGGCATAGATTACTTTGTAAGGTTACAAAGGCATAAATGAGAGTGTAGTTTGGAGACGTATCTTTCCAGGTGCTTATATAGTTCACATTGTGTTAGTTTCTGAACACCTCTAAAATACTTAAAAATAGAAACAGTGATAGGAGTGAGTGTGTGTGTGTGTGTGTGTGTGTGTGTGTGTGTGTGTGTGTGTGTGTGTGTTCGTGTTCCTTTCCAGCTCAGAGGAGAAATAGTTTGATTCATTATTGGTTTTTTATTTGTTTATTTTCTTTCTGATTTATACTAGTGAGTATATAGAAATGTATTGAGGGAAGCTCAGTTGAACTATATTGTGTCCATCCTGATATATTAATAGTACTATAACCTATCCCAGTTGGGATCACTCTGTATTATGAGACTGCATTTGGGTCTAAAATTAGTGAGGTTCTCAGTCAAACATACTGCTTATTAGCGAGTACTGCAAAAACTAGGCTTAGTGCCTTTTAAAGTCCTATGTGCTTCACTTACAAGGCAAAGTAGATATGCAACTTTATAGATTAACAGGGAAAGGGAGCATAAGCTTTTGTCAACCCAATTTTACTTTGATACTGTCAGTGTTGGCTTTCTTGTAGGAAGTCTCAGAGGGTGAGACAGTTTCTCAGGTGACCTGGAACAATCCCATGGAAGGCTTTTACTATCAGGATGCACAGTCTGTATTCATTGAGAGGTCAGTATTGAGAATAGAGTACTAGAATAAAACGTTCATGCAGACATATGTTGTGAATTTCATGCACGCTCCTGAGTTTTTTTTTCCAATGAGAATTATTTTTGTAGTCTATGGCTTCATCCCAAAATATGAGTCGTCATAAATGCATGGATCATATGTCTATCAGTTTATCTTAAGTCTATCAGACTTCTTACCAGGCATATACACAAATAAGTGTGTTTTGCCATTATGGCTGTTCTGATATCCAGGACCTCTAAGGTCACAGACTGACTTGATTTGAGCAAAGAAGTCTTGATAATGGAGAAAAGTAAAAGAGAATTTCAGTCTTGGAAATACTCTTTCAACCAACATCATTTCAGTCTTGCATGGGTTCTGTAACTGGTGGTGGCTACCCTTTGTCTAGGGACTGCTTTTACCTGGTTTGGGAAAGCTAAGATGACATTTGTTATAAAGGAGATTTAGAACATGACGTTGCTACTTAGCCAATTGCTAGCACTTCAGTTTTAGATACTGGTTAACATAAGGGAGAGGATTTAAGTCTTCAGGACACTATAAATGAGGGCTGTGGAAGTAGAGGAATAGTTGCCCAGTGCATCAGTACTGTTCCCAGGCACTGTTCCATTACAGCAAAGACAATGATCAGCACACAGATATCAGTATTTTCTTGTGTCCACTAAAGACCTGGCAGTAGGAAAGATTCCAAACTCATCACAAGGGATATCAGAAAGAAAAAGCACCCAAATACTTTCCCTTTATCTATCTTCCTAAAACACACACTCTTGTCACATCACAATCCCCAAAATCAGCCAAGTGTAACCTCCTGCAAAGTCTATCAGTGTGCTAAACTAAACTTGCTTGGCAAAAACATGTTGGAAGTTGTTCTTGGTAGTCATCCCTCAGCTCTGTAACTCCCTTCCCCTTGAGACCCACCAGAGATCAGGCCTGAACATGAAGAAGCATTGTAAGACCTTCCTTTCTGGGCAGGCATTTATCAGGCAAAGCTACACTATATCTTTTTTATATATATATAGTTTATTTTAATACTCCACTGGCTTTTCTAATTTACTTTGTTTTTGTTTTCTTATTTTGTAAGTTGTCCTCCACCCTGAAATCCATCCTATTTTTCATCCGGGAGTGAGGTGAAGTTTCCAGCATTCTGCTACCTGCCAGGAAGAACTTCCATACTCTTCCAGAATGCAGAAAAGCATTAGGGGAGAAGATAACAGAATACCACTTCTCCCAGTTAGCCAGGAAGGGGGTGTGTTCGTTTTACATTTACTATGCATTAGTGGGCATTTACTATACAGAGACCTTCACACCGTGCTTTTTATATCACTGTACTATTATGGTTTCTGTCTGGAGGGCTGATATCTCTACAGCTATCCTGAAACTAGCTGATTGAAGGCATGTTTTGGTCAGTGGTGACAGGTGCTTACTTTGAAAATTATGCAACCTGCAGTTTAATATATGTGGAATTAATTGGTTTTACAAAGAGAATGGGGCTAAAAAACTCAAAATAGAGCCGCAGCATTATCATAGTTTTTACTTATTAAAGTGAGTAGAGAATCACTAGACACATGATAAAAAATGGTGAAACTTAAGTGATTATCATATGACCCACCTCTCTGAAAAATGCATATTTCGTTTTAGCCATTATAAAATCATACAAATTTAAAAGGATACTGCGGTCATTTCACAGAATCCATACTGTATGGAAATTATGCAAGAATCTGAAAGCAACAATCCAAAATGTTTGCTCTGGGCTATTGAAACGTTTCCTGTTCTTATGTGGGCTGCAGCTAAACCTCTTAATGTGATAAGAGGCATTAAGAATATAAAAAGGCTCCAGCAGGTATTTAAAGCATTGGAAGGTCTGGTTTTTTACAGCCTGTAATCACATATTTACAGTGCTTCATTACTCTAAATTAAAGGTGTGATAAGCAAAGGAACAGCCACATTCTGCAGAAGCCAAGAGAGGGCTGCCTGCTGGGGTTGAGCAAGTGGCTGTATTGTTCGTAACAACAAGCTAAAGACTTACTTGTTCCATCTTTTGGGGGGAAATAAAAAAGGGAAAGGAGTGAAGATAGTGGAATGGAGTGCAGGAAAAAGACGGAGAAGAGGTAGATACTACATATGTAACACAAAAATCCATAATAAGGTTGCATAAGTGAACACAAGACTGAGAAAATGCAAAAGTTAAGGTTCCCATTGTTACATTTTGTCAGCCACATTGTACGTTCTGGATAGTGAATAATACGCTTATTACCACTAATCCAACATATGTATGTAGTGCAGGGAAGTTACTGTTACTATGGATACTTTAATTTGTGATTTCCTGACATTTGCATGTTAAGAATCAAACTTTGAACATTACATCATCATAGGTTCATAGATTCATAGATTGTAAGGGACCTCGCAAGATCATCGGGTCCAGCCCCCTGCACTAGGGAGGAAAGACAACTGGGGTCAACTGACCCCAGTGAGGTGACCATCCAATCTCCTCTTGAAGATTTCTAGGGTAGGCAATTGCACCACCTCTGGAAGGAGTTTATTCCATAGTGTGGACACTCTAATTGTGAAGAAGTTTAGAGTGTTTGTGTGGGGGTTTTTTGTTTGGTTTGGTTAGGTTTGGGTTTTTTTGGAAAAGATGCAAAGAAATGAAGACAAAATACAGAAAGGCCTAGAGCTGTAGTACTATGAAAATACCCAGCTGGATTTTCTGTAGCTCCCTAAATTGGCAGCTGCCCACTTTTACATACTAGAGGAATCTAATTGTCCTGCTGTAGAGTAGATAACAATGGGCACTATGACTGTTCACACTTCCTGTAACTGAAGAAGTGCACTGGTGAATTAGGGTCCAGCAGGGTCCAGCAGTTGTCAACTCCTTGGTATGAGACGAATAAAACAGCTAAACTTCTTTAAAATTCTACAGTTCGTTCTTCATACACCTAGGGGGTATATTCTGACTAGTGCTCATGTGCCAGGGTGCACATTTCCCATGGAACGAATAGCAGTGGCACAAATAGCAGCATGCCTCTGCATGTGGCAAAGTGACCTGGGGAGGGGAGAGGCGGGGAGGCTGGGCCAGCACCTGTGCTGGGGCCAGCAGCCTTACCTGGACTCCTAGGATCCACCTGGAGTTGCAGCAGCTCCGAACTGGCTGCTTGGGGCCTGGCTGACAGCCACAGTGTGGCTCTTGCCAGCCAGGCTCCCTTTCTGGCAGTGCATGCTGCTGCCATGTGGGCCACACCACTTCTTTCAGAGCGGAGTTTTCTTTCTTTTTCTTCTCTGCTTTTACACCAGGATTTTTTTTTCACCCAGGACATGTCCAGAAGTACGATTCTCGGCTACAGTCTACAGTCATTTGTGGCATCCAGCTCAGGTTTAGGCAGCTTAATTTCAGCCATCTAAACCTGAGTTTGAATTGATTCATGTAAGCCATTTGCTGTTTACCAGGAGGAGGTGCAGGCAGCCAGAAACAAGTAAACTGGGGAGGGGAATGGCAGGTCTGTGGTGTGGAAGGGAAACTAATGGGTCCTCAGAGATTGGTGGGCCCAGGGTAGGGACTAGCTTGGGAGGATAGAAATAGCCTGGTGAGGGTCAAGGAGGTAAAAACAATACAGCTTTGGGTTTGTGGAGAGTGGCCATGCTTTTCCAGCGCCAGGGCTATGCTGGGGATGTGTGCAAATGTTTGTTAGGCTGAGTTAACCCTCACTAGGTTAGGTTAACCCCATGCAGATCTGGAGATAGTTATCATCTGATGAGAACTGACTTGAGTCGGGGACACCATTTTTAGGTTGACTTAAGTCCTGCAAGTGTTTGCACACTCAGGCTGTGGACAGAAATTACACACAAACCAATATAAACAATCAGAAACTGGTTTCCAATTGGCTTGAAATGATGTCTCAAATCTGTAACACAATGGAAGTTTAGTGTGCATAACCCACTTTCAAAATGGCTGAAACCAGTTTAAGATAAACCTGGATGGATGCAGTATCAAACTTCACTGAGTTGACTAAAATCAGTTTATTGAACTTCTGTCCCAGTTCCTCTCCAGGGTCAAGTTAACCCACAGTCCCCCAGCATCCCAGGATGCTTTGCATCTCCCTTGCAAGTTCCCTCACAGGATGGGCAGCCTAGTCTTGGCCCAAGCTATCTGCTCCAGCTGAGCTGGGAGGCATACTCTAGTGCCCCCCACCCAGCTTCTGGCCTGAGCCACTGCAGAGGTGTGGCTGCACTTCCAGAATCAAAAGTGAATGTCTGTTCACTTGCTTATTGGTTCAATCTACACAACTTAGACTGACCCATGAAGACTGAATTGATTCAGCTTCAGGCTTTTTAGACTGTTTAAACTTGGCCTCAGGCATTTAGATCACCCTAACACTTGTACGTACTCTAGACAAGGTACAATTGTGCAGTTTGGAGAAGGGTGCCAATTTTTTTAAGCCTGACTTTCTGGAAGTTGCTTTCACTCCCAGTGTAACTTTGAACAGCCTCACAGCTACTGTACATTATGTACCCGGGGGTTCAGGTGACTGGTCTACCAGTCAGACAGGGTTCTTTGGGTAAACGTGGTATCTTTTATTAGATTAACTAAATAGTTGGAAAAATTGTTCTTTGCAAGCTTTCAGGCACAAACACCCTTCTTCAGGAATTGAGGAGAGTCTGCTGTTGGTTTGGGTACTGTCCCGGGTAGATTAGAAGTCAATATGCAAAAATGCAGGTAGGCAGAAATGCAAATGACTGATCTATCGGTCAGGAATTGCTGATATGAAAAGGAGTCCCAGCATCTGAAACTAGAAGGAAGCAAGAATATTATGGCAACCCAGAGCAGTTTTATACAACCCAAAGATTTGCTTCACAGAAGGGGAATCAGGATTCTGTTTATGTCAGCTCTGGCTTCCAATGCAGCTGCACAAAGCAGTGAAGCAGGATTTGAAAATTTAGCCCATAATATCTGCTTTAAACTTTAGTACTAATTGTTAACCTTTTCTTTTTAAATCAAACATACTTATTTCTGGCAGAGAATTTAACTTGTGTGACCTTTGAAGTTTTAAAGTTCAGTCATTTGTCAGTTCTTAATTTAAACTTATTCCCTTAGGAGACCTAGAAAAGCTGTTCTCCATGGTATAATCTAAGAATGACTGATTGGATTATCTCTGGTCCTCCTGTGTGAAAAGTTCCAATCTGCAACTACTCTGTTTTGAAGACACTGATAATGAAGAAGCAGTAGTATAGTTTTATGTTGCAACTTTAGAACATACCAGCTTGCACAAACCTCATTTTTATTTCAGGAGATGATTTGCAATTTATAGGAGAGTGTTCCCCTTGTGAGTAGTAAAGTAAATTCTAAAGACTGGCCTGTTTTATGAAACTCATATCCCAATGCAAACTTTTCTAAAGTTCAGGGGTGAACCCAAACTAACTTCTTTATATGATAAAACTGGGCCTCGTTGAGAATCCTATATCACATCTTTGGGAAAGCTGAATTTGGATTTGAGTTTTACAATATGTGATCAGATCTTATTTCCAGTTTTTACTGTACATCCTACAAGCTATAAGACATGGGGTGAAAAGAATTTTGCTCTGGTTGCTATGTTCTAAAATCATATTGTGTGGCTAGAAATTGGGTGTTGAAAGCTAACTTTGTACAGAGAAAATTCTTAGAAATCTCTTTTTCATGTGTTTGTAGAAAAGAGTGATATCATTATTTTTTTCATCTCAGTAACAAAGACATTTTCCAAAAATAAAAAGCTCTCACACTATGCAAAAGCAGTGAAATTTCATGTGAGGTAGTTTTTACTCGGAGGAAAAAAGGGTTGGAGTCAGGAAGAAATTTCACCTTCCCTGCCTAGAAAAGTTGCCAGAAAATGAAACATGGTAGTATTAGATCAAATGATTTCATCCTAGCAAAGTACAAATTACTGGTTTGTTTATATGTCTGCCAAAGAGCCTAATCATGGAGATGATGATTGCATTTCAAAGGTTCTTTTAAATGCATGAGGGAGAAGGTGTATTATTCATTGCTTGTGTGATATTAGATCATTTCTGTTGCAGGGTTGGGGTCAATTTTAAATGTAACTTTTCTAAAAAGCTCACGTATGTCTGGTTAGAAATGAGCAATTAGCTCCATAATGCCTATTTTATTTGCCTACCTTCCAGTTTGAGAATCCAAATTATAAAGGACATTTTTTTCCATTTCCTGGTGTGTTCACACTGAAAAGAATAGCCAGGACTGCTGAGCACTGTATAATACATTGGGTCAACTTTTCTTATACCAGCAAAGACATTATGTGAAATTCAGCTGAGAGTCTGCTCACACTGATGATGTACCATTTACTTGTAGCATGCAACAATAGCTCTCACTTTGATGTAAGAAGCTTTGGGATTTATTAGGATGTGTCTGTTATTTAAAAATAAAAATGTAGATTTTCATGCCTGTTGATGTTCCACTTTTCCAAATGGAATTACCTGTCCTTTAGTGTCTCCATGCTAACTGCTGGGCACATGAATATAATTTTTCTCAACTGGAGGCTGAGCATAAGGTTTTCATTAAGATGAAAATTTACCCAGGAATTAAGGTACTTGCAACTGGGCCTATCTATGCTCATTTTAAAGTGCATCTCAAAATTTGTGTTCTTTTTTCCTTTTACCATACTTTAATTTCCTTTTTTTCCCCGTCGGAAGTCTGTCTTATTTTTGCTTGGCTGGTCATATCTTTCCATTGTAGGTAGAGCAATCATTAGTTGGTGTCATGGACAAGTGCCTTAGGACACTGCTCTAACCCTTGAAAAGAATCACTGCTCATTCTACATATAAGTAAAATATCACTAGGAAAACAAATGACATTCTTAATATTGCTGTTGAGCATCAGTGGCAGAAGGGGGCACTAATGGGGCTTAGTCCTCCCAAATGTGAGGCAGCAGTAGGGCCACAAGGCAGCCTAGCTGTGAGCTTCTGGCAGTTGCAAAAGGGGTAGGGTGGGATGTGTGTGCAGCAGTGTTGGAGGGAGTGAGGCTAAGGCTGAGGCAGGCACTGCACAGCCAGGGCAGGGTGCAGGATGGAGTCACAAGTGGTTCACCATGGGGGCACGGCTCCTGCTGCTATGCACACCCTGGGAGTGCAGGGGGGGCATGTGCCCCTGGATCTGCGTGGTGTGTAGGTGGGCTGCTGCTGTGGGCTGGGGCAGTGCCAGACTCTTTCCAGCAGGGATAGGGCTGCACTCAGGATGGGCAGTGGTGGTGCTGGGAAGGAAGCTATGGGAGCAGGGCTGCAGCCACCCCAGAATTTGCCATAGGCCCCCTGCCACCCCAATCCCACCCCAAGCACAGCATGGCCCAACCCCCCTGCTGGGAAGAGCCTGGTACAGCCCCAGCCTGCAGTGGCAGCCCATTCTGCCCCATGCAGATCTGGGGGGCACCCCCCATGCCCTCCTGATATACATGTAGCAGCAGGAGCTGCCACTCCTGCTGGGAGCCCCCTGGAGAAGTCGCTTGTGGCTCCGCCCCATGCCCTGCCCTGGCTGTGCAGGGCCTGCCGCAGCCCCAGCCCCAATCCCTCCAACACATCCCTTCCTCCACAGACTTACCTGCTGGAGGGGCACACATGCATACGTGCATGTGATCAGCCTCCACAAATATTTTTTTTTCCCTCTGCCTATGCTGGTGAGCAAACTTTCATCTTCAGAGAGAAGTTAATTCCCAGGGAAAGTTTGAGGTCCAAAAGCTATTTTTAAATTAAATGGAAGTGTTTTATAGTGTGGGGCAGTGATGAGGGGGAAGCTTCTATGACACAGTGGCTGCATCTATGCAAAGTTGTTACTGCACACTCATTTAGTACTTGCACAACCAAGTGCAGTAGCATCATGTCATGGTTAGTAACCATGCCCCCCCCAAACTACTGCATAGTAGCAATGAGCTACTCCAGAGTACCTCATTGCTACCACACAATAGTAGATGTGGCCAGTGTCAAGCCAACTGCACAGATTCTAATAACCTTCCTAGCCCCATATCTTGATTTCGGTGTGGCCCCATGAGGACAAAGAGAGGAGATCTTCAACCTATTAGTTACAGAGTGACAAGAAATTGCTCTTTGTCTGTGTGTGCTGACTTGTCTTTAAATGATGGTATCTTTTGTTTGTCTCTGTTTTTGGTCAATAAAAATATTGTGAAAAAGCAGACAAGCCATTAGAGAGGTCCACCATGTGATGAATGGGTTGCATGTATGTGTATATGTGTCTACAGGTATGTCCCATACTTAACTGCAGTTGAGATTCCATATGGGATAATTATGGATCAAAGTTTTTATTGGATAAGCTAGAAAGGAATTTCAGCATTACAAGGAATATGTGGGGTTTATTTTACTTGAAAGTACATTTTACATGGATGACATCATTATCAGTCTTCAAATTAATGCCAGTTTGAATCCAAACTTCTTTTTTATGATTGAAATGGGGGGAAAAGGTAAGAAAGAGACCCATCACAATCAATTCTGGGTCTTTGATTAATGTTCTAAGCATAGAACAAGATAGGAAGGAATTCAAAGAAGGAACTGTAAATCTGGTCTTTAATGTGTATTATGAGTCGCATAGAACAGTCTTGGTGCCTCAGTAACTCCAAGTGTTGGGTCTTTTCTCACCATTATCGGAGAAGGAGTTCTTGTGGGTTACAGCATTTAACTTTGCAATACTATTTCATCATTTCATTTGATAAGCATCAATTTGATTCATTTTTGGGGATTTCCATTTATTCCCTGGTAACTTAACCAGTGCCTGCTTCAGCTTAGTACCCTGTTTGTTGAAAGTTATTTTCAAATCTCCCTAGGCTAACACTTCAGCAAGTTTTGGTACCTTAGGGCCTCTTGGATTTGTGGGCCCCAGGAGCACATGATGTGGGCCTCAGAAGCACCACTCCGGAGTGGTGAGAGGCTCTGGAGCGGTGAGCGACGAGTGGGTGAAAGCCTGCTGCACCCCTGCTCCCCTGAAGCCCCCCAGACACCCCCTCAGCAGCCGCAGAGTCCCCTGCCGACCCCCAGCACAGCCGGAGGTAAGCGGGCTCGTGGTGGGAAGGGGTTAATTCCTCGCTCCCTGGGAGGAGGCGGCTGCATGGAGCCGGGCCGGGTCAAGCCCCCACCCAGGCCCCTACTTGGCCCAACCCCCCAGGGAGCCACGCGACCGGAGCCCCGTGAACAGGCTGAGTAAACAGGCGCTTGAGTTAGCGCAGAGTTCGCGCAGGAGAGGGCGTGGGAGGGAAAGAGACCCTGCCTGCGAACCCCCCAAAGTAGTCAGTCCTAGCTGTAGCCAGCCTATCAGAGGCATGACACGGATGGGCACACGCCGCACCCCTCGGGTCCCCTCGGACTCTGCGGCCCCCCCATTGGGCACCTCAGAGACGGCCACCCAGACGGAGCCCATGGTCCCGGGCTCCACGCAGACGGAGCCCCTGTCTCTTGGCTGCGGGGGCTGCCTGTCCCTTTTTCAGGCTCTGGGGCCCGGGAGCATGGCCACCTCCCCTAGTGGAGTCTGCTCCCTACTGGGGTCTCTGGCGCGCCAGCTGGAGGAGCTCCAGGCCACAGTCCAGAGACTGTGTGCCATCAGGGACTGCGAGCAGGAGATAGACTCCTACTGCCAGGCCCTTCTCCCCCAGGAGCCACAGGATAGAGCACCGTCTCCCTCCAGGACTTAGGAGGACTCTGGGACCTCCCACTCTGCCCAGTCAGGGGCATGGACCAAGGTGGTCAAGGGCCCTAAGGCCCGCCGCACCAAGGCCCCTCCCTCGCCGGAGCTTAGCAACATGTTCGCACCTCTTGCAGCCCCAGCAGAGCCTGCTCAGTTGCCAGCTCCCGCAGGCAACCCAGGATCAACCACAGCTACCGCCCCCGCTCTCCCCAAGACAAAATGAAAGGTGTTTGTTGTGGGAGACTCCATCCTGCAGGGGACTGAGGGGGCAATCTGCCGCCCTGACCCCTTAGCCCGGGAAGTCTGCTGCTTCCCGGGGGCCTGCATCCGAGACATTGTGGAGAGGATCCCAGAGCTCCTCCGGCCCACAGACCACTATCCCATGCTCCTTATTCATGTGGGCACCAGTGACACGGCTCGGAGCACCCCCAGCCAGGTCATGAGGTGCTACAGGGATTTGGGAGCGGTGCTTAGGGGTCTGGGAGCTCAGGTGGTGTTTTCATCGATCCTCCAGGTCTCGGGCTATGGGCTGAGGAGGGAGAGGAGGATCCATGTAGTGAACCAAAGACTGCGGAGCTGGTGTCGTCGGGAAGGCTTTGGCTTCCATGACCACAGCCCGCTCTTTGGCGAAAGAGGCAGCGAGCTGCTGGGAAGAGATGGCCTCCACCTCTCCCCCCTGGGGAGGAGGCTCTTCTCAGCCACACTGGCTGACCTACTCCACCGGGCTTTAAACTAAGCCAGCTGGGGAATGGGGGGACTACTGCCACTGCTGGCCCGCTGAGCAACCCTTGCAAAGCCAGCAGACCAAGGCACTTAAGGGAGCCCACCCCTGCCCCAGCCCTGGCACAATCTGTGGGCAAGGCAAGAGCCCCTAAGGGCACACTTGCTTGCCTGTACACTAATGCCAGGAGCCTGGGCAACAAGCAGGAGGAGCTTATCCTCCTGCTCAGTGCAAAGAATTATAACGTCATTGGGATAACAGAGACCTGGTGGGACTCCACCCATGACTGGACCACGGGTATAGAGGGCTATACCCTGTACAGGAGGGATCGTGTTGACAAAAGGAGCGGGGGTGTAGCTCTCTATGTGAAGGAAAGCTACATGTCCCTGCAAGCTGATGTTGGCGACCGGCATGGACAGCTAGAGACCCTCTGGGTAAAAATTTGTGGGGAATATGGCACAGGGGACACAACGGTGGGAGTCTACTACAGACCTCCCACTCAAAGTCCTGAGCTTGACCAGGAGTTCGCCCGGGAACTGACTGAGGCCGCTTGCTCCAGGACCTTGGTTGTCATGGGTGACTTCAATTACCCGGACATTTCGTGGGAAGATCACTCAGCTAAATCCGAGCAGTCGCAAAGCTCTCTCGTGTGTGGATGACCTCTACCTGACTCAAGAAGTCTATGGGCCAACGAGAGGCAAAGCGCTGCTCGACCTGAGTGGTTGCTTCTCAAGGAAGTGATCCTCAATGCACAAGCTAAATCTATTCCAACACGGAGGAAAGGCAGCAAGAAGGCACAGCAGCTCTCCTGGCTCTCTAGGGACCTAGCGGACCTCCTGTGGCTAAAAAGGAAAGCCTACAAAGGATGGAGGACGGGATTCACCTCCAAGGAGGATTATTCTGTGCTGGTCCGGTCCTGCAGGGAGCAAACCAGGAAAGCCAAGGCTGCAACTGAACTCCAACTAGCTTGAAGCATCAAGGACAACAAAAAGTCCTTTTTCAGATATGTGGGGAGCCGGAGGAAAAGCAAGGGCAATGTTGGACCCCTGCTAAACCAGATGGGGCAACTGACGCCCAGGAAAAAGCCAACCTATTAAATAGGTACTTTGCGTCAGTCTTTCATCAGTCCCATGGGACGCCCATGCCTGCTATGGGACAGGGAGATCCGGGTGATGGGGATCCCCTACCCTCCATCAATGCTGACCTCATGAAGGAACACCTTGAGAAGCTGGATACCTTCAAGTCAGCCGGCCCTGACAATCTGCACCCCAGGGTAGTCAAGGGGCTGGCGAGCGTCATAGCCCAGCCCCTGGCACGGATCTTTGAAAACTCCTGGTGCTCTGGTGTAGTGCCCGAAGACGGGAAGAAGGCCAATGTGGTGCCGATCTTCAAGAAAGGGAGGAGAGTGGATCCGGCTAACTACAGGCCCATTAGCCTGACTTCTATCCTGGGGAAGATCTTAGAAAAGTTTATTAAGGAGGCCATCCTTGATGGACTGGCCCAGGCTAACATCCTAAGGGATAGCCAGCACAGGTTTGTTGCGGGTAGGTCTTGTTTGACCAATCTCATTTCCTTCTATGACCAGGTGACCTATCACCTGGACAAGGGAGAAGAGATTGATGTCATATATCTTGACTTCAAAAAAGCCTTTGATCTGGTATCCCACGATCACCTCTTGGCCAAACTGGCCAGTTGTGGCCTTGGCTCCACCACGATCCGCTGGCTGGGAAACTGGCTCCGTGGTTGGACCCAGAGGGTTGTAATCGATGGCAGTCGCTCATCGTGGTGCCCTGTGACCAGTGGGGTCCCTCAAGGCTCTGTCCTGGGACCCATCCTGTTCAACATCTTCATTAACAAGGTGGACATTGGAGTCAGGAGTGGACTGGGCAAGTTCGCCGATGACACCAAACTTTGGGGCAAAGCATCCACGCCAGAAGATAGGCGGGTGATCTAGGCTGACCTGGACAAGCTCAGCAAATGGGCGGACGAGAACTTGATGGTATTTAACGCTGAAAAATGCAAGGTTCTCCACCTTGGGAGGAAAAACCTGCAGCATCCTTATAGGCTCGGCAGTGCTACGTTGGATAGCACTACAGAAGAAAGAGACTTGGGGGTCATCATTGACCACTCAAGATGAACATGAGCCTCCAATGTGATGCTGCGGCTAGTAAAGCGACCAAAATGCTGGCTTGCATTCATAGATGCTTCTCGAGCAAATCCCGGGACGTCATTCTCCCCTTGTACTCGGCCTTGGTGAGGCCGCAGCTGGAGTACTGCGTCCAGTTTTGGGCCCCGCAATTCAAAAAGGATGTGGAGAAGCTTGAGAGAGTCCAGAGGAGAGCCACGCACATGATCAGATGTCAGGAAAACAGATCTTACGATGACAGGCTGCTGAGAGCCATGGGACTCTTTAGCCTGGAAAAGCGTGGGCTCAGGGGTGATCTGATGGCCACCTATAAGTTTATCAGGGGTGACCACCAGGATCTAGGGGAACGTTTGTTCACCAGAGCGCCCCAAGGGATGACGAGGTCGAACGGTCACAAACTCCTGCAAGACCGTTTCAGGCTGGACATAAGGAAGAATTTCTTTACTGTCCGAGCCCCCAAGGTCTGGAACAGTCTGCCAGCGGAGGTGGTTCAAGCACCTACATTGAACACCTTCAAGAGTAAATTGGATGCTTATCTTGCTGGGATCCTATGACCCCAGCTGACTTCCTGCCCTTTGGGCAGGGGGCTGGACTCGATGATCCCCCGAGGTCCCTTCCAGCCCTAATGTCTATGAAATCTATGAAATAAATCTACTAAAAGCACTGGGATTTTAGAATAGCATCTCAAAGTCAGAAGTTGCCAATGGAAGTGTTCTGTAATCTAAGTTTCATGGGATGAATCCACATATGCAATTAGTGTGATACAATAAATGCGGTTTGTGCTGAAGCTTATTGCTTCCAGGAACACTGTTTGTACATGCACCCGAAACCACAGTCCATTGAGCCAGGTCAGAGAAGCCCTAGCTGGGAGGGAGTTGAGGGGGTCAACCTTCCAGGCTGGGGCTGCTCTGATTTGGCTCAATATGCTGTGGGAAGGCTGGCTGGGGCATGAGGGTGCTTCAGTACAGGGCTAGTTGGCAGGTAGCCCCCACACTGAAGCATACTCATGCCGTAGCCAGCTCCATCAGTACCTACACATGTGTTGCAGCACACCAAATAATGCCACCATAGGATAGTACTTTATTTACAAGTACTAACCTATGGTGGCATTTATTAGTTTACTGTGGTGTAAGTGTCACAGGTATAGACACTGAGACTTTACTATGGAGTTAATTAAGTAGCTCCTCAGTAAACTTCTTGTGTAGATGCACCCATTGTGTAGTTATATTAGATTTAAAAAATGGTGAAAATATTAGAAGTTGTTGGGAGGTGCCATATTTTCTTACATACCACATTTTGGGAAGGCAGAATGGAGAGAGATTTTCCCAGAGTCATGGCCAAGTGCAAGTCTCATGGAGCCTGGGGAAAAACCCACTCTTCAGTATCACTGTCCTTGCAGCCTAAAGGTTTAACCCTTTCACAGTAGCTCAGCCAAAGGCAGGCAATTTGGTGGTGGCTGTGAGAGAATTAGAGCCTTAGCTGCAAGAAAACTGAGTGATGCTGCAGTGGTCTCCACCCTTTGCATGCCCAGTATGGAGCCAGCCCTCAGCAGCCACGTCAGCATCCTGTACTTCCATTCTAATGTGGGAATCAGCTTCCTCATTTAAAACAGGCAACCCAATTTTAGAGGGCTAATATGGGGTGGGGGGGAAGAAGGTGCATGTGGTATGCTAGTAAATATCTTATCCCTCAGACATTTTATTAGTTAAATATAGCCCATTGTTAAAGTTCTGTCCACTAGATGGGAACCTATAGAAGCAAAAAAAAAATGCTGCAGCTATCTTTGATAAATTGAAAAAATGATCTGAAATAAATAGGATGTAATTCAATAAGGACATGTGCTAAGTAATGCACTTAGTAGGAACATTTAAATACAGCAATAGGAAATGGAAAACATCTGGCTAAGCTTCAGTACTATAGGAAAGGACCTGGGGGTTATATTAGATCAAAGCTGAATGCAAGTCAACAGTGTAATATATTTTTTTAAAAACAAGAAAAAATCCAAAAAACTAATAGTATACTGTGTTGTATATGTTGTATGCAAGCAAGGCATGGGAATCTATCCATCGTTTTGCGTCATTCGTTCTACTAGCACTGAATGAGACCTTGTCTACAGTATTGTGTAAAGTTTTCAGCACTATACTTCAAGAAAGATCTAGGCAAATTGTAAAGTGTCCAGAGAAGAGCAACAGAATTATTTAAAATCTAGAAACCATGACATATGAGAAAATTATGGAAAAACTAATCTGGAGAAGAGAAGACTGGCACATTTTCAAATAAAAAAAGTGTTGTTAAAAAGGAAAAAAAAATAAGCATGGTGATCATTCGTTTTGCATCATTAGAGTATATGCCAAGCAGAAACAGGTTTATGTTACAACAAAGAAGATTTAGATTAGATATTAGAAATAATTTTACAGCTATGACGATCACTAAGCACTGGAACTGATTACTTAGGCTGTGTAATCTCAGTAATCTGAAATTCTTAATAGCCCATTAGACAAACAGGTATCTGGGATAACATAGACATGGGTTATCCTGGCTTGAACAGGTGTTTGGACAAAATGGGCGCATCTACATGTGTCCCCCATGGCACAGTTGTTACTGCACTGTCATTTAGTACTTGTTTTAGGAAGTACTAAATGACAGCGCAGTAACAGCCATTACTGTGCAATCCCATTGGCATATGGTTAGTTTTAGCAGATACATCACCATAGCAACATGCTATAGTGAGGTGGCTTGTCATAGTTTGTGCCCACCGGTGCTATGTTGGCATAGCAATGAACTATATCACTGTTGCACATTGCTACAGTGACAGTGTCATGTGTAAACGTGCCCGATGATCTCTTGAGGTCCCTTCCAGCCTGTTTCTTTATGATTCTGTTATGCAGGAAAGGTCATGTTGTGCAGGATGGTAGAGAGTTTCTGCTGTTCATGTGTTTATACACTTGAGCAATGTTTTTTATGATATGTCTTCAAAAAACAGTTATGGGAGCCTTGCAAAATGTTGCTGTTTCAGCTGTCTTTGTTGTTCAGGTAAAATACATATATTTTGTACTATTAATATTGGTATTCATACTATAAGGCAAGTAAGTAATATAACAATTTTGGCTAGAGTTGGAATTACACTTTGACTCTTGGGAGGGGTAGAGGGGTCTGCAAAAAAAAGTTGGCTGGGGTTAGGGCTGTGCACACAAGCCCCACCAGTACTGCAGGGCTGGGATCAGTGGTGATGACAGCTGGAAGAAGCCACTGCTGCTGCTGCCTGGGCTACTTAGAAATGTGCAGGACAGGCTGGGGACTGTGCACAGTGGTACATGGGCTCCGAGCTGTTGTGTAGGGGGGGGGGGGGGCCTTTCCCCACGTGCTTGACAGCAAAACCAGACATGGACCGGAAGTATTTCCGGTCCACTTCCAAGTCTGCCAGGGAGTGCACTGGACCCTCCCCCCCCCCGCCCCATACCTCTCTGGCTCAGTGATTGGCTGTGGGGGGACCCTGGGTGCCCCCCCCCAGATCCTAGTTCAGAGACTGGTGCTTCCTGGAAGGCACCCCCCAGCATGCTCCCTGGTGGACCCAGAAGTGGACTGGAAGTGCTTCTGGTCCACTTCCAGGTCTGCTGCCAAGCGTGCTGGGGGGGACCCCCCACACACACTTCTGTGGGATGCTTCATCTGCCCCAGCATCACAGCATTTATGAGCCACCTGGTACCTTGAGGTCTGTAGAAAAAACATTTAAAGCTGTGTCTATGTCTGAATCGCTGAATCTCTCCAAACTGATTTGGAGGGTTCCAATTTGATTTGGGGAGATTAAAGGGTCTCCTGATTTGATCCGGAGAGTCAGCCACTGATTTGGGCTGAATCTCCACCAAATCAAATCAGGGATCAAAGCTTCACACAGCCTTAGTGAACGGGTATTTACTTTGATTTCACAGTGTTGAAGTTTTTCGACAATTTGGCAAGGCTGAATTCCAAATTCTCATGTCTGCTTGTTTTCCTTTCTTACACCTTTCTTTACAAAGTTGTCTTAGTACTAAAAGTAAGATAGTAGGATGGGTACCCTTCTTTGTTTGGGCTGGGGCAGTCTCTTAAACATGAACAAATCACTTCTAGTGATAAAGTGCATAACAGAATGCAGGCATTGCATGATCCTGTACAACTACTGGAAAAAGCATATGAAAATCTGGGGTTTCTAGCAAAACTAATTGAATATCAGAGGCATAATTACAACTCTTTTATTCACACAGTCTATTGATTTTATAGATTCTGAGGAAGTATATTTATTTCTGTCTATTTTCAGTTCGGGGTATACAATTCCTATTTTTAGTAGCCATGCAGTATTCTTAATCAGAGATTTGACTATCCAGTGAGTCAGAAGGTCTGACTGGCCAGAGATATATGAGTCAGACAGGCAGGAATAGTCTGTTCTTCTTCATGACACCAAGAGAAATAGATTTAAAGAAGAGGTTCATACTTGGTGAACAATACAAATGAAAACATGTATAAATAGAAATCCTTTTACCCTTCAAGTCAGATGCTTTTCCCAAGAAACTCTTGTCCCAAAATTGTAACATACCTCAATATTTGTATACGAAAAAAAGCCAACTTTTCACCCATCTCTTTCTTTTTATATTGACTGACTGTCAGTTAGTTAATGAATTTCTAGGTCACATAATCCTCTCACTGTGACATAACTATTCCCACAGTAAGACACAGAATATGCACGAAGCAGGTAGAAGAGATGGGGGTCAAAGAGGAGAATTTCATAACCATTTAAATTTATCCTCAGATATTAGCTCTTTGGGAAGGGCAAATTCCATTTAAATAGCAAAGACAAAGTGGCTTAAGTGTTCCTGAAGTTTTACCATTAGACACTGATACATAGTCCTCCCTGGCAGACATGTGTTTGTTAAAAAGCGAGAGAGAGAGAAAATGATACTAGCTGCATACACATCAGACTGATACTGTGGCTTCAAAATGGTAATACATGAAAAGTGGAATGATACACATAATTAAATTACTGCTCAGTCACAAGCTGTTGAAACTTTCTTCGGGGCATACAGAAATGTCCATTAAACTAGGCTGTTCAGAGGATTGTGAACTGTGAAGACCTGTGTTTAACAGTTTAACACAAGATATGTGCATACATTAGATCTGCTAGTAATGGAATACCAGTTCATTGGATTCAATAGGCGGTTCAATAGATTGGTAATGAAACATAGATCCTCTTATTCAAGGTCACTAGTTCAAAGCCATCCAAATCAGCTGGAATTTATCATATTACAGTTACCTAATGAACATGCAAACCAAAGTTGTAATGTCAGTTTCAGGACACAAATTATGAACACAAATAGTATTACGTGTCCCTTTTTGGTAGCTTTACAAAAAATTCCAGGGTAGAATTGGCTATGCAGAGTAAATAACACGTCTCCCAGCTCTGTGAATGGAGAAAGGACTTAAAACTTTTGGACTGATAACCTTACAACCCTTTGTCAGAATTAAGTTCAATAACCAGTGCAAAAGAACATACTAAAGTCTAGACTATTCTAATATTATAAAATCCTTTGTCTCTCTGTAATGCTTTATTCTCACTTTGACTGGCTGTCTCAGCAGTCAGCCAGTGCTTCAAGAGTGTTTGGACTGCATCTGGTAGCAGTGCTATGGTGGGAGGGCTGCCATGACAGCAGGGGCAGAGGGGGTTGGGGGAGGGGGAGAGGGAGGGCAAGGCCAGTGCAGCTCCATGGAGAAGGTGGAAGCAGCAGTGGAGCAAGGGTGGTGGGGAACAGTGTTGGACCCAAAACAGCAGTGGGGGGGTGCACCCAGCCCCGAAATGGTAGTGGGCGGGGAGGGGGGCACTGGGCCTGGCCCCAAAATGGCAACAGGTGGGGAAGACATGCCCAGTCCCAAAACGGCAGCGGGGGGGGCAGCCCCAGGGAGGACCCAGCAGGTACGGGGGGAGGGGTGGTCCGCTGCAGGCCTCTCTCCCCACCCACACCCTGCTCCCCCTGTCATTATTGATGGGCAGTTGGCTAATATATTTCAAATGCATTTCATGACATTTATTGAGTTCTAAAAGTCCTTTTTGCAGGGAATCTCTAATTTTAAATCCAGCAGCCTCCATCCCATGTTATTGGAAACACTTTGCAAATGAGGCCTTATCACCTGTTCTAGGTACCAGTCTTACTGGGTTTTTTTATTCTTGAGCTGTCTCTAGTGTCCAGCTCCTATTCTGCCCTTTACTCAATAAAAAGGTATTGTTATAAAGGTATTCTTAGTACCTTGGCCAGTGCATGTATGTCCATACCGAAAGACTGGCTAACTAAAAGCTTTTTGTGTTGCAAAGAGCATTCAGCAGATCAGAGTTTTGCATCCTGCAAGTATCAGGATGTTGACAGAAGTCTCCAAATCTAATATGACATGGCTCATTGGGAATTCCCAGCTAAAGAAGATGAATCGAAGCCAGTGTTTTCAGCAGGATCATAATGAGCACAATAGGTCCAGTAACTTACACTGTCTAACAGCTGCTGATGGAGATTGATATTATTCATAAAAATGGGTGGGAGGCACTTCTGGGCTTCTTGATTTACACACACACATACATATTTTGTGAAAAGTGTTTTTCTGGTGGCAGTTGCATCAGCTCTTTGAATCAAGGAACAACAGTCTCTTACCAATGATCAATATATACTATATGAAATTTAATAAAAACAGATTAACTTTGCATAAGTGACTGGAGAATTCTTCAAGTGCTTCAGTTTGTCATCTTGCCACAGAAGTGTCACTGAAGTGAAATATAAGCAGAATATTAAACCTTACCTTGGGTTCTTATACTGAGTCCAGTCACCTCCTTATTTTGTTTGACACTTAATCATCTTGTGTCTAAAAGTGCATTTTCAAAATTTTTGTCTTCATGTGGCTTTCCTATCGATATTCTCCAGGAAGTCTGTTGAGCAAGTCTCATGCCAGGGTTAATTAAATCACAACAATACCCATGTCAATAGCCAGCCTCAAGCAAGAACAATCAGTAAAACTGGGTAAATTGTGAGCAGAAGTATTCACACCCATTTCTGTGGATTCTGAATTTGACTTTGCCTTGGCTACATTTATATCTACATTGCTTTTATAACAAAACATTAACATTTGTAAAAACAAAGCTTTGTTCATTTTGTTCATAAGAACATTTGCAAAATTAATTTTGGACCCCAAACCAAGGTTGATGTAATTAATCTGACAATTTTAGGCATAAGCAAAAATAATAACAATATTAATTTGTTATAAATGTTAGGCCACCTAATCTGGGAACAGATACAACAGTATATGACTTGGGGAAAAAATCTGATGGCTCCGTTTCCCTCCTGAATTCCATATTGAATACTGCAATAGATACTTACTATATACAGATCACAGGTAATCCATAGACTGAAATTTATTTGCATGAATTAATCAAGCAATATCAGATAAATAAATGCTGTTATTGTTCCTGAACCATGCAGCAACATAATATTATAACATTAGAAATGTATTTATTACACATTAATATTGTAAACATTGTGTTCTATGAACAAGGACTAAAGTTATTAAATAAACTGACTATAATTTTAGCACCTAGTAATGCATATTTGCAGGGCAATTAGATGGATTGCAAAACTTCATTTAAGAAATATGATGTCTTCAGCAAGGACTATGCTGAACGCTTTCCCAAACTAATTTGAATCACATTAGAACATCTCATGCTTATTGAATTCCTTCACCAAACTGTGTTTAGTGCCTGCAATATAGTCTTAGGAGACAAGGGGTAGTCCCAGACATTGTTTCCCATCTCCAGTGGCAGAAGCAAGAAAATAGGAACATATTATCCTCTCTATTCAAATAAAAAGCATCTACTTTCTTTGACTCTAGCCATAGTCTTCGATATATCTGAAACTTGAACCTATAGTCCAAAACAAAGTATTTTAGAAGGCTGTGCTGAACTGTGAATTAAAAGTCCTGAGGAAGCTATAGAACAGGGGTGGGCAATTATTTTGGGTGAAGGGCCGCTTACTGAATTTTGTCAAGCTATCGAGAGCCATATGACAGCAGCCAGGGGCAGATAAATATTAATTTCCTTAAATTTTTAGGGGCCCCACAGGCCGGATAGAATGATCTAGCAGGCTACATCTGGTCCATGGGCCGCATTTTGCCCACCCCTGCTCTAGAATGGTAGCAGAATTTGAATAGCTCTTGCAAGTGTACACATGAAGTTTCTTACCTACAACAGAAGAATGAGAAAAAAGACAAGCTTCTGTCTCACCCTGAACTGGCATTTGCTGATGCTGACTCAGGTGGGAGGGAATGGTGACAGTACATATGAGAACCCAGAATTAATGGAGCAACTGTGTGCAGACAGTCCAGGCAATGAAAGATTACCCTTGGGTTGTGAGAAAGTGGAACCTCTGGAAGGTCAGATTCATATATACATATCAGGATCTTTTACTATCAGAATTGGACATCTTTGGCAGTTTGACCATCTGTTATTTTTCATCAGCTATTTGTATATCTGAGATCAAATGACACTCGTGCATATACAGTGGGCATGTCTAATACTGCGGGGTGAATTTACTCTAGAGTACTTTACTCTAAAGTAACCAACCCTGGGCAGGCATCCACATGTCAGGAGAAGTAAATCTGCTTCTGAATCCCTACACAAGTCTGTTTCTACCCCTTCTGGGTCTGCAGAGCAGAGGCTGGGAGTTCCATGCTGCCAGGCCAGGGAGACATTGTCACTGTCCAGGCTCTGATGGCGGAGCCTGCCCTGGAAGCAGGCAGCTCCCAGGAGCAGGAAGCAATCTCCTGCCCCCTGCTGCCCAGCTGACCAGGAGCAAATTTGCTCCCAGTCAGCTGTCTACATGTGCCTTACTGTGCAGTAATTGCTCAGCAGTTAACTTGCTACTTGTATTTATAGGTAGCAAATTAACTACTGAGTAAACCAAATTACTGTGCAGTAAGGGTCTGCACATATAGATGCAGATGCTTACTATGAAGTAATTTGCTCTACTGCACAATAAAGCGTCTTATGTGGACACACCCAGTATTCAGTGACATGAAGCTAAAGGGCTTTGAAACTAAAGGAAAGGTTTTCAGTGACTTTAGTAAACTTTCAATGAGGTCTGACTTTGTTTTGTTTTTGTTTCATTTGGGGTTTTTTTGCTTTATAGAAATACATGCAACAAAAAATCGTTCCAAGGGGCTGTACATCTCCAAAATTCCTTCTTATAGTACTCCAAAATTCATTCTTATACTACTTCAAAAATGGTATAACATCTACTTTTACCATATAATTAAAAGAACTGCTATGTTACAAAGTTAAGTAATGCAGTAGATTAATATACCATTCATTCATTACTAGGAACCTTGCATTCAGGTTCTGTTCTTAGTCACAACTAACCAAGTTTAGTGGTCCTCCTTTTGTCTCCATTTATTCTTATAAGAAGCCCAAAGGAAGCAATTTGATGTAATTAATCATTATTGGTAGTCTCTGACATGTTCAGGATGGAAACAGCTGGAATATGGTCAATGGCATTAGCAGAGCTGTGTGGAGCCTGGACTAAAAGAGTAGGAATGTTGCAGGTCAGGTTTGTGGTGCATTGGCAGTGTTCTGTCAGAGGGCTGGATAAGCCATGGAACAGATTCAGACATTTCTAACCCAGAGAGAAATACAGCTCCCTGATCTAATTCATGGCACTTCACAGAAGATGCCATGAGTTAGACCAATCCTCCTGACCCAACAGACATTATCTGTTGGCTCCAATTTGGAGCCAATCCAGCAAGAGAGGCTGTGTTTGGGCAGCCTCTTCCCCCAACCATACCCTCCCTCTCCCAGCTCCAGTGCTGTCTCAGGATAGGAAGGGAGGAACCTCAGGCTGGTGTTTGCCCAGCCTACACTGGAATGGGGCAGAAGCCAGCTTGGGAGGCCCAATCTGCCTGCCCCCACTCCAATGCAGGCTGGGCGAACACAGTCTGAGCTCCCTCCCCTCATTTTTTCCCCCCTCCCTTCTTAAGACAGCAGTGAGGATGGGGATAGTCTGCAGCAACCCAGCTGCCAGAGCAGACACAAGTTAATGAAGGTGCTCCACTTTGGAGCGCCTTCATTTGAACCCTCATACAATGAGGGTTAATTAGTCATGCAACTGGAGTGTTCTGCAGCCATGCCCTTCTGTTAGGGCACAACTGTAGAACACTTTCAAGGGACCGATCACATGACAAATGTCAGGTGCAGACAGAAGTGACAATTTTTGCCAGATCTGACCACAGAAAATGGTCTATAGCTGTGACCAAACAACTGCATGGCTGAAGACCACTTCAAAATGGCTGATTGGATGAAACTCTGAACCCTCATTGCATGAGGGTTTAGATGAAGATGTTTCAAAACATAGCATCTTCTGTAACTTGTATTGGCCTGCCTGCTAGCCTCTGAGCTGTTTTCAGAACAGGCGGGCAAAAAGCAAGCAGAGGGAGTTCAGTCTGGGGGTTTTTTGGCCCCTGCTGAAGGATGGGGCGGGTGAATTGGAGCGCCTCCAGTGTAGGGGGACTCTAATTCACCTACCCCATCCTCAGCACCAGTTGGGAAACCCCTAGAATGAGCTCCCTCTGTTCCCTTTCCCCCCTCCTATTCTGCAAATGGACAGGCCTGGAAAAGGAGGGGCCATTGCTAGGGGACACCAGCTGCAGGCTGCAACCAACAGTGAACTTCTGTTTGGTATGAGGAATCATTGCAACTCAGAACACTTCCTGCAAAGGAAAGCATAAGTAAAGGAAAACGCTATAGATCGGGTTAGGGGAGAAAAGCATGATGGGACTGTAAGAATAATCCTTTGTTTTACTAATTGCACTACTGTTCATAATGAACATTAATACAAGCAACATTTTTTACAGAATCTCCAACCCAAACAAAGCTACTCTTTTGGACCTCAAAGTGGTATGGCTGCCTCTGCTAGTATAATGTTTTGTGGAAAGAACATTCCCCCAGTAAAAGGAAATAATGGAACCATTTGGATTCACCCAGTAATTTCTGCTCAGAAGATATTTGAATAGTAATCACGATAATGGGACCTAACGAATCAGTTAAAGGGAAGACTATCTAATAGATTATTTTCAAATATTAGACAAGTAGAACAATTCTTCCTGTTAAATATTATCTATTACATTTCTCCCCTTCAGTCCATCAAGCAATACTTTTTGACAGTCTGTAACTTGGAGATAATTGCAAGTTTTATTCAAATTGCATTACTAACCCTGTAATGCTATGTTTAATCATAACTATCCAAAATGATTCTGTAGGAGGAGTAGGTTTCCATTTAAGCCAACATTTCTAGGCCTTTTTTCCCCCAACAGTGGAACAATAATTTCCCCAATACTGCTTAATTAGCATCAAGTCTTAGCAGAAAAATTGGTGATTTGAAATGGCAGGTTACTAAAAATTTTTTCTAGAGTCACACTTTACTGGATATACTGTATTGGTCATCTTTAGCGACTGAAGGTTAAACTGTTTCAGGAAAAACATCCCTTGGGAATGTCATTAGTTCTAATTATAAAACTACTTTCATATTTTTATAGTAAAGTTTATTTTACCTCCCATACTAAAGAAGTAGAAGATCTTAGATCTTGCCATTTTGCCTATTAACATTATTTCTTTTCCCCAAACTGTAATCTGTTAGGAAGAAATCACTCTAGACTAGGGATGGGCAAAATGCAGCCCACGGGCCAGATGTGGCCCACTAGGCCATTCTATCCAGCCAGCGGTGCCCCTAAAAATTTAGAAAATTAATATTTATCTGCCCCTGGCTGCCTGTCATGCAGCCCTCAATGGTTTGCCAAAACTCAGTAAGTTGCCCTCTGCCTAAAATTATTGCTCACCCCACTCTACACTTTCCTTATTTTCTGTCTGCCAAGAAGTCATCATTTTATTTTGAAGTTGCTCCAAATTTGAAGAAGTATAAATGAAATTAGAATCAAGCCCATATGATTAAAAGGTGCAAAAGATGTTAACATTTATGGGCCTGATTCAGATCTTATCTACATGCTAAACATCACAAAGCCACTCATCTGATATAAATGTAAATGAGATTAGAATCAGGTGAAATAGGTAGTCTGTTCCTACTGGATACAAATCTAGTTTGAGCTACTTGATGATTGGGCTAATAACCAAGAAAAGATAACTACAGGCAGTCCTTGGACTTACGACACAATTGGTTCCAGAAAACCATGTCTTAAGTCAAAATGTAACTCGGAACTGATTTTCCCATAGGAAACAATGTTGTAAATGGGGGATTGGTTCCTGAACCAAGGACCAATACCCTATTTTCACCCAAAAATAACCCAGAATCTTGTACTCAATCAATTATAGGTAAGTAATATAGCTACTTTAATGTATTTATATTGTAAATAGCAATAGTATTGATTTGGAAGGTGACTTTGCTGGAGGTGACTTTGAGGTGACCTTGCTGGACTTTTTGAAGGGCTCTTTGCTGAAGTCTTTTCAGGTGTCTTGGCTGCAGGTTTTTCTGGAGTTTTGTCTGCTTTCTTAAAAAAAGGGACCAAGGAAGTTTGGACAGCTGTTCTCCAGGGTGATGGGTGACACAGTGAACTTGTTTGCTGGCATGACGTGGCATTGGATCAAGCATTGTAAAGACAAAACCGACGTCAGAAAATTGAAACAAGGTGTCAATTTATAAACGTTGTAAGTGCAAAAGGCTGTAGCTTGAAATGTTATAAGTCCAGGACTTGCTGTATTTAAATGATAGGCAGTGGTTGTGGAATAAGGATGGGCGTGGACTATTAGTAATTTGTTTTTACATTTTACAAAGGTGCTTAGATAATATGTTGCTAAGAACAATACCAATCCGTGACTAAATTTAATTCAACTGCTAAGCAGCCCTAAGGTATAAGCAACACAGAAAGACTAAATTTCTACATCCAGGGCAAAGAAATAGACAGCATAGTTTAAAATTGGTGGGAGGTGTGCCTATTAGAAAAGTGTGTGAGAATTTGTAAGTGAGATGTTGGGATTGGTTCTTGTTATACCAGCTTATTTAATGACACCTCCTGTGAAATAAGAGTAGAAGTCGTTTCCTTGTGTGATTTTTTTTTTTTTTTAATGTTCCGTATATGGCAAACACAGTACAAATTTAGCTATGAAATTGTTAATTTCAGCCTTCATCAATACTAATGTTAAACCTGTCTAGGGTATTAAATGATGTATCTGAATCTATTCAAGTCAGCAGGTCCTGATGAACTTTATCCCTTGGTTCTGAAGGAACTGGCAGAGGATATCTCAGAGCACTTGACAGTGATCATGAAGTCATGGCAGATGGACAAGGTACCAGAGGACTGGAATAGGGCCAATGTAGTGCCCCGCTTTAAAAAAGGCAAAAAGGAGGACCTGGGGAGCTACAGCCTGGTTAGCCTCATCTTAATACCCAGGAAGTTACTCGAGCATATGCATTCTGAGGAAGGCTGTTGCAAGCATTGGAAGGAGGAATGGCTGATCATGCATATCACGCCAGAAGATAGGCGGGTGATCCAGGCTGACCTGGACAAGCTCAGCAAAGGGCAGACGAGAACCTGATGGTGTTTAACACCGAAAAATGCAAGGTTCTCCAGCTTGGGAGGAAAAACCTGCAGCATCCTTATAGGCTCGGCAGTGCTACGTTGGATAGCACTACAGAAGAAAGAGACTTGGGGGTCATCATTGACTACAAGATGAACATGAGCCTGCAATGCGATGCTGCAGCTAATAAAGTGACCAAAACGCTGGCTTGCATCCATAGATGCTTCTCGAACAAATCCCGGGACGTCATTCTCCCCTTGTACTCGGCCTTGGTGAGGCTGCAGCTGGAGTACTGCGTCCAGTTTTGGGCTCCACAATTCAAAAAGGATGTGGAGAAGCTTGAGAGAGTCCAGAGGAGAGCCACGCGCATGATCAGAGGTCAGGAAAACAGATCTTACGATGATAGGCTGAGAGACATGGGACTCTTTAGCCTGGAAAAGCGTAGGCTCAGGGGTGATCTGATGGTCACCTATAAGTTTATCAGGGGTGACCACCAGGATCTAGGGGAACGTTTGTTCACCAGAGCGCCCCAAGGGATGACGAGGTCGAACAGTCACAAACTCCTGCAAGACCGTTTCAGGCCAGACATAAGGAAGAATTTCTTTACTGTCTGAGCCCCCAAGGTCTGGAACGGTCTGCCATCGGAGGTGGTTCAAGCACCTACATTGAACACCTTCAAGAGTAAATTGGATGCTTATCTTGCTGGGATCCTATGACCCCAGCTGACTTCCTGCCCTTTGGGCACGGGGCTGGACTCGATGATCTTCCGAGGTCCCTTCCTGCCCTGATGTCTATGAAATCTATGAAATGCAACCAACATGGAATTACCAAAAACAAATCATGTCAAACAAACTTGATCTCCTCCTTTAACAGGGTAACTACTCAGGCGGTTGAAGGGAATACTGTGGATTGAGCATATCTGCACTTCAGCAGAGCTTGTGGCAAGGTCCACATGATCCTCACAAATGAATTGGAGAAATGCAGGCTGGACAAAGCTGCTACAAGATGGATAGATACTACAAGCTTAATAGCCACAAGCAAAGGGTAATCATTAATGGATTCATGTCAGAATGACAAGTAGGTGTCAAATGGAGTCCCACAAGGGTCTGTCCTGAGCCCAGTGCTGTTCAGTGTGTTTATTAAGAATTTGGATGCTGGCATAGAAAGGTTCTTGAGCAAATATGCAGAAAACATGAAACTGGGAAGGACTGTGAACACTTTGGAGGATACGAGCACAATTCAGAAGGCTCGCAACATATTGGAAAGTTGGGATGAAGTTAAGAGAATGAAGTTCAATGCTGATAAATGCAAGGTGTTATACCTCAGGAAGAATAATTAAAAATGGGTGACTTATGGCTGGATAGCAGCATTATAGAGAAGAATCTGGGAGTCTTGGTAGATCACAGACTCAATTTGAGTCTGCAGTGTGATGCAGCTGCCCAAAAAGGGAAATACAGTTGTTTTGGGATGCATTAATAGAAGTATCAGGTAATAGTGCCTCTCTACTTGGCATTGTTTAGGCCTCCTTTGGAGTACTATGTGCAGTTCTAGGCCCCACATATTAAACAGGATATGGAGAAATTAGGGTCCAGAGGTGGGAAACAAAGAGAATAAAGCACTTGGAAAGCAAGTCATTCAAGGAGAGGCTGAAGGAACCAGGCACATTCAGCTTGTGAAAAAGGCGTTTAAGGGGACATAATAGCAGCCTTGAAGTACTTGAAGAGCTGCCATAAAGAAAAGGGAGAACAGTTTTTCTCTCTTGTTGCAGAGAATAGGATGTAGACCAGTAGCTTGAAGTTGCAGAAAAGTAGTTTGGATATCTGGAAAAACTTCTTCACTGTTAGAATAGTGAGGCAGTGAAATAAATTGCCTAGGGAAGTTGTGGATTCTCCATCACTGGAGATGTTTGAAAAGAAGTTGGACAGCCACTTGTGGGCTTTGTCACTTGGGGCTGTGAGGGAATTCCAGCCCCCTTCCCTTTCCCCCTTTCTGCTACATGTGTCAGAGTTGTTTAAGCCTTTCTCAGAGGCATTGGGTGTTGGCTGCAGCCAAGGCTGGGGATTTTGACTGGGGTATTCTGGTGCTCCTGCTGGCACTTAAAGCTGGAGGTTCCTGGCTGGAGGGTCTTGCCCCTGCTCAGGGTCAAATCAATTGCCATATTTGGGGTGAGGAAGGAATTTTTCTCCATGATAGTTTGGTATGGACTTTGGGGGTTTTTGCCTTCCTCTGTAGCAGGGGGTGTGGCCTTCTACCTGGGATATCTTAAGCATATATTAACAAACTTTTACACAAGGAGGATGTTACCTGTGGCAGGCTAGGATGTTACGTTTTGTGTTGTGTTAGGGTTGACAGTAGTTTCACTAAGAGATTATAGACCTATTTAGGATGGTTTGGATAGGGATTATCCTCTCTCGGGGAAGGGCGCTGGATTAGATGACCTGTGGAGGCCCCTTCTAGCTCTAGTTCTCTGTGATTCTATGAAAATAACTTCTTTGCAAGCTTCTTAGGAGAACTTGACAAATTGTTCTGATTCTAGAAGAATGAGACCTTCTTCTTCAGTTCTATGAAGGGTTTGATTAAAAAATCTGAAGAATCCTAGCATGTAGTCATTTCATATTTGGAGGAAAAAATATCCACTTGTTTTACTTATCAATCATGATGTATTTCAGAGTCCACCATGTATTGCAAGAAGTTACATGAGCAAGGCACAATCCCTTTCATCCCTGCATTATCCTGGGGGATGGAACACAAATCCCCTTATCTACATGGTGTGCATTTGAAAAAGAATTGGTGCCATATGGATAAGACTTGCTTACATTTAATTAGGTGTTTTAAATGCATAAACTCACCATATTTCAGTAAAGTTTGTAAAGCCTTTTCACTGGGAAATATACAAGGCTGATCCACAGTCTCTTTAGGATATCTCAGCTTTAGGGTGAAGTTACACATTATACTTAGGCCATACTAAGTCTGTGGAATGTTAAGCCTGGTTAAAGTTAGAACATGCTGGGAGCAGTCACATGTGAAGTGTTAATTCTTTTTTTTTGCCTGCACAGTTCTGTGTTGCCACTAAAGTACTATGGAGCAAGGGCCTGACTAGAAGCCAGGACACCTGGGCTATATTCCTGTTCTGGGTGGGGGAAAGCTGGCAGTGGTGCATCCTGAGGTGCTGGATGACTTCAAATTGTTCATTTTATCTCTGTGGATCAGACTGAAGTTACCCTGACAGAAGTTAGGTAGCAGGGCCCAGAGTTTACCCTCTCTTGAAGTGATGTAACTTTGTGATGCTCAGAGGGCACTTAGCATGAGTTAAAGAGCTTTAATATGTGGACACTCACATTTTAAGTGTTCTTAGTGTGGTCTAAGTATAATTTGTAACTTCACCCTATTAGTTCCTCCAGCACTAGGACTTGCTTTTGACAAAGGAAACAGGTGCAATATTGAGTTGTTCAGGCTGTTGCTTCTTGGAACACTGTAAAACAAAGTATTTGGAAATAATTCGTCAGCGCTGTGCTTCCTCTATATTTTCCTTTATTTTCTCAGTTCTATATTTGGTCTTTTTTCAGACAAAACACTCACTCAAATAAAATCATTACTAAAGACATTGGGGTTTGGTCCTGCATTCATGGTCTACTTGATTTACACATAAGGCTATTTTCATTAAACAGACTCTTAATTTCTTAAGACATTTATTCTTGTTTCTTCTGCCATATTTCAGTTTGCCTCATAATGAGATTCTTTAGACGTCATCCTGATGTGACAGAGGATCATGATTATGGTGAGGATGAACGGGATCAACGGAACTAGAGTAAAACTGACATTGTTTAAAACTAATGAGCTAGAAATAGATCTCAGTTGCATTCATGTCAGTCTGGAATAACTCCATTGAAATCAGTGGAGTTCTATCAGATTCACACTGGTATAAGTAGTTACTCACACTGGTATAAGTAGTTACTCAACGCGTTTAATTTTAAGATCTGAGCAACTTTAACTGGTTAAAATTAGAAGAAATTAAGAAGCAGAAAATAGCATGGTCAGATACTGTGCAACTTAATCTGCCCAATGCATCTTTGTCATGTTGTGTATCACCTGGTATGTAAAATGCCTGAACTTTACCCTCTCTGTCAGTGCCCTGTAGTCCTGACTAGAGGACATTGTTTTTCCAGGGAGAGGAGGTTAATATCTTACTTGCCTCTGCATACTGTGAACCTACGTCATAATAGCAAAAAAGTTTCACAGAACCCTACCATTAAATGATAAAGAGGAAAACAGTGGTTGTAAGCCTTTAAAAACTGTTCCCTATCCCCTTGAAGAATCACAAACTACAAGTTTCAGTTTCATTCTAAGAACTTACTTGAAGAGTAAAAGGGATCGGCCAACAGATTCAGGATTTTTTTCATTAGGACAAAGGATTGACTTATGTCTCCTGTGGGCTTCCCTACTGATGGTCTACCTCACTTAAGATGGAAAGCCTGAACACTTAATTTTTATTCTTCTTTTAAATAGCTAAGAAGAAAATGATTATGCTCAACTCTGAAGACAAAGGCATGTATCTAGTCCTGACTGTTTCTTTTTCATGCCTCAACTCTAAACTGTTGTGTAGGATAGCCTCTTTTTTCCAAAATCCTTTATCTTGCTTATTGGCTCTAATGGTATTAGATTTATGTTAGCATTTGCCAAGAGTTGCCGTAAAATGGCCTCTCAACACCTGTAGGTCCTGCAGACCTAAAATGCAATTATGAGTACTTAGTAACTCTGCAAATCAGGCCATTTTCAGTTACCTAAGTGTTGATTTTTTTCAAATGTGTCTATGTTTGAAATTGTAATGATAGAACAAGGAAAGTTCAGTTTCAAGGAATATAATTGTACCACTAAATTGTGCAACCTCTTTACTAATAAACTCCCTGAAATAAGGCTACCAAAAGATATATAATACAGAACAATGTCAATTTGTTGTCTAAAAAAGCCAAGCGCGCTATAATTTATTGCTGTGCTGATTTAACAACAATAAAATGCTGTTCAACTGGGTTTTCCAAAAGTTATTATTCTAAGATCAATCTCTCCTTTAAATAAGTCTGGAAAATGACTTCCCAGGATCTTTTCTTCAAGACTGAGCACCTACCTGTATTTTGCTATGAAAACCCAGAGACAAACCAGCCTGCACAACAAAGATATTACAGGAATAAATGGTCAGGCAATTAAAACTAGATATTAAAAGTAAATAAGGGATGTGCATCAGGAACTGGGAGAATATCAGTTTACCAGGGCACCCCAAAGGAAGACAAGGTCTAATGGTCACAAACTGCTGGAAGACCATTTCAGACTGGACATTAGGAAAAACTTCTTTACTGTTTAAGTCTCCAGAGTCTGGAATAGACTACCCCCAGAAGTGATGCAAGCAGCTACTCTGAATACCTTTAAGAAACAGTTGGATGCTTATTTGGCCTGTGTGAAGCTTCGGTCCCTGATTTGATTCGGTGGAGCTTCGGCCTGATTCGGTGGCCGAATCTCCAAATTGAATCAGGAGACCCTTTAATCTCTCTGAATCGAATTGGAGCCCTCCAAATTGATTCAGAAAGATTCAGTGATTTGGATATAGACACAGCTTTAAATGTTTTTTCCAGGTCTACTGGGGAGCGCGCCGGGGCCCTCCCCCGCACATACCTGGCTTGGCAACTGGTCCCTCCTGGGTATGGGGAGGCATCTGCGGTCCCCCCGCAGCCAATCGCTGTGGTGGGGCAGGGGCCTCCTGCATGCTCAACAGCGGGCCCGGAAATGGACTGGAAGTACTTCTGGTCCACTTCCAGGTTTGCCACTGAGTGTGCAGGACCTGCCCCCCACGCACGCACGCAAACACGCACGCGCGCGCACACACACACTCTCACTCCTGTGGGATGTTCCATCCACCCCAGCATTGCAGCGTCCTGTGGGATGTTCCATCCACCCCAGCATTGCAGCATTCATGAGCTGCGTCTGGTACCTTGAGGTATGTAGAAAAAATATTTAAAGCTGTGTCTATGTCCAAATTGCTGATTCTCTGAATCAGCATTGATTCTTCTGATTCAGATTTGGCCAAATTGAATCAGGAACAGTGATCTGAATCAACTAATAGAATCACTGTCCCCAATTCAGGCCAAATCTGAATTGAATACAGCCCATTTCACACACCCTTAATGCTTATTTTGCTGGAGTGATCTGACTTCACCTGACTTCCTGGCCCTTGGGTAGGGGGCTAGACCTGATTATCTTGTGAGGTCCCTTCCAGCCCTAATATCTATGAAATCTATGAAAAATAATATTTAGGCACCTGAAGATCTCTAGTGGGATTTCGAAGACATCCAAATAGTTTATGTGTCTGAAAGTTAAGTTTTTAACTTGTTTTAAATCCTACTTGCCATTTACTTACACTTTTAGGCACCTACATAGCTTTGCCAGTTTAACTCAGTGATCAAAATCTCTTTGTCTGTCCTAGAAACTTGAACATGTACTGTATGCCTAGGGTTTTGGAGAAGTTCCAGTGGTCTCTAGCAGGGAGTTTTAGTTATGGATCTTCTTCGTCCCCAAGTGAAGTCCTTTGAGTTAAACCAGTATAAGTGAGGGAAGACATTACCATAGTAAATCTAGAGAATTTCAAAAGTATTGTATCCATTTTTCTTTTGGGTTCCTTTATTTCCAAAAGAATTAGTGAGTATAGTTTTCTAATTTATCACATGGCTTGAAAAAAGATCATTTTTTGAATGAAAAGTCTTCATGGCCATATGTCAAAAATGTCCAATAACTGTGCCATGCCACCAGACAAGTTTTATTTTGTTTTTCAAACCAGAATAGTCCTTTCATTCTACCAAGGGCACATCATTGTCTAGAGATCTCACATCTTAAAGCTGTAGTTGTAAAACTTTAGGTTGTAAAGCTGTTAGGGTCCCACTTGACATTCAGGTATAGGTATAATAGGATCCATACAAGTATGGCAGGTGGTGTGATTGTGGGACCCAGCATCAGTTCCAGGCAGCTTACTACCAGTGCAGGGGAACTCCAGAACCCTGATCCCAAGTTCCCTCTGCATTATCTAGTAGCATGTTCCTGTGGCTGGGAGTCCCACAGCTGATGGGACTCCTAGCCATGGTGATGTATGGTGAACCCCTGCAGTTGGGAGCCCCATCAGCTGTTGGGGCTCCCAGCAACAAGAGAGCACCTAGCCACACATTCAACTAATGGCATGATAAGAAGAAGCCACAGAATTATTACATGTTTTTTATGGAATAATTTTGTGGCTTATTCTTATTTTTATCATGCCATTAATTGATCCAAACTTGTGGCTGGGCCACAACTTAAGACATGATTATCTGGTTAAAGATGTCTTAAGTGTAACATGTAGATGGGGCCTTGGCTTCACAACTTTCTTCTAGGGTCCTTCCATCCTTCCTGCCCACCTGCCTCTTTGAACATCTGGAACATCACTGAGCTGAATGAGAGGTATATATCAGAGCTTGTAGTACAATTTTTTTGGCCCAAGTCTACCATAAAAATGAGGATATGAAATGGGTTTCAGGATGTACTTGCAACACCTTATTCCTTTCAACCAGAGTTTCTAAGCAAGTTACACAGTAGATTGTGTTGATCCTGTCCTAGATAGTAAGACATTTAAAAGTTTTTCCGCACTCTTTTGACTCTTTTTTTTTTTCCCCTTCCTATCAAAAGTAATTAATCTTAGGCAGCTTCTAGATAAAGTGTCATTAAGAGCCCATATGTATAGAAAACTCGTTGTTTTTAAAACTAAGGGACCATGCAAGAAGCCAGTCTTGAATGCCTGTATACTTTCAGATAATTGCAACAGATGTCAGGTAAAAAACAGCCAAATAAGTACAGTATTCTACTTGTATACCTGACCAGATGAACAAGAACAAAGGTCTAGTTTAGCAATTTTTTAACTTTCCTTTATGTTGTTAGTGAAACTAAAAGTTCTTCTTGTGGCTCCAGGTCTAATTCCTCCTCACTTGCAAATATATAGGACTAGCCGATTGCCCATCAAGAATGACGGGGGGAATGGGTGGGGATGGAGCTATGCCCCCCTAGGCCAGCTCCCCCCTTTCCTCTTGCTGCTTGGGGTCTGGGTCCATTCCCTCCCTCCCCACCACAGCGGTAGGGAGAGAGGAGTGGACCTGGGCCCGATGTGGGGGAGGACTAGCCCAAGGGTGGGGAAAATCTGGGATGCCACAGTGGAAGTGGGGAGCAGGGGGCCCAGGCCCACCCAGTGGCAGTGGGGGGATGGGCGGAGCAGGGTCAGGGCCAACACGGAGAAGGGGGAGCAGGGGAGGTGTGGGTCTGGGCCCGAACCCGGACCTGGGCCCAATGCAATGGAAGAGGCCCACTCCTCCCCTCCCCCAGCCACTGCTGTGTTGGGCTGGGCCCACTTCCCACCCTCCTTGGGCCCACTTCCTCCTGCAGCGGTACAGGAAGAGGAGGAGTGGGCCCAGGCCCAATGCAGGACAGAAGCCAGGCTGCAGAGGCAGGGGGAGCAGCCGGCCTGGGCTGACCCAGCAGCAGTGGCAGGGGGGATGGGAGGAGAGGACTTGGAGCCAACACGGGGGGGGGGGGGCGGCGCTCCTCCCCTCCTCCTGCTGCTGCAGCATCGGGCCAGGCTCACTGCTCTCCCTCCCCTCAGGCCTGGTCCCAATCCTCCCCCACCCCGTCCTTTCCCTCACATCAACCCCAAGCTCTCTCCTCTCATCCCCCTGCCACCGCCGGGTTGGCCCAGGCCCACGGCTCCCCTCACCACTGTGACCCAGCTTCTCCCCACCCTCAGGCCTCATCCTCCCCTGCATCGGGCCCAGGCCCACTCCTCCCCTCCCCCCCCCACCGCTGTGGCAGCACATCTGCTATTCTCCCCAGCACTGTTACATCATCCTGCGTTGTTCCATGCAGGCGGTGGCAACCATGGAATGGGGGAGGGGTGGGCCAAGGCCAGAGCCGGTGGCCTGCCCCCCCAACGCTTCCTAACCCCGCTCCCCGCCATGCTGCTGCTGCCGTGACCTACAAGAAGTGGGGGGGGTGAGGCCTCGTCCTCCCCCTCTGCTCCATCCTCACCACCTGCAGGGAGCAGGGCAGGTCAGAATGGTGATTTGCTTAGAAGCAGTGTGAGATATTTATGAGATTGTAAATTCCATACAGTCATGTTATCAAAGATCTTCAGAATAGATCAACTTGTTAAGGTAAGAGCTAACTGTAAACTTCACACCAAGTTGAGACGGAAGCTTTCTGAGGATCAGAAAAGATAGGGCAAATTTACCCTATTTTTTATTTTTTTTACATATCTTTCTGCTTTATGATTTTCCTGGAACTAGAAGCAGAAGCATCAGAAAACCACAATGCAGGCAGTTTTGCAAATTTGGGAGATTAGGATAAATGTCAGAATTTCTGAATGTCCATCTGAACCTTTAAATCATGTCTGGTTTGCCCATGACTAATTTCTAGCTAGCTCTGCAGGGAGCAGCATGTGAGACCAAAAATCTCGAATAGATGCTGCCAATGCAGAAAGTATGAGGGAGAGACTGGCATGCACAGAAGAGCTCCTGAATGGAAATTTCCACAGTGTGCCCAGCACGTGCCCCCTGGGCGACCTCAGGAGCTGTCAGGCGGCACTGACCTACTTTTCAGCCTTACACATGCACAGTTACTTCACAGAGCTAGATCTAACACATGCTCAGTTGAGGTAACCGCTCTGGAAGTTTCTAAGAGAATAGCAGCTTGATTGGCTACTGGCTGCTATATAAGGCTTGTGAGCCCCCACCCAGGGGTTGGGCGTTTGGAGAGTTGGTGGGTGTTTGGAGTTGGAGTTAGTGGGTTTTGTTAGTAATTGTTGGTGTGAGAGTTTGGAGAGACCATGCTCTGTCTGCAAGCAGAGGCTGCCTAGGCAGGGACTGTGAGGCAGATTGAGAGGCTGGGATCCGATTCCCCGGTTCTTTTCATACTTCATACAGCGATTTACTTCTTCGTTACGTTTCCTCGGACTGGTTCCTTTTGTTACTGGACTGTTTACGGCTTTCACCTTGACTTCGATTCCGGATCATCCTTACCACTTTGACTTCGGCTTCATCTTCCACTTACCTGGCTTTCGACTTCGGTTTCCTTCTTTGACCATCCCGTTGTCCAACACTGGACTGGCGTCACACCATATTGTTCTCCGTTCTTCGTGTCACCACGTTACAGTTTTCATTGTGTTGTGTTTCCCTATATGAGCTGTTGACCAGCCCTGGGACTAGCAGTGGGCAGCCGCACCTATCCCTCAGGGGGTAGAAAGCAAGGGCTCACTGTGAACCTCATGGGCCAACAGACCCCTTTGTTGTTCGTGTTAATAACTGTAACTGAAGAAAGCAGCTCTGTGCCTCCGCTTCAAAGCGTGAGTAAATAAATCCATTTTATTTGAAACCACACGAGTCCCGTGCCACTCAGACTCCGTCGCTGTTAATCCCGCCTGTTCATGTTCCAATCGCCGCCCCGGCCCACCGTGACCTTGGGGCCCGATACCCCGACAGATGACAGCTTTCCTTAGTAGTGTACCTAAAGATATCATTCACTGAGGAGACCTGCAAGGAATTTTTCTGTACAAATCAGTGATGTTAGCTCACTTACCATTCCTTTGATTTTCTACCTTAGCAAGACAGTGGAAAAACATGCCTTCTTTTGGCCAATGTTGTCCTTGTACTTACTAAAATGATGAATAGTGGCTGCTGTACTTGAAACAGAAAAATTGCCCTTTTGCTGATGATAGATGTCCTTATGTATATTTACAGTAAATGGGTAAAATGTCCTGGGTAACTAAAGAGAAAACAGCATTGAAGACCAAAAAAAAGACTAAATTCTGCTTCCAGTCATACCTATGCAAACCTATTGATGTCAATTGGATTCCTACTAGCATAACTGAAGGAAGAATGTGTTCATATATCGTATGCAAAATAGTGTTACTGGTAACAAGTCTACCTCAGATTCTTGCTACTATCAACTGTGGGGGCTCACTACTGCTTAGGATCAAGTCTTTGGTTTGGAAAATGTATTAGAAATCTTGTAAAAGCAAACTTCCCTGTAAAGTTTTAGGAAATTTACTTTTTTAGCCATGTCTGAAGTATTGTGAGACTAGCGTTCCTTGTGGTAGTTAGTTATTTCTGTTTCTTGACAAAGCCAAGAAATGGAAAGATATGTGAAAACTATAAAAACAATATTTTGCTTGATCAGGCAAAATTAACTTGATTCTGTTAACTTCAAGGAAGACATGGGTTTGTTTCAGTAAGAAACAAAGGTGCAGGGCTTTTCTCATTGACTACAGGAGTGTCTCTTTTCTCTCCCTAAATGGCAGTTCCTAGGAATGGGATTTCTGTGTCTTCAAAGTGAGCAATCTTCCCCTCAGCTGCTTTTGATCTCCAATTAGTGAACAAAGGCTGGCAAACCTAGTTAGTTCTTGGATTATACCATGGTATTAACAAGGACAGAAGAAAATGGAGATGTGAATTTAAAAGAAAAAGCTCCTTGCCAGCCCTTTTTCTAACATCTGAGAAGTTTCTATTCCAACACATTTAAAGTATACAGAAAGGTTACAGACAATTCTGCGCCTAATCAGGAATTGGGGTTGCAGGGGATATTTTCAGAGAACCATGTCTGATTTTATAATATGATAGAGAAGAATGGGTAACTATTTTCAGGGATAGGGATACTTCATCTATCTCCGTCTGTTATTTAATTCTGGATCCTAAGAAGAATTATCCACAGTACAAAATAAGACTTGATTTCTGTAGGTTCATTAGTGAAGCACAGATCCATCCTGCTAGCCAATATTTCAGTCTGTACTTCAGTCTGACATGTGCTTAAATCTCTTATTAATCATTTGGTTTAGCAATTTGATTAAAGACAAACTTAACTAACATCCTTGATGGATAAAAGGAAAGTCACCCAGAATGAAAATTCACACTATTTTTATAGACATAAGATGCAGTTACAGACAGCCAAAGATCACAGGCCAAATTCACCTCTAGAGTATCCATGCACAAGTAAGGGAGATAAAACTATAACTGAATTTAACCTGTGTGTCTAAATCATAGGTCTCTAAACTATGGAGTCTATGTTTCACTTGTTCTGGAGCTCTGCTCAGAAATGGAGACACCAGCCAAGTGCCTTTTTCATTACTTTTGTGTTTACAAAATACTCTTTCTCTATAAATCATTCAGCAAAAATTAGGCAGAACAAAATATAAGCTCAAATGAGAATTCATTCTCATTTCTTTCTTCTGACTTCTTTCATGCTCCTTATTTGCTCTTGCTTCTCCTGACTAGCTAGCTGGTTTGGCATCTCATACTCTTGCAGGTATTTTTAGCATCTCTTGAAAAACACTGAAACGGATTCCTGCTGCTGATCAGTCAGTGCTGCGTTCTCCACTGGTTGCCATCAAAATATCTTCTCTGCGTATCTGCTTCCTACTCATTCTTTGTCCCTCTATTTTATCCTTACTAGTGTCTGTAATTTCTAAGTTGGATCAAGTGTCCCATCTTGGTTTTTGAAGAGTTAATCTATGAATTTTGTAGGAAGCTTACTCCCAAACTTTTCATTTGCTTTTTTGATACACATCAGAAACTTTGAAAGAATGCTTCCATGGAGATTGCAACATGTTTATCATGGTGCCTGTCTTTGATTTTCTTCAGTAAGAAGTTCCATACTCTCTTTTCCCCGCTTCCTTTGAGACAGCAGGCATGTTTCTAGAATTAATTCTGACAAAACAGTCTTTCTATGCATTTAGTACAGTGGGCTATTTTATCTCTGAAAGACTAAAACTGTATGAGATGGATTGTCTCCTGAACAAAGACAGACTTCAGGTTTTGCTTTTTTTTAGACCTACTCAGTATATCTTCTCTTGGTGCAGTTAAGTGCCTTATATAGAAATCTGGATTTGCTCATTTCAGCTTGAAAAAAAATGTTCATCGTTTTCACAAAGATTATTAGCAACGGAATTTTGTATAATAACTTCCATGATCAGCATTCCTAGCCTATAACAACTCCTGTCTGGAGAGCATAAGACCAGACTGGCTACAAGTCATTGGTGCCAGTGCTCTCTATTGCCTTTCTTGCTGCAACTTGTGCTAGGAAAAATGGCTTCTGGATTTATGCAAGCTAGTTCACACATGCCTAAATCCTTTCAGGACCTCTGTTTTCTCTAGCTCAGTTTCTCCTGCATTCTCCCAGCCTAGTAACAAGATGCATTCTTAGCTTCATCCAGTTCCTCCTATGATATTCCCAACCTATTCTCCCCAGTGTACAATGTAATACCACTGGCTTCTTTTCTCCAACTCACTTAAACTTGCTCTAGCTATAACATCCTTATTTTACAGAGATTCTTCCTAAGATCAGAAGTACCTTATGGCATATCTGGACAAACCCGGCCCACAGCAGTTATATTGCCAGTCCCACTGAGATGCGCACGTTTTTCCTCAAAGAAAGAAACCCTTGGGGGTGGCAGAGAAGGTGGAGCTATTTCTTTTAAATCTGTTTCAATTTAAAATATGGATTGAAATTGAGGGTGATGCCTATTTTGTTCCAATAAGGTTTATCTATTTCAAATGCACTCTGTCTGGCTGACCTTGCCCTTTGTTCCTGAGCAGGATATTCTGAGACTGGAGCTTCCCTATATTTAATGCTGTCACACCCTTTTCAGCAATAGCATTGGCCCAGAGTTCAGTAATACAGATTTTGCCACAAGGACAATTTACCTGATTAGGACTTTTGTAGTTCCACTGCAGTCACTAAACTATTCAGCTTCTTATTTAGCTCAATACTTTGGCGTGTAGAAGAGAATGAAAGATGTGTCACACTTCAGTTAATAGCTCAGGCTAGCATGATAAGCCATGCTAGTTTCTGCAGCCAGTGGCCTGCAACAGAGTGGTGTATCTAGCATCATATGCGGTCATCTTTGACTCCCCACCCTGAATTACCAGGTACCAATTTATATCTGGATTAATCAGGGGCAGCCTTCAGTACAAGTCTGGAGCCAGGTTCAAACTTGTATCTTTGAATCTGGAGTGGGATATCTTGACTAGTCTACCACCGCCCCACTGTGTTAGGTTCTATATTTTTTCATCCTGAAGGAGCTGATTATTTAGTGCAAAAGGCATTTTTGTATCAAACACATTTTTTACAAACTTTATAAACATGATTTCAGGAACAATGTTGCTTTCCTGGCAGAGAAGGTTGCAGCTCTTAATATGGCAGAAGTCATCCCGCTTTGGTACATTAGGTTATTTACATAAATGTGCAAGTATTGCATGCAGCACAGAAATCTGTCCCCTTGCTACTGATCTACCTTTTCAGTGGCACCTCAATTGTGTCATTGTTGGTTAACCCACATTTCTCCTATCCCTCTTGATTTTTCCCTATTCTTTGAGTGTTCATTGAAGGTGAAACCTCCCTGCATTCCCTGATTTATAATATAAACCCATAAAGATATTATCCTAGAAAAGGACTTCGTCTCAGAATTTCTGTTCATCAATGGGAGTGGAGAGGGCTTTCAGTAACCAGCTCCAAGGGCCCAAAGGGCACAATAGGCTTGCTCAAAAAATAAATTTTTTAGAAAACTAATAATAATACTTACTCTGTGGAACTTCTAATCCACAGGTTTCAAAGTCTTACTGACTAAACGAGGAAATCAAGGCTCACTGAGACAAAGTGATTACTAGCCAGTTCATAGCGGATACAGAGGCACTATAACTCAGTGTTCCTAACATCCAGTCCAGTCCCTAGGATCATTTTGTCATTAAAAAAATTCCCCTTTGGAATTCTATTAAATTCTTAGGTTGGCATGTTTGATATAGTTTCTTGCATCAAAGAGTAGGTGATGCATAACTGAGCTAAACCTCAGAAATCTCCCTAGCTTCTTTTTTAGCAGGAAGCCAACAAAGAAAAGATTAACACCTATCCCTACTGGAAGTACTGCTCTTTAGTCTAGTTTTTTTCCCCATGGTTTTTAGCATTCCCTCTGTATTTTGGACAGCACCGTTTTCTTTTGACACCTATTTTCAGCAATTACCAAAATTGATTGGGCATTGCTTCACTGGTATATACTGGAAAATTGTCTTAGTTGGTTTAGAAACTATGCATAAGGTATGTGCAGGAAGAACTAGTTCTCAAAAACTATGTACTAAAAGTTGCAAAAATTTTTGCATTTTAGTACTGTATATCAGGAGCTCAGTCTCACTGCTTTCATACTCTTGTGTAGCACCACTTAAATCAAAAAGGGATCCTCACATGGTTGAGGATTGCAGAAATCTATATAACATCATAGATTTGGCATCTTTAAGTGCTCAGTTAGTGATTTATTATAAGATTTATTGATTTCCCCTTTTAAGGTCTTGGCTTACTCCTTGTGAATCCAAAACTTCCAGTGATGTCACAGGGACTTTTAAATATTCATGGAAAATACATGGGGCTCTAAAGAAGCAAGACATTTTGAAGCTATTTAACCACAGCTCCCTCCCCACACACACTATAATTAAATATAAATACATAAAAACTTGGGTTCCATATGTGAAAAGCTACAACTTTATCCCCCCCTCCCCCATCATACAATGGACCATGACGGTGTCCTCAGTGTAAAGAAATAAATAAAGCATCAACTAATACCTTTCCACTCTGACAGTGCCTCTGTTTAAACAGAGACTAATTTAACTGAATTCTCCGATAATTGGTTTAAAAATATGAAAAACCTTCGCTGTGGGGTGTGCAGTAGGCTTTTCATAGAACATATTGGAGTCAGTTTCCATGGCATTGCAAAAGATTTTGGTATCCATAGCAACATAAGGTCGACTTGTCACACCTTATATCTTATGCAGACTGAAAGCAGCAGCTTGTTTTATCTGGAGTTAATATAAATATGGGGAGATCGGCAGCCACATTTACTAGAGATTTTTATTCTTACTATTTTAAATCAATCCATCTTTTAAATATTATTAATCAGGCTAATTGGAGGCATGTCTGGTAGGGAGTACTTTGGAGCTGCGCTGCCCAAAAGGAGCATTGAAAACATTCTGCTACAGGGGAGCAGAAAGTCACCAGGACCTCTCTGTGGCTGGCATCTCAAACATCTGGGTCACAGACTATCACTTTCTATACCCCCCCCCCAAGGCCACTCTGCAGAGAGAGCAGAAACATGAAGGTGCAGAGCCAGAGCTCTGCTTACTTTCTGCTTCTTTTCCAGGATGTTGCCCCCAGCCACTTGCCCCTGCACTTCTCTAAGTGAGCAGACTGCCATTCATGATCCCTTTCCTGCAGGTCTTGTAGCCAACTCTCTTACCATGACTTCTGTTTCTGCCTGTGCCTAGTAAACGTGTCTTGGGCTTTAGCCCCAGGCCCTGTAGTTGGTCCCTGGCACATACTGAAGGTTCCTGGTGCCACAGTTCCTCCTTTTTTCCCCACCCCTGACTCAGCCCCCATTGGGACTCAAACACAGACTAGGCAGGCTGACCTACCAGAAGCTGCCCTTTCAGTCCTCAAGCCCCAAGATGGCAAGGGATATCCCCTAATTGAACACAGAAGACTAAATGGTAGCTTACAAGTTTACATAATGTTCAACCCAAAATGGAGTACATCACACCAGGAGGAGTCCTGCAGAAGCAAACAGTCTCTGTCAAACTGTTCATTGTACGTAAGGGAAGTATGGGAATCACTCCTGAGGGAGCACATGCAGTGAGAGGGGGTGTGGGGAATCACACCCGTACAGTGCAGTGGGAGTGGGGGGTGGTCATGAGTGCATATGTAGTGTAGCAGTAGTGTGGGGTGCCCAAGCAGCTTGACAGCCTGTGGCTCACCTGATGTGTCTGGCACAGCAGGCAGCCCCCATGGTTTTTGTATAGCTGTGGAATCTGAGTGAGAGGAGTTGCTTGCTTTTATGACCTGCCAGAGCCATCCACAACAATGAGCAAAATAGAAGAAGTCTTCTACCTAACCCTCTCAACCCCTCTCTTGCACACAAACGTACGCTGCAGATTCACTGTTGTATATTGCAGTGTTTGGGATCAGCATTACAAAATACACCATGTTTGTTTTTACATAAAGGATGTCTTGAAAGGCCACATGCATATACTCCAGATCACCCAAATGACTTGTTCTAAAAAAAATCTTGTCGTTATCTCAGTGGTGTTTACATTCTTATTGCTTCAAAGGATGGAAGCAGGTACTGGGACTGCTAAAAGAAGTGTAGTATTAAAAGCAATTGCATTCAATCCCTCTTTAAATGCATCTTAACCCATGATCATATTCTCTTTTCTCTGTATATGATGAGGCCAGCTTAGTGTAAGAAGGTAAGGGACACTGATTCCTGAGGCAGGAATTGGGGATATATCTTGTGCTTCCTGAAATATTTATAATGTTTTAAATGTGGATCTTTTTTCAATAAAGTAATTTGCTCTAAGAATAATTAAGCAGACACCATCTACTGTTCCATTTGTTTTAAAGCAGGTATGTGGATCTGGTTCTGCTTTTAATAAAAATGACCTGTGTCTAACCTATGCTAATGATAATTTATAAGCATTTGGTCTACAAAGTGCTTCATTATGGCGGTCCAACTCTACTTTTCAGCCATGTCTTTATCATACTGAACATATACAGCAGAGTAGTCCATGAAAATTGCATTTTATGAGAAATAATCTATCTTTATTGGACACTACAAATTCTAAAAACCTTAGCCAACTGACAGAAGAACAGTAGTTTATATATATATATATATAAGTACATTTCCATTTCTTACATCTTTTAACTTAGATTTGTGCAGCTGCATCTTAAGCAGATGAAATTCTTTGCAGTTGTTATTCCTCTATCTGGACTGGTAATGAGAATATCTCAAAAGGTCAGTAGTTGTCTTTGGGAAACTTTAGTGAGATCTATGCAAAAATGCCTGTATGCTTTAATGTTGAAGGGAAAAGCTGACAAAAACAATCTTTTCTCAGTTGTGCTTGTAGTCCTAGTTAGAAGTAGGAAACACACATGTTCAGGAGATTAAAAGACAGGAACATTATGGAATATATTCAGATTTTGGAGAAGATTAAGGTCTCATTTTAAGTATGGGCATAGTCTTCAGTTGATTCTTATTTTATCCTAGTATCATTAGTCTGAGTTGCCATTAATAGAGAGATGGGCCAAGCACAAATATTTGTATCCAGGTTTGAAGTAGAAAGTTATGCTTGGGGCTGTCTCTGGAGTAGAAAGTGAAGTCAGTATTTGTGATGGGGAACGTTTCTGGATAAATTTAGAAAGTCTGTTTTAAGGAGTGGAATTTGCATCAATGTATTTGCTTTTCAATTTAAGGAATTCACCTAGAGATTAAAGAAACAGAAGAAAAATGTTTATCCATTACAAAACACTACTTAGTAGCACAAAGAAAGGAAAACAAATTTGATACAAATAGAAACCAGGTTAATAAATATTTTAGATTGATCCCATTCTTGGCAGTGAGTGATTCCCTGTCTCAGAATGGTGGTCCGTCAGCACTAAAGTGCTGCAATTTTACTCTGCTTTTGTATCAGAAAGCTACACAGATAATGTCAAACATGGCAAAAGAAAAAGGAGTGCTACAATGGTAAAATTGTTGCTTAAATGTCAGTAATTTCTCTGACTGATATACCAAACACCAGAAATATATAAATGTGTAAAGAATGACATTTTCATCTATGAGGGTATCTGCAAAAGCTGGCCTTAATGGTGAAGGCTTCTGTGTTCATACTTTACCATAATACACTTGCTTGAGAGAAAGATGTGACTGCTCGAAAGAGCAATGACTTGTTCTGACAAAGATGGTTTTAAATGGTTAAAAGAGCACTTAAAATACACACTATCTCTGTACGGAGTGTTTTCAGAAATAGGTACGCAGCAACAGAGAGAAAGAGGGAGTGAGCAAAGACAGAGCATGCTCTGTTTTCTGCCTGACTTGAGATAGATGACAGTAATCACAAAGACAGTAATCTGGCCTTTTCTGCTGTGCCCACCTGCTGCTGATGTTGTCATGTTCTGTGCTCTACTGCCATCCTCCGTGACAGTGGAGTTTCCATCGTGGCAGTGCTAAGAGTAATTAGGGGTGGCATAACTTTGCAGCTGTTTTGGTGTAAAAGGGGTGTGTATGTGGGTGCAGGCAGTGGGGAGGGGGAGTAAAGAGGCAGCGTAAGAGGAAATTAGATGGGCTGTCATTAGAGCCAACAGTTAGTATTTTAACTCCAGTATTAGCTGAGCACATGAAAGGAAAGTTTTCTATCTGGAAATCTGGTTGTTTTTATGGGTTGTACGATGGGGAGTCATTAGAAAGCCAGAAATACTCAGAATAACAGATTACCAAAATGTAAATTAAAGAGCAAGTCCAGATTTTTAAGAACAGATTTAACCCTTGAAAATTCCTTCTCTCCTTTCCAAGGGGAGTTATTTACACAAAATGCTGTGATTCAGTGGAATTGCCCATGCAGAGCAGGACATCTCTTACAGAATGAAAGGTATTTTAGGGGGCCAGGATTTGAGACGCATTCAAAGCAGAAACAGCACATACTAACATAATTCAAGAGCAAATATAACAGCACAGCTCTCAGTTAAAAAAATAAACTGTTTGTTCTTGTAATTATTAATAGTGAATTTTAGATACTGGATATAAGTGTTGAATTGTTATATAACTGCATAATTGTTGAAATGTAACTGGAGGATGGTTATAGACATGTGTACATCAGAAATGAATGAGCAAGAGAACAAGGAAAAAAGAAGTAGTGGAACGGTGCTCAGGCCTGTCTTAGCTCTGAGTTCCTGGGCTGAATGCTGATGTGACATTGGAGCCAAATTTGCAGAAATAGCAATAATATTTTTACTTCTTCAGAGGTCAAGGGACAAGGCTGAAGATGTTCCTAGAAATGTCCCTATTAACGGAAAGCACTAGTGTTATTAACGCATGGTTTCGGAAGCTAGTTAGTATTATGGTAATCACTTTCTTTTCAAGTTAAGAACTACTGTAATAAAAATAAAGGAAAACATTTAATTTTAAGGAACTCCAACCTGTTGTACAAATCCATGTACCTAAGTTATAAAACAAAAGTGACACTCAGTCTTGACTGGATCAAAAGTAATGACAGCAGTTGGTATTAACCAAAGAAACACAACAGCATAAACACCCATAGATGATCTGTGGGAGGTGCACACTCCAATTCAAAGGAAACACCTAAAATATGTATTTGTGTGTTTTCTATTGTTAGTAATTACAAGAAAGACATACATCCTGTGTATGTAGGAGGAAAAACAAATAAACCTTTGATAACTTTTTCTGCAGAGAGCAACAAATGATAAGCTGAAGAATCACTTGTAGATCCAGAGCCACAGTCCTAAGTGTCACTGCTCTACTCTATCTTTTCATGTTTATTGAGTGGGAAAATATATCAACAAATGGTTTCTTTATTTTTGGATATGCCTGGAAGTATATTCAGTAAAAGGGACATATGTTGGAATGAGTGGTTCTCTGCTTGCTTTCATTGGCCAGCAAGTAGCATATGCACTCTGTAAACACACTCTGTCTTCTTTACCAGCCTGCTCCTGAAAACATGGGTTCTGTTCAGATGAAGCTTTGTTTCTCAACTGAAGAAGTAGGGAAATCCAAATGGTAAAGAGATTCCATGGCCAGTCCTACACAGTTCTGGGTGTGCCTCATAGAGTTTTTTGTACCTTTACCTGCCTTTGACCTCATAGGACACTGAACATGCTAAATGTAACAAATGAAGCACTCGTCACTACAAAAATTAGCCCCTATTCCTTACTTTTTATTACATATTGGTCAAGGAGAATCCAAGGACCATGTATGTAGGAATCTTTTTAGGTGTTGTGAATTTCTGCTTCCCTCATGCTACATATCCTTGGAGATGAATTTAAAACTACAGGATCAAAAATGCCTATAATCAATGTTGCTATAAAAGTCACTGAGTTTCCTTTATCAAAAACGTGCACCCCTTACCTTCTTTACTATACAGGCCTTGTTTACATTCTGTGAGGTTTGATCTTCTCCCTTATCTGCCCATATCAAGTGGGAGAAAGAAAGAAGAAATTAAACCATTGTATTCCACCTTTCTTGTTAACTACTGTGAGTTTGAAGTAAGGCCAGTGACAGCTATACATTTGTTACTTTAGAGAAATAAGCAAAAAATACAGGACTTGGATCCAGAGTTCAACTATTTCTAAATAAGAACATAGGGAGTGCCATACTGTGTTAGACCAATGGTCCATCTATCCCAGTATCTGGTCTCTGCCAGTGGCAGGAGTGGATTCTTTACTGGGAGGACATTGAACACGATACATCTACAGCAGTGGTTTTCAACCTGTGATCCGCAGACACCTGGGGTAGGGACAGACATTACACATAAACTGGTTTAAATGATCTGAAACTGTTTTAAACCTGTAACAGAACAGATGTTCAGTGCACATAAACCAGTTTGAAAATGGCTGAAACTGGTTTGACATAAACCTGTTTGAATGTAGTATCAGACTTAACTGATTTGGGTAAACCCAGTTTATGCAATGTTTGTCCTAGATCCCTTTCTGGGTTAAGTTAAATCAGAGTCCCCCAGCATCCCAGAATGCTCTCTGGGCTGGGGGGGGGGGGGGGCTCTCTGCTCTACAGCAGGGCTGGTCCCTCCCCTCTGTCTCCTGGCCAGAGCTCCAGCAGAGACTTGCAGGCACAGCAGGGTCAGCTGGCTTCCCCATGCCCCCCTCCCCCTCCCCTCTCACTACTCACTGCTTAAGCAGCAGCCCTTCCTCCTCTCTGCCACAGCACAGACCATAGCCAGCATGTAGTACGCTAGCTAATGCTATGTAAGGCTCCAGCAGAGACTGCAGACACAGCAGGGTCTGCCTGGCTTCCCCCTGCCCTCCCCCTCCCCCCTAACTGCTCAATCAGGAAATCCCCTCCTCCCTCCCTCCCATCTCTCATCTCCCACAGCATGGACCCCAGCCCTATGGACTCTAGGCATGTGGTATACTAGCTAATGCTGAGAGGTGTCTGTGTGCCTCTCTCCAGTTTCACTGGGGCAGGCAGACAGAACAGTGGCTACTTAGGGCTGTTTGGAGCTAATCAGCAGGTCAGCCAGTAAGCTGTATAGGAAGTCTGAAGTAATGGAGAGAGGCCATTGTTTTGCTAATCGGGTAATAAAGACTGTTATCACTATCAGCCCCCAGCTGGCTTGCTTGTCTGTCAGTTTGACAAAGTTTGACAGTATGACGAATTAGGGAAGGAGATTGAAAAGCTTTGTATCAACAGATGCATGGATTTCCACCCCCTTCCTGCCTTGCCTTGGAGTGCTAGCCCAGGGCCTGGAGCTAGCAATATTCCCACCCCTTGAGCAGCAGGAAAAAGCCTGGGGAAAAGCCTGGGGAAAAGCCTGGGACCGTGCAGACAGACCTCCCTAATGAGAAAGTCCTGCGGGGCCTGGCAACACCCCCCTCAGCTCAACTCCCTGCAGAAGGGAAGGAAGGGCTGCTTTAGGGCCCCCGGTTTCTAGCCTGAGCCACTGCAGGCATGTGCCTGAATTCTTCAGTCCAGAGAGAATGTCCGTCCAGTTTCAAACCACTTCAGCCTGGCCAGGTTAGACTAATGTGCAAAGACTGAATCAATTCAGGCTCAGGCTTTTTGAATGTCTGTCCCTAGCCCTTGTAGTCCACACCCTATGTCTAAGGGATCCACAAATGATTACTACAATCAATCAAAAGTGTGTGAATATCCACACTTACAATTCAAAGGGGTCTGTACCCCCATTTGAAATTTTTTAGGGGTCTGCTAATTAAAAAACTGTTGGAAACCACTAAACTAGAGTGATCTATCCCTTATTCATTACCCTCCCTGGCAACCAGTATTACTTGTTTAGAGATACCAGAGAAAACATTTCTAATTGTTTTGTTCAACAGCTATAAATAGATAGATCATCCATGAATTTATCTGGGCCCTTTTTGAACCTGGCCATGCTATCACCGCTACCATCGCAACTCAAATACATAAAACCCAGTATTCAGATCTGTGGTGTTTTTTTTCAACCACTATAGTGATAATGGCTAGCTGTAAAATTCAGAACTGAAATCAGATTCTGAACCAACCTATATCTTCTAGTGCCAAGTTTTGTAATCTGCATGAAGGGGAGAATATTGCTTCCCTACATCTTCAGTATGTTGACAGGATAAATTCATTACCACTTGGAAGCACTTTTTGACATCTGCACAAGAAATTCTAGAGAAATGTAAAATGTAAAGATCAGGCTGTCAGTTGAAATTTCTGGTTCTCATTTCTTCTGTTCAGGATAGAAATATGGTATTTTACCGAGATGCGCCCAAATAAAATCACACTCTTGGGCACGACAGGGCTGTATTGAGGCTGGAACACCTCCCAGCTTTTTAATTGCATCAATAGTTCATCATTGTTTCCTGCTCTCATTGTTTTGCAATAATCCCGTCCCATTCTACCTAGCTTGACACAGCTTACATTTTAGCCTTACACCATGGGACTTTAAGCCAGAAACAGAAAACTGTAGAGACTAGAAATGTGGAGCTGGAAAGTCATTAGGTACTGTACAATTTTCTGTGTTCTGACTGATAAATTATTGTGCATCTTCAATGTGCTTTGACATGCAATACAATTTGTCCATGTAACAGTGATGATAGGTTGTCCCGGGCTAATAATCAAGACCCCTTTATTTAGATTCCTCTGCCTTTTAGGGAAATCTTGAGCCACGGTTCTTATCTCTTTTGTCAGTTTTTATTCCATATATTATCGTAAGTGGAACAAGCTTTTAGCCTTGAGACTTTAACTGTGATCATATTAAAAAAAAATCTCGGAAAAGAAAACTAATCGGCTCTGCTTGTGATGACAGATTGTTTCTGTGTATCACAACAGAATATAGTTAATTGAATATTGGAAGATGCCTTTAAAAAGGAAAGCACTTCTTCCTATCAGACCACCCAGATTCCTAGGCCCCCTAAAGGATATTCTGAGACTGCTCCAAATTCTCCCCATGCAGTTCAGTTTGCAGTATTCTAACCCTGCACTCAAGCATCTTTTCTCCCTACAGTGCCATACAGAATAGAGTAACCAAGGTATGATCTGAATGATTAATTCTGCTCTCTTTAGGAAAGGCCGCTTGCTCACTTTCACAATTTTATACTCAGATTTGTCGACTGTTTGCCTAAAATTAAAGCTTGGCCTAAAAAAGGATCCCAGACGCAGCATGCTAAACTTACACGAGAAATGTCAAAGAAGAAAATCCACTTTTAAAAAAAGTCTGTAATTTAAGTCCTAAATAAACAATGACCAGTCAGTTTTACCCAAGGGATCATTTTTTTCCCTTATAGAGTATGCCTTTGTAATAGAGAATGTTGGCAGACTAGCACGGCAATAGCAGAGGAGAGTTAGATATGGGTCCTTTGCCTGAAATGCTCATCTAACACTTTCCCTGATTCCATATGTTCTGAAGCATGTCTGTAGTATTCTACATAGGAAGTCTTCAGGCTTGTATATTGACATTTTAATTGAATTTGTGGAGCACTGGTACTTTGTTTTTTTTTACTGTTTGTGGTCGGTATGTTGGAGTTTTAGTTTTCCTTTGTTCTCACTCTGGGGATCTATTTGGCAATGTCAGAGCAGTTTGCTAATTGTGTTGATAGCTTGATATATTTTGAAGTGGCCATTTTTAATATGTGTTACAGGAAGGCAAACCACCTTCTCTTTTACTGAACAGGTTTCAGGAAATTTGTCAGATAATTTCAAGAACATCTGCAACATTTTAAATGAAAATATCCTTCTATGCAAGTAGGAGAGGCTGAATTACCGGAGGCATTTACATTTCCCAGCATTTTAATTGTTTTTCTTTTTCAGGTCAATGAAGCATGCCCCACCAGGACCAATGACTTTGGCTCATTGAGACATTCTAGCCTGTGTTGTGCTAATGTTGACATCATAGAGCTACCAGTATTCAGAAATTTTTCAATGAGTTATTTTGCCAAAATTTTAAGTTAGTCAAAGCTGGAGCTGTTCATGGGAAAGGCCACATGTGATGAATTTCTCCTTTTGAAAACAATTGGAAAAAAATTCAACATTGTTAGAATATCCCATTTTGACTTTTTAAAGGAAAAAAGAAATTCCACCTTTTTTAGTTTAAAACTGCTTTTTAACCATTTTACACACACGTGTGTTTGTATGTGTGTGTGTATATATATATTTTAAAGATGAAAATAGAAAAATGCTTGCTTTAACATGAACTGAATTGTTTTTTACATTGTAGGATTGCAAAAACCTGGACTTTTAGCATCCTAACTTGTGTTGTAGAAAAAAATTGAAATCCTAAAAATGTTCTTGATGGTCAATTCGTACTGCATCTGCCATTGACCAGCGCAAGAGACAGGAATTTGCCTGAGAAGAGAGTAAGATCCACTCCCTTCTTCCAGTACTGTGCTGCTGCTCACAGTTTTCCTTTTGTTAATATCCTCCTTCCAAATGTTTGGCTCCAGCATTGTTGTTTGCATATTAGTGGGACACCCCTTGAAGATGATCTGCAGTCCAATTTGAACCAGAAATTTTCAAAAACAAAAAACACTTGACATTTGAAAAATGTAATTAAATTTCTATTGCCCCTTTATTTTCATAGTAACACTGCCATTTGTAGAAAGGTAGTAAATGGCTTCCTCAGAAGTAACCTCAAAGCTTCTTTAATTAAAAAATACCATTTTACTGTAGCATTTAATCCAATATATACATGGGGCCTTTTAAAATAATGTGTGCTAGAGTTGCCTGTCAGAAAATAACCAGTTTCACAGTCATATTATCACTACTGTTTTATTTCAGTAAGTAGCTGTCATGCATGCATAGCAACTGTTTTTCCCCTAATAGTATTTCATATGCAGCACATTGTAAGTGTTCAGCAGGGCTATGGACTGAGACCGTATGCTGTTACCTTGTTAACAGCTTCAGTGGCTCCTGTGGGAGACCCAGCAGAGGCATCACAGTCTGTGGAATAAATACTCATCAGAAAGACTTGCACGTTTATTTGCAAGACGGCTGTTTCAGAGGAGTCCACCTGTCATAGTACAGCAAATAGTACAGCTATTTTTGCTTAGCACTATCTAAAATATGCATTTATCAAGTAACAGCTACTGTGTCCCAGAATGAGGACTGATGTGAATTCCCCAAACCATGGTCTCTAGAGCATGAGATTTGTCTAGCACATCAATCTCTTTATTGGTTGGGTCTTGTATTCTGCTTGCCAAAAGACGATGACCGATCTTACTATATATGGCTCTCATGTCCCTGCTACATCTTCCTCATTTGGCCTGACCAAAGCCGCAGTTTACCCCAGCCTGCCACTGCAATTCCCAGGAGGAGGCATGCCGAATCCTCCCTTCATTGGCTGGTTCACAGCACCTATTTAAAACCAGGGAAGGAAATAGGGAGCATCTGGGATAATATACTTCTTCCTGCTCTGAGATTGTTCTGCAGCTTTGCCTGTCCCTTCATCCCTTGGTCTCCGACTTGGCTTGCTCTTGGATTCTGTTTGCCAGCTCCAACTTTGGCTTCGATGCTCCAGCCCCAAGCTGCTGTCAGGCCTGGCCACTCATGTCCTGTCACTGACATTGTTTCCTTCTGAATGGGCATGTCTTCACATGCTCCTGACTGTGCAGTTGTTACCCCACAGTCATTTAGTACTTGCTTTAGGTAAACGTTACTGTTACCGTGCAGCCCCTGCAGCACATGGGTCATTTCCAACCCGACTGCATGGCAACAATAAGCTACTTCACAGTAGCATCGGTGTCACAGTTCGTGCCTGCCAATGCTATGTTGCCATAGCAATGAGCTATGTCAGCATAGAATCATAGAAGTAGGGTCGGAAGGGACCTTGTAGATCTTCAAGTCCAACCCCCTGCCTGGGCAGAAGAAAAAACTGGGCTCAAATGATCCCAGCTAGGTAGGCATCAAGTCTCCTCTTAAAGACCCCCAGGGTAGGAGCCACCACCACTTCCCTTGGAAGTTGGTTCCAGATCCTAGCCGCCCTACCTGTGAAGTAGTTCTTATGGATGTCTAATCTAAACCTCCTCTCCAACAACTTATGGCTGTTATTCCTTGTTATGCCAGGGGGCGCTAGGGGAAACAAGGTCTCTCCCAAACCCTTCTGGTCCCCCCTAGTGAGTTTCTAGACGGTCACCAGGTCCCCCCTTAGCCTTCTCTTGTGAAGGCTGAACAGGTTCAGGTCCCGCAGTTTCTCATAGTAGGGTCTGCCCTGTTGTCCCTGGATCATGCGGGTGGCCCTCCTCTGGACCCTCATTATTGTTCATCGCTACAGCAATGTAGTGTCTCACATAGATGCATCCAGGGCTGTTCTCTTGGCCCAGTGCACCCAATTCCACCTGTTTTCTTGACCTCTTTCTCTGACTTTCTGAGAGCAGGCTTTCCTTTACCCCTTCAAGGAAATGGGACTTACAGGCCCAGCTGCCTTAGACTCCCATGACCAGTGCTGTCCCTCCAAACTCTCAATAGCTTAAGTATATCCTTTCCACAAAGCTCCATAGGTGACCACTTCAGAGAACACAAGTTGCTCAGGCCTGCAGGGGGGCAGTCAGGAAGGCCAAGGCAGAGATGGAAATAGGACTAGTGACCTGGATCAAGGATAATAAGAAGTCCTTTTTTAAATACATAGGGGGCAAAAAGAAGGTACCAGGTAACGTGGGGCCCCTGCAAGACACGCTAGGAAATCTGGTCGTCACACCAGATGACAAAGCTAACCTATTTAACAATTTCTTTGCCTCCATTTTCCTGAGCAAGGACTGGATCAGCCCTCCCACCGGGACCCCCTCAGGCCCCAGGGGAGGCGCATCCAGGACAAGGGTCAGTGAGCGTCTAATCAGGGAACTTCTGGAGGGACTGGATGTATTTATATCAGCTGGTCCGGAAGATCTCCACCCCAGAGTACTGAGGGAATTAGCTGAGGTCATTGCAGGACCCCTGGCACAGCTTTACGAGCACTCATGGTGCTCTGGCGTGGTGCCAGAGGACTGGAAAAGGGCCAATGTGGTTCCCATCTTCAAAAAAGGGAGGAAGGAGGACCTAGGAAACTATAGGCCAGTTAGTCTAACTATAGGCCAGTTAGTCTTACCTCAGTCCTTGGTAAGCTGTTTGAGAGAATTATCCTGGCGCATGTCCACAAGGGGCCAGCAGGGGAGATTATGCTTAGGGGCAACTAACACAGGTTCATTAGAGGCAGGTCCTGTCAGACCAACCTGGTGGCCTTTTATGATCAGATCACCAAATCCTTAGATGCAGGGGTAGCGGTGGATATAGTCTTCTTGGACTTCCAGAAGGCTTTTGACACTGTCTCTCACCCCGTTCTCATTAAGAAACGGGGGCTGTGGTGTCAACACCTACACAGTCAAATGGGTCACTAACTGGCTGGAGGGCTGCACCCAGAGAGTGGTGGTGGATGGATCATTTTCAGCCTGGAGGGGTGTGGGCAGTGGAGTCCCCCAGGGCTCAGTCCTCGGGCCCGCACTGTTCAACATCTTCATCAGTGACTTGGACGAGGGGGTAAAAAGCACCCTGTTCAAATTTGCTGACAACACTAAGTTGTGGGGGGATGTGAGCACACCAGAAGGGAGGAATAGGCTGCAATCGGACCTAGACAGGTTACACGGGTGGGCAGATGAGAACAGGATGGGTTTCAACACTGACAAGTGCAAGGTGATGCGCCTGGGGAGGAAGAACCAGCACCATACCTACAGGCTGGGGGACTCCCTTCTCGTCAGTGCAGAGGCAGAAAAGGATCTTGGAATCACTATTGATGCCAAAATGAACATGGGCCGGCAGTGTGGGGATGCAGTCAGGAAGGCCAACCACACCTTGTCATGCATCAACGGATGCATCTCAAGCAGGTTCAAGGAGGTGATACTCCCCCTCTATGCGGCACTGGTCAGGCCACAGTTGGAGTACTGCATCCAGTTCTGGGCACCGCACTTCAGGAGGGATGTGGACAGCATAGAGAGGGTCCAGAGGACGGCCACTCACATGATCAGGGGGCAGCAGGGCAGGCCCTACGAGGAGAGGCTATGGGACCCAAACCTGTTCAGCCTCCACAAGAGAAGGCTGAGGGGGGACCTAGTGGTCTGTTATAAACTAGTCAGAGGGGACCAGCAGGCACTGGGGAGTCCCTATTCCCCCGAGCACTACCAGGAGTGACTAGAAATAACGGTCACAAGCTGGCAGAGAGTACTTTCACACTAGACATCGGGAGGCGCTACTTCACGGTCAGGGCAGCTAGGATCTGGAACCAACTTCCAAGAGAAGTGGTGTTGGCTCCTGCCCTGGGGGTCTTTAAGAGGAGGCTAGATGAACACCTTGCTGGGGTCATTTGACCCCAGTACTTTTTCCTGCCATGGCAGGGGGTTGGACTTGATGATCTGCTCAGGTCCCTTCCGACCCTACCAACTATGAAACTATGAAGATAAATGGAACAGACAGACACAAAGACTTTGTAAAAGTTCAAAAATTAATTGCTCCTTACCTTAACTTTCACAAGAACTATGCAGATGTAGACAAATAATACATGCAAGTTCCCTGAGCTATAAAATCAAATCCTCTCTTCCTCTCTCATACTCAGGCTACCTGTGTCATTTTGAATCCATTTGCCTGAGATTCTCAGTCTCTACAGTTTTTAAGCCCCAGTGCTAATATTTAACCCTGCTCTAGGGATTTTCCACCCTTTAAGATATAGTCTCCTTCAGAGTAGTTAGAGGAAGTTGGTTTCATCCACCCTGTTGTTCCCAAGTGTGTCCCAAGTGAGCTATCCAGGTTCAGTGACCCTCCAAGTCCCCGATCTTGGAGATACATGATAGTGGGCGCATCTACATGTACAGTTAATGTGACTTAATATACTGTGTAGTAAATTCAGGCTCATTAAACTGTTCCTGGGGACAGGTCTGCACATGTGCCTGGGTCAGGAGCAAATTGATCCCAACAGGAGCAGCCTAGTCCACCCTCCCTGCAGCAACTGGGGAAGCTCCAGGCTGGCAGGAGACTCCAGCAGTAGGCCTGGGCTGGCAGGGAGCATGAGGTCAGGCCTGGGCTTCACAAGGTGGGGGGAGCTGTCCCTGGCTCCAGGGTCAGCTCCCAGTCATGCGGACTTGGGGGCAAACCCAAGCTCCACAGAGCAGGGATGAGCCGTCCCTGGCTCTGGGGTCAGCTCCCAGCCCCATGGAGCTTGGGGTCAGCTGTACCTGATGCTCCCAGGAGGAGCACGTGTGGATCCAAGCCACCAGCTGGGGAGGCAGAGCCTGTCACACTGGTACCATACCCGCCCTTCCTTCTGTTGGGAGCTGCGATTTCTCCTGGGAGCTGCGATTTCTCCTAGAAGCTGCAATCACAGTGGAAGTGGGGCAGACCCATGGCTGGGAACTGCCCTCACACCACCAAGCAGCCAATCCCATCCATGGCTGGGCTGTTGGGGGCCCCTTGCAGTACCTGGTAGAACAGCAGAGCCCAGCCAGGCTGTCAGCGGCTGTTCCTGGCTCTGGGACTCCTGCAGAGTAGGGGAAGGGATGTGCTGGCATGCCTCCAGGCTACTGCCCCTTACACAGTTGCTTTCTGCCTTGAGCTGTGTACTTCCAGACAGAGAGCAAAGAGCAGGCAGGCAGTGGGACATGGGGGTTGAGCACATCAATGCTTGTCTGCCTCTTGCCAAGAGCTCCTCAGGTGCACTGGGTGCAGCCCTGCACAGGCATGGTGACTGCCTGTCTAATGCACGGAAGAGCAACTTGTGTAGACTTGCCCAGTGTAGCTGACTTTACATACAGTGAGGCATTCAATGATTCAGCCACTTCATAACCTTAACAAGAAATCATTCACCAAATTGTACATTGATAGATTCCTCAAATCTTTGCGAAGTCCTAATCCTGCAAGGTTCTGTATATTCCTGGCTACCATTAAACTCAGCTGGACTTGTTACTTGGCATCTTTAAGGATTGAGTGCTTAGTGAGTTATTTTCAATCCATAGCGTTCACCTATTTAAAAAGATTTTCTTGGCAGATAATGAACGTCAATGTGGAGTCACAAATATTAATCAGTTTAAATGGGGAAATGTCAATAATAATAGGCACTTGCTAAAAGGTAAATAACCAAACACTTAGCTGAGCCACACCACAAAGGAAAGTCTCAGTGAATACCCAAGGTTAGCGGTGTGCCTCTGTAATGCTTTAGAGGAAAGAGGATAAATAAAACATAATAGGATAAGATGCTGGTGCTGATAATTTAATGTCCTCCAAGCCTAATGTCACTGACGGAAGCTCCTTGGCTTAGGACTTTTACATCTTCAACTTTCAACTTATTTTCCAGCTTCAACTTCTCCCCAGGCAAGACAGTGATTAGGGATATGGAAGAACCAAGCTAAAGTTCCTTTTCTGAATCAGGTAGACTTGAACATGGATCTCACAATTCAGAGGAAAGTGTCTGCCTTTGCCACCAAGCTTCAGAGTTAGGCTCTCTCTAGTCCAGTGAATGCTTATTCTATAAAAATGGACCAGCTCTACTAGGAGAATTTGGAAGAGACTGACTCTGTAATCTGGTGGGATGTGAGAGACCCAGGTTCAAGGTTCTTCCTGAATCTGGGTGTCAGTCTCACATCCCATGTCCCAGGTGCAAGCTCAAAGTACTAGACTACTGGCTATTGTTGAGGGGAGGTATGCTTTGCTTTTCTGAATAATTTCAAAACATTTCTTTTTTGTTTTGTATCAAAACAAAACTAAATTTCAAAACCTTGAAATTCCTCACAAAATGGAATTGTTCAGTTCTGGTCACCTCTAGTGCAGCATCTTGTCCTAGCTGGTGACTGAATTTAAAGTTATGGGACAACTGAGGCCTTTATTTGTAGACCATAATAAGAAAATCAATATTTTTTGTTGGATTATTTTGTTTGTTTTTACCACTTAAACAAAAACATTAGAACTAGTCTCTGTTAAAATGTGTGTGGGGAACAGTGGGACCATCCTGTCAAAGTCCTTTTAGATAAATAATGGTAGATCTTTGTTTTATTGTTTGGGATGGTCCTATAAAACAGAATTATTATAGATTTATTGTCATACACCTCATTTCCATTTAGAGACGGTGTTTAGCTGTTAGTGCTATGAATATTTCATTCCCCTAAAGCCATGTCTTACAGGTGTTTATATCAAATTTAGCATTATTTTTCTTACGGTATATTTATACCAAATGAATTAAAATAAGGTAATATATAGTATAGACAAGCTCATTTGATCAGTAACACAGGCCCTTTTGCAGTTTCTCTGTCAGATGTTCAATGAGTTTTGGGTGCAAGTAACAAAGAAGCATCAACATCAGGGCAACAGTCAATAGAGCCTATATATTCAAAATGAATAGGAGCTTGAGAAAAGGGCTGGCTAGTGGGAAGGGGCTGTCAGGTCTGAAAAACAGATGTGGGAGAGATGGACCAAAATAATACGGCTATGAAACAGTTTCAAATTGCAGGTGACTGGTATTTTTCAGCATTCATACTTTTCATCCTGACATACTATAATCAGATTACAAGATAGATTCCTAATACAGTTATGTCTAAAGGGTATAGCTTCCCTATCTGCCATTTTTTCCCCTTTAATCTCTTCCATGCCCTCAGGAATGCAAGTCATTTATTAAGTTGGGGACAAGGAGGTTCAAACACAAGCCATCCTGCTGTTGTCAGACAGCAGTTCTTTGGTGCACAGAAAATCCCATGGAAGTGATTTAGGAAGGCAGTTGGAGGAAGATCTGGTATTCTGCTCAGGCACAGAAATACATGCACATGTGCTCATGCACACATAGAGTAAGTGCTATGCCCCGTGAACCATCATGATTTATTTTTTTAAATGGTCATACTGGACCTGAATGTTAGCCCCTCCCTCAGGTTGGTGAGCAGTTACTCGTAAATGGTTCTATTAAATTTAGTGGGGCTACTCTTGTAAGTAATTGCTATGCTACCTTCATAGGAGTATGAGTGAGAGGTTTATAGTTATGTCAAAGGCAGAGATTTCTGCATCGTACACGAGTCACAGCCCACTTATTTTGCTAGAGAGATAGGGTGATTAAGTTGCAAGAGCGTGGAAGTAAAAAAATGAGTTTTAGTCCCAGCTTTGCAGCTCATTTGTTTTGAGTAGTTGGGCAAGGCATCTAACATTGTTAATCTAAAGTTTACCCACTCATTGAATGGGAATAATATTTACCTATCTTCCAGAATAATGTGTGGTTCATTAATTAATTAATGTTTCTAAATTACTTTGAACATCTCTAGATATGCTGCCACTTGTTCCTCTTCCATGTTTCCTTAGTATTTTTTCTTAATTCTTCTGTGAAAACTACTGAAAAGATGTCATGTTTTTAGTCCATCATATAATACTAACCTTCTGGCCAGAAAATAGAACTGAGCCAGATGACAAACATTCACAAACATTTTTCAGTAATCGCGGCAGTTAATGGAAGCCCCGATTCCTGTAAGATAACCTCCATTTGTGATTGTGTTAGAATATAGCATGCCATGAAACTATTGTGATGTGCTCAGAACCTGAAACTTTTGCTGCTCCAGTCTCTTCCATAAAGGCTGGGGACTCTAATGAGAAACAGGGCCCCCAGCTAAGTAACTCTCAGCAGAGAGTGGTACTGTAAACTGAGTAGAAAATGCACCCCAAGGTGAGGAATCCTCTATAGTAGCTTATTCTGCTGTGAAGGTAGGAGGAATGCCACTGAAATGTCCTTAAGGACCATCATAGTCAGATCCAGATAGATACTTTGGCAGCTGTTAAATGAACAAACAGGACCCCATTGTGGCTCAAAGTAATCCTGTATTTGTGCACTATGTCTGTTTTACATAATCTGTTTGCCAATAGGAACTTGAAGAGAAGACCAGCAGAATGTCTTATTTATGTAGTTTGCTTAATACATTACCCCTGGAAAGAATAAGTCAAGAAAAGAAAAACGTGAATTTTCTTAACTACTGTTGTGGTAGAAGGTAGGACACAGTGGCCGCATCTACACATGCTTAACTGTGGGATTAGGCTAATTAGCTGCAGAGTAACCTGCAATGCTATTAAGCCGCAGTAAACTAATTAATGCTGCCATAAGATAGTGATGTTGGGGACAGTACTATCTTATGGTGGGGTAATTAACTGTGATTAAACGCACATATAGACGCTGACGGGAGGCATACATTGCACCTGGTCAGCCCAGCCAGCAAGAAGCCAGACTCTTGCCTGCCGCCTAGCCACAGGGCTCTGCACTTACAGCACCATCATGTCCTAGCCAGCCCCTCTGCCACAAAATGCCACCACCCAGGGCAGATCCCCCATGACCCTGGCCCTGGTGTAAACTGCTCCACCCAGGCTCAGATTGCTACTGTCTTGGGTGCATGTGTAGATGCTGCACCTGGGTATAGTTTACTCTGACTCAAACTGCTATGGAGTTCCTTACTTTGAATTAATTGCACGTGTAAATACACCCAGTGGTACCTTAGAGATTAACTGGTTCAGAGAAGTGTAAGCTTTCATTGGTGATAGCCTGCTTCATCAGATAGATAGTTAACATCAGCACGCCTGATCTGTCATTAAAAAAAGTCACATCTCCTGTAACAGGAAGGACATGAAATACAGGACAGGGCATCAGTTTATAAGCAGAGGAGTGCCTTTCCTAACCTGCTCCAAGTACGGTGCACCCAAGCTGCAATGAGTCAATATTCTTTCCCTTCATTTGTTTTGTTTGTTTTGTTTTTGGGGTATTTTTTCCATACATCCACCACAAATATGTGGCTTCTCATGGGGTTCCTTTTCAAGAGGTAGTCTTCCTAGCTCGATGTCCTTTCTGGAGGGGTAGTATCACCTCTCACATAGTCTGGGCATTAACAAGACATCTACTTTGCTGTACAGGAAAAATCTATTTAACATTTTCCAGCAGGGTTTTCACCTGAAAAGAGGGTAGGAGTTTCCAGGAAACACTGCCAGCTTGTAAGAATTTTTTTTACTATGTATATGCTGTGAACCTCATTTATGCCACTTTAACATGGGCATAACTGTTACCTTCATAGGAGTTACCCCAAGGTTTACTGATATAAGTCAACTCAGAATCATAACTAGTGCTCTAACTTTGCTAAGAAGAAAGGATTTCCATTCACACCAGAATATGATATATAGCCTGAACAGAGCCTTAATTATATTTTATCATATCTGTACATGCATTATTGCCAAAACTGAATTGAACAACAATTAGCTTTTGACACTATTCTCTGATCATTTCTGTCATCAAATTGAGCATAAATATTTTGTCAGAGTCCCTGATTCCTGTCAACAGTTATTAGTCAAAATAAGTATTTTCTCCAGATTAATTGAAAAGTACTTTGCATTTATTGTAACCAAAATTAGGTATTTTGTGTGATGTATAGTTGGGGATTTACTCTCGCTGTATTCTCATTCTGATTAAATAAATGCATGAGATTTACTTAGAGGCAAAGATTTTTTTCTGGGTTATATCTTTTATTGGACCAACTATACAGCTGGGATAAAGCTAGACAAGCTTTCAAATGCACAGCATTTTTCTTCAGGTCATTTACTAACTAAATTATAAGTTGTGAGTTACTAATCACAATTCATTTGAAGACCTTCAGGGAAAAATTGTTGCCTGTACAGCAGAATTGAGTCTTGAATAGCTTTGGTTTTTCTTTTCTTTTGTTTTGAACCTCTTTTGTTAAGTGGCACTAGTTTGAAAGCTTACTAGTTGTCTCTGGTTAAAAGAGAAATTGGTGGGACATATGTTGGGGATTTCTCTTAGTTTATATTATCTACAATATGTATTCAAATGCTATTGACTTTGAATAGAGGTGACAAAAGCAACTGTAAAATTGCATGCTGGCAGAACCTCAAGCCAAAAAATCACTGCATGCAGCTTGTAGCTGGAAGAGAGTGCCCCCCCGACCCCTGAAATTTTATTTGTTTTCAACACATTGTCTATTCCCATACAACCTGTTCCCTGTACTTCTGTTTGCAACACGCCTTACCCCAAAGTCGCGTTGTTTTCAAAACTGAGTAATACGCTATTTCAAGTGGCTCACAACATTTAACTTCCCTTTTCTTCAGCTGCCAGGCAGTTCAAAGTCACTTCTCAAACAGATTTGACTGTTCTTAGCATCCACGAGAACTGATTTCCTCATAAGCCAAGAGCAAAACTCTTTTAGAAGAATTTTTTAGTGGGGGTATTTCTGTTTTTTGTTTTCTTTAATCCATCTTAAAGGAACAGAAAACCTTTTGCAGGCCATCTTTAAACCCTATCATAGGGTTTACAGTTGTACAACTCAGCATAGCTAGACATTATGAAGTCTTCAGTGTTTTGTCTTTATAGGGAGTATTTATTAGTCAAAGGGCACTTCTGCAAGAGACACTGACTGTTCAGTAACCAAAAAATACTGTGCAATAGCTTGTCACAGCACGCACAATGCTAATATACCGGACAGTATTATTAAGCTACTTCACAGTAACATCATTTAAAAGACGTTTACTGGCGCTACTGCAGAGTAACTCTGGTTATCGCACATTTATTTAGTACTTGCTAATGCCAGTACTAAATAAATGTGATGTAATGACTGTGCAGTAGCATCTTGTGTAGACACGCCCAAAGAGTAGCAAAATCCAATAGTGCCATAAAATACATTGCTTGGACAGGAAGCCATTGCTAGTTTTCTGCACAGCCAATTTAGTGATGGTTTGTGTGCTCTGAATGTCCTCATATTTGGAGAACCTAGTCTGGAAGATACCTTTGACTCCCTAAAACAAGGATTCTGAAACATCTCCATATTCCTCTGAAGAAGAATACTCCAGCAATTTTGGCACATCCCTTTTTGCCTGTGGTAAGGACCACTGGAATAGTTCTCATCTATGGAAAGTACTGAAGGAGGATGAAGATCTAAGCCAAGGTATTAGGCTCATACAACTACTGTGAGAGTCCTTTTTTTAATATGGCTATCAGATCTGAGTAGGGTCCATGAATTTCATCTAATATAGTTCTCTGGGGACTTGGTGAATCCAGGAGACAGATTTATTGACTGGAAAGGCACCAGATTATAAGGGTGCCAAAAGTGATTTAGAACTCCCATTGTCCAACAATGTTAGGGAGTATTCCAGCACACAGAAGAAAGAACACCACTATAAACTGAAGCCTGAAAATAGCAGTAGCTTTTACTATCAGGCTATTTTTTGTCTTCTCCTCCTCTTCAGTTATTTCTGGAATGTGAACAAGTGTCAGCTCAGAGTGATAACATGGACGTTGCGAAAGAGTTTTGCCAAACCAATTGGTAAGACCTCTCCAGCAGAAAAGTGGTAATTAGATTGTTCATCCATTAAGGAAAATGTGGAAATCAGTAAAATGGACAGCTGGATAGAGAACATCACAGGGCTCATCTATACAAGATGCTGTGATGGTGTAGCTCGTTGCTACAGCGATGTAGTGCCAACGGGCACAGTTTGTGATGCTGACACTACACTGCTGTAGCAACGAGCTATACCATTATGGCATGTCACTATGGCAGTGTAGCTGCTAAAAATAACCATGCGCCACCGGGACAGCATAGTAATGGCTGTTACTGCACCATTATTTAGTACTTCCTAAAGCAAGTACTAAATGATGGCGCAGTAACAACTGCGCCTTGGGGGGCATGTGTAGATGTGCCTATGGAGTACTCGTTGTCCATCAGCTTTGAAACATATGAGCAGATGCCATGTTGTTTGTGGACATCCTCAGGAGATAGATAACAGATTATCTGTGTGCTGGGGGGATTCAGATAATCTCTTGCAAGGTTTGTGCTAGCAGAGTGTATATAAAACATACCCGAGGAAAAATGGAGGAAAGGTTATTTATATGACAATAGCACTGCTTCATTGAAAAATTAAGGCAAATAGGTGAAATAGAGAAATCAATGGCAAGCTACTTGGCTGAAAAATGTCTAGCAAAATGGAAAGATTTCTTTGACTAGGTTTTATGACAGATAGCAAAACGCATTACTAATTTTGAATATTATCATAATCCTTACAGGAGGTTAAGATATGTCATTGTTCAAACCAGGTAACTAATTGTTGGGGATCCTGGTTTCCTCTGTTCAAAAATTGCAAATTCTCTGATAAGACCCCCCACAAATTCTCAGATTATGAAACCCAAAAGCTGCATTTTTCCATAGTCAAAAAGAAAGGCCCATGTATGTATGTATGTATGTGCATCAATTGAACACAATGTTTAATTGATGTATTTACAATTTTAAAGCAATTTGGAAGCCTGCAAGTGCCATTATAAGAAAATAAATTCTATAATACCTATAAATTTTGGCATTTGATTTTGGATTTTTTCTCATGGAAAATCAGAGCTCCCCTTGCCTGCTTCACTCACCAGGACACAAGTCCAGCTGTGGTTCCCCCCCCACTGAAATACCAGTACCCCTTGCTCCTGACTCACACCCCCCCCAGCCCTGCTGGTGCCCCTCACTTTCAACCCACAGCCCCCCCCAACATGTAAGTAAGGGAGTGCGTGTGTGGTGAAGGCCGAGGGAGCACAGGTGATATGGAGGGAGGGGGTGGGAAGGCCATGGCAATGCAGCAGGGGGCACATTCCCCTCCCCGCTGAGATTTCTGCACCCACAGCAGGGTGTGGGGTGCAGCCTGACAGGAGCAGCTCCAGACAGGAGCCACTTCTGTGGCCCAGCAGGGGGCTCGGTGCTGGAGGGAGTGCCTTGCCAAATGGTATGTACAGCTGCAGCAGTGGCAGGAAGGGGGCACCTCAACTTGGAGGTCATGGCATTGTAGCACTCCCTCCCATGCCACATCCTGCCTACCAAGCCACAGAGGCAGCTCCTCTGGAGCTGGTCCAGCCCCACTGCAGTCCTTTGCCCTGCTGTGGGTGCAGAAATCTCAGGGGACACATGCCCCCTCCCCCTCCATGTGGCCTGTGTCCCCCCTCCTTCCCCCGATGTAGCTTGTGCTTCCCCCGCCCCCATGGTCTGTGCCCCTTCCCACTCATGTGGCCTATGCCCCTTTCCCTTCCCATCCCCTGCCCCTGCCCTTGCACTTCCACATGGCACCCCCTGCCTGATTGCTCCCTGAAGCCCCCAGCAGCCCCTTGCAGACTGGAACTCTTCCAGCCTGCAAGGGGAAACCCACAGTCTGCATTTGTCTGCATTTTTCTCTTTTAAAGGGGGAAATCCACATTTTTCCATGTTTTTCCACAGCAAAGAGGAAAACCCAGATTCCTGCTAATCATGTAATCAGCAGTGTTCTGTAAGATGGTTTTTATGTAGATCATGTTCAGTAATGCCTTTTAAAAAAAAAACAAAACCATCAAGTGATATTTATTTTTGAGTATATATAGGATGGCCAGAGCCCTGGGGCTTTTGGTTTGTGTTCTCGTACATGGTTTGAGTAAACCTAGCCCAAACATCACCCTATTCTCTGCACTTCTGTTCCACACACCTTCACACGGTAATCTTGTCATAAGTCATCTGCTAACCTGAATTCAGAGATATTTGGATTGGGTCCACAAGATTTGAATGCAGAGTATTCTGTTAAGATAAAAAGAAGCAAATTTAAAATAGCTGAAAAAAATTGTTTATATACATCATGAAGTAAAGCTGGAAGGGTCACTGTCTCAGGACAATACTGAAGCAAATACTTACAAAAAAGAATTAGATAGCTATTTGACTAGGAATAGCAATGGTGGTAAGTTAGCTAGGAAAAATTGCAAGAATTACAGTTCTCAGTGTTCAAGGAATAAAATAATCACCAAACTGGGGTCAGTAAGAAATTAGACAATGCAACCAGATTACAGTATTTCAAAGTTCAAGGTTTTATGGGGTGCATTACTTAGATACGGATGTTTTATTATTTTGAGTTTTGTATTAAATTTGAATCTCCAGTATCTGATCTCATTTCCCTATAATTTCTATCTGAATAATTTGAATTTTTGGTGTTGGCCAATAAAGTATCTAGTTTACAAAGGAACATACAACTGAAATGGGCCTCCGGGATTACTGAGTCCAGTTTCCTGCTATTATAAGACGACCACATTTTACAGTATCTTTCATAAATTAAACAGCTGCCTGTTTCATAGTAGTTAGGATTTTTGTCCCCACTACTCTGATTAACAGGCTGTTCCAGAACCTCAGTGCTCTGATGATTTAAAATTTCCTTCTCATTTTCAGCTTAAGTTTATTCATTGGCAATTTGTACCCATTTGTTCCTGTGTCAATATTGTCCTTTAGGTTAAACAGTTCTCCCTCTCTCCCTGGTGCTTTTACCCCACGATATATCTATAGATAGCTATAATATCCTCTCAGTACAGAGATACTCCAGGGTATCCTCAGAGGCAGAGATTACATATCAAACTCAGCACTGGCATTAATGGAATTGAACCCGATTACCAAGAAGACAATTTAGCCCTATAATTTGTAATTGTGCTTAAAAGAATTTGAAATGCTAGATCCTTCAGGGCTGTTTGTTTTATTCCTTTAATAAGATGAGTCACTTGCATGCAAACCCTATCCCATGGACTGTCAACAGCCTATGGCAGTGAGTAATTTTTTAAGATACATTGTCATTTCTATAGTACCACACATCCGAGAGAATCTGAAATCATTTTGCAAACTGATATATAAACTAGATGGACAATTTTGTCCGCTCCAGAAATAAAGCCACATCTGTGGTGGAATGAGGCAGTTGCTTAATAGTGCAGAACGCAACAACTACAACCAGAAGTGAGGAACAGAACTAAAATTCATTTGAAACTGCAGAAGGGGTTTAAGTAGGCAAACTGGAGAAAATACTCGAACAGGCTAGAAAGCTGTTTCTGCTTCAGTGCCTAATAGCTTACTTTCTTTTCTCTCTTTTTTTTTTTGGTTACCTTTGTAAATCTCTCCCCTCCTCCCCATTCATGTCTATCATCCCAGCTGAAGCAGGAAAGAATGGCAATAGTAGTTCTAGGGCTCTTTTGCCTTTCTTTTAATTAACTTAGACTTTTTGATTAAGTGACAGCTTTCAACACTTTTGGCAGTTGCTCTGTGACAAGAAAATTTATAGATGTATTGATGTTACATGATTATGACAAGTGCAGTAAATAGCAAAAGAAGAATGGATTGTTTCAAAACTAAAATGGATCTCCCTAGAATTTTGAAATGCTGATTTCATACATAGCAAAAAGTAGTTTTTGTGCTACACTGAGACATCCAACATGCACCTTTATAGTACACTGCTAGGGGGCAAAAAATACAAGCTTTGGCATGATATTAAATATTCTTCTGAAATCTAATATAGCTCCGCATGATATCTGAGGTACCAAGAAGGGTTCACAGAATCAATGGTCAGAATGGGATAAGCTCTTTCATACATTCAGTTTCCCTCGTATGAGATGAGAATTAACTCTCATGCAACATTGAACTGGATGATGTAACTATAGTAAACCTGTTCCAACTTTATCAATAACTACCATAATCCTATGGATATCAAAATTCTAGCCTAAATCCAGGAAGAGTAATAATGATTTAGAAACCCAGGAAGTGTTCAAGACTATAGCTAAAATTTCCACACATAACTTATTTCTAGTGGTAATACTCTTACCTAATCCCATTCTTAAATTACCAGATGTCTTCAGCCCCTCATAGCAGTCATTTCTTTGCATCATTCAATTTTTAAGCTATCCCAAGGGATGGCTGAGTGCTACAGAAGTGCATATTTATGTTTGATAATGGATTGAAATGATGTTGGGAGTCGGTTTCAATTTTGTTCCAGCTTTAGCGGTTCTTACACAGTACAAGTTGCCTTTGTTTGAAGGCCTGTTTCTAGTTAGGTCCTTGTTTGGTGCCAGTTGGCCTTTAAATATAGGATGCCATTGAGATAAATATTTTCTAAAAATGTCATTTTCTTATCGCACTTATAAAATAGTAAATTCAAGCAATGGCTTGAAATAAAAGAAAAATGTGGGGTTGCCATTGCTTATTCTGACACAGAAGGAAAGTGATTTTTATGTTTTTGATCACAAAGCATTAAACACAGTGATGGAATTCCTTAATACTTCATTCACACACACAGTGTAACTAGGGCAGGGTGACTAGAGCAGCTACCCTGGGCACCAATTTGAGAGAGAAAGGGCATAGAAGCTGCAAAATCACACCCACAGTAGCCAGACATAACTGCTGCTCCCAACTGTGTACACACATGCCTCCGTACACACACCCATGGTTGCATACAGACAGCTACAGATGGAAATATATGGGCCATCCTGAGAGTTACTTGTAGCTTAGGTTCTGACATGTTGGTTTATTCATATTTATGAATAAGCAACGTAATTATCTAAGTGTTGAGGTGCTATTGTTCCTGTGATGGTCCAGGAGATACATAAGAGGTAAGACTTCTTGTGTGTGTTTTTATTGGGTCAACCATATGGTTGGTATAAAGTTAGGCAAGCTTTTGCATACCACAATATCCTTTCTTAGGCTTGTCCCAGGTATTGTGATATCCAAAAGCTTGCCTGTCTCTGTACCAATCATACAGTTGGTCCAATAAAAGACAGCGTCCACAAGAATTCTTGCTTCTTGCATGATTATCTAAAAAAAAATTGAGAACTTATCTACAAGAATAATGAACAACTGAAGATATGAAGATAGCTGCCCATATAAGGCTTTTAATGAACACTTAGGCTGGCCTTAAGGCGAGTGATAATATGCTGGTACTTATGCAAGCATACTAGGCTTTATTCTGAGTGCATTTACACCAGTGTAATGTCATTCCCTTTAATGAAGTGACTCCTGATTTATGCCCTTCTGCTTTAGACCAGAACCAGTCTCAGTGTGTAGAGGCCCAGAACATAGGTACAGAAATACAGAGGCATAGCAAGCTCCTTCAGTATCCGGAGTGGGTGGCATGGAGGGGAATATGCAGACCGTTGGAGAACACGGGGGTGGTGGATAAGAACGGAGTTGCACCTGTCCCTGCTCTCTACAATCAAGTAGCAGCTGCTTCTGATGTGGCTGCTGCTGTAGCAGTGTGGGCCTGAGCTGCTGAAACTGAGGTTCAAGCCCAACGCACAGCAGCTGCAGCAGCCCCATGAGGTATGATCACCTCTGTTGTTCTGCTCACTTCCCCTCTTCCCTCAATACACTACTGGGAGCAGGGCTGCACCTGCCATAGGAAAGACTCCTAAGGGGTTGGGGGGAGATGCCATACTGTTCACTTTCCTTACCCCGCTCCCCCTCAGATACACTACTGGGTGAGGGTGCTGCACCTGCTTGGCTCCTATAGCTGGACGGCATGGAGCTATTTCTGTTGTGGCAAAGATTTGTAGAGGGGAGTGGGGGTCAGAGTAAGGTGTATATCTGGTGCCCCCTCTAAGATGGTGCCCAGGGCTGGTGCCCCACTCACCTGTCTCCAGCTATGCCCAGTATATTGCAGGAATTACCTAACTAGTTATATATAATCTCTATTGACATTTCATAGTTCCATAGTTTCTAGGTTTGGAAGAGACCTGAGCAGATCATCTAGTCCGACCCCCTGCCATGGCAGGAAAGAGTACTGGGGTCAAACGACCCCAGCAAGGTGTACATCTAACCTCCTCTTAAAGATCCCCAGGGTAGGAGCCAGCACCACTTCACTTGGAAGTTGGTTCCAGACCCTAGCCACCCTGACAGTGAAGTACCACCTCCTGATATCTAGCCTAAATCTACCCTCTGCCAGCTTGTGACCCTTATTCCTGGTCACTCCTGGCAGTGCTCAGGGGAACACGCACTTCCCCAGTGCCTGCTGGTCCCCTCTAACTAGTTTGTAACAGACCATTAGATCCCCCCTCAGCCTTCTCTTTTGGAGGCTGAACAGGTTTGGGTCCCGTAGCATCTCCTCATAGGGCCTGCCCTGTTGTCCCCTGATCATGCGAGTGGCCCTCCTCTGGACCCTCTCCATGTTGTCCACATCCCTCTTGAAGTGTGGCACCCAGACCTGGACACAGTACTCCAGCTGTGGCCTGACCAGTGCCGCATAGAGGGGGAGGATCACCTCCTTGGATCTGCTTGAGATGCATCTGTGGATGCATGACAAGGTGCGGTTGGCCTCCCTGACTGCATCCCCACACTGCCGGCCCATGTTCATCTTGGCATCAATGATGACTCCAAGATCATTTTCCGCTTCTGTACTGACAAGAAGGGAGTTCCCCAGCCTGTAGGTATGGTGCCGATTGTTCCTCTCCAGGTGCATCACTTTGCACTTGTCGGTGTTGAATCCCATCCTATTCTCGTCCGCCCACCCTTGTAACCTATCTAGGTCTGATTGTAGCCTATTTCTCCCTTCTAGTATGCCCACGTCCCCCCACATCTTAGTGTCATCGGCAAATTTGAACAGGGTGCTTTTTACCCCCTTGTCCAAGTCACTGATGAAGATGTTGAACAGTGCAGGCCAGAGGACTGAGCCCTGCGGAACCCCACTGCCCACATCCCTCCAGGTCAAAAATGACCCATCCACCACCATGACTCTCTGGGTGTGGCCCTCCAGCCCGTTGGTGACCCAATTGACTGTGTGGGTGTTGACACCACAGTCCCCAAGTTTCTTAATGAGAACAGGGTGAGAGACAGGTCGAAGGCCTTCCGAAAGTCCAGGAAGACTATGTCCACTGCTACCCCTGCATCTAATGATTTGGTGATCTGATCATAGAAGGCCACCAGGTTGGTCTGACAGGACCTGCCGCTAATGAACTCATGTTGGTTGCCCCTAAGGATGACCTCCCCTCCTGGCCCCTCATGGATATGTGCCAGAATAATTTTCTCAAACAGCTTGCCTAGGATTGAGGTAAAACTAACTGGCCTTTAGTTTCCCGGGTCCTCCTTCTCCTTTTTGAAGTTGGGAACCACTTTGGCCCTTTTCCAGTGCTCTGGGACCACACCAGAGCACCACGAGTGCTCATAAAGCCGTGCCAGGGGTCCTGCAATGACCTCAGCCAATTCCTTTAGTACTCTAGGGTGGAGATTTTCTGGACTGGCTGACTTAAATACATCCAGTGCCTTCAGAAGTTCCCTAACTAGTTCCTCACTAACCCTTGGCCTGGGTGTGCCTCCCCTGGGGCCTGAGTTCCTCTTTCCTATGGATATAGGGGGGAAGGTGGTTTTATGTGCAAGGGGTCCAGTTCAGTGTAGGCTTGTATTCCTTTTCATTCAGGGGAAATCATCTCCTCAGGTCTGGGAAGAAAGATTAGACCCTGAAATCAGAGTAAATTGACCATCTGCATGATCCTCCCTGCAATTGCAAGGGTATCCCAAGAATGGCAGAATTCCCCTTCTCCCAAAAGAATGTGAGTATAGGAGGGGTGTGCAAAGCGTACCCTATTTGATTCAGATTCGGCCCCAATCAGGGACAGTGATTCAATTTGTTGATTCAGATCACTGTCCCTGATTTGATTTGGCCAAATCTGAATATGAAGATTCAGCGCTGATTTTTTTTACCTACCTTGAGGTACCAGCGTGGCTCGTGAACGTTGTGATGCTGGGGTGGATGGAGCATCCCACAGGAGTGTGGGAGGGCCCTCTACATGCTTGACGGCAAACCCAGAAGTGGATCAGAAATACTTCTGGTCCACTTCTGGGTCTGCTGCTGAGCACACTGGGGAGCCCCCTACACTTCTGTGGGACGCTCCGTGAGCCCCAGCATCACAGCACTCATGAGCCGCCTGCTACCTAGAGTTATGTAGAAAAAACATTTAAAGTTGTGTCTATGTCTGAATCACTAAATCTTTCTGAATCTCTCCAAATCAATTCAGAGGGTTGCGATTCAATTCAGAGAGATTAAAGGATTCGGAGATTCAGCCACCAAATCAGGCCAAATCTCCGCTGAATCAAATCAGGGACTGAAGCTTCGCACAGCCCTAATGAGTAGGCTTGGGAACCTCACTTTCGATGGGAACATCACTTTCATTTTGCCCTTGTCCTCATGAGTTCCAGGAGAAGAGCTGGAGTTTGGGGCAGCCTATAATGAGTTTTGAGCTACTGTCTGCTGATTGGCTTAGATCATTTTGTTCTGAAAGCCAAGCTCCATGAAAAGAATGTGCATAGTGCACAAAATCTTTTGTTATAGAAAAATAGGACTTTGTTAATTCACATCTTATTAAAAAGATGGGGGAGCAAATGTCCCTAAGCTACAGATAAGTTACCTGGTAGTACGTGCAGCAACAGATAAAGCAAGAAAATGTAAGAAGCTTATAGTGATTTTCCTATGCACATCCTGGAGAAAGAGTAAAAACATCTCTTTCTAATTGTTTGGTTTTACTTACTCCTGTTTCCATACATCCAAGATGGAATTGATGCACCAGCTGAAAGGAGACAGTAGCTGCCAATTCTGGTGCTAACTAAAAACACTTCTGCCTTTAATTTGTTGCTTTCATGTTACCTAGACTAGAAGACCTGCTTCTTCATAAAACCAAACTGTCTTGGCATATCTCCTGGACTATTTATTTAACTAACATGTGCTTGAAAAGTTCTGTGTAGTTTATGATTTATACTATAACCATCTGTGTGCCTAATTTGCTGGCCCTGAAACAACCAGAAGTAGGTGAGACTTGCACATATTATGGTATGATGCAGTCAGCTATGTGTCTAAACTGTGCTGGTACAGCCCTGTTGTTCAGGTGTGTTAACTCCAATAGATTCAATGCATGTTTGCTGAAGTGTACAGATGTCTGTGATCTGAAAACTGGCCCTATATTCTGGTCCTGGATTCTGTCTCCTGGTCCTAAGCCCTTCCTTAATGTGCTGCTGCTGCTGCTGTGTGTGGTGATTAGGATGCGCTCAGACACTGCAGTGGCCAAGTCTGAAAGGAAAGCGTAGGTGCATTGAGAGAAGCACTATCAGCAATCATAAATTCTAAATCCTTAGAGGTTAGAATTAAAGCAAAATTGTAGCATGTGAGCAAGTGAGTTCATCTGGATGTGCTCCACTGAACAGCACACTTTTTGCAGACTAAACATAGGGGACTTCTTTCACCAATCCTGCATTTCTTTTTGCAAGTATTACTTTTCTTTCTGGGAAGGGAGGAATCAATCACTTTGAATTATAAACAGGAAGCTTTCGGTAGAGAGAGGTCCCCAACCAAAACTCTGGCTCTAAAAGGCCCTGAACCTGGGGGGAATTATGTTTCCATACGTAATAAGAGGTTCTTTTTCATTGTAATGCAAAAGCCCCAAATCCCAAATTCAGATAAACTAAGATTTTCAATAAAGGTCAAATCCAGTCCAGGCCTTGTAGTCCAGGTCTGTTTTTACATTTTGGCACTGAACTTCACTAGCCACATTTCCTAAACATTTCCTTGACTGTGCCTGCAATATTGGTGTGTGAACACATTTGCACAAGCAAGCTATTAATGTATACACTCAGATGATGCATATTTTCACATGCAAAAAGGTGTGGCAGCCTCTCTACGGCTTCCAGATCTAAAAATCAGATGTACTCATTAGTACTGGACACTAAATTTATACAGACTATTTGAGAATACAGCCCTAGATATTTCAGTTATGAAATTACAACATCAGCTACAAGATGGAGGGCCCTTTGGTACCTACAAAAATTCATCCAGACTTGACTAAGTTATACACTTCTCAAAATCCCATTTTACTGACTAGACCTTGTTGAGGCTTACTGCTTTGAATATACCATCTGCATTAAGCATGCTCCAGTTCTACAGTATTCTTTATCTGTTAAGTGCAGCAGGCCTACTTCTGGCCCCACCAACCTTGTTATATAGGAGATAGGGAACTAGAGTGACTGATGGGAAAACAATAGTGCAATAGAAGCAAAATGCCCTTTGGGTCTGAGATGAGTGCACTGGGCTGCAAGCCAGAAAATGGCTATTAGTTTTAATTTCAGAGGTTCCATTCATTGTTGCTAATGAATCTGTGCACTTCACTATCATTACTCCTGTGCAAAAGAAAAGGTATTGTGTTTAAGATTCCAGACTGATCTCTGAGAGGTAGGTTCTATTTCTGGCTCTGCCATAGGTTTCCTGTGTCATGTTAGGCAAGGCTATCATAAGGGGTATGATGACCACTAAGGATCCTAATTAATGTTACACAGGCTACTTGAATTTCTTACCTACCAAGTTAGTGATCTTAATGTTCTTTTAACATAGTTGTTAATTGGTACTAATACATAGATTCAAGAACTGAGATTAGAGCAGATTCTTCCCCAGGGCAACTCTACTCAAGTCATTCAAGTTACCATACCTCACAAGTTATTTGATGACAATAGCTAATTATCTATCCTTGCTCTTACTTAACTATGTTAAACCAAGATAGGGATAGGGTGAAGAGGAGTGGTATTAGGTATTTATATGTCTAGGACTCATTGCAGAAAGGACCTAGGCTCCTTGACTTCATGCTTCAAGGGCTTTAAAGTGTGGCTATACTCTGAAAAGTGAGATTCTAAAAGGCATCATGGGCTCCATATTTAGTGTCACTGATTTCAGATACAATCACCCAAGTTTACAAGAAAAGCAGTGCCCCCTCCCCACATCTGCTGTGCAAGGTCAGTCTGAAATCTGAAAGTCAAGCTGGGTTGATGACAAACAATGCAGTTCTAAAATCAGACTTTGCTTAACAATTCTGCTGCAGGGTTCACAAGCTGGAGTAAAATGCAATTCAGTGTCTTGCTGCAATTAATTTTGATTAAACTTTGAATTTACTCTAAAATCGAATTTTGGTACAGTTTTTTAAAAATAATAAACAGTTCATTCATAGTTGTTTGCAGAGAGAAAAGACTTTTTAAAATAGCTCTACCTTTTACACATTTTTCAGAATAGATTCATGCAGTTAATATTTCCAATCCGGTTTGTTCTGTGTGTAGAATCGGCCTTTCAGCATGACAACTTAATATTTAGGGCTAGGGACTGACATTACACAGAAACTGGTTTAAGTGATCAAAAACTGGTTTAAACTTGTAACAGAGCAAATGTACTGTGCACATAAACCAGTTTGAAAATGATGGAAACTGGTTTGAGATAAACGTGGTTGAATGTAGTATCAAATGTAACTGAACTGGGTCAAACCAGTTCATGCATGCTCTCTGGGCTGGGCTGTCTGCTTCACATCAGAGCTGGCCCCTCCCCTCTGCTCCCTGGCTGGAGCTCCAGCACAGACTGCAGGCATCTGCCTGAATTTCCCCTGCTCCACCCACTCCCCTCACAACTCCTGGCTAAGCAGGGTTCCCCCCCACTCCTCTGCCTTACACAGACACCTCTCAACATTACCTAGCATACCACATGCAGGCTATGGGTCTGTGCTGTGGGAGACAGGACAAAGGACAGTGGCTTGGGACTCTTTGGAGTTAATCAACAGGTCACCTGGTAATGTCCCTTCTTTCCTTCCTTGGGGCCAAGTTGTTTAAGAAGAGCTTAAACTAATGAGAGAGCCTTTTGTTTTGCTGATAAATGCTGTGTAAACCGCTGGTGACAGCAAGGGGGGAGCGTCCTGCAGGGCCTGGCCACACCCCCTCAGCTCAGCCCTGTGGAAGGGAAGAGAGGGCTGCTGTAGTGCTCCCCAGCTTCTAGCCTGAGTCACTGCAGGCATATGTCTGCATTTCTTCAGTCCTAAGAGGATGTCTGTACACTTACAAACTGATTCAGCCTAGGCAGGTTAGACTAACCTGCAAAGATTCAATCGATTCAGGCTCAGGCTTTTTTGTCCCTAGCCTAAAGGTGCTGACCACCTGCAGCATTTGTTGATATCTGTGAAATTTGTAACTGCTCAGGAATCTCACAGTGGGGCTTATGAATGTTTTCTTTTCCAGTAGTTTGAGTTCTTAGGTAAACCCAGAAGTCTGAACAAGCTCCCTTTATTACTTGCGGTCATTATAACAAAAGATTTCTTACTAAGAACTGGTACAAGCCACATTTAAATACATCCGTGCATAAAGTTTCACTGGTTTAAATAAAGGTGTAAAGTTATAACTATTTTGTCAAAACACAGCTTTGTACGTTGACGCTCTTAAATCTGATTTCAGTGTAGTTCATAGCAGTTCAGCCCACATCAGAAAATGTAGAGACCACACAGGGCTTCATTCTGGTTCAATAAAATCCTTTTAAAACTGATTTAAGTGGAACTGGTGCAATGTCTGCATCTAAACAAGCTCAAAGGTAACAGTAGAGACGACTGCCTTAAAACAGGAAGATTCCTGATTCTAGGTATTTTTTCTCTTTCAAGTGCTTAACTATAAGCATGTTTTATTTGCCAAAGGTTCATTTCTTTTGGCTGCCCCAAACTGTTTTGCATCATCAGTATCTTGAACAAGGCAATATTTATATGAATAGGACATAGAAACCCCTGTCATATGACAAACCCTGAAGTACTGATCTTGCTGTTTTAATTAAAACAGAATCTTCAGCTGATGAGACAAAACAAGCTTGAATTTGAACAGCCATAGGCTAATGGTTTCCATCACTACTCCATTGAAAGCCAATAAGCTTAAAATTGCTATATCTAAGTTTCCGGACTTATGCCATTAAAATCACAAACTCATTATATTCATGCAGGTTGTGTGTTTACATATTGTCTTGGCATGTAATGATCAAAACTCTGAGAGTCATTTTTTGTGTACAATTTCTATTTCTGATTGTGTCTGGATAAAGATACAGCACCTTCTCCTGGGAAAGATTATTCTCTGTGTGCGTGCATGTGTTTGTTGGTGTCTTATTCTGTGGTTTGTAAGTTATTTACACAGCTGTTTGTCCTTAACCTGCCTCAAGATTTTGAAGTCCTAGCTCCTGCTACAATTCTCCACACTATGAAAGGAAAGAGAAAACTCTTGATGATCTTGACAATTTAAAAAGAGAGATTCAGCTTTCATTTGCCACTTTTCTCAAAGGAAAAAAAAAGAACCGGCAAAATACCAGGTTCAGTTACCAAATCAGCAGCTGCAACCTCGGCTCTGATATGCTAAATACAATTTTTCTCAGTAAGAGGTTGTTTTGCAGATGGAAATGATTAGCAATGTAGTGTATTGTACTAATAGAGTATGCTAAGGTTACATTAGTTCAAACACAGTAAAAACAGAATATCATTTTCTTTCTAATACAAGTGACCCAATTAAAAAATGCCAGCTGTGCTTGATCACCTGAAAAGCTCCCTCTTCCCTTCCCTCCTCCTTGCTCCCCTCTCACTTTTTTTTCTTCCCCTCCCTCATCCTCTTTGCTTTTTCACTTTTTTTTGTTGTTGCCCTTTTTACCTTTGTTTCTCCCTACCTCTTTATGTTAATGTTTTTAGGTCTCTTTAATCTCCCCCCCACACTGTTATATACCCCTTTCTTCACTTCCACAGAAGGAGCTAGAGAAAAATAGACCAGTACTATCATTCTCTTCCAAAGTGTGGCACCTTCTGATCTCAGTTGTGCAGCTGAGAATATGCAACTGTGGGTGTAACAACAGAAACGAAGGTTTCCCTACATGTTTCCCCCAGCAATGCATACACAATGCAGGCAGCAAATGAATCAGTGCAAACAGGCACAGCTAATAAATCACACACACCAGAAATGCTGAGGCTGAAACCTTCATCCCACAACTCCAGACGGATACTAGGGCTAGGTACAGACATTCAAAAAGCCTGAGGCAGAATCCATCTAAGTTATACAGTTTTCTGTAAGCCGTATAGTTTAGATTGGTAGCAAACAAACACACATTTGCCCTTGGGGAGGGCAGGTAGCAAATCAGACTGGGTTCTGCCATATTTAAATCAGTCTGCGTGTGCTGAACTTCTGTTCTGTTACAGGTTTAGACCAGTTTAGACCAGTTTCTGATCACTTATACCGGTAATAGTGTAATGTCCGTACTTGGCCTAATAGTTCAAGATAGGTCTCCCTTGGCTAGCAGAACTAGCAGTAGCAGCTGTTCCCTCAGCTTTTTGGTATAGCTCTTTATTAGAAGGCAAAGTTACAGTATTACTAGGTCTCTAAATAAAGCAGCCATTTTGAATTGAGCTGAAATGGCAAAGATCTTGGGTGCTTTAGGGATATTTTCATTTTTGGAGAACAGATAATGCCACAGCACAGGATCCTGGCAAATTCTCCTTCAGTTAACTTTTTTGCGCCCTCCTTGATGTACTCTGCTTGGTGCTTTGCTGCTGCAGGCCTGAAGGATCCTTAGTAGGGCTGTGCAAAGCTTTGGTCCCTGATTAGATTCAATGGACATGCAGCCCGATTCGGTGGCCAAATCTGAATCAAATCCGGAGACCCTTTAATCTCTCCGAGTCAAATCAGAACCCTCCAAACTGATTCAGAGAGATTTGGAAAGATTCGGTGATTCTGATATAGACACAGCTTTACATGTTTTTTCTACATACCTCAAGGTACCAGGTGGCTCATGGATGCTGAGATAGTGGGGTGGATGGAGCATCCCACAGGAGTGGGGGGGGTTTCCCAGCACACTCAGCAGCAGACCTGAAAGTGGACCAGAAGCACTTCCAGTCCTCTGACGGGGAGCATCCCGCACGCCTCCCTGGCTCAACAACTGGTGCCTCCTGGGTCTGTGGGGGTACTCAGGGTCCCCCCCATGGCCAATCACTGAGCCGGAGTGGCGGGGGGGGGGGCCCTGCACACTCGGCAGCAGACCTGGAAGTGGACCGGAAGTACTTCTGGTCCACTGCCAAGCATGCGTGGTGAAGCCCCCCCATGCTCCTGTGAAATGCTGCATCTGCCCCAGCACTGCAGCATTCATGAGCCATACCTGGTACCTCGAGTATGTAGAAAAAACAATTAAAGCTGTGTCTATGGCCAAATCGCTGATTCTCTGAATCAGCATTGAATCTTCAGATTTGGATTCAGCCAAATCGAATCAGGAACAGTGATCTGAATCACTGAATTGAATCACTGTCCCCAGTTTGGGCCAAATCTGAATCCAAATCCGAATCGAATACAGCCCATTTCACACACCCGTATTACTTAGTAAGTTTTTTGCTGCTGTGCACTGTAGTCTGCCTGTGCCAGGTCTTAATGTGGTTATTGAGATTTTGTCAGGTGATCATGATTAAATCATGAAGCTGCCCCAGCTAATCTTTGTACTGTCTTCCTATTCCTAGTGTTCTCAAGTAAGTTTTACTTCTGTTGTAGTCAGTTAACCTTATTTACAATGCAGAGGCTGTGCATGTCTCCAGCAGATGCTCTTGTACAGCCTCCATTCTGTATGGCAGATCCCCATCTTTTCATTGATCTGGGCTTGTTTTCCTGACTGTTTACAAGCATTCTGCCCTACAGAAGTGGCTCCTAGTTCCCCATTGTTTGTGTCTTTAGTCCAGTAAGTTGCTGTGTTTAATATGACTCCTCTCCCTCTGCACTGACATTCATGGCCACAACATACTTCCTTTTCCTCCTCTAAATATATGTGCACCAGGCCATTACTATTGATTTTAGATGTTTACAATGCATTTGTCTTTACTGAACACATTTTTAACACATCTCTCTTTCCTGTGTACTTTGGACCCTATCCTTCCATTATTTCTATTCCCCTTAATCTCTCTCCTCCTTTCTTTCCTTCTTAATATCTCTCCATTTCATGCTTTTCTTTATTAAACTTTTTTCTCTTTTCCATTTTTTCTTCTCCACTAATTTCCTGTCTCCTTTCTCCTTTTCAGTCCCTATAAGTTAGTCTTTTAGTTTCTCATTAATCCTTTTTTGCATTCTCCTCTACCTCCTCCTGTTGATACATTAGCAACATCTGTCCTCTCTCATCGATCTCCTTGCTTGTTATGTGTTGATCAGAAAGACATTCCAAATGTGAAAAGTACCTTTGAGTTCTTGTACAGGAATAAGTAAATGAAATAAATGTCTAACAATGAATATGTGTAATAAAACAACACTGATAGAGACCTTATGATTTATTTTTAAACTACAGGGTTTTTTAAAATACCCCCCCCCCCATTTCATCAACTGCAAGCTTTTGGCTTCCTCACATGCCTACCAGCTAAACTGCAACTGGGATGTTTCCTTAATTAAATCATCATCTGATAAATGCTTGAGTCAACTGCCATCTTGGTGCTTATCTCTTCCACCTGCCTCTTAAGTGTATGACTCAAACGCTGATGTGATTAAGCTTTTGCCTCCCCAGATATAGTGGAGCACAGGGTAGTGTGATGGTGAATGTGCTATTTGCTCAGCCTTACCACATGGGAGATCAGGTCCCTGGGGATTGAGCACTGCTTTCTCTAACACTTTCTAGCATTTTTTTTCTATAGTCACCTACTCTTCTAAACCCCATGAAATTCTTGTCAGAGTTAAACAAGAACAGTGAAATGATTCCAAATTCACAGTGCCAAGGAATGAGTTAAAATATAGTAAATCTTCAAAGAGAGAGAGACAGAGAGAGTCTGTAATCCCTCCCCAGCCACCCACTGCCAAAGGGAGTAGCTGTAGATCTCCTTATATGGGGATCTTCTTTTCAGAGGAAACTAGTCAGAAACTCAGTGGTGTCTGCGTTCAGTCTGTACAGTCAGTAGTGCTGTCACTAATTGCATTGTGGCTCTGGATAGCCCCAGACTGACAAAGCAATTCAAATGCTGTTATTTTATTTAGTCAGAAAACACACAATTATGAAAAAAATCAGTGGATGTAACCTTCCCTTTTTCCAATACTACCAAGGCCAGTAGATGACTTACTTTCAACTTAAAGTTATCTGAAGTGGCTTGGAGGTGATGCCTGAAATTTTTACTGAGCATAAAGTTTAATTTTATTACTTTCCTGGAATGGACCAAAAAAAAAATCAAATCAGTAAAATTCCTATTTAATGGCAGGACATCTTAATATGCAGATGATATGGATTGGCTGAGAGCATTTTCACCACAGTTTTATGGCAATTTCAGTTTGGTTAGGCTGGGATGTGCCCAGAAACCTTTTATCTTATATTACCCATTTTCAGTGAAAACACAGCTATATTCAGCTGCTGTTACTTTGCATTTTTTCCTCCATTTGTCCATTACTTTTTGCCATGTGATGATGTTGCATCTGCTTACACTGAAGCCCAGCTAGGATTTCAGGATAAGCAGTTATTTCACAGTATCTTTCCTTATAGCAAAAAAGATTTCAGAGACATCAGGGCTGGAAGGGATCTCGGGAGATCATCGAGTCCAGCCCCCAACCCAAAGGGCAGGAAGTCAGCTGGGGTCATAGGATCCCAGCAAGATAAGCATCCAATTTACTCTTGAAGGTGTTCAGTGTAGGTGCTTGAACCACCTCCGCTGGCAGACTGTTCCAGACCTTGGGGGCTCGGACAGTAAAGAAATTCTTCCTTATGTCCAGCCTGAAACAGTCTTGCAGGAGTTTGTGACCGTTAGACCTCGTCATCCCTTGGGGCGCTCTGGTGAACAGACGTTCCCCCAGATCCTGGTGGTCACCCCTGATAAACTTATAGGTGGCCATCAGGTCACCCCTGAGCCTGCGCTTTTCCAGGCTAAAGAGTCCCATGGCTCTCAGCCTGTCATCGTAAGATCTGTTTTCCTGACCTCGGATCATGTGCGTGGCTCTCCTCTGGACTCTCTCAAGCTTCTCCACATCCTTTTTGAATTGTGGAGCCCAAAACTGGACGCAGTACTCCAGCTGCGGCCTCACCAAGGCCGAGTACAAGGGGAGAATGACGTCCCGGGATTTGCTCGAGAAGCATCTATGTATGCAAGCCAGCGTTTTGGTCGCTTTATTAGCTGCAGCATCGCATTGCAGGCTCATGTTCATCATGGCAGCCTCCTTCTTAATCTCTTTTTTTCATAGATGCTAGGGACTGGAAGGGACTTCACAAGATCATCAGGTCCAGTCCCCCTGCACTTGGGCAGGAAAAACTGCTGGGATCATATGACCCCAGCAAGGTGTGCGTCAAGTTGTTTTTTTAACGATTTCCAGGGTAGGTAATTGTATCACCCCTGGGGAGGGGGGAGAGGGAAGAGGGGAAGGGGTCTGTTCCAGACCCTTGGCAATCTTACTGGCCTAAAAAGCTGAGCCTTATCTTGCTTTCTCAGTTCTGAGACCACACCACTTTCTGCAGCTCCTATGATTCAAAGATTCAAATTGGAGCTCCTCTTACAAACTAGGCCACCCTCAACATCAGTTTTCACCTGTCTCTCCTTCCTTGCTGTGTGGGATGGCTTGGGTTACATGTTCACAGGCATTCAGGTTCTAACCCCATACCTGTCCTGCTTCCGTAGACATGCAGGTGCTGATATGAGGCTCCATGTTCAGATGCGTACTCAGAACATGGTCCAATTCACTGTCAAACTGACAGGGTTGTTGGAACGTAACCAGGGTTTCTTTTCCCCTTCTAATATGAGGTCAAAGTACAGATATAGCCCAGGTGAATGCAAAGATAGCACATGTGTAGGTGGCCAGCAGGCATATGAAACAAGGAACAGAGGACCATGACATGTTGTGTTCTGCGTACCTGTGTCTGCGTTTACTCCATTAAATTTGTGATAAGAGCAAGCTTGTGGCTTGCCCTATAGCTTAAAGTGGTGGCTGCTTAACTATGTGGTATTGATTAATACATACCATGTTTAGAGGAGAAATTGCACTTGAGCAACATATTATAACGCAGGAAAAGAAACAATCAATCTGCCCAGTACATGGCCAGGTGATTTCAAAACCTGAGCCCAGCAGGGCTCAGACAGCTTGGCCAAACTCTGTTAATTTTTGTAAATAAGGCCCCCCTTCAGACAAGTCTAGAATTAAAGCAAAAAGTAGATTTTATGAACAGTTGAAAGCATTCAAGGTCAAAGGCTGTGTTTCTCTCATAGGGAGTCTGTATTTTCAGAGGAGAAATGATCCTCCTTGAATGCAAGGGTAAAACCTGCACTGCTGTGGTGGGAATACACATTCCCACCTGGAAAGCAGTTGCATTATCTGGTGAAAATGCAGTTGCTGCACTGTGATCTGTGCAGACCCATGCTCACTATGCTATATATCTACCCATGCTAGAATTACTAGATAGATGGTAACTGTGCCCTCTCTTCTAGGTTAAGTTAGTGTTTATACCTGGTGTCCCAGAAAGGTGTGCCCTTTTCACGGAGGCATAGTTGCATTTTTCTATGGTCATGATCATGTTTCCAACAGTGATCCTAGCACAGTATCACATCTCCACTGGACACTCAACTGTTATATATTTTCCAGAAGCGCTATAGTCTCTGCATTGAGTTTCCAGTGAGATACAGCTGCCATACCTCATTTCCATCAGATGTTTAGTAACTGCCTTCTGTTCCCAGCTAATGTGATGCATTTCCACTGATGATGAAATTGCTTTAGCCTTTTCTGAGGACTTTAATTAATATTCAGGGAGCTCAGGCTTTTCTCATCAGCCTACCCATGAGCCCTAACATTATTAATACAAGAATGGAACTGATTAATCATTATGTTTTTAAAGAAGAATTCAAAGTCGATCTCTCACTAATACAGGAACCTGCTGCCTGGATTACTTTTGCCACCCAATACCACTCGACCCTTAACATCATGTTCAATATCAAACTGCACACCTCGGCTAGGGACAGGCTTTCAAAAAGGCTGAGCCTAAATTGATTCAATCTTTGCAGGTTACTCTAATCTGGATAGACTGAACCAGTTTGAAACTGGACAGACATTTTCTCTGGACTGAGGAAATTCAGACACATCCCTGCAGGGGCTCAAGCTAGAAGACGGGGGGGCGCTAGAGCACCCTTCCCTTCCCTTCTGCAGAAACCTGAGCTGAGGGGGGTGTGGCCAGGCCTGCAGGACTCTCTCATTAGGGAGGTCTGGCTATGGGGTGTCAGGCTTTTCCTCACTGGCTGCTCAAGGGGAAGGAGTGTTGCCAGCCCCCAGCCCTGGGCTAGCACTCTGAGGCAAAGGGGGTGTGCAGTGCATGCATCTGTTGATGATACAGAGCTTTTCAATCTCCCTCCCTGCTTTCTCATGCTGTCTGCAGCAAACTGACAGGCAAGGAAGCCAACTGGGGGCTGATAGTGATAACAGTCTTTATCACCCAATTAGCAAAACAATGGCCTTTCTCCATTACTTCAAATTTCTTAAACAGCTTGCTGGCTGACCTGCTGATTAGCTCCAAACAGCCCTAAGCAGTCACTGTTCTGTCTGCCTGTCCCAGTGAAACTGGAGAGAGACACATATGTAGACACCTCTTGGCATTAGCTAGTATACCACATACCTGGGGTCCGTGCTGTGGGAGATGGGAGGGAGGGAGGTGGGGGATTTCCTGCTTGAGTAGTGAGGGGTAGGGCAGGGGAAAGGCAGGCAGACGCTGCTGTGGCAGTCTCTGCAGACATAACATTAGCTAGTATATCACATCCTGGCTATGGTCCATACCATAGGAAAGAAGAGGAAGGAATCCCTGCTTAAGCAGTGAATGGTGAGTAGGTGGGGGGAGGGAGGCACAGGGAAGCCAGCAGACCCTGCTGTGCCTGCAAGTTTCTGCTGGGGCTCTGGCCAGGGAGCAGAGGGGAGAGGTCAACCTTGCTGTGGAGCAGAGAGCCCCACCCAGCCCAGACAGCATACTAGAATACTGGAGGTATCTGGTTTATCTTAAACCAGCGGAGGTCTGGGACAGACATTGTATAAACCAGTTTGACCCAAATCAGTTAAGTCTGATACTACATTCAACCAGGTTTATGTCAAACCTGTTTCAGCCATTTTCAAACTGGTTTATGTGCACTGGACATCTGTGGTGGGAATACACATTCCCACCTGGAAAGCAGTTGCATTATCTGGTGAAAATGCAGTTGCTGCGCTGTGATCTGTGGGCATCTATTCTGTTACAGGTTTAAACCAGTTTCTGATCACTTAAATCAGTTTATGTGTAATATCTGTCCCTAGCCCGGGGGCAGTATCTTTTTTTCTAACAAAAGCATATAGCCCATGTACACTAGTATAATCAGCTTTTAGAGTGGTGTAAACAAGGTGTGGACAAATTATGTACAGCCCTCTAGCATTGTAATTTACTTGAATCTAGTGTAGAATTACCTGGGGGAAATCAGAGGTAAATCTACATTGGTGTAAGTTCCGTATGTCAGCAGTTTATCCTGGGTTAGCTATTAGCCCATTGCCATAAGCCACCAAACAGCCTGTTTCCCTACCAACAAGTGATAGTGCTCACCTACCCCAGAATAGCTGCTTCTGTCTGGTTGGGCCTCAGTGCAACTTACATGGCATTACATACTCAATGTGAGTTATACTGGTGCAAAAATCTAGCATGTCCAGACCCTAAGGCTGGAAAATATTAATTTTTGTTTAGTATCTTGAATTTCATTATTCAAGATTTTTAGTGTAAAAATTTATACACTCTTTTTAGTGTAAATCAGGAGCAACCCCACTGGAACACAGTGGAGTCACATAGGCAGAAAGCTAGTATGAGATCAAACCCAGCTGAACTAAGAGGTTGGAAAACACAAGACTTTTTTCTTTAGGAATCCAGTTTTGCCCTTTGATACAAGTAACAATTTTCACTGAAATCAAGCCTGATGTGTACCCTTGTTATGGAGGAAAAGGGTTTGGGCTGCTCTGCCCGTTGTGTTAAACTCTGCTTTAAGTGCATAGATTTCATTGACATAGCTCACTATACTTCTGTCTTAGACTGTATCAGAAATTGAAGTCATTTGGATTTTATGAGTCTGCTGAAGTTTTACTTTATGGACTAACATTAGATGCAATGAAAGTAGGTACAGTTCCTTTAACTTTGGTCCATGAAACAGGATCCAGCTTTTACATTCTTTGCCAACATATACTGATTATTATTTTAACAGACACATATATGTATGTTAATTTAACTTAGGGCACTAAAATAGCACATTGTTAAAAAGTGTTTACATTCCTCTGATATATATTTAATTTTTGAAGAGTATTGCTCTTCAATTCCTCCCACTATCTGTAGTTATTCAATATATATATATATATTTAGAGTAAGCATCGGCGCAGATATGAGTTGATGCAATTTGCATTGATTTAGATAGAGAATCAGGTGCAGACTGTTTAATCACACCACTAAAGAGACCCTGGGATCTATTTCTGGCTTCAACATCATCCCATTAACTCTTAACCTTTTTTGTTTCTTTATGTAAGAGCAATATTGAAATTAAAAGGATTTTAAAGAAAATCTTATAAAAAGTCTATAACAAAGATATTTCTTTACCATTATATTAAATTCTACAGGATGATTCAAGTGCTGTATGGGAAGATTATAATTTTCTTTTAAATTCAGGAGCACTTTTCTAGAAAACCATGTATAGAATATTTCCTAGCTTGCAAAGGTGCTTGTGAAAGTAAATTAATCAATATTTTTAAATTTTCTTAAAACCTAAATACATAGAAGTCAATAATGGAAAAGACTTATTACATGGTGTAGTGTTTCTTGTTCCAGTTTTTTCTCACTTTATAACCATCTGTGAATCTTATGAGACGTTTATTCCTCTTCCAGGACAGTAATAAAGATGTTAAACAACAGTGGACCCAGAATTTATCTCTGTGATACCCCACCAGACATGTCCAAATTTGATATATTGCCAGTATCTTTATGTTGTTTACTGTCAGTCAGTTAAAGTCTGCTTGACTGTGTTCATATTAAAGTCAAAGTGAATTAATTTCATGACTAATATTTTCTGAGATGATCTGTCAAATGCTTATAATGTAGACACATTATATCTACTGCCTTCCCCTTCTTCTACAGATTTTATAATTCTGTAAAAAGATAATCAGACTTTTTGGCAGTGTTTGGTTTTTACAGAAGTGTCCCAGTATTCTGCAGATCAGAATTGCTGGGACTGTGGTCTGTGAACAAATGTTTCTTGCATTTCTGCTTGGTGGGGTCTACAGAAATCTCTGAGCAGAAATGCTGTCTTCTCTTTCAGCTGCTAAATTTCATTACAGGGATCTGGAGTGCCTTAAATGTATTTTCTAATATTATTTTTTCTCTGTAGGCGATTGCTGTAATTGCTACAGGGGTGTTATTTGATTAGAAAGTGGTCTGAGTGAGTGAGGGTTAGTGGGAAGGATGTGGGCCCATGATACAATTTGAATTAGGATGTGAAGCACTCCACAGAAGCACTGAACCACTTTTTTATGGCAAAAGCCACACCGTCCCTGGTCTTTGTGCACGTGTCTAGAGAGATTTCCCCCATCACCAGTGCATAACTGGTTTCTGTGCTCTGTTAACTGTCAGGGTTAAACATTTTTTCCCAAGGCAGTATGGCTAATACCAGTGATTTTATTTCTCATTCAGCTTCAAAATAGGTTGATCTGCACCATTTGCTATGCCCTGATTGTAGCTGTTTCTAAAGGGTGTAGTCTGGCCCTTAATGCATTTTTTCTTCTTTATTTTATACTTCCTTTTGTTTGTTCCTAGGGATAGAATTCAACATACTAGTTAAAGCAGCATTACACACTTTGCTTCTGTATGCTAAATGTATTGTACATACCAGGGTCTCCTTGCATTTCTCCGTTTCTCCCTCCCAAGCAGGCTCCCTACGTGCTTCCCTCTGATCCCTCTCCATGGCTGGGACTCCCTGCAGTTCTCACACTATCTCCCTCCCACCTATTCTAGTGGTTCTCGCACTCATTCCCCCCTATGTGAGTAGTTCTTTGTGCTCCTCATCCCCTCCCTTCCTATCATGAAAAGAACTTTGTGTATTTTGTATTCTCCTACATATTACATGTCACAATCCTGTATTTTTAACCCTGCATTTACTACAAAGTAAGTGCTTGTAGTTTGGCAGTTACTGTAAAATCTGCAGCTTACACCACATTAAATTGCCTGTGAACCCATACCCTATGATGAAGATGGGGAGGCTCTAGGTGCACGCCACTTACCTCTTTTCATTTCCCAATCTTCACCAAAATCAATAGGGTTCTACCTATTGATGCCTAGAATGTTCCTTTAAATATTGGACTTGATCAGAAGCACCAATCACAAATCATATTGTAGACAAAGTAATGCTCTGGCTTGCACGTTAGACCTCTCTAGGCCAGGTCTACCTTTCTTTCCTTTTTATTTTTGAAAATGAATATTATCTTTGCTTTTTACAACTTTTCCTGCATCCCCATCAATACCTTATGGCAGCTTGAAATTATCATTAGTACAGTAAGTTTTCTTTTGTGTTCTTCAGAAGAGAGCTGCTTTTCAAATTAAAAAATATTATTCCATCATAGAACACTGATGTGCCTACTTTCCCAAGTGTTTCTATTTCTCCAGTGGCTTTTACTTTCCTTTTGCATCTAAGTAGATCTATGAAAGTCCATATTGCACGAAGTAATATAATCAAGTTCTGTCTTAGTTTTCAGCCTTTTAAATTTTTTATTAGATATTATTGGCCTAGTATTCAATGAAAGTTGTTGTTATCTTCGCTTCTTTAAAGCCTTTTGTCTTGCAAAAATCACAAAATTATTGATTCAGGGAAAATCTTGTAAAATAAATCAGATGAGCAGAGAATCTTATCCCCAGGGGTGAAATCCTAAGAACTAAAAAAACTCTGTTGGCTAGTTTATTTTTGTTCTGTAACAATGATAATAATGATGATAATACACAAATTATTTCACAAGTGTAAAGAAGAGTGAGACTAGAAATCTTCTAAATGCACTTGTCTGTCTACACCTGAGAGAAAGAAAGCCTGCTCTACCTGACCCTCCCAGGGTGTCTCTACATATGCCATTAGTGCATATGAATATCTCTCTGGAGTTTTTTGCTCCCGGGGTGGTATTTGAATGTGTGCCCAGGAGCAATTAACTCTGGAGCAATCAGCTCCAGAGTTTATTCAGGCACAGTACATGGAGCCCAGTCAGAGCAGCCTCAGCTGGCAGAGGGTCCTGGAGAGCTCTGTGTGCTGTGGAGGGACTGGCTGGGGCATGAGGGTGCTTCAGCGTGGGGCTAGCTGGCAGGCAGCTGCCACACTGAAATGCCTTTATGCCCCAGCCATCCAGGTCAGTGTCTACACATGGTCTGCTGCACATGAAAAAAACCTCAGCAGGGTAGTACTTGTAAATAAAAGAGCTTCCCAGTGTCTCTCCACTTTGTTGACTCTCTCATGTTGAATTTCAATTGGAAGACAGAGAGAAGGAGAAGGAAAAGTAGTCAAGTATGAAGTGACTAGGAAAACCTGTTTGTGTGCACCAGAAATGGATCATCTTGTCATGGAAGCAAGGCAAATGTTAGATATATTTACAGGGTAAATACAAGTACTACCCTGCTGCAGAGTTTAGTAGTTTTCTGCGCTCTAAGACGGGGCATGTGTAGATTCTGAAATGTTTCCTGCGGAGCTAATTAGTTAGCTCTGCAGTAGATATCTCATGTAGACGTGCCTCCAGGGTGCTATTCTCTTCCTGCTTGTGGTTTTCTGGGAGAGATATTACCTGCTGCCTTCTCTCAGTCTCTGTAACTTTTCCTTCTGTTAATGTGATGTTAAGATATTTATTTAGAACATGTTACTACAGTTAATTCTTCTGCCTCTGTTTAACTCCTTCCTGACATTAAAAAAGCCATTTTCTCACAGAATTAAGCTCACTAACATTTGCCTTGTTTCCAAGACAAGATGACCCATTTCTGGTGCACACAAACAGGTTTTCGTAGTTGATTCATACTTGCCTATGTTTCCTTCTCTCTCTGTGTCTTCTAGTTGAAATTCAGCACGAGGGAGTCAACACACTAGAGAGACACTGGGAAGCTCTTTTAGCTGGCAGAAGCTATAAAGTTCTTGCAATAACAGTGATAAGCAGGGATCCTGGTTTTCTCAGATAAAAACAATCCAAATTTCTTTGAATTAAAAAAAAACCCAAATCCATATTTTACCATGATTTAAAACAAAACACCACTATGTATTATATGGTTTAATATGGTGATTTGTTTTAATCATGGAAAAATGTGGATGGGAGGGGTGGGGGGTTAAGTCAGAGAATTAATCGGAGAAAACCAGGATCCCTAGTGATAAGTTTGTAAGGAGACCCCAACATAACTGGAGTGCCATCTCATACATTTACCTTGATGGAATACAAATGGCTTTGTCATGATTCGGACTTAGGAGATAAACTGAGTCATTGGATCTAAAATCATTCCCCCATGTGGTATAGTACAGTAGCTTGAGGTTAATTGTGAAAGAAAATTCATAGACTGAATCTTGGGTTAGGCAAGCAGGGACCATTAAAAGTCAGCGTTAGACTTGTATCAGTCAGTCCTAAAAATATTACCTGTATGAAGAGGCTAACTGATTTCACCTAATCAATCTGAGACAGCATTTGAGACCAGCATGCCAAGGTCTGACCAGACCTGCTGAGGTCTGGCAGCAATTATTGTGAGGCCTGGTTTGGAACACTCCCAGCAATAAATACCTGGTGCTCCCTGCATTAGTTATGAGCTAGAGAAAAGTCCTGCTTTGTTCTGTTTTATACCATATTGGTAGGATCTCCTAACCCCGCCCCCACTCCTTACCATATCCCCCCATTCAAATTGCACTTTGTGACCCCATGTACTACATTCTGCTTCTCTCTTCAGTAAAGGGCAACACCCTGCACTCAGTTATTTTGTCTTGCACCAGACTAATACAGGTAAAGCTCACAGGTGAACACATTGGCCTCTACATGGATTGGTTTATGTTATCATTAGCTAGGATAAAACAAATTATTAGGAATTATCTTTCTGTCTGTCAACTGTCTATTAAGAAAGTGTTTGCATGAGTGTGACTGTATGACTGCGAGGGAGAACAACATGGGCTTACAGCCAGACCACCTTGGAATGTGAGCTCATCAAATCCCACAAGCCCATAACACTTGGCCTAGTGGCTCCATTCTTCCTCCCCCAAGAGATTTTGCCAAAGTATAATTCTTGTTGAAGTCTGTAAGACAAATACTGATATCTCTCTGACTTCATGGAAGACGTTTCTGAACACATAACCATAGAGAGGGAGAGGTACACGCAACTTCTAATTTTGCTACCAGTCTTCAGGCTGAGTGACATCTGATGTGGAGCTCAACAAAGACTTGTTTGAAATATGTTTTAAATTTAAGTAATGTTTCAGCTGAAAGCATGGACGTGCTTAACCCCAAAATGAAATCCAGTTTTGAGCTTTTTTGAAAGTTATCTTAACCTTAATGGGCTGGAAGTTTCATACCTTCAGCAAATGCCATAGCTTTTCTGTCTGTCTGGAAGTGCTCCTTGTGAAGGACAGAGGATGCACAATCATCTTCTTTACTGATGGCTGTGTCATCTGGAATCCTTGATGAATTTGAACCCCAAGCATTGCTTTCTCTCCATGATTATCTTGCCCCTCCTGACACAGGAAGTTGGAGACAAGCTCAGCAACTAAACTCATTTTCCCTTCTACTAGAAATATGTGGGTTTATAATAAAAAATGTTCTTATTTGAGATGAGCTACAAAAGGCTTTACAATATAAGAAGTTCTTAAATTCCAACATTCTCACTGCAATACATAGACTCAAACATGACAAAAAATCCATTTTATATGGGAAAGGTGACGGAGTGCCTGGCTTAGAGGACTAGTAATAGGATATGGGCATTTTTCTCTCTTGGTTGCTGCCTCAAACCTGGGTAAGGTTAGTAGCACTAAAGATTGTCACTGGATAGCCATAGTGCCAGGTGAACTATCCTGGCATCCACAGCACAAGTACCCTTTGACAGTAGACTTTACAGAGACTAAGGAAATGAGGATTCTGAAGCAGCTCTTATGAAAGTCCTCTCCCTCTCCAAAATTTCAGTCTACAGTTCTAAAGTGCTATAGTATAGGATCATTTTACAGTACCAGAGGATGAATGGCAGGGTGTGCTTTCATGACGAGGGTTCTTTTTATCTTTTATGTTCTAAAGGATAGCGGTAACACTTATGTTGTCCCAGATCAATTAGTGCTTTGTTAAAATGGATTTCAAATGCAACATACCTGAAGAAACTCCATTTGCCTTCCAGTGGTCGCTCACCCCTGGTTCCCTTCAGTAGTCTTTGAAGAGGCAGGGATTCAGTCCAGAAACGAGTGATCTTCTTGTCTCTAAACTAATCTTATTCTCTGGTCAGGGTCAGTTAGTATTAATTCCATTCTTGTACTGGGTTCATAACTTATAATAGAAAGAGGAATGCTCGCCAAGCCATTTAGAGAGTCCAGGCTTAAAATGCTAATGCTTGATTGGAGAAGTTCAGTCCCCGTAGCACTGCCTGGTGTGTATCTGTTCCTGCAGTCACTGTGCTGTGTGCATGATGTAGGCAATTCTTTCATTCTGTCTGGGGCTGAAAATGCAGGCTGCATTTGGGTCTACTCCCTTCAGCAGTAGCAGCAAAACTACACTTAGGCCACAGACACGCCTCTTCAGCCACATGCCAGCAAAGCTGGTTGATTCAAGATTCAGTCATGTGGCCTATAGCCAGTCCTTTGTCTCTACTTGGGCAGAGTTAAAATACCATTCTTTGCCTCCTGTATGAGGTACGCTGACAGTAGGAAGCCAGGATGTGGTATCCTCTTTGCCCCTAAGACCACTGGCACATTGGGGTCAGCTGCCTGCTTGGCCCGATTAGAGCTAGTAGGGACTGAGCAAGTAGCTGCCCAGGCCAGGCCTAGGCCTTTTGCATGGCTTTGGCCATTGGTCTGTGGAGCAGAGGCTTCACATACAGATGCCAGCTATTGGATGATATACGTTTGATACATTAGTATCCACTACTGGTTTGGGGTTTATTTTGTAGGCAATGTTGCTGCATTTATATTGTGATGATAAGCTTAGATATCACAAAGGGGCACAGATATCACCATGCTAATGCTATTGCAACTCATGGTATTTCAAATGAAACTAAGGTGACTTTATTTGAATCTAATTCACTGTTCATTTAGGGCTTGCGTACTCAAGGGGATGTATCCATTCTCTCTTCCTCATTCCTAATTTAAACAATTTCTGTGATGGTATTTTGATAGAGTTGTTATTAGCTGTTAAGTACTAAATGAAAAAAGACTGCATTTTTAGTGCAGAGCATTTGAACAGCTTTTGAAGCAATTGGTTAGAGTTGTCTTTTCCAACTTATTTCAGGGAACAAAATGGAGGAAGAACTAGTGGTCCTGAAGTGAAATAGAGCAATTAAAAGTTCTGTTAAATGCCAGAGAATATTTTAATTTGAGGCTTAGTAGATTGCAGAATAGGTTTCGGGGAAGAATAAGTGAATGCCCTACATTTTGAGAAATTTACGAGTTAACGTATGGAAAACATGGGAAGATAGGTCAGAGCTCAATCCAGTTTTGCATCCCTTCCATACCTGGATGGACTTCTCTCTCTGGTAACTTTTCTCTATAAAAACTCTATCTAGATGTCTGAGGTTTTTCTTGTTAAGTGAAAAAAAGTCTCTTAATATCCAGGGAATAAGAACCAAACAGATGAAAATGTTGCTTTTTGGTGTTTACCTTTGTAGGAAATCTAGGCTCCTCCTTTTCTATTAGTTTTCTCACTGATATAAACAATATTGGAAGAGCTGTACAGAGGAGCTGTTGGGCCCTATGACAGGATCAGGACTCAGGGGTTGCCATGATACCCCCACCCCCCTTTCTATTTTGCTTGCCATGCCTTGATGCTTTTTATATGGGTTTGGGAGACTGCTCCCAGAGCCAGTCCCATATAGCTCCACTTTGGCCCGAGATACTATGCTATGGCCCTTCAGGCCCTATTAGAGTCTCAGGGAGACCAGTTACCTTATGGATTATTCAGATTATTCATCCAGCCCTGTAGCCATGCCTATGCCTCACAGGTGGTATATGGTATCACTTCAGGGGCCACTCAGCCCCACCACAATGCTTGTCCCCCATAGGCCTCAAACCTCTGTTAGGGATTCAACCTTCCTGGATTCAGCCCCTCTTTTCTGGCTAGATCACCCTCATCCACGGGCCACTGCCTGGGACTTCATCTTCTGGGTTCCTGGCCCTAGTTTCACCATTCTCAGGCTCTAGGCCCCCAGGGTCACTGACACAGGCATGACGGCTCTCAGTCTCAACTCCAGCCCCCTAGAGTCCCTGACCTAGGCAAGGCTATAAACTGTGTGTGCTCCTGAAGTGCTCCTATGGCCTCCATACTTCCCCCATAGCAACAATCCAGTCTTCCGGTTAACCAAATTAAAATACACAAGCCAGGCAGCTTTCCCACTCTGAGTCAGTACTTCCACACAAGTTGCAAGTCCCTCTTAGCCTTTTCTCTTGCAGTTCTCTGGGACAGCTTGGGTGTTGGTCAGCCCTTCTTCCACAGCCACCTCATGCGGGAAACTCCTCTCCCTACAGCCTTCAGGGTCAGAGTGTCTTGCTAGCTCCTGGGCTCTGGTTTTATGGGCTCCAGAGCTCCACCCTTTCCTGTCAGCTGGCCTTACAACTGGCAGGGTTCTCCACTCTACCTGCTGATCAACCTGCCCTGCCTGCTGTAGCGTCACTCAGCTACCTCTACTTGGCCTAATGAGCTAAGGCTGGTCCTGCCCTGCACTCTCCCAGGGTCTGTTTTCTTGTTGAGTTTGGCTGTTGTAGTCATTGGCCCCTGTGGGCTACAAATACCTTCTCTCCCTTTGAGTATAGCTAACAGGGTTGGGGTTACCTGGGAAAACCTACCAATCTCAAGTCTTGGCCATAACAACTGAGGCAGTCAGTGAAACGAGGTACCATGGCCATATCCATTAGGCAAAAGAAGAAACTCTTGATGAAGCTGAACTTTTTAATTCAGAGGTTTTTATAATTAAGTTTGTTTTTCCAACACCAACTCTTGGCCTGGCCAGATAAGGGTATTGTCCTGAGAGGGTGGCATCTGTGTAGCAAAACATGTCAATGTAGTTGTTAAATCTACATGATCCAAACTCCTTCAAATGTTGTGGTTCAACTCTGAACCCAAACCCCAACTTAAAGCTTAGACCATATTCTGTAGTTCTTCAGTTATAACCCAAACTTTCAAACAAAATCCTTCCAACTTACAGGCAGCACTTTGCTTTTCCACTACTCTAGCTTTTATCACAGCACTATGTACTTTGCTGGTATATGAACGTTAACAAAAGTTGTTATTTGCTAGAGTACTAAATTACATTTTTTAATATTTATTAATGAATGTGAATCTTTACTAGGCATTGGGAAGATGAGGGATTATAAAAATTTATATAAAATGTATTGCAAAAGTGTTTTGAAATGAACGATCAACTTGTTTATGGTAACAAGTGCATATTTATGCACACAATACTGGGACTGATTGTGGTATTGGATGTGAACCAGTAATAAGTCCACTGAGGTTAATGGAATTATATTGTTATGGAACTGGCATAAATGGGAAGATGCTACAAATAATTGTACTGTAAGGTGAATTGTTAATAAGCTACAAGAAGCTGTTAATTACAATTATATGAATATAACTGAGAGCAATTTTCTCTTTGTATGATACCATGGTACTTGAAATCTATTGTAATGCTTAGATAAGGTCCCAAGGTTAAAACAGAATGAAGTGGATGGCTGGTTATATTTAGTGTGTACCCTTGACTCTGGAGCTGGCTTCCTTGCTGGAAGAGCACATTTCTAATGACCTTCAGTTCACATTACAAAATATATGTAATTTGGGATTATGTAGGGTAATGATGGGAGTTAGGCATGGGCAAGTCATTTCTGGGAGGTAGGAAAAACCTTGTGAGCATCGGTCCAGTTTACAGGTCGCTGGCAGTGTTGCCAGCCTCATGATTTCACATGCCTCTCAATATTTGATTCATTTATTACAGCCCTAGGTCCTGGAGGCGAGTGTGTGAGAATATCATCCTTGGTTAAGAACTGTAAGTTTCTAGCCCCCTAATAAAGGTTTTGAAAAAAAATTAGACACTCTGCAGAGTGTTTTCTAAAGGCCAAGAAATAAGTCAAAGAAACAGAGCTCAAAATATGTTGTTGTTTCTTCAATCTAATTATTTTTAAGACAATTTTGTGATGCCAGCTACTAAGAGTAGGGCAGGAATCATCTTATTTTAATGAGCTCTGTAGTGCAGCTTCAAGAGTCAAGAAGTGACACCTAGCACACAGCTACTCTTGGGTTTGTCCAGGTGAATGATGTTATTCTAGTACAAATGCTATTTATTGATCGCAGAGCCCTATTTGTAAGCCTGCTTTTGTGTACATACTTGATGTGGGGGAGGAGTTTCAGATGCAGTTCATGGAAGTGAGTGAAAGGTTTTGCAGAGTCTTCAGAGTGAGGGTAGCAATGCTTACCTGCAGTCAGCATTCTTTTCCCTATTGCTTTCTCTCTGTTCTAATCAGTCCATTCAGACTGATTACATCAGTGATAACCTGCTACAAGCCCCAAGTCAATAAAATATACTTCTTCAGTCAGAGGACCATGATACAAAGCAAATAATTATGTTTTACTATGTTTTAGTTTTATTATGTTTTAGTTTTTCCACCCAGAAAAATAATTCTCATAAATTTCCCCAAGCAGAATTAAATGCAACTCAATTCTTGCAAGTAAACAATGATTCTTCCTCCTTAAAATACCCACTTTCATAATGAGCTAATTAAAGTACCATATAAATGATTACTCAATATAAAATTGAGATTGAGAGGTGGGGAGGTGGGGGAAGCCATGAAATCATTACCCACAGAAGCATTGCTTTCTTCAGGAAAGCTAACAAATCATTATAGGAGAGATGATAGATGGAAAATAATAAGAAAAAGACCAGTGATAATGAACTTGACTGCAATAATGAACTTGACTGTGTCTCCAGTTTAAACCAACTGGCCTGTGATTGTCATAGTGACAGAAGGCCTCATGACACAAAGATGTTCAGTAGTTTTTCAGACCCTCCTAGTCAATGTTATGATGGAATCATTGATCTTCAGATGAAAAGAGCAGAGAGCTGAGACAAGAAAGATCTGGATTCTGCCCTGGTACTAATACTGAGTCACTCTTATACATCTTGGAGAAGTCATGTAAGCCAATGTGTTTATGCTTGAGTGCCTAATGTTAAGCATCAGATTTCTTATTTGTGCTTGGATTTTTATTGAGCCTTGCACAACAACACAAGGGCTACTCACAATGAAAATAAAACTCTCGACTGTTCTGTTCTCTGTGCCTAGATGGGAACCTGTAGTTCAGTACTTGCATAACCAGTGATTATGCGGTGAATGATCAGAATAAAGTAGAATTTTAGCCATATAGCTCCTATTACTTTACTGCTAGTCCATCAGTTAGCCCCTGCATGGTTCATTCAAAACAAAGTCCTGTGTGTGATTAAAATTAGCCGACCCTCAGTCTATGGCATGAGAACACCTGTTTAAATGAAGAAATCCCTGAGGTTCTACAATGTCTCAAATAAAAAATTTGAAGGGCCCTGCCTACCCTTCTTTATTTTTTATTTAATCAACCTGCCCTTCTTTATTTTTTAAACAAAATCTTAAGTATATTTGCTTGCTCAGTTATAGCTTAGTGTACGATGTTCGTAAATAAGGATCTCTATATTATGCTTGGAGTGGCCAGAGTCTGGGAGAGGGAATTTGCATTGATGTAGCCACAGAAAGGCAACAGTTTTACTACTGCAAATACTTATTTATTCTGGAGTGTCTGGAGTGGTCAATATTGACTTTTCAGTGGTGTCTATTCCAATGCCCAGAATTTGTCAGCATATATAGAAAAATAATCTCAATCTGGAATCCTCATCCTATGTCAATTACAATTAAAAATCCCACATACAGAAATATATATCTGCTTCTCAAGTGAGGAGCTCCAGTAGTTTATAAACTATGTATACATGTTGTCATTTTAGTATTTGAATATATAGAAATGGTTTTTAAACTAGTGGAGCTCCTCACCTGAGAAACATGTATGTATTTCTGTATACGATTTTTTGTGAGGAGGGCTGTAATGACAGTGTGGTTAAAGAGTTTTGCTCTGGATGCAGAGACATAAGATTGAGCTTTCTGTCGATTTATATCAGAGGCTTGCTCCCAGTAGCTTGACTGAGGGGGACAACTGGGGCAGCAGTCCCAGCTGTTGACTGGAGGGAGGAGTGCAAAAATAATAATTGCCACTGCAGCTGTGTCATTGTGCTGCCATCACTGCCCATTGTGCCACCACCCAGGGCACAGCACTGCCCTGTTACACTTTTGTCTGCCTAGCTGACCCAGGTATAAATGGATATGTGGATATTTTGGACTGGAAAATCACAGGCAGCTGGATGCAATACTGTCACATTATTCCTTGTGTCCAGAGGCTAGAGAAAGTGGTGTGCTTTAACCATGCTAGCTAATGGGTCACCTAAGATTACAACGGATCGCTGAGCCTTTCCCTCCAGCTCTTGATTTTCTGAGGACCCTTGCTTCAAGACATTTTCTAGGAAAATGTTAATTTCAAACACTGACACTGGAAGCATACTCACATCTACTCCATTAAGATCAGTGTGCATCAATGTCAACAAGTGCTGATTTATCTGCAGAAGAAATAGAGAAGAAAGGGAAAGAGGAATGACTCTTTCATCTTGTATTTTTCCTGCCTTTTCCAGGTGTTCACTTGACCCTCATTGCTGTTGTATTTGAATACCTCTCACCAGCTAAAAGCTCATACTCTCTCTACCTTTCCTGCTATCAAAAAACCAGAATGTGTTTTTGTGTGGGTTTTGTCCTTCCTTCCTTCCTCCAAGATATAGGTGCTAGTTACTTGGTTTTCATTTAGAAATAATTTAGCTGAATAGGAGTTAACAGGTAATTAAATGAACGGAGATATTATCTCCTTGCTAGGAAAGCAGGGAAAGTTAAAGATGGAAATATTCTCCAATGAGATAAAAAATGCAGATGCTTCAACTGGATTATTGTGACAAATATCCCCCACTAATTGTATGAGTCAGATTAATTCTTTTCCAACACTGTAAACCAGTCTACTTTGTTTTTTTCTTTTAGCAATTTGGCAGAGGGCACAGATAGCGGTTGTCTCTCCTCTCATAAGCCAAATCAATTTTTAAAGACATTTGCATGTTTTTGGTATTGGAAATGTTGCATTTTTATGATCACTTGTGATGTACTTGAATGGTAACATCGATGGACAAGCTTTGCAGAGATGAGGTATGAGGTGTATGCCCTTCAGATTTCATTGTCTGCGAAAATGGCATGGAGTGTGTGAGCCTTGATAACCTGAATTAAGCAATAAATTGAAATGATATTCTAATCACTGTGTGCTTTAGCTCTTCTACCGTATCACTGAGATGTTTGTAATTTTAGAAAGGGAAATACATTGTATTTAGAAGCAGTTCAGCAAAAGAAATCCTTGGTGGCTGAAGAAAAAAAAGAGAAATTGGGAATTAAATGGGAAATAAATGCCCAGGGCTGCTTTCAGAATTCTCTGCCCATCTTGGAGCACTAAGGGCCAATTCCAAAAACAATGTTTGGGCCCCTAACTCCTAGTTAGGTGGCCAAATCAATTACTGAAATTAATAAGAATCACATGTATAAATACATTTCCTGGATCTGGCTCTGAGAAAGCAGTTTAAATTGGAAGGGATTGTGCAAACAAGTTAAAAGAATAGAAGCATGTTAGATCTTCTCGGGATTGTTACTGGAAATGAAAAGAGATGAGAATTTATGTGAACTGCACATGCATCTGCTGTGAAAGCAGTTATTTTAACACCTGCTGTGGAGGGTGCAGGATATAGAACTTCATGGATGCTCAAAGACAAAAAAGGAGCTGCTCCTGTTCCCACTGAAGTCAGTAGGAGCTATGGGATGGGTGCTCAGAAACTTATTTATGTGCCTAAATATGGCTTTAGAAGAGTTACTTTGGGAATGTGTCTAAAAATATTGGGTCTGATTAATCGCTGTGCCCATCACTGCAGGGCTTGTGGTAGCAGGGGGAAAATTGCTTTGGGGTATGGTAAACACCCAAGCATATGTTAAATATTGTGCACTAAGCTATAACCGAGCAAGCAAATATACTTAAGATGTTGTTTAAAAAATAAAGAAGATTGTGGCAAAGCACTGTTGGTGCCTGCCACTTTAAGGGCTAGGCCAGAGAGAGAGCAAATGCCTGATGAGGGCAGCCATTTAATGCCCAGCTCTCTGTACTGAAAGGGAGCAGTTTCTGACTAGCCAGCAGAGAAGAAACAGGACATGCCAGGCCAGTTACCGCCCTGCTGAAAGGCTGATCGGGGCACCTTAATAACCCCAGTTTCTACAACTGGGTGGGTGACCCCATAGTAGAGCCCAAGAAGGTGGACCCATGTAAGAGAGTGTGGCCTAGTTGCTCAGAAGCCTGACTTGAGGTACCCTTGACTGGTCAATGCTGGGGCCAGGACCAGAAGGGTCAAAAGGACCAGGGGCCCACCATGAGAGACGCCCAGAGCCAAGGGCCTGGGGTTCCAACTGGACTTGGAGGTGAGGCCAGGGCATATGTGGCCAAAGGTCCTGGGGGGAAGGGGGGGGCACACCTGAGAGGAGAAAGAGTGCAGGGAGTTGGTAGCCCAGAATGAGGGTAGAGTAGGCCACCTGATGGGAAGGGATCTAGTTGGGGTCCAGACTGGAGAGTTATGGGGTGCAGTGGGGGGCTGGAGATGTTAAGAGCTTAGATGCCATCTGCAAACCATGGGCTGCAGTGTAGAGGAGGTTTGGAGCCACAAAAAGCGCCTCCTGGCATTGGAGTGCAAAAATGGGCAGCCTCCCACCTAATTAACACCATAATTATGTATCATCAAGGTGTGGCAGGTGAAAGAGGTGGGTGGTTAGCCCAGAAAAAGGTGGGCAGGCCAACTTCTAACTGGCCTCAGGGAAGGCCCCCTGTTACAAATATATTCTCTTTTTAAATAATTAGGAAAAAAAAGTTTTATATTCCTTTCAGTCAAATATTCCATGATGCTCTGCATTTCCTACAAACAGTTTAAAATAATACAGAAGTGTCAATCACTTGTTTTTCTACTGAGCTGCAAATATGTCTGGGTGGAAAGCTATAGGCTATGGAAAGAACTTCTGGTATCATTAGTATATAACTCTTCGACTAAAATTAGCCAGACTACCAAGAACAAATGCTCTTGTGAACATTACTGTTGAATGTTAATATCACAACTTACTATTCTTGTGTTCAGAGAAGAATATTTCCAAGAATTTCAGTACTTCAGATTTCACAGCAATTTGGTGGACATAATGTGTTTTTAACTCTTACTGTAAGGTAAATTCCTGCCAAAAATATTGAGGGGATAAAATGAAAAGAGGGAGAGCTTTATCTATGACAAAACATTAGTGAAGGTGGTGGGTATAAAAGAGAACACTATGGGTTCATGTACATTGTCGCCCTACGCTGTGTTACAGTGACGTAGCAATTATGTGGGTCTACATGTGATCGCCAGCTATGTCACCATAGCAGTACGCTCCCCTGGTATAGCGTGCTGCTATGGCAATGTAGCAGTGAAATCTAACCATGCAACGCACACAGAGCATCATAACCACCTGTACAGTGCCATGCTTTAATACTTGGAAGGGTGGTTACTGTCATCATAGCGCATTTTGTAGACACACTCATTTTGTTCTCTTTTACACCACCGCCCCTCCACCTTCACTACCTTTTGGAAGTACTAAAACATGGTGCTGTAGCAATGTCACCATACGGCAATGTATAGATGCATCCTATAAAGTATTTCCCCACATAATGAATTTAAATATTAATGAAAAAGTAGAAACTAATTGCAGTGACATTAATTTAAAAAACAAAACACTGTGTTATTTTAAAACAATTTCCCCACAGACTGCAGTCTCCCTTTTGGAAAAACACATCATTATGAAAGTTGGTTTGGATTACAGCAAGACTTTTTATAATGATGGCCAAGACTCAAAATAGGCTGGAACAATACAACATTCCCATGTGACTCTCCCAGTGCCCCAGCCCTGGTTTCCCAAGAGACTGACCTGTCCACTTCTATAAAGAACACCATTGCTGACATTGAGCATCCCCTGGTATTTCAGCCTCCCCAAAGGCCTGTTTACAAAGACTGTCAAGAGGTGTGGTGGTTTGACGTAAAGGAGGAATGCTCATTGTTGACTAAAAGTTGTCATTGTTAAATACATTTAATCCATGATCTAATCTGAATTTGACCCCAGGTCTCTAGAGCTGGAAGGCTAATGAATAACCTATCATCAAATTGTTTTTCTTAATCTGTGCACAATGTGATATACTGTGCCTTGTGATCTCTCTAAAAGCCACAACGTTAGGAAGATGACTTGCCTTGCAAGCTTCATATTTCAGACATAAGGTTTACCATACAGTTGACAGGGTTTCTGTTTTGTGGGGGTGGCTTTATGTTTTGTTTTAATTTCTTGGGATTGGAATAGAAGCCTTGTTTCCTACTTCTCCTTTTTGTAATAATAGCAAAGGGCTAGCTTGATTTAATGCTGCTTTTGTCAAACTGACCCATATTCTCCAATTCCAATGGCAAGGGAGGCTGGGAAGAGGCTTTGATTTGACAGAATAAGAATATAGCAAGGAATATAATGAGCTTTAGATTGGCACCTGGGGCCCAGCTCTGAACTGCACTGGGATTTTTACAATGGAAAATCCAGCAGGATTGTCAGCTCTTCTAAATATAGATCAGGGTTTATAAGTGCAGTATGTGTACTATGTTGACTGTACAGCAAGGTCCTCAAGCCCCTTTCCTTGGCTGTGCAAATGGCATGTACCTCAGCCACAGAACACATACTGCAGCTCTCAAATACTTTAATCAAATGGAACTAGCTATATCACTGATCACAGTAAATGCTTAACAAATAAAGCTAAACACCTGCTATAGAAGATCAAGGGATATGCTTTATACCAGTGCATCACCCATTATCTTTGTCTTCTAAGTGTGATGCTATAGCATTATGTATCAGGGTATCCCAATGCCCTTTGTAAATTAAATAACCCACACAATACCTCTGTGAAGTAAGTAAGTTTATCTGGAATGCCACAAACGTTGCCACATTATGAGCTTTTGGTTTAAGTGGTAGGAGGAAAGGTGACTACCTTTAAAGTTGGAGAACTTGGACTTACGACTTTTTGTTGCATTTTTTTGGCCGTGAAAAGGGATTTAATGACACAATCCACATTGCCATTAAAAGAAATTTGGTATCTAAATCCCTTCATCAGTTTTAAAAATCTCAGCCTTTTGAATTTTATCAGCTTTGAGTTGATACACAGACACACACATTTTTTTAGAAGATTTGAGCAAGTAACTTTCTGTTTACATTTTTTGGATAACATTTTTTCTCAAAATAAGAAAACAGGGAAAAAAATAGCAGGAGATCAGAAAGATCAAAAAGTGGAAAGGAAGAGGATGTGGGGCTTTAGAAAAAACACCTTGGTTTCCATCTGCTAGCCATAACTAGAGCCTTCTAAGAAATTAGACCAAATCTTTGCATATTTGTCTGAAGTCCCTCTTCTCTGAAGGATTGCTGCTTTTTAGCTGCTAGACCAGGCAACTTTATGTGCCAAGATTTTATCCATTAAAACACCATAGTTCCAATTTAAGGCAACAGAACTACAGATACTTGGCAGGTCTGAAAGTCAAGCTCTGATTTTCTTAGTCTGAGTACCTGGCAATGAAGGGGTACAAAAATACTGAACACCTTTATAAATGTTGGCCTTAACATTCCTTCTTCTCTATTTTCCTATTTGTGAGCCGAAGACTAGGTATTATCTCTTGTAACTTAGACAGACAAGGTTCTTTGGATACATCTGATACCTTTTATTAGACGAATAGTTGGAAAAATTCTTCTTTGCAAGCTTTTGGGTACAAATACCCATTATCAGGCTGAGGAAGCATCTGCAGTTGGTGTGTGCTCTTCCTGGATGGAATGAAGAGTAAAGAAGCCAGAGGCTGGTATGCATGCAAGAAATCCAGTCAGTGAAAATGTAAATTGAGGAGGGAATGGGTGAGAGAGAGGTCTTCTGTAGCAGCAGGCCTCAGGAGGGAATTAGCCTGCACCTGCTGCCGGTCAGAAGAGACAGGGCCCTGGGCACATATGAACCTTAGGGCTGGGACTAGAGAGTCAGTTCCATGCCAGCAACCAAAGGGGAAGGGGCCTCCAGGGAGGAATTGCCCAAAGATGCTGCAACTGCCCGATATGCTGCACTAAGGGCTAATGGGGATCCAGGAGCTCACCAGGTACCCTTGCCTACTAGGCACTTAGTGCCAGGGAAGAAGTTTGACTCTTCTAAAGGAACAGAGCACACCCTGAACTTTTTGTGTTATGTTATAGCCCAGGGGTTCATATTTTAGTTGCTGTCTTGTAACAGTGGTGGAGTGGGTTGAAGTTATTGGGAACAGGGGAAGTCTCATTGGGGGCCCACTACAGTGTGGGGACCCTAGCACCAGAGTGGGCATGATATTTGGGGTGAATAGACCCCAGCACCAGAGAGGACGCAATGACAAGGGGGGAGAGCAGACCTCAGCACCAGAGGGTGCAGTGACAAGGAGGAAGAGCAGACCCCAGCACCAGGGGGTGCACTGACAAGGGGGAGAAAAGACCCCTGCACCAGAGGGCACAGGGACAAGGGGAAAGCAGACCCCAGCACCAGAGGGTGCCATTATGGAGGCTGGATGAAGATGAGGCCTCAACTCAAGGGGACAGACAACATCGGTATAATATCTACAAGGCTTGGGGTGTGGTAAAGGGGTGGTTTGGAGCCACATATCTAGCCCATAAGGCTGAGGGTGTCCCAAGAGGCATCCATTTTGGAGTGGGACCCAAAAGGGGTCCGATAACACACAGAGTGCAGTGGAGTCCATCAGGACTGTGCCCAAAAATACAAACTAGAGGGAAGCCTTCATATTTATTATAATAGAACAAGACATGGCAGGAGAGAAAGAGGGCACCCATTGGGCAGGATTGGCATGGTCAATGATCCTTAGGGGTATCATGGCCATCCCTGGGGACCCCATCCCATGACAGTCATCCAGAATTAGAAGCTTCTATTCCACCCCAAAAAGCTGTAATGAACCTCTTTCAAATGATGAATACAAGACACTCTTTGAGACATGAAATGAACAACAGAATTCATGTGTACACTAGCTTAAAAATGATTATACTTGAAAAATGATTTTCAAAGGCATCTCCTTCATGATGACTAGAATTAAGTATTAATATCAAGTTTTTTTGTGTTCTGGATTAGATACCTCAAGAAGAACAGAGTGTTAATGATATAGCATTAACTATATTGGGGAAAACATATAGTACCAATGAGGCTTTAGGATGAAGTAATATAAAGAAAGCTAAATTGGCCTTTGGTTAGTTTTGGGATTGAAAGAACAAAACAATGCCTATAATCTCCCCAAGTTTGTATCAAGCATACCTCACCTGGGCCAAAACTTCTTGTCCTTTGTGTATGGGGAATAAAATGTTGCACATTTAGGGTTGTTACTGGGTGTTTTTTCTATCTGCATTTCCTTTTAGTGATGGAGCAATTCTTTAATAGGTTTTCCATATGCCTCCTCCCCAGCCTCACCCATGTATTGTGGTAAATGAAGGTTTCATATCAGATGTTCATCAGATAAAACTGTAGACAACCCAAATCAACCACAAGTAGCAGCACTTGACAAGTGTGGTGGGGCTTTCTATGTATTCATACTGCTATAGCATTACAATGAAACCTGGTGACACAAATATAGATGGATCCTGTAACGCTTGGAATCCAGTTTTGAAGCTCAGATGAAGGAAGAGATTTGAGTTCAAGTTGGCCAAACTTTTTGGCTACACTAATGCAATATGTAGTGGACTATTATTAAGGATAATCTAACAAGCTTAATTAATGGACCAGACTCATTCCTGGTAACTTCATTCATTCATCAACTTTAGGGAACTTGTATTGGTGATGAAGTTGGCATATTAACATCATCTCTGGCCAATAGTATAAAATCCTTCTATGCTGTTTTGTTGCTTCTTTTTGCTGTTTCACAGCCAAACTTCCAGTACAATGAGGCTAATGGCATCCATTACTTGTAATTGAACTTTTCATTAAGGGAATGATTGCAGAAAGGAAACTAATTACAATTAAAGAAACTCATTTGCATGCTCTATTTTATGGCACTGTTGTAGAAGGCCAATAGAATGACAGCCTTATTTGTTTATTATGTGTCAGCTTCTTGTCACTGAGAATGGAGATTGAAATAAAGCAAGTGAGGCAGAATGGAAGGACAGAAACAGGATGTGAGAGTGATGGATAGATGAAAGATAAAGGCTACGTTGGAAATAGAGACTAATGTATGAATTATATCAGGGTAGCTGAGGAAGCTGTCGGCATTTTTCAGAACAAGATGCTCATGTAGAGGCAAATATGGAACTAATTAGAGGTCTGGGAAGTTATTCAGATTTTGAGTTTTCATCAAGAATCAAGAATTTCAGCCAAATCAAAAATGTAGAAATTCAATCAAAAGGCCAGTTCAATCCAGTTTTATCTTTCATTAATAAGCTGCTTTAGTGAAAGAGAGCTTGAACAGCTGTAGTTGCTGAGTACCCACAACTTCAAGCAAAGTCAAAGTGAACTCTGAAATCCAGGTTCTGTTTTCATCTACATGTTACTAATAATAGCTAAGAACAGCAACAATTAGCTTATTATTAAATTTTAGTTTCCACCGTTAGTTGTTTGGGGTTTTTTTATCCTTTGGATCATTCTGCAAATAAGAATCGATTATTCAGTTTTACAGGGTTGTAGGTTGTAGCCATGTTGGTCTAAGGAGATAGGCAGACAAGGTTCTTTGGGTGAATCTGATATCTTTTATGAGACCAACTTAAATAGTTGGAAAACAATTATTAAGCAAGCTTTCGGGTTCAAAAACCGTTTGTCAGGCTAAGGAAGTTTCAGCAGTTGGTGTGTGCTCTTCCTGGATGGAATGAAAAGTAAAGAAGCCAGAGGCTGATCTGGTATGCATACAAGACAGGTAGTCAGTGAAAATGTAGATTGAGGAGTCAAAGAGTGAGAGACAGGCTTGGCGGAGGATGGGGAAGAAAGAGAAGGGGGATGAATAGTGGAGAGATACCTAGGGAGTCAGATGTTAGACAGGTTATAATGTGTCATAAATCCAATGTCTATACTTAGTCCCTGATTTTTAGTATCCAGGAGGTTGATGAAGTGGAGTTCATAGGCTCCTCTCTGGGAAGTGTTTTGTAAGTTTCCTTTGTGGATCAGGATTGAGAGATTGGAGAGAGAGTGGTTTTCTTGTGAGGAATGTGCCCCCACAGGTAAGTGGGTATTACTATCTTTGATAGATTTCTGGTGTGCATTCATTCTGGTACTCAGTTGTTGTTTGGTCTCTCCTACGTATTTTCCATCAGGGCATTTGGTGCATCGGATGAGACTATTACATTTCTGGAGGTGCAGCTGTAAAAAGTCCCTGGGTTAGGTAGTGTAGGGATGAAGGTCTGCACTTCCTTAGCCTGACAAAGGCTGTTTGAACCTGAAAGCTTGCTTAATAATTGTTTTCCAACTATTTAAGTTGGTCTAATAAAAGATATCAGATTCACACAAAGAACGTTGTCTGCCTTATTCAGTTTTGTCATTTTCATTTTTTTAATTTCTTATGAGTGAGTACAGTGTTCCTTCTGGAAGGGTTGGGGCAACAAACTGGAACTAACAAAATCCACATAAAACCCCTAATGCAGATATTTTTTCAAATGTCAATATAAGAGACTATTTCTGGTATTAATAGACCAAATTCTGATGTACTTCCCAAGTGTTTATTCAGACTCATGCAAACCTTCCCTGAGTTGAGTATTTTTGTCTGAATAGAGTTCATTCAAAATTCAGGCCATTAGGATTTTGTAAAGTATATAGAAAAGCTATACTTTTGGCCTCAATTTTCTAGCAGTGCCCTGATAGCATCATATAATCCAATAGCTTTACCTACAGTATCAGTGGAATTAAGTGAAGGTACTGCATTTTGCTACCTTCAGTATATTTAGTTTAATCTCTTAATCTACTGTGGGGAGTCCCAGTCTAAACTGTAAAAAGCAATGTCTGTTTGGGTGGGAAATTAAGTGTGATAAGAAAACATTTGTCTTACAACAGTATTCAGAAGTTCATCAGCTCCTGCCACTTTCTGCATCGGCAAAAATAAGCCCTGTTTTAATGTGCATGACCTAAAATGTACAAAAAGCAGGGGGGTAGATAGTTAGAGAATGTCACAGGATGACACTGTGCAGAGTCTGCAAGATTATGAGGGGATGTGTACTAAGCACAAGAAAACATTTATACACAACCAAAATGAGTTCAAGTACAAGTATTGTCAACCTTTTATTTCTGCAATGCAAGTCGGCAGTTGGCCAATAGTATGGCAAAAAAACGATGGTTTTAGTGTATTACAGATCAGCGGGAACAACAGGGAAGGATGAAAATCTTGGATAGGATCCAGTGTAGCAGCATATACCATTTATAGCATTAAAATCATTTTCAGGCAGATCAATATGAATCCTGTTTGCTTAGGGCCTAAGCACGGTGGGAGGTAGTAGTGGGGGGAGGAGGGGTTAGGGACTGAATAAGTGAAAACATGGTGTGTATAACACCTTATCTGCATCAAGTGAACATGAAACCTTTGAAATCTAAGTCCATTTGACGAAGTGTTTGTCAGCCTAGAGCTGTCATCTCTGTTTGACGCAGAGGAAATCAGACGGAATTCTTGGAGATCATTTCCCCAGGGCTGACCAACTTAACCACAGAGGTAATAAGGATTTGCTTGTAACTGATGAGAGGGGATTCTGGTTAGGGGCAGGATTTAGAGTCCACGGACAGGCCACTTCATATCTAATTTTCCTTCAGACAGACTACCCCACTGCCTACAGTATATGCAGAAGATATTTCTGGGTTGAAGCAGGTAAGGGAAAATTGGGAAAAGCTAATGAGGCTTTTATACACAAATTTTTGCAGAGGCTTTTTTTTTTTTTTTTTTGGATGGCCACCCAAGTCTGTAGCTCTCCAGACAGTAATATGTGTAGAGTACTGCTGCCAAGCTTCCCGCATGTACAAAGATGGATAAAGGCAGCTCTATAACTCTGTCCACGCCTCATTCATTTTAGAATGTGTTCAGATTAGTCTCTTTGTTTCTAAAATGCTCTATGCACTTGCTTCTGCCTATTTTACAGCTTTTATTCCCATCTCATTTGGTTAAAAATTTGAACTTCTATTTTATGGAAAAATCCTCTATTTCAACTTTTCATTCTAATTCAACATAAGAGAAAATTGAATTTTATTTTATGTTGAACTGGAATGAAAAGTCAAAGTATTAATGTTCCCCACCTCTAACAGAATATTTTGGAAATTTCCAAAATTTTTTGAGTTCATAGATGGCAGAACATTTAGTTTTGATTATTTTTATTGCAATGAATTTTTTTCACCATGTTCAAAGCTACATAGTTTGGGATTCAGATATTTTGTTTTGACTTGGCCTGACAATTTATGATCATCCTGAGCTGCTGGGATATCTCAGGGGAGTTATATTTCAGGTACCTTAACCCCCATTTTCTTCTGCAGACCAGGCCATTAGGCCATAATGCAACCCCTATGATGCCTGTTGTTAGTCCAGCCAAAAGAGAGACAGTTGTCATCCTTCAGGATATCCAAAACGGTCCTGTTCTGCATCAGGATGAAATTGAGACTTTTCAGTGTTTTGAGAGAAAGAAGGATCTCCTCTCTGTTTGGTAAACGGAGCACTCTCTTTTATGGGAACAGGTTTAAGTTGCTACTTGGGGTCTTTGCAGGACTTCTCTACATCTTAAGATCCTGCCTTAAGAGATAGTGCCACAGGCCTCTTATCCACACCCGCTGCTAATATGTGAGCCTCTTCTCAGTCTCCTTGTAATGATGGCAGGAAGACATATCTAACTTCACAGCAATCAGAGAAATGCTATGTAAAGAACTGCAGCCACACTTCCTTCCCCATTGTTTCCCCTTCTTCCACTATGCTCAGGGATCTGATGCTTTGCTTTGTATTGGTGTGGCTTGAGGTTTTGTTTAAGAGTGACTAAAAGAAGACACCTTCCACTGCCTGCCAAGGCACCGAGCAATAATCTCAAATTGGTTGTACTTGAGCTTCTCTTTGGGGTCAAAATGTGATCATTTTGGATCAGTTGTAAATTTTAGTTATTTTTAACTAAAATATTTAAATTTATCCTTACAACAGTTTCATATTAGAAACTATCTCAATTTGCCATTTAGAAGAAAATTTCAAAATTTGTTTCATGTTATGATACTGATGAGGTGTTGTTTTATGATCAGCTTATAAGACATAGTGAATTTTGGAGTTTAACTCTTGGAATCAGTTTCATTGCCTCATTTGTGGAGCAACTCTAGTCTAGGTCCAGCCTATGTCCTTGAGCCTGGAGTCAGAACTGTTCAGGAGACATAAAGAACGGCATCTCCAGTGCTGATATCAGAAAGCACAGCATGACTTGGAGTCTTCTAGGGTCAGCTTCTGGCCTCAGATTTATGTGCATGGATGGCTGCCAAAGTGAATCACAAGTGGAGATAGGAAGTCAGAATATGGTGCTTAATGTAGAATAAAAAAAAGACTTACCTTTACAGTTGTAGAAGCCATCAACAAAAAGTAAATTCTGTACCGGTAAAAATCAGCCAAATGACTTAAAATTGCAAAAATTATGTAAATCATCAACGGCTTGTTTCCAGCACAGTTCACTTGATAGATTCATTAAAAATCCTTTCAAAAATTAAAGGGGGGAAAGCAATTAAAATCATTGACCAGTTTATAAATTCATTGTTCATTTAAATAAAGAAACAGGAGTATTTTAAGAAAGGGATTAAGTATCTTAAGAAAACCAGTCTTGCTCCTAGGAAGCATATGTCTAAATTAAATGTATTCTTTCACCTGAAGCATGTTACTTGTTGGAGTTAAATTCTGATTGTAGTGAAGTTTTTCTCATTATATAAGCCTGTCCTGTCCACTTGACTATTTCAAAATGTTATCTTACTTCACTGAAAATTCTTTATAGTAAGCAGAAGTTGACCCAATCAAAGCAAGAGGTCTCTGCACATTATATTTTTTCAATATCCAAAAATATATTAATTTATGAAGCATTTTATATGTTCCCTACCCCACAGAACTTATCACCTAAGTAATACCTATGTAATATCACCACATACACATTATGGATTTATCCATCTGTAGAGGGTAGGAATTTTTAAGGTATTGGGGTTATCTCACACCAAAAGTATGACCAATAGTGTGTTCATATTCCTATGCCCAAGAGATTTTAACGTTCATTTCTTGAAGCAAAAGGCCCTTTAAAAAAAGACATACCAGCTCATCTAACATGTCTCAATATGTGGGCATCCATATGCCAGTGCTAGCACCCTTTTCAATCTCTGAAATTGATAGACTTGAATACCTGGTCATAATGTTTTTAGATTGTATCATTTGTGCCGACAGATGTCATCCTCTAAAAGGTGATACAGAGGTCTTAGTTCAGATCTGAGAAAAGACAGCACTGTGATCTCAGTTTTGTAAGGGCACATTATGAATGACTGCTATATATTAATGCCTCTTTATTTCGTCTCTCTCAAATGAGAAAAATCACTTTGCAGCAGGGCTTGCAAGTTGTATCTATTCAAAATGAACCTCAGATTCTCATCTCTATTCTCAGGGCCCCCACACAGATCAGTTAAGCTTTTAATCACCAGTTAGTTTTCCATTAAGGAAGTAAGATGAGGTTCATTTGCTGGTTGTCAAAAGTCCTTATGACTGCCCTTTTGTAGGTACCTTGTACTTTCAAGCAGCAAACAAATAAACAGAAAACTCTTAGGGAGTAGTGAACAAAACCCTAAATGCTTTGTCCAGTAGAAGGAAAGATAGAAACTGAAATGGAGAAGCTGCAAGGACTTTTCATTTTTCATTCCTTCCGCTTGTGTTTTTCCTTGTCTGCTGTAAGCAGAGCGAACAGAATGTTAAATATGCCCTTATACTACTCATGGAAAGAAAAGGTCATCAGAAAAAAAGAAAGATGCACAGCCCGAAAACAGAAAGAATGGAGGTTTGGGCCACTTCATTTTCTTAGAAATTTCAGGAGGGAGAGGTTATAAATAGTCATAAATTCATTTTATTCATAAAACACCCCATCAGAGATCACTGTGCTGCACAGACAATTACAAAAGAATCATAGCAAATTAAAAACATAAATTAAAATGTCATAACCTACACAAGAGTGATCAGTATTGAATGCCTGTGAGTGAAGTGCTTTAAAGATGGGATGGACATAGGAGGGTGTGCTTCCTGGTATCTAGTAGGAGAATGCAGTTGTGGCTCTGGGGGCTTAGAGCTAAGGTCTAGAAACAGTTTATTTGCAAGGAGTCCATTGTGGCTCCTTGATTCTGAGCCCATCCCAGAAAGAGTTTAGAGTAATTTATAACTGCTCTAAAATGTGTCAGCTGATTATGATCCCCTAGATATCATGGACAAGCCAGCAATGGTCAAAATGCTTTGCTATCTGGACACCCCCCGTCCCCAATCTGTCCCTCCCCATGCCCAGTGCATCTCTGAAATCTTTATCAGCTGAAAGAGAGCCATAGCCAATGAATGTGTTGACTCTGTGCTTCAGGAGATTTCTCCCATCCTAAAATGTCCCCAGCAGGAGATTTAGAGTTTCCACACCCTTGTACTACCTGGCTATCCTAAAGGGAACAGGATAGGATTAAGAAAATCTGAATATTTGGAAAATCCCACTGACGAGATTTTTCGAAAGGGCTTATTTCAGTTTCTAATTGGGAGCTGAGCTCTATAGAAAATATAATCAAAGACAAACAGGAGGCGTTACCCATCCTGTAGTCCAGAAGGGTCCACAGAAGCATTAAATATGTAATGAAGCCAGACCAGAACCATGGTCCCAACCCATAGCATCCTTGTCCAGACAAAGGCAAAAGTTCTTGCTTGTGACCTTCCATGTGCTTCCCTTCTAGTTCTTTGGTTTTGATTCCTGGCTCCAACTGGTTGGCAATTCTAGTAGGACCTTTCGCATCCCCTGATTCTGGTTTTCTGTATTTGATTCTGGTTCAAACTTTTGGCTCTGGCTTTTGGTTTCTGATCCTGGTTAACCCTTGGCTTAGTGCATCTCTGTCTCTGGCTTTTGACCCCAGTCTGTCTTAACTTAGACTACATCTCCCAGTTCCAGTGTTAGACCCCTCCACACTCCCAGCCTCAAACTTTTTGGACTCAAGAAGCCCCTCCGTAACTTTTGCACATTAAGTGGCAATGAATTTCAAGAGCTAGTTTATCTGTTACAGTGCTTACCTCTTTGCAGATGGACTGGGAAGTGGGTATCGGGGATCAGCCTGGCAAGGACAAGACTGCACCTGCACTTATCTGCCTATATCTTCGTACCTCACTTATATGTTCACACTTTGCAGCCCCCTTCAAAAGATCTAATGGCACCCCAGGGGGGTCGGTGCAGCCTGATTGAAAATAACTGACCTAGGCAGTCCCTTCTGGGCTCATGGTCCAGTCAAAGAGTATTTGCCTTGGGAGCCAAGACCACAGGGTGGGCATAATATGATAATAGTAACGTATAAACCTCATGCATTCAAAAATAATGGCCCAGATTCCTAACTCATGAACTTGGCTAAAAATAATAAATGTGCAATTTTTCTTTGATTTCAGCAGTTGGGCCCTTTAGGGTTCACATTTTGGAGCTTTTCTTCAGAGCCATGACATTTTAGAATTTTTTGTCTTTAAATTAAAAAAAACAAAGCAGAAATTTTATGTAATCAGATAGGGCTTAAAACATCTCAGGTTTTAAGGAACGATGTATCACCAGAAATGATACAGTTGTGAATTGGCAGTGCTGTTATCAAGGTAGCTTATTTACGAGAGCAGGTGTGCTCTTGCCCAAATGACAAGCACCAAAGGAGCATTGCTAGAAACCATATTTTGAGACAATGTAATTTCAGGTTTATTTCAAAACTTCCATTCTCTGTGTAGTTTATTCATTGTTCTACCCAGTCAAGAGAATGTTCAGCAGTTTGGCACCAAAATGTTTTCATATTCGGTAGGGCAAGGCTGGAGGGGATTGTTTATATAATAATAATAATAACAATAAGCCTTTGTTAATAAAGTGGAGTACTGAGATGTTTTATGGCTTGTAGCTTCCAATATCTCATTTGAGTGAATGACCGACTCCAAACACCTGAGCATGGTGAACAGCCAATGTCTAACTCATTTGAGTCATTTAAGGGAGTCGAATGAGACATGATATGCTCTATGATGATATAGTAGATGTAGCTGTCATATCAAAGCTGCTTTGATTTAAATGGATGCCTCTGGTATTCTGTCCTTAATCATGGGTTGCTACAGTGGACAATTGAGGATGGCACTATAAATGGCTGTTCTGACCTTGGGAGCATGCATCGCACTAGTTTGATTTGTCTGAAACCAGCTAAGAGAAACCTCCCAAAAGCTCCACTCTCGGGTGAGCATTAGGGCTGTGCAAAACAGCATTGTGTCCTTTCCAATTCTGTTCTGACAGGACAGTGTTTCATTTCGAAGCACTGTTCCATTTTGTGTTGTCAAAACTGTTTCACTGTTTCGATGCTGTTTTGACCCTCACTGGTGCTGGGGCCTTTACACAACACGGTAGTGTGCCCCAATGGGGTCTCCTCCCCCTTAGAGCCTCAGTCCAGCCCATCACTTTAAATGACAACAGGTAATAACTTAGTAAGCAGCGCAGTAGCATCAGCAGCATCTCAAACAGTCACAGTCAATATCAAAGCAGTCCTTCCCCCCTCTTCCCACTCCCTCTCCTTTCTGTTTTCCTGCAGGCAAGCCCAGCTTCAGCTTTGAAACTCAGAATGTTTTGAAACTTTTGAAACATTTCAACTGCCCTTGTTTCATTTTGAGGCTGTTTCGAAGCCCTTTGTTTTGTTTCGATTTCACTGTTTTGAGCTTGAAACGAGTCAAAACAATGTTGAAACGAAACAGCCGGCGAAATTTCACACCGCCCTACTGAGCATCACCCCTCTGCGCAGAGCAAACTCGAAGCTTTAGGCATAACTTACTACCTATTTTGAGGCTCTGTGTGGGACTGATGTGCTTAGCAACCCTCTAAATGTGGAGAATTTCAATGAAGGAGAGGGAAAAGGAAAAATTAATACTGGTATACAAATACAGAATAGCAGGTAGGTTTAGTTTAAAATAGTAGACCAAAACCAGGAATTAGAATCTGAATTTGTTTGCATTATGAGAGTGGCTCAGATTTGAATATCTATATTCTGGCCTTCTTGGTAGTTTTGGGTCCAGGTCACCCCCAAAAAAACAGGAGAAAGATGTTTTCTGGCACTAGTTCACACATAGGCAGAATCTAAAGATTAGCCATTGCTGTCATATCTTAATTTGAAATAGAAGAAATCATGAAAAATCAGCTGAACCTATGAAATTTCCACCACTAGCAGCCAAAAAGAAAAATATGGGAAAAAATTCCTTCCTATGTAGACATTCCCAGAGCTCAAATCTTAGACTCAGTCAGATCCCTGTTCAACTCTCATGCCTCCTTCTAATTGTTTTTTCATGGGTTTATTTCTGCTGAATGTTGTAAAGAATATCTCTCCCAGCAGCTACATTATGGGTACATCTATATATTGCCTTACATCACCCTAGCAACTCACAGTGTCGCTGTATGGCATGCTACAGTAACATAGCAATCAGGTGAGTCTACACATGATTGGCAGCTACTTCACTGTAGCAAAGTAGCTGTGAAATCTAACCATGGGCCATGTGCATAATGCGGTACATACAGTTGTGAAGGACTAAAGTACCATAGCAGTGTCACTGTATGGTGATGTATAGAGGTGCCCTAGAGGTACTGTTGCTGGCACATCTTAGAAACATGCATTCTGAGGGGAGGCAAGGTTAGCTATCTCTGTGAGATGGGACCTCTCATAATCCCATCATACGTTATTTGTAAGGCTGGAAATCAAACCAATGAGGCCTCTTCTCTTCTCTTGTCTATCCAGAATGCCACATATCCCCATCTGATGATTTTAAACACAGTTATCAAACCAAAGGGATGAAAACTAAGTCAAGTGAGGAGACCGTTAAATTCTGGGCCTGAACTATGAGGAAAAATATAGGTGAACACTGGGAGCTCCTGTTGTCACTTCTGAGCAATAAGTAAACCACTCTGGCTCTCTTAACAATACATCAATGCATTTGTGGGCAGGACAAAAGTAAATCTTGCCATCCACAGTTTGGAGAATCTGGTGCAACACTGTGGAGCCTTTGAGTGTTTTGCAAGGAAGGCTATGGCTCATTAGGTCTTTGGCAGGCATTCAGTTAAAGCAGTGGTGCTCAACCTTTTTGCCTGGCAGGCCGGATGGGCAGTGCCCAGGCCATCTGTGGGATAAATCCAGCCAGTACTCCCAATCCAGCACCCGGGTGGGCACTATCTGGTCACATAGAGGAGGACAGGGAGGCTGGCCAGCCCCAACACAGCCCTGCAGCAGAAAGGAGCTTGACCAACCAGTGGAGAGGGAAGGGGACCCTGTGGGGGGGATGGGAGAGGGAGTATGGCCAGGTCCCAACCCAGCCCCAAAGGGGGAAGGGGGTATGGCCCAGCCCTGTGCAGGTAGGGTGCATGGCTAGACCCCAACCATGCGGGCTTAGGTTTTGGGAATTCGGTAGTGAGGCGTGTTGCTTTATTAATGGTCACTGCTGCTCTGCTGCCAACTTTCCTGACCCATGGGGAGCCCCATGGGCTGGATGCGATGGCTGCATGGGCTGCATTTGGCTCCTGAGCCAGAGGTTGAGCACCCCTAAGTTAAAGGAAAAATTGGATGTGATCCACAATTCTTACAATCACACCTCATGCCATGCCACACATGCATGGCAGAAGGCATGACTGTGAGATTAGGGATCAGTTCTGTGTTGTTCTCAAAAGACCAAGGAGTTAAGCTTGTTTATTCAGAGAGCAGTACCTGCCTACCGTTCTGCTGTTCCTTCCTGCAATTCCTGGGCAAATGTAACAACTTATACATAACTCTTTAAAGGTATCCACACACCTCTGCCCTTTACATGTAACATATCTAACATTAAAAGTTTAGTTCAACCCATAGTCTTTGTGTTGGCTTTTTAACTCTAAATGATCTTCTCAGTTTCTCTGCATTCTCAATCCTTATTGGTTCAGTTCTTGTTCGGTTTTCTTGTTCAGATATCTCTATTTGTGTCATTTTCAATCCCCTCTGTCATTTCTTGTTGCTCTGTCTCCTTTGGTGACTCTCGTGATGCTGCTTTTTTTCTCTCCTTTACAAGCTGCAAGTGTCGTCTGTTCCTTCTTAACACCTGTCCTTCTGGTGAGACTGCTTTAAAGGATCTGGGTGCTACTTAATGGGAAACTAGTGTTTTTTGTTTCCATATTCATCCATCTGAGATAAGCACCATATCTTTGTTGTGCAGTTGCGGTAACTCCCTGGAACCCCTGTCATAGTACCATTTTTTTGTTTGTCTTATTTTTAAATGTTTTCACAACTTGCTTTTCATTCTGATGAGCATCATCCAGAAGATTTGGTTACCTGATTTTGAGTTTCCTGTTAAACAGCATTTCTTCTGGGACAATTCGTGTTTCATGGGTGTTTCCCTGTAATTTAAGAGTGACAGGTAAACATCAGTATGTGAATCTGTAGCTTTTTTCAATAATTTGCTCGCTATTTGTACTCCATTTTCCACCAGACCATTGGATTATTGGTAACTAGGACTTAAAGTGTTGTGACAGAATCCATATTTGTTTGTAAACTTTTTAAAATCAAGACAGTTGAAATGAGGTGTGTTGTCTGTTCTCACAATTTATGGAATCCCACATCTAGCAAAAATCAATTTGATGCGAGTTTCATAGTTTCATAGCTGGTAGGGTCGGAAGGGACCTGAGGAGATCATCAAATCTGACCCCCTGCCATGGCAGGAAAGAGTACTGGGGTCAAACAACCCCAGCAAGGTGTTCATCTAAACTCCTCTTAAAGACCCCCAGGGTAGAAGCCAGCACCACTTTGCGTGGAAGTTGGTTCCAGATCCTAGCTGCCCTGACCGTGAAGTAGCACCTCCTGAGTTATGACATGGTTTGCTGTTCTGCTTTCAAGCAATGTAATTTCAGGATAGTGAGAATAATAATTCAGCACTAATACATAATTTTTCTCCTGCATGTGTGAATAAGTCAATGCCCACTTGATACCACAGAGCTATGGGTTCCTCTATGACCATCATAGAGTGCATCCAGACAAGCGCACACGTGCCTCTTGCTGCATGTCAAACCCCTTTGAGATGCTGCAAGAGGGACATACGGAAACAAAAAAAATTTCCTGCGCTGCAAATTTGCAGTGCAGGGGCAAAATTAGACCCCTGGATATCCAAGGGTCAAACAATAACCCGGGGGGAAAAAGCAGGGCAGGGTACAGTCTTGGAACATGCCCTGAGGCAACCAGAGGCTCGGTCATCCACAGAGACTCTGGTAGCCAGCCTGAGCATCTCTGTGGTTGGCTCTTTCCCCAATGCTGAAGCACACTGCTTGCTCCTGTGGAGCAGGCAGCAGTCCAAGCTTCAGGAACCTGGACCGGGCTTCGTGCCAGGTAAGTAGGGGTTGGGAGGTGCTGCAGGAGCGGGGAGGGGACCATGGGGGAGGCCCTGTCCAGCCCCTGTTCGTTTCCTCAACTCCCTGTTCATTCCCCCAGCTCCCCGCTCACGCTCCCAGGCCGCCCGCACTCACTGGCAGTAGCAGCAGCCTCCGAAGCTGGAGATGATCAGGGGAGCAAGCAGGAGGTTGGAGACAGCAGGGAAATGTCTCCAGCTCATCTCCAGGGGCTCATCTCCAGCCTCCTGCTTGTTCTCCTGCTCATATCCAGCTTGCCAAGTTGTTCTCTTTTTGCATTTTTCAATGCTCAGAAGCCCCTCATATATTCTGTTTAACATGTCTTTCTTTAGCACTGCTGGAACAATGAGTTGTGAGCCCTTGAACAAAATGCCCTCCCGTACTGACAGCTCTTCCCTGGACTGAGAGTAGAGGCTAGGTATATGTTTTCCAGGCCAACCAGCACAACTAGCTCTTTTCACTTTTCGCAATGTGGTGTCCTGAGCAGTAGCTTCTGCAACTGTGCCCACATGTTATCTGTGACAGGAATCACTCTTTTAATGACATTAACATGTACTGTGTCTGAGTCTGGAATTCTGTCATTTTCTGTTGTGTCATATGCTCTGGACAACGTATCTGCAATAAGTAAATGTTTTCCTGGTGGGTACTATATGTCTAGATCATACATTTGCAATTGAAAGAAAAGCCTCTGTAATATGGGTGGCATGTCTGATAACCCTTTCTTTGCTATAGTTACCAAAGGTTTATGATCAGTTTCAGCTACCCCAGGCTTTCCACAGAGGACTAGATAATATTTCTTACAGACATATACCAGAGCTAAACTTTCTTTCTCAATTTCTGCATATAGACACTCTAACTTAGAGAGTGCCCTAGATGCATATGCTACTGCTGTGTTTTTGAAGCAAAGTTGCTCCAATGCCTTCTTTTGAAGAATCTGTTGACAATTTAATGGGTCTTTTAGGGTCATCATATTTTAGTACCGGAGCTTTCATTATTTTTTCCTTCAAGTTTTAAAATTCAGCTGTATGTTTATGTTCCCATATCCACTGAGCATTCTTTTGAAAGTGTTTGGTCTGCTCTGCTAAGTTAGGTAGATATTTCCCAGCAAAATTAATCATTTCCAGTAATCTTTGCACTCCCTTATCTGTTGGGGGTGGCATGTTTGTAATGGCTTTAACACTTGCAGGATCAATTTGCACCCTTTTCTTAGAGAGCTTTTCTCCCAGATATGTTATTTCTTTGACTTTGAATTTGCATTTTTGTTTGTTCAGTTTCAAACCTCCTCTGCCAGCTTTTTCTTAGCTTCAAGTCATGTTCTTCCACAGTATTTCCCCAAACTAATACATCATCAATATAAACCATAGTTCCATCAAGACCTTTAAAAATTTGTTGCACTTTTATGTGAAATACTTCAGATGCAGAATGCAGCCCAAAAGAAAGCCTACGAAAGCAATACCTTCCAAAGGGTGTATTAAAGGTATTAAAATCTAGTGCTATTCTTTTCTAGGAGAACTTGCTAAAACCCAAAAGAGGCATCAGAAGTGAAGAAATATTTAGCTTCTGCCATGTTGCCAAAAACCTCTTCCCTGGTAGGAACTGGAAAATGCTCCCTTTTGATGTACCTGTTCATTTGCTTAGAATCCAGACACCATCTCAAGGATCCATCTTTTTTTCTATTGTGATCCACAAATGAACCCAAGCAGTTGGTTGCCCTACTTTTTCTACTATGTCTCTGTTAACCAATCTATCTAATTCTTTTTTCAGTTTCTCCCTTAGTACAAGGGGAATATTTCTTGGAGCATATATGGAGGGAGTATTTGGTTCTGTTAATTCTATCTGGTACTCAGTTGACAGTTTCCCTATGCCTTGAAACACATCACAAAACTCTTCTATGTTCTTGCTTTCTAGCCCCTTAATGGCATCCATTCTCCTAATCAGACCTACAGTTTTACATGTTCGCAACCCAGTAATTGGCACTAGCTTTCCTGGGACTGTTACAAACTGAATTTTTACTATATTACCTTTGTGTCTAACATGCAATGCACAAACACCCTTGGTTGCAGTCCTGTTCTCTTTATACACTCTAAGTCTCACTTTTGTATCGTGGACAGGGTTAGTTTTCATTTTTTGACTAATGTATTCTTGTATTACATTGACCTGTGCCCTTGTATCTATTTTAAAAATTACCATTAGTCCATTGGTGTCCAGGATGATTGTCCAATCCTCAGAAGAATTAACTTCTTGCATTATGCCAATAAGGAATTCTTCCTTTTCCTCATTGCATAGAGCATGCACCTGCTGTTTTTTGTGGGGTGTATCCTTCTCCTTTCTGCAAACTCTTCCAAAGTGTTTGAATCTTTTGCATTTGTTGTAGCACTTACCAAAGGCAGAGCACTGCATGGGTTTGTAGCAACCCCCACAGCATCTGCAGCTGACCACTGTTCAAGCAATTTTCTTTGGCTTTCTCTTGCTTGCTTTATAGTAAGGTCTTCCTTTCTGTATAGTTTGTGTGTCACCATCGGTTTTTGCAGTCTTGTAATCCTGTCTAGTTCAGCTTGTTCTGGTTTTTTTCTTTTTCTCCAGCTTCTGCAGCCTGGCATTTGTTATCTCAGCCACTTGGCACATTCTAACTGCCTTTTTCAAATTAAGCTCAGGATCCTCGAGCAGTCTTTTCCTGAGACTTTTATCCCTTATACCCAATACTATTTGGTCTCTGATCATGAACTCTTTTAGGTCTTCAAAGTTGCATGTCTGGCTTACCAGTCTGAGGTCTCTGACAGACTCCTCTATTGTCTCACATTCTTTCTGCTGTCTCATGCAGAAATTATACTGTTCAGGGGTTTCATTTTGATTGACTGTACAATATTCCTCAACCTTTTTTATTACTGTGCCATGGTTTTTCTGTTCTGCTTCTGCTTATAGGCTATTATAAAGAGATGGAGCTTCTGGGCCTGCTATATTTAAAAAAAATAGGTACCTTGAATGAGTCTTCCTTCTTTGTAGCTCCACTGGCCATCACATATATAGTGAAGCTCTGCTTAAATTTCTTCCAGTTTTCTGCTGCATTGCTAGACAGCTCTAACTCTCCTGGAATTCTGAGATGCTCCATTTTTGTCTTTGTTTGCATCCCACTTGGTACCATCTGTTGTTCTCAAAAGATAAAGGAGTTAAGCTTACAGAATGATAAACCTTATTTAGCCAGAGAGCAGTACCTGCCTACTGTTCTGCTGCTCCCTCCTGCAATCCGTGGGCAAATGTAACAAGTTATACATAACACTCTTAAATGTATATCCACCCAAGATTCCAGTCAGCGGCTATTGCTAATGCAGAGGAAGCCCAAGATCATGGCAAGTAGCAAACTGGGGGGATTGGTGCTCCCATAGCTTGGAGCACTGGTCAGAGCCATAGGAACATTGGGAGCTCCCAGCCATAAGGGCACATCAGGGCATTTGTCTCCCATGTGCTCTCACAGCTGGGAGCACCAATCAACTGACTGGTACTCCCAGCCTCCAGAGTGGGCCAGAGTCTTGAAAGGCTCCAGTGCACTCCCAAGACTGGAAGCAACCACAAATTTTGTTTAAGGCACAGCGCAAACAGGCCACGAAGGTATATAACATATTACATTTTGTGGATTTTATTCCTTGTTTTAGCTTGCCATTAATTGTTTGAACATGTGTCTAGGTTACTACTTAATATGCAATTAACTAGTTAATCATGTCTGAAGTGTACTGTCTGCCAGGAAGGGCCATTAGAGTCTGTGGATGGTCATTTAGATTTATAAAATCTGAACAAAATTGACACGGGTTCCTCTTCCAGATTTAAAACCCCCTTGATAAATGTCACACCAAATGGCTTGGGCCTGTCTCTCTGTGGCCCTGCACCACATAGCATCATTTATCCCAGTGCAAACTGGAGGTAAAATGACACCAGCTTGGCTTTCGTTTATGAGTTTAATTTTCAAGAGTTCCATAGGGAATTAGGAACTCAAGTCCCTCTGAAAATCAAAAGAAATGATTAAACATAATCATGCTTACCATTTGGAAACACTAGCTAGGGCAGTCTCCATATGGAACACACCTGCCTGTCTTACCCTTCTACTCTGATTTGTTTAACCTCTGTTTCTAAACACTTTGAATGATCTGCTACACATATCATCTCTTTGGAATGGGGAACTGTAGGATCAGGCACTTATTACTTAGGAAGGGATTTTCAGAAGTGCTCCATGTTACTCCAGCTGTGCACTTACTGATGTCAACAGTTAGGCTAACGCTGAGCACCTTTGAAAAGCCAGCCTTTACCAATTCATTTTGATCTCTCCTGTTTCAACAACATTGTTAGCCATGGTTTGTTGCAAGCTGCTCATCGTCCTCCTTATCTGTGCATATTTCACCTTTATAGGGAAAATAAAATTAGCTAATGTTCTTGTGCTTGATTTTTTTTCTTGTTCAAAGAACTGGGAGAAGTAGAAGGTACATTGTGTCCTGTTTTAGGATGAGACAACCATGAATGGCATGGAGTAGTATTCAACAACTTACCATTTTATGAATTTTCTCTGTACCGAATAAAGAGAAAGGGTCACTGTTTCTATAGTTAAAATGTTACATGAGAAGGAAAAAAAAACAGTTCTTTGTAGGGTTTTATTCTCTCAGGTGCCTGTCAGCTGTATGCATGTATACTTAATGGAAAATGTCTCCTTAGCAACATAGTACAGTTTGGAAGTAACCCAATGTCAACAATTCTGTCTTTAACATCTGCTTTATTGAATTGATCCTTTAAGTGCACACGTGGTTCTGCAGCATCAAAGGTCAAAGTTATTAATGCTAACTGCAGCTTCAGATAAGCACATTCACACAGCAAGGATATCCAGGCTTCAGATCTGACGATAATTTATAATCCAAAAACAGTTACTTTCACCCACAGTTTCCTAGTCCTCCTTTTCCAACACTGCATTTTAGCCTCTTCATTTCCAGCCAGAAAAAGGCTTTTTTTTTTCTTACTAGATGGAGCACATGCTCTCAGCCTTGTAACTTTCTGAATCTGTGTATAAATGAGTGCCTCAACATTCTGCCCAGCATTGACCCTTACAAGGCTGCTGTTTGCTTTAAGATAACTAAGTGAATATTTTCATTGGTCAAAACACATCCCTTTGTATATTTAGGGAAGGACAAGGGAATAGTAATGTGGATATAACTGAAACCTCCTCTAAGGTTAAAATGGCAGGTTTTGAAAGTTCTTTACCATATAGGACCTACTCTATAACGTGTTACCCTTGTACAAGGAATATTTTTTTGCAAAGCTATAGCAGAGGTCTAAACTGATGTCCAGGGGAAAAATATAAAAAGTTGGGCAATCTTTGTAATGTTTATATTTGTGATGGTAAACTATTGACATGAAAACTGTATGGTAGCACTACAGTAGAACCTGATCCTGATTGGAGCTGCTAGTAACTACCACAATCAATATAGTAAAATCTAGTAATGCTGCAAGACAGGAGGGAGAACATAGGGAGGACATTGTTGGAAAAGGAAGAGGGAAAAATAGCAGTGAATCCTCTAGAACAGTTCCGATCAGACCTCACTAGTAAGTGCTGCATCAATAACTTGGCTCCCAGCAACATAGAGTTTTTTCCCCAGTTCACAGAATTGCTTGTACATACCTGCTCTTTTAAAATTGCCTCCATTACCCTATAACCTCAGCAGGAATTGGAGAAAATGTACTTCAACAATGAAAAATGGGATTAGTGTCTTGTGTTAATAATACCATCATTGCAAAATTCTTTGGTTAGATATGTTAGTGTGTCAATAACAGGTGACTGTTTCTTTGTTAAGAATAAAATATACACTCTATTTCTCAGTAATGTTAGCTCTGGCTAAACTATCAGCTACTGTGGCTGATGCTTGTGTGCAGTAACTGCAATAAATGGCACTAAAGACAGCCATAGAAAACTTGTATACACTCCAACGACTTGTTCCAGCCAACGTAAGGTTTCATCCTTCCCTGCTCCATAAACTTATTTGTACTAGCCTTTGGTTTCTCTGTACATAATCTTGCTGCTATTGCTATTCAAGCAAGAGCCTTCTGTTGTGTAGTTCCTACCATCTGCAACATCCTTCCTTCATCTCAGCCTTGTAGCTACAGAATCAATTTCCAAATGGCAGCTGAAAGTATGCAGACTCTTTTCTCCTTTGCCTTTACTATTTCTCAACTTAACTCTCAGTCTGTCATCATGTTTTGTCCTAACTCTTTGGACTGGATTCACCTCTAAGATGACGGGGGTTGCATCTACATGAGATTTTTACTGTGGATCTGCCTAATTATCTCTGTAATAAATGTCTACACGTGCATCCTTATTAGGGTGCATGAAACTAATAAATTCTGGAGCAGGGCAGTACTTGTAGATAGAAATACTAGTCTGCTCCAGAGTTTTTTCATGCACAGCAATGCACATGTAGACACTGCCCATCTAGTTGGGCACAAAGGTGCTTCAGTGCAGGGGCTGCCTGCCGGCTAGCTCCACACTAAAGCACCCTGGTGCCCCAGCCAGCCCCTCCATAGCATGTTGAGTCTGGTCAGAGCAGCCCTGGGCTGCTGCCAGCTGGGGCTTCTTTGACCAGGCTCAATCTGGTGAGCATGAAAAGCTCCAGAGCAATATCCTCCAGAGTTTTTTGCTCCCAGGCACACATTCAAACTGCATGCCTGGGAGCAAAAAATTCCAGAGCAATAAGCTCTGGAGTTTGTTCATGCTCATTAATTGCACATGTAGACATGCTCAGGAGGAGGTGGTTTACTCCCCCTTCTAACCAAGAGGGCACCTGAGCTGAAAAAGGCATTCACTCCTATGGGATGGCAGTTGCAGCACTCCTGTGAGCAGAGACCTTCCAGGAGCAGCATTTTTTCTCTGACTCTCTAATTTCCAACAGAATGGAAATGGAGATTTGTGTCTTACCAAGCTACATGGAGAGCCTGGAGCACCAGGGGTTAATTTGGCCTTAAACAGCTCCAATTGTTAGACCAAAGTTAAGAGTCAAATGAGCACCTAAAATGTGGAAACTTGTCTAGTAAAAGCAATTAAACCTGCAAACCAAGTTAATTCATCCTTAAATAGTCATTCACTTTTTCAGCAATAATTAAGCTCCACAATGACCCTATGACTGTCAAATGCACTAAGTACTCTCCCCATTTAACAATTTGGAAAAACCTAATTATTAAGTGTCCTCCATACACCTGCGCAGCAAGACATCATTGGAGTTGGGATTGAGGTCCAGGTATCCCAATTTCCAGTCATGTCTCCTGATCCCTAAATATTGTCACCTATTTAGTGGAAAGCTGCTGAGTTTTATGGCTTAGGGAGAAGGGAACACAAATCAATGTTGTTTTTCTAAAAAAAAATCCTGCTTAGTTCCAAGCAGACGTTATAAACAAAGAACAGCTTCCTGAAATAGTCTCAAAGTAGCTGCAGTGTTAAAACCGGGCAATATTTTTCTTTGGTTTTAGTTCCTAAAATCATCAGTTTAAATGGAGAGGGTTATAAAATCTCTCTCTCTCCTGCTCAACAATGTTCAGTATCTTATGTTCATTGCAGAGGCTTTTACAGTGTTTTGTTTTTTATGACTCTTTCAGCCTTAACTAGAACACTGTAAAGACTTTACTGAAGCAGCTTGCAGTATATATGAGAAATATTTTGGCAGATTATTACCTCAGTAACAGGGTTCAACAAACAGCAGTATTACAATAACAAAACAGGAGTCTGTAAGTCCATAGGCATCTTTAGGAGACAAAAATGTGAGGCTCCTTAACTCAACCAAATGGAAGTTTTTAGCTACTTAAATTTTGGCTGTGGAGCTGACTATAAAAACAAAAAAGTGATTTGTTCCAGAATTTCCCACAGTACTTTGTTGCAGTTTTGTTTTGCTTTGTTTTTGTTGGGGGAGGAGGGGAGAGAATCTATAAGGTATGGATTTAAATTTTTTTTTCCGGCAGAAATTTTTGGCCCAGCAGTTTTAGTGAAGGTGTTCAGTCACAGTCAGACCAGAAACAGTGTTGGCAACAGCGGCTCAGAGGTTTGATCCAGAGCTCATTGAAGAGTGTTTACAATGAGCGTTTAAGGGTCAGCCTCAAAGTTTACAGATGCATATTACTTTTTGTCACTCTGCTTTAACTTTGTCCTGGAGGAAAAAAAACTAGTTTCATTTCTCCTCTAAGGGTGTGTGTAGACAAAATGGGGGCCCTAAATTGAAGCGGTGGGTTTTTAAAAACATTGCTACAATTTAGGGCCCTTTTAACCCCCATGTTGTGCACGTGCCTGAGCTTACTTGCCTCTCCAGTGGTAGGGAGGGAAGAGCGAGCTGCTGGCGGGTGGAGCGGTCCCTGGGCTGCAGGGGAGGGGGCTGGTGCTTCCCTCCGTGGCAGTGGCGCCCGCCCACAGGGCTTCAGCTTGGGTGGTCCCTGGGTCACCACAGCCATGGAGGGAAGCCCCAGGCCCCTGTGCAGCTCGGGCAGGCAAGCAGGCTGTAGGGGGAAGAAAAAAAAAGATTTTGGGTGGAGACTGCCTTCCCAGGCTGCTGCCAGGCTGCCTTCATGGGCTACCTGCAGAGCCCCTGCACTGCTCTTCGGAGGAAGAGGACTTTTAGTTTGCTGTGCCCCAAGTCATTTAAGGCACATTATGCTGCTGAATTTGCTACAGCGGCTGGTACACCACCAATGCATGCAAACACCAACCTCATTAAAGTGGTGCAAAAGCATTTAACCCACTTTTAAAGTGTTGTGCACACATGCCCCTCGTTTCATCTACACACAGCCAAAGACTGTCAACAAAGTGTTCACATATATTAAATACAGACAGTCAAAAAGCCCAAGGATGAATCAGTTCAGTCTTTGCAGGTTAGTCTAAGGTACATAGATTGAACTGATAAGCAAGTGAACAGATATTCATTTTTTATTCTGAAAATGCAGCCCCATGCCTGCAGTGGCCCAGGGCAGAAGCTGGTGGGGGGGATGGGGGTGGTACTAGAGCATACCTCCCTACTCAGCTGAAGCAGGCAGCTTGGGCCAAGGCTAGCCTGCCCACCCAGGAAGGGAGGGGTGGGGGCTTGAATTACAGGGGAGGGGCAAAGCTTCATGGGATTCTGGGGGACTGAGTGTTTGCTTGAATCTGGAAGGGATCTGAGACAGAAGGCCAATACACTAATTAAACCTAAATCATTTAAGTCTCATACTACATCCATTCAAGTTTATCTTAAACCGGTTTTGGCCATTTTGAAAGCGGTTTATGTGCACTGAACTTCTGTTGTGCTACAGATTTGAACCAGCTTCTGATCACTTATACTGGTTTATATGTAATTTCTGTCCCTAGCCTTAGTGTGAGATGAGGAGATGATTGTCTGTCACACAATGTCAGTTGCTAAATAATCATCGGAGGCCCAAGTTTAAGGAGTAGGGCAGAAATAATTGGGCTCTGTTTGCATGTATCGTGAGAGAACTCAAGAGGAGTATGGTTTCAAGTATGGTCTCAATAACAAAAGAGGGGAAAACCAGGAGTAATAGCCACAAACTCCTGGAAGACCGTTTCAGGCTCAACATTATGAAAAACTTCTTCACAGCCAGGGTGTCCAGACTGCGGAAGAAGCTCCCTCCAGAGGTGGTGCAATTGCCTACTCTGGAAATCTTCAAGAGGAGACTAGACGGACACTCAGCTGTCTTTCCTGCCTGGTGCAGGGGGCTGGACCCGATGATCTTCTGAGGTCTCTTCCAGCCTTACAATCTATGAATCTACTCAGGGTCTGCTCATGACAATGGAAACCCTTTTAGTGAGATAAAGATGGGCCCTTCCATTAGTGGGTTGTTGTTTTAAAGATGTTCATTCATCCCTGGTAGGGCCATTTCAGTCTCAACCGCAGCATAACCATCATCCCCAATTCTCAGCACGTTCTTCCCCCACAGAGCTTATTTCTGTCTTCCTCTTGCACTCACACAGGCTTTACCTTGTCCTTTCAAAGCTAGTGCATTGTCTCCTCACTGCAGAGTTAACACAGGCTATCTGCCTGCTGAGCAGGTTGTAGCCTGACCTTGTGCCATGCTGATAAAGGCATGTGACAGCACAAAGGTGTATGGCAATCAAAAAGGGTGCTTCACAAATACTTCCCGTCCCACATTGATTTTTTTTTTTTAAAGAGGTCCCCTGGCAGCTTCACTTACTTTACAGATGTGTGATTAGAGCTTAATTGTCAGTATTTGTTTTACTGTTATTTGTGCATCAAGTACCCATTCAGCTTTAGGGAGTTGTGGGAAAAGAAGGGGCATTAAATGAGCCCATTTCAGGAATCAGCAAGCCATTTACCATTTTAGAACCCTTTTTGTGTAGCCAGGCTGTTGGCTGTGTAACTCTACTAATTCTTTCAAGTAAATGCAGTAATCTGAAACTGGCAGTAGAAATGGCTAGACCATTCAAAAATAAATGATTACCAACACTTGTAACTATTATTTCCTATTCTAGGCCCTGAGAAAGGGAAGTCTTTAGTATTTTGGATATCTCTATGTGGGAAAGGTAGTGATGACCTTTTTAATGCGGTCATGTTCTGAAGTTTTACAACTGGATCAGATAACAGAGGCTGTGGATAGATGTAATGATATATATAACATTTTAAAATGAAGGGGGAACTTACTGCTTCACAGCATGAGATAACTAAACCAATGTAATTGTTTCATCTGTTCACATCTCTAGTAATATAACCTGAGCTAAACCACTGTGACTTTAAACCTGAATGAAACAGCAGGTTACCTCCCCTTACAGGAGATAGGGACAGGCAATTCAGTTACATTTGTTCAGTGTGAGTCATGCTAAGCTGAAACTAAACACAGTGAATATTGCTAATACTGAGATAGCATTATCTCATGGAAAACTAGTGTTTTTTAAAAAATGAATGCTTGTCTGCTACTATAAGACATGGTTTCTCAGGCATGCCTAATAGGTTAAAAGAAATGTGCAGATGAACTGGATAACATATTTCTTGAATATCTGCTAGAGCATTGAGGACTTTGTTAACCAGTGTGTTACTAGGAGCAAAGTAGAGCTGAATGCTAATCTCAGAAGTTCAGGAATATGTCCGGGTCAGATGATGGAATGGCTTTTTGTAATCCTCGTGTCCTCACATTGTTTTTCCACAGAGAAGCTGTAGTGCATGCATTCAGTGAAGCATTCAGAGAGAGTTATGCTAGAACTGGCATATAAAACAGAGCAGTGACTAGCAATTGTTTTACTGGATCAATTTGGATCTAACTGAGCCAAATGTTTATTAGTGTATTTCTCGTGAGAGTCTGAATTTTTAAATGTGAATTTCTTAAGCAAAATTTGTACATTATCTTGCCAAGGGTCTGCTCTTATTCTACCATCCACTTTTCACAGGAGCATAACAGTATTACTAAATATTATTCACAAAGGGTTTTGCAGCTCCAGGAGAGGATTTGTGTGTGAGCATATGATCATTCAGTATCATTCCCCCTCCAGAGACGGGAGAGAGTTAGACATCATTCACTTGGGAACCTGTAAATATCTCTGAATGTATCCCATGGAGTGAAATAGCAGCTGATACGTTCCACCTTTCACTCACTTGAGTTGGGCATTCTGTCTCTGTAATTTATAGTTTCAGCCAATTCAAGGACCCCAAACTCAGATACCTACCACTATAAACTGTTACTATCCTGTCGAGGTGGCCACAGAACCATGCAATTTTGAGCAGAGAAACATGGTGGCAAATAACAAGATTCCAGGATAAGATGCTTCCAAATGAGTGACCAGGAGAATCCTTGGAAGAAATGGCCAAAAAGGTAATATTCTTATCAAATATTTTTCAGTCAAACTAACCATTGTCTTTCTTGTTTTCTTTTCTTCTTCCCAGGAACGAGTGGAATATCTCTTTCTCATAATTTTTACAGTGGAAGCATTTTTAAAAGTAATAGCATATGGACTTCTCTTTCACCCCAACGCTTACCTCCGCAATGGCTGGAATTTACTAGATTTTATAATTGTGGTAGTAGGGTAAGTATCACTGTGTTATCAAAGAATACACTGTATATGCATGAGAACATAGGTCTCCTATACATGTGCAGGGAGGCTGCTACAATGCGCTGTAATTACAGCACATTGGGGCAGACTAGATTAATTGAGTCTGCTGAAGCGTGGTAATTATCATGCTCCAGCAGACTCCAGTATCATGCATATCAGCATCTGCATGCTGAAAATGGCAGTGGGGGCACCATAACTAAAGCTCGCTCAAGAAAGTTAAACACCCTCGCCACCATTTTTCAGTGCAGGGATGCTGATACACATGACACTCTGGGCACTTTAATTAGCACGGGTCTCGAAGCCGCACTAACTGAAGCACCCCCACCTCCCAGAGCACATCTATAAATGCCCACAGTATGAATTCTGGGGCTTTAGGAACTCTGACTGACTGTGTACATACAGAGAAGAGAGCACATTGGCTTCTTTTATATCAGCAGTTCCCACATGAGGTTGCAACATCCATGGATGGGTTTACAAGGGTGGGGGGCTGTGAGATGGGAGTGAGGGGCCATGCTGAGGGAATGGGGTCATGCTGAGGAAAACTTTGGGAAACATAGTTCTACATGCTTGTTTGACTCTACTGTGTCTCCCTCAGCACCTCCACCCATCTTCCAGTTCACCTCACTTGCAGACTCCCTCCATTTACCATATGTTGATGGCAATCTGAGAATGTGCTGAACTCATAGAGTTAGATGCTTTGCTGGTATAAATTGATGTTTCTCTGTGAACTTCAGTGAAGTGACAATGATATACACCACCTCAGGGTCTGGCCTGCTGTTAAGACCTTTTTCAAAAGTTTCTAAAGCATAGAAATTAATCACCATTTGGTTTGGTGGGAGGTGTGGCCAGGGGGCAGGGGAGGCATCTGGGAAGAAGAAAGCGAAGTAAAGATATTGGTAAATGTAAAAAAAGAGCTTAGGTTCCTTCATCTGATCCTGCTAAACTGAGCTAAATTAACCTTTTACAGCTGGATGGATGTAGGTGAAATAGTTACTATGCTATAGTATTTCCTCTAAAATGTTGACAAGCTGACAAAGTGAAAGTAAAAGCTTGTTCAACTCAATCAAAACATTTCATTTTGATAATTTTAAAAAGAAGCATCCCAGTATCACCCTGTATAGCTGTGGTTAGTCTGTATTTAATGCATTTTGAATCAAAATGTTATTTCAAAAACCGTATCACCTTATTTAAAAAATATTGGAAAAGGTTCTTTTGGTAGTTTGAAAACTCAAGTCAACAGATTCATTGATACTAACAGGGTTTTGGCCTCCATTTTAGTTTTGACAAATACATGTCATTTGGTGAAAAAAGCATTTTGTTTAAAATTTCAAAAATGACTGTAGTTAAGAGTGAGAAACATGGAAGAGCTTCTGGAGGGGCTGGACATGTTCAAATCAGCGGATCCAGATGCTCTCCACCCCAGGGTGTTGAGGGAGCTAGCAGGGGTTATTGCAAGGCCTTTGGAAAGGCTTTACGAGCGCTCATGGTGCTCAGGCCAGGTGCCAGATGATTGGAAGATAGCCAACGTGGTCCCCATCTTTAAAAAAGAGAGGAGGGAGGACCTGGGCAACTATAGGCCTGTCAGTCTTACCTCAATCTAGGGAAACTCTTTGAGAAGATCATCAAGAAGCACATCTGCGATGGGCTGGCTTCAGGGATGATGCTCAAGAGCAACCAGCACGGTTTCATTAGGGGCAGGTCATGTCAGATTAACCTGATTGCCTTTTATGATCAGATCACAAAAGCATTGGATGCAGGTATCGCCACAGACGTAGTCTTTCTGGACTTCAGCAAGGCCTTTGACACCATCTCCCACCCCATCCTCATTAAAAAACTAGGTGACTGTAGCATTGATGCCTACACAATCAGATGGATTGCAGATTGGCTGAAGGGTCATACTCAGAGGGTGGTGGTGGACAGGTCATATTTGACCTGGGGAGAAGTGGGCAGCGGAGTCTCCCAGGGCTCGGTCCTTGGGCCCGTGCTGTTCAATCTCTTTATCAGCAATTTGGACAATGGGGTGAAAAGCAACCTGTTTAAATTCGCTGATGATACCAAAATTTGGGGTGAGGTGAGCATGCTAGTAGGGAGGGAAAGACTGCAGCAAGACCTGGATAGGTTACAGGGGTGGGCTAACAAAAACAGGATGCGTTTCAATACTGACAAGTTCAGGGTGCTGCACTTGGGCAGTAGTAACCAGCAGCACACTTATAAGATGGGAAATGCCCTTCTTGAGGGCACGGAGGCAGAAAGGGATCTTGGAGTCAATAATGACTCCAAGATGAACATGGGCCGACAATGCGAGGTCACGGTTGGCAGGGCTAACCGGACCTTGTCGTGCATCCACAGGTGCATCTCAAGTAGGGCCAAGGAGGTGTTCCTTCCCCTTTACATGACACAGGTCAGGCCACAGCTGGAGTACTGTGTCCAGTTCTGTGCGCCCCACTTCAGGAGGGATGTGGACAACATTGAGAGGGTCCAGAGGAGGGCCACCCGCATGATCCGGGGACAACAGGGCAGACCCTACAGTGAAAGACTGTGGGACCTAAACCTGTTCAGCCTTCACAAGCGAAGGTTGAGGGGGGACCTGGTGACTGTCTAGAAACTCACTAGGGGGGACCAGAAGGGTTTGGGAGAGACCTTGTTTCCCCTAGCGCCCCCTGGCATAACAAGGAATAATGACCATAAGTTGTTGGAGAGTAGGTTTAGATTAGACATCCGTAAGAACTACTTCACAGTTAGGGTGGCCAGGAGCTGGAACCAACTTCCAAGGGAAGTGGTGCTGGCTCCTACCATGGGGGTCTTTAAGAAGAGGCTTGATGCCTATCTGGCTGGAGTCATTTGAGCCCAGTTTTTCTCCTGCCCAGGCAAGGGGTCGGGCTTGAAGATCTACAAGGTCCCTTCCAACCCTACTTCTGTGATTCTGTAATTCTATGAAGGTAACATGACAAATAGTTTGAGTAATAAGCTGAGGAAGAAGGTATTATAATGTGGAGTGAACTTAACCCTTAAGGCACTGGGGGTGAATATTCTCTTGAATATCACATCTCTTCTTATTCCCATTCTGTTTCAACATGAGTGCCAGACCTCAGTAGCCCCTGTACCCTCTCTCCAAAAGAAACCTTTGCCTCAGTTTCCACACAGAGTGCCTTACAATTGCCTAAAGCCATTGACTCTTTGGCCACTTGATCTCCCTAGCCCTGAGGATGCTACTCAATCTGAATAAGAGTTGCAGAATCAAGCCATAAGAGCGCTGACAGATGTGTAGCTCCCCACTGTAACTCATGGTGCTTCACAGAAAGCACCATGAGTTACAGCACTCTCCCTGACCCAACAGGTGTTCCCTGTTGGGTCAGGGGGCTGGGGGACCAAGCTCCACTTCGGAGCTGATCCAGGCGGAGCTGCATGTCTTCATTCTTTCTCCTCTAGCCCTGCCCCCACCCCTCAGCTTCAGTGCTCTCTGCATGATGTGAGGGGGTAGAAGGGATGGGATGGAGCTCCAGGCTGGGGTTTGCCCAGCCTGCACTGGGGGGGAGAGGGGAGCACTGATTAGTAGTGCTTTGAAGCACCTTCATCTGAACCCTCATGTAATAAAAGTTAATTTGTCAGACGATCAGGCACTTTTAAAGTGCTCTGCAGCCATGCAGTTCTGTCAGGGCATGGCTGTAGAGTGCTTTCAGGGGGTTGATCATGTAACAAATGTCACTTCTGTCAGCACCCTAATTGTTGTCTCTTTCAGTTTTAAGAGGCTGTGTACTATTCCTCCTTTATGCATTATGATACAAAAGAACAGGTTTTCAGAAATCATAGGTTATCATTATGTCCGGTTTAACTACCATTGTATGAGTTTTCCTGTTAATCAGAAAGATGAGATTCAGGCTGAAGTTAATTCCCTTGCTAGTGACAAAAGCAGCAGCTCTCCACTGTGCCATGCTGTTTGCTGGTGCATTCAGCAGCACTTAGCCTATAGCTGGGGGAAATAATCTGACAGCCTATATAACAGGGGAAAAATTACACATGTATAAACATGGCCAAGACCCCAAGGTCCCAGTTAAATAGTAACAATTGCAAGTGACAGATTCTGCTTCAAGGCCAGATGAGTTTCTTTGATGTTTATCTATTTAGACTTGCTTGTACAATATCATACTCAAGTCTGGTCTGCTGCTTTTTCTCTCTGCAGATCCTCACCAAATTCTTCCCTGCCCACTCCCTATTGTTTTGGGGTTTTTTCTTAAATCATATATAGCACCACATTGAAATCTAAATTGATTTGATTTGGTGGAGGTTCAGGAGGTCTTCCCAGATGTCTCCATTTTCCTCTCTATATTCTTCCCCATGTAGGCTCTATATTGACCAACTTTTTCATTTCCTCTGAGGGAAACCAGTCATGGCTTCTTCTGGTGTTTATTCAGTGCTGCCAGAATTGATACTGGGACAACTAGAAATAGTGGCTGGGAAGGAAGGGGAAATATTTCAGCCTGACAGGAGCAATGTATGCTGCATCCTGTGTTTCCCACCTCCCAGTCAAAGCTTCCTTAACTTCAAGCCTACGCTGATCAAAGAGCCTTTGTTAGGGCTTGTAAACAAATAGATATAATTCTCAGAAATCCAGTTTAGAAATAATGGATCTATATTGCTACATATTAACCACCTGTCCAGTATACTCAGAATACCATAGAAGAGGTCACTGAAGAAATGGAGAAAAAGGCATGATGCATTTCCTTGTATTTTCACCTTCTGCTCAAAGTTATGAAAAAATAAGTGGACTGATACATTCTACAACCCTCATTAGACTAATCTGGCCTGAAATAGCTGTGTGTGGGGCTCATTAACTTTATGCAGGTGTCAAGCAAGATGAAAATAGAATCATGTTATCCTAAATTGCTTTGTTCCATCTTGACTAATACCAGTTGCCAAAACAAAGACCTGGAAAATTGTAAAGGATTCATCCCAAACACACTGCTGTGACTTTGTAAACATGGAGCATTTCTTGCTTTATTTCTACAGCTACCAACCCAATGGTATCTTGGTCTGAGGCCTCTTGTGTTACTGTGGTTAACTTCTCTTCTTTTTGTGATTTTTCTCTTTGGTTTGACTATATGGACATGGTCATAATTTGCAGCACAGGACAGAGAGGAAGAGAATGGTTCAAATGTTAGCAAAGGAGGAAGGTGTTTATTTAGTAACATTCATTGAGCCAGATCTAAAGCATTAGCATGTAAAGAAACTTCCATCTTGCGTAAATATTTATCGTTCTCATCACAGAAGAAAGAATGGAGTTTAGTGGGAAATGGAAACATCTGATATCCACTGAACCATTCTTCAGGTGCTACTGTAGAAGAAGGGAATGTAACAGAAGACTTCCTAGATGCTCAGTTGGTCTTAAGTCTCCCTTTTTTTACACTGCTCTAGGGCAAACAGATCTTCAAGGTGTATAAGGAGGTAAAGGTTGAACAAAATGAGCATATAATGGATAATCATTAAATCCAGAAAGGGAGTCTTAGTCATTTTTTTATAGAACCATTTATCTTTTATACTTTTAAACTTAATTTCCTTTGAGTCCATGTGTCTAGAAGGGCCATGGCAAGAAAATGGTGAGGACCACTGCCCTTCCCCTTCCTCATCCCTCAACCCATTGCTGAATTCAGAAGCAAGGGGGAAGAGCAAAAGAAGGGAGAGCACTAAATCTGGAGTCTAGAAAATACCTTCTGGAAAAAGGAAGAAATGTAGACCTATTGGCTTGTTTCAGCTTATCTGTTTTACAATATGGCTTATCTGTTTCTTTATCAGCTAAATCCCTCGCAGCTTGATCTAACTTTTCTTCAAGTAACCTGTAGTCCCATCATGGCAGAGGCATTGTATACTGCTTCAAAGAAAAGTCCTTTTCCATGCAGCTCAGTCATAAAACATGAATAAGAGTATTCATGGCTAAGAGCGGAGACGTCCCTCAAGTGAGCAGGGATCCAAGTTTTCTGTTTCCCACAGGGAAATGGAGAAAAACACAGATTTTCCCCTTTACCCAAAGAAACAGCAGATTTCTCATCTTAACAGAGAAACCTACAGATTTTTCAGCTTTGCAAAGAGCTGTTTTCAGGCTGACAGAGTTCCAGCCTGCAAGGGGCTGGGGGAGCAAGAGGAGGGCAGTCAGGCAGGGCGTGCTATGTGCATGTATATTAGGGCTGTGCGAAGCTTCAGAGGGTGATTCGATTCAGAGGAGATTCAGCCCAATTCGGTGCCTGATTCTCTAAATCCGAATCGAGTCAGGGGACCAATTAAAAGATCCAAATCAATTTCAAAGCTCAGGTGGGGAGTGAGGAACCTGGACCTGCATTCTGTGAGTGAAGGGGGCAGGGGGAGCTCTGATTTTCTACGATAAAAACCCCAAAATCAAATACCAACATTTATAGGTATTCAGCATTTATTTTGTTATCGTGATTGAGGCACTATGTCAAGAAAACATTGTGTTCAACTGATATCTGTATATATAGTGGCCTTTCATTTTAATCATGGATTTTGGGGGTTTTATCAGAGAATTTGTGATTTTTTTTATTATTTTTTTTAATCAGGGAAAACCAAGATCCCTGCTAATGAGGCAGAGTCTACACTCATTATGCATGCATAAAATTTTTTCATAGTTCTTTTTATTTTATCATTTACCTTTTGGAAAACAAGGGGTCTGATAGTGATTATTGTCTTTGACTTTCCTAACTATAAAGAACTATTTCCTTTTAAGAGGCGAATAATTTAAAAACGTGTTCCAAAAATAGTATACCTTCCTGACAACATTCTTGTACATTTGCCAAGAGCAGTCTTTTCTGAGGACCCACAATTTTTCCAGGAGAAAGCTATCATAATTTGGATAATAGATTTACTTATTATGTTTTAAAGCTATTTGCAAGGGATCTAGGATTCTGAACAATTCAAAAGCATGTCTGAAGAAATAGGCCAGACCTTAGTCCTGTGAGAAATTTTCTAAAGGGCAGACTCAAATGTTGCCACACTTACAGATCCTCCAGGAGTTTGAAAATGCCATATTTAAAGGTGAGCTGTAAAGCAAGGGGGAAAATATTTCTTCATGCTGCATAAAGACATATTCTTTACACTGGGAGAAACAGAACCTCTGTTGCCTTTATTTGCCAGAGCACTTTGATAGATTCTTGTCCCACACTGCAAGAATCAGCATCTTCTTTCTGAAAAGGGAGGGCATGTGGAACACAGGTTACAGCCTTGTCGTGTCAGGAGTGGTGTCCCCCGAAGATATGGCTCAAGTCCTTTGGCAAGGAGTGTACCTGATATTTCAGATACAAAGAGGGAAGCAGAAAAAGAAAAATGGCAAGGTTGACTCCATGCATCATTAAAAATCAAAACCAATTATGTTTGCATTTGCTTTGCAATTCATCTTTAACAGAGAACCTCAGACTGGAGTAGCCACCACTGGGTTAAAGTACAGAAATCATTTAATGGTGCACAGTACTATACAGCAGTTTAAAATGGGAGGTGGAAAAACCTGCATCCAGCTGAACATGGGAGGTGAATTTAGGTTGGCAGAAAATAGTTTTTTGGGATGAAATTTTATAATTACTGAAAAGACACAGTTAGGTTTTCATTGACCACAAAAGTTAGACACTTGCTTTTCTCAATCATCCGAAATATGGTATCTACATCAGCACAATGCTTTTTAACAGCATGCCGTACAGCTTGTGAAGGGAAGGAACTAGTAAATCACCAACACTTTCCTACTGTCTCTACTAAGGTTTCCCAGAAAGAATAAAGCTATCTCTAACTTATTCATAAAAAGTGAAAGGATCAGAGCTTGAGACTGTATCTGCAAGTTATCACTTACCTTTTTGGAACAGGAGAATTGATCTTATTTCATTTCACTGACAAGCTGGAAAGAGTCTGCAAAGCGCATCATGGAGAAGAAATATATGTTGTTCTTTTAAAATAACATAATGGAAGAGGAAGGAGGAAACTAACTTTCTTCTGCCTTTCATCACCTGCACTATTTATGAACAGGAGTTTTATTCTTTTCTCTAGTTAAGGCTTGTTATATGGGAAACTGAAAAGGCTTGCTGAGATCTAGAAGTTCAGTTTTGATAGCAGGTTATAGGGTTGAAAATGGATGAAATCACACAGGGAGTTTGTATGTTAAGTTTTTATTTCTGAAGTACTGGATTCAACTTGTACTCCATGCTATGGGCAAGTATATACATACTCCTGAGACAGAGATGCTTCCATTGGTTTGGACTCATGAATTATATAAGCAATGGCCAAATCCCCAAGGACATACTTTACGGTGAGCTGGCTACTGGCAACCATCAACTTGGATGGGCCAAACTCCATTTTGTTGATGTCTGCAAGAAAAACCTTAGTGAGGTGAGCATTGATGGCCAGTGCTGGAATCAAGCACTTTGGACTGCTGTGAGTAGAAAGCTGCCTTAAAGCAGGGCCTACATTGCTTCAAGATGCAGAGGGTCAGTGTGGAAATAGAGAAGAAGCATCAGAAGCAGGCAAGACAAGAGGGTACTCGGCATGCCAGCAGAAATTCAACTGAGTTTGCATGGGAAACTTGCCGGAGGGTCTGCCTGTCACACATTGGACTCCTCAGCCACTCAAGAAGCTGTAGTAGTACCCAGTAACCCACCAAAGGCACAATATCCATGGTCTCCCAAGATAGATGGCTGCCAATAAAAGCTATGAAATAATGAGCACAAATAGAGTAGGAAGGCATAGCAAGTGAAGTCTGAAATAGCTGCATGAATGTCTAATGGTAGAACAAGATGAATAAGAAGTTAGGGGGGGGATTAAAATTATAGTGCATTAGGCAAATGCACGAGTAACATAGAGAGGTAGGAAGGTCAAGATAGTGCATTTGGACAGATGTTAATAAAGCCCAGGCCTAGTTTAGTTGGGGTAATGAATTCAGGTTTGAAGGGAATTACTAGAAGTATAGAAGTATCCTAAACACACGTGGTGCTGTAAATCAGTATTGAAATATATATCAAGAGGACCGCTACAGGGAAAAGGTGCACGTCATAACTGAAGTGCATTAACAAAGATGGGTGGGATGAAGTAAGACTATAATATGCAGGGATGTTGAAACTCTGAATTGCCAAATTGTCTTGATGTTTGTGTTTCCTCTTCGTCCAAATAGGGTTTTATAAATAAAGAATTTCTAGAAATAAAGATTCTAGCACCCCCCTCAGATATGTTATTATTATACCAGTGGTAGCAACAATGACTTGATACCAGAATGTCAAGAGCTATTGTTAATGAGCTCTGATCCTATCAATATTGGGGGGAGGGGAGGAAGGAATAGGCTCTTTTGTTTTGTCCAGTTACTGATTTAGAGTTCTTTATTTACAAACTTGTGGTTTTCAGGAATTCCATAAAAGAGCTCTAAAACACATCAGAAACCTTTTGTAGTTAACTCCTTCCACAGGCTCCTGAGGGACAGGGTCTGCTGTACAGAAATGTCATTCATTATGTGGTCAGAGGTTGTTGTGGAGTAGTAAGGCAGAAATGTTTGAATAGGAAATGGAACATACCAGTATTTCTACAACCATCTTTCTAGCTTACTGGAAATATATTGGACCAAATTTGAGCCATTGCATCTAGAGGAACCTGAATCTTAAAATTATCAACTCTGAAAGATGGAACCATAGAAAGGTAGGGCTGAAAGATACAAAACCATATAAATTCTGAGATTTCATATGTCTTGCATAGATCCTTATTATTCTGTCTGCCTGTCTGTCTGATCTCTACAGCCACCTTAATATTTTGCATACTAAGGTAGTCTCAGTCTTTGCTTTCATTTTTCCTGCTCTTTAATTTGCGACATCTACAAATTCTTCCTTCTCCCTGGCCCTCTTGTGCTTGTGCAGTTTTTTAAATCTTTCAATGATACTTTAACTTCAGGCTTGGAACGGAGCCAACCAGAAGTTCCCCAATTATGGCTGTCCATTTTTGTGTAGCCCTACATGTAACATTTTCTGGAAATGTTTAAGAATCTTTTTTTTATATTTGCAAATAATCAGAAACTTTAAAGAAATCTTTGTCTATTTGCTGTTAGGTAAAGATATTGGCTCTGACCAGTCTTAACAAATGAACCCTTCTTTTTGTGTACAGGGCAAGCTTTCCACATTTTGTGCCCTGGACTGAAAGTTCCTGTAAAGCAATAGGGATAATTCTTTCTCCATGGTACATGTAGTATTTCTGCTTCTTTGAGTGTGTCAGTTTGGGCAGAACATACTGATTACTTGAGGTTCTGCTAAGGGAAATGGAATAATGGTATGTCAACACTGCAAACTGAACTGATTTTTCAGAAAAGAAATTAGCCACTGAGCTCTGTGCTGGTGTGTTCAGACCACATCTAGTACCCAAACATTTAAAGCTAGCCCAGGTATCTGAGCTATTCTGCAATCTGCAATGAGGGTGCACCCTAAGACCCACTAACCCTACCATAAATTGGAACACCAAAAAACTTTTTAGATAGGAATAGGTTTTAATGTCTACTGAAAGGACTGGATTCAAACTGGTTACCTACAAGTAAAAGGCTTTGCAACTCTCTACCAATGCCCAGAAAAATCTAGTCTTCCTCTAAGTTTTATTTTTCCCCTGTAGCAGACTGCATATCTCAGAGGCTATAGCCCAGTTGCAGGCAGTAAGAAACTGATTACAGGCCTGACTAGGAGGACTGGGCCCGCTGATGGGGATAATTGGCTGTTCCAGAGGAAGTTAAAGGCTCCCAGGGAAGGGAGCTGGGAGGGAAAAAAGGCTGTGAGGTAGAGACTGCAGCACTGAGTCAGATTAGGCTGTGTGGGCCTGGGAGAGGACTGCAGGGTGTGAGTTAAACCTTTACTGTTGATGTCTTTGTTTGATAATATATGTTGTGCCCTGTGGAGTGAGTTTGCCCCAGGGAAATAAGGACTATGTTGAGCAAATAGGCCAACCTGTTACATGCCCCTTGATATGAAGGTTGCTTTTTAGAAGGCTAACTTTATTTAATCAATTATTGACCTTTTAGTACTAACCCAAGTTGTCTTCTGTTCTTTTACATATGAGCAGTATTTCCCAAAAAATGTCCATGTCTTCCTCTAAACACTATAGTCCAGCATACCACTCTTGCTAAAGGGGCAGCTCCTATTGAACAATGTCACGGAGTCACGCAGGTGCCCCGTGACTGTGAGGGTGATTGGCAGAGCTGCCAATCACCCAGGCAGCTCAGGTGCCGGTTGCCAGGGTGACCAGCTGGGTCACGTGGCCAGAAGGGGGCAGGGCCCGGCCTTTATAAACAGCTTAGGCCGGAGCCTGCCTCACAGTTCCCTTCTGGCTGCCGCAGGAGCAGGAGCTCTGCGGCTGAGCTGAGCAGCCCGAGGCAAGTGGGGCAGCCTTACCAAACTTACCGGCTGCAATGATGCAGGGAACAAGATCACCTTCAAGGGCAGGTAGATTCGGAGGACCGGGTGAGGCTATTGGGGAGCGAGGAGGCCTCAGCAGGGCCCCCCCCCCCAACAGCTTGGGGGGTTCCGGAAGAGCGTGCCAGGGAGGCACAGGCCCCAGAGGGGGCGAGGCCCCAGAGGGGGCGAGGCGCAAGGTGCGCGGTATTGGGCCCCAGAGGGGGCGAGGCCCCAGAGGGGGCGAGGCGCAAGGTGCGCGGTATTGGGCCCCAGAGGGGGCGAGGCCCCAGAGGGGGCGCGGTGCAGAGGCGATAGCACCGGCCCAATGGCGCCGAGACAAGGGCGGTGGTAATGCCGGCCCGGTGGCGCCGAGAGGTGGGTGGCGGTGGCGCTATAGTCCCCGTGGGTCGCCAGGTGGCCGAGGGGCACCCGCAGTGATAGCGCCAGCCCAATGGCGCCGAGATAAGGGTGGCGGTAAGGCCGGCCCAATGGCGCCGAGAGTTGGGTGGCGGTGACGCTATAGGCCCTGTGGGGTGCCAGGTGGCCGAGAGGCACCCGACGGGCGAGGGACAAGACAAACGTCCCCCGGAACAGCTGCGAGGCTTGGGGCGTGCTGAAGGGGAGGTTTGGAGGCACGCGTAGCCCTTAAGGCAGGGCACAGATAGACACCCCATCGGGGAGCAGAGACAGGAACAATGATACCGTCCACCAGGGAAACAGGCAGCCTCCATACTATATATATTAGACATCAAAGTCGTGGCGGGCGAGATTCTGAGGGTGCTACGTTCACCCTAACGTGACGGTGAGTGGCGCTAGGGAGTTTCACGGCCGCCCTTAGCGCTCGCTCCCTCACAAACAATATAAGTGTTAAAGCTATTATTATAGAACAAATATTAGTGTTATAACTTGCATATAAGCACAGTATCTTTAATGTGAAACTACAGAGACATGGTGGATACTTTGCAGGGAGTTACATGACTTTTGTAGAGGGGTGGTTAGCCATGTTAATCTGAATTCAGGCAGAATGTAGGGCAGGGTGGCACCTGGATGACTACCTGATTCAAAGAGTCATGAGTGATCATAGACAACAACCTACTTCATCAGATGCTTTGTCTGCATGACTTTTTGTGAAATAGCACTAGTGTTTGGTATTACGATTTGCAAATACTGTTCTTGGTGCTGGGAGCAGTCCAGTCTAGTTATTAGAGTTAACATAGCCAAGTCTAATGAACACTCTTTGGGTCATCTGTGGAAAGAGGCATAACTGGGTATTGCTGCACCCTGAACAGCACTGGCCAGTGGGGCAGCAGCTGCTGCTGGAAGTGGTGAGTGTGATAAGGCCAGCAACAGAGTGGTTGCTATATTTGTGCCTCCCCTTTCCAAGTTGGCATCCAGGACTGGTGCCGTTTGCCTATCCCACCCTGTTGTAGTTACGCTATTGTCTGTAGGAACTGAATCTGGGACCACTGGTTCTCAAAGCATGAGTCATTACCCCTTGAGCTAAAAAACTAACTCTAATATGGAGAATGCATCAGACTCAGAAACTTCCACATGTGGCCTAGCCCATAGCAGGTGATGAAGAGGCATATGGTGTAGTAACAATACACAAACATATGTCTTGAATTGTTTTGTCTGAAAGGCAGCTCGGTGCAGTGAATGAGATCTGGGTTCTGTTCCCTCTTCCATCTTCAGTGACCTTGTGTAACCTAAACTATATGTAAAATGGGTAAATGATATTTATCTTAAGAAGGATTCTTGGTTAATAAAGGTTTGTAAGGTATTAATAGCACTCAGAGCAGTAGCCTAACAATGGGTAGGCAAGTGGGGCATGAGTTCTGAATACTGTCTAATGGGGCAGCACTGGAATGGAACTGGGGGGGGGGCACCTCATCCTTCTCACCCCCTATTCCTCTGTCCCATACGCACCCTGCACCTTCCCTGCAGCAGCTCTGGCTCTGACAGTGGGGAGGGCAGAAAAGTGGTGTTGGTGTGTGATGGAGGAGCAGTGGCTGGAAGTTTGCTTGCTGTTAAGGGAGATGTCACACCCATTTGGGGTGGGAGGGGTTTCCACTGAAAACCAGTGGGTTTTTTGGCCACTTGACATGCATGTCAGCAGCAAAACAAGGAGATGACATCTTCCACCCCTTGCCCAGCCTCCAGCAAAAAACTTCTGACCACTGTAGCATGCAGTGCCAATGTTGGGCTGTCCTCTCTGCTGCCCCACATCTAGAGCTGGCGGTGACAACATGCAGGGTGTGGGGCATGCAGTACTGCCCAATATGCTATACTGCCCAGTTACCTTTGAGGCAGGACTGAAACTAAAATTCATGGTCTCTCGCCTTACAATTCTGATACCATTCTCCTAGGCTGCAGGATATTTCATATGGGAAGAATCTGTTCCTTTTCCCGCACCATATGTGAATGTCAGTGAGGTGTGTGACATTCTTTGCAGGTCCATGTAATGCACAGTCATTTTGGTGGTATGGTGACGATGATTTATGTTTCTGTTTAGCCAGAGCCTTGCTGTCTGCCTACAGCTTGTTTCCTCTTTTTATTTTTTTGCAGGCTTTTTAGTGCAATTTTAGAACAAGCAACCAAAGCAGATGGGGGGAATTCAATAGGAGGGAAAGGTGCCGGATTTGATGTTAAAGCACTGAGGGCTTTTCGAGTGTTACGCCCCTTACGGCTGGTATCTGGAGTTCCTAGTAAGTAACACACTAATTTTTGATTCCTTTTCTCTTCTTGGTTGGGTAGAAGTGGGGCAGGGATTAGTTTTCTGTGCAAGATATTCAAGCTCTAGCATGATGCAGATGTTTTTCTCTCCCTTGGGGGTGGGGGCAACATGGTCAACAATTTAATTTGGTAAATTGAAATTAATCAAACTTGGGGAGGGGGGCATCTGTGGGGCAGGGGTGGGAAGGGAAGACTAGTTATACAGTTCCATGAAATGTGTAGGGCATGATCAACAATAGATATGGCCAGTCACTTTCAACAGAAGTAAATGAAGATGTAATTTTTTAATGGGTCTAATACAAATCAAATTAATGAAGCAACTGGAAATCTGCATGTAAAACTATTGTGCATTAGTCTCACAAATCACAGAAATGATGAATAAACACTTTTAGTGACTTGCGGATGGAGTCCCCTACTTTTCATTCTCCCCACCTGTCACCACCTGCTGCTCCACTCAAAGGTGGTGGGACAATTCAGAACAAACAGTGCACATGGACTTTTTGTAAATGGCATCATCCACTGAAGTAGTGGTGAGAGATCCAGTTGAATGAAAGGAGGCTAATACAGGAAGCTGGATTTGAAGATTTGCCCATGTTCACTAAACTGGTTGTAAAAAAGGCTTTGTTTATTTTTTTTATTTATGAAGCTGTTTTTTTTAAGTGAGACCTTAAGTACTGCCAAACTCAGTCATTCAAAACTCACCCCCGCAAGATTTTGTGACCGTCTTTGTAAGTATGATCTAAAAATAATACCATGTCCACTCATATATGAGGAGTTCCTCCCCACAGTCACCAGGGGGAGAGGATGCTCCTTATCTTAGATTTGTGTACGAAGTGGAGTGGGGAGAGGTTCAGGTGGCTGCTGTGGCTCTAACTGTCTCCAGACCTGGGTCAGAACTAGAATCAGACCCACGGCAGCTTCCTACCCCTCCTCCACTTGCCCTCTGCATCTTTTGTTCCCACTCTGCTCCCTTCCGATCCCCCACCCCTTACTGTCACGTGCAGCTTCACTCCAGCTTGAGCTGGATTCCCTCCCAGGCACAGAGCACAGGGAAACTCCCACCCCTGCTCAGCCAGTCAGCGGTGGTGCTGCTGCTGCTGCATGGCCCAGCATGGACAAGTGGACTGCTCTTCCACATACTGCGCTCCAGAAAGGAACCGGGCCTGAGCAGCACCTGATAGTAGTGGGTGCTGGGGTGGAGGGAGAGGGCTGAGATTGTGGGGAGTGGGTGAGCAGGAAGTACAGGAGCTGGGGGTTGGGGAGTGCAGGTGGTGGGAGCCAGGAAGACTACAGGGAAAGAAGTGGTGTGGCAGAGGGCAAGGGGGCTGTTTGACACCCCACAGCTGTCTGACACCCCCTCCTCCCCCCCCAAACACACACACATCCAACACCCCAGCCATTGCTTTTCCTGCTATAGTAGTGAGGTGGGGGAGAGGACAAATTTAAGACAACCCTCCAATAATTAGATTCCATACCTGGAAAATTATAACAAACTTACACATTTTCCATCTATAGAATCTAATTATTAGGGGCCATCTTACATTCAGGCTCATCTTAGAGTCAAGTAAATATGGTATTTAACTTGGACTACTTATAAATTGACTTGGCTTCTGAGCCTTCTTTAAACATTTTTTTGATTACACTGAAGTCATTTTCAGGCTTCTTTCATGAACTGTGAGGGCTAGAAACTTTTTAAACCAAATTTGAGATTTTCAAATGGGGGACCCTCAGCTTTAAGTAAAATGACAGTGTTGTCAACACTTTTTATATATACTGTTTTCTCTTATGGATGGGTTGGTCTTTGCAGTTGCCTGGAAGTCCTTGGTTCATGTACCAAGCTGTGGTTGTCTTGATGGCAATTGTTGGATGGGCTGCCTACCTTTTTGTTAATGAAATCTGTAATTTAGTGGTCATGTTAGCTCTTTAAAAACTTTTTAATAGTGAAATAGTAGAAGTAGTAGTAATCAAGTGTGCATTTGTAAATCTCTGCTCAGCAACGAAAATTATGATCGTCCTCACAACTGCTATCCATGCCTTACCCACTTCAGATTAACTACTGTACTGAGTTACTGCTGAAGATCTCTCATTTAGCAGTATTTCCTACATGAAACACATTGCACCTGGACTCTCTACTCTGCACTCACACCAGTCGTGGATGTCATTCAAGGTTTTGTCTCACTTTCAAAACCTTAAGTCTTTGCAGCTTTAAAAGCTCCTTCTGTCTTTGTGTCCCATCCTTGTGGCTGAGATATGGTGCTCAAAGTAATGGCCATCAGGTCTAAATGTCTGTAAATGGGAGATTCTCTCACCCTTAGAACTTGCTCCACTCATTGGTCTGACATAGGTCAAGTTTGTTGATACTGTAATTATGCTGTTAGCCTTATCTGTTGAGCCAGGTTTTTTTCTGAAGGGATGAATCATGAGGTTACTGTGCTTTTAGGGAACTTCCTGAGCACTTTAGTTGACATTTGTTTGAACTTTTGTTTTGCGCTTTTAAATTGTACAAGTACTGAGAGAATATTTTAGGTGAAGTTTAGCAATTCAGTATATAAGGAAGCATATTTCTCGTGAGAACTCTGAAAGTGATTGCCTGAGCCAGGCAAAAATAGCACGCCACAAAAATTAAACTATAAGGTAATTGGTTATAGGCCCACACATCAAAACTCTGGCTTATTTTTGATTCACCCCCTAACTTGATGTATGAAACATAGTAAGTGATGTAACCCACTGCTGCCATTAACACCTTTGTGGAGGGCAACATATTTTACTCCTGCTTCCAAAATACAGATATCTCCTTTTCACTGTGATCAAACCACCTGCAAAGTGCTGGCCAGAAGATTTCAGGATGGGTTAGCAAGAGGATTCCAATGTAAGGGCCTTGTTACACATTTAATTTTAGGTGCCTTTTAACCCCTGGACTGTTCACACATTAACACCTGAAGATAATTTTAGGCACACTTTAGGCAGCTGAAAGTTTTATACCACTTCAGGGCAGGTTTCTCTCTGTTCCATGTTACCCAGCTCATGTTCCATTCCATGTGTGGCTACTCCCACAGATAAGCTGCCCAAATTTCATTCCTCCAGCATCCCAGGATGCAGTGTCCCTTCATCCACAGTCCTGTTCTGGGTGGACAAACGTTCTACCCCCTGAACTCAACTACCCAGGGGACAGTTCTAGCACCAAGCCAGCTCTCCTGCTTGCCCCTGGGGGATATGTCCTTCCCATCCCCAGGGAAGCAACCCTATGCAAACAAGCTGCTGAGTACATGTCAGTTAGCAAAGTCTCAGGGCATAAATGGGTCCAAAAGTGAGGTCTAGGGAGGCTGGAGGGGGAAAAGGTAGGGGCAGATTGGGTCCCCATAAGCTGAGGCAGGGGCAATAGTTCCCCCAAAAGCACCTTCTCTCACTGGTCCCAGCTCCCAGCCACCCTGGGTAGTGTAACCAGCACCCAAATTCCAATTTATTAAAACATGAGACCTTTATTAATTGATTTCCTTTTTATTTCTTCTTTTTTTTTTTAACTTCCTTTTGTTTTATCCTTCAGTGGCTGGCTGATTTCATTTCACTACCCTTCCCTCATCCCCATTTCCTTTCCACCTCCCACTTCATTCCCTACCTCTACCCCACTAACTCCCTGCTTCCCAGCTTCATGTTCCTGCCCCCCCCCCCCCCCCCCCCCCGCCCAGAAACGTGCCCTGGCTCACTAGCCCCCTAGTGGCAATTCACAGCTATAGCTCCTAGTCAGGGCCCTGCTCACCAGTCCTCTAGTGGCAAGTCACAGCTGTGCAGGTGGGGGATGGGTGGACAGCGTTTTTAGCATTAAGGTCTAACTGCTTCAAACTGGAGCTAGCACTAAAATAAGCAATATTTGAGCGCCTCAAAGTACAATGTGCAACAAGGCCCTAACTTCCTAGCTTGTAATGGCATTGGTGGGAGGGGAGTTTTGTAGTCTGTTACAGGAAAAGCCAAACCTAAACTGCTTGATCTGTGGTCCAGGTGTAACTGTCAACATTTAGGAAGGTTTTTTCAAGGATTTTTCAAATCTGAGGAAGGACGCTGCCAGGGACCCTAGCAGGCAGCCCAGCCTGGGGTAATTGCGTAGGTAGCCACACCTGCCTGGGGTTTCTGTCTGATAAGCTCTGCCCTAGCCAGTTAACTGGCTGGTTTCCTGACTGGCTGCTGGGAGCTCAGTCTCTCCATTTATTCCCACCTGTGACAGTAGTCTTCAGTCTAGTCAGCAGTTTGGCCCTGGTCTGCTCTGGCAAGCCTCCTGGTTTTTGTACTCTCTGGCTTTCCTGGTTTTGGCTCTGTTCCTAGACTCTAGCTTTGGGTTTCCCTGTGGATCTGGTTCCTGGTTCCTGACATTGGCTTTGTTCTTGGTCTTTGATCCGTGGATTAACCCTTGGACTTGGTAATTTGGCATCTGATTCTGGACCTGGACTCCGGCCTGTTATGGATCCCGCTCCTAGATTTCCCTCTAGATTTGGTAATGTGGCTCCTGAACTCTGATTCAGCCCCTGACCTCTGCCTTCCCTCAGTGCCCTAACCATTAGGCAAGATCACCCACATCCCAGTCCCCTCTAGGTACCTTGTGCCCAAAAGTTTGTGTAGCTCTCTTCCAATTATGCAGTTGGTCCAATAAAAGATAACAGCCATAAAAATCCTCGCCTCTTACATGTTTCCTGGACCATCACAGTTACAACTATTAAAATAATAAACAACAGCTAAAATCCATCATGAGTGAGAGAAAGGGAGATCAGCTGCTCCCACAGGCAAATGTCCAGTGTTGTTTACATTACTGAATGTCCACTTGTAAGTCGATTAAAATGACTTTGTGGTGGTTGTGTAGCTATTTAGGTGCCAAAGTTTAAATATTCACATTGGAAGAGTTTGTCCTGCATGAATACAATAAACCCTCACTGCTCTGTACAAAACTCTTACTGCAGTTTCTCACAACTTCCTCTATTTATTTTCTTATTCCCTTCAGCACTCACCATTTGGTGTCTCTCCCTAGAATAGCCCTCTCCTCATTGCCAGCTCTTCAGTATTAAGCCAGTTGTTTTCTTGGAGATACCTTGTGGTATGTGACAAGGTATCATGGCCTTGTTTGTACTTTGCTGTCCAACTTCTGAATGGCCCCGGGCTGCATGTCCCCTGCAGCATCACACTTCACTACACCATGTGGTGGCCATGCCCTTCCCCACCCCACTACTGCATTGGGCCAATGCCCTGCATGCTGTGCTCGGTGGTCTCCCCTGCCATGTGCCCTCTTGCTGAACTGTGCTGGCATTCCTATACTGTATGAGATCTCTGCTTTCCCCTGATCTGCCGGGCTGCAGGTTCCCTTGGCCCCAAGGGCTGTGCCATGCTGGCCCCAAGGGCAGGCAGCAGAAGCAGGATGGGGAGCCCAGAGACTCCAGTAGCAGTGGTAGCAGCTGAAACAGTAGGAGGAGCAATTCCCAGATTGAGAGCCCAAGGTCCACAGGGAACCCTCTCAGGGGCTGCCAGATGGAAGGCAGCCCTGCCCTATGCTACTGAACTCAAACAATTCAGGTGAGCAAGCTAGGTCTATGTTAGTCCTCTAGTTTAAGTGGTATGTGTATCTGTTTACATATGGTACCGCATCCTCCATTTGCAACAAATAAGAAGGGTTGTAAAATTCTAGAGATCCCCTCTAAATAAAAATGAATGGGACAGCCAATATTTGCAGTGCAGGGGAAAAATAATATGTGCCTTTGAGAAACGCTCAGTCAGAGGAGCAAAAACCAACTGTATACTTTATGCTGTTTTGATAGATCAGCTCAAATAGGTAAAACCAGTGGATAAAATAGCTAGCAAGTGAGGGGGTTACAACACTGGATATCTTCTTGAACAGAATCCAAATCAAGTGAAACATTGTAAGGTATATTGTACTTGCTAAATATGGTTAGAGTTCTGAAAGAATGAAAAGAAGGTTTGTAAATGTCCATGGCTTTTAGTTTCCACTATGCCATTTCCAGATATATTACCAACTAGAATTGGCAATCATTCTCTTCCTCAAGGAACTTAATCTAACAGTGCCAGATCACTGAAAGAGCCTCACTGGCTTGCATAATAATTCATTACATAATTAATGGTTTCCAGCCAGCAGAGAAGACACTAGGGGACAGTCCTCAGCAGCAAAAGTTAAAACAGCCCATAAGGGGATGAGGGAAAGCAGTTCTGCCTACTTGGGACCCATGAGACTCAGCAAAGTAGATTTCCAAAAGAACACTAATTATTTTCCCCAGAACACACAGAGCCTCAGATGTCTGGCTTGCTTTGCAGCTATGTCTGCTCCTACAACTGCTCTTCTGAAATTGAACTATTATTAATACTACTGTTATAATGGGGGCTCAACCCTAAGGTATACTTAATCTGGAGTTAATGCACCTGAAGGAAGGGAAACTAGACCCGGCATTACACTTCTTGTCTAACCCCTGCAGTACTGATGCTGCCCAGAGGCCAGTGTAATCTCCAATATAAATTAGAGTAGCCTCAGGACTACTCTAATTTGTGCCAGCAGACACTTGTCCTACTGAATTAGGTTCAACCACGCTTCAGAGTATTCAAGTCCTGCTCCCTCTACACTCTTCCCAAATTACCACATGCTTACATGAAGTAGGAAGGTAATGTGGGTGGTTTTACGATGTCTCAAGATTTCTCAATGCAGGGGGATGTCCTTTGCTGCCCATCTATAGTACCTTTAGAATTGCATGTGTTAAGCTACCTTACATGGGCCCAAAAATAAGGCCAAAAAATATTGTAGCTGAGCTTTCTGTGAATATTCCTCATCCAACAATCATTCCCTCTTCTCTGACCCCCTCTCTCTGTCATCTTGTCTGTGATCTGTCCCCAGTGTCCCTCTGCCTATGATCCCTTGCTCACCCACTGGCATAAACACAGCTGGATTTATTTCGGTGATTACATGGTTACACTCATTCACAGAGACACACTCAGTGCAATTATTTGGCTGTAAATGTCTATATTGGTTTCTTGAATGCACAATCAAAATTTCCATTTGTATTTTTTTCTGCTGGCAAGGAAATTGAATGCAGAAAGTTATGTTTCATAAAATGCTAGAGTTGATTTTTTTTTTTTTTAAATGCATGGGACTCAGGAAATAAAGTTGTGGTTCATGCAGTGGCTCTAAAATATTCATATTACTCATATTTGGTATATTACATAGGAATGTTGAGAAATGCACTTTTTTCTGTTTCTTGAGGCAGTAATTTAAAACTTAATTTTCATCAAATGTGAAGTACCAGTCATGTTCCCACATTTGTTGAAATGTTTTCTTCTGCTAGCTTTTAGTTGGCATAGTTGTCTGTTTTATGCACTGTACTTTTCTTTCTGATGCCACAGTAGAAGTACAGTGCACAAAGTAGTCCTATATTGTCTTCAAATGTTATATGCTGCAGAGTGGCTTGATCAAAGCTGCAAAATGTGGTCAGTGTTTGCAAGGTATTGCATACATGTACAGATGAGTTGACTCAGCTGTTGGCATTAATATTTTTGGCAGTTATCTGCCCTTAAATCCATGTGATCAACACCCATTAATATCAACAGGTGTAGGTGAGAGTGTCTGAGTGCAAAATCAGGCTCCTAGTTCTCAATGCTGCACCATCCTTTGTTGTGTTTAATAGTGTAGCAACCACTGCAAGGTCCAGCCCCTCTCTTGTCTCAGGGGCTCTTACAGTGCAGAAAAATTGTGCTGTCATGGAGATTTCCTGCACACTCCCGCACTGCTGAACAAGCCTTCTCAACCATCTGTGCCAGCTCTGTGGTGTCCACTGCACTGTGTGAGGATGAGTTGCATCACCTTTCCTATGTCATTGTTTAGCTGTTTCCAATCTCAAGTGGCCAGTTTATTTTCTGTGATTACAAATGAGAAAGGAATTGTATGAAAGCAGAGTCCTGATGAGGTTTGTTTCATTGTATTTAATCTTAAATGGCACCCAGGCCTGCAAAGCTTAACTCACAAATCAACCTTATTCAAGGGGTAGTTGATTTTGATGCAATGGACAGACTCAGTTTTGCAGCAGTGCTCCGTGTACAGCAGAGCAACCTCAGGTTTTTTAATGAGATGATAATGGACATACTTCTTGATAAAAAGTGGGGTTCCATTGTACAAGGTATGGGGTGCACACATGAACATTTACATGGCCCCTGCCCCCAAAGGTTTAAAATAGAAGAAGAATCATTTGGTTTATTCCAAACATTGTTTGCATCTTTTGTGTAGATGTGCTTTGTTGGATGTGCTTTGTTGTCTGCACCATTAATGGAGCAATAGGAGTAACTAGGGTTGTAACTAACCATTATCAACAGCAGTTTTGTTTGCAGCTACTGTCTGATAATTAATATCAGTCAGTGCCACAGTATTGGGGTGGAGGTGGGGTATTGCACTGAATCTTATCTAGATAGTAAGCAGGTATATGTTCCTCTCAGTCTTTTCCTTATGTTATCCGCCTCTTGACGTCTCCACAACTTCTGATGGTCACGTCAACCTTAACATGAACTGTTAAGATCAGTCTTTGAGTCTGAATGGCTGAATATTGCATTCTGCTTTCTCATTTATGGTCATATAAACTACGACCTGAAGTCTTGTGTTCAGTTTCTCTCAAGTGAGTCGAGTTTGCCAATATTAAAACAGTCCAAGAATATTCAGTAAAACAACTTAGCGGCCTTCTCATCCCACGTGTAGGATTTAGCTAGCACTCAATGGCAAGTATTTGAACTGAAACTAGGAAGCCAGAAAGGCTTTTTTTTGTTCTTTTGTTTGAAGTGTTCATAAGCTGAAGGTGTTTCAGTGACTCAGGATCATGCAGTGCTGGGAGTTTTCTGGTGATGCCAGCTTCCTGAATGATTGCTAGAAATGTGTGATCATGAGTGTGCCTTACTCTCCTTGGTATTGCCAAAAGTTCAGCAAGGTGGGGATCAGTGAAGCAAATAAGATCATTTACTCAATCTTAAAAAATTTTCAGCCTCTTACTCATCTTCCAGAGAAATTATTGACACACGACTACCCGTGTTTGAGCCAAATTTTGTTTCCTGGGTTTTCAGAACAAATGTTTATAGCAAGAGAAGGACAAAATGGAGAGTTCATAAGAATGAGAAGAAGAAAATGTGAGAAAATGGTAAAGATTTAAATAGGTTTTTAGGTTTACTGGACACCAGCTGCTTTTCAGTGGGTCTATTCTAAATCAGCTTCTTCAAAATCAGATAGGACCTTCTATATTGTCTTGGCTCATGCAGCCACACTTTATCAGGTATGGTAACTGATATAAACAGCTGGCATATCTTTATTTTACTTCATTTTTTGGTGGAAAGAATATAAACCATGTGAAAATGTTAGGCTCAGGCAAAGTACAGCCAGGCCAAACTGTTCAACCCTCTTTCTGCTTTTAAAAAAAAAAAAAAAGGATTTTTTTTCCCCCGGAGTCAAACCTAATTTATGCATGTTCCTTCCTGAGTAATGTATCCCTTATGTCTGTTTCCTCCTCCTATAATCATTTTTGTCAAAGTGCCTGAGTTATTCCTTTTTCTCCTGGAATTTTAGATTACTACCCATGTTTTATCACTCAGCACTTTCCTCCTAGACAAATTATCTTATATTTGTTAAATGTCTTTTAATGTATAAAGACTTCTGCTGGTGAATCCCATAAAAGATGCAAATCCTTTGGCTGATTATTTGTTGGGGGGAGGAGGGGGGTTATATATCCTACGAGCCTTATGCTTTTTATAGATCTCCAAACAAATGATGACTCAGTTATAATGAGTTATTAAGAAACTGGAGACCTGTTAGTATTACAGCAGCCACATGTCCCCAGGTGGATGGGGCTGACTATGCTCCACCCACCTCCATCCACCAGTACACTCTGAACTTGGAATCTCTCCAGTGAGAGATTTGCTTTCTAATACAACTGGCTAGAAAATCTACAACTAAATTTCAGTTTTGTTTCCTGATAAAATTTGCGAGTCTTTGAACTTTGATTTAGACATGTCTAGTCTTAACTACTTTTAGTTTTGACGTTTTAATCCTACTTAATATTTGTGGACAAATTAAAGACAGTCCAGGGCAACAAAAATGGTTAGCGGTCGGGGCACATGACTTTGAGGAGAGCTTGAGAGAACTGGCCGTATTTAGTCTGCAGAAGAGAAGATTGAGGGGGAATTTATTAGCAGCCTTTAACTATCTGAAGGGGGGTTCCAAAGAGGATGGAGCTGGATTATTCTCAGTGGTGACAGATAACAGAACAAGGAGCAACTGTCTCAAGTTACAGCAAGGGAAGATTAGCTTAGATATTAGGAAAAATCTTCTAACTAGAAGGGTAGTAAACACTGAAACAGGTTACCCAGAGAGGTGGTAGAGTTTTCATCCTTGCAGGGTTTTTAAGACCAGGCAGATAAAGCCTTGGCTGGAATGCTGTAATTGGGGATGGTCCTGCTTTGAGCTGGGGGTTGAACTAGATGACCTCCTGAGGTCTCTCCAACCTTAATTTTCTATGATTCTATTCTATGATTTTAGCCCTTAATGGGCCAAACTTGCCACTTTTTTATCCTGTACAACTCCATTAAAATCAGCAAAGAATTTAGCCTACAGGATCTAGTTCTCTCTATTCTTGCCCTTCATCTGTAGGTCTCTGTGTCACCCATGTGACAGTTGATTTAATGAGCAAAGAGAAACTCCACAATCAAAAAGTTAGCATTAATGTATTTCAGCAAGAATACTTAAAATGTACAAATTTCATGTGAATTGTATACAACTTCAGAAAGGTACCTAGAGAGTAAGTATTAAATGGAGAATTATCCTTTCCTGTGACAAATGGATTCTAGCAAGACGTTTAACTATGGATCTTTTCATCTAAATGTACTAGGGTGACCTAAAAGGGGGGAAAAAAGGATGTTGCTTATTGCATCAGTTAGTCTAACTGATTTGAGGCCTATAAGTAATGTTTCAAAGCAAAAGAATCAGATTTATAAAATCACAAGGAGCAACTTTTACTCCAGCAGAGAACACTAAACCAGTGAATGGATCCAAACCAGTTGAATGGATCCAAACCTAATGTTTGCTGGCATACAGGCAACAATGCCACTTCAGTATCAATTGGCAGGAAACGTCATATTTCACTCCTCTCATCAACCTCAGTTTTTACTTTCTATTTTCCTTTGGCCACAAACAACCTCAAAGGGTCTTGCAGGCAATTTGCTTCCTTCAAGCCATGGGTTGAAGCCCATTGCACTGGAATGAAACAGTCTCTTCCTCAGAGCATTCAAGTACTAAATATAGGCAAACACACACTTTCTCAAGAATTAAGAGCAGTTCTGTTTAGCTCAGTGTGGCTATCTGTCTTCAAAGATCCAGCCTTTGCACCATTAATTTTGACTTACAACAATTTGAGTCCTTTAAAAAGAAAAAACTTTCTGTGTGCAGATGGTAGCACAGCAAAGATCACAATTTGTCATCTAGATAGTCTCTTATTATCTTGTCCACTTCAGTAGTAATGTCTGTGATACAAAATTAATATGTATTACTGAAGTTTTCATATACTATTTTATGACACAAGGAAAGCAATGGTAATTATATGAAGAAAAGAAATATCAGTAATGGGCTCTGGTCATATACCAGCTAGAACTTCCAAGGACATTACACACAACGCAGCAGAACAGGATTGGGAAACATATTAGTTATTCATCAGCAGATCCTCCTAAAGTTATGTACTTGTGAGGGTGTTGGCTCCCTCCCAAAGAGCATCTTTATTTATATTTATATATATAACCCCATCTAGGTGACTGGGCAGTAAAAGGGGCCTCTTCCCAACTGATGCCAAAAGTCCAGAAGAGCATTACTACAATGTGATTTTTTTTTTGTGTCCTACAACTGTTAGTGAATACTCGATGTCCACCCTCACTCTCACACAAAGTCTAAAATTCATGGTCCACTTTGGATTTTCTGATGGATTGAGCTTTTTGACAGTAGAATCGGTCCCCCTGCCCCTCGGCAATATAGTTGTCTGCGTCTTTGTGGTTCTGCATGCCACATTTCGAAGCAGTCCTGGCTACAAGTTGTCTGCTGTACTAAGCCTGATGATGACAGTTCCCCTGAGATAGTGGATGGATCTGTCCAATAAACAAAGGACTACTGGTCCTCCTTTGGCTCCCATCGGTGATTACTGTGATCGGTGTCTCCCAGGTTAGGATGGGAGCCAATATCAGTGACGTTCAGGTTCAGGGTGTCTGGATGCTCCAGAAAGTGAAACTTCATATCAGTATGTCAGAAAGACATGAAGAGCACATTAAGCCTTCCTACCCTTCATGTGTGGGTGTCATGTTTAGATTATGACAGACAACACCACTATTATTCTTTTATGTCAATAAACAGGGTATTGTGAGATCCTCCCCATTAAGCGGGGAAGCAGTCTGCCTGTAGCAGTGGTGTATTTGTCACGAAATACCCTTGTTGGCAGGCTACCTTCTAGAGTGTAAAACTGAATTGTCTCAGCAAAGTCATAGACCTTTGTCATGAATGGAAGATCAAAGACTCAGTTCTCCTCCTGCAGTTAGAGCTCATTCTGACAGAGCCCGGGCAACTTCATGCCCTTGTTTGCACTGGCTCCATAGCTCCCTGATAACTGCAGGGTGGCCTTCTGGAATTTCATTCACATCTTCACGAAACATTTGGTAACTGTAGAAGTCCAAGTCTCCAGGCAGTGGCTGCATACATTTAGGGAGCTCTGAAATCCAGCTCCAGGTATGCTGGTTCTTCTTTGGAGTCACCAACAGTGAGGTTGCATATGAGGATGATCATGCAAAAGACAAAGAAAAACTACCCAGGGGATGTCAAGGTCGAACGGTCATAAACTTCTTCAGGACTGTTTTAGGTTTGACATAAGGAAGAACTTCTTTACAGTCTGAGCCCCCAAGGTCTGGAATAGACTGCTGCCAGAGGTGGTTCAAGCACCTACTTTGAATACCTTCAAGAGAAATTTGGATGTTTATCTTGCTGGGATCCTATGACCCTTGATGACTTCCTGCCCCTGGGGCAGGGGGCTGGACTTGATGATCTTCCGAGGTCCCTTCCAGCCCTAATGTCTATGAAGTCTATGAAATCTACTGGTACCTGGAGTACTTTGAGATGTGTTGTCCTTATGCACATCCACACACTTCCCTCCTGACATTCTTCTTAGGAGTTGCATACACTTCAGGACTCTGTGGTTGGGGGGAAACTAAGGAGTAGGAAACAGGCAGGGCTAGGGTTCTCCTGATATGGATTGGTGAGGCAGTTAAGTGCTTGAGGAGCATGTGTACCCACAGTGAGAACATGCATATGGACAATAAATCTCTTTTTCTGCTGCTTTTCTGCATTGTATATTCTTTCTTTCATCAAATATCAAGCTAAGCTCCTGTTCAGCTAGTCCTCTAAAGATGTTTTGGAGTTTAGCTCAAATTTTGTTATATGCTTTCTTACACAAGAAAGCAAAACACAGCAACAGCGGAGGTTGTGCCAGTACCAATAGGCTTGTAGTGTATATTCCAAATAGCCCCTCAGAAAGATCTTTTTCTAATTTACTGAGATGTGTTACCAATAAACTCTGCAATCCCTTCCCAAAAAAACCCCAAACCTCCATAATGTAATCATCGCAAGATGCACTTTTACTTTCGCAAGAAAGTTGTCTGGATTTGTTAAATTATTCGCTTTTACATTTTATGAACCTCTGCACATATGATGGAGAGTTACTGCTTCAAGAGAAGAATGCTTACTAGAGCTTAGCCCAAATAAAAAATCTCTACTATGTAGGAAAATTATACACTTGTTGATTGACTAGCCACAGGGGCTGAAGTGCTTTCACCTTAGTGAACTAAGATTGAGAGAGAGAAGCATATAAAAGTAACACTTTGATGCAGGTCCTTGAAGTTCCAGTTTCTAACCCCAAATTTCTTAGTTGTCTATCTAAAACCTAGGTTTCTCAAAATCCAGATCCAGGCTTTGTATTGAGCCCATCTCTATTACTATATAATGCTCTGAATGCAAACTTTGACTGTAAACAGTTCTCTCCCCTTCCCACCCCTCCACCCTCCACAATAACAACCCCAGTTTTTTCAAATAAAGAAAAGCATTCAGCCATCATTCAGAACTATGTATATGCTGCATTTGGACTTCTGAAAGAAAGCTGTTTTATTATTACATGAGTTTAGACATTTCATAACTATATTTCTTAACTGTTTTTTTTTTTAAGTAACTCAAGTTTAGCTCTGCTGGTGCTTATCACATCTTCAGAACAAATAGCTCAGTTCAGCTCTTACTCCATGTGCTTCAGTGAAAAATTAAAAATGGAAATTAAAAACTAAATCATGTCATTAAGTGACGATGCAACCATAGAACCATGGGACCAGATTTATTTATTTATTTATCTATTTTTGGATCCACAAGGATGTGCAGGGGAGAAGCCACAAAATCTTCTTGTTTTGGGGCTATGTGAATTAGACAGCACAGACTGTAGCACCCTCAGAATTGTCATGACAAACATGAGTGGGAAGTCCATACTGAATCCTGAAAAGGGATCCTGAAAAATCTAGGAAAGCCTGCTAAGATTGTGACTATCTGCACCCCCTCCCCCATTCTAGGGGAGTGCACATTAATTATACTATAGGCCTTATTTAAGGTATCCTTCAAATTTACTTACAGTATTCACTCTGTGTTCTTGCCCAAAATGGTGGTCTTCTCATGGGAAGCAGCATGCACTTGGCTGCGATATCCCACCCCATAGCTGACTGCATTTTATTGATGTTGTTTTATTTGCAAAGTGAAGACCCTTTAGGTTGAAAGAGTATTCAAGGATAGTGATCATATGTATACCATATTCTTTGCTCAATCGAGAAATTATTAGGCACTTTAAATGGCTTGAAGACAGCCCAGCCCATAGGGACTGCCTTAGCTGTTCAGTCTGAAGAGAGAATAGATAGCTTTGGCCATTAAGCAACTGAAGAATGAATCTGGCACCTGGGTCTCATGAACCGGGAAGTTCATAAAACAGAGGCTAAGGCTTCCCAGGGGACAGAGAGGTGGTTTTGAGAAGGTTAAGTCAAAGATTTCTTCCTAATGAGTTGGGGGGGCGGGGCTTGAGTACTTGAGGAAGAACCAGGGTGCTCTTTCTCTTTTTTCTTTGTCTACCTTTTGTCCTGACTCAGATTAAAAAGGAATGAATGAGTGGTGACCCTGCCAAGGGGAATCTTTGTTTGGTTTGTTTTACTTGGGTCATGCTGACAAAAGGAAACAGTGAAAGATTGCCTCCCAAAAGAAAAACAGCCAGAAGAAAGAGCTGGCTTATGTTGTGGGTTTTTGCTTTTAATTTGCTGCTCCATCCTGGCTTAAAATGAAGGGGCAATGGCTATTGTTTCAAGACTATAAAAATATAAAATGATTATATTCACATGTGCATGCACACAGTTATACATATTTATTTTGGTGTGTGGCTTTCAATTTCAAAAGTCAGTTAAGAAGTTTAAAAAACATAAACAAATGATAACATTGGAACAGGTGAACCAAAGCAGCCTTTGTTTGCCAATATTTGCATTATTTTTAAAAGTCCTATGTTTAAATTCCATTACTAATCTTGCAACAACCAATAGATTCTATCTTGAAAAACTTCCCTCTCTGGCTTTGCTTTCTGCACTGTAAGCCAGTTTGCGAGCCTGCAGTTCTATTTTACCTTCTGTTCCAAGACTTTAACCATTAATCTCTGAAGTGGTACCTCATCAAGTGCCTTTTGAAGGCCTAAATAGACTATAGCCACCAAATTTCTCTTATCCATCATAGTGCTAATATCTTCACTGGGCAGGTTAGTTAAGCCTGACCTCCATAGCTTGAATCCTTGCTGTTAAGCTATGCTTAATCAATCTGTGCTGTTCCAGTTGCCATGCTGTGGAGGAAAGTTTCCTCACAAGCCATTTTAAATGCCCTTATCTCAAGTGTCCTGCCTTGTGTCTTGACCATTTTTGATGCATCCTATCCTTTCAATCCTCTGAAATCTTTATGAAATCTGCTGTGGTTTCTGCATATAGCAGTTGACGGTTTTACACTTTCTTTAGCCCACTCTGTCTCTATTGACTGATGTAGCCGCACCCTGTCATGTTGTTGACTGGGCAATTTCTCACATTGGAAACAGAAATATTTTGATGGCTTTCTGCACCTGTGTAATCAACAAGAGCTGAATTGTGATGGTAGGCCAAACCTTGAACAAAAGATGGTTTGCAAACTGCAGCATCTGGGAGTAGCCTCCAGAAGCATTCTGACTCAGATGCTGAGTCTAGTTCTCCTTGTTCCCTGGGAGTAGTGGTTTCCTGTTGAACTATCTTCTTTAAATATTGTGTTGTTTTTATAAGTATTTATTTCTCTCATTTTAAGTCTCTCTGAGCCTTTGGGGGGGAAGGTAGCACATTTAATCAATCAATAAGTGATTATATAGGATAATTGATATTGCTTATATTTTGTACAGTAACTTAGTTATGTATGAGAATGGGGTCAGGGGAGGAAAAGCCAAGCTTCTTTGTGTTTCCCCCACGTAGCATTCCCTCATCCCCATCTCTGAGGTTGTATTTTTTTTCCTACATGCCTGTCCCCAAAAAGTGTTGAAATGAGAGTTATTAACTCCATTCTCTGTGTAAATAAAGTAATGAAGGAGCTGGGTTGGAGAGTAGCACCTACTGGTTCTTTTAATGTGAAAAATTTTGAGAGAAAAATAATCCTATACAATTATATGATTAAAACAAGACCCCTCTAAATCCAATAAATCATGTTATATTCCAAAATTGCAGGCAACTGAAACTACCAATGGGAGCTCCACTTGAAAAGGCCTAAATGTTTCCCCTGAGACTACCATACTTCTAGCTTCCCTTGATACGTTCCACAGGATGGCAATGTAAAGTAATATCTAGTTAATGGGTCTTCGTGCTGTCTCCCGAGCCATCTTACTGAACATTCTGGTTTAGATCCAAAAAAGTACATAAGCAGGCATATAACTTACAGCATGCAACTAGTCCGGTGGAATTTAGTTCAACTCCTCACATGCTTACTAAAAGACACTTCAGGATATGTTTAATTCGCCTGAGGCCAGAGTGTCCAGCACTTCACAGGACTGAAGCCACAGTCCTCAAAGAAATGTAAATTATTCTACAATTACTCCCAACTTTGCTGTCCCACTGCCACTCACTCCATTTTGAAAAATATGGGGGTCCTTGACCCACAGATGATTGTTCATGGCTCTTAGGAGGCAGCACACTACATTGGCTCCATCCCTCCCTTCCATGGGGACCAGGCCTCTTATGTCTTCACTTGTTTCTTCTCTCTCCTTAGGGACCTTGTTCTGCCATGGAAAGGGATGATGTTCTCATACAATACATATTTGAAATCTTGTATCAGTGTAAATAAATCCTGTAATCTCTGAGCAAAGTGAATGTAGCTAATGTATTTCACTTACTGAAACATTTATGGGCTCAATTTCAGCCAACAGCTTGCAGCCAAGCTGTTATTTTAAAGGTGAATGGAAGTGCTTTTTAAAAACATATCAAAGCCTGTTTAAGAACTTAATGGTATACAGAGTAGACTAAAAACTTAAGAACAAACTCTCCCTCCCCCCACTTCCCTAATCTCTGTGTGCTTCACCCACCTATCCATCCTTGAAGGATCTCCACATGGCAGGCCGTGTTCCCTCCCACCAGGAAAGTGTCTTGCACATTGTGGGAATGGGCATTATATTTTTAAAACAATTGATTTTCATATTTACTTGCCAGGGCCTAAATGTAGGGCTCTGTGTAGCTCCTGAATTAGAGGATGGTTGACTATAAAGTACTGTGAAGAATGCAGCTCTCCATTCTGCTGTTAGGTGTCCACTGTTATAAGTTGGCACCTCTGCCTGCACAAGTTGTCTGTCTGGTGACCCCTTGCACAGCAAGTCAGGGGAGGTCTGTTTCCTTTATATTTGGCTACTTAAGCTGAGAAAAATAATGGTAACTCACCAGTGATGACCCCACTGCAGCAATGGCTACAATGCCAGTAGCATAGTGATATGTGTTTGTACAGAATTTGTTTTCCCCTTGCAAATGGCACTTGGCACATTTTCTGAGCTAACACCTCAAAAGTTGCAACATTATTAGCAGTTAAAAACTTTCAGAACCTCTTGGAATAATTAACGGCAATGCGTATACAACTTATTAATTAGTTAAATCATTTCGATTTGAAACAACTGTCCTAATGGGATGCTGCAAAGTGCACACATTAATTCTTGATAACATTATTCAATAGAGTTTCTGTTCTTTTCTTTAGGATTGGTTTATTATCCAAAATAAACCTTTTCTAATTAACCTAGCAGAAGCCCCCATAAATCTCCTGGTGATAAGTTTTCTCTGGCTGTCTAAACCCCTTGCCATCTCTCATTTATGGTGATGAAAGCTTTGATTTGTACATGCACTATTTTGCTAATACAAGGGGCAGTGACTTGAACTGACATTGTTTTCCCTGGACATCTGTAGTACACTCAAGTACTTAAATGGAGTGGTTGATAATGAATATACATTTGTATATTTAAAAAGAGAGTTTTTGGTTCATTGTCAGCATAGCTGTCCTTAGTAAATACCCCCTGAAATGCTTTGGAGAAATCCCATGATGGGTGTTGAATCAATTAATAATAGCTGATGCTAAATAGTATGAAACCAGCTTCTCAGTACACTCAACCTCCTGGTTTTGATTTCACTGATTGATATGGGTTCTGAAATCATGGGAAACTGAGGATTTCCTTTGGTTATATGCAGGTTTTTATACAGCTACAAGTGTTTGATCCATAGCTGAAGTTCCACAAAGTCTGGGGTTGTTAAGTTTCAAGTCCGTCTCCCCTCTAACTTTCTTTCTTCTGCGTAGGATTTTATATCATTGAGATAGAAAAGTTTGTTTTCATTTTAAAGTGACACACTCAAAATCATTTGGGGCTAAACTCTCATCTGATGTACATTATTTTCTTCCTCAGTATGGTTGCCCATCCAGTAGGTATTTCCCCAGTGATCAAGCAGCACAACTGAACTAGGACATCTCCTTTTCTAATATAGGTGAACACCTGAGTGTAGCAGTACTTACCCTATGATTCATCTAGCAGTCCTTAAATGAAATACAGTAAGGGGATATAACCACTTAAGTAGTGCCCTTCGAAAATTATCCAATTACCATGACACTGTGTGTGTCTACATGTGAATTTAAGTTCCCTTAAACTTCAATGCTCATGAAGATAATGCACGTTAAGCATTTTTGGCAGGTGTTATACATGTGCTGGGACTTGGGACTATCTGTCCCAAGTTGCTCCAGTTCTGCTACCTGCCCCTGTGGCCACTGGGGGGAGCTCCAGCCTTTGGAAACATCACTGCCTGCACTTGGCAACCATCTTGAAAGCACACCCTCCACACCATGACCTCTGGGCTGACACCTCCTGTGTGTCAGAGCAGCAGCATGGCAGACACAGGCAGCATGTGCCTGTCCTGCTCCTGTGGCAGCTGTGCTTCCCGGCCCTAGAGCTCAGGGACAGGGTCCCCCACTCCTCAGGGCTGCCACACCTGTCCTGTTCACCCACCGCTGTTCTGAGCACCTAGAGATCAACCACCTTGTGCCACTGGTCTCTCCCACCCTCTTTGGCCACCTGCTTGGTGACTGGTGCATAGTCCTCCAGGGTCCTGGGCCACCACACAGCTGCTGCTCCCAGCCATGGCAACCATGGTCTCCAGGATGCCATCTCCAGGACCACTGTCGCCCTCCTGTCCCACCAGTCCTGCCGCCTCTGGGCCCACTGCCTCAGCCAGGACTGGTGGCAGCATGTTTGTGCTGCAGGAATGGGATGATGGCCAGTGGGTTGACACAATGCAGATGACCTAGGCCACCTTTGAAGACCTGGTGCACCAGCTCCAGCCCCACCTGGAGTGCCAGGACATGGAGAAGAGCTTGGCCATCCCTGCCAACACCCACCTACTCCCTACCCCCACCCACACCCTACCCCCCGCCCACCCTCCAGCACCACTCCAGGACATGCATATTTGCTATGAAAACCTTTATTACCTGACAACCCCCACCCCCATCCCCAACTTCTCTTCTCAACCAAGTCCTCTTTCTCCTTCCCCAACATACTGAGCCTCTCTATCAACCTCTCTACCCACCAACAATAAAAAACCTTTCCCTCAAACTGAAAACTATGTACAAGAGTCTCAGTCTTTGAGTCCTGGTGTGGGGGGCTGTGTGTTGGGGGCACCCAGGCCTCAGAGCCCAGCAGTGGGCAGCCAGTACCCTGGCCATGGACAGTTCCCGTGCAGGTCTGGGGAGCATAGCAAATGCCAAGAGGTCCTGCAGTCAGGAGGCGGTGGAGCTCCTCCTCCTAGGCCCAGGCAGGGGCTTGCTGTGGGGTGGGGGGCAGGACTTGGACCCTGTAGGGCCAGGGCTGGAGGCCAGGTGTGGTGGGGCCTGGACTCGTCAGTTGCTGCTGGGCTAGCTCCACACAGTGCTGGTCCAGGGCCTCTGGCTGAGCCCAGTGGTGCCACTGTGCCTGGTCCCATACCTCCTCCTGGGCAATCTCCTGAGTAACATCTTCCACCTGCCAAAGCAGCTCCCATACCTGCTGTGCCTGGTCCCAGTTCTCCACCACTACCAGCCGCTGGAGCAGGAGGGTCTAGTCCCTGGTGCACTGATTAAGCAGCCAGCATGTCCAGGCAGCTCTAGTGGCAGGTGGCAGCAACCCTGATGCAGCACTCCTGCAGGGCCCTGCAACCTCTCCCCTGTGTCCAGATGTTGACCCCGCAGAGGCAAGAGACAGAAATCTTTTGTGCGATTTTTCAACATTGCAGAGATAAGATGCTCTGTATAAGAGACCCTGCACTGCCCAGCCTCAGATTAGAGAACAGCCATGCACAGGTTCCCAGGGACCATGGTAAGCTGTCTGGGTAGGGCTGGGCCTAGGCACCTGCTAGTCAAGCTCCCCCCCTCCGCCCTGTGTGCTCCCCTGGGGACAGCAGGCCACTGGGTGCTGGCTGCAGGCATCATGCCTCCCTTGCCCCTTTGCCAGCGTAGGCCAGGCCAAATTCATGGCAGCACCTGCTGCTGCAGCTCCAGACCCCACTCCCCACCCCCTCCCTGCAGGCCATCCACTCTCTTGCCCAAGCTATGGCAGCCAGGCTTTGGGCATAAGGGGCTCTTGGACAGCTGCACTGATAGGCAGGCTGTGCTTCCCCTCCCTCCCCCCCAGTAGAGGCCTCTCTGGGGATGCTTTCTGGGACCAGCTGCCACTGCACCCCAAGCATGCCCCTACTGCATGTGCCCTGAGTGGTGCATGATGAGTTGCTTGTGCAGGTGGAGGGCTGCCCAATCCACTATGCCTGCTGATGATGATCCTGCTCATGTCCCAAGCACACCTGTTCTACTGGTTCAGGACCCAGAGCTACAATGACACGGGGGACAAGCCTGGACTGCCCCTCAACTGCCGCCACCACTATCTGGAAGGCTACCTGTGGCAGCACTACATGGCCCTGCCCCTGCTGCTAAGGAGGACATCACTGCAGCCTTCGATACCTTCCTTGGTGTGAGAGGCCTGTGCCTGCCCAGCTTCACAGAGACAGGCTTCTCAGTAAATTTTGAACCGTGTCCCATCTCTCAGTGTGCTCTGCAGGGGGAACCTTGGGCCAGGGCAGGAAGTGCAGGTAGAGGTAGGAGCAGGGGCAGGGACCTCCCCCAGTTCAGGACTTACCACCTGTCCAAGGCTGGTAAGGTTGGTGCCTCAGCGTGGGGCTCCCAGTCAGCAACAGTGCCTGCGCCCATTGCCTCTGGCCTGGGGTATCTGGCAGGCCAACATGTGGCCAGGGTCCCCCCTCCAAGGGGGACTGGTGGCTGGTGGTGGCATGGCCAGCCACTTCTCATGTCAGGCTGTAGGTCTGGGCTGTGGGTGAGACAGCTGCTGGGGAGGTGGGTGGGATGGGGCACTGAAGGTGCCAAAATGCAGGTCAACTCCTGCATGAAGGGCATTGTCTTTTGGGTACAACTGGACCGATGATTGAACTCTATCATGGCTACCCACTGTGCCTGCAAGACCTTGACCTTCACATGGCACTGTGGCACTGTCTGAGAGTGCCTCATACATGCATCCTGCTGGATAGTGCCTCATAAATGTGGGTGTTCAAGCACCCGCCCCATGCGAACTGGATGTTGGCCCTACCCCCAGCACTCCACAAGGTCACATACCTCCTCCTGGGTCCCACTGGGGGCCTGGGTACTCTGCCTGGGTGTGGGACAGAGCCAGGGCTTGACAAGGACAGTGTGCTGGACATGCTTCCTGTGTCAGCTCTCTGGGCCTCTATGTGGCTGTTCTTGCAATGCCAGCCTTGGAGGACTGCCAGCAGCACCCAGAACAGGGGCATAGGCAGGTACTGCAAGTTGCATGGCAGAGGTGCTTCATCACAGTGCCTGGAAAGAGACAGAGCTGGGGGTGAAGAGCATCAGGGAGCAGGTGCTGAACCTGCTACCATAGAGGGGGCCAGCCACCCTGGAGGGAATCTTAGGGCTGGGCAAGGGATGCAGCAGATTGTGTCCCTTTGCAACACTCACCTTCAACCAAGGAGACGCTCTGGCTAGGGGAAAGGACAGCCAGAGACTGCCTGGGCCCTGTCCAGGGGGGCACAAGGGACCTGGTGGACTTCTGCAGACAGCACTGGCTCTTTCAGGCTCCTTGTACTGTGCACCCCAAGGCACAAAATGGTTGGAGGCTTTTTATAGCCTGCAACTAGGGACTGTCAGAGAACAGCTAAGCCCTGGAAGAAGAGAGGTGGCCAACCAGGGGCCTGTGGCTGAATTCTAGCTGGCCTCCTAGTGGCTGGGCTGACCTAGACCTAAAGTCCCTATGTTAACACACATTAACGCATCTACACGTGCGTCAATGCATTTTAACTAATCCCGTCTAAATTTTATGCTTGCTTTATGATTTATATGTGTAGATGCATGCCCTTAATGCACCTTAAATAAGGCTAATGCGCATTAAAATGCCCACGAGTAGACATGCCCACTGATGGGCAACTCAAGTTACTCAGAGTAAGTGAACAATTCAATTGATCTGACAGCCAGCAACTTCTGTGGTCATTAGTATTATGTGCTGGGATGACTGGGAAGTAAATTAAAAGCCTCAGCCTGCTCTGTCAATTGACAAGGGTCAATTGTAGATGAAGCAAGGGCCCTAAATTGAAGAAGTAGATTTTTAGAAACACCGCTTCAGTCTGGGGCGCTTTTAACCCCTGTGTCATGAACACACCCAAACTTACCTGCCTTTCCGGTGGTAGGGAGGGAAGGGTGAGCTGCCAGCAGGCAGAGTGGTTCCTGGGCTGCAGGAGGGGCAGCAGCATGGCAGCAACACCCACCCACAGGTACCCAGCGTAGGTAGTGCTGGGGAGCACCGCAGCTGTGGAGGGAAGCACCAGGCCCCTGTGCAGCTCAGGCAGGCAGGTTAGAAGGGGGGGGAAAAAAGATGTTGGGCAGAGCCTGCCTTCCTGGGCTGCTACCAAGCTGCCTGCATAGGCTTCCTGCAGAGCCCCTGAGCTGCACAGAGTGTGGTGCTTCACCCCATGGCTGTAGGGGAGCAAACTAAAACTCCTTGGAGGGGTTTAGTTTGCTGTGCCCCAAGTCATTTAAGGCACATTACGCCACCAAATTTGCTACAGCAGCTGGAATTACTGCCTAGGGAAACTTTACCACAAGGCTGTACATGCCTTTACCATAGTCATACCAGAGGTTTTGGGCAAATGCAAAAATAGAGGCCACCTTTCCTGATTCCCATTTCTAGACCTTAACTACATAATTAAGCTTTTTCCTATTGCGAAATTTTATTCTGCACCTCATTTCCTGTTTCAAATGGGATAGAGATGGCAACTGAGGATACCCTTGCTGTAGAGAGAATCTCCAGATCTCAAATAGTGTAAAGCCATCACAGTCAGCTCTATTTCAAGAACCAGGGGCAGAGAGTTCATTTTTGGGCAGACTGAAATAGGATGGGGCGAAGCCAAAGTGCTTGCTAGTGCCTCTCCATGAGTGAAGTTGCCTTTTGAGGATCATTCTAGTCAAGACAACGTTAGATGACCTGTTGATTGCTTTCAGCTCTTCAAAACCTAAGAAGACCAAGGACCTGACAGTAGAAGTCTTGAGGCCCCTTCTCATGTTCTTTCTATGGCCATGTACAAACATTGAGTTTCTCCTGAGAAAGTCACTGCTGTCCCAGGAGCAACCACAATTATTTCAGGATTTTTCTCCCAAAAGAAAACTGGCCACTCCAGGAGGAAAATAACCGAGGAACAATGAGGGTTCAGCAACTCCCAGGAGAACTTTTCCTGGAAGAGCAAATGTCAGTATATGTTATTTTTTGAGAGAAGCCACAGCATAGTCCTCAAGCATCTCCAGATGATTTGCCCTTCTCCCCCATCCTCCTGTTCCTACCATCTCACCCCCACCCCCAAGAGGACAGTGCATCACTTGCTGGACTTTACTGTTCCAGCCAAGCAGGGAACAGAATGTACCCCCTACACACTCCCACATTACGCTGCAGGGAGATGTAGGCTGACTGAACAGTCTCAGTCAGCCAATTAAGGTTGCTCTGTACACTGCTTCTATCTGCCTCTGGACCTACAAAGCATGCTGAGGTCCCCCCTTGCTGCACAGAATCAGTACTGCAAGCTGTCTGCTTTTCAAGGACTTACCCAGAGATACCTAAACAGACATTTGATGCTAAGTTTTCTACCAGAAAACTAGTAGAAAAACCCGGGAGAGTTCTTTCAGATCATTTGAATGTATGTATGCAGCCCATGTCATTCATCCCTTGTGTAGGCCCTGAGGAATACTTTATAGCTGGTTTTCAGGAAACTACAGAAACAGTTATTGTGTTTCAGCCCAGAGGTGGTGACGTTTGGTAGATGAAATGATCCCTACAGTATTTTAGTTTGTAAGTCAGGTTGCTATGGCAAATGTGTAAAGCAGTCTGGACTCTTTTTGATGAAAGGTGCTTTATAAATGTAAGTCTTTATATTATTGGGTTAACAAGTGCTGGGGGAGAGAGAGGTTTTATATGCTCATTAAAAATGAAGCATTTGTCTTCAATTTACAGTCTCCAATAGCTGATTAGTTTTGTTTTGTTCTTTTACTGATAGTGCTGCCTTCTGCTCTAATTTCAGGTCTCCAGGTGGTTTTAAATTCAATCATCAAGGCCATGGTTCCCTTGTTGCACATTGCCCTGCTGGTGCTGTTTGTCATAATTATCTATGCCATAATTGGGCTGGAGCTATTCATGGGGAAGATGCACAAGACCTGCTACCATGCACAGGGGGCATTAGCAGGTAAGGGACATGTTATGTGCAGTGAAGCCTGATTCACTGTTGTCCTGCATTTTGTATTAACATTTCTACCAGTAGAAGGTAGGTATTAAATACTTCCATTCTGATCTTTCAACATCCAGCTAGCACTGATTGTGCACCAGTGTAAATGACAACATAAAATATGGAGCAATTGTGAATTGGAGTGCCAGAATAGGAGAAAAGGTACTTAGATGGTGCTTATTTACCAGATAAAACAAAGTGAAAACTACAGGGGTTTTGTTTAATGAAAACAGAGAAAACATGCTGCATTTGGTTGGTCAGTTTCACAATTTTCTTTTCCCTGTGTTGGGAAGGCCATGATTAGAAAGTCTTTGTATGTGTAACTGTGTGTGTCTAAAAGGTGACACTGACTGTGTGTGTTTGCTGGGGCAAGTAGACTTATTGACAGACCTGGAGCCAGAAAGCATGTGTTTAGCCATAGAACACTATAACAGGACTGGCACCGTGACGCCCCCTGGTGGCTATAACTCCTACCTCACTTGGGCTACTCAAATACTCTCCCTTTTCTCCTACCTGCCATGCCTTGATATGGTTATTGGTTCTTGAAAAGGGAGGCTGTTCAAGGGTCCTAGAGTGAGCCCTAGTCCTGTTCCCTGCCAGTGGATCCTTCTTGACTTACTCTGGTCCACACACTCAGTGGGCCCTCCTGACCCTTCATGCCCGAAGAGCAGCTGTTGGGTCTGACCTCCCCTATAGCCATGCCCATACCTCACAGATGGTGCCACTTAATTGTTTTAGTGGGTAATTGGCAACAGTCCAATATCAGGCCTCCTCGGGCCTCAATGCCCTTGTTGAGGCCTTGACCCTCTCAGCCTCCTCCCCTTTCCTCTAGCTGGGCCCTTTGGCCCAGGCCCACAGTGCCAGTCATGGTCTCCACCCCTCTGAGGCTGTGGGCCCCAGCCCTGTCTCCATCCCTCTTGGGCTGTGGGCCCCTGGCCTTCTTGGCCTCAGGCTGCCTCTCCTGTCTCTCCCACCTAGGCTTTGGCCCTCTCAGCCTCAGCCTGCTTTTGCCTCTGAGCCCGACCCTGACAGGGCTTAAAACACTCTTGGGTACCCTGCCTCTGTCCTGGGTGGGCTGAAGCCCTCTCCTGCCCTCTGGCAACCTCCTCCTCCCTGAAAGTCACAACCCAGTTCACCAGTAAGGCTCAAATGAAAACATAAGCAGACTGGCTATAACTAAAACTCTTAGCCCACTGGCTATATAACAAAACCGTACTCATCCTGGGTCCTAGTTCCCTACAAGCCCTCAACTCCTTCCTTGCAGTTCCCAGGTATGGCAGGATCTTAGTCTATTACCCAGCTACAGCTGTCTCACAGCAGAGCTCTTCTACCCATTGCCTGCAGAGCCAGACTGCCTGCCCTGGCTCAGGCCCTGGGTTTATACGCCTCCCAAGCTCTGCACCTTCCAGGCAGGTGGCTTCCCCAGCCACCCACAATGGGTTTACAATTAGAACCTGATGGCTAACTCCTCGTTAGGTTGCAGCTGCTACTCTGACTGCTTTAGCAGTGCCCTGGCTGCTTGTAGCAGGGATCTACCCTACTGTCCTATTGCAGAGCTTCTGGCTTTTCTCCTGGCTGCCTATTCCCCTGCAGCCAGCTCCTCAAGTACAGTGTTTCCCCCAACTGGGGAAACTCCCTACTGCTGCTTCTCCACTTAAAGTAACAGGAACCTCTGACTCCCTGTTACAAGCATGTTTTGTCTGATTTAGAGATTTATATAGCACCAATCACTTCAGGGCTAAATAGCAAGTGAAGTACTCCTGTACTTTGAGTTCTGTGTTGTTTTAGTGGGATTTTCCTGGTTTAGAAGGATCCTCGAGTTAACCATCCCCAGATAATTCATTCTGAAACATAAGCTTTCTTGTCTACACTGAGGACAAAATCTTGGCTATCATGAGGCTATCTAAAGGCTAGCAGTGCAGGCCAAACCAATGAAGGCTGCAACCTGTGCCGCCCTCAGGGGAGTTCAAGGTTCTTATTCAAGAACTCATACTCATTCAAAAATGCATTTCATACTCTGCCTCTGAGGAGAGGACCATGTGTTTGTTTATGTCAAAAGAAGTCTGGACATATTTCAGGCTGCTGTATCAAAAATACATCAGGGCTAGAGACTATCACAGAAGAGCAAACAGTTAAGCAGAGGGCTCCCTACATACATAATATAAATAATACAGAGATAGCCAAAGCAGACCAGCGGGAAGAAAGAGAATTCATTGCCTAGAGGCATCTTTTTTGCATTTTCATTTTGCATTCCCTTTTACATTCCCCCTTCATTCTGTTTCCCCACATGATTCACCCACCACTCTCTAAGTCTTCCTCTTCCCAGGGAAAGGAAAAAACTATTCATGTGGAGACTGACGTATTGGACAGTGAACCAAGGAACACCAGTCACAGCTTCTATCTGCAGATGCTGCACTTCATAGGGCATACTTATAGGCTTCACAGTGGCTTGGTCATGTCAGGTTGTGTTAACAAAAGCACAGCACTAGTGGCAATTTCTGGAGTCCTTATGCTTGCAGGGAACAAAGACAAGCTGACTGCCTCAAGAGACCCAGGTTTCAGGATGGTGACCAGACAGCAAGGTTATAGGTTCCTACTTACAGAGACACTTGAATGGAAGAGAAGGGATGACAACTTATGTACAGTTATTTCCTAAGTGCGGCTTTCTCCATATATTGTAACTTTCATGGTATTGAATAGTTAGTGAATTTACTGTAAGTGAAAGGGGCCTAAGAGCTAGCACTGGGGATAGAAGTCCTTCAACTCTTTACAAAACAGGTAAAAGTCTTAGGAGCAATTGTGTCAGCTCTGCCTCACAGAGAGGAATCTAAGTGATGGGGAGACACACTCCCATCTTTAGATGATATATTTCACTCTTCATATGAATTCAGTCATTGGCCTTTCTCTTGAGATTACCAGTAAAGCTGGCAATTCTTGCTAAACATACCACTGTTGTTTTATGGAGTTGCTTGACATGGACCAAGCCTCCAGTTCATTTTACATAGATTAAAGCAGCAATAATGTTGTAATAATTTTGTCACTAGTAAACTGAGTTGGATTTTACTCAGCACCAGAGAGATGAATGACTCCTGTATCCTATTACTTGTCCAGTCCTTAAATATATTTTAATTTTAATCTCCTGCTGTAGCAGAGAAGTTTCTAATCAAGGAGCATTACCATAAGGACTTCATTTTTGTATCTCAGGATGACTGTGGTTAGAAGTGCAGGTAGGAAAGTATAAAAAGGAGTTAATCAAAGGAATCTTTCCCACTAAATCCATCAGGACATGACTCCCAAATTAGTCCTATGGTTTGTTGCTCATTTGTCAAACCATCTGCTTTGTCTGACCTGAGCAGCAATGATTCTCTGTGAGGTGACTCTGACCTAGTCCTGATCATATGCCAGCAACATACACAGAAGGAAAGTGCCAAAAGAGTTTCTGTCTTTCTATAAAAACAGCAAATGTCAATTGCTGGAAAATATACTGGCACTGTAATGACATGCCAAGTAGTTTTACAGTCATTTAAAAATATGCCTTTTTTTGTTTAATTACTATAGATTACAATACCTGATTCCAGTCTTGGTACTCTGGTGTACTTTGGTATAAATGTGATCAAACTTTTTGGAAACCCATTGCATGAAATATATAGTAAAAATAAGCAAGCAAAATGAAGTCCTGCATATCTGTTATAAATGAAGGACTTGATTCTTCAGTCTTCATACAGGAAAAAACCTCTATCACTGTCAATGGCAGCTTTGTCTGAATAAGGACAACTTGAGCGTACCCCTTTTGACCAACTGTGCTCATTACATATAGTCTTAATATTTGTGTTCGTTTATATGTCTTAAAAATGTCTCTTCTGGACTTTTTGATGCACAAAGGAGTTAAAAATAGACCTGTTGTAGAAATCCCTGGTTTTACAAAGGTCTTGGTACCTCAAACCTGTATGACCTAGAGAGAAGAGTAATCAGAATATTAGGGCTGTGCGAAGCTCCGGGCCCTGATTCAACTTGACAGAGATTCAGCCTGATTCAGTGGCCAAATCTCCAAATCCGAATCAAACCAGTGGACCCTTTAATCTCTCCAAATCGAATCAGAACCCTCCAAATCAATTTGGAGAGATTCAGAAAGATTCAGCAATTCGGACATAGAGACAGCTTTAAATGTTTTTTCTACATACCTCTAGGTAGCAGGCAGCTTATGAATGCTGCAATGCTAAGGTGCACAGAGCATCCCACAGAAGCACAGGGGGCTCCCCAGCGTGCTCGGCAGCAGACCCGGAAGTGGATCAGGAGCACTTCCGGTCCACTTCTGGGTACACTGGGCGGTGCGCTAGGGGGCCCCCTCTGTGTCCCCCTGGCTCAGCAACTGGTGCCTCCTGGGTCTGGGGGGGGCACCTGAGGTCCCCCTGCTGCCAATCACTGAGCCGGAGGAGACCAGAAGTACTTCCAGTCAACTTCTGGGTTTGCCACCGAGCACATGGAGGGCCCCCACCCTCCTGTGGGACACTCCATGGACCCCAGCATCACAGCATTCAAAAGCCGTGCTGGTACCTTGAGGTATGTAGAAAAAAACATCTAAAGCTCTGTCTATGTCCGAATCAGCATCGAATCTTCAGATTCAGATTTGGCTGAATCAAATCAGGGACAGTGATCCAAATCAACTAATTGAATCACTGGCCCTGATTTGGGCCGAATCTGGATCCAAATCAAATAGGGCCCGGTTCACACACCCCTACAGAATATAGTCTTGCAGCACGTCCAAGCACTACAGAATTGAAGATAAGATCCTGTGAAGTCTCTAAGCTCAGAAAGGGAGAGTTGTAAAGGATCACACAAGAGTTCAACAGTAGTCCAGCCTACCTTAATAGCTCCATGGGGCTGAAGCATGGCTCCTGCAGAGGTTAGGCTCTCCACAGGAAGAAAACTTCACTTAGAGCTGCTCTAGGGGGCATAAGTGGCCTTCCAAAGTTAACCCAGAGTGCTGGTGAATTGGAGTATAGGAAATGATGCTTGTAAAGTGCACTGCAGAGAGATCCAGTATAAGTATTTTGGTACCTTCTGTGGCGTTTAAGAGCACTGTTCCTTGTGGATGCACATTACACAGGGCGTATCACAGTTTTGATATGGCCATCCTCTAAAACAGTGGTTTTCAACCTGTGGTCTGTGGATCCTTGGAGACTATGCTAAGGGGTCTGCAATAGATAACCATCATCAATCTAAAGTATGTGAATACCACACTTACAATTGAAAGGGGTCTCCACCTCCATTCAAAATTTTTTAGGAGTCTACAAATGAAAAAAGGTTGAAAACCACTGCTTTAAAACAAACCAAAAATCATGTATCGCTCATTTCATCACTCAGTTTTTGGGGTTGTCTTCAAACAGTTTGCCAGGTGCATAGCAAAAGTCTTGTCCCAAAAGCACATGCCCTTCATTTGTTTTCCTAGTGAACCAGGCAGTATTTAATTCTCTCTTTTTCTGTTTTTGTCTTCCTGTCATTTAAGATACACCTGCAGAAGAGGATCCTTCTCCTTGTGCTCCTCAGTCAGCACATGGACGGCAGTGTCAGAATGGCACAGAGTGCAAAGCTGGCTGGGAAGGCCCTAAGCATGGCATTACAAACTTTGACAATTTTGCTTTTGCCATGTTAACTGTGTTTCAGTGCATCACTATGGAAGGCTGGACAGATGTACTGTACTGGGTACGTATCCGAAAATGACCCATTCCAGGGACCACTAATGCTGTGTGGTCACTCTGAAAACATGGGGCTCTGCCTTGATATGGGAGGGTGGGGGCGTTGCTAACTCACTATGATTAATTCCATGCAGCAAGGGTGCAATGGGATCTTTTACCTGACAGCATTAAAGAAAATTTAAATGTTGCCTTTCTATTAATATCAAAATATTTAAAGATGGCAGATGGAATATTGGCTTACAGATATGCAATATACCTTTGTTGACCAAGAATGCTATTGGATAGCCCTTCCAGCATGTGAAATGTCTCTCACAAATCCTGATTACTAATGCAATGTTATTTTCTAACCAACAAAGATAACTGTATGCAATAATGGTATTACTGTTAACCAAAGCACTAGACTGACTGACCACAGGTTTCATAAAGAAGATCAAAAAATCCCTCTAGGCTTCAGTGATAATCCTGATTATGACCCTCAGTCTGACACTAATTCTTATCCTAATCTTAGTTCTGACATTGGCCTAGATCATGTCCCTCATGTTTATCTTAATTATGGCTCTAACTCTGTTCTTAATGCTGACTTTAAAATTAATTCTCGCCCTTCCCCTGGAGGTTTTTGTGCCGCTTGCTTCAGTTCTTGAGTATCGTAACCACTATTGATTTAAGAGACCCAGTAACACTAAGTTAGTCCCATCAGAGTGATAATAAGACTTTTTTATTTTATACCAGACATCTCTGCACTTCTGAACTATGCCTTGGACTTTGGCAGGGTTATAGAATATGTCAGGAACCTCCTTTAAAAAATGGTCCTGTCTAATCTGTGGGATCAATCTAGATTTTAACTGTGATTTGGGCTACTGTGTTGTATCTGGTTCTCTCAATATGGCAAGATTCCAGCGTAGATGTGACTTGAGCCTCGGTGCATTGTAAAATTAACTGACAAAGATTCTAAAGGAAATAGGGAAAGGGTCTCAACTGCAGGAAGCTTGTGTTGCTAATCACTATCACCCTGTCTTGTGAACATGAATCTGAAGCTACATTCTACCTGCCACTGGCTTTAGGCATTTCTCTTTCAAAATTTAGAGTAGTGGGGGCCAACCTTTTTGGCAGGTATGCCACCACAATCCCCTTCTGCTGACTGATCTGCTGTTCTGCTGTCTGCTTTCTCCCCTATTTGCTGCTAGGCTGCCTGCTCCTACTGTGATCTGCCATGTGCCGCACACATATGCTGCCCATGCTACTTGTGGCATGCTTGTCACAGGTTGGCCATCCTTATTTAGAATATCTCAGGATTAGGGCTGTGCAAAGCTTCAGTTGCTGATTCGATTTGGAGGAAATTCAGCCCGATTCAGCGGCCTAATCTCCGAATCCGAATTGAATCAGAAGACTGGTTAATCTCTCCAATCAAATCAGAAGCCTCCAAATGGATTCAGAGAGATTTGGAAAGATTTGCTGATTCAGCCATAGACACCAGTTTATATGTTTTTTCTATGTACCTCAAGGTACCAGGCATGGCTCATGAACGCTGAGATGGTGGAGCAGATGAAGCATCCATAGGGAGCATGGGGGAGTCCCCCATGCACTCAGCTGCAGGGCCGGAAGTGGGCCAGAAGTATTTCCAGTCCATTTCCTGGTTTGCCGCAGAGCACATGCTCCCCACTCCCCTGGCTCAGCAACTGGTGCCTTCTGGGTTGCAGGCAGGAGGGGTCCCCCTGTGGCCAATTGGTGAGCTGGAGGACTGGGGGTCCCCCATGTGCTCAATGGCAGACCCAGAAGTGGAATGCAAGTACTTCCAGTCCACTTCTGGGTCTGCCACTGAGTGCACAGGGGATCCCCCCACACTCCCATGGGATGCTCCATCTGTCCCACCTTCTCAGCGCTCATGAGCCATGCCTGGTACCTCAAGGCAAGTAGGAAAAACATATAAAGCTTTGTCTATAGCCAAATCGCTGATTCTCTGAATCAGAATCGAATCTTCAGTTTCAGATTTCACCGAATCGAATCAAGACAGTGACCTGAATCAGCGAATCGAATCACTGTCCCCCAGACTGGGCTGAATCGGAATCTGAATACTGCCTGCTTCATACCCCTACTAAGCATATCCCCTACATGTGAATTAAAGTTAGATTATTCTGGTGGTGTCAGCTCATACCTGGTGATTGAGATAAGGAGCAGAGATTAAAATAATATTTGAAGAGAATCTCTCCAAAACAGAACTTAGATTTACTTGAATGAGAATATTAATACAAAATATGAAGAAAAGGAAAACTTGAATGAGAAAAGAAAGCAGGCACAATTTCTCAGCATTTGACTACAAAGAATGTATTTGTCTGTCTGTACCATATTTCGGTGGCATCTATCTCTGTAGGATCTGAAAGCTGTATCTCTCATGGGCAATGCAATTGAGAGCACACAAAGTAACGTGAACAAGAAAATCAATAATAAATATTAAAGTACTTTTGGCATTGTACGCTATTTCCTCATACAAAATGAATCTCTAAGCTAGCATTATCTTCTCTGAAGATGGATTTTACAAAAGATCCTCCTCCTCTCCAATCTCTGCACTTTTGGGTCCCTGTATCATTTGCATGACTGGATGTGAGTCATTCAGGATCCGCTTATCAGTTCTTATTCATCTACTATTAGGAGCCAAAAACATTTCTTCTGATAAACGCTTTTTAGTAATGGCTGCTACAGATTGCCTCATTTCACATACACTCCCTCCAGTACCCTAAATTTTAGCTCTTGAGTTTTGGATTTTTTCAGCTACACTTTTTTTTTTCTAATTCCTTCCATTATTTTTTCCTTTATATAGTATGGTGTATTGAGGCTTCAGATGATAACAGTTTGCTAGTTATTAGTTTTTAGGGACATCTCTGAAGTTGTTAGACTTCTAGACTATGGCTTTATTAGACCACTGCTTTGGAAGGGAAAAAGAATAATGTGTTATCCTTTTTTGCAGTTCCAAGTTATTCCCATGCAAAAAAACCCCAAACTTAAACTGGAGGTAAGACTGCAAATACAGTATCAATAACTAAAAGGAAAATAAAGAAACTTTTATAGTTGATTTTTAAAAAACAAAACAAATCACTAATTCCTGAAAGCCACAAAATATAAAGTTCAAGTTGCACTATAAAAGAGCAAGCAATTGAAATGACATACATTAAAGTTAAGGTAGCCCCAGCAGTGATAACTGTGTCCTCACATCCATAACTCTTTTGCCCCCTCTGGGTACATCCCCCATGAGTGCACACATGCATTTCCCTGAGGAAAAATAGCAGCAGCATATATTTGTGCCACTGCTACCTGTCCCCAGGCACACACCTGAATACACATTGTGGCACACAGCAAGTTGCCCCAGGTGGGTAGGGGAGGCTGGGGCCAGCACCTGGAAAGGCCTCAGCAGCCTTACCTGAGGTTCTGGGGGCCTCCCAGGGCCACAGCGATGGCAATCCAGGTTCACGGAGCCTGCCCAGCAGCTCTGGCTGGCCAGGCTCTGGTTTCAGATGGCACATCTGCTGCCACATGGACCGCCCTGCTTTTTTTTTTTTTTTGGTGCATTTCTTTTAGATACCGGTATTTCCCAGTATCTAATTTTGCTCCTGTGCTGCAAATATGCAGCATCGTGAACAGATTAACATGCACCATGTGCATTTTTCAACACCTGAAAAGGCTTTGGGGTACCATAAACCACATATTCCCACTTGTGGGAACACAGCCTCTACGTTTATATACATACAATAGTTACTATTAAGAAGTCAGTATTCATCAACACTTGCCATAAAATAGTATCTGAGATGCTGTGTTTATTTTCCTCTCCTTAGAAGTATTCAATAATTGTTGGCAAATTCTTATTTGGTGGTAACCACTGTACATGCCTATGAAAAGTGTTACAAGTAAAGTAGCTGGCTTGTCAAAACTCTGTAAACACTGACATTTCAACTTCATCTGCAGATGCCTTAAACTACATCTAATGTAGTTTATGCAGTAGAGCTAACAGAGTATACAGAACCTAAGAACAGGGATGTGCTGATTTGAAGTTACTTCCAGCAAGAGGGAAGGTAACGGTGGATGGTAAATGGGTGAAAGGAATATGGTTAGGTCTCTGGAATCAAACCAGTGAGGTGATACGTCTGCGGCAAAGTCTGTATCGCACCCAAAAATCTGTCCATTCCCAAGTCTTTGTCATCACCACAGGACCACCCATCCTCTTAGAAGTAACTTGTGGTATCTTACCGAGAGACCATGAACTAGAGGCTCCTTTCTGGTCCAGTAGATGACACATGGCATTAAGGCTGGGAAGTAAAAAAACCAAGATTTGTCTTATTTGGAAATTCAGCTTCATCTTCAACTTTGAGAGACTGGTATCTTTCCAGAGTCAAAGACTCCTTTCTCCCACTTTCTCCTAAGAACTAGGGAAATAATTTTTTAACTTGTATGTTAAAAAAAAGTTCAGATTAAGGCATTTTCTGGGTCAGTGCCTCAGCCCTAGCTTTAAAAAAAAGAGTTGTCTTCAAATAAGATAGTATGTTGACTGAATTTTTACTATAATTTTAAAGTGTCATTGACTTAAGTCTGATTTTCAAAAGGGCTGATCATCTAGACTTCAGAAAATGCTGGGCTCTGAACATTTTTTAAAATTATGCCAATGTAGACACCAAGGGTGAAATCCTGACCTTGCTGAAGTCGGTGGCAAAACATGAGTTGACTTCAGTAGAGTCAGGACTTCCTCCTTAGTCTTTCAAATTTTAGTCTTAATTTCTGCATGTTCCACATACAGTCATGTGAACCCACAAATATGTATGTAGGAGTGGTGTCCATTGTAATAACTAGCTTCCGGGGTCAAAAATTATAGTTAAGCAATTTTTTGCTTTATCCGTAAGCTTGAAAATGAAAGTTCCTGACCTAAAACTCAGTAGAACAAGACATAAGCCTCTAGGATGAATTACCTGTTACAAGTATTTGGCCAATTGAGCACTCTCCTTAGCTGAACGCTTCTAAGTGCTTTGTAATACTCGATTCTACTTCCTCTTCACCTATAGACCAGACTCTCAGAGGTTCTGAGTACTCACAGTTCCTGTTAAAGATGGGGGGAGTTGGAGGCATTTCATAAAACTTCAGGGTGTTGGTCTACCAGTATACTTAGTTTCTCATACCACATCCCTCAGCACCAGAATGCAGTTATTTGCCAAGTCTCCTGTCCAATGAGGGCTCAGTTTTCACAAGTGACCTATGAAGTCCAAGTCACTTCCCATGAAACTTAAGCTCCTAAGTCTAACTTAGACACATTTACATATATTACCCTCTGTCTCTCCTGTTTTCTCCTTTGTGCTTTCTGCTTTTCTCCTCTCGATTGAGATCTATCTGCTTCATTACATAGGGCTGTTCTCCTGCCTACGATTTCCCTACCTACAAAAAAAAGGTTAATAGAGGCATCCAAATGAATAAACTTTCATTCCATACAACTGTTTGAAGTAATGTCAATAAAATCAATAACAGTGCTAAACTTTTCTCAGACACTGTCTGTGCAAATGGATTCGCTTCCTTTGAGAGTTTATACCCTTACATTTGTCATTGCTTTAGTGCCAAAAGGTTTCATTAAATCTCCTGAGCCCAATTTTGCATGCAAGATAATGGTGTTGAACAGAATGAAACTGAGCCTTGAAACCCCAAAATGTCTTCTTTATCTTCCCTGTATTGAAGATGAAGACCAGTACTAGAAAGGTTCAGTAGACATTTTTCTATCACCTTAACCTACAGAGCCCTAAGAAGTATTAACACTCCACTGTCTTAAAGAGCAAAGTAAAAATAGATTTACTTTGCCCCTCTGTTACATAGAAGCATTCCTTTGGAGTCTAATTCTGACTTTTTGAACTTCCAGGAAGTTTTCCTTGGAAAGGAAATCATTCTCATGGGAAGTTGTGATTATAAAGCAAGAGCCACAGAGGAATTGATAACATAACTAGTATACATAAGTGGTTCCTAATATTGTTCCTAATACAAACCATCAGAGGCAGTGAGCATCCACAACTTCTACTGATTTCAACCAAGTTCTCTAGATAGCCAGCATCTTTCATGATTTAATTTGTAGACTGTGACTACATAATTAACTGAAGTTCTTGTATGGTGAAACATTTCTTTAAAAAGGTATAAGGTACTGTAACATTCACAAAAACACCTGAGTTCAGCAAAGCAATTAAGTATGTACTTAAGGCTACTCCTATTTAGCAAAACACTTAAACATAATTTTAAGTCTCGTCAAAGTCAGAGGTTAAGCATCTAACATCTAAATTCAAACAGGAGTTCAAATTCTTTACAAAAGGGGGATGGACAACTGAATAGAGGCTAAGCAATTTCTACCTTAGCTATAGTAATATCTTTTTTGTTTGTTCAGCCAGATGAACGTTTACTTTTTCATCCACCTTCCAGGACTTCTCCCTATGCTATTCCCTGTGGAACTCTCAGGTAGATTTGAACCTCAAATGCAGTCATGCTCTGGACACACAAGCCATCCTAGCTATTAGACTCTAGAAATGTTTGATCTGGAAGGAATTTCTAGTGGACATTCTATTAACTGTATACTGAAGCAAGATTGATCTTATTCCTTAACCTCATTTTCACAGATATGTAACTGTGAATTTGTTCCATTGCCTAAACTGAATTTTAAAATATTTGAAGTAGCAACAAGCCTGAACCAGCCCTTATTCCAAACACCTATGAATTGTAGGAACATTCAGTGATGCATGCAGATTCAAATAGCACAGATACAGCCCATCTCCATTTTAAAGTAAATCTCTGCTGCAGCCTATTATTTCTTGTTCTCTCTTTTACTAATGGAAATAATTAATCCCTGTCCACTTTATAACATCCCATTTAAGTATTTGTAGACATTTATCATGTCTTTCCTCGATCTTTTTCTTGTCTAATCAGCTACAGTTCTCTCTACCTCCCTGTACAGGGCTTATTTTTAATTTTTTTATTAGGTTTGCTGCTGTCCCTTCCAGGAAGTTTTTCTTGTTAATTAAATAGACCAGGGGTGCTCAACCTCCAACCCCCTGGCTAAATGCAGCCAGCCCACAGAGCCATTGCATCTGGCCCACAGGGTTCCCCACAGGTCCAAAATTTTGGCATCAGGGCAGAAGTGTCCATTAATGCAACCCTCCTCCTTGCCAGATCCCCAAACCCCATTCCCTGTCCAGGTGGTCGGAGCCAACCCCTTTCCCTCCCGTTGGGGCCGGGTATACCCCCTTCCCCCTGTGGGGCTGTGTTGAGGCCGGCCTGCCCCCCTGCCACCCTCCGCCTCCATGTGGCCAGATGGTGCCTTCTGCACCTGCTCTGGATTGGGAGTGCCAGATGGATCCAGCCCACAGGTGGACCAGGCACTGCCAATTCAGCCCACAAGGCAAAAAGATTCAGTACCAGTGACATAGACTATAGAACAGGCATTAAACTCTGGGTTTGGACAAACAACCTGTTTATACTGGGTGCAAACTGCTTTCATATCAGTGTAATAAAAGTAGTGTACTGCCAGACTCCAGTGTAACTTACTAGAATCCCACATGGAGCTACCCTGGAAAAAGCAGAGATGAATTTCCATTTGTATAAATTATACTGGTATAGGTGTATCCCAGAATAGCCATTTGTTTAATGTAAGCAAGCTGTTTCTGCTTCCCTGCTGCAATTACTAGCAAGATGCTATAGTAGACATTATTACAGCATTTCCCTACCCCAGAAAAGTTGTCTATCTGTCTGCTCTGGACACAGGTGTAATTTACACCAATATACAAAATTGATGTAAATTAAGTGGTAATCTGTTACCTGTTCAGGTTGTCTTGGTGCAATCTGTCCCTATAGCTTGACCTGTGGGACTTGCATGCAGAACTGCCTCTTGCAGCATCAGTTCTTAGTGCCTGGTTTTCCATTATCCTGCACCATGACAGATCATACTACTATAGTAAAAAATAAGTACAGAGTAGATGCACAATACTATATTTACTCAAATATAAAATGACTTCCCAATAATTAGATTCTATATATGGAATATTTATAAATTTGTTATAATTTACCAGCTGTCAAATCTAATTATTGGAAGTTTGCCTTGAATTTGTCCCTCTCCCACTGCTACAGCAAGGAAAATAAATCTGGGAAGTCAGATAGTCCCCTTGCTCTCTGCACCCCCTTACCCACCTTTTTCCTCCTGTAGTCCCTTCCCCCTCCTTACTATCAGACTGCTCTCCCTGAGCACATGGAAGTGAGGGATCAACTTGAAAACACTGACCTTGAAATAAGCATACCTATAATAACTTGCATATAAGGAAATTATTAAAGATAGTCATAGACTTAGTTCATCCAGAATTGATGCATGTTACCTTTTTTGAAACTGCTGCAAGTTTTAGCACATAAACACACTTTTAAGACGTACATATACATAAAAAATAACCCAAAATCCACATTTTCTACAATTAAAATGAAACACTGCTAATATATAGATATATATTATATTATAACAGTGTTTCATTTTGATCACAGAAAAATGTGGATTTTGGATTACTTTTTTTTTATCCGAAAATTGGGATTTTTTTTATCAGAGAAAACTAGGTTCCCTGCTAATAACAAGGCTCTTGTACGGCATCTTGTCCATAATGCATTAGACCCTACACAATACCATTTAAATCCATCTCAGATTCACCATATAGTTCATTTGGCTGGGCCCAGCAGAGACCACAGTGTTTCATGCCATGGTGACCCCACAGCTTAGCACTGCTCTGTATGTTTGTGTTCTCCAGATGCGCCCCCCACGCCCACCCCAACAAAGGATTCTCATGCAAATTAGCCTTCACTCATGACTGGAGCTGGGTGTTCTTCTCATGAGTCCCAGGATCCTCCAAGAATGTATATGCAGATGGACAGGGCAGTCTTGTCTGGCTTCTCCTCATGGAGGGCAGGAACACAATCATATGCAACAGGCTGAGAGAGAGGATAGCAGGTATTCTGGGTAAGCTGTTTGGGGCCCTATTCAATGATGTTTGCCAGGCATTTAGGGAATCTATACACATGCACTGGGGTGGAAGGGGCGCACTTTAATAAGAGTGGCTCAGAGAGCTGCTCCAATTAAGTTTCTTCAGTATCATATGTATTCAGCATCCTGCACTTCAAAATGGCAGTGGGGGCACTTTAACTAAAGCTTATTTGACAAACTTTAGTTAAAGCACCCCGCCACCATTTTGAAATGTGTGGAAGCTGAATACACATGATGTGGAGGCTACTGGAGCATGATAATCAGCAGCTCCAGCAGACTTCCAGGAGATTCCGTTGATTGAGTATGCTCCAACTCATGCTAACTAGCATGTGTTGGAGCAGAGGTCTGTCACGTGTATAAGTGACCCCTAGGCTGGTTAAAAAACTGAACTCAAAAGAAGTCAAAATGTATCCAGTGTAGTGGCTCACCATAACTTGAAAGAGAGTTGTGCTGAAGGGGAGTGCACTTAATGAACACTACCATATATCTTATTCAGATGCCTGGCCTGACCCAGCCTGGCCCTACCCTATGCTGTGGGCCATGTGTTTTATAGTCATGCTTTATGCTGGCTACATTTACTCAACTTTGTAATTGGTTTCCCTTACTAAGCACATGTTGCTTTTGGCATCAGTTTAATGATAGATACTGTATTTAGAAAGGTTTGCTTGTATGTGAATGTAAGATGAGGGGCTTTTTTCCCCATGATGATTGGGAGGCAGGGAGGAGCCTCATCTTGTATTTGAGTACTAACCAATAAGCAGGCTAATGTTTAATATTCACCTTGTGTTGGAGCAAAATCCTACTTACGATGCAGAGCAATGGAGAATCAGTGCCTAGGATTCTACACGCACTGTGGTCCTTGTAGCCTAAATTTTAGGATCAAGCAAACAATACTTTTAATGAGCCCTTCAGACAGCCACAGCTGGAAAGACATTTGCTTTGTTTTCCATAATTTATAGCACCTTTCCCAGAATGCCTGAAAACAGCACAACTTTGTAGTTCCTGTAGGGAATGTTTGGACTAAGGCTCTGAGTTCAGACTAACAGCTGTAAACAATCTTGGCAATAATTAGAGGTAGACGTGAGCTAGAACAGTGGTGGTCAACCTCACTGGCCCTACAGGCTAGACAAGCTGTGAGGCCCAGTCTTCAGGCCAAATCCCACATGTGGGGTTGGTCTGTGGACTGATTTGGCCTGAACCTTCATGCTGGATCTAGCCACAGAAGAAAAGCAAAACAGCATGATGTGGCACATGGGGCCATGTTATCTGAACCACAGGGTTCCTTAAAGGTCTAGAAATCTGGTGTCAGGAGAGTGGTGGCAGTACTAATTGCTATGGTTCTAGGATCAGTTAACACTGCTGCTGCTCACCCACAGCCTAGTTTGCAGGCCTATGGAAGCCCCATGAGCTGAATGACATGGCTTTGAGAGCCAGAGGTTGAGCACCACTGAGCTAAAATATTGGACCTGAAGCCACTGGGATTTGAGGCAAGATCAGATTCCAGCTTCAGCCCAGCTCAGAACTTGAACACAGGATTGCAGCCTCTTCAAATTTTAGGGAACCAAACTTCATAGCTTGGGCCAAACTAGGTAAAATGCGGGGTGGAGGGAATTAGTAGGAGGACCATAAATACAGTTGAACAGCCAAGCTACATCCGAATGAGGTTGTATCTGTAGAAACATTCAGCAGTGCCCTAGATGGCACACCCCAAGGAAAAGCCAAGTGCAGCAGGTTAGACGTGCTGACCCAAAAAGTTCCTTCCAAACCTCAATGTCTGTGGATCTGTGAGCTCATACTGTTGAGATTCAGTAAACGAGTTTGAAACTGGAGCCTACAGTCACCCTGGAAACTCCTGTCAGGAAATCAAATTGGGGAACAAACCAGGCAATAGATACAATTTAGTTTGCTGACAGCCTTGACATGTTTTGTGAGCTTTTCTCATTCCTCCACAGCCTGTTGAAGCCTGATGAGGAAGATGTGGTGAGGAGTACAGTGATATTGCCACAAAGTGGAAAATTTAAAGGCAGAGCTGCAACCCCCAATTTTCACCAGCTGTGTTGTGCTTTCTAACCCTTTATTCTTGCAGCACTGAGGTTTGAGTTAGTAAGGCTTTTCACATGAGGGAATGGGCTGATTCTCAACATGTTTCCATGGCATTTTATTTTCCCAGGAAGTTCAGGAGTTTTACTGGCTATTTTTTATCATCATTTTGGCAGGATTTGGCACAAATGTGAAAAATAACAAAGAATAAACATGAGAACATGAGCAAGCCATCTCTCTGATCACAAAGGTTATATCTGTTCCATCTGCTATTACAATGCTGTACTGTGGGATGTCCACGTTTGTGACATTGAGGGGCCACATGTTGACTTGCCAGAGTGATGGCCAGGCCTTATTTGCATAAATATTTACATTAATCTGTTCTTCAAATATAAATGTGCATGCAACCATAACAGTTGCTTGTACTGCTGCCTTTCAGGAAAGATTAATAGCAACAGCTTGTTGTCTTTCACCTACAGAAAAAAAAAGTGCAGCTGATCATTTTTGGTCTCTACAGCTGCTGTTGAAAGAGATTTAAAGAGCTGCAGCTTTCAGATGACCTCAGGCTGCATTTTGGGCATTCCTTCTTTTTAGGAAAGAAGCTCTCCCTTCAGGATAAGCTTCTTTCTTTGGCATTTATGGGGAGTGTTAATTGAGTGCCTCTGCCCGGTGCTCCTGCTTGTGAAGGACTTCTGTAATAGCCCTGTCTCTCTCTCACCCTTTCTCTACCCCTTTTCCCCCCTTTCCTCTCCCTTGGACTCTCTCCCAATTACTGCTTTCTCTACCACAGAGATCTTTGTGTCTCTCTCCTTCTCCTGAAAGGAGGAGACAGAGCCAATATGTCAGGACAGTTTTCAAAGTGCTTAGTGATTCTTAATGCCTCAGTTCAGGGGTTCATTACTTGAAACCTCTTAGATGGCCCAGATTTTTGTGGCATGGATTTTCAATGCTATTCATGAAAAAAGCAGGCATTGCTAAGGAGTATAAGATAGGGCACCCAGAAACTCTGGCACTGAGATCATGACTTATTTTTTGTATGTCTTGTGCTTGGTCCATTCCCTAACCCCTAGGAAGAAAAATACATGGTTATAAGGTAGAAAGAGAGGCGATTAGCCTTGTTAGTCTGAAGTCAGGCACAAGGTAGGCACCTTAGACTAACTGGTCAGAGAGCCGCGAGCTATCTTAGGCCTCAACCTGCTGCAAATGGGTGAAAAGAGCATTATAATCCTTTCATTTGTTGGCAGCTTAATTTTATTTTAACAAATGACTTTCAGAACTTAGAGCTCAATTCAGGCCCCAGTTACATGAGTGCAAATATCATTTGTGCAGTGGGAGTAGTGGAAATATCATATGTGCTTGGAGGACAAGATTGGGTCTTTGGGATCAGCTCCTGAATTTCTAACATAGGTGAAGTTCACTGAGTTCAGTCATCTCTTATAAGTGAGTAGCATAAAATTTCACAACTTGGTGTGAATGACCCATTGGTAATGGGGAATCAGTAGGCTATCCATACCACAAAAGTGACTGGAAATGAGGGAAGGGGAGGAATTGCAGATGGGGAAAAAACCCAAAAGAGTTAGAAAATATTAAGACCCACTCCCTAGTGATTTTATCGCCCTGATGATTTCAAATCATAATGTTCATTATTCTTCCCTTGTGGGGATGAGAGAAATCAGATATGCATATGTTGCTTATCTTTGTTTTTCAGATGTGTATTTCAATACTTTTTGTTGTACAAACATACATAAAATAATAGTATACACAAATACACTAGAAAAATCAGCCTTGTGTACTGATGTGCCTTCCTGAGTGTGAAGATGGCTTTATTGGAAGGTTATAGCAATGGCAGTGAATTCAGGATTTCTTTTCTATGGTTCCCTCAATGCTAGCTTGGTATATGCTATATTCACATGTGGTAAATGAGATTAAAAGTAAAAGGGCTGATAGTTTTATGTTATGGACCATAAATGAACTTTCATCTTGTAGATAATATGTATTGCGTTTGTGAGTTCTGGCATCTGTAGAATTTGTATTCATCATCTCAAACATAATGATTCAAGTCAATCCGTTTATTGGCCTGGATATTTGCTCCAGACCTAGAAACTAGGATATATTGATTAGTAGGGCTGTGCAATTCGGAAAGATTCAGTGATTCAGACATTGGCACAGCCTTAAATGTTTTTTCTACATAGCTCTACATACCTCTAGGTAGCAGGGGCTTGTGACTACTATGATGCTGGGGCACATGGAGTGTCCCACAGAAGCACGGGGGGCTCCCCAGCACGCTTGGCAGCAAACCCAGAAGTGGACCAGAAGCACTTGCGGTCCACTTCCAGGTCCACCGGGGAGCGTGGGGGGAGGGCGCACGTGCCTGTCTGTCTCAGTGACTGGTGCCTCCTGGATCTGGGGGGGGGCACCGGGGGTTCCCCTGCGGCCGATCACCAAGCTGGGGAGGTGCAGGGGGGACCCAGAAGTGGATCAGAAGTACTTCCAGTCTACTTCCAGGTTCGCCACCAAGCACATGGAGGGTCCATGTGCCCCAGCATCGCAGCGTTCATGAGCCGCACCTGCTACCTAAAAGTATGTAGAAAAAACTTTTAAAGCTGTGTCTCTGTCAGAAATGCTGCTTCTCCAAATCAGCATTGAATCTTCAGATTCGGATTTGGCCAAAGCAAATCAGGGACAGTGATCCAAATCAATGAACTGAATCACTGTCCCTGATTCGGGCTGAATCGAATCAGGGATTCAAATCTGAATCGAACAGGGCCTGCTTTGCACATCCCTATTGATTAGGTGTAAAATAGACAAACTGGCAGTCATGCTTCCCTTCAGTAATGAAGGGAGTATTTATCTGCAGTTTACATTACTGCTTCTCATTATCTTTATTTTTAAGGACTTAATTGACTATGTGAATCAGTTAACAGTACGTACTTGGGTATTCCTGTTCATGGAGTAGTCAACATGATTCTGATATATCCACGGTAAAATCTTGTATCAATCTGTATGGAAGGAGCATGGAGATAAATAGATGTTATAAAACAGCAGTATGGTAAAATGGACAGAAAATCCTTTTCTGGATAATCAGGTATGCAAATATAAATAGAAAACAAACACAGATAGAAAGAAAAAGCCCTGGATTTTGAAATGCAATGAAATCTTTAGGTTTTGAGACGCACTGTCCCAAGGGATATTTTCATGCTTGAAATCAGCACTTTATCCTATCCAAGTGAATTTCCAAAGCCTTTAAAAGATGAAAAGGTTTTTAAATAACTAAGCACCAAAGAGAGATGGAAGGACTGTGTTGTCTAATGAAAGAACTATCAGCCCTGTGGGTGAATAGCCTTTAGGCCTTGGATGATTTTTTCCAAAGATCTCTATTGCTCATCTCGCATTCTCTCTTTTTTTTCTTCCTTAACAGACAGTTTTACAGGGAATAAGGCAGCTCCATTGCTTAAAGCAGAGTCTCTTTTGCCTCTTGAGACTTGAATTCAAATCTTGATTAAGTCACACAAATCAAAATCATTTTGAAGGTCACTAGAGGGCATTTATGCAGCTCACAAAATCACCACTAGCAAACATTATAGCACAACTGGCAGCCTTTAATAAGGAGAATGGCAATAAGGTGAGGTGTTTGTCTCTATGGAGACCTGATTTTGGCAGATCAGTTTTGACAGTCAAAAGACGTGACATTGGTGTAAATGAATTGGGCCTGTAGAGAAATAGACCATAGGACTGGGATAGAAAAGATCTGTCAAAATCACAACAGATGCTGTGGCAGTGGCAAGGCTAGGACTGGAATAGCTGTGTGAGCTGAAGGGCAGATCATGCCAGAAGTACACTGGCAGAAGTGTCTTAGGCAAGACAGGACATAAGCAAATGCTGAATGCCGAGACCAGTATGCTGTATCAGGATGGATTGTGCTTTGTATTAGGAGAATGTTTTCCCCGCTTCACACATCTACAAGGAATGGCATTTCTCAAACTGCTATGAGCAGCAAAATATGGCTGACTCTTGTTTACCTAGATAGAGGAAGGGGAGACAGTCCTCCAGCTGTGCACTTTGCACAAGGACCAAGCAAAATAGTGATAGACTGTTACAATGAGGCAGAACTAATGCCATTGTTTATGTTAGCCCCCACTTGCAAAAGATGAAAACAAGGTCAAAGAAAGCAGAACTGACCAGGAGCGGACAATGCACCTTCTTCAAAGGCAGTACAACCTCTGTGTTCATGGAGCTCCTGATTTCATTCTGCCATTCTAGGTACTCCTCGAATCTGAGCCATGATTTACCTCTCCCAGCCTCAGACAGTGGCTATTCAGTCAGTCAGTCCTTTCTCAGGCAGCAGATGACCTCAGGCCACTATTAAAAATAGTTTTTAAACTACTTTTTATGCCCAAAATATGCAACTGTTCAAATACCTTCCAAAACCTGGGTCGCTGTATTATTTTGCAAGAAATGGATATCAACATTTCACTTTTGAGCAAAATGATCCAAACTTTTATATGCTCTCGTGTTAGAAAGTTTGGTTGTATATAAACCACTGCTTTTGCAAAATGTGTTTGTGCAAATATGTGCATAATTTAATATCTAATTTCTGTGTATAATTACCACAATTGGGTGTTTTTACTTGCAAATTATCAGTTAGATTCATACATGATTATCCATTTGTGCTTGCAGATTGGATTTTTTAATCAGCATTTTTGAAAATCGGGTCTAAAAGATATTTATTTTCAAGTCGGGATCACTGTCAGTCCAGTTAGTCTTTTATATTCCTTAATCTGTACATGTGTACTATTAACAAACTGGAATCATCCCAAAACAAGTGGATTCATTGTTATCTATTTTCTTAAAGGTATATCTTATCAAACAGTTGAGTTCTTGTTCCATATTTTTATAGGCAGCATATTGTCCTCATTGGACATTGTGAATTCATACAGGAATTCCAGTGGATCACTGAATTCAACTCTCTGCTTTGTGACAGGATTAATCAGTTCATCTGATTGTTATACTTACATTTAATTTGTTTAATTTACCTACCCAAATACTTTGCAGACTGTGGGTCAGATTCTGATTTCATGCTGAGTTAAATTCAAAATAACTTGACTGATTTCTCTGAAGTTATTCCAAATGTATATGTTTGTGAGAAAGATCTGAATATATTTTCTCAGAAACAGATCGACCACTGAAATGCTGCCATTTATGAGGCAGAATTTCACAAACCATTCCGTGCTTGTCATACAACCTAATAGTGCTCGTTGGGAGGAACAAGAATTGCTGTTTCAATTGAAACCACAGTTAGATTTGGCCTAAGATTAAACTCGGCAAGGACACTTGGGCTGACATCAGGATTATGGTAAAAAATTCTGTGTACAGCTGCAATATCCAAGTTGATTCCCTAGCTCAGGAGTGACCAATGTGTGGCATGAGCAGCCTTTATGTGTGGCATGTGGCAGATCAGAGAGGGGCAGGCAGCACAGCACCAAATAAGGCTTCACCAAATAAGGGAAGCAGAAAGTAGGACAGAAGATTGGCCAGGGCTTATTAAACAGGGAGCAGAAAGCAGAGCAGCAGTTTGGGCAGAGGAAGGAGATCTGAGTGGCACTTGGAGAGAGAGTGTGGGACTAATTTGTGGCACTCCTGCCAAAAAGGTTCAGCTCCTCTGCCTAGCTCAGCTCATTTCTGTGGTCTTAAGGTATCCAAATTCACAAGAACTCTTGAGTTGTTTCTAAATAGGCTTCTATTCTCTGTTTCGGGGGAAAAATTCAAACCTAGAGATTATTATGCTTTTCAAGTTATCTCTAGACAAAATTAAAAGTAACCATGGGCAATTGAACATCCACCATCAGATCACAAATAATTCATCCTTAGTTTCAGTGGATGACAGAGTCTGATTAACCTTTATCTATACAGCCAAGTTACCCCATGCTAGACTGAATTGAAATAAATTAAAAGATAAAAATAAAATAGAACATTTTTTCATTTGTAATCTATTAACCCTGGAGGCAGGCGAGCTGGTGAGGCAATCACTTGTGATCAGTATGAGTGACAGAAGTCTCATTGTAATCCAGAATTTGGTTGCCTTTGTAAGGAATATTAGCTGTAGATCCAAGATTGTATATAGAAGCGCAGTATGGCAAACCCGTTTCACAGGAACACAGCATTCTCCTCTGTTCTCACTAGATGGATGTAAAAGTTCTACAATTGGGTGTAATAAAAGACAGGTGATATATTTTAGACAGTTTTAACTATTTTTCCTCTAATTGTGCGCTGGACTACAGGAATTGTTCACTGATATTTTGATCAGTTAAAATGAAGGTGTTCCATGCCAAAGATGAACATCTTAGACATTCACACAATTTATGCTCTGTTGTTATTCATGTCCTAATATAGCATAATCAATGCCATCTAACTTGACTGATTCTAAAAACAGAATTGCATTTATGTGTTCCCTCTAGTCACCAGAGATTCTAAAAATATATCCCTGTATTTTCAAAAAGGGTGAGGATTTACCCAGCATACATTAATGGGAGTAGATGTTTTACAGTTATATTTATGTGGAGATTATTCAAAATTACAGGTTTAATAAAGGCAAGTAATAAACACACCTGAACCAGTATTCTCCCCTTCCCTCTGTTGCAGAACAAACATGCCATAAAAATACATGATCACTACACATTTTCAGCATGAACGGTTTGCAGTGTAACTGCTCCAGTTCAATCATTATGTACCACAAATATTTTGACCTGTTGGAATTTGAATGCACAGTTTAATTATCTTCCTTCTCTACAGAAAATCCCAAAATGACCCACACACAGACCTTATAATTCCCATAATAATTCAAGCTGCTAAAGAGCAGCTGACTGAAAAAAGGAAGTGTGTGAGTGAACCAAAAGCACAAGGAAAATGAAAACAAAAATTGACCACAGAGTAAAACAATGTCATGGAATCTCGTGGGTGTACACTGGGGACTGAAGAGCACAGCTGAAGGTCTCAGTGTCAAAGTAAAATACAGAGGGATAGATAGTCAAATGATGGTGTTTTTAGTATGCATCTTGGACTCTACATAGCTTTACTTAAGTAGGAAAATGGACATATCCTCAAAGGATATAACTGACATGCAATGAGTGATTAAAGTATGACTAAGTGTCAGTGGAAATAAATTTACTTGACCAATTCTCCTAGTAAGGATGTTTCTCCTTGTCATGTACTAAAGGGACAGATATGATCAGGGCAGTCCTTATTGAAGGTAACTAGTACATGCCTTTCTAACAATGTAAAACAGTAGTAAATCTCCCAGGAATGTTTTACATGTAAATTCATGTTTCCAAACTATCTGCCTTAAGACAGCTCCTAACTAGAAGGGTATCTTTGTTCAAGTCCTGGTTCCGGTGTAGGTTACAACAGCCTACTTGTTGCTTTAACATACACCAGCTGGTTATGATTTTCCAGTAGACATACAACAAAATGATTGTTCACTTCCCATTCTTGCTCCTTCCTGCCCTTTCATAAGTTCACTCTCCCTAGCTCTGCTTCTTGAAGACATTTTAAGAAAGGATCTAGGTATCTATCATACAGTTTTTTTATAGATACATAACATATTGTTATGTTTCTTTTATTATCATCACTCACGATTAAGAGTGCTCAACTCATTTTTGTGCCTTATACTCTTGTAAGTATGGTAACTCTATTTGTAAAATTTACTAGAATTCAGATACTATGGTAATGAAACCCAGAAAAGTAAATATTTGGAACCAAGGAGGTAAATGTGAATTGCTGAAGATTTGTCCTCTCCTTAGTACTGTGAAATGAAGTCCATTTAAGGAACACAGTGAATAATCATTTTTAACAGGAGTAGTTGGCCCATTGACTGTTATTGGCTAAAGGTAAAGTCTTTAAGTTGAGCTCTCTGGTGCCTTCTCCGTATCAGTAATTCTACTAATGTTGCCAAAGACAAAGCACCAGACTATTTTAAGACAGTGATAAAGTTAAACAATTAAAAAAAAAAACCATCCAGGAAGGAATGATAAATTTTAGAAAAGGGAGATGGGTTACCAGTGGTGGGGGTGGTTTTGTAATTTTGTTATTTGGTAACAGTTTTATCAAGTATTTTATGGCCTATAAAATATTTTCAGGTTTTTTTGTTGTTTCCTCTACACACCCTTGTCTTGTTTGTTCTGAAACCTGCAATTTCCATGCCTTATCACCTGGGTTTTGAAAGCTGAGAAGCTGAAAGAATATTTAAGTTTAATAAAAGGGACATGAACTCTTCTCTTGGTGCACTAAAATTTCAGTTGCCAAGACTGAAATGTTTAAAACTGTTTTGTTACATCAACCATTGTGGTGTTCAAATGTCTCATTCTGTCTTGACCTTTTCCAGGGAATTTGCAGGGAAAAAGCCTCCCCATATAGAAGGCCAACAATTCTAATACCTCTCTCAACAATTCTAAGTCAAGTCCCAGTCCAGCTATTTATGTGCCTAACTTCAAGCACATGAATGATCCCATTAACTTCAGTTATGCAGTTAACAATATATTGATCATTGAGTTCAGGGGGACTCCTTACGTGTATAAAGTTATCTAAGCAGTCAAGAGCTTTGCCAGATCAAGAACTGAGTGAGTAAAGCTACACAATGGGATTTTTCATGGATAAAAATTTGAAAGAGATAAAAGAACTCCCCATCTTCACTGAAACCATACTGTGATACCATAGGTGGGTCTGATGTGGAGTAGCAGGTGTAATCCTGGATGACTTTGGGGCCATATGGATGTTCTTTGTGTAACAACATCTCTTGTGAAGTCTTGTGGAGATTTGCAATAGAAATCTCAGATATGCTACTTATACAGGTACAACAATCCCTTTTGTTATTTCTTCATAGTTGTTGCCAAAATAGCTAGAGGCTCAGGATTGGAGGTTTTGCATTGCCTTAGAAACAACCTTATTGTCTATAGCTTGGTGAAGAGACCAACATCAAGATCACCTTGATTTTGGATATGTTTTGAAGTGCATATTTAGGATGTTTATGAGAATTGCTACATAAAAGGTTACAATATAAGCAAGACCACGTATGGGTCTGAGAGAGAAAAAAATTTCAGAAACTGTCCCAAGTTTATCCGGTGGTGGTAAACAGCCACACATATAGCCACATGTTTCTTCATATCTCAAATGTCATAATCACAGGCCAGTGCACAAAGATCTGTGAAAATACCTAATCACCTGGGGAGCTGGTTTCTAGGGCTATGCAAAATGGCACCGTTCCGTTTCACCTTGAGTTTCACCGGTTCGAGGGAACAGTGTATCGTCTCGAATTTCATTTTGAGTTGAAACACTTGTTCCATTCTGTTCCATCAAAACAGAAAGGCTATTTTGATGCTGTTTCAAGTTTCACTGAGGATGAGGTGTCAGACCAGCTAGGCTGATTTCCCATCCCCAGCGCTACATCGCACCGGGGCTGGAGGCAGCCCAGGTGGTCTGCTTCCCCGTGCCCCTGCTAAATTGCGCTGGAGGTGGGAGGCAGCCCAGCTGCTAGATTCCACCAGGGGTGGGAGGCAGCACAGCTGGGATGGTTTCCAGGGCCCTGTGCTTGATTGCGCTAGGCCAGGAGGCAGCCCAGCTGGGCTGGTTCCTGGGGCCCCGCGCTTGATTGCGCCTCCCACCCCTGGTGCCATGCGATCAAGCAGATGGGGATGCCGGATCTTGCGCTGGGGATGGGAAGTCAGCCCAGCTGGACTGACTTCCTATCCTCAGCCTATGATCAAAATGGTTCAACTTTCAAAACATTTCGACCAGCCACATTTTGTTTCGAGGCTATTTCAACCAGCTTTGGTTTTTTCTCAATTTTACAGTTTTGACCTTGAAAATGGTCAAAACAGTGTCGAAACAAAATGGCCAGCAAAATTTTGCACAGCCCTACTGGTTTACTATCAGATATGACTAGACTTGTAAGGAAAAAAAAAAAGTCTAGAGAAAACGGGAAGAGTCAAACCTTCCCCTCCTAGCCAGACTTTTGCTTACTTTGATTGCTAGTGAGAGCTTTCCAGGCAAAGCCCACAAACTCTTGGGAACCAAGATGTTCCTAAAGCCATGTAATCACCAGAGTTAAGTGACTAATTTGCAGAAGATAATGTCTTCCACCATTTCTTTTTCTGTTTGCAAAATGTCCACAAAAATCATGATTTCCTCAATTAAAATTTTTAATTGAATTTACTCAGGGCCAGATTGTGATACCCTTTCCCCTGTGAATTAATACTTAGTTATTCCTCAGCTGGCTGTACTGACTTAATGGGACAGCCAGTTGAATGCTACCAAATGTAAAGAAAGGTATCAACATCTGACTTCCAATAAGTTTTTCCAAAGATTTGTTCATTTTATTCTGTAGATTTGTCACAGACAATTCTCTGTGTATATTTAATACTCCACATTTTGAAGTCAGTTAGTATTAGTTATATTTGACCAGTCATATCAGTTGCATTTTAGTTTCTTGATGGGATGAGCTCTTATAGACGGGAAAAGCTTTAAAAAACTCACTGGACCTTTAAATGTCTTAGGGAAAGACAGTATTGTAGGGACAGAGTAGCAGGAGTGCTTGAATATGTTGAATCTTTTCCTTTTTGGGCCACACAGGCTGGCCTGAGGCATAATTCCTAGAAAATGTAGGCTACTCTAAGAGTTACTGGCTGGCACAGTACAGATTTTTTTTTCCTAACATGATGTCAGCATAGCCTTACTTGTGAAGAAGAAAGCTGGAATTTTGTGCATTTCATTTTAATTGCTTCTGAGCCAGGACTCCGATAAGTTTTGGGTATTCTGTCCCCCTGCCACTTCCAACATGAACTGTAGTAGTTCCAGTGCTGAGCCAGAAGCATACAAACTTAAAATTACATTTTTATAAACATTTGAGGAATACAGTACAGTAACTCAGTTGCTCATAGGAAGGGGAGAAAATGGAGGTTAGATCCTGCCAAAAAAAAAATCATTTTTAAATCCAAAGTACTGGGACCTTTTTAATTTCAATATTCTCCCATCCCAAGATAGTGGCTGTGCCTGATAATCTGCACGTGATGAACATATGGCTCTATGCTAATACATCAGTGGACCTTTATGTAGCAGCGGAGTACTGCTTTACTATAATTTGCTCTCCAGGGGCCAGTTGGGGAAAACACTTAAACACGTGTTTAAAGTTAAGGATGTGCTTATGCACCTTTCCAGAATAGAGATGCTTTCTTATGTCAGGGCTTCTAGCAGGAAGGAAACATATTTTCTCCTAGTTTCCCCCACCACCCTGTAATGCTTCTGATCAGTTATATAGTGCTGCCTGTTCTCTTGTAAGCTTCAGCAGATAGATCATTCCTTGAAAAATAATACTTTCTTTTCCCTTATGGTCACAAGCACAGCTTTCCTGCAACTATAGATGTGGTGGGTGGCCATACCCCTAGTTTCTGGCACAGTCACTCCCTGAGGCAGTGAATTCCACAGGTTGGCTCAGTGCTGCCTAAAGTAACATTTCCTCTTATAAATTCTGAGCTAACCACTCTTCAGGTTCATTATGTAGCCCATTCTTCTTGATTAATGTTTTTCTGAAAAAGTTATACACCTCATTATGAAGTACTTGAAGCACTTGACTTACATTTTCAAAAATCTACAGCAATATTCTTCAGTCATTAAAAATCAATTAGCAGTGTTCACAAGCGACAGGAAGCTAGCCCTGTTGTTCCAAATAATGTACTTGCACTCAACCCAGAGCTTTGCCATATTTTCCATTAATAAGGTGTTCTACATTCTGTCTCTTGAAATGCTGTTCCTTGGGAACTGCTGCTTTACTTCCTTTCCAGATGCATTTCACTGATGGATGAAGTGATTCCCTCAGATTTGGTTTGTAAAGGCTGTCAGTTGTTTGGGGTACAGCTTGGCCCAAAGTTCCTCCTAAAGGTAGCACAGTCTAGCAAATTGTTCCCACTTTAGGCACTGAGTGTTCTAAAGGCCACTCCCTATATGTTGTTATTACTTATTAAATAGGTAGGTGGGGAAGGTTGCCTTACTAGTAGAGATCATAGTTCCAATATGAGTGACTATCATTCATTCTGCCAGAGCCCCTGAGTAAGGTTACCAGCACAGTGAATTTAATACATGTGAAATGCATCAGATTAACAACCTGGAAACAGAAATCCCCAAAATCAGCTGAAACATGATAGCAGCTATGCGAAATGCCTGTGCTGCCATCCCAATATGACTCCACGCGGGATCTGGAGGAATCACACTACCGCCTCCAAGGGCCCAAAGGCAGAATCATCTCCACGTCTTTTCATCACTTAGCTTATGCTGAAACTGCTAATTTTGGTTAAGGTTTAACAAAGTACAGAACTAAAAATTCCAGCTATTGCTGCCGCTCAGGGGGATTATCTGTATCAGCATGTTCAAAGCCTTTAACTACAGCTGAAGGCTAAGATGTAGCTGTAATAGCAAACAAAGAAGGTTGTTAAGTAAGAAAGGAATTGTTGTTACAGTACACCATGCAGAGTAGGCCCACTTGGACATGCAGCAGTACCTGTCTATCTGCATAGCACCTGAATAGGCTCCTCAACTATTAACAACCCAAACTTGTAGGCAACATTGATTGTTGCCAATATAACTAGAGAGGTGTTTTGTATTTTTTTTTCCTCTGGGATGATTCCCAAAGTTGGCTTATAGCAGTGGACTTGTGTTGCAGCCAATAGATTTTACCCTTTACTACCCAAACAGGTATTTATGAAAGATGCAACAATCTAGGATACAGGGCCAGATGAACTTCTGCATAATCTGTTGATCTGTGATGTATTAGAAATCATTCCCAAGGCATACGACTGTTCTTAGATCAGTATGGAAACTAGGGCTGGGCAAGAGGAACACCCACCTTGGGCACAAAGTTAGGAGGGCACTGGAATCACACCCCACCCTGACAGAGTCCATGCCCTGGCTACTGCTAGTGCTTCAAAAGCAACAGCTGGGGCAGATAGAGCATGTAGCAGCAGCAACAGTAGCTCAGCCCAGAGATGGTTTAGGAGTTAATGGCATAGATAAGACTGCTGCACCCTCCCAACAGCCCTTCTTGGAACCCATGCCTAACCCTCACCCCCAACTCTGCAGCAGGGTTTGCCCTGGGTACCAACTCTGCTTATTATGCCAGTGCTTCAGATTTTCAAAAGATATTCTCCTGTGTGAGCTCGCTAGTAGCAATTATACTTTGGACTACTGTGGTTCCTTCCCTATGAGAATCTTATGCTCTTTTCCAAATATTCACTTAATCTTATAGTTTACTCTGAGATGGGTTAGTACACAGTTGCAGATTGGGAAACTGAGGCATAGGGCAATGAAGCAACTTTCCCAAGGTCACTGAGGGTAGAAAAAGACATCGCTTTTCATTGCCTTTGGTCTGGAAGATTGCCAATGATGCATGCCTGCAAGCAGCGAATGCTTAATTTCCCTGCTTCCAGAGATGTGCCCTGTCTTGAGAAGAAGGAAAACTGGAGCACTCTGGTGTGGTCCAGGCTTGAGATCACCAATTAGCTGATTAACAGCCACAGCCTGAGGACTACATACTATACAACAGTTCCTAGCTTTCTCCTCTTTCAGAGCAGCATCCCCAGAATCTCCAGAGTCTCTGGAAGGGGAGAAAGTCAGGTTTCCCTGCTTGCAGAGATGCAGACCCAGAAATTTCTGGGTTTCCTAGAGATAACAAACAGAGAACACATCACCTGTTGTCTCACAAGATCAACAGGTGGGACAACAGACAACATGGGTTTTGCCCAATGAAATGGATCAGCTATGCCAGGATATATCCCTGCACAGCTGATCTACTTTGCTGGGCAACATCTGTTTCTAGCCTCAGAAGGTTTGTGAAGAGCTAGAATAGAATCCAGGTTTCTCATCCACAAGACCATTTTTCCTTCTCTTATAAATGATAGATCAGGCCTAATGTTCAGTCATGTACTACATTTCTGACCACTTATAGTAAAACACATGCATGAGGATGTGACGGCTGAGAAAAGAGATGGGAATCATATTGAGATGGGAAACAGGAGTATTTCTGCAAACTATCAGCAGTGGTGCCAAATGCAGATTCCAGCTGATCTCACAATTATCACATATATTCTTTCATTGACACTAGGTTGCAGTCACTCCAACCTTTCTCCAAAGGTGCAATCATTCAGGCCTACATAGTACAGTAGTCCCATTGCATAATCATAAAATTGCCAGGTGATCCGCCTTTTCTGTTAAAGCTCATATGGTTGATAATAAATGTCCAACTGGGGAAAGATAAGAGAAAATATACCTTGCAGCCAGAAGGCCCAGCAGCTGCATAACCGGAACTAGAGAAATAATCTTTTTGTAGATTATGTCTGATGGCAACAGTACCGGCAAACGCTGCTTAGCGCTCTTAATTGGTTCCTGAAAAACTGAGCGTTAAGCAAAACATGCATTAAGTGAAACTGAAACTATTTGATGATCCAAGATGGCAACCGCAAGTGTTTTTAATGACCCAACATGGCAACTGCAAGCGTTATAACAAAACTTACTGCACACTAAGTCAAATCAGGTATCAATTTAAAAAGAGTGTTATAGCAAAATAGCGCTAAGTGAAACAGCGTTAAGCAGGAGTTGCTCATACATGAGCCATCCTGCAAATCTCAGGGTGCTGATATCACACATTTACACCAGGGTAACCTATATCCATTTGTACAGCAGTGTAAGTTATACTTGTGTCCAGAACAGACAGACAGATGGCTGGCTGTCTGGTAGTTGCTGTCGTCAGTGGGTGCTGCTATAGACCATTGCCACAAGGTGCTGAGCTGTTTGCATTGAGCAAGTGGTTACATCAAAATACAACTGACTAGAAGCATGGACACACAACTCATACACCAGTATAATTTACACTGGCCTGTAGTTACTCCTGGAATGGAGTTATGTGCACTAGAATAAATCTGTATTCTGTACCCCACCACATTTACGCTTGATGTAGAAGCAGATTAATACAAGTAGATAACATCAGTGTAAATGTGTGGTGCATCTACACCCTCAGTCCCCAAACTCAATGCCATGTAGACAGTAAATCATTTTCTAATGTCACTGTTACCTTGTGTAGCTTCTTGACTTCAGTAGAATGAGCAGGACAAGCCAACACTAAAGTCAAGTGAGTTCTGCAATGAAAGCCTCCAATAGCTATCAGTGGTGTTATGTTTGTGACAAATGGCCACGTAGTCACAATGTTGAAAAATAGCCAGAAAAGATTTTTGAACTAAACATAGATTCAGGGTGTTTTCTGATAATAATGTAGTGTGTTGTCCCCAGTTGATGAGACAGCTTCATTTTACAGGAAGTATTTCCTGCCTGGGGACTTGTGATCTTACCTGAAGATATAAAGTTTTCTGCATATAATACATTGCTGCTGTTATTCTGAGCAAAAGTATTTCTTTTCTTTTCCAATTCCTGTTAAGCGGCCCATGATTTTTCTTCTGCTTATCCTGCCCCCCCCAAACATTCATGAATATCTAGAGAATGAATGCTATGCTGCCTTTTTTAGAAGAAGGTTGTATTTTCCACAAATAAGTCAAGTCTTGGAGAATCTACAACTTAGAAGGACTTCCTGCTTCTTCGTTCCTTTCACCTCCAACTGAACCTAATGCAACATAAGAGAGTTCAGCATTACACAAGGCTCTATGTGACCGAGTCCAGGAAGAGACATAGAGCCAGATCATATTCCACCTATTTGACTGCTAACTGCAATCCTATTCCATCCACTCTGCTTGAGTTTCTGAAAAGCCATTAACACAAAAGATAGGTAGGCCTTCCCCATCCTCACTGCTTTTATTGCTTTACAAATTAGTGTTAAAGCTAAGATGCATTACAGAAATAGATGTTTCATGATTTCTTCAGGAACACAAGAAAATAGGAATAATACAGCACTTAAGTGCCATAAGTATGCATGGATGCCTAGCCAATAAAATAGGATCTGGCCCATGCTAAAGAACCTTCTCCTTATTAAAATCTAATGACTTAGACCAAACAGATAAAACTGATACAGTTGTTGCTCAGCCATTTTTCTATACATAAGAGTGAGCAGTAAAAGGCAGATGAAAACTATTCAGAGATCCAGGACTCTTGTATCAGAGGTCCAAAATGCACCAAGTTCTCAAGGCCAGTTCAGGCAGCCTCCAGTTGTTATAGTTCACCAAGGACCACACTTTAGTTATTAGTGTCTAGAACATTGCATATTCTAGCCACATCCCCTTCTTAGGATGGGGTGGGATTGAGCAGGAAACTCTGTCCCTGCTGATAGGTCCCCTAATTCTGCAATAGTGCTTTATGGATCTGACTCAGATGAGCTTAGTAATACCCTTATTCTAGCCTTTAAAAACTTCACTCATCCACTCACTCAGGCTAAGTAATTTTTTTGATGGATAAGTAATATATTGTTAAGTTTCTTTTATCATCATCACTCATGATTAAGGGAAGTAAAGTCATTTTTGTGCCTGCACTTTTACATTTTTATGGCAGTTTTGCAAAGTTAATTTATAGTCATTAAAATGCCCTGGCATTCTTCATAAGAGACAGAGTATTAAGCCTCATCTTCTGGCCCACTTCCAGTTTGTATAATTATACTCTGGTTGCCAAATTTCTGTCTGTGATTTCAAATGGACATGTTGTTCCTCCTTTCCTGCACTCCTATACAGTGCTGCTGGGCTGTTCTTAAGCGGTGTCTTGTGTTTTGTGACAAAGAAGCCAGGAATTTAGAGGTGGATGTTTAATTTTTTTATCAGTCTATTTTTGTATAGACTTTTGGATCCTTTGGGATGCAAAGTGTTAGGTAAATATTAGGCACTATTGTTGTTATATATAAGACCCACTGAACAATTCTATAGATATGTATGAGAGAAGACAGGTATAGGAACTCCTATGTTTGTGAAGGAAACAGGGATGTCTAGGAATTCTTCTCCAGAAGTGGCATGTATAAATTCTCTTTAGACAGAGGTGGCTGAGAGAAACTTTGAGTTCCCTTTTTTAATGAGGCTTCTTTTATTAAGATGCAAATGAAGGATCTCTGCCTAGATTCATGGCTTGCCCCATTAACTGTGGGCTATTGCCAAAAACAGTCACCAGACTAGAGTTGGAAAGTTCTGGAGTGGGATTTTTGAGACTGTACTTTAAAAGAAAAAAAAAAGATGCGTGTCTACTTGCAGACAATTGGTTTTATAACTCTTACATCCCTACCTCCTCCTATTAAAGACCTGGAATTCTTGAGTTCTGCCTTCTCCAAAGATTGTGTAAATGGCCATAGTAATGATGAATGTTTCTACCTCTGTGATCATGATAAAAGTTTAAATTGCAAGGCAAGGAATGTTTTTTATGAATAGAAATCAGTCTCATACAATTTTCCAATGTACCTTACTGCCATATTTACTCAAATACAAGATGAGGGGTTTTGCTCCTAATTAGCATGAGAGGGAAAAGTCCCTCTCTTTTTAAATGCATACAAGGAAATCTCATTAAATACATTATCTATCATTTCAACTGCTGCCAAAAGCAATATTTGTTCAGTAATGGAAAACAACTATGGAGTTAATTAAGCACAGCCAATGCTAAATGTGACTATAAAACATATAACCTACATTCAGCAAAGATGCCAGTAGAAGCCATTTTGTATGTGTTTGTAAGTGTTCCTTAAAATAGATGGGTATTCTCTCTGTAGCACTGGACCAAGAAGCTAGCACAGAAAGGGCTAGAATCAGCCCTGGTACCTTTTCCTTGGTACCAAAAAAGGTAATGAGGGAAACCTGTTTTTTTTTCTTTTTCTTTAAGCCTGCCATAAGGCTAGATCAGTACAACCAACCTAAGCAAATATGGAATATTGCCCATTAAGTGCAGTCCCCCTCAAACTGACTATTTTTCAAGTCATGGTGAGCCACTATACTACATACATTTCAAGTTCCTCTTCACTCCCACAACTGAGCTGCATCTTTCTTTCCCATTCCCAATGATTTCTGTTTCTTCAACAGTCTGAAGTGTCTGGCAAACATCACCAAAAGGGGCCCCAAACAATTAACTCTGTTGCCTACTCTCTCACCCTGTCACATATGATTACTGTGGTCCCGCCCACCATGAGACAGAGCTAGACTAAATTGGCCTGTGCTTCATCTGCATATATGTTTTTGGAGGGTCCCAGGACTTATGACAAAAACATCTGGTTCCAGTCAGGAGTGGGAGCTAATTAGCACATGGCTCCTTTGTTGGGGGTATCTGGAGTACAGATACAAACTAAGTAGTGCTAAGCTCTGGGGTCACCATGGCTTGAAATGATGTTGACTCTGGTGGGACCCAGACCAATAAACTACATGGTAAGTTAAGAGCCTTCTAATTTTGCATAGTTAGTGTTATATATAAGTACATGCTAAATTGTGCTTGTAGAATAACTGTGTTAAAACTTGCAATAGTTATGAAAAAGATAGCATGAATCAATTCTAGGTGAACTAAGTCTGTGTGTACTATATGCATAATTCCCACAGCTACATTTAATTTCAGGGTCAGAGTTTTCAAATATGTTTCTTATTTCCACGTGTTCAAGGAAAGCAAGTTTGACCATATAGAGGGGGTAGAGGGACAAAGTTGGGGAGAGGCAGAGAGCAAGAGGACTACCTGATCCCCCTAGATTTATTTTCCCTGCTATTGCTATGGGAGGAGGACAAATTCAAAGCACATCTCCAATAACTATACATTCCCCATATATAAAATGTAATTATTTGGGGGTCAACTTATACTCAAATAAATATTATAAATACAATTTGGGGACTTTTGAATAGCAAACTTAAATTCCTAGGTCATATAGATACTCCTGAAGATGTTGCCCACAACCTAGTAGCTTTGCTGGTGCCATATCTGCCTAGGAGATTCATATTTATGAACTGGAAGGGAGGTAAATGATGTTATATTCGTGACGGGAAGAAAGATGACACTGGTGATGATATATTTTCACTTGAACGTTCAAACACATGAAATTCTAACTGGATATTAAGAGAGGGGGTGGCCCTTATAATGGTATTTGTGCTTACAAGACTTATTCTGACAGTTCTCCATATAGCCAGGTTCTGGTGCTCAGACTATTCAGTATGCAGCCACCTACTGTCTTATCAAATCTGGGATTGCAATCACACCATTCAGCTACAGAATCAGAAACTGCAGGAATCAGGACATTCAGGAGTCCCTTTTTGACACAAGTAGCATCTTTAGACAGAAAAAAACAGGTTAAAAAGGTTTAGAAAGCACTCCAAACCATCAGAAAATGAAGGGCATTGTCAGGATTTTTCTCTAAGGGACCCAAGGACTGTCATGATTATGGTGAACAGTGTGGCAGTTACCAGAGAATTGCCATTAAAGAGCCAGCATTTGCCAGCTGTTACTGCACACTGCCCTCTGAGTAGCACAGTTCTCACCTATGATTAGAATGGAAAATAACTAGTATATGAGACTGTACTCCGTGGTGACTGTTGATAAGAGCTGCTATTTTTAATAGTTACCCCAAAAGGTCAGACTAATGGGGAAACAGAGAACAAAGGAAATGAAAGGGAAGACTCATACATTAAGATAACATAAAGGGGAAAAAACACACATGATATGATATAATCATGTGTGCATAAAGTAGAGACTCTGTTTACAAACCTTTCCATCTGTTCCTTCACCTAATCATTTCTGCTTTCCCTCTCTGTCTTCTAACTTTCCTTCGTCTTTCCAGATGCAGGACGCTATGGGCTATGAGTTACCATGGGTGTATTTTGTCAGTCTGGTCATCTTTGGATCCTTTTTCGTTCTAAATCTGGTTCTTGGTGTGTTGAGCGGGTAAGCTGCCAGTTTTGGTGTCCTTTTTCCAATGCTGCAGGGCAAGACTCCATAATAAGGGTTGTTCCCCATCACCAGGATCCCTTTCCTCCTGTCCTCCATGCAAACAGCTAAACACCTGAATCTGAGGAAGCTTTGTGTTGCTTCTCACTCAAAGAACTTTTAAAACTCCAGCAGCCAAAATGCATGGAAGAGCAGAGTATTATTCTCTGATGAAAGTATTTCACTTCAGTCTAACCAAAATTCTGAACTCCAGCTAACCTGGAGAGGAGAAAGCTTGTTCTCAATCACAAACTGCTGTAAAGGCAAATAGATAAATCTGTGGTACTGGTGACTTGGGATCTCTTTGGCTGGAGTCTTGCAGTGCTCAGAAACTGAGCCTGTCTCACTAATTATCATTCCACTCTTCCAGGTCAATGATGCCATAGGAAGGGACTGGCCCTGGATCTATTTTGTTACACTAATCATCATAGGGTCATTTTTTGTACTTAACTTGGTTCTCGGTGTGCTTAGCGGGTAAGCAGTACCAGGAAAATGTTTTTTTATTATTTATATTTTTAATTTGTATCTCTATTCCTTCTCTTTGGTTACAAGTGTAATGGGGCAATGATGGGACGTTCTCTAGAGCCCTTAGTAAAATGCCTTGTCTTTGTTGTGCAAATAGCAAAACTTGGCATTGTGTGGACCTAGGAAGTGGAAAAGTAAATCACAAAAGGAAAAACCAACAAAGTATCTTTAAAATACCTGCTCCTGAAAACTGAGAGAGGAACCATGTAACAACAGTCACCTGTAAGACTGCCCCAATAAGGATAGTCTGATGCCACGGAAGGGAAGTAGTAGCAGTAAAATCTATGGAAGAATCAGTGGAAGTTAATGTGGAATAGCAGCATAGAAGGCAAATCCCCAAATATTTTAGGATGGGAATTCTGCCAAATTATTCTCTCAGCTGGGAGGTTCTAGTGTTATGCCTTTGGAGCATAGACTAACCTTGAAGATTGTTTTCCTCAAAGGAACTCATTATGTTTTTCTACAGGCACATCATCTTTGTAGCACAGATTTCAAGATTAGGCATGATACAAGGAGATTTAATTTCCTTCTGACCCATTATCAAGGTGATCATAGGAGTAGGAGAGGCAGTTCTGCCTTGCGGTTAATATGTCCCTAGACATCTGCAGTTTACCCATTGCTACAAAGCATCATTGCTGAGGCCAAGTAAGCAGTAGCCTTGAATAAAAGCAGCTGTTAAAGTCCCAGTTGTTAAAATTTTGCTGCCCTTGGGAAACCAGGTAATTGAAAGATTCAAGCCAACAAACATTCCTGACAACATTTCAAAAAATGATTCTGTAGCATAAGATTCCAAATGCCATATTTTGGCATTTCTGGGTGCTTCCTATTTTTTAAAATGAGCCACATTATTTAGGTGCATAAACATGGCTTTCGAAGCTTTACTTTTAAGCATTTGTTCCTGGAAAATCTTGCTTCTTCTAAATGAGCTTCCAGTGAAAGTTGTACAAGCCCATACATATTGGCTTGCCAGACTTCTCTAACCTCTCACATCTAATATTTGATGTTCTCTTGGTTGTGGGGCCATTGCTAATCAGAAACAATCCTTCCTTAAGAGAATGAGAACTTAGATGCATTGGAGAAATTATGTGCATGGATTTTGGGGTAACAGGAAGGGCAAGCAACCAGTAGGATCAAATAAGAACACCCCTCCTCTCTTTCTCCCCCTCCCCCATTAGTTGCCTGAAAAGAATCAAACAACAATAAGTTTTGAAGTGCATTCATTCATTTCTGCATTACCTGTCTTGAGGGAAACATGCAGCTCTGACACCTGCTGCAAGGAGCTTCAAATTAAAAACTGGAGAGGAAAAGAGGTCCTGAAAGTAAAGTGTGAGGCAATAGTCTGTGGAAGCCTCGACAATGATAGTGTGGATACAGTTTTCAAAAAAAATTCCCTAATGCCAGAAAGTCCTCTATTTAATATTCAAATCCACAGGTAAGCATGTAAAACACAAAAGGCTGGTAAACATGTAAAAAAGTGGGTTAACAAAGCCATGATGTAAAGATGCAATCAAAGACAGTCTGTGGAAACGGATTAAAGATTATGATGTCCATTTTAAAAAAGAATTGTCAGTGCCCACACTGCCAGCCCTAAGAAATTTCCACTATAAACAAAGCGATCTTGGTATTTAAACAATGGAACATTTGGCTATCCTATTATTCAGTTGACATTTGAAAACTGAATTTCCCCATCTGACTTAGACTCAAAAAATGTTTGGTATCTAAGTGCATAGCACCTAAAATAGTGACATCATCACAGTCATACCACATGTAAGTACTTCCTAGAGAGACTTGAAATTAATCATATGGTCCATCCTGGTGTCATCATTGATTTGGATCTTCTTAACTATGTTTTGACAGTATGTTGTGACACAATTTATACCGTACTTTTCATACGTACCTTGGGTGCCATTTATTGGTCATAGCCCTGAAAAGATATTAGCCCTTAGCAAGCTACAATGAGAAGTTGAGGGTACCAAAAATCTTTGGGGGGGAAAAAAAAGCAAATCTCAAATTGCACTTTCTAAAGCAGTTCTGAATTATACTGAGCCATTAAATATTCCCCCCCATGCCCCTGAGCCCAGACTCAGATATTTCTCTCACACCTAGCTATTATTGATTTAATCTGTATAGATGGTACATTATAATATTGCTCATGAATAGTGTAGTTTTAAGTAACTTATTCTGTGTGTCTCTTGAATTTCCCTCTCCATTTATCCACTGAGCTGTAGGCAGAGAAATGATTTCTTACACTTCATCAGTTAAAGAGATAATACTATGTTCTTGTTCATATAGGCCTAATTTTAATTGCTTCTCAATGTTGTGGGTGCAAGTAATTGCACTCACTGAAATGCTTTGAATGCACCTACTTCTTGCAGCTGCAGAACTCATGGCTATGTGCAGATCTGGCTAAAATGAAGGCCATCTTATATCTTCCTTGGGTATTTCATTCTTTATAGCCTTTGTGATCAACCCAAGCTACTTTCTGTTTATGTGCTTAAGTAAATGCTAAAACAGATATTAAAGTACATGGCTATAATCCTACCATTCACTTGATTTAAATTCAGAGGATTTACATATGTCCTAAGGAAAATACTATACATTATGTCTCCATCCAAGCAAGATGATTTTAGATAATAGCTAAAGCAGCAGCTTTGACTTTTGGTTTCAGTTCCCCCAAAGAGTTAGGGTGCTCATGCCTGTGGTGTCCATTTCAGCCCACCAGTGAGACATGAGGGAGCAGGTGAGATTTGTACCAAATTTGAGTTCAGCTTTTGAATATTGTGCACCCTTGAATCATGGAGGTATTCAGATTCACATTTCTGTTTTTTTCAGCCTATACCTAACAGGAACCTAATAATATAGCACCTACCTATGCCACCTACCAGAGTAGGTCAGGTTTGAATCATTATTCTGGGCTTAAAGAAAGTCCTTTAAACTGCTGTAATGTTGCTGTTTTCATCACTTTCCATTGCTCCTCCCAGCACCAGAAAAGCATACAGCAATGGAATGTAGAACAAGAATGGTGTAATACATCACCAGAGGGGGAAGGAAAACCATTCCCAGATGCATACAGGACAGGAGAGGGAATTTATACTTGTGATCTTGAGTTAGCCTCTCACACAGTGAAAATCACTTGTTTGTTGAGTTTGTGTCTAAATGAATATTTCTTTAGCTCTCTATGGAAAGAGGGAGAAAATGAAGCAAAATAAACACTAGTAGAACCTGTCCAGTTTGAAGCCCTGAATAAATCTTGCCTATTCCCTGAAAGAAGGCAGGCTGGTCAATACTTCTGCAAGCTTCCCCTATTCCACCCTGCCATCATATTCCAACCTTACTCTGAAAAGGCTTCCTATAAGCTTGAGATGGTCATTCATTGAATAGGCCCATTGAATCACTGGCCTCTCTCCTGGGGCTGTCAGTAAAAGCAATTGGTGCCAAGTGGGATGGTCATTTTAGGAGAAGTGCTGATCTGCGTGCTAGGAGCTTCTCTGAAATCATCAATCCATTTCATACAGGATACTAAATAGCCATCCCTTGGGAACAGTTGTTGGTCATTAACTGAATTAACCTGGCTGCAAGGTGGCATACTACCTATGAAATGTTTTGAATTCGTTCATGAGTTTCAATCCTCCCTTGTTCTCAATGTATTAAGGTTACTTCAGCTCAGAAATTAAGGATATTTGTTTGTGTCATTTTCTTTAGAGGGGTTTCTTAAATGGGAAATACCCATACAACTTTGGAGAAAGGTCCATGCTATTGTTGATCATTTAAATTGGGCATCTAGGAATTTTCAGTTCTGACTCTGATCTGGACTGACTCATACCAAAAGCCAACATTATTTATATTTGGTTATCTCAACTTAGCCACTTCAGTCCACATCCATGTACCTGTGGCCAGCCCACAGTTCACAGTGGAGTCAAGTGCTCAGCACCTTTGAAAATCAGGCTACTTGTCTTGATGGTGGATTTGCATACTTAAATTTAAGCACCCAGGCACGATTTATATTTTGCTCTAATTTCTCTGATCTTCTGCTTATCCATTGATAAAATAGGGTTAATAACATTTACCAACCTTAAATAGGTTTTCTGGGGGCTAATTCATTAAGGTGACTAAAAGCACTTCGAGAGTCCCAGGGGAAAGATTGTGTAGAAGTGGAAAGTGTTATTATTATTGATTACATTTTTCACCATACATCTTTTATACCTATCCAAACAACAAAGTGGCTTCCAGGATAAGAAAGCTTGATTTTTCATTTTTGACCTATTTGTGTTAACTATTGCTGCCTTGAGGCAGAACTACCTTAGGAGTAGTTGCAAAGCTACTCTCAGTCCAGAGGGTTCTCCACATTCAGCCCTCATTCTCACAAGCCCATGAGGCCAGATAAAAACCTAGCAAGATAGCAAAAGAGAAGGTTATGCAGGTATTTGTTGTCACATGCTCTGTTCTACAGGCTAGTCCAGTTCAGGAAGACCGTTTCCTATATTTATTTTTTAACAGTTGAAGTTGCATAGAAACCCCACAAAAGACTTGATCTAAAGCCCATTGAAATTACTGGGAATCTTCCCATTGATTTCAGTTGACTTGGGATTAAGCAAAATGGAAACCACTTCTTCCACAGTAGTAGACACTGACTCTACCTGAGCTACTTGAGGACAAAGTAGTTGACGCTGATTGACATCTTTGGGTATGATTTTCAAAAGTGTTTAGCTTTGGTCTAATTCTCTCTCTAATTAAATGAAGTCAATGGTAAAATCAGCATAGACTTCAATGATAGTAGACCCAAAACAAGGTTGAACAGTTTTGAAAATACCATCCTTTGTTGGCTGTCTTTCCAAAGAGAATAATTATCTTTGACCAGTCAGTGAACTTGCCCAGAGATGGTGGGGTTGAGTCCCCCAGCCTCATGCTTCAGCCAGCTGTATATACATGTGCTATGTGGGTGTAAAATGGTACCAATATTCAATTTAGTAAATGACTGTGCAAGACACAGGGCCTGTGTAGAACCAAATCCAGTTCCCAGAAGTCTAGATGGATCCCCGTTGGCAGAGCAGTGTAGGAAGATGCCACTCTTACTGCCCGTGCTCTACTCGTTCTGTGAATAAATGTCTCAGAGGTTGAGGTCTGTCAGTTCAGCATACATCTGTATCACCAAAACTCACTTTTTAAAATAAAAGCATCTCACTGGCTTAGAACAATGGTCTCCAAACTTTTTTGATCGCGCACCCCTATCAGTAAAAAATTTTTGAGCATGCACCCCCCAATATGTGTATATTTATATAAATATAAATAGAAGTTCTAGTATTTTCTTCCCACACCCCAATGGATCATCTTGCGCACCCCACTTTGGAGACCACTGGCTTAGAACCATTGCAGAGAGTATAACTGGAGACCTATGCAGCAGCTCAAAAAGAGCTGAGGAAATGTATGATTCTCTGTCAGAAAGGAGGTGAGAAGGCAGCCCACATAACAAAAATGGATAAGCAACATGACATTCTTTCTTCTACATGCTGTGTTAAGCACATACGCTAAATAACACTTTTTCATCAGGCTACCGAGTATCTACCCCCAAGCCACTCAGAAGCCAATATTTGCTTACGTTTTTCTCCCTCTTTTTGTATTTCCAAAGGCTTTGTTTTAGTCAGTCAGAATCAGATAATAGCTTCTTCTTCTGGATTCCTATGGCAAAACATACTTCTCTAAATTTGTGGGTGCAGTTTTCCCTCGCAGTTAAATGAGCTCACAGAATGGTAGTTGCCATTGATTATATCCACAACTGGACCAATTTAGGTACAATTTCACCTGTGATACTGGAGGTTGGGTTAAGACCTCACTAAAAGTCAGAGCCACTGCTCAACTCTGCAGATGTCAAATTATTGCCTAACATTTAATTTGGCTTATTGGGTTAATAGTGACTATTAGCACAGATATTCACAAATAGCCTGTAAAGAGAAACGTATGAAAAAGAATGGTAATAGGAAAAGAGTGACATTTTACAGAAATGTCACTTTAAATGTAAATTTAATTTGAATGCATAAGCAAATGTTGAGATTTGAAGGTGTAAAAGTGTACTTAGTTTCTTCCAAACACAGGGAGAAAGTAAATAGGCCAGCTGTCATATCTGTGTGTCTGACAGGCACTGCTCCACATACATATCAATGGGACTTTGAATGAAGAGAGGCCGTTAAGTGTCTCAGTTAAGAGATGAAGTATTTCCAATGCAAACCAATCTAATCCATTGTTTTTCAATCTTTTCTGTCTACATCCTGCCCCTCCCTCCCTCTTGCCAGGGAGTTTTCAAAGGAAAGAGAAAAGGCAAAGGCCCGGGGTGACTTTCAGAAGTTGCGGGAGAAGCAGCAACTGGAAGAGGACTTGAAGGGGTACCTGGACTGGATAACTCAAGCAGAAGACATTGATCCAGAAAATGAAGATGAAGGCATGGATGAGGAGAAGCCTAGAAACAGTAAGCAACTTTCCTCTGTCTCTCTCTGGGCTTTTAGTACTGGAAGAATCCTGAAGAATTTGTGCACATTTGCTGTAGCAAAGTGATAACTTAGAAGGAAAAACACATCATTCCTTAGGCACCCATCATCCCTAAGTATTATCATGGTTTGATACTTACAGGAAACTGGGGGAGGGGGAAGTAGATGTAAAATAATTGATATTGATTCTCACAGCCTTGATTCTTCTTCAGTAACTGATGTTAAATGCTGATCTTAAGAAGAAACAAAGATCAATACTTGCTATTAGAAGTCTCTTATAGGGATGTTTTAAAATGTACATCTGCCTATTATTCATTTATTTAATTGTACTTCAGTGTTACAAGATGTTGACACATGGTTAATTACTTTGAAAGCAAAGGTTTCTAGGCAACACAGAGCTAAACTATGAGAGTAGGAATAGATCAACCCTTTTGTACATTAGGTGGACATTCTGTAACTCCAGTGAAGTCAATGGAATTGCATCTGCTTTTGTCAGGGCTAAATTAAGCCTTCAGACTTTGCTTGTTAGGGAATTATCTGTTCTGCTTGTCCTTTGGAGTTCAGGACTTCTTTGTACAAAGTAACTGAAAATTAAAAAAAAACATTTCAACTAATTCGGAATGCTGACAGCAGAATGTTTAGGAGAAAGCAACATTTTCCAACATATCACTATGTTATCTGAAGGTAGGAGTGCTCATCTTGACAGCTAGAGGGGAGGAACAGGAGTAGGATGCCTATGGACAATGAAGGGATCAAAGAAAACCAAAAGCCATGCTGTTGAAGTTAATGGTGTGGCAGTGGTATAAAACAAAGGCATGTGAATCAGACCCATTGGTTCTATCAGCTTTGCCAACCAAATGCTGTATGATTTTCCCAAGTTGCCGAGTCCTTATATGGTCTCCTATTTGAAATTATTGGTTAGCATAGGTGGGGGCCCAAAGGCCCTGGGCCCCCCATGGGAAGAGGTCTGGTATCCTCCACATCCCTCTTTTATCACTAGAGACTTTATGTTCACTTCTAAAACACCTAGAAGTCATATGGTCTGGAAATGTTAGGGCTAGAATCTTCAGACAGTTACACTGGCAATGGTTATGCTATAATTGTCAATGACATCAACAGCTTTCAAGGAGGCAAAGGCTTCCCAATTCCCCCTCTGACTCAGCGAGCAAATCCAAGAGATGGCTCACAAAGGGACCATATTCAGTCAGTACACAGGCACTGAAAAGAAGTATGGTCGGTAGTAGAGGCTGGTGGTCTTCTTTGCAGTAAGCGCTAGCCTTTGTAATTAGAAAAAATGCCAATTAATTTCAGTAGCCAAATGCTGCCTGCTATACTTAAATAACTCAGCTTGTAGGCTCAGAGAGCTCCAGGCAGGCAGTCTCTCTAAAATCAGGCCTATTTTATGTGCCTAAATAGGCCCTATTTTCTAGTTTCCAGATTTAGATGAATCTGTCTTAGGTAATTAGTGACAAAATTCTGTCACTAATTCCATATTTGTATACGAAATGGGTCTGACCAACTATGAGTTTTTAATAGTCTAATTCACATAAATCAACATAATAGATTTTAACTGTCATCTTTATTTGAGGACTGAGATTTAAAAGACTGAATTGATACCCAATATTTGCTAATCCCACAGAAGTCAAATGTAGGCTTTGCACTGACCTCAGTGGGCATCGCATAAGGCTGGTCTGAGTCTGAACCACTCTTTAACCTAGAAATGGATTCTTAGAAGGTTTGACAAAGCAGCATGATGAAAACCCTACACTGCTGCTTCCTGTTTGTTTTTGTCTTGTGAATCGACAGCCTCAGCTACAGTTTCTGAGTTAAAAATTTTTGGTAAAAATAATTGAGGGACAAATTTGACTTCAGCACCCTTTTTAAGTTCACTATATCCAAGACATGCAGTCAAAATGTGAGCTAACAAATTACATTTACATATAGTGATTATCTGATGTTTTGGTGACGTTTAGAATCTAAAAGGTAGAACATCTTCAGCATGCATTCAGTTCTCTGCATCTCATTTAGCTGCATGAACTTTGTAGGAGCTTGTCCCAGTTGCTCACATAAGTTATGTGCAGATGTTACACTTAGATCAAAGTGTAACTAAGGTTAATCTAAGTGCCATTCTGTACAGATGTTTGGGGAGGTTAGATCAAGCAAAAAATGGCCAGCCCAGTCTAACTTAGTTCAGCTGAGGAGGTGAACTAAGTTAGATTGTAAAGGGATTAACCCAATCTAATGAATATCTGCATGTTTGGCGCGCACCCCAGCTGCTCACCCGAGTCTTGGGGCTGAACATTTCCTACCCTTGCCCCCCACTCGTGCCCTCTGACTTTCCATCTCCAGAAAGACAACTCCCCCACAGTGGGCCCACCAGCTCTCCCCTTGCAGACCCTCCAGCCCACTTCCCATTCCACCCACCACCCTGGACCTGTCAATGCCCCCTTGCCCTGTGGACCTGCTGCTTCCCCCTCCCTGGATCCTACTCACCCCTCTCCACACCCCAACTTTCTTAGGCTGAGTTCGTGGCACAGCTCCTGGCGCCAGCAAAAGTGTGCACACCCTGAACCCAATCTACAGTCACCCAGATTAATGTAAGCCACATGACCATAGATGTCTTTAAGACTTCCTGAAATGTTTGCCATTAACTGTGAGTGAAAGAGCTGAATATCATAGCAAACAACTCTTTTGCTGCCCATTTCCTCTTCCAAGTCATTAATGAATGCTATGTCTTCAGTCTCGCTGGTCCCAAGATCAGTCCCCAAAGAAATGACTGATAACCTATATCCTCTCTAAGAGCATAATTCTATGTGAAGCTTTGGATTTTGTCACTTAATTGGTTTATGTTCCATGAGAGATCAGATTTAAAAACGGAAAACTGCACTGTCTAATACTGTAGTTTGAAAACATGCTTCTTCTGATAGGAAATATATTGGAAATGAGGGAAGCAGTGGAGTGATGCTGGCTGTACATTAGTGACATGGTGGGCAGTGCCCTGTTTTCTCTCCCAGTGCTCTCTCCCAAGCCAGAAATCATGTTGTTGCCTTCATGCAAAGCTGCAGGAAAACTAATTAATTTGGGGTGAGGGCGGGGGAAGCATATGATGTGTTTCAGTATGGTGCCTTCTCATATAGCTAGTTAACAGTGTAGGTATGTTCTCAGAACTCTCTGTAAACCTTAGGGCTAGGGACAGACATTACACACAAACCAATTTAAGTGATCAGAAACTGGTTTAAACCTGTAACAGAACAGATGTTTGGCGCACATAAACCAGTTTGAGAATGGTTGAAATTGGTTTGAGATAAACCTGGTTGAATGTAGTATCAGACGTAACTGATTTGGCTCAAATCGGTTTGTGCAAAGTCTGTCCCAGACCCCTTGCTGGTTTTATATAGATCAGACTCCCCCAGCATCCTGGCATGCTCCCCAGCTGGGCAGGGCTTCTGCTCCACATCAGGGCTGGCCCCTCCCCTCCACTGCCTCACTAAAGCTTGGCAGTCTCTGCAGTTGTCTGCCTGGATTCTACTTCTCCCCTCCCCTCCCCACTGTGCTAAGCAGGCATTTCCCATCCCTCACAGACACCTCAGCATTAGCTAGCAGACCACATGCTGGCTACAGTCCATGCTGTGGGAGACAACAGAAGCAGACAGGCTTTTTGGAGCTAATCAACAGGTAGCTTAATGTCCTACCTTGGAAACGCTGTTTGAGAAGAGATGTGTACTCCCTCCCTCCCCCTCACCACTCTGCTAGGCACAAATTCCCCCTACCCTCTGCCTTGCTGAGTGGTGTCTGTGTATTAGCCAGCAAGCCACATGCTGAGTCTGTGCTGAATCAACAGATAACTGGTAACATCTCTCTGTTAATGGGGCAACAAACACTGACATAAGGATGATAAACACTGTTATCAGCTCCCCTCTCCCCCCTCCCGTGGCTTGCTTTCCTGTTAGTTTTCTACAGACAGTATACAGAAGCAGGGAGGGAGAGTGAAAAGCTCTGCATCATCAACAGATGCATGCACTGCCTCAGAGTGCTAGCCCGGGGCTGCAGGCTGGCAACATGCCTGCCCCTTGAGCAGCGAGCAGAGAAAAACCTGGGATGGTGTAGGCAGAGTGGGGATTCACATCCCTCCCTAACCAGAGCCCTGCTGGGGCCTGGCCACACCCTTCTCAGATTATCTCTGTGGAAGGGGTCTATCACCCCCAGCTTCTAGCCTGAGCCACTGCAGTCATGTGCCTGAGTTTCCTCAGCCCAGAGGGATTGTCTGAATGGTTAGAAACTGGTTCAGCCTAGCCGGGTTAGAATAACCTGCAAACGTTGAATCAATTCAGGCTCAGGCTTTTTGAATGTCTATCCCTATCCCAGGAGATGTCTTCACATTATTCACTCGAATCAACTCTAGTACCTAGAGCCTTTTTTAAATAAAAGCTGAGCTCTGGAAGAATAGGGAGGCACCCTGACAAAGGAAGTATGCCATACACCTGTCTACCAGACTAATTCTAGCTTCACCAAAAAGATGATGGTCCATTTATGTTCCCATTTTTTGCCCAAAGAATCCTAAGCCAGTTTATGTAAAAAAAAAAAAATCACTTCAACCTCCTCTGGGATAGAAAGTATGAGTAAAATTATTCTTTCTTACTATGGTTTGCAGGTCCCTGTTCATTGTGTGCTATTCATTTCGTGATGCAATATCTCCTTTGGTACTTCAGAGTTTTAAATGTTCAAGGATGTGTGCTAAGAGAGTTTTATCCTCTTCTGAGTCAGAGGATTGTGTTTGAAGACACAAGGACTTTTTCATTTGTGAGGCACCAAAAACTGTACACGGGACCAAGAATCAAGAGACTTAATCTATAATATGATCTGTATGACCTTGGACAAATAACTTAACTTCTCTCTATCTCAGTTTTACTATCTCTACATGGGGAAAATACTTCACAACCCTTCCTCAGAAAGAATATGGTTAGGTTTAAGTGACTAATATTTGTAAAGCCCATTGTGATTCTTCAAGTGGAGGTGGATGTAAATCAGCACAATTCAGATTTTCCAATTTGCCTTCTTTGGAATCTGGTCCTTGTCACTTACCTAAGCTAGGTAGGCCCACTTACCTAAGCTAGGTAGGCCCAAACTAGAAAACACATGTTTTCAGCCCCTGGGCACAATGTGCTTTTGCTTCCCAAGCAGGATTTTCTGAATGTCAATTTGGGAATATGCCTACTGTAAAAAAGAGCAGACCAGAGCAAAATTTCACTTGCAGCCTTGTCATTTGGACTGCCTGCTTGTGTCTGTTCATAGAGGGGCTGCTGACCTCGGTCAGCATGTCATTAATCATATTTCTGTCCACTGTTGCTTCCTGTGCTGCCTCCACACTGCTCTGAGTTGCAAGGGGTGTTAACAACCCAAAGATGAGAGGTCAACAAATCCAAGTGCCACAGGAGTGAGAGATTTAGTAAGAAAAAGATGGCAAAGGAAGGCAGCCAAAGCTATAAATTCTGTGCAGACTTCAGTTGATAATCTCCCTAAAAGAGACCTTGGCATTCTTCTGAACCAGTTTAATTGAGTTTCATCTCTCATATCCGTTGAGGGGATGTGCAGAGCGCTGGCTGCATTCATCTCCTATATCTTGGGGAGTGGTTGAGAGGTACAAGGCAGCATTCACTTGTTATTTGCAAACATGATTTAACAATTACAGCAGATGTGAAGTGGGGGGGAGGTGAAGCGGCATCTGGAGGCTGTTTGTGTTGATGGTTTTCTTCTTTGCCCTTTCCCTGATGGGCGTTTTGCAGAGGAAGAAAACATTAATTTGATCCAGGAGAGAAACACATGACATGCCACAAAACAGATGCTGAGCTTCAAAATTACAACAGAACATGATAGCAAAGAGTCCTCTCTCCCGTTGCCACAGCAACGAAGAGTTTGCCATCTTTTATTCCATAGCAGGGTATGGGATGCATCTGTGTTGCAGCATGTAGAAACAGGAACTGTGAAAGTCATATACTTCTCCTGTTGCCATTAATTGAAAAACTCCTATTGGCTTCTCTAGGGTCAGGCGAAAGCTTTGAATGTTCAGTAAGATGTTCTGCCATCTCTGCTCTCTGTCATTCCACGTATTTGCCCCTATCTTTAAGTTTACATTGGTACTATGCTCTCTGATGAGTGCAACCCCACTGATTTCAGTGTAGTTCCCCAAGTGTAACTGAGATCACAATATAACCTGATAGCAAAATCATTTGTGATTGGAAACATCATAGTACCCAGAATTTTACTGTAAATGATAAGAACTGATGAACAAATAGCATATCTAGCAAGACAGATACAAACCAAATTGTAATCCTGGTCCAGGACTTCATTGGAATGGGACAGAGTCCCATAGAGAGTCAGATCCTCATGTAGGTTAGCTGGAAAAACAATGGAAAGTAATGTATCTCCTATCCAAACTATGTTGGAATGGCTTAGAAAGTACATTAAATGACAACAAGTACAAGGGTTTTTGGCAGCACATCAACATTTATACCTGTGTCACACTGGGAATGTGAAGAAGCCCAAATGAAAACAGAGACAGAATCTGGGGGCCGGGGGAGAACAAGCAGGTCCTTAACTAAAGGAGAAAACTTTTGAAATTCTCAAATTAAAATCTTACATAGTTAAAAGAAAAACTATTGGATTGCAGTGCAATTCTTAGAGGGTCTTATTTGGAGGATGAATTTGCTATCCTTAATGAATTAGTCATAGACATGCTTGTACACTGATATCAGACCTGTTTGTCTTGTCTTACAGTTCCTCATTATGCGTTGAGCAAATATCCAGTATTTCATAGTTTCTAGGGTCGGAAGGGACCTGAGCAGATCATCTAGTCCAACCCCTGCCAAGGCAGGAAAGAATATTGGGGTCAAATGATCCCAGCAAGATGTTCATCTAGCCTCCTCTTAAACACCCCCAGAGTAGGACCCTGCACCACTTCTCTTGGAAGTTAGTTCCAGACCCTAGCCGCCCTGACGGTGAAGTAGCGCCTCCTGATATCTAACCTAAACCTATCCTCTGCCAGCTTGTGACCGTTATTCCTGGTCACTCCTGGCGGTGCTCAGGGGAACAGTGACTCCCCCAATGCCTGCTGATCCCCCCTGACTAGTTTATAACAGGCCACAAGATCCCCCCTCAGCCTTCTCTTTTGAAGGCTGAACAGGTTCAGATCCCGTAGCCTGTCCTCATAGGGCCTGCCCTGCTGCCCCCTGATCATACAAGTGGCCCTCCTCTGGACCTTCTCCATGCTGTCGACATCCCTCTTGAAGTGTGGCGCCCAGAACTGGATGCAGTACTCCAACTGTGGCCTGACCAGTGCCGCATAGAGGGGGAGGATCACCTCTTTGGACCTGCTCAAGATGCATCTGTGGATGCGTGACAAGGTGCGGTTGGCCTTCCTAACTGCCTCCCCACACTGCTGGCCCATGTTCATCTTGGAGTCAATGATGACCCCAAGATCCTTTTCTGCCTCCATGCTGACAAGAGGGGAGTTCCCTAACCTGTAGGTATGGTGCCGGTTGTTCCTCCTGAGGTGCATCACCTTGCACTTGTCTGTGTTGAAACCCATCCTATTCTCATCCGCCCACCCTTGTAACCTGTCTAGGTCTGATTGTAGCCTGCCCATGTCCCCCCACATCTTAGTGTCATCAGCAAATTTGAACAGGGTGCTTTTTACCCCCTCATCCAAATCACTGATGAAGATGTTGAACAGTGCGGGCCTGAGGACCAAGCCCTGCGGAACCCCACTCCCCATGTCTTTCCAGGTTGAGAAGGAACCATCCACTACCACCCTCTGGGTGCGGCCCTCCAGCCAGTTGGCGACCCATTTGACTGTGTGGGTGTCTACATCACAGCCCCCCAGTTTCTTAATGAGAACAGGGTGAGAGACAGTGTCAAAAGCCTTCCAGAAGTCCAGGAAGACTATATCCACTGCTACCCCAGCATCTAATGATCTGGTGATCTGATCGTGAAAGGCCACCAGGTTGGTCTGATGGGACCTGCCACTAACGAACCCGTGTTGGTTGCCCCTAAGCATGCAGTCCCCTGCTGGCCCCTCCTGGATGTGTGCCAGCATAATTTTCTCGAACAGCTTGCCTAGGATCGAGGTAAGACTAACCGGCCTATAGTTTCCTGGGTCCTCCTTCCTGCCTTTCTTGAAGATGGGAACCACATTGGCCCTCTTCCAGTCCTCCGGTACCTCACCAGAGCACCACGAGTGCTTGTAAAGTTGTGCCAGGGGACTTGCAATGACCTCGGCCAGTTCCTTTAGAACTCTAGGGTGGAGATCATCCGGGCCAGCTGACATGAGTATGTCCAACCCCTCCAGAAGCTCCCTAACTAAATCCTCGCTAACCCGTGGCCCAGATGTGCCTCCCCCAGGGCCCGAGGGGGGCCCAGCAGGGAGGTAGCTGTTCTGGTCCCTACTTAGGAAGACAGAGGCAAAGAAATCATTAAATATGTTAGCTTTCTTGTGGGCTGTGGTATGTTGTCACCATCTGACCTTCAGCCTGGGCATTGGAACATTTTTTGTTTGTGGTGTAGACAAGACTTCCCCAGAGAGAACAGTTTTAAAAGTAAGAGTTAAAACAGAGGGAGAGAAGAAATGTTTTCAGTTGAAAAGATAAAAGTTTAAGAAGAGATTGGAGCAAGTTGATGACGACAATATCTGAAAATCTGGCCATAACTTTGCATAAAATATGTTTCATTGATTTTAATGCAAGTCATCTCTAAATCTTACAAATGCCTTTGAAAATGGCAGCTTTTGATGCTATTTACTGTCAGACAAGTTTTGTGTGCACTTCAGTTCAACTAGAGTCAGACTAACAAGAAAAATGACATTTTAAAATTCCATCATTCTAATTTCTCATATCAGTATGCTCTGTGCCCTCATATAACCTTAGTACACTGACAAAAAAATTGTGTTACCCTCAGCCCTGCAAAATGCATGTGGTACTGTAGAATAATGTTTGAAGCAGAAAGAATGCAACTCAGAGAACATGTTATAAGATACAACTTGTGGGGCTGGCCTTGGAAAATTCTTGTTTTAATTTATAACCTTATCAAAATTCATTAGGGCATTTCATGGGAGAAAGCTTTACTAATGAAAAATGAAATGGTAGGTTTACAGAATCACTGTCAAATTCCAGCTCCAACCCTAACTTGTCTTAGGCTCACATCATCGGATTATCCAAAAAAGGAGATATACCACCTCAACTTCTGTTCTTGGTTTTACCAAAAAAACAGAATATCTCCAGTGAAATCAATTCAGTTGACCCTGACTTAATCCAGTGTACAGAATCAGAGTTCAAATGGACACTTAACGACACAGTCAGCAGAACATGGTAAGGACTGTGGGGTGTAGTTTGATATTTTGGAGGCTTTGCTCATTGTAAGAAATCCCAGGACACTCACATGGGAGTATAATTTGTGAGAAGTTTTAAGAGCTAAAGCACAGGCTGAAAAATGAAGCACTTATCAGTTTGTTTCCTTACCTTACTAGCTAACAGGTTGAGAAAGGTGTCATACAACCTAATAGTGTTTTACTTCCCCTGCATAAATACCAGAAAATAAAAGCTTGTGTCATGAAATAATTTATCTGTCAAAAACAGATCTAGAGAGGATCAGCACAGAGATGTATTCCTTTATAATTATGCACCAATGGGGAAAATTTGTTTTGTAACTAAGAGATTAGCTGCAAATTCCAACAAATGCTAGATATTTTTCAAGGGAACTTGACTGATGCTCTACAGCAGGTGTGTCAAACTCATCCTGGGTCCCAGGCTGCATCCAGACTGCAGATCTCCTCCTGGACCGGATCCGGTGAGGCAACAGCAGGGTGTCAGCAGTCTGGTGGCAGCAGGGCCAAAGGGAGGTAGGCCAGGCAGCCACAGGGGGAGTAGGGCTGTGGGAGCACATCCCTCCCTTGTCCTTCTGTTGCCAGTGAACAAGTCCAGAGGCCTCAAATCCTGCAGTCATCCCCTCCCCCCCACTTCCACGCCAACTTCCAGTAACTCAGTGGGCTGAATGAAATGGCTCAATCGGCCATATTTAACCCACAGGCCATATTATTGACACCCCTTCTCTACAGGAACATGAGCAACTGAAGCAGATTCTTCTTAGACTGGCATCAGAGAGCTAATACATTCATCCCCCTCTGGGGAAGAACTCTAAGTCCTACCAGCAGTCTTTAGTAGGCAGTGCACCAACTTTGCCTTTACTTCTAGCCACACCAGAAGGAAACACTTCAAAATGCCAATAGAGGTTTTGCTCTAAATGTCAAACTGGACTCTGTCTAGCATCCTGCCTACAAAACTCTATGTGGACATTAGTTCTTGTATTGAACTGAATCAAATCCTTAGATTTGAAGCCACTGAGTATTTTTCTGTATAAGGACACAGATGCCTAATCCTATTCCATCCGTTGTCAGGAGTAAAACACTGAAAATGTAAATACCACAGAATTTTTCCTAGTGTGAAGTATTTATGCAGCAAGAACTTAGACAGCAAGCTTGACTGTGAGCGCTCAAACATGACTTTGATGTTCTTAGATGTAGTTCTTTATATGGAATACTAGAAGAGCTTGGCTGTCTTAAGTTACTATAAGAATTAATTTTTTACAGATAGTACTACCTGGCCAAGTCATTTGTGACATAGCAACATGGACTAAAAAGGTTATACCAACCAGTCATTTGATCTACTTTTGTTTACTGGAGTCACCTGTACAAACTGCGGGGTTTAATCCTCATTGAATTAAATAGGTTTATAAAATTTAAACTTGTTTATTTTGGAGCGTCACACCAGTGTTTGTACGCACTTGGTTTTCAAGTGAATTAAGCCCAGTCCCTAGCCAATGCTACAAGAGAGCAGGATGGTACAGCGCTGCCCCCACCCCCCAGCCCAGGGTCCCTCAACCCATGCTTTGCCACACAGCTGTGACAAAGCATGGAGTTGGCACACACCAGGAGGGAAAAAAAAGCAGAAACAATTTGAGAGCAGAAGCAATTCAAAGAGGTGAGCTACAAAAAAGTCACGGCACCATCTGGTGGACAAAGAGACTTATTGCATATCTTTGAGTGCCTTTCTGTTTGCACATAACGAAACCATGGAACTGGTGCTTTAATATGTGGCAAGCCAAACTAAACTACATCCAAGGAGTTTTACTTTAATGCACTAGAAAGACTTTTAAAGCATCCAGAAAACTCATTTGTGCAAACAGTCATGCCGTTGCAACACAATGACAGGCAAGAAACATGGTGTGTACAAAGGCCCTGGCATTTTGTATCTGTGGAAGAATATAGGAAAGTCTGAGTTCAGCTCCCAAACTACTCATTCACAGTTCACAATGGAGAGCCTGAGAGTATTGTAAAGGAAACAGAAGGAGTAGAAGTATCATAACATTCCATAGTGACACTTGATGGTTAATTACATGTGGCAGTAACTGAATAGCAAGGAAGGAGTTGCTGATCTTGGCAGCTAGAGGGCTGATACAGCAGTAAGATGCCTATGGACAATGTAGGGTGCAAAGAAAACCAAAAGCCATACTGTTGAAATTAATGAAGTTGCAGTGGTATAAAACAAAGGCACGTGAATCAGACCCATCAGTTCTATCAACTTTGCCACTCAGATGCTGTATGATCTTTCCAAGTTGCTGAGTCCATGTATGGTCTCAGATTTTAAGTTATTATTGGTCAGCATAGGCGCCGAGTACATGACGGCCTGAGGGCGCTGCCCCTTTTCCTGCCCCACCTCAGGAAGAGGGTTGTTGGGGCCCAAACCTGGGGAAAATTATGTAATATTTCTTAGGAAAATGACTGAGGCCAGGGATCCAGGTTTTCTGTTCGCTGTGGAGAAACATGGATTTTCTCCTTTAATAGAGAAAAATACAGGAAACTGCAGGTTTTTCCTAGCAAGCTGGCAGCATTGCAGTCTGCAAGAGGCTGCTTGGGGCTGGGAGGAATGGGGAGGGCAATTGGACGGAGGGGGTGCCACATGTGTTGTGTATGCACATGCATGTGGCAGCCAAGCAGCGGTGGAGAGCAGCTCCCACAACTCCCTGCAGGTAAGTCTGTGGGGGTGGAAGAGTGCACAGGTAACATGTCAGGGAAGTGGGGGTCACAAGTGACACAGCAGAGGGGGGCACCAAGGCAATATGGTGAGGAAGCACACGCCCCACCAAGATTTTTACACACATAGTGGGGCATGGGGCTGCAGCCAGGCCATGCCAGCCCTGGGCAGGTTCTTACTCCATAACTCAGCAGGCAGGACCTGGTACGGGTGGGAGCACCGTACCACCATGGCCGCCAAGGTGAGGTGGGGTAGGGGGAGTGGCATGGAACTGGGCTACGGAGATGGCTCCTGCCTGGAACTGGTCTGACCCGGCTGCACCCCATGCCCCACTGCGGGCACAGAAGTCTCAGGGGCCATGTGCCCCCCCCTTCCCCCCCCCCAGAAGCAGAGGGAATATGTCGATCATTCTAGCACACACACCCCCCCCCCCCCCACTCCAGCAAAAATAAAATTTGGCACCTGTGTTGGTTAGTATTAATCCCTTGGACTCATAATACATTTTATCTGATAACTGAGACCTCTAGCCACCCCCAGAATCATGCCTTTTTCTAGGTGGGCTGCCTCAGCCCAGGCCCACCACACCAGGGGCTAGCTTATGAATCCTAGCCCTCTCGGAATCTGGGTCTCTGACCCCGGCCTCATCCCTCATGGGTCATGGCCATCTCTGGCTTATACCCTGCTCTCTCAGGATAGTAGGCCTTGGTGAACCAAACTGGCGCCTCACTGTGGCCTCCGCACGTGTCCCTACAGCTACATCCAGTCCACTGGTCTAACTTTAACATAAAAGTAAGCTGCTGATTTAACAACAATTTCTTCCCTCCCTGGGAACAATACGGCAAAGGAAACAAAAGGGCTACCACTTCACCTGGAGTTCTCTCATCCCTGCTACAAAAACATCATGGGAAGGGGGTGAGCTGCCCACCCTAGCATGCGACTCCTCATGAACTCATAGTGTTTGGGTCACACAGGTTCCTGGTTCCTGTAACACAAGAGTTACCAAGTCTCTGTGTGTCCCCAGAAAGCACCTTCTCTCACAGCCAGCTGAGCTTCTCTCTCACTTTCTCCCCACTTCTGGCTTCAGGCCGGGTTTATATGTCCAGGACTCATTTCCTCTGCCAACTGCTTGCCTCATCTGACCTTCCTCCAGACTATCTCATCTCTTAATTAAAGGGCAGTCTCTGTGCCTGCTGATCCATTCTCTTAACATGGGTCCTTCCCTTTCAGACCCGCTGCTCCAGTCCTCCTTTCTCCCCTTTTGGCTGAGTAGCAAGGTTAGGGTAACAGGCATTTAGATAATGTATTTGGAAATCCTTCAGATCTAACTATATGGCAGTCTTCAGATTTTATTAATACTGGTAAAATCAATCCATGAAAACTTGCTGCTTGCTGTAAGCAAGATTATATCCAACTTCCATCTAGCAAAATGAATTGAAAAGTAGTGTTTGGTTCAAAGGAAACTTTCACAAAAATTCTAATTTTTCTAATTTAAAAAAATCAAAATAAAATAATAAATTATTTGTCACATTAGATGATCATTTGAAAATCATGGGAAAATTCTATCTTCTCTCCATTTTTTTTAACTTCTTTCTTCCCCACCCCCTTTGCCACTAAAACAAAGGGGGAAGAAAGTTAAAAAAATTGAACACTGACACATGATTTTTTTTTAAAAAAATAACATTTTCTTTCATTTTTTAACTTCATGTATAAGTGAAAGTAACAAAAAATAAGTGTGTGAAATCCTGGCCCCACCAGAGTCAATGGCAGAAGTTCTTTGGACTGAAGTAGAGTCACGATTTTACTATATGAAACAATATAGAAAAGAGACCCCATTCCCCAGCTTTTTCTTACTTACTCCCTTATTTCACTGGAAAATTTAAAAAGCAAAAGTAACTTTTTCCCCACTTGATTTCATTATCTTATTCCCTTCCTTTTTTCAAATTAAAAACAATGGGGAAAAAGCGTTCCCATCTACCAACATGGAATTAATTTTTTTTGTTTTAAAAATTTAGCAATGTGTCCCTTAAAATTGCACAGAAAAGTTGAGTGAGATATCCAGGCCCATTCATTCAACCGGTGTCAGGGACAGATTATATAGGTGGGGTGCCTGACTGGTTTTACTGTTCTGTCCACTCTTAAGTTTGAAATGGGTTGTATAATATACAAGTTTGGGTAAGATGTCTAATGAAAACATTGTTTCTTGAGTTATTTTATTCTACTTGGAAATTACAGAAGGCATCTGTTTCGTTTTAATAGATATAGTTTCCTTGTTCCCCCATGTGTATGAAAAGTCCCTCTATGAGAGGGAGTCAACAGGTTTGTTTATAATTAGTAATATAATTAACATTGCAGACTTTGTTAGGCAGCAATAGTTAGCATCATTGTTCACAGCCTCACTGCTTCCCTGTTTCTCCTTGGTCTCTCTGGTTGAAAGGAAGCTTTGATCATAAAACACAATAAACTTTAAATACCCAAGCAGCAACTTCAAAACCTCCTTTCCTATTTTTTTCTTTGCTGATTGCTAATACCATGAGAATGTAAATCCTCTCAAACCAATTGCAGAGGAGACCCAGCTCATCTCAGCCTACCTTTTATATGAACAGTTCAGTGTCTAGGAAAGTCACTTTCCTTGTTTCAACAGGAAACAAAACAAAACAAAAAAAGAAAAGAAAGGTAGATATTTAGGAAAGAAAAGATATTCAACAAGGCTTAGGACAGTGCTGAGGTTGCTGCTGTGATATATAGTTCTACAGATGCGTTCTGACGGAAGGACAGATGCTCCACTCTCTTCCATTAACAAATAAAACCATTTTTGAAAAGTTTAGCTGGGTGCATGAACTGGAAAGTCAGACACCTAAAGCAATGAGTCTGACACCAGAAGCTGTATCCCTTGGTGCAGTACAACTGCATTGCCCTGCACAGCTGGTAAGCTCCATCCACATGTGATTGGCAAAACTCACCCTGACAGAATCTCCTCTCCCTAGCAGAGGATCCTATGGTCAGTAGGAAGGAAAGTGCCCACACCAGCTCTAGGGCACAAGGTGTGCAAAAATAGAAGCCACTGTGCTGCCCATCCAGCCACCACCACCAGCAGTGCACTCACTGATGTTGTCCCATATGCTGCTGCTGCCAAGGGTGCTCACCATTGCTATCCTGACTGGTATGGACAAAGGAGGGAGAATATGGACAGCAGCAGCCTTGCACTGTGCTAATTTCTGTTTACAGTTCCATCCCTCATTAGGGCCATTAAAGGCACATAAATTATAACAGCCCTCAGATCTCTCCAATTTTTGCCAGTGATTAGTGCTACATATAGATGCTCTGTGATTAGAAATGCACAAAGGTGATCTTTACATACCAGCTGGCACTCTGCACTGCTCAGCATAGGCTAAGGACTGGGCTGTAGTAATGTAGCTCTCAATTTTTTTTCAGTCTCTCACTTCCCTGAGTCTCTGAACCTGGAATTCAAACAACAGCGAATTGAAATCAGCGGCAGCATGTAAAATGTAATGCCCATGTCAGGCTACACACTCTAAAGACTATTTCCCTAGCAAAGAATGACTATTAAGCAAGCCACTCTGTCTGGCTATTTGTAGACAGACCTAAAATGATGTAAGAATCCTATTCCATATTACTAAGATCATTATATACAAGTGTCCTTGAAAGGTGAGCCCCGGCAGTTGTTGTGAAAGGAGCCTCTTTTTTTCATCCTGTCAGAGAAAGAGCAATTTTTGGAAGATATCAGGACATATGTGATGGCACCTTGAGTCTTTCTCTGATAAGAGGATCTATATAGGATAACAGTGTGAGCAAAAGCTGTCAATCAGAGGCCTGTGGATATGATGAACATGCTTTGTCCTTGTCTTGTGGTTGAGCCAGGTGATGTAAACATGTGAATTATCAGCACTTCAAAAAAAAATTGAGGATGCACATTTTATAGGAGGCACCATAAAAAGCAGAGCTGACTGTTTCTACACCAAAACAAGATTTTCAAAATTGCATGCCTAAATGTAAATGCCTTAATCTGTATTTGGTCTCATTTTGAAAAGAACTGAGCATCCAACAATTCCTACTAAGATCTGAGTGTGATTGGGTGCTCAACTTTTTTTTAAAGTAAGCAATCACAGTAGCCTGAGGAGACATCACTAAGAGAAAGCAGAATTGCATGTACAGATTTCCTTCACCAACCATGGGGGTTAGGACCCCAAAAGTTCCCGTGGTTGGCAAAACCATGGTTGGCAAAACAGGCAGGGCTGGGGGAGCAGGGGCTGTGGGTGAGGGGTGAGGAGCACCAGCAAGGCTGTGGAGGGGAGTGAGAGGCATGAGCAAGGCCAGGGGGGCTATGGGGGTATTTTCAGACTGTACCCCCCCCTTCTCTGAAGTGCGGATACTCAAAACGGTGGGTGGCAAAACCATGGTTGGCAAGGGAAACCTGTAAAAGCATGTGTGGAGTAGGATTACATGGCAGTAGTAATGCATGAAAGCCAGTGGATATAATATGTAGTGTAGAAAATGCTAAAAAGTCATGTTACAGTGTTCAGTGATGGGAAATGGGAGATATGGAGCACGTGCTGGAACTGTGGCATTGTGGATGAGCGCTATTTGAATTACAGAGGTACCAGCTACAGCAGAGCCCCATTATGCTTGGCAATGGACATGCGCACAAAAGGAAGCTTCTGCTGCAGAGGGGAATGAGGTACAACTACGTCACAATAACAGAGTAGGTACACAGTCACAGAAATAAGCCCCACCTACCTATTCTCACTGGAATGGAGGTGGTGGGTATAATTTGGAAGCACCACAGACTGCTGGTTTTGAGCATACCAGATACCTAGGTCCTGAGTGCAGTGCCAAGGGTACCTCTTAAGGCCTTTTCACTGCCTCAGGTCCAAGGTTTTCAAGTGTGGAGCACATAGGCAGGGTCTGCTTCAGTGACATAGGCATACCCTATATGACTTATCCAAGGGCATAGAGAAAAATTTTAGTAGTTAAGCGTTAAAGATTCTCAACCCAGGTATCCTAGGGCCAAGTCAAGAGCATTAAACACAAAGTTACTCTTGTTGGATACAAGTATGTGGAGGGGTAGCTGTTGTGGAAGTTGTTCTGATGTGTATTTTTCCAAGTGACATGAGTGTGTTTCTTTTTTTCTCCTTTCTTTTATTTACTCTTACACTTCATACATTTTTCATTTGAGGTTTTGTAAGTAGTAAAAACAATGGGCAGAGAGAGCAAGGCCAAAAAGTACTGGATGAGCTGTGTGTGGGCTGAGGTCTAGCTGGAAAACCTCCAAGAGGTCCGAAGGATGCTGCAGGGGAGGAGCAAAATGCATTGGTAGAGTTATGTGAAAGAAGCTTTCAAAGCTTCAGCCTGCACAATGCCTTACCCAGAGCCAACATGAGCAGTCCATTGTTTTCATAAAGGTTATTGTTCACACATAAGCATTTTAAAAGCAAGAACATATTTTTTAAAATGTGACCAAATACTTGACCCCACAGTTGTGGTGAGAGAACAATGCAATGTGTTGTAGCTAATGGGAAGTCTGTGACGCTGAATTTCCTGAGGCGGAATTTAGAAACTCGAGGAATCTGGGTGACCTTACATAGTTAAACTGGTACATGTGCTGCTGAATCAATAGCCATCAGTGGCACAACAGAGAGGAATCAGAGTTGCAAACATCACCACATCCTTCTCACTGTTTTGCTAGAGCACAGTAAGCTTACACTAGGAACCCTGTGCAGACCGCTCAGAGAGCAGCTTTCAGATTACTGCTTGCTTCTGCTTCTTGGGTGACAAACTTCTCACCCACACATTATTTTTGGTAATTAGACAAAAAAAACCCTCAACTTCTTCTGGTTGTCTGTAGGAGGAAATGCAGATTCCATACCCCCAGAGATCCCAAGAGCATCATAAAGTTCTTAAAAAATATATAAACAATTTTCCATGGATGAAATGAATTGATAACAGCTACCACTCTGAGCCTGTCTAATCTTCACAGCAGTTTTTTAGTAACAGGGTCATGGAGATGAGTCAGTAGCTCAGTGAATTAGCCTGTCAGCTTCTGAGGCTTGATTTCAAATTCTGCTTTAGGACCCATGAATTGTTCTTAGTGCATCTCTGCTTCTGCTTAGAAAGACTAATTGTTCTTAGTGCATCTCTGCTTCTGCTTCACATTTCTATGATGCACAATACCACAGCACATCCACTCTTCCTTATCCAAGAAAGGACCCAAAGAGGAGATGGTTTTAGGGACTGGGACAGCAGTACATCAGTGTTGTATGGGCCTCCCAAAATAAAACAGCAAGGGTCCTTGCAGATCAGGATTGAGATGTATTAGAAGTTGCATTAAGCCCTGTAGAGTGGAATAGCAATTAAAGTTAAATGTCAGAATTGATGTGCATTGGCAGAGCTGCGTGTGGATTGTGTTGGATGTTCAGGCCAGAATTTAAATCTAGCCTCTAGATATCTGAGGCTCTGGGATTGGTATAGCAGGGGGATATTTAAGGTCGAGATGAGTTGCTTTAACACAGCTGCATGTAGAAAACTTGCATAACACTTGCCCACTCTAAGATTAGCTCAAGCTGGTGTTATCAGCCCCTGACTTCCTTGAACAGTTGACATATTCACAAACCCTCAAACTATTATTTCAAGCCCACTAGAAAATGCCTGTTTCTTTGGCTTGAAGTAATTTACCTGTTCTCTGTGTCTTGGTGAAGAGGGGTAAGAGCTTTAATTATATGCTTGGCAAGCTAGCTTTAAGGGAAAAGCCCTTTAACTTGAGATCCTTGTTTCCCCTCCTAGTTCCAAGCTGTAACACAGCCTGCCCAGCTAGCATGTGTCATTCTTCTGACTCATAAGATATTGTGATAATAGTGTCTAGTATAAGCCTAGTCATTATGTTAACAAAAGTATCTGAAATAACACCACACACAGTGGCAGCACTTAAAATTGCAAACCTTTTATTTACTAGGCATACAAGAAGTGTAACATAGCAGCCAGGATCTAAAAAAAACATTGAAAGATCTTTATTCACATGTCAGATGAGGAAAAGCAATTTCCTAAATCTGCTAAACATGATAAATTAATACAACTGCAAGGGCCCTGTGCTTTTACAGAGTCCCCGCTCAAGAGTGACCTATATCTACTCTGTGTATTACTGTATGTATCGATCAGTAAATTGGGTCGGTTGATTGATTGCCTTTGGGAAAGCATCATCCGAAAGGCTTAGCCAAATAGCTCATGTGAATACTGATTAAAATTTCCATGCTTGCTGAGGGTTAGCCTGCATCAAAGCATGGCAGTGGCTACCCAGGAACTAGGCCCACTTAGCTGAGCTCCAGTACTTGCTCTTTAAAGTAAACTGCTACAGAATAACCAACCCCTCCAGACTATGCTGAGGTGCTGCCAGTGAAAATATGCAGCAGCAGGTGAGCTCTCCTCTCTCAAAAGCATCCCATCCTCTGCCCAGTTGCCTAACCTTCTGCCCTTTGAAACTACGTCAGGCTAGCCCAACTCCCAGTTCCCTCCCCTCTCTATCAACCAATGCCCAATCAACTTCTCAGAAGCCAGTTTTTCCCTCCCTACTGGACCCAGTCATCAATCAGAACTACTTTTTAGCTGTTGCAATGTGTTTGCTATCTTCAGATAAAATCCCTGACCAAACTGGCTTCCATGCTGGAGGAATATGCCTGCTTCCCAAGGAAAAGGTTCACAACTGTACCTGACTGCTAGCTGCTAGATTTCCCCTTGGACACAAATCCAGGTTTTTTCTTTCTCCCAGCTGTTGGATCATTCTCTGTCTTCCCACCTGACCTGCCTCTCAACTACCAAAGTTATCGTATAGCCTCCAGATCTTTGGATGCCTTTGTATATCCAACTTCTGACCCTCAGATCACTCAGTGTTCATTCTTGCCCACTTGTGAATGGCCAAGGGGGAAGGAGGGAATGTCCTAAAATTGCTTGGACCCACATCTCAGTTCTTTAGAGAGCTTAGAAATCTGGGTGGCCTAAAGATTTCCCTGCAGCCCAAAACATACCAAATTAGAACTGGCTCCTACAACTTCTTGTTTCTGATAGGCCCTGCACAGGAGGCATATTCACAAGCATTTGAACTGAAGGAAAAAGGACACATCTGCTGAAGTACAGATCATCTCCAGAGATACTGAATTGCCACCCTATTCAAAGCACATGGAAAATGCAGAACTGATTCCCCCATACAGTAAAGTCTCCCAGATCAGGCTTTATCAGAATTCAAAGAGCAGCCACCGATGTGACGATCACATCTTTGTGCCTGAAACTTGTGTACCTCTTGCAATGTTAAGTGACACTTAAGATCATTAGAGTTGCATAAATTATTATATTTGAGACATAGTTTTCCAAGTTGATTTATCGTGTTGAGTTGAGAGTACTTCCTGTATGGTCTATTTCACTGTTTTGTTGATAGTCACTTGTCCTTCCTGTTCCATCTATTCACTCCTATCCCTGTTTTCAATTTTGTTGTCCCCCAGAATCTCTTGTTATGTATCTGGTGAGTTATGTAAGCGTGGCTTATAGTTTCCTTGGTGGGCCTATGCCTATTGCTGCTTTATGTAACAAATAGGCTTGTGAGCTGCAAAGCAGTAAAGTCACCGATATTTTGAAAGGAAAGCCTAGCAGGGTTTCTTCTTTACCCAAAACGCCTCCATGAAAACAGGAAATAGCAGGAGCTAGGTAGGGCAACATAAAGCAGCTGGGAATGTTTTGGTGATAGTTGGCTCTCTTACTGAAAAGACCTTGTACACATCACCCTGGATGCAGAAAAAAAATCCTACAGAAGTATTTGGAAATTACTTTTTTAAATCATAAAGTTCAATTTAAGGATTGTTAGCACAATTTTTTTTTAAGCTATAATGTTGCGTAACCGCAGGGGTGGTGGAGCATCTGAAGGTATGTAAGAGCGATGCACTACTCAAGATGCGTAAGATGCAAAAGTTATCCCACCTTAGGTGGTAAATGGCTCATTTCTTAGTCCATTAGTTGTTCTCAGCCAGGCAAATAATCCAAGCCATTTATCAGGCCAGTGAAGAAGCTACCCTACAGTCCACTGGTTTAAGGTCTGATAGAAGGAAGAATAACTTCAATGACTTTGGTCTATTCTTGTTACAGACCCCTATCCTGTGACCAAGCCTATGTTCCTGCAGCACTTTTAAGTCCCCATCATTAAATTAGCCACTCCACAGCTCTTCCCACCATAGTTATCCCAAGTAGTAATGAATAAACTTGTTTAGACTTTGCCCACTTGGCAGTGCCATGTACTGCCACTAGAGGTTTAGTTTGCCTTTGTGATACAAAAATAAGCCTTGGACATATGTTTTAGAATGAGATTCCTGCATCTCATGCTTCTGAAAAATCTGAAATATCTCAGCCATGTTCATTGTACAAAAAATACCTTCCTGCTCTAGGCAGGGAAATGCTAATATCCTCCTCTGAACAGAATGATATGCCCTTCCTTGCAAGCAGAAAACAGATTGCATTTGAGTCTTGAAAAGGTCATCTTGCTTTAAAATGGGCAGAGGTTTGTTTTTGTCCATTATGTGGTCTTTAGCATAATATTTAATCCATTTGCCAGCTAAAATGAACCAATATTTATGCAATACAACATCTCTCTGTCAAAATTATTTTTTTTAAAAAATGGCAGCTGTTCAGTATAGCCACAGGCTTGAAACATTTGAATAAATCCCAGAAAGATGACACAGTGGGCAGGTGATGAAACTGCAGGTATGTGGTAAGCTTCATGGGTGAGTGGCAAATGTTTCAGTTTCTTGCATAACTTGATATGTGCCTCTCCATTTATCATATGGCTACACTCCCATATACATAGTGTATATTTACTTTTCACATCATTCTGTCACCATACCATGTTAAATCACTTTCAGCATCTAGCTTAGTTCTGGTGACAGTTCCTAGCTCAGCTGCATTCTTTTGTCTGTCCTCTACTTCTTTTCTCATGCACACTCGATACAGAAGTTAACATAACCTTCTCATCATAATAGGTTTGGTGCCCTCATGCTAGGTGTTCCATCTCTTTAGCTTCCTTGCTCATACAGTGCTTGAACCTCATTTATATTAAGGCACCTTTACTAGTCTGGTGTTAAAAGGGACTTACTTAATCAGTGCAAATGACACTTGATTAAAGGCCCTTTAATATTGCCTGAGCTGGGTTAAATGAGGGACAGGTCTTCAGTGTCTAAGTGATATATTCCATCAATTTTATAAAAGCCAAAGCTGGCTTCTCAGTGACCAGCTCTCAGCGCTCATTTGTATAGGCACTGGCCTTTGGGTACTCAACTAGCAGGTTCCAAGGGTTTTTATGATCATTCAAGGATGGATGCAGGGAGAGCAGTGGATGTGATCTACTTTGACTTTAGCAAGGTTTTTGATACAGTCTCTCATAACATTCTTGCAAGGAAGCTAAGGAAATACGAGTTGGATAAATGGCTCTCAGAGCTGCTCTAATTAAAGTGCCACCCCCCTCCCCAGAGCATGTGTAAAGATGCCCAATGGCTCAATGTCTAGTTGGCAGCTAGTATCAAGTAGAGTGCACCAGGGATTGGTCTTGGGCCTGTCTTGTTCAATATCTTCATCAATGATCTGGAAGATTGCATGAAGTGCACCCTCAGCAAGTTTGTGGATGACACCAAGCTGGGGGGAGTAATAGATGCCCTGGAGGGTAGGGCTAGGATTCAGAGAGACCTAGACAGGTTGGAGGATTAGACCAAAAGATATGTCATGACATTCAATAAGGACAAGTGCAAAGTCCTGCACTCAGGACAGAACTATCTGATGCACCACTACAGCCTGCTGACAGACTGGCCAAGCAGCAGCTCGGAAGAAAAGGACCTGGGGGTTACAGTGGACAGTAAGCTGAATATGAGCACACAGGTTAGATATTAGGAAAAACTTTCTTACACAGAGGGTAGTAAAGAACTGGAACAGGCTACCCAAGGAAACTGTAGAATCTCCATCCTTGGAGGTTTTTAAGACCCTGGTAGCCAAAGCTTTGGCTGGGATGATATAGTTGTTGTTGGTCCTGCTTTGAGCAGGGGGTTGGACTAGATGGCCTCCTGAGGTCCCTTCCATCCTTCATTTTTTATCATTCCAGTGTGTTAGACTCATCAGTGCATCTTGTATGCTTTACACGTTTGTCTGCCGCTTCTTACATAACCTCATGGATTTCCAGTGGTTATGTCCTCCAGTTCCTCACCTCTGGAGGCTATTCTCAGAAAAAACCCACCACCTCCATTTCTATCTCCTCCCATATAATTTTTCACAGTGATTTTTCAGCAATGAAAACATTGGGGGGCAGAGGGGCTTAGAAAAAAGTCAAGTATTTTCTCCAGCAACCAATAGCCTCATGAGAAATTATAGAAGATTTCTGAAGTGGAGGGCAGGGTAAGGGTGGGGACTGAATAATGCATTTAATTCAGATCCTGTCACAAAAAAAGTGCCCAAGCAGAATATGTGTCTAATGAATAAAAGGAGGATCAGCATTCATCATTAAGAACAGTTACCTTCAGTAGTCTTTTTGTGGGTTAATTTTCATCTCAGCACTGAATTTACTGATGTGGTTGAAGCTGGAGATTGCCTAGATGAGCATGTATCATTTAACTGAACCAAACCACCCTTCCAGAATGCTGTCTGCAAACATTTTTATTCCATCACAGCCCAGTCAGGTGGCCATGAGACTTGCTAACATAATGTCATAGTCTGAGAAGCCTTTAACTACTAAGATTCTACCAATTTTAGAGGATAGAAGCCCTAAGAGATTAACATTTCATAGCTAGTACACTTTCCTGCCAGTATCCTGCCCTGCCATCTGAGATGCACAAAAGGAGAGCTATAGGAAAGCAATCACTTACCTCTGTGCAATTTGGCTTTTGTCTATTCCTTGCATCTAAGAACATACTCATTGATTGTTCCCAGGACACTATATGCATGCAGCAAAATGAAAGCTGTATCTCATTTAAATTAATTGGTAAGATGAATGAGTACAGCCTTTCCACAAACAGATGCAATGATAGGAGGAAAGCTAAGCAGTGTTCATGTATTAATTAAGCTGAGGGCTCTCCACAGGAAAAAAAAAGATGGATTGATTGATATTCTGACAGCTGCCTATAAATTCATTCACAATATGATGGGCATGAGAGGCACCATGGGAAGCAGGGTTCTTTCTAGAGATGAAGAAGTCATTCACTTGATGCACACTCTGTTTAAGGAAGCAGCCTGGATACTGAAGATTGCAATTTATTCTTGTTTTGCTTGATGGGAACAGAAATCTTAAGTCGCAGCTGGAAAATTCACAGAACTACTTTGCTCTTCAGAGTTGCTTAATACTCTTGCTGAGTCCCACCTGCTAAGTATTTGCATCAATAATGATATTTAGCACTTATTATAATGCTTTTCATCCATAGATCTTCAAGAGATTTATATAGATGAGCAGAGAATTACTTTCCCCATTGAAGACCAGTTGAACAAGAAACACAGATGTGGAGGTGACACTTGTCCAGTGCTGGAGTGATACCAGCTTCTTCAGATATAAATCTGGAGAGGAGAAGCAAAGTAATCTGATTTGGTCCTTTCTCTAGCCCTTCAGCCTGCCAGACCCCAGTTCGGGTTCAGTACAATTTAGAGCACTATCAGAACCACTCTAAATGGTACAAGCTTACAACAGCCCCCAGGGGTTGTTATATCAATGAAGATTTCTGGAGCCTAGCACATTCTGGATACCCACCACACCTGGGTGGCTGGGAGAGGAATGGCAGCAGAGCCAGCTATAGTGGTTTTATATCACTCAGGATTTCCCTCAGCTGGTAATAATACATGCTGCACAAGCAGAGGAACTTTACATCCCTTTTGTGCTGCTCTGGTGACAAAAAGGATTTGGTCAGGTCAAGGATCTTGCCCCAAGTGCTTGACATCACTCACTTGCATTTTACAGTAGGTTCAGAAAACGTATCCAATCAAAACTATCCCTATAATGCTTCCATCAGCAGCAGGGCTTTCCCTTGAGGTTTTCCATTCAGGTGCTGCCCAAGCCCAATTTATGAGTTCTGACAAGATCACTCCTGGCTGTTGTATGACTGCAGGCGGTATTCCATTTGTGGCATGTCTACTAACAGAGGAAAGACTATGTCCTGCCTTCTGAATGTCATTATCTAAAAGGGCCGTGTACAGCAGGAACTCTGAGGCATTTTGACAATATCATTCAGTATCACCAGGGATTGAAATGTACCATCCAAGTGAGCAGTAAGTTGTTGTATTTCTTTTCCTGATTTTAAAATGCAAATGGCATCTTTTCATTGTGCATAAACACAGTATGCCCATTTTAAAATGATTATACCACCCACTGCCCAGCCCTCTTCCCTGGGTCCTCAGCTGTCAATGTAGGTGATCAGAAGTCTTCAACTGTTCCATATTATGATGTTATCATTAATAATGATAACAATGAACCTGGGCAGTGTAACTAGGCCTTCCCTAGAGATCTGATGATGAAAGTGTTACAAATACAATGGAGAGTAGTGATAATGAAGTTTTTCAACTGGGAGAAAATGTTGAACTCTGAAAGTACAGACATTTGGAGAGGTTAACTCAGGTTCTAAATGGCCACCTGATTTAAACTGAGTTCACCTGGTGCCAACCTTACACTTACACTCAGTGACCAGCAATCACTCTAAACCTGTAACTGAACAGAAGTTCCATGCACACACGTGTCTAAAATTTGAGGAACCAAATTTAAGGTAAATCTGGATCTAAAATTATTTGATTTAGTCAAACCAACACATGGAACTTCTGTCTATTTCCCCTGCACAGTCGCAGGGCTAAGAAAACCCAGCCACTAGCCCCAGCCTTCGGGCTTCTCCTTGCACTCCCCCCTCCCTCTGAACTGGTCTATTTTTGCCCCCACAAGCCCCTTGTCCCCCTCGCTGACCAGCCAGCCCTCTCAATCCCCATCTCACAAACCACTTAGGAAGCAGCCACTTTTATCAGCATTCACTGCTACCAGAGCCAAGCAAGTAAGTCCCGGTTGGGGGAAGGATGGAACGGATTGGGGTATCGGTTCAGTGAGAGAGTCACCTGCTCGCCTACCCCACCCTCAGGTTGCATCTGCCTCCCAACCCTTGTAGGTCACATCTGCCCCTCCACTTCACCCACAGGTCACACCTGCCTTGCACCCCACCCCGGGTTACGCCTGCCCCCCATGCCACAGCAGACCTTCGATTCCCTCTAGCCTGCTGGATCCACAACCCCCTGCACCAGCTATCCCCACCCCTGCCCATCCTGACTTGCCTGATATTGGGCAGCTATTTTGAATCAATTTAACCTCCCCCTAATGCCCCCAAATGCCTGTACTTAGCCTAAGAGCCTGAAGCAAAAATATATTCTTTACGGTATCATTTTTTAATGCTTGGCTTTTCTCTAGGTAACCTCCTATACAGTAATTTAGTCACATTTATTTTCCTCATCTTATTGGTGGAAGGACATGTTGGCACAGAAGTAGAACTCTTATATACTGCTGCTTGATGCCCTTGGCATAAAAAAGAAATTTCCAAAGGTTCTTAGGCTGGGGACCCTATACCACTTACTGCCTATGGAGAAATGGCTCATCAAGTAGGGCAGACTCTTCCTCCTTATTTCTACCTGGTAGAAAATCTCAGCATTAAAATGTGGTCTATGCTATGGAAGAAAAAATGTGATCCCTAGATCCTACAGAAGCAACTACAAAGGGCATTGGGTCTAGTAACTGGAGTAAGTGACTGGAAATCATCATGGCTGCTGGGTTTTAGTCCAAGATAAGCTTTATTGAGTAGGGGCAAAATTCTTGTTTTGCAGAAGTCAGTGAAAATGTTGACTCATCATCTTCATTCACAGCTCAAAGTAGAACTCGGTTTATATCTCCCTTGCTAAAGGAGTGAATGAAAGCATGGGCTGGAATGGGGAAAGATGACAAAAGAAAGAAGCAGGAAATGGGTGGGGAGCAAGAGGAAAGACTTCCATAATGTTCACGTTCACTTCAAAATATACAGTATTTGAGAGGGTATTAAGTAGGTAATTGGGACAGCACAGATGTAGGGATGCATCCTTCCTCTCATCTAAACAAAAGATTAGGCTCTGCTTCTTCATATAATGTCAGCTGCTCTCACCACCTGATGGCCACAAGTACAGCTCACTTTGAAAGAGATAGGCAGGCAGCTGGCTGAGAAGTTTTCTTTCTGCTTTGCATCACCAGGGTTCAACAGCATAAGATAAGAAACAATTGATATATCCTCTGCCTTTTATCTGATCATCTCAAAATATTTATTAATTGTGCATCAGAACAGGAGCATGGTCTAGGAAATCCCCATTATGCAGGTGGCGGTAGGGCAGTGGTTCTCAACCAGAATGCCACGGCACCTGAGGGTGTCATGAGATCCTTTTAAGAGTGTCCTGGGGTGCTGCTCAATATTAGCACTGTTAAGCATGCAAACACCTGTTCATGATTCACAAGATAAATCCAAAGATTTCAAATAGGAATCCATGATGTCAAAACAACTCTGCCTTGCTGTGGTCTTTCTGAGTTCCACTTGCCTCCTACCGGTTGCCGCTGCTCACTACCCAGAGAGTCTCTGTTGCTGCTTGCAGTGGTTGTAGTGTAGGGGCCTGGAATGAACTGTGTGCTGGTTTGACCTGTTCTTCCCCTTTAACAAACTGCTGTTACTGGTAAGGTGCTGATTTATGAGTGGGTATATGCATGATCTCAAATACAAGATCTTATCTGTGTAAGGTTAACACTTGGCTGCTTGACTTCCTGTTGAAATGACAGGCAGGCAGCTTTTTTCAGCACACCAAGGTGAAGAGAGATTATTCTTGGTTTTAATCTTGTCATAAATTAGGTGTTAGGGAGATAAAGCACCTGCAGTGTGAAGGGTGGGGTGCGTGAGAGTTTCATCAGTAAGTTGGAGTGTGGGGAGCCTGCCTGGGTGCTGGTACCCTCTGCGTACTGTACAGCCTACGTGGAACAGCGTTTGAGAAGCAGATAAAGGCCCACTGCTGAGAGAATCCAGTAATCACTGAGTTCCACCTGGTAAAAACTAGTCCAAAGGCTGATCCAGCCAGGCAGATGAGCGAGAGGAAAAATATATCATCCACCCCCTTTCCCCCACTCTAATTTTTAAGTCACAGATACACAGACTGTTAAGACCACAAGGGACCAATATCTTATAGGTAGGGAATTCCTACCAAAATTCATAGGGAAAAAAAAATTACTGATTATTAAATGCTGGCTCCACAGAGGGAGCCAGCAGTCCTTAAGGTCCTGTGGTACCCCGCCAGGGTGGGGAAAAAGAGAAGGGGGTCTGGCTACTGGAAGGGCTATTGGAAAGATGGTGCTGCCCCCGCCCCACTAAGTGGCTGTGAGGACTGCCAGTCATGTCGCTTCTCTCCAATCAACAGTGAGAAGTGGGGCCAAATGACAGGCAGCCCTTGCAGCCAGTCAACAGCAAGGGGCAGGGCCACTGGGGCCCCTCAGCCAATCAAAGGTATTGGGAGCCCACTACTCTCTACCTGCAAAATAGCTGCCAGGCCATACGTTCTGCCCATAAAATCAGTGAACAGCTGCCCCAAATTTGGTAGGTCCCTACATATAGGAAGGTCTAACCTCCTGTATAACGGCAATAGGACTTTCCAGTAAGACTAGCACATTTAAAACCACATCTTAGCTGATATAAATATTCCTCATCCTGGGTTCTCTACCACAATGCTTCTCAAAGTGGTGGTCCGCAGACTGGTGCCAGTCCGTGAGCCACCGGTTGCCAGTCCACAGTAAGTTGTCAGGAAAGAAAGAAATATATTTTCAGAAGCATAACATTGAAATGTCATAGTGCCATAGTTCGTATGTTCCAACGGTCCAGGTGACGTCACATCATGCGAGGTGAGGAAAGAGAAAGAAACAGCCGGTCGCGCATTTGTGTAGCACTGTTAAACACAGTTGCTGCCACTGGCTGAACCAGGCACCAGCCCCTGGGCCACTGGAAAAAAAATTGCTGGTCTGCCACATCAGATAGTTTGAAAAGCACTGCTCTACCACAAGCCTTTGCAAGAAATTCTAGTGATTAATTACCCTTGCTATCAAGAATTCAGACCTTTTCTAATCTAAAGGCAAAGTGTGGGCAGCAAGGTTTTCGTCTCTTTGATCAGTGTCAAATAAGAACACCCAACCTCTGTCTGCTTTGCTCCTTTCACACTCTTTTTAAGGTGCAATCTACATCTCTCTCTCCCCCACTCCCCTTTCCTTTCTGCAGGGAGAGAATAAGCCCTGCCAGCTGCAGCAAATTTGGTGCACTGCTTATTTTGGGAGCTTAGTGCTTCAGAGTAAGAGCATCAGCTGAGTGTGTGCTAGTCACTGGCTCAGCAGTGGAGTATTGTGCTCTGAACACCACTGTGGAATTATTTCCTACAATAATATATGATAAAGTAATTAGTTCTTCAGCAGAACCTTCCATTTCAAGGCTCTTAAAATGCTTTACAAACATGAATAAATGAAGTGGTGGGACCCAACACATGACTGGGCAGTGAATATCAAGGGCTATAGGCTGTACAGGAGGGATAGGACAGGGAGGAAAGGTGGGGGCATGGCGCTCTACATTAAGGAGGAATACACATCCTCATCAATTAGCAAAGAGTCAGAGGAGGGGCATTCTGAAGTGCTCTGGGTTAGAATACAAGGCAGTCGAGGGGAAAGAGACTTAACGGTGAGGGTCTACTACAGACCACCCAACCAAGGGGAAGAGCTAGACCAGGAATTCTTAAGTCAGCTCACGGAGGTAGTTAGGTCAAAGGATGTGGTCATCATGGGTGACCTGAACTTTCCAGACATCTGCTGGGAAGAGCAGTCAGCCAGGTCTGACCACTCACGCAGGTTCCTAGCCAGAATGCAGGACCTCCATCTACCCAGGAGGTGCACAGCCCCACCAGGGAGATGCCTTGTGGGACCTGGTGCTGGCCACCGGCAACAACCTGGTGAGGGGGCTGCGGGTGCTCGACCACCTGGGCGACAGCGATTATCACCTGCTGGAATTCACCATCCAGCACAAGGTGGCAAAGGCCTACAGCAAGGCAGCTCTAGTTTTCAGGAGGGCGGACTTCAGTGAGCTTAGGAAAATAGTCAGGGAAGCACTGAGGTCCCGGAGGGGAGGGGAGCCAGGTGTCCAAGAAGAGTGGTTGCTCCTTAAGGAGATGATCCTCCAAGCTCAAAGGGAAGTAATCCCAATACAGATCAAAGGTGGCAGGAGGGTGCAAAAGCCCCCATTGCTCACCAAAATCATCCGGGAGTGTCTCCTGGCTAAAAGGGAGGCACACACCCAATGGAAGGGAGGGGCCATCACCAGGAAGGATTATACTGTGGTTGCTCAGGGCTGCAGGGGGGCAGTCAGGAAGGCCAAGGTGGAGATGGGACTGGGACTAGCTTCTCAGATCAAGGATAACAGGAGATCCTTTTTTAAATACATAGGGAGCAAAAAGAAGGTTCCAGGTAACATGGGGCCCCCGCAGGACACGCTGGGAAAGTTGGTCATCACACCAGACAACAAAGCTAACATATTTAACAACTTCTTTGCCTCCATTTTCCTGAGCAGGGACCCCTCTTTACACCCCAGGGGAGGCACACCTAGGCCAAGGGTTAGTGAGGAACTAGTCAGGGAACTTCTGGAGGGACTGGATGTATTCAGATCAGCTGGTCCGGATGATTTCCACCCCAGAGTACTGAGGGAATTGGCTGAGGTCATTGCGGGACCCCTTGCACGGCTTTACGAGCACTCGTGGTGCTCTGGTGTGGTGCCAGAGGACTGGAAGAGAGCCAATGTGGTTCCCATCTTCAAAAAGGGGAAGAAGGAGGACCCAGGAAACTATAGGCCAGTTAGTCTTACCTCAATCCTTGGTAAGCTTTTTGAGAGAATTATTCTGGCAAATGTCCATGAGGGGCCAGCAGGGGAGATTATGCTTAGGGGCAACCAACATGGGTTCATAAGAGGCAGGTCCTGTCAGGCCAACCTGGTGGCCTTCTACAACCAGGTCACCAAATCCTTAGATGCAGGGGTAGCAGTGGATATAGTCTTCCTGGACTTTCGGAAGGTCTTCAACACTGTCTCTCACCCCATTCTCATTAAGAAACTGGGGGGGCTGTGGTGTCGACACCTACACAGTCAAATGGGTCGCCAACTGGCTGGAGGGCCACACCTGGAGAGTGGTGGTGGATGGGTCATTTTCGACCTGGAGGGATGTGGGCAGTGGGGTCCCCCAGGGCTCGGTCCTCGGGCCCGCACTGTTCAACATCTTTATCAGTGACTTGGACGAGGGGGTAAAAAGCACACTGTTCAAATTTGCTGATAACACTAAGATGTGGGGGGATGTGGGCACGCTAGAAGGAGGGAATAGGCTACAACCAGACCTAGACAGGTTACAGGGGTGGGCGGAGGAGAATAGGATGGGATTCAACACTGACAAGTGCAAGGTGATGCACCTGGGGAGGAAGAACCAGCACCATACCTACAGGCTGGGGAACTCCATTCTCGTCAGTGCAGAGGCAGAAAAGGATCTTGGAGTCATCTTTGATGCCAAGATGAACATGGGCCGGCAGTGTGGGGATGCAGTCAGGAAGGCCAACCTCACCTTGTCATGCTTCCACAGACGCATCTCAGGCAGGTCCAAGGAGGTGATCCTCCCCCTCTATGCGGCACTGGTCAGGCCACAGCTGGAGTACTGCATCCAGTTCTGGGCGCCGCACTTCAAGAGGGATGTGGACAACATGGAGAGGGTCCAGAAGAGGGCCACTCGCTATGGGACCTGAACCTGTTCAGCCCCCACAAGAGGAGGCTGAGGGGGGATCTAGTGGCCTGTTACATACGAGTCAGAAGGGACCAGCAGGCACTGAGGGAGTCCCTGTTCCCCCAAGCACTACCAGGAATGACCAGGAATAACGGTCACAGGCTGGCAGAGGGTAGATTTAGACGAAACATCAGGAGGCGCTACTTCACAGTCAGGGCGGCTAGGATCTGGAATCAACTTCCAGGCAAAGTTGGCTGGCTCCTACCCTGGGGGTCTTTAAGACAAGGCTAGACGAACACCTTGCTGGGGTCGTTTGACCCCAGTACTCTTTCCTGCCATGGCAGGGGGTTGGACTTGATGATCTGCTCAGGTCTCTTCCGACCCTACTAACTATGAAACTGTAAGTTTTACAGAACTCTCCTGAGGTCCATGAATATGATTATTCCCTTAATCTCTGATGAGGAAGCTGAGGCACAGAAAAGTTAAGTGATTTGCCCAGAGATTCTGTAGTAGACCTAGAACTCCAGCGCAGGTCTCCAGCCACGATTCCTCTTCTGCTGTCTCTATTGTATTTATTGCCCTTTTATAGTGTTTATTGCCCCTAAGATTTTCTACTTATGTTGTGTTTTGAAAGAAAAAAATTCACTAAATACCGTAAACCATTGAGTGAGTTGCAACAGACTACAGACTATGCTGATCCTTGGCCATATTCCCACTCCTGGTAGCTGATGCTTCAGTCTAGTCAAATTTAAGACAGACAGACCTGCCTACACTGGACTGCATAGGAGTTAGGGAGTGTAGAGTGATTCTTAAGGTCTCAAATTAGCAGCAGTGAGTGAACACTAAATTTAACCTCAGGTGGAAACCATGGGACCTGAGGTGGAGAAAAAAAGAATCATCAGTCTTATTCCAATTTGGGGAAAGCACTGAGGTTCAACACCTCTGGTTTTAGCTGATAAATAGTATTAATTTCTAGAGAGTGAAAAAAAAAATAGCAGGATTGCAGTCAATGCCATCCAGAAAGAACTTTCAACAACATTATTGCCCATGCAGAAGGGACTCCTGTGAGCAGTTAGTAGGAAATTCAGTGCATGTGCATTCAAACCTGGGCTGGTTGAAACACCAGCCCTAATGCATTTAATATGGCTATAGATCTCAGGAACAACTGTAGTCATCTTACTTATGTAAGGCCCCTCACTTAACGAATTGACTTCACTAAGCTAACAGTCAACAAACTAGACTTTTGCCCTTTACTTTAATAAGATAAAGATGTGGTCCACAACTTTAACTCAATAATTTGACATTTCCAGGATTCAGGTATAACAAAGAACAGAAAGCAAGGGGGGAATATCCTCTGACAATGTATGTTGCAGTATTTCATACTTCCACATGCCTTTGTTCTTCATTCTGTATTTTAATTCATGTGATGAAGTTTTCAGACAGAAGTGGATGTCATATGTGTAAGCTGAGTTCCTTGTTTTTTCTTTTGCCTGTCACTGGCTGCATGTTCTCTATTGATGTCTTGTTCCTGGTACTTGACACTGACCATCTTGTCTGTGAAAGGAAGCACTTCAGCTGGCTTGCCTGATAAGAAGAAAGGGAAGTTTGCTTGGTTTAGTCACTCCACAGAAACCCATGGTAATGTTTCACTGCGTTCTGTGTCCATAACACGTGTCTGTTTGTGTGTGTGTGTGTGTGTGTGTGTGTGTGTGTGAGCGCATGTGTGCGCATGTGTACTATATGTATATATCTCTATCTATATATAAATAGATAGATATATATATAATTACACACACACGTGCATGATATATATCTATAGTATCTGTGTCTGTGTGTCTATATATGTGTATATATATGTATATATATCTATATATATAGAGAGAGAGAGATATAATATCTGTGTATATTTATACATGTGTGTATCTTGCTCTTTCCATTTGCTTGCACAGCATCCTGTACTTGTGTTTGAGGTAATAAGCCCTCTTGCAAATCAACCTCCTGCTAATGTCTTCAGAACTGTTTTCCATTTGCAATCAAGTTCAAATATGTTTTGATAGTGCTTTGCCTCATAACTGATTTACATGCCAAATATCAATGTTTTGTTTTCCTGGAGTGGTCAGTCTGTATGAAAAAAAATGTTAACCGTGTGTTGGTTTCTTTTGCAGTTTAGGTGCCTATTTGTTATGCTTCATAATATGAATCCCCTTCTCTTCTTAAGTTGTCTCTCCAAAGACTTAAGCTAGGAGCACTTGTATGATGGAAAGATACAGTGCATTTGGTGGTGCAGTGCTCTGAAATACCATATAGATGCTTGAGATAATTGGGTTGGGATAACGGGAAAATTCTACAGTTTAGGAAGCATCTCTGTTATAATTCTTATGAAGCTAAAATGCAGGTTGTGTTTGGAAGGGTCCTCAGATATCTCTCCAGGTGCATAAAGAAGGCCTGGTCATATCGCCTATTGGGCAACTGCCCAGCTGAAAAGCAAGGCATACTTGTCCTCAGATGTTAATTATGCACTTTCTCTGATGGCAACAATAAAATATATACTCTTATTAACATAAAACATGTTGTAAGAGCCCATTAGGTGCCTTTCCATCTGATATGTCTAGCTATCTATCTGTTACTGTTCTGAAAGCTGGACACCTGTCCAACTCATATGTTGTTGAGCTTCAAGAGTCATTTCTTTGTTTTCAAATTCATTTTGTGCACTCAGGGCAGGAAAGAAGGAAAGGCACATTTAAAGAGGCTCTTTTATATTGCATCTGATCTCAGACAATCAGATGCTAAGGAGTTTTATTGTAACTCCTCAAGGAAGGGACAAGCAGGAAGGAACTTGGAGGGAGCGGAAATTGAAGAAGAAATAAAAGGTTCAGGGGGTAAATAAAAACAACGAAGTCAATCACTTATTCAAATCCAGATTGGGTAGATGAAGATGTAAGGTTGTTATCAACTAATGGCTGTTCAGTGGCATTCATAAAATCAACTAGTGGACTCAGTCTGACTCTTAGGTAGGCAGTATTCACACAAATAGTCATTTCTTATTAGCCTCTTTGTTAGTAGCACCAGAAGCATTTAACTGTAAACGGGCTGTAAAGACCAAACTACTCTGTCTTCACTGTGGGGCTCTTCCTGTTCCTGCAAGGCTGAGGCACATTGAGTGGGGAGGGAGGCCTGCATCTCTGCTGCTTATGCTGGATGTTCCTTTAGGATAAGTAGAAGACTTTGGTCTGAAGCATCATCAATTTGGTGTTTTCCATGAGCCTTCAACCTACCACAACACCAATGTTCATGTGTTTAATGTATGCCTGCACAAGTGTAAGACTGCTTTTTTTAATGTTCCACTGAATTCAGTGAAACTCCCTTTGCTGGTTTTGCTGAATTTTCCCTTCAGTTTCCATTGAACCTGTTTATTAGGCTTCAAAGAGCCAATTCACAGAAGGGAGGAGAGCAGCTGCACTTAACCCATTTTTTATTTGATTGGGGGATTTGTGTCTAAAGGGTCTAAACTGGTCACTCATCCTGCTACTCAGAGCCCTTTTGCTAAGCTGGTTCCTCTAGTATCATAATTTACTAATAGAGGGTTTTTACCTGATTGTCAACACTTTCTTTATTCTCCTCTTTTCTTTGTCCATCATAGTGAGCATGCCCACAAGTGAGACGGAGTCTGTAAACACAGACAATGTGGCTGGAGCTGACATTGAAGGAGAAAACTGTGGTGCAAGATTGGCGTGAGTACTTTTACAGTCCAAACATATATTACTCCTCCTGTGGGCAGGATTCATTTCAAAGGTTAAGGCCCTGCATCTTAAGTGTAAATTTAGGGCTCTTTAAAGGAGAAAATAAATGGAAAGTTGATTATGAACTCTAATGGGACAGATTCTGATATTGGTCATAGCAGGTAAATTCAGACTGAATCTGAATCCCAAAGGAGAGATTTTGGAAATACATAATGCTTAAAAAAATCAAAATCTAATCCAGCATAAAGAGAGCTGTTGCTATGAAATCTGTAAACAAATTGTTAATGAAAATAGTTTTCTTAATTAAACGCTCTCCTTTCATGATGGATCTCAGATTGAATAACATCGCTCTAGTGCATGGAAACCAAAGAGTGAGACTGACTAATCTATTTTAATTAAGAGAGCAAAGTGCAAAACAAACTGCAAGTATTAGATATAATATAAAGCCATTTTGATTTAATAATTTATTCAGGTTTAAAATATTCAAGCATTATTAATAAAATGGGTAAGGGATTGAGATACCTGATCCCAATTCTGTATGCTTTTCTCACATCAGCGTTCCTCTTGGCATCAAGAACTGGAGGATCAGCTCCTAAGTATTAAAATCCCCGTCTCCTTAAAAATAATGGATTCTGTTTCAGAATTCTGGGTGTGTTTTCAACTCTGTGCACAAGGCTTTTGTCAGGATTAATGGATTTGTCCTACTCGTCATATTCTGATTACTGCACATTGTATGGGTTTTCCTATTATAAAAATGTTAATGATGGCATTGGCTGCCCTCCTCTATGCTACTCCTTTCCAGTTCTAGGCAAGATGCTACACTAGTATAGACATACCTTAGGCAGGACAAATATGTGTTTTTTTTCTTTAGTGCCCCATATGAAGGATTTGGACACAATGCAAAATGTAGTAGGCTGTATTATGCAAGGTATTTAGATATCTTGTGCTGTGGTGTAGCAGGTTCTTATGTGGGAGCAGTTAGAACAGGGGCAGGCAAAAGGAGTCTTCTTTGTCCCTCCCGAATAGCTTATGTAAAAGTGGGTCACACTGCAGACTCAAGGAATGTGTCACTGCCTGGAACTACCCTGTAGAGGTAGGGAATATACAGTAGTAGTCTGCGTATTCCCCTGCACAATGAAGAATTCAAAGGCGTAAGCATACCCCAAGATTCCTGTAATCTGTGTTGTAAAAGCAAAATTTGGCTCAGTAATACCAGTCAAGGGTTGTCACTATCTGTAGTAAATGATCTTGTGTGCCAGGGTGTATTGTATATGCCATTTGCGTTCCTTAAATTGAACTGTATCATTACATAGCTCACAAATCTCATGAGACATTGTTTCCTTGTGCTGACTCCAGCTGTCTACCATGGTCCACTTGTTGTCTCTTGTGTTATGTTTAGATGCAAGTTCTTTGGGCAAGGATTGGCTCTTTGTTTTTGTCTGTGCAATATCTAACACAATGGAGTCCCTAGGTGCTACAATAGTACAATGCTAATAAAAACGACAACTGCATCTATAAAGTTAAATTTATAGACAAATATTGCAATTGACTTATATCCCAAAGGATCCTAAAGAACTTTATGGCCTATATACCATATTTTTCTGCATATAACCCAGCATTTTTCCAAAAACCAGCTGCTGGAAATTGTAGTGTACTTTATATGAAAGAAATATGGTAAGAGCAGTTTCTTCCACTTACTAGGCAACAGCAGAAGTAGAGCCTGTACTCCATGCATAGGAAATGAAACGAAAAGTAGGCTTGGCTCCCTAGCTGCTGCCACTCAGATGCTTACTACAAGGAAAGATCTTTTCTTCTTCATTCTGTCTCTCAAAACATGGTGCTATCTTAGGCCATGCACAGACCTTTCAGTTTCTCTGGGAGAATTGCCAGTACATTTCCCAGATGGAGTCACCCCAGTACCAGGAAGGTCTAAGGATCAGGGGAGAGGAGACAGTTGCAGACTGAACACTTGTACTGCTTCCCTGCCTGGAAACACTTCTAGCAGTGAAAATTTTCCACTGCTAGAATCATACATTTCTACTCATCCTTATTCCAGGGTATATTGTATATGGTAAAATGCAATGTACAGTGAATGCATTTTTAGCATTAAAATGCAGCCTCCTTTGGGGTCAAATGTACTAGCTGTTTAAAAGTTCAAAGAGATAGTGTAGGAATGTTAAAGAATTGAAGGGTGATTTGTCCAGAGGGAATTCTAGCAAAATGGAATTACCTTAGTGTGAACATGGTTAGGGTATTTGAGCAAACAACCCACTTCCATAGATACTCAACTTCTCAGGTAGATGTCTGCATGTGGCAGAGTGGCCTTAAGCTAGCCAGTGATGGCTAGGAGAAGATTCTACTCTGACACCTTCTGCTCTATGCAGACTGTAGGGAGAAGAGTGGATATGCCAGGGTATTTCAGGGTTCAGGCATGGGTGGGAGGGAAATTGTTGGGGCAAATTTCCAGTATATCTTATCTTTCACTAATGTGGACCATACACCTCTGGTAGGAATTAGAATAGCCCACTGCTGTTTTAAGTTCCACTGGAAATGGTCAGCTGTGGATCACTGCCTGCAACTAGTACTCTGCACTGCATATGAGTAGATCAACAGTAATTTCATAGATTTCATAGACATTAGGGCTGGAAGGGACCTCGGGAGATCATCGAGTCCAGCCCCCTGCCCAAAGGGCAGGAAGTCAGCTGGGGTCATAGGATCCCAGCAAGATAAGCATCCAATTTACTCTTGAAGGTGTTCAATGTAGGTGCTTGAACCACCTCCACTGGCAGACTGTTCCAGACCTTGGGGGCTCGGACAGTAAAGAAATTCTTCCTTATGTCCAGCCTGAAATGGTCTTGCAGGAGTTTGTGACCGTTCGACCTCGTCATCCCTTGGGGCGCTCTGGTGAACAGACGTTCCCCCAGATCCTGGTGGTCACCCCTGATAAACTTATAGGTGGCCATCAGATCACCCCTGAGCCTGTGCTTTTCCAGGCTAAAGAGTCCCATGGCTCTCAGCCTGTCATCATAAGATCTGTTTTCCTGACCTCTGATCATGCGCGTAATAGAGAATCAGATATTATATCTTTATATGGGAAGGGGCTTTACACCCCCTTCCCCCCTCTCCCCAAAAACACCTACATCTCAGAGAAAAGGAAGATAGATCTTTCTCAGGAGTCATTCAGACAATTCCTGGCACCGGAGAGATGGGTGGTGCTTCATAACACCAACAAAATGAGAAGCAAGTGGATTTAAAATTCACATCTAAATCCAGGCTGACAGCAGCACTTTCCCAGACGTGCCCATTATGAGCACAATCCAAAACCCTGGAAGTGAAAAGTCTTTGACTTTAGATTAGTTCAGATCTGTATCTGCAGTTTTGTGGCATGGGCCAATCTCTAGTTTAACATGCTATTGACAGCAGTTAGGGCTGTACGAAATGGCTGTGTTTCAATTCGGTTTCGCATTCGCCATTTCAGAGGACAGTGATTCGTTTCGCTGTTTTGAATCACTGTCCTGTTTCATTTTGGCCTTGACCAAATCTGTTTCGTTTTGGCCAGATCCTCCAAATTGTTTCAAATGGGCTGCGAGGCAAGCTTCTCACAGCCCTACCCAACTGGGTGGGGCTTGAAGCCAGGGGCTGCAGGCCCCCAGCAGGGACCAGAACAGGGCCATGGGTGGCTCATCCAGGGGAAAGGGAGGGCAACTGCCCTCCATGCAGATGAGGAGACCCCCTCACAAATCTCTGATCCCTGTCACGCTGAGTCACGGGGCAGGGAAGCAGTGCAGAGAAGCAAGCAAACATGCTGGTCCCTGCCACTCAACCTGGCTTCACAGGGAACAAAGATCCAGGGCTGCACAGGGCGGGCAGTAGCAGCGAAGAGACCCTGGCACAGATCTCTGCTCCCAGCGGAGCCAGGTTGCGCAGCAGGGCAGCTGGTCCCTGCCCCACGACCTGGCTCTGCAGGGAGCAGAGTTCTGTGTCAGGGTCTCCTCGCTGCTGCTGCGCACCCGGTGCAGCCCCCTGTCCCCAGGGCAGTGCAGGATGAGCAGAGGCAGCAAGGAGACCCCTAGCGCAGATCTCTGCTCCCTGCAGAGCCAAGTCACACAATAGGGCAGCAGCATACAGCTGTCTCCTTGCAAGCCCATCTCCGAAACGCTGAAATTTTCCGAAACAGTTCTGAAACATTTTGGATGCCTCATTTCATTTCAGAGATGTTTCTGAGCCTTCCGTTTCAATTTGGACTCAGTGTTTCAGGTTCTGAAATGGCCCGAAACACCTCCAAAACAAAACGTCTGCCAAAATTTCACACAGCCCTAACAGCAATCTCTCAGGCGGAGAAACCAGGAAAGCTGAAGTTCAAATTGTTAAAAATGTGCCAAATACTGAAGTTCTCATTGACTCTCTCTTCAAACTCATGTAAGACAAAACATCTGCTGAGTCACATGAAAAGTTAAGTAACAATTTCAGGATTTGACCTATTAATTTAAATGAGAGATTTCCCTGAGGGGAACTGAAGTAAGGACTTCCAAATTTGTACTGATAATAGAAAAGTGGTGATTATCTCATATTTTGCTGAAATATAAGGTTAAATCCTGTGTGAAGAAAGTTGACCTTTGTCAAACAAGTTCTTCATCTGGTGTTAAGGGCCTACTCAAGTGGTTCAGATGAGGTGGGCCCACTTATTCCAGTAGGGCTAGGGACAGACATTACACATAAACTGGTTTAAGTGATAAGAAACTGATTTATACCTGTAAAATCATGATGTTCAGTGCACATAAACCAGCTTGAAAATGGCTGAAACTAGTTTCAGATAAACCTGGTTGAATGTAGTATCAGACTTAAATGATGTGGGTCAAACCAGTTTATGCAATGTCTGTCCCAGACCCCTTGCTGGTTTAAGTTAAATCAGAGTCCCCCAGCATCCCAGCATGCACTCTGGACTGGGTGGGGGTCTCTGCTCCACTGCAATGCTGGCCCCTCCCCTCTGCTCCCTGGCCAGAGCTCCAGCAGACTTGCAGGCACAGCAAGGTCTGCTGGCTTCTCCATTCCCCGCTTCCCCTCACCACTCACTGCTTAAGCAGGGATCCCTTCCTCCTCTCTGCCACAGCATGGAACATAGCCAGCCTGTGGTATGCTGTGTAGGGCTCCAGCAGAGACTGCAAACACAGCAGGGTCTACCTGGCTTCCCCAGCCCTACCCCCCCTCCCTTCTCCCACACCATGGACCCCAGCCCTACACGGCATGTGGTATGCTAACTAATGCCAAGAGGTGTCTGTGTGTGTCTCTCTCTCCAATTTCACTGGGGCAGGCAGACAGAACAGTGACTGCTTAGGGCTGTTTGGAGCTAATCGACAGGTGAGCTGGTCAGCTATTTAAGTAGTTTGAAGTAATGGAGAGAGGCCATTGTTTTACTAATTGGGTGATAAAGACTCTTATCTCTATCAGCCCCCAGCTGGCTTGCTTGCCCATCAGTTTGCTGCAGACAGCATTAAGAAGCAGGGAGAGAGATTGAAAAGCTCTGTATCATCAACAGATGCATGCACTGCACCCCCTTTCCACCCCCCACCTTGCCTCAAAGTGCTAGCCCAGGGTTGGGGGCTGGCTACACTCCCACCCCTTGAGCAGCCAGAGGGGAAAAGCCTGGGACCCTGTAGGCAGACCTCCCTAATGAGAGAGTCCTACTGGGGCCTGGCCACCGCCCCTTCAGCACAACTCCCTGCAGAAGGGAAGGGAGGGATGTTCTAGCACCCCCCGGCTTCTAGCCTGATTCACTGCAGGCATGTGCCTGAATTTCCTTAGTCCAGAGAGAATGTCTGTCTGGTTTCAAACCAGTTCTACCTAGCCAGGTTTCACTAACCTGCAAAAAATGAATCAATTCAAGTTTTTTGAATGTCTGTCCCTAGCCTAGAGGATCAAAGCTATGCTTTTGAGTGACACCTCATGAATTCCTCTTTCCAGTGAATTTTGTATTTACAAGTGAAAGAGTTAGCTGAGGTTTTCATTACTTTGAGTTTAATACCATATTTTAGACACAACTTCATTTCCACACGTCCATTGTAGTCTCTCAGCAACCATGCATCTCTGTTGTCTTGTTACAAGCATATTTTTTACCCATAGGACAGAGATCATATTAGGCAAACTGTGACTGGCTGTGGCAGGAGGAACAGGGAGATTTCAAGTCAAAGGTGATTTTTTTTCCTAGTAGCAACAGGCTGAAGGGCATTTAACCCTGTTGTGGTGTGACGTTTCCCTCAGCATCAGAATTTACTAGTGACAGGAGGAAAAAAAGGCCCAGGAAAGATTGAAAGGTAAAGCAGTTTTGTTAAGGATGACTTAGAATTCCTGGCTGATCTTTTTGTTCTTATACAAAGCTGTAGAACCTTGACAAGCTTGATCTGTGAATGATAGAAATAACTGCTTGCAAAGCCCATTCCAAGCATTTCTTTTGCAAATGGAGAGCTCTCCTGACAGGCTTGCTTGAAGTCATGGAGACATGTTCTGTGCTAGATCAGGAGACCGCCTCTCAAGTGCAAGCAATTCTGTATTGCAGAATCACCCTCCAAAGAAGTCTTCATATTCATGGTATCTAACCTCAAGGCAAGTACCTTTGTTTACTGTACTGTTTAGAGTGATGGCAACCTTGGAGCCAACAAAAGCTTCACAAAGAGTTCAGCATGGGCTTCTATATTTATTGTGCATCAAATCCAGTTTATCAAACCAAAACCAATCAAACAAAAACCAGGGGTAAATTCCTCTTTGGCATAATGTCACTGGCATCAGTGGAATTATATTAGGTATGGGTTTGGCTCAGGATGGCCAGATTGATTGTTATCCTCATCAGATTTTAGGGACAAGCCTAAAGTTGACAGGTCTGTCTAGGGTTCTAAAAGATTAAAAAGCATCTCAAAACTTCTGCAGGGCTAACACAAAATCATCAGTGTCATGATATTACCTTGAATTGTAATGACATCTGCATTGTAATGAAAACACAACAGTCTTATTGTGAAGGACAACATTTGGAAGTGGCAACCCTAAACATACCTCTACCCATCACAGTTTTGGCTAACCTATTACAACAAGGCATGATGAAATTCGTTTCTCATTATTCTCTACAGCAAATAAACAATAATCTAAGCCCTCTCTTATGAGAATTTGGTTTCTGTTTATAGGACAGTCTTAGTTCCAAGACTTCCTAAAGGTAATTTCTCACTGTTACGAAATGCCGCATTTTTATTAGGAAAATGTATGTATCCCTACAGAGATCATTTTAATTCAGACCCCATGTTCTTACAGCATTTCAAGTCTCCAATTAATGAGGTCAGGAAGTAACCCTAAAATAATATTAACCTTTTGGGCTCAGAAAATTAGACTGAAAGAAATACAGCCCTCCAGCTTGGGCAGCTACACCTGCAGTTCTGCAAAATGTTTGTGTTTCTGTGAATGGATTATCTATAGCACAATCCTGGCTGACACTCATTCCATGAGGCCACAGTAGAAGGTTGAAGCATGTGAAAGCAAAGGAAGAGATAATGAAAATGCTTTGCTGTAGTTGATCTGTCAGTGTATTTCCCTTGGCACTTTTCTTGTGCTTTTCTGACTGGCAGAAATATTCCTGTGTGTCGCTTGGAACAGTCACCATAGGAGTCTGTGGAGAAGCGGGAAGAGACAGTCATTTTCAAGTTTGCCCTTTGTTGCTTCTCCTGCTGTTTCAGATTTGACAAGCAAATAAGATGTGGGAAGTAGGCCTGTGCAAAACAGCTAGTATTTGCTTCAGATTCGGATTCAGCCAATTCAGGGGACAGTGATTCGATTTGGTGATTTGAATCACTGTTCTGAATCGATTTGGTGATTTGGCTGCTGCCGAATCAGCCAGATCTCCAAATCACACAGGCCTCATTCCTCGCCCGCTCTCCCAGCTCTGGTAATGGCTGCCCCACCCACCCCAGCTCTGGCCCTTTAAGAAAATAAAAAACAAAAGAAACCTGCACTCACCAGTTTCTGCCCACAGGGGAGCGATTCCCACTGCCCCGTGCTGTGGAGGGGCTCTGCATGAGTCCCCCAAAGCCCCAAAGCTGCTGCAGGAACTGGTGAGTGCAGGGTTTTTTGTGGGGGAAGGGTTTCTTGAAGAGCCAGAGCTGGGGTGGGCAGGGCAGCCGTGGGGAGGGGGGAGGGGGGTTGGGGAAATGGGGGGAGGTCAGGGGGCTCGTGACAGCATCCCTTATGCAGCCTGGGGCAGTGGAGGGCAGCGGGGATTGGCCCCTCCTTGCCAGGCAGCACCCAGTAAGTGGGGACTTTTTTTTTAAAGGGCCAGGAGCTGGGGCCGGGTGAAGCAGCCATGGGTGGGGCTAGGGAAGTGAGCAGGGGTTGGGGGGGGCTAGGGGAGCAGGCAGGGCATGGAGACAGGCAGGCTTCCCCTCATGGTCCCCTCCCCCATCCTCTAGCCTCCCTTCCCCCATCCCCTACTTACCAGCTCCGAGTCCAGCTCCAGCTCCCTGCTGCAGTGGGTGGGGACTACCTGAATCATCGAAGCTCTCCAAATCTTTTCCAAATCTATTGGGAGAGCTTTGAATTGATTCAGACCTTTTTATTGGTCCCCTGATTCGATTTGGATTTGAAGATTCGGCCACCAAATCGGGCCGAATCTCCTCAAATCGAATTGGCACCCAAAGCTTCACACAGCCCTAGTGGGAAGGGCCTTTGCTTCTGCCTCCTGTCCCCTCCACATCAGGAGCTATGCTAGCAAATGTCTGCCAAATGTTCAGAAAGGCACTCTTGAGTCCAGTGCACAGGCATGATCCATGTGCCTCAGCTTCATGTGACACTCTCCCTATAAGACAGACTTGACCCTTAGTATCCACTGCTAGAACCCAGCATCTCATGAAGTTGGTGTTTAAAGGACAGCAGGCTGCTTTTGTGGAGGAAAATGACCTTCATATTTAAAATTCTGTGACCATCCGCAGAAAAAGTGGAATTATCCATTAAATTCTAAAATTTTATCTTAGTTTCCGAGCCTGATAAAACCCTTCAAGTAGCAAACCACATTAAGATTTCAGCAAGACAGGTTCAGTTTTCATTGGGATCCTCTTCCAGTTCTTACCTCTGTAGACCAGCACCTGCCACTCTGTTGAGAATGTTATCAGTCTGTCTATGGTGCTATTTGATTCCCCTGGAGCCAGAGCAATACTACAAGAGAAAGAAACATAAAGGGGAAAGGCATTAGCCTCCAGGCACTGCTTCAGCTCCCCATTGCCATCAGAAGTTGGATGGCTGTTGCCAAGTGCAGGTAATCTCAACAAGTCACAGTAGAGTCATGATAGTAGCTGAATGTATATTTGAAGCAAGGTTAACTGTCCTCTTGTTACTAATACTGTGTCCCACTTTCCTGAAAGCTTTTAATTAATACAGAAATCCACAAAGGGCCAGATACGGTCATTGCATGCACCTGTGCAATTCCGCTATGGTAATGGGGTTGTACAGAGTGTAATTGATTTAGTCCAGTACCTTCAATAGAAATCTCAATCCTGCATCAAAGAGCAGAAGACAGTCTGACTTTTTAAGGTAGATTTACTGCTGGATGCATTTCTAAAACTGACTGGCACTCTCAGAGTGCCCTATTCTACAGCATGTGCTAGTCCCATAAAAGGTCTAAGATGGGATCCATACTGGTGAGCTCTAATCTCATGTATTCCAAAACCTGACTGAAAACAAGAAAGAAATATTACTAGAACATTATATTAGCCTAGAGCCATCCAACGGGTGGCATGCAGCCGACGAGGGGTTAAGACATGGTCCCTGGGCTTCCACCTGGCTTCCTCTTTACGCATTGCTCTTGTGGCAATGGATGGAGTCTCTAGGCTCCCCCTCCGTCTTCTGGCATCTGGTGTCTTCCCCTGCTTCTAGGGGTGGGGTTGCACTGTTGCCTGTGTTGCATGGACAGCAGGGAATGTTGCTGGGTTGCACATGCTGTGTGCTCGGCAAAGAAAGGAGCCAAGCTGCCCATGCTGCATGCTGTAGGTGGGTTGCCTGTATGATGTGCCGCACTGGGAGGTGGGGTAGGGATGCTGTGTGCCTGGCAGGGGGGAATCAGGCTGCCCATACGGCATTTATGGCTAGAAAAAAGATCTTTGCACGTGATGCAGCGGGGAGTTGGGCTGTGTGTTTGGCAGGGGCTTGAGGGGGCAGCCCCCATGGCATGTGGCCTCTGTGTCTCCAGTCCACAATGTATGAGGCCCCCAGCTGTTCAGAAGTTGGATAGCTTTGTATTAACTAGTCAGGGAAAACTGTTGTCCACAAGATTTTGTTCGTTCACTGACTGCACCACTGATCAACACTATAGCAACTTACAGTCAGTGTCATGCCAGAAGGTTGAGAATTAAAAGCTGGGAGATGTACACAATGCAGCTCCTTGAACATAATCCCTATCCTTAAAGCTTTGTATCCTAGAGGCATAATAAGTGGATATTTGTGTCTCTGATATGCTGAGAGCTTTTAGTGTTGTCCCTGGGCATTTGTAAGTCATCAGGTAGGTAAGAACTGGAGAGGTTGTACTGTTTAAAACAGTTAAGGCTGAGGTGCCAAATAACTGTCTGGTTACTTTATGGTAACAAATGTATATTGAGAACATTGATTGGTATCATGGGTGACCTTGCAACCCTGGACGCCTGTAAAGTAAGTGTTCCCAGGATTTCCGTTCTAATATTAATACAATTTTATTGATGTGAGACTCTTCTCTGAATCTCAGTACAATAGATTATTTTCTGTATAGTTTTCATATAAGAGTTATCTGGGTTTCACAATATTTAGTTTCTCTCATATGGTATACATGATAGCCTGGGGTATGAAGATTTTGGGATATCTCACCCTATCTGAGTCATTCTGAAACTCATGCTGAGAAACACTTTAAATTCTACCATCCTCTCTATATATGCCATTTATCTGTAGAAACAATATTTTGGGAAAGTTTTAAGGAACTGAGAGGGGAAAAAAGCAGAGAACAATTTTTGTGTCCTTTCTTCTGTAAAGTTAAGTGAGTTAATCATCACAGTTCCAAATGTGCAGCCCTCAGAGAGAGTGCTAAAGACCTCTTACAATGCTCTAAAAGTTTTCCTATCTGTTCCAATGTCATGATTCTAATATCCAATTTCTCAAGACCTTCTAGAGGTAGAAGCAAGAGCTATGTGTCACACTGGGAAGCTCTCATAAAGCTGCTAACATAACAGGGTTACAAGATATCAGGACTTAAACTCATCACTGAATCTGGTCCATCCTGAGCCTCAGGCAAGTGTAATTTTGGAGCAGCACAAAAGGGCCATATCAGGGGGCCAAAATCTGGTCTGCTGGCAGCAATAAAAATAGACATAATAGCACTCTCATGTATAACCGTGGTTCGAAAAGCCAAGGGGTTCTTGTAATCAAGGTCATTGGCGAGGTGTATCCCAGACTGGCTGATCCGTGGTATATCATGTTTGCAGAATTGGTTATATTGTACAATTTATGTTTTCATGATTCCCATTTCACTCTTTTTTCTTCTGCTTTAAATATAAATACCTTCTTCTTTCCTGTCCTGTGAGATAGATCTGTCTATATATCTAAAGAGAGAGAGCACATGCACATGTGATAATGCCTTCTGCTTTAACAGTAAGGCAACAGAAGCAGGAAGAAATTTAGCAGCTAGCCTGTCGAAGCAGTGAAGGCACTTGGCTGCAGTTCGTAATGCTCCAGAGATATAATTATCACATGCTTGATGACTAAAACATCTGTCACATCTGTTTTGCTTAAATAAAGGTTCCTTAAATGCCACACTGCTCCCTTAGCGTGGAGCAGAAGTGACACTCACATTCAGCCAGTGAGGTCACCCAGGGACTTTAAACTTCCTCTCTTTCACCTTCCTTCTTGACTCCTTTCTTCTCCATTCCCCTCTCTTGCTATTTCCTGCTCTACCCTTTAAATGACCTCTCTATTTCTCTTTTTCTATGTATTTATCTCACCTGCTGCTTTCTTCCTCTTTTCATTCATCTCTGATCTGTGCCTTGCTCCTCTGTCTCCTGCTGTACATTCATTAATTCAGATTTAGTTTAAAGATGAACATTCATTAAACACTGTATGGTCTGGAGAGATGGCTTTTCAAAACAATCATAGCATTTAGAAAAATCATATTATTAAGGTGTCTAACTCTCCTGTCTACTTTATAGCTTTAGAGCTTTATAGCTCACATTGTCTCCAATAGCATAATTTATTACTATGTTTAGGTGATTTTCTCTTTCCATTTTTTTATCAAGGACTGCAGTCCAATATTCTTAACCACTCTGCAGCCTGGTAGACTGACTGCATACGACACAGCAGGAGAGCTGTATTCAGTACAAAGGATTTTTCTTTATTTCAGCCATCTTCTGAGGAAATGTTCCTCCTTCTCAAGTTCATTCTCCATAAGAAAACAGATCCATTGCTGATTAGGTATCAGCAATAGGTTTCTCCACAACAGGGACAATGCTGTGCTACTGGAAGCATGGCCATGAAGTATAGCACTTCTGGTCTGCATGTGTGCCAGTCTGTGTTTTGAGGCTACACCTCAAAACAGTACCCAGCGCTTCTACAATATCATTTCAGGGTAACAGCATGTGTCCTATGGGTGCTTGAACACCACCACAAGAAGTGGGATGAGATTGAGTCTCATCTCAGGTGTTTCATAAGCAACCCAACACCCTACCCACCTAGGTATGAGCTTCCCTGCAACTTATGGATTAAACTAAACAGGATTTCCTCTGGAGCTGGAAACTTTAATGCCACACTGTGTAAGATTGGCTTAAAGGACAGTCCAATATGTGAGTGTGGTGTGCTCCATAGACTGCTGACCACTTCTTCGTGTGTTCAGCGCACCCATGCACGCAGGATGAGGACCTGGCAAACCTCAGTGATGAAGCAGTTGTGTGGCTTCACCTCATTAATGATGTGTAGAGGGGAAGTGAAGTCTACAACGGAAGAAGAGCATGTGCAGAGCAGAGCAGTAACTAGTGTTAGTCAGTACAGTCCTCTAGATGTATAGCCATGCCCTTAAATCTAAAGCTAGCTTGAGAGTGGCCTGATTTTCAGGGATGCTGAGCATTCATGAATCCCACTTCAGTCAACAGAAACTGTAGGTGCTCAGCCCCTTTTTAAATCAGAGTGCTTCAAGAAGCTAAGTGTGACTGTAGGTGCCCCATTTCTTGCAAGTTGGTCATAACCATCCTGTGCCTCAGCTGCAAGGTAAAGAAAATGAATTGCCCACTTTGGAAGACTACTTTTTGATCCCCAGGTAGAAGCTGGCAGGTGAAGGCAAAGTGTGTACATAAATATTTTTCAATCATAAATTTCATAGGAAAGTAGGATACAGAGAATGATCACATTTGAAAAAAACAGATGGGCACATCTAAAGGCAGGTTTCTAGTGATTCATAGCATCACAATAACACTTTACAGATCAGAAGCACAGTTTTGTTAATAATATAAAATTTGGGATTCTGTCAACCACTTGGAACCCACTCTCACCCCACTATCTTACTAATGACAAAGCGCAATTCAGGGGAACCCATGTACCTGGACTGAGTTCCAGTTTTCTAGGGGGGAGAATGGTATCCACAGGGAATCCATTGTCCTTATACCTGTTTCTTTCCATTGCTTGTCTCGTGAGGATCTAGTTTGAAGTTGGCTTTGTGACATTGACAATAACTATTCTTTTCCAGGCATCGGATCTCCAAATCTAAGTTTAGGTGAGTAAAACTCAGCTCTATGTTTTTCTCCCATCCTCACTGGTTTTGCATTTGACCTTTATCAAACTATCCATCCCAGTCACCGCAGTACACCAATGGCTCTAGAACAGCGGCTCTCAACCATCCTAGATCCAAGGTGCCCCTTGTTAGATTCAAGGCACCTGTCAGAAAATGCCAGTTTTTAGCTTTCACTCATTTAATGACCATAAAAAAAGAAATCAATTCTTGTGTTGCAAAGAGCTCAGAAAGTGCCACAACAGGTCATAATGTTTTTGACATTAAGGATTCCTATTTGAAATCTCTGGGTTTATCTTGTGAATCATACAGGTGTTTGCATACTTAACAGCGCTAATCTTGTGCAGCACCCTTAAAAGGATCTCTCAGCAGTCCAGGCTGTCTTGACACCCTGGTTGAGAACCACTGCTCTAGGACATACTCACAAATTTGATATACTTTAAGCCAAAATATGTATCCATATTTCTGAATATTAGGGTGAAAACAAGGAGCAAGGATCGGAAAGGTGCTTAAAATGTCCTGTTTGCTGAGGTATTGAGTTAGTCCTTGACTCCTTGGTAAATGCACATTTTAAATCATAAAATTATAAAAGATTGGTTAGCTAATATACAGATTCTCAACCCACTAAAAGGTGAGTGTAAGGTCTGATTTTCCACAGCACACTTTATAGCTGTGTTCTGTCTCTTAAGCGACTGGATTTCTGCATTGAATTTGGCAGTGTCCCTTCAATAGAAACAGCCGGAATATGTTTCCTTTAGTAACAGGACCTGTGGAGCTTTTCTGCAAAATATTTGATTTTCAGTTAATTTATTAGCTTTTAAAAAGATGTGGCACACCCAGGCTGCCCATATACACTTTTCCACTGGAAGAACTGACTCCAGCATAGTTAAATACTTGCTCATGTGGAAATGCTTGAGAGGTTTCCAGTCAATTTTTCTCTCATGTGTTCAACACAGTCCTCATGGCTTTTAATTCAAAGTCTACTATTAGAGCACTTTAAGAAGTGCCTTGGATTTGGCATTATCTGGCCCAGGAAAACTGTTGTTTTCCTCAACATATATAAGATATAAATAAAAATGTGCATCGTCTTATTTTATTACCACATGTGTATATACTAGATATGGACATGTGCAAATATAGACATACGTACAAGAATAGATATATACTGTATATGTAGGCAAACATATGTATGCACAGAGGAGAGCATAAAAAATCATACATATATATACATGCATGTATACTTGCACATGCATACTCATGCATGAACCAGCACATATATATGTATGTATTCATTCACACATTTTGAATGGAAAGAAAATGGGAAATTAAATTCATGTCATGAATTCTCCCTGAACCTTACAGATTCACTTGTGATAAGTCAAAAATAACTATCATTCACATGTTACAATAATTTTCTCAAAATGTTTTAAAAAGAACATTGTTTTCTTCTACTGTAACACATGCAAAACCAAGTTAAATACCAGTGCCACAGAGACTAAATATCCTTATAGCTTACCCGACTAACAAAGACTTAGACTTAAGAACATGATAAAATTTTGTTTTAAGATTCTCAAGCCATCCTGGAGGAGTCGCATCATCTGATCCTATTGTGATCAGACGCAGAACTGTGACTTACAGCATGGTCACTACTTGTTACTGATCAGAGAACAAGACAGGAGTAGCCACAGAAAGTTTCCCTCCCACTTTGTCATGAAGTGTTGTGTGTGTGTCTATATATACTATATCTATATAAAACTATTAGATTTATTATACAGTGGCAAGTGTTGCCTGGAAACTGGTTGCTAAGCAAGTTAAATTTTGAAGAGTAGGAGGTATATAATTAGCTTTAAATATCTTCTGTGGTTAGTAATTACCCTCAGAATCAGCGCTCATGGAAGGCAAATTTTAAAGGGGTCCTGTTTAATATCAAATGTATCCTTACTTCCTGGTGGAAGGCGGAGATGCTGAGATCCCCCTAAGTTTTGTTTGCTCATGTTGGACCCAATCCTGGTAAGTGCTAAACGCATGAAACTCCCATTGACTTTGCTGAACATCAGAAGCACACAACACTTCTTCTAGACTCTGATTTGAGGTCACTCCATTACAGGAAATGAAATTCTTTCTGAAGACTTCAGTGGCCACTGAATCAGGCCCAGCATAAGATTAACAGTTTTAAATAAAAGAAAAAGAACTGTTTCTTTGGAAACAGTTAAGCAAGGGCTAAAATAAATCTCTAATTAGTGGAAGTATAGGCCTAATAATCATAATCAGCACATCTCTTCTGTCATCAAGACTTATTGGCCAGAAGGAGTGATTGCAAATTTTTTTAGGACCTTTTTTGTTCAGATAGTTGTGCTCCTCCTTGCACTACCTATCAATTCAAGTGAATACCAATGGAGACACTCTTCCAGAATGAACATGGAAGTCCTATTCTCCCACCCACCACTTGGGAATCTGTGATATGTCTGAATGAAAGGTGAAGGGTTTAACTGAGGGATTTTCCTCCTAATTGCCATTTTTAATCACTTTCTCTTTCTCTCTTTTCAAGCCGGTACTGGCGCCGGTGGAACCGGTTCTGCAGGAGAAAGTGTCGAGCTGCTGTCAAGTCCACTGTTTTCTATTGGCTGGTGATTTTCCTTGTGTTCCTCAACACTCTCACCATCGCCTCTGAACACTACCACCAGTCAAACTGGCTCACTGAGGTCCAAGGTAAGATGAAGCATGTGGTTCCACTTGCTATCCAAATAATCGGTCAGTAATGAGCAAGCCTACAGAGAAGGAAAACAGAAAAGATACATTAGTGTCTTGTGGCGTATTAGTAAAAATCCCATCCTTCAAATGCAAACAAAAATACAATCCTTCATTTGTGGAGGATTTTAGACAAGTGAATACAAGTGCATATGTGATTGCACAAGGAGTCTTCAGAGAATACTTAGGGCCCAGCTGTGTACTAGCTACATGTTCTGTAGGTCCTGCCAAAGTCACCATGTCAGGAGCTTACATTGTATTTGTATGTGCTGCTCTTGGTTACTAAAGGACTCAATTTCTCCAGGTCATCACCTGAATAGCACTTGTGATACATTCTGGTTACAAGGCAGGTAAGGAAGGAACAATTATTTGTAAAGTTCCTCTTTGTCTAAAATTTAAGCAGCTGAATCCTCAATGCGGTGAGGGTGGCTGAAAGGTTGAATTAAGGATCAGGAGATATTACAGCAGCCAATACTATATCCTGTACATATGAAGATGACAAGTGTAACAGGAGGTTGTGCTTTAGAAAATACAGTCACTGTCACAGAGGTGGTGCAGTTGTGTAATACATGCATGTGGGAAGTGCTGTGGTTGATAAACGGGCATCTGTTCAAAACATTTTCATGCATGAATTGCCCAGCCTTAGAGGCTCACTTCTTTGGCTAAATACTGATATAATTCTTCTCTCTCTTTAGTTTGACTCCAGCTTTTTTATACTGGTGATGGGTGGTAGTGTTTGTGCTTGTGGCCTTCTGATTAAATTTTGCTTATTATTCCTTTTTCTTTTTATGAGATACTGCCAATAAGGTGCTGCTAGCTCTTTTCACGGCAGAGATGCTACTGAAGATGTACAGCCTTGGTCTCCAGGCCTACTTTGTGTCTCTCTTCAACCGCTTTGACTGCTTTATTGTTTGTGGAGGAATCCTGGAAACCATTCTGGTGGAGACCAAGATAATGCCACCACTGGGCATCTCAGTGTTGCGATGTGTCCGACTCCTGAGAATATTTAAGATCACAAGGTACTTTTATCTTTATCAAAGATCAGCCTTATGAAAAAGGGCTATCTCTAGGTGCTTTCTGGTCCATTCTTTCCACCCTCCTACCTTATTTATGCAAACTATTTCATCTTTCAAAGGGAATCCTAGTTTCTGCTCAGCTCTCTGCAGTAAGTGCCTTTGGCCATGTAGGACCCCAGTTTACACATTGATTTTATTCCTTATATGCACACCATAAACCTATGGCACATGACTGAGAAAAATAGTCCCTTGTGTGGTGGGAATGAGGAACTATACAGATTGGCCTCACATGAACCACAGGAGAAGCACCTGCCCAAGTGATAGTCTGGTAACGCACATGAGAGGAGTAGCTGATGTCTTAACAAGGAAGGTTGAAATGTGCCAGGCTGGGTCTTTTAAGATGGCCAGTAAAAGGAAAGAATGGCCTTGTGCCATTTTCTGCTGCTTTATGGCGACTGAAGTGGGCCTGGAAGCTGCTTTCAATTAAAAAAAAAATTGATATGTCTCAGCCTCAGCCACAACAATGGGCAGGAAACAAGGGATCAGTATCAGCATGAGCAGCAACGAGGCAGAGGACTTGGCTGACTTCTGTCTGCCCATCCCCCCCCCAACCGAAAGGAAGTGGGCCCAGCACCAATGAAAGCCACATTTCGGAGAGCCAAGACCTTCTCAAGGTTCAGTCCCTTCCCTTTTTCTTTCCTTCTTTCTCTCCCCCCTCTCCATAAAGCCACATGGCTTCCTATTGAACAATTTTGTCCCCTCTCGCAATTAGTTACTTAATCAGTTCTCATGCTCCCCCTCTCCCAATGCACTCTCTGGTAATGCATGTTATGTCTGAGGTCACTTGATAGGGTATAGAGGGCTGGATACACACATCTGGGCATCTAGTCAGTGCTTTGCAAAAAGCTTGGTTTGGGCACATGGTATGGGGGTGAAACGGTTGGATTGCCCTGCTGCCCAGAAATAAATCAGCCACAAGCGTAACAGGGCAGTTCTGACTGCTAGCAGCAGCAGCAACATAGTCAGCCATTAGTTCTGGTGCCAGCTATTTTTCACCCCCCTCAAGTTGGCACCCAAGGCTGCTTCATCCCCCCCAGTTATGCTGCTGAAATCAGCTATGAAAATGTCCTTATAATTGTCTTAAACTCCGAGAAGGAAATATCTGTGAAATCTAAGATAAAAGACACAGAGCACAAAAAACAAGACCAGATCTGGAATATAATCAAGATGGCTGAACTGTGCTACAAACAAAAACAACTGACTTAGATGCTGGTTTAATACAAGAGTTATACTTTAAGCTTCTACAGCAGTGATTCTTAACTCAAGGCATCCCTCAGAAATTACTAATTCTTAGTTTTGACTTGTTTCTTGACTACAGAAAACTAATAGAATAATTCTTTTGTTTCAAATAACTCAGAAAGACCAAAACAGGTCAGAATATTGTTAAAACTATGAATTCCTAATTGAAATCTCTGGCTTCACCTTGTGAATCATTTTTGTACCCCTAACAGTGCTAACATTGCAGCACCCTTCAAACAATCTGAAGGCACCCCAGGGTACCATAAAAAGCCTTACTTACTGCCAGGATGGATGGCTTTCACAGTCAGACGACAGAACTGAAAACAGGTTTACAGATGCAGACATTGGCCAAGGCAAGGCTGTATCTATTAGAAAATAAGGTGGTCAGTGTAAAGGAGTGAATATAGGACAGCAAATAGCCAGCCAAAACAAAAACTCTTTGACCTCTTAGGAGGAGTGAAGAGCATTAGTCTGGCAGTATTTTTTTCCTGGATTTCTGGGACTGAAGGCAAAGGGTGATGAACATACCTAAGATATGGCTCAGTAACCCCCAGACCCAGTTTCTAAAGAAGGTGTATATTTCAGACTTGAGTTAAAAAGCCTTAGGGAGGTCATTGCACAAGCAGATATTAGGCAAATGATTTAACATAGTAGAAAAAGTTACGTTTGCATTTTTTTCAGGACTTATCTTATTCAGAACCAGAGAAAAGTGTACAAAACCAGAAGGAAAATTCTCTGAGAAAAAAGACATAGAATATTCTACCTAGAAATCCAGTGAATGTTGAAGGGAGCTTGAGAAAACATTGATCAGGAAATCAGGAGGAAACATTGAAATATTCCCAAACCCTACAATGATAGAGATTTAGCCTAGGGACTTCTCAGAAAGACTGATTACACCCTAACTCTACCCTTCGACAGAACTAAAACATCAAGGAGACAATCCTCCAAGCCCAAAGGGAGGTAATCCCAACATGGATCAAAGGGAGCAGGAGGGCACAAAAGCCCCCATGGCTCACCAGAAGCATCCAGGAATGTCTCCTAGCTAAAAGGGAGGTGCACACCCAATGGAAGGGAGGGGCCATCACCAGGAAGGATTATACTGCAGTTGCTTGGAGCTGCAGGGGGGCAGTCAGGAAGGCCAAGGCGGAGATGGAACTGGGACTAGCTTCGCGGATCAAGGACAACAAGAAGTCCTTTTTTAAATACATAGGGGGCAAAAAGAAGGTACCAGGTAACATGGGGCCCCTGCAAGACACACTAGGAAATCTGGTCATCACACCAGATGACAAAGCTAACATATTTAACAAGGCGCTACTTCACTGTCAGGGCGGCTAGGATCTAGAACCAACTTCTAAGCGAAGTGGTGCTGGCTCCTACCCTGGGGGTGTTTAAGAGGAGGCTAGACAATCACTTTGCTGGGGTCGTTTGACCCCAGTACTTTTTCCTGCTATGGCAGGGGGTCAGACTTGATGATCTGCTCAGGTCCCTTCCGACCCTACTAACTATGAAACTAAGTCACATGGAAGAATTTGTCATTTTAAGTATCTGTCCTGAATTATAGGTAAACCACAATTAAAGCCAAGTAATAATTAATAATTAATAAGTTATTACAGTAATTGGATTTTCTCTCCTTTTCCGTTCCTACAGTATTTGCTAGATTATGATATTCTTGGGTTTATTTTTGGTTTCAATTATTTATTAGTTTCTTCAAGATTTTTTTTTCAAGTGTAGAGGGCACAGGACCTATGCACTTCTTAAACCCCACTTAAGCTCTAGCTATGGGGGAAATATTTTAGCATTTGAACTTAAATGTTGCTTCTGGTGCTCTTTCTTGTAAAACTGTAAATATTCCCATTACTCACTCAGTTCTAAACACAATGATGATTTAGTGTCATTGACATTATGAACATGGGTGGAATAAGCCACATAAATGGAATGATAATAAAAAAGATAGAATCCTAGAAAGGTCAGAAGAGTATGAAAGATGACAGTGTAATGTTTTATGTCAAATATATATTCACAAACACCAACATGCAGGCATATATTGAAGGTGGAAATAGCGATAATCAAGAGGATAAAAAAGAGACACAAATCATCTAAGATGTGACAGCAAGGGTGTATCATCGACAACCTAATCTTCATATATTTATGTTGATTTCCCATGATAGGTAACAAGCATAAACAAACTGTGAGTGAGTCAGAGAGATGCATGTGTATAAAAAGCTATAATGCATCTCTGTAATATAATAGAAACAAATTAAAACAAATGAATATCATATAGTTGTAGAAACCAGTGGTCGAATTTCAAGAGCAAACGTTGCTTCTGAGATTATAAATACTCCGCAGAATTAGTTCATGATGTAAATTAAGAAAGCAGCCAGAATAATCTATTTTTTCTCCTTAATTTTTACAGAGCTGTGCAGAAAATATTTCTGAGCTAAGAGATGCCAGATGTTTTCATTAGCCATTCTATATTTCTATATCCTTGTATTTATTCCTTTGTATAAATTAAAGAGAAATCCATTTACTCCAAACAATAAACTTAGATTCAAATTTTAAAAGTAATTACTCCCCCTGAGTGTTCACGGACAGCTTTTGAGCAAATTAGTTGAGGGGGGTCTCTTGTACTTACCTTCTGTACAGTTTCTATGCTGGTTGATCAGTCGTGGAAACCCTACTGTAGTAAGCCTGGCATCTGCTTCCACCTTTTTAAGCTCTGTTGTGTCTTCGGGATATGTCTACAAAGCATAATGATATGTAAGACAGAAATATCCAAACTGGATTTAGAAAGGTAGGTTGAGTAGGGAAGGCAGTATAGCTACATTAACCTGCTTCTCAGCTAGATAAATTAATCTATACCAAGCCTCATGCTGACATGGCTAGGTGCAGCTGTTCCTCATGTTAGCTTGTTTAGCACTAGTTCAGGTACCTCCACATAGCAGTGCATTTTACACAATATCCCCCATATCATATAGAACTGAAAGTATCGCAGAAAATAGTAGTAGAGGATAACTAACGAAGGGAAAGATAGCTTTGAGGCAAAACCATATTACCAGCCATTAGGATTCCTGGGTTCTAGTTGAGCTCTGCCATTGATTCTGTCTTATCTTGGACAACCACTTTACTTCTCTCCTCCTTAATTTGAAAAATGGAGAGAACGATAGTGATTTACTTCACAGGCTTTTGCAAGGTTTAGTTCATTAATGCCTAAAGTTTTTTGAGATCTTTGGGCAATAGATGCTGTAGAAGTACAAACTAACATGATTAATTTCTAAGTTCAAAAGGTGAAGAAAGCAATAATGGTTTCTCCTTTACAGCCCCATTTGTGATTTCACATGCATGCAAACGATTGTGATGTCATTTTTACTTGCTGTGTGCTGATAGAAGGTAGAAAATGACCCATGAAAGCTTGTGTTTAAAATATATAATAATATGGCCTTGCACTGTCTTGGCCAAATTCATTCCTGGGTTAAATCCAGCAAACTCACTAGAGAAATTCTAGGGATAGCTTTGGCCCTGAGGTTTTAAAGTCCGCAATCAGCTACAATGATAAAGGATGAGTTAAGGCTTAACTGGCGTGCATTAGCTGAGAGCTAAGGTCAAAGTTCCCCCTAGCCTAGCAGCCCATCGACTATCATAGTTAAGGCATGCTAGATTCTGTAGCTGACAGCACATGAGCGACGTAACAGGTATCTGACCGCCTTTGATTCTGTAGTTTGTATGAGCAGGTACCCATTTACAGCTGGGTTGACCAGGGCTGGCCTATGGCTCAAATCTGATCACAAGACTCAACTTCATGCTCCTGGAGATGGAGTGAGATGTTCTAATCACTCTGTCAGTGATGCTTGTTAAAACCTAAACTTGACCACTTCACTTCATCAGAATAAATCCTTAATATTGAAACTATTTTCTCTGATTGTCTGATTTACTTTTCTAATAGTGTCATTCTTGTTTTTAAATCCCCAGTGCAGAACAGATAAGGCAGCACCCAGTCATCTCAATTCATTTCTTTAATGTTCTGCTGTTACATAAGAATCTGAATCTGGGGTACCAAAATGTTTCTAAGAATTAAAAACAAAATGTGGAGTATATAAAAGCCCATGTAGATGGGCCCCAATTCAGCAAATTGTTTAAGCATGGGTGCAACTTTAGGCTGGGATTTGAGGCCCCTGTCACACATTACATTTAAATTGTGATTAATGTGTTGGGCTGCATGCACAGTTTCTAGACATCCAACCCCAGGTTGGGGAAATGCTCCCCTCTCCCAGGGTCCCATGGGAGTGCCCATAGGTTTGCAGCTGATGGGAGGGAGTAGTCAAATGACTCTTCAACATCCAGCACTTGCAAACCTGTCCCCAGGCTCGCTGCTGGCAGTGGCGGGATAGAGATCTGATCCCCAATACCTACAATTGCATTTCCTGCCATGCATGTGTGGCATGGCAGGAGGCACAATTGTTGGGACTGGAAAACAGATCCCATTGCACCATTAATGTCTGCCAATCCCTGGAGACTAGTCACATGCCTACATTTACATGCGTGTTTTTAAGGGTTTGCTATATTGGAGCCTAGAAGAATTGCATGCTGGCTGAAACTGAAGGACTCAGAACTGGACCAAATAAATCCCTTGTCTAGACCAAATAAATCCATTCTCCACTGAAGTGAATGGAATTAAATCAGGGACGAATTTGTCCTCCTTACTATTTCATTTTTCCTGCCTCCCAAAGTGTGAAAGCATGTGCTGTGCTGTGAGTGTAAATGTAAACACAATACACGCTTATGTTACACAGCCAGTGATGCGGTTTAGTGACATGGAGCCCTCACTTTCAGTAAGATTACTCTTATGTCCATAGTTTTGCATTGCTCACCTTTTAATTGCAGCATGCAAGCCTTCTGTAAGAGCTGCAACTGTGCTGTGGGCAAACACAGCATTTCTCTCTGATGCTCGGCTTCTTCAGATGAGCTAGTTGTTGAACTTCATAGGAAATAATGACTTCCCTATCCACTACCTTTTGCAAAGGGACAAGGTCCCTTTAATATTTCTCTCTCCCATGAAGAAAATGAGAGGTAGTAAGTCATGTTAGTGTGTAGTAACGCAGGATGCCATGAAGATGGGAAAGCACCTCCTTTGGCCCTGTTTTCTTAGAGCACTTGATTAATGCCCCTCTCTCTGGCTAGGGACAGACATTACACACAAACTGGTTTAAATAATCAGAAAGTGGTTTAAACCTGTAACAGAACAGACATTTGGGGCACATAAAACAGTTTGAAAATGGCTGAAACTGGTTTGAGCTAACCCTGGTTGAATATAGTATCAGACTTTACTGATTTGGCTCAAACTGGTTTATGCAATATCTGTCCCAGACACCTTTCTTGCTGGTTTAAGATAAACCAGACTCCCCCAGCATCTCGGCATGCTCTCTGGGTTGGGTGGGGCTCTCTGCTCCACAGCAAGCTGCCCCCTCCTCTCTGCTCCCTGGCTGGAGCTCCAGCAGAGACTAGCAGGCACAGCAAGGTCTGTTGGCTTCCCCATACTCCACCCCGCACCACCACCATGACTTGCTGCTTAGAGATCCGTCCCTCCGCTCTCCCACAGCATGGACCTAGCCAGCATATAGTATGCTAGCTAATGCTGCGTAAGACCAATAGAAAAGTGTCCATTTAGGGTTTTTTAGAGCTAATAAACATCCCAGCTGGTAATGTCCCTGCATTCCTTCCTTTGGAAAAGGCTGTTTAAGAAGAGCTTGAAATAATGGCATGCAAGACTTTGTTTTCTGATGGGGTGCTAATTGCTGATAACACAGCTGATAAATGCTCTATCAAGGAGGGGGGAGAACCCTCCCTAAGTTGTTCCAGGGCCTGGCTATGCCCCCCTCAGCTCAGCACAGTGCAAGGGAAAGGAGGACTGCTGTAGCACCCCCAACCTTCCCCTGGCTTCTAGCCTCAGCCATTGCAGGCATGTGCCAGCATTTTTTTCACTCCAGAGGGGATGTCTGTGCAGTTACAAAGTGATTTAGCCTAGTCAGATTAGACTAACCTGCAAAAACTGAATCAATTCAGGCTCAGGCTTTTTGAATGTCTGTCTCTAGCCTGTGTGATTCTGGTCAGAGCCAGCCTTAGGGAAAATGGCACCCCAGGCAATCTTGTATTTTGACATCCCTCTGGCATGCCACTTGAGTCACCAGTGCTGTGTGTTTGGGGGCGGGGAGGGCAGTGTTTGTATGTATGAGAAGTATGGGGTGTGGGGGGCAGGTGATGAGCACATGTGCCTCAGCAGCTGTGGATGACAGAAGACCCTTCAGGGAAGTACTTGTCCACACACCTGAGATGCTGGTCTGGTGCCAGGTGGCAGGGACAGGGAGCAGTGGGAGCTTAAAGCAAGGAAACAGGAAGGGCAGGCAGGTGGGCAGCAGGCAAGGCTGCCTGGAAAGGAAACCCGGCACTACTTCCTGGCTGCCCTTGCCCTCGCCCCCACCCTCACCTTCACTCTTGCCCTAAGAAGTGCTGGCAGTGACTGGAGTGGGGCTACAACTCAGCCTCCAACCGCAGCAGTTCAGTAAGATCAGAGTCCTTGGCACACACTCTGGTGCTGCCCAGCCACACCGCCTTCTTGCTGGCCACCTTGCCCTTGGCCCAGCCCACCCTACCCTCCTCTGAGCCTGTCATACTACCCAGCAGCACCCGCCACTGCTGCTGCTGACACCCAAGGGCTTGTTATCTGACTGTCCTGGCTGGTCAGCTCCAATCAGCTCCAGATTAGTTGCCACTGAAGTCTCCCACAGCTCCTGCCCCTCATGAGTGATGGGGCAGGGTATGTGTAGTGCCCGTGTGTAGTGCCCCCCAGACCACAGCATCCTGGGCAGTTGCCCACACTGCCTGCCCTTAAGGCCGGCTCTGATTCTGCTGTGCATTTGTTATATTAATGCAGGTGGTCCATATTTCTATAAGATGAAAATTATTCCTGTGCCCAGCACAAGACCCATGACTCATTTGAATCCCACTTAAACCTCATTTAAAGCAGTGTCCTGGGACTTGAATGGTACCTAGGCTCTGTGCTCAATTTACATGAGGGTAAATTCCCCATTAATGATCATATATGGAAAATATTAAATTATAGATATTATAGAATACAAACAGCTATGGGTTCTTCTCCCTTAATTAATGTATAGTTAAAAATTGGCTTTGATCAGATTTTGTTTTGAAATAAATGTTGGATGGGTTTTGGAAGAACTTCTGTGTTAGTGTCTTCTAGGTGAATTTATCCCCACACCATCCCTGTGAGCGAGGTAGAGAAGTGCTGTTATGCCCATTTTACAGGTGAGGAGCCAGGGCACACAGAGAGGGTCAGACCCACAGAGGTATTTAGTCATATAACTCCCATGAGTGAGTTCCCCAGTGGCACAGGAAGAGTCTGTGGCAGAGCATGAAATTAAACTCTGTGCTCCCAAATCACTACCTCCTGCCCTAACCACTGAGTCTTTCATCTAGGTACTAAGGCATTTACATGGCTCCAAGTTTCCTCAATGCCTTAAAGCTGTAGGAAAGCAGAAGGCTATTCTGATACACGATATTTCTTTGTGTGTTCTCCCAATTAACATTCCAGCAAAGTAGGAATGTTCTGCCTTGCCATCCGAGGCAGGGAACTTCAAAGTGAAAGCTTATCCAAGGGACACACAAAGTGACCGTGCTTAGAGAGTGCTCCAGGCTACTCGCAGAGAGCTGAGTGCACCTCTGGGCCTGGATTTTTATGCAAGAGGAATGGATTCCCTCAAAGGAGAAGATGTAGAGCAGCTGATGCCTCCTACCCTCCCCAGATAGAGATTGAAGGAAAGCAAAATAGGGCTATAGTCTTTTTATATCCTTTGGTACAATATGGGCACGTCTACATGTGTCCCTACACATGCCCCTATGATTTCATTATTACTGCACTGTCATTTGAGCATGTAGCAAGTTTGTCCAAAAGGAAGTACTAAATGATGGCACAGTAATAGCCCATGCTGTGCTATGCTGACAGTGCATGGTTATTTTTAGCCGCTACATCGCTATAGCAGCAGGCTGTAATGAGGGAGCTTGTTGTTATGGTGAAGTAGCTGCAGCATCACAGTTTTTTTCCCACTGATGCTACATTGCTGTAGTGAATTGCTACAGCATCATAGCATCATGTGTAGATGCATCCTGTGTGCCCCAGTCGGCTCCCCTGAATGGGATGCATGTAGAAATGAATGCTCCATTCAACTTCCCCACTGCTGATCAGTGTGATCCTAACACCCTGATGAATAAATTTGGGGGTGGCAGTATTATCTTTTTCACACTAGAATTTTTTTTAATAGCTGCAAAAGGATTTGGGATGTTGATTTTCACAAGCAGTTTATTCTTCATTCAGTAATTGCTGTCAATGGGCTTTACTTTCATAATGTCAAAGGCAGCTGTGGTCGCAGAAGTTTTCTTAAAAATGTCTCTTAATTTTTTTATTGGTGTGATCCATTGGCTATCTAGGTTCCATGGTATATGAGAGATGTCTTAGTCAGCTTAAAGATGTTCTGTGGCCCTTGCTACATGTTTCATATATTATGCAATTAACTGGTTAATCATGCAATAAATTTAAACCAGCCACATATGCCAAGTAATTATCACATGGCAAAAATTACTATCCTGCTATAAGGAGAGCCAACAGCTATAAAATTAGTGCTTGAAAATGTGTAACAGCTTGATAGCTCCAGCTTTAATTTGAGCATGTAGCAAGTTTGAAATACTGTATAATAAGTTTGGAAAACAGTACACTTCGCACAAGCAAAAGGCAAAGGGACTAGGGGCCTATTAGAATCAGGGCTGTTTCCATGATGCCCATGTAAAACTGGTGTAATTGGAGGGGAAGGTCCTGTTGCTTTCCTCAGTCTTCCAAATATCAAGAAACTCAGCTGCCTCTGTCCAAGATTGAGCACATGTACACAGCTACACACAAATACATGTATGCACACACACATACGCCCTCCCCCATATTGTGAGCAAGTTTAAATCTGCATCCAAACTGTTTCCCCATCTGTTCTTGTTAGCTATTACAAGGCCATTCTCTGGAGTGGGGTATTCTGGCTGCTGTACCAGCTGTGTATGTTGTAATGAGGTTGGTTAGAATGTAACTCACTGAAGCAGCAAGAACTAATCACTGTATATTGATAACAGATTTTCAGCACCTTCTATGGAGAGTGCTGCAGTAATCTTCTGGGTGTGTGTGTGGCAGGAGGGGGTGGAGGGAATTGTGTCTGTACATGTGTGGTAGTAAAATTACTCATTAACTGCAGTAGGTCTCATTATCTTAGGGAAGCACATCAATGATTCACTTCTTAACAGGGTGTTTGGAAATGCTTGTTTATATTCAGAAAGCAGCCTGTAGTTGTATCTGATGCAGTCCATAAGCACCTGCCCTGGATAAAGGAATCATAACAGACTCCCTTTAACTCCCTAGGTATTGGAACTCCCTGAGTAACCTCGTAGCTTCATTGCTGAACTCTGTCCGCTCCATCGCCTCCTTGTTGCTGCTTTTGTTCCTCTTCATCATCATCTTCTCACTCCTGGGAATGCAGCTCTTTGGGGGCAAGTTTAACTTCGATGAGATGCAAACCAGGAGGAGCACATTTGACAACTTCCCCCAGTCTCTCCTCACTGTATTTCAGGTAAAGGTCACAATACTTCTGGCTTGGCAGAAAAATCCATGCTTGTGTCTGCTTCCCATTGTGGACAATCTTTCCAGTGCATGCTAGGATGCTTGAAGCTAGAGATTGAAGTAGACTGCTACAGTTAGAGACCAATAACAGAAATCTCTGCAATCACTAAGATGGTATTCAAAATTAGGAGCTGAGCTGCATTCCAACATAGAAGAAGCAATCTGGACCAAGCTGGGTAGAACCAGAGAATGAGCACTGGCCATATCTCAGAGCAGCACCTCCATCCTGAAGCTGATTAAATCACAGAGGCCATGTTTACATGTGTGCTTTAATGCACAGTAGCCTATTCTATTGTGTATTAAAGCATCACATCAAAAACAGTGCTAATACACTGTCTACTAATATTAGTCTACTGCACATTAAGCTTCACTAAAATGACATTCACTTGTGCTACTGTGCATTAGGGCAGCCTAATACATCTTTATGTAATACTTCATATTAGAGATACTAAAGTTAACACGCAGTAGCAAAAGTGCATTAATGAATGTGTAGACACCCCCAGGGTGGCACAACATTAGTGCTCTTAACTAACAAAGTGAAGCTGGGCTTGGAGGTACTGAAGGATCAAAAACACCCGAATGGTTCTTGAACACCTGAATGCTGAGTAAAGTCTTGTTAGTGTTCACATAGGAATAATAATATTGTTAGCTCAAGTACAAGGTGAGTGGAAGTCTGCTATACAAAGGTATACCTAATGTGATGTGGTAGCATGGATGACTGGTGCCTCCTGAAACTGGGGAGCACCAGTGGACGATTGCCAACCAGGGAGGGGTCTCCCAGCAGCCAATTGCCACCTCCAGCGGATGTGCTTGTGGCAAACCCAGATGTGCCACTGGCGCTTCTCTCAGCACCCCCACGATCTCAGGGGGGGCATTGGCTGGCACTTTGCTCAGCACCCCCACTCCCCAACCAGCGAGGGCCAATCTCGGGTGGGGGGCAGAGTATGTGCCCCACCCCCTTGGCCTCCCTAAGCATCGCCTATGTGTGGTAGCATGCTCTATTCTATTTCTCTTAGTTCAGCAGATGCAAATAGGTACTTATGGTAAACAATATGCCAGTAGCTGTGAAACATAAGCAGAACTGGATAGGATATCTATCTGCATGGCTTCTGGGGAATCACTGTGGCATCTGAACAGCTACAGCACAGGTCCTCTCATTCTCTTCGTTGTCTCAGAGTATCTTGGGGAGTTTCTAGGGGATAAGTTGGTGTATCTTTGTTAAAATGGGGTTTTCAAATTTGCTGTGTGGTCTAACGCTGTGTCCCTTATTGGTGGGAATGTATCACTTAGATCCTGACTGGGGAGGACTGGAATTCAGTGATGTATGATGGGATCATGGCTTATGGCGGCCCCTCTTTTCCGGGAATGTTGGTCTGTATTTACTTCATCATCCTCTTCATCTGTGGAAACTGTATCCTTTGATGCTACCTTTACTCCAAGTAGAACTAAATTTAAAACCACCTTTAACTACATTGTTATGTCAGCAGAAGATGAATTTCACAATTCTTGACTTAGCAATTTAGCTGGGTCTGAATTTTGGCTTCTCACAGCTAAAAATCAAACCTGTCTAATTAATATTAGCTGATGTTAAGACTTTAAAAAAACACAAAAAACCATAACAGCAAGATAAGGCCAAGCTAGCAAAAAACATGCCAGCTACACTTTTGCTTTGCCTTTATTCCATCATCCTCTTTTCAACAGACCCTTTATCCCCATGCTGCTCAGAAATTAACATGTAGCAACCAGGTGTACTTACATTGTACTTTTGTGTTTTTATTGACTTTGCAGTAACTTATTCCATATGTTATAATTTGTTCTGTGGGTGGAACAAAGATGCATGTAATTTACAGTATACCATATACAAATGCTAGAGAACTTACATATATTTTACAAATTAGATTGATGCAAGATCCTATATTAATTCATAATAAACTAATATTATCCTCTTTCTTCTGCTAAAGCTAATTTGTCTCACATATAAAAAAATTGCTTGACCTGTTCCTTTGTGCCTGAGCTGAAGCTAAACATGCAGACTTCAGAAAGGGAGGGCACTGAGTGAATTCCACTGGGTATTCAGTGCATTGCTTGGTGGGGCTCTGCCTGTATGTTATTTCACATAGGCATGTGTGAAGTAGAGCTATGGTTCATTCCAGTTCCCTATTTTCTCCTAGCTCCTTCATGTTTACTTTATGTTCTGCTAATGGATGGCCCCTTCAGCAGCTATAGAATATTTTGTAAGCTGATGCTTAGTCTCAGGTCAGCTTCTTTGAACTTTCCCTATAATGTAGGTCTTTCAAAGCCTGGTATCTGACCCCTCTGTTGCCCTCTGCTGCCCTCTCTAAAAAATGCAATCCCACCTCTCTAAAGGCTATGGGAGACAGCTTGCCTGGCAGTCTAGAAGAAGATTCCAATTCTGGTCGCTCATGAACAATGAAGAGGATAGTCACCTCTACACACCAGCTGGCTTTAGAAGGTTGCATCGTGGGCTTTGGACCCCAGAGCATGGTGGCAATCCAGGGAAGGGATCTCTATTTTGATAGCTTAGGCTTTTAACTGCCCTTCAGTTAAAAAGGATTATGCTTCCAAAAGGACTCTTTCAGCCCTGCTTCTCTGACTATGATTCTGTGACCTGCACCCAGGAAATTAATAAAAGAAGCTAAAATTCCATTCTGTAGAGCAAGGTTGTCTGAATCATGGGCAACCTAGGAACAATGGAAAGGGGTAGAGCTTTTTTGGCTTTTCCATTCAGCCCCTTCAGGCTGTTATAGTGCTGTTGGTTTACACCAAATGCCATATATGCATGGACCTGTGCTCGGTGTTGGCAGAGATGGCAACAAATCCCTTGAGCACTCAGCTCTAATGAATTTCTCCTTGTTCCACTTAGACCAAGTGACAATGACACTGCTAATGACAATGTTATATGCAATGTCAAATATGCCCAGTCCAGCCTCTGGGGATACCTGTAATGAGGTTGTTCAATTCAAACACATAGGCTAAAATTTGAAAACCCAAGTGCCTAAAGTTATAAGGTTCTTGAGTGCATATACTTAGGCACTTAAAACTGGCCTGATTTATCAACTGTGCAAATACTTGCAGTTCCCATTATTTTCTGGGCAATTTATGGATACTCAGATATTTTCACTCACAGGCCACTTTTACTAAGTGCTTCACTGTGGATTTAAATACCTAACTTGCTCAGATCTGAACATTTTGGAAGCCCAGTATGCTGCCATCGCATTACTTTGCCTAAGAGCATGTGTGCTAAACAAACTCTCGTCTGTGTGTGGCAGTTCAGAAAAAGTGATCTGATTGCAGCTTGCTCTGGCATTTTAGGTAATCAGGACAATGTTTTCTACAGTTTTCAAAGTCCATTTTCTTTATGAAAATATGCAAACAGATATCCTCCTGAATGTATTTTTGGCCATTGCGGTGGACAATCTTGCCGATGCTGAGAGTTTGACATCTGCACAAAAAGAAGAGGAAGAGGAAAAAGAAAGGAAAAAACTAGCTAGGTAAACCCATGTATGTGTGTGTGCATGTGTCTGTGTATGTATGTTTAATTTTAAAAATTAAAATGATTGAGATCAAAAGGCAAAAAGAAGCCATTATAACAGGGATTCATACACATGGCCTATGGACTAGATCCAGCCCATGGAGCCACTCCATCTGGCTCACTATGTTACTGGTGGTCCAGGGAATTTGAGGGCATGGCTACAAAATCTGGGGCCTTGGGCCCCATTGGATATGGCCCTCGTCTGCTGTACATGAGGGGTTTACTGTTCCTTGGATTGCCCTGAGCCAAGGGCATTATGGAAGTTATGTTCAAGGGGAATACTGTCTCTTAAGTATTATCTAGCATACAGGTTAAAGAGTGTCAGCAACTCTGTGAATTAGGAGCCTTCATGACTGCACTAGTACAACCAGAGAGAAGGAACACAAGGTGATGGGGCTTGCAGGGGAAACATAGTGTCACAGAAGGGGGATAGGGCAAAAGTGGCACCCATTTGAGCCAACCAAATGTTCTTCTGATCCCTTCTCCTTCACAGTTGGTATTTGATAAAGACATTCTCAGCCCTTTCTTCTCACAACCCAAAATTCAGTTCTTTCTTCATCCTGTGACACCACATGCCATATTTCTCCTGCCTATTCACATGGTGTTTGTGGGTAGTGGGAAAACATTGCTGATTGCATCTCATTGGCCCTGTCTCCTTCCTAGCTGCTTGTGGAGGAGAGTTGCTTTGATCATTCTGCTTTTCATTCTTCAGGGTCCACACATATCTGGATAGTAGTCCTATGATCGGTGATCTATTTGCCCTGCTTAAGAGGAGGCTTGACAAGCAGAGTGCTGATCAGCAAGATCCCCCCAGTCCACTGATATTAAGGGGAACAATACTGCAGTCTCAGAAGAATGTACAGGTGGCCTAACTCAGCATAACCACCTTGGGGTTGAAAAATTTTCATATAGTATATATCTTTAGGGACTTGGATGAGTGAAAATCCCACATGGATATGTTCAAATCCCTAAAGTACACTCCTCCCCCCCCCCCAACCACACACACACAAGAAAGCTCTGAGAAGACAGGAAAGCTATATGGAGTTGGAACAGAGTTGCAGGCTTTGCTTCCAGGTGGTAAGAAGTAAAACCCTGCTGATACAATGCTGGGTACAGAATGGAGATGGGAGCCAATTGTTGGCATGTTGTGTACTATCCTAAACTAGGTTTCTGAAAGGAAAACACCATTTCACCTTTGTAAGTCTTTGCTTTTTATCTTGCTGACTTTTATTAGGACTGCTAGTCCAGAAAAGAAACAGGAGATAGAGAAGCCAGCTGTGGAGGAGGAGACAAAGGAGGAGAAAATAGAGCTGAAATCGATCACTGCTGATGGAGAGTCATCACCTGCTACCAAGGTCTGCTGCCTGCTACCACTGAGTGTGCTGTGGGTGGCTCAGGTTTCTGAGCAAATGAAAAGGGAGTGTATTATCTGACTGGGACTTTGTGTCTATCCCCTGTTTCTGCCAGATCAATGTGGAGGACTATCAGCCCAATGAAAATGAAGAAAAGAATCCATATCCCACTACTGAAGCTCCAGGTACCTCTATGCCCTTTTTTCTCAATCTTGGTAATGAAAGGAGAGACTATGGTTCCTAAAGAAATAACAGTTTGAACTTACAGATCCACTGCTGGTCAAAGGTTAGATGTGAGCTGATACTGAATATGCAATACTTTTATGAAGCAATTCTTCAGTGTGGTTGCCTGAGATGGCTCAGTGACCAGGAGGTCTCTTCCAGTCCTATGTTTATTACTAATACTTGATTCACTGCTTGGTAGAGCACCACTCATTATCTTCATTAAGATTGCAGGCTAACAGACACCAAATTCTTTTTTATTCTGGTCTTCCCTTTCAATATGTGTAAGCAAATGAGTTTGATGGGGCCAAATAGGTACAACAATTGATTTTAAACAAATATACAAGGTGTTTGGACAGCTAGGCAGAAAGCCTGTGTTGTATTTGAATCCAAATGCTAAATATAAATGTGTTGCCTACTTGTCAATAGCCTGTCTGACGAGAAACTAGGTTTCTTGTTTCAGCATCAGACCATCAAAATAAAGCTGACTGAGGGGGAAAGTGTGTCCAATGATTGTATATAACTCCTTTCTTTGCATACCTGTGGACACAAAACACTTGTAGTTCACTAAGGGGCTCTTGGGAACCATGACTCACAGGCAAAAGTTAGAGCATCCTAAGGCTTTATTCCTGGCATGCCAAGCAGCAGCCTAGTATACCAGGAAGAGTATAATATGGACTAGAGTCCATAATTTGAATGACAACTTCCCTGCCATGATCAGATATCCAAAAACTCATGCTGCCTACTATCCACTGTGATGAAATACTTACAGATTGGCTCCAGGGTCATTTGTCATTCTATTGTACCATTTATTGAAGCAAAGGGAACTGTATGGTGGTTTCCAGAATTGATCCATTCACCCTTTTCAAAGATTGGAATTACTTTTGCTCTTTTCAAGTCCTATACTACTATTCCTGTTCTCAGTGATTTGCTGAAAATGATATCTAATAGCCCTGTTGTTGCCTGGCTGCTTCTCTAAGGGCTCAGGGAAGCACAGGGTTGAAAAATTATTTAAATTTTTGTATGTCAGAAATCTTTTCTCTATTAGGAAATAAGACTTATCATAATAATCTGTCACGTTCTTTTCTGTATAGTCTTCTCATTATTCTCTATGAAGCTCTGACACTGAAGAACCTCTCTCCACTACTCGTTGGTTCCGAGAGTCAATGGAACAAGACTTCCTCTGTTTATTGGGGAAGCAACTATTCCAATTACTTCCATTTATCCCTGCCATCTTATCAACTTCTCTGTGACTACCTGATTTTATGGGCTATTCATCTTCTTAGCCTTTTTTTTTTTTTGCTACAAAAGGTGCTATATGTCTATATCATTACTATTTGGGATAACATCTGACCTTAGACCCTTTCATACCCACTCCCTGTACATAGTTGTATTTCAGCTGCATCTTGACTGCAGTTCTCAGGCATTCTGAGATGATGCATTTCTAAGTGTCTCATCAACATTCACCTGTTTCTAGTTTGTGGCTTTCTCTGTTAGTACCAATCATCCTTTCAGAGATAATGTCATCCCATCCTCTGGCAATCTCTCACACTAACCTAGTGGCCAAAAAGTATTGTCATTTCATTTGTAAGCTCGCCTTTATTCTTCACATTTTTTCACTCAGTCTTCTGTCAGCTTTCCCTGCATCCATCCTAGTTTTCTCATTAGTGTCATTTCACTGTATCTACTATACAGTCCAATTTCAAACCTGCCACCCCTGGAGCCTCCAGAGCACTTACAGTTCAAATTACCTATCTTCCCACCTCCTTCTGCTGCATTCTCTGTAAAGATCAGCACCATCACTGAGCTTATACATATTAGAAGAATTATTAAGGTGATAGATGTATTGTGAGGAGAAAATCTTACAGTATAGTTCAGACACAGGTATCCAATTCAGAGAGTACATCAGGTAATGTCAAAAGTCCAAGATGATTCATGAATTTAGAAGCGAAAGATCTAATAAAACAATATTCCTCCACAAAGGTCCTATGTAAAGAATTAAGAAGCTTCTCCCTCTCTCTACCAAACCTTCTGACTGATCCAGCATTTTAGTCCATTGTGTGTGTTTAACTTTTAACAAAATACAGTTCAGCATAATTCCAAACCAAAAGCCTAGCGCTGAACATACTTGAACATCGGGGAAACTTTGAATCTGAACTTGACAGCTCATTCCCTTCAATCTCTAATGAACCAAACCAAAACCTTTGATTCAGACCTGGGGAAAGTCTGAATCTGGATCTGGACTTGACTGCCAGGACCAGTTCACATGACAGGCTTCAGTGGAGGGAATGCATATTTAAGTACAAGCATCTTTTCAGTTGTTAAGGGGCAAACAAAAATAAAAGGGTAAATTAATTTAGCATGCAGAAGGTGTACCCAGAAATCTCCCTTGCATGCCAAATTGGCATTTGCTTGTATGGATGTACTTGTGCATTCCAGTTTCATAGAAGTGTTTCAATTTCTCAGGGAGTTACCTGATATGAGGGCACAGTCAGGCTACACCAGCTGTAACCCCCTTTAATTATTTGGCTTTTAGTGTTCACTTGTGCTATGCCCTTATGAGCCTACTTTATATGAAGAAACGCTACCTTCTTTCCTCAGGTGTGAGACGTTGAATGCACGTTCCCCACCCAGAGGCTGTACTGAGGCCAGAAGCTTTCACATATTGTTCTTATATATTTGATAAAGGTGGGATGAGGCAGAGAGTAGAGTTCATTATCTCCCAGAAGGCAGAATGCTTACTCTGGTAGTGTCCCTCACTCTCCTGAGCCCTCACCCCATACTCCAGAGTTATTCCTCTGCTATGCATAGTAAGAGGGAAAAAGTTATCTTGTGGCTAAGGCACAAAATTAGGAATCAGAAGATGAGTTTTCTGTGCCCTGCTCCTAGACACCACGTGTACTTTTGGACAAGTTATGTAACCTTTGCCTCAGTATCCCTAGCATTAAAACAAAGTTAATCACGCTTACTTACCTCTCTCCCTTGAATGTTGTGAGACTAAATTCATTAATGCTCATCAATGTCTTTGAAATCCTCATGTAAACAATGCAAAGTATGATAATTACTATATTATTATGATAATTAACATTAACACCACCTCTGCAAGGAGTGTTTAGAAAAGCATGCATGAAAGAATTTTTTAAAACCAGTGAAGCTTGTACAAACTGTGTTACAAAGTGTAGTACAGAAGAAAATGGAGCAGTTAAAGAAAAGTATCTCTTCAAACAGGTACATGTTCTGCCTGCCAAACTCAAACACTTGTCTCTGGTCCTCTGAACTGAATTGCTCCTAGAAGAGAAAACTGTTTGCATGCTCTTGTATGATATTTGCATGCTCTTGTGGGCTGCTCTTCTTTTGTCACCAGTAGCTAGATTAGGGACTGGGCTGATCTGTCTACAATTTCTAATGTGTTAGGCAAAAGGCAGGGCAGAGGATACCTTAGAGACTAATTCATTCAGAGAGGCCTGAGCAAGTTAGTCTCTAAGGTGCCCCCTGTGCCCTGCTTTCTGTCTGTGCTTCTCTGAATGAGTGCCATCCTGCCCTGTCTTCTGCCTGATTTCAGGCTAAAATGGCAAACTACCTCTTTCTAATATGATGAAAGTCCAATTAATCATTAAAGGAAGGGGAGAGAAAGCAAGAAGCTGAGCTATAGTTGTCTTGGAGATTATCTCATTTTGTGGGTGCTCCATGAAGTAGATTTCTTCGTACATGTTGGCTGGAAGATGACTATAGTTGGGCACAGCCAGTAATCTCTCCCTCTGCTGCACATTTCTGCTTATGTTAGTAATGAAATTAAATGAACTTATGAATTTTAAAATAGCAAAATCCTGTCATACATTCCACAGAGCATCATCTGACTTCAGCTTGTACTTGAAAGCCTCAGAGGCTAAGGTTCTCTTTCAAACCTTCCCCTTAGCCCCCTTAGGCATCCCAGTCCCCATCATTGCATTCCTTTCTTGCAGGTTAGGCACTGATCTTCACTGTCTGAAGCTCTGCTTCAGAGGAACTTGCTGCAAAAGTTTTGACTTTGTCTTCTGCCTTTTAATGCTTCTCTCTCCTGAATTTTAAAAAGTGACATCTCTGAGATTTTCTGACAAGAATTGGACAAAGTTCCCATCCCCTGGGTACAACAGTGCCAACTGAGGCACCAGCTCCATGCAGCGTTCTTATAAAGCAGGAGGAGAAATGTCTAGTTGTAGTTCAAGCCAAAGAAGGAAGTGAAACTTCAGGGTCATATGAAGTGCTTGACAATATTAAAGTACAAAACTGTTTGTTCCAGGAGAGGAAGATGAGGAGGAGCCTGAGATGCCTGTGGGTCCTCGGCCACGCCCAATGTCTGAACTGCATCTCAAGGAAAAAGCTGTGCCCATGCCAGATGCCAGTGCTTTCTTTATCTTCAGCCCAAGCAACAGGTATTTGAGAAGCAGCTCTGCTGCAGTTTTCCAACCAGAAAACACAGGACATCTTTGTAACAAGCCCCAAAGACCATGTGGTACAAAGCTTCATATCTTCTGTTCATGACATGACCATCCAGTGACGTTCATGCCTGTACAACTCCCCAGTTGCAACCCCAGATGGGAAACCCTGCTCTACAGACCTCTGTAACAGTATCAGTATCAATACCATTATCCTGCCTAGCAGGAGTCAACTTTGAGAGATAAATCTTAAGTGCTTTTGAAGTAAGGAACACAGAGGCGAGCAGGCCACTGGAATGTCCCAAAATATGTAGGCCTTATTGTAAGCAGACCCTGTGTGGCCACCAAAGCACAAGAAAGGTTTTTCTTGTTCAGTGGCTTCCCAAAGACTGCACACAATAGCAGTCCTTGTGTTCATTCCTCCCACCTACAAAATAGGATGCAGAAAAGGGGACAGGTAGAAGGACAATCCGTGGCTCCACAGGAGTGGATTGCTGGGGAGAGCATTCTTCTCCATTCTTCTTTGATGTACCTTCTGGGGGAATCAGAGCTCTGCATCTCTCTATATATAGAGCTTGGGCATTACGGACCACATTCTAGTCCTTGGGAGGTATACTACAAATCTGACTAGTCCATATGCTATGAATAAACTTCTAACAAGTTGAAGAGGAAGCAGGGCACTACCTAAAAAATGGGGTCTGGAGTTGGCAATGACCACATACAGATGTTCATTTCTACTGGTAAAAATTTCTCAGAAAGAAGTTCTTAGCTAATAAGAATTTCTCAGCTGCTCGCTGAGCTATTCCCATCCTTACTTAACAGCTTACACTCTCCCCTGCCTGCCTGGTTAGGCAGCCCCCTGGTTTTTAAACGGTCTCATGTGCAGCCCATCTGGGTTACATATAGGATGATTTAAAGCCAGAGACTCAGGGAAGTGGGGCTGAGGACTGCTTCCCTGTCCCTGGGTCCCCACTCCTTAGTTTTTAAATTGCTGCATGTTCTTCCCAGCTGGGCAGCACATGCAACATGTAAAACCCACAGGACCATAAACTGGAGTGAGGATACCTTCCCCAGCCCAAGTTTCTGGCCCCTGGAGCATTGCAATCCCCACCAGATAAGTGACTGGGTCATCATTTAAAACCCAGAGGCCAGAAACTGGAGTTGGGGACAGCCTTCCAGAGCCTGATTCCCAGTCTCCAGGAATCTCCCATGGCTACAAGGCTACCGGAGCCTGGGTAGAAGGGATGAGGGAGGATCATCCTTCTGCCATGGGAGAATGTTATCCCTGCCCTTTTATGCCTTCCAGTGGAATGTGAGGAATGCACCAGGTGGGGGCTCTTCCCATATTGCAGGGATCCTCTCAGAGCACTGACTGCATTCCTGCCCAGAAACACTCCCAGAGGAGCAGTGCTCACAGGAAAATGGTCCCTCTACCTCCTGCCATCCAGTTGATTGGCAGGACAGACAAGAGGGGCATTCTCCCATGTCTGGAACCCTGGAAAAGCTCCAGCTCTGAGTGCACCTGCTTCTTCCTGCAGGTGCAGGGTAGAGGAGTGCATTGGGCAGGGACTTTTACCCCAAGTTGATTGTGGGGAAGGGGTATTCCCCTGAGGCAGGAGAGAATTCTCCTCAGGCATTAGACACCTAGTATCCCACAGTCCTCTGCTCTCCCTCACTTAGAAATTGAAGGAGGGAGAGCAGAGGACTGTGGGATACTGGTGTCTCTTTCTCCCAAGAGAAATATATAGATGTTCAAATTAAATCAGGAGAAAGATCCTCCTCATAAGTAACCAATTTAACTTCTTGCAAAAGAGACATTTGTCTTCTGCATGAAAGCTGTTGAAGGTCTGTACTCTGTCCTTTTTGTGCTGGAAGAAAAGTGTTTCTTCTGGCACAAATGGAACATCTCTGCTTGGCCAATGAGATCTGAAGCCTTAATCTGTCTGTCAGTAGCCCTGTCCCATTCCTGATCAGGAGCTACTGAAATGCATTACTATGTGAAGGCTGTGCAGTGGCCAGCCATGTATGGAATAAGCTTACCAGTGTCCTGAGACCATCATAGACCACTGATAAATCATCTGGTGCCAGCTATTGCCACTTCTTAGGAATCTGCCACTGCCGCCAGATATCACTGGGAGTTTTTGTCACTGATATCAGTCAGATCAGGATTGGGTCTACTGGGCTGACATTATCACCTAGAGATGAAAACCTACCTCTATCCTTAACAATTCCCGTTTATTCTCTGCACCACTCCCTGCTAGATGGAAAAGTCAGCAGTTGTGGCCAGAAGTATTTTTGCCTATATTAAAAAATGCCATCTACTTGAGATAGTGCGGGAATTTGGGAGTGTAATTAGCAGATGGGTTTCCTGATGTGATGCAGAAATAACAAAAATATCAGAGCAAAGAATGGGTCCATCTGGCTTTCAAGAGAATGTGCAGGGTTTCCTTTTTGGGCTCAGCTGTATCTTACACATGTAACTGAAGAGTAAGAGCAAGCTCAAATTTGCCTAGGTGTAAAAGAAAAAGGGCTATGAGAAGCCTCATACCCTCTCATAGCCCATTGCAGGGGTGGGAGCAGCATGGTCCTCATATTCTCCCAACTATGCTACTGGGTCCTAGGCTACCACAAATAGAAATGCATGCTGCCTCCTTTCCAGGATGTAACAAGTGAACGTGCTTCCCAGTGCTTTGTGAAGCACCGCACTGCCAGAGGCACAATGCCTCACAGGGCAGTCCACACAGGAGGCTCTATCATAAGGGCACATTTGAACCCTAGGCCAGTCTTTCCATGGCAGGACTGATGTAAGTACCCTGTAAAAAGGGATATAGTAGACAGTATGGTAATGGGAGTCAAGACTCTTGAGTTCTGATCCTGGCTTTAACTCAATGTTTTTTTCTTGAAGAAGTGACTTCACTTCCTCAATCACCTGTAAACTTGCTATAATAAATACTAGGGGCTCAGAAGCAAAAAAGGGACCTAAATAAAATGACAGAGTTTATCTACAGTGATGCGCAAAGGTGTTGCGTGACTACATGTCTCTTTCTATATGAAGTGCCTTGAGATGGAAAGAGCTATGGAGGTTCCAGTCAAACTAGGCAAGGGCACATTTCCACCGGCCTGAACTTGGTTTTGGTTCTTGCTGGGTAGGCTCCTGCTAATAGCAAGAAATGCCTTGTGTTATTTCTGAACTGTAGCAGATGGAAACTGTATTGTATGCCCCTAGATGCCCCTCCCCAGCTCCCTGTTCCTGTATGCTGCACTGGCTTAGCCATATGCAGACATTGCAATACCATCCTGGGGTCAGCTCAGTAATGTGCCTGGGGAAAAAAGCTGAAAGAACAGGTGAAGACTGATCCTAAATGGATTTCTATCTCATTTAGATCCCTTTGTTTGAAGCAAATGGTGTAGCTTCAGAGTGAAGCTATGGGACTTTGAATCTAATAGAAGTTGAACATACCAAGAGAGATTGTTGCCATCCTCTCACTGCCTCACTGAGATATCTGTCACACTCCTCCAAGATGCTGACTTTCTCCTGTGAGGCACTGAGGACGTGTGTACACCACGTTCCCAGTACTCTGACCCCACCCACCCATTCCTGCTTATACATGTCCCATACCAAACCTGGAAATGTGGCTTGAAACTCTTTCAGGGGCCTTCCCCGTGGCTGCTTTCAAGACAGAGATCACAAGAGCAGCCATGTGCGGGAAGGGAGAATGCATGCTCTCAGAACTGCTCCACTACCATGTTTCTAGATTTGGCATGTGAGTGAGAACAGGTGGGTGGGTGTGTTCAAGTGTACCCCGCACCCATGAGCACCAGGGATGTGGTCTAGACTCAGGGCAAGTGAGTCACTGGGAGCTCAAGAGTGCTTAATACCATGCAAACTCAGGCACAGCTGCAGGGCCTCCCTTTTTCCCATGCTGCTGGACCAGAGTGAATTATGCAGATCACTCCTCCAGGTACAGCCTCAGCCAGAAAAGAAGAGGGGATGTATTTCCCATCCCTGTGTTTTCTCTCCATGCTGGTTCTAATGAATAAGGTTTATGTCTTTCCTCTCTCTTGCAGGTTTCGTGTCCACTGCCATCGCATCGTTAATGATAACATTTTCACCAACCTGATCCTCTTTTTCATCTTGCTCAGCAGCATCTCTTTGGCAGCCGAGGACCCTGTCAGACACTACTCCTTTAGGAACCAAGTATGCCTCCCACTCTCCTTCCCTTACTACACATTAAGACTGTGGTTCAACCAGCTATTGAACCAAAGCTAGAAAAGACTGATGGCTGTGCAGAGACAGCTAGATCAGAAGTTTCTGGAGTGACTTTCTGCCCTATCTTATGCCTTATGTACGCTATATAAAAATCATTGGGCTTGCCCGGAACACAAATCAAGGCATAATTTGGCCATATCATAACCCCTTAGTTGTGGGGTATGAGAGAAAATGTGAAGTAAAAAATAGGCTTTCTGTCAAAGAGGGGATTTGGGGTGTAGGGAGATCACAGCAGAAATGGAACCTAGAAACGTAGATAGTAATTCTTCATTTCTCCAAGTTCCTTTCAGAATTTCGGCTTTCCTGTCCCACCCCTGTTTTCACATGAGAAACCCTGGGCCTGACTCTGACCTCCATTGGGCACTTGTACATATGATGGGGGCTCAATCTCTATGGCCATGTGCAGACAAAAGAGGGGGTGTGTGTGCACGACACTTTAAAATGGGCTAAATGCTTCTGCACCACTTTACTGGTGTTGGTGTTTGCACGCCCTGGCAGCATATTGTAGGAAATTCAGCAGCATAATTCACCTTAAATGACTTGGGGCACAGAAAACTAAGGAGGAGGAGTTTTAGTTTGCTGCCCCTACAGCCACAGAGCAAGGCACCGGACTCTGTGTAGCTCCATGGCTCGGCAAGAAACCCTGCAGGCAGCCTGGCAGCAGCCCAGGAAAGCAGGTTTTGCCCAAGAAAAGCAATGAACCTAATCTTCCCCACCCCCCACCCTCCCCAAGCCTGCCTGCCTGCCTGAGCTGCACTGGGGCCCGGTGCTTCCCTCTGTGGCTGCAATATCCTCCGAGACCCTCGAGCCAGGTGCCTGTGGGTAGGTGCCGCATGGGGAGGGAGGCCGCCGCTGCTGTGGAGAGAAGCACCCTCGCAGCCCGGGACCACTCTGTCCGCTAGCAGCTCACCCTCCCCTCCCCACTGCTGGGGAGGCAGGTAAGTCAGTGCGTTGTGTGCATGACACAGGGGTTTAATCTGCCCTGAATTGAAGTGGTGTTTTTAAAAACCCACCACTTCAGTATAGGGCCCCTGTTTCATCATCTACACACACCCTATGGTTTTATTTTATGCTCTCTAAATTGAAATGTTTGGTTTTTAATTGAAACCCATTTCAATTTTTCTTTCACATTATAGTGAGGGGCCTCCAGGGGCCTGATCCTTTTTTTGCTGAGCCTGCCTGCCTCTTCCCAGCTGGAGGGTAAGCTTCCAGTGGGGAAAGTGGCCCCTAGGAGGCCCTGGTTCTTCCCTCTGTGGCAGCAGTGCCCCTGGAGCCACCTAAGCAGGCTGCTAGTGGGCTGGGGACTGCCTCAGCTTGGAGGCAGCACCCAGCCAGATCCAACTCTTCCCTGAGCCCATTGGGGCTTCCAGCACCCCATGCACTGTCCCCACCACCTTCCTGCCACTGACAAATGGGCTGGCTTGCCCCTGGGGCAGCTCAGGGAGGCAGCAAGAGAGCAGCTGGGTGTGCTGGCAGCCAGAGAAGGCAGCAGGAATGGTGCATGGGGAGCTGGAAGCCTGTCAAGCCCAAGCTTCCCCAAGCCTGCCTGGGCTTCCAGCACCCAATGCACCATCCCCACCACCTTCTCCAGCCACCAGCACACCCAGCTACCCTCCTGCTGCCTCCCCCCACTGCCCCAGGGGCAAGCCAGCCCATTCCCAGGCGGACACCAGTTGCAGGAAGGCAGCAGGGAGAGTTCACAGGGTGCTGGAAGCCGCAGCAGGCTCAGGGAAGAGTTGGATCAGGTCGGCTTCTGTCTCTGAGCTGGAGCAACCCCTGGGACACTAGTAGCCCACCCAGGTGGTCTGGGGGGGTGCGCTGCTGCTGAGGGAAGGACTGTGGCCTCCCACAGCTCAGGGACTGCTCAGACCCCTGGAAACTTGCCCGTCCCCGGCTGTGGGACAGCCAGGCAGGCTCCACAAAAAAAGAAAAAAAGATTGAGTCCCCGCCTTCCGCCAATTCTGCCTTCCACCAATGCCTGCAGTTGCCAGGTGCCTGCTGAAGGGAGAAGTGGTGAAGAGCCCAATCCTTTTTATCAGTGGATCTTGCCCACCTCTCCTGTGGCTGGGAGGTGAGCTGACAGCTGTATCATTGCAATTTACAGTCCTGCAAACATTGCGAACTCATTTGAAACCCCCAAACCTTGCGCATATGTATTGTATAATACTATTAAGCCACACAAAGGAAATTTTTGTCACATGTACAAGTGCCCATTGACACTGCTGTAAACCTCTTCAGGCCAGTGCAGTCACACTGGTACAAACTCAGTGTTATTGAAACTGGAGTCTGGTCATTAGCATTTGAATGCAGGATGCAAAACTATCAACAGACTTTGAGATAATCCTCAACCAACATGTTAATGTCCTTTACTGAGCAGGCCTTAGAGGGCATTCAGCACAGAAATACATTCTCACCTGCTTTTCTAAAAATTCTTATTAACCCCCATAAAAATTTTCATAGCTCTTTTAGGTATGCCAAGAGCTGCCTCAATTACTTTGTGTCATCACAGAAATGAAGAGTCAGCAGTTGTGTATGAGATGTCTGGGATCTGCTCTCCAAAGAGGCATTATGGAGCTTTTCTAGTCTAGTTTTTGAAGAACTTGTAACACTTTGACAGTCGTTGATTTTTTTTTTAAATTGTTAAAATATCATGCAAGAGGATACTAACAAGAAATTTGAGTTTCAAATTCAACCTGCCTTTATACTTTGGTAGTATAACTGTGAGATTGTGCCCTGCCCTATGCATGAGGCTGGGAAGAAGATACAAGCAGCCTAACTCTTCTTGTTCACTCACACAGAGACAACACAGGCTGGTCTATGGCCTCTTTTGTGCATAAAGTGTCTTCAAGGCTAGTAATGTTATAAGCACTAACCTCCACAAAGTAGGCAGGAAGAGTGAGCTCTTGGGGAGTGACATGTTCAAGCAGTTGTTTCCACCTACTCTGAGTTCCACATACCACACCCAGAAATGCAGTAATGAAGACTACAGGGATTCCCTATATAGCCACTTATGAGAACCTCTTTCTCTAGTAGGTTTGAGAGCAGTGCCAGGGACACACCACAAGTGGGTTCACTGCTGCATTTCTGGGTTTTGTGTACAGAGGTGGAAGTGCTGAAGAGGAGCATGCCCAAAATGAAGCTAGTGATCTGCAGTCATTTCCATCAGGCACAGCTTTGTGCTTCTATATGGGTGTTGAAAACTTCTTCTGGGCCAGATTCACTGCCTTGTGCTGTTCTAGTGATGCAAAACAGCCATAAAAGCATTTTTATCATCTGATTTAATCAAGTTCACTGTGTCATTAGAATGATGCAAAGCAGCTGGAGAGTAACTGCAAATCTTGTCAACTGACTTTAACATTATTCCACAAAGGATTATAAGTCCAAATCCTGCCTCAGACTGCATTAATTATGGCACATTAAATTTAGTACCTGTAATGGGTACTAACTTAATGCGCTGCGATCAGCATGGGTGAACACTTTTTAAGTGACATTAATGCACATTAGACTAAATCTACTGCACATTAGTGCATTAGTATAGTTTTTGCCAGCCATACTAATGCACAGTAGAACTAGTAGATGCACCCACAAATAGGTGCAACTTCCCATGAAGTTTCTGAGACAAAATTTCAGCCATGACTTACTGTGCTTTAAGATATATGTTCAGTAATTAAACAGAAATACTTGTGTCTGTTTGACCTTTAGTATATTTGCAAAATATTCTGAGTTCCAATTTAATTTACGAGTTGTATCTAGATAGCTCCACTTGTTGCAGCAGTCATTCCATATTTATGTAGCATAATAATACATTTGAATCTAGACAAGTGTAAGTCACACCATCACTTATATCACACAGTAAAGTCTAGAGAAAGGAAATATGTACCAGAGGTGGAGTCCATCTCCTTGCCATTTGAAAGATAATCTCCTGTTGTATGTTTATTAGTGTTTTGTCCAGCCAAGATTCATATTTGCCATGTGATGGGGCTTCTACCACTTCCTTTGGGAAACTATTCAATTTAAGGTTTAATTCAACTAACAAGCCCAGGGAGAAACATTCTCGATTTGCACATGTAACTGTGTAGTTAAAAGAAAAGGGTTCAGAGACTCTGGCAGATTTGACTACATTATGAGTATTTCCCTATAGCAGAAATATAGAGGGTAAAACCTAACCCCTTGAAAGTTGATGGGAAAACTCCTGTTACCTCCAGTGGGATTGAGATTGATTCATAGTTAAAATATCCATGTCTCCTGACATTGCCTGCTTTGAAGGTCATTCTACATATCCATGTCTGCCATTGCCTCTTGTTTCAATCTAGACAAAAACTCTACGTTCAGTTTCTAAGCATACATTTGAGGCCATATACTGCTTGCCAGGGTAGGTGCCGAAGTAGACTCAAGTACTTCAGTGTGATTTTATTCCACCCTGCCTGAGTCTCTGATAAGCTGTCAATACAAAAGATGGACAGGTCATCCTCTTCCTCACTGCTTTCTTATGACATGGGCCACATACAAACATTCATTTCTAGTGGTGGAAGTTTTCTACCACTAGAACTGGTTCCAGGAGAGGGAGCAGTATAGGCATTCAGCCACTTCTCCCCACTCCTCATGCCTTCCTTAGAGCAGTGGGCACCGGAGCAGTGCAGCAAAGCCCCTTTCTGCTCCTCATACCAGGGATCACAATGTGAGAAGTGGGTGGGGAGCTGCAGCAGTTGCTCCTCCCCTCCCCTTCTGATCTACAGGAGGGAACAGAGCAAGTCTGTCCCATGCCCTCTCCAGACCAGGATGACCCCAGTCTGGGAAAGACAGGTTGCTTTTCCCTGCCATTCAACTTCTCTTGGGACCAGGAAGAGATGAGCAGCAACTACTTCTCCTGCCTTCCTCAGGCTGGGGTGACCATGATTTCAGAGGGCACAGGAGGCATTTCCCCACTGCTTAAATCCTCCTGGTCTCTGGACAGAATCAAGCAGCAGGGAAGTATACAAGTACTTCTTCTCCCAGGAGTGACTTCTACTGGATTGGAGATAGCTTGTTTGTCTTCCAGAATCACCAGTTTTGTTCTGGAAGAAACTATGTGAATGTCTGTCCAGTCATGGTTTCTACTGGGAGAGCTGCAGTTCTCTTGATAGAAGCATAACACATATGCGTAGTTTTTAAGGCTAAGGTGACTGTGTTACACAGTTAGAAACATTAATGCTTTTCAGGAACTCAAAGAGGAATAGGATCATAGGTGGGTATAGGTATATGTAACCATTGTACCACTATCAAAAGGTACTGCTGTTACTATGCAACTGCTTGATTCTGTAGCAATACAAGTGTAACAAAACTGCTCCAATTTTAACTGCTTCATTCAGGATCAAAATTGGGGCAAGTTAGCTCATTGTATCACTGCATTATCATGCAGATGTAGCGGGTAGGTGGTAAGAGGTGCTATGCACTCCAAGTAGCAGCTCCCCCTTGCTTTTAAAGCCCCTAAAATGTACATTGGTCCATAATGTTAGATAACAAGTCAACTTCAGCTCCTAATAAAAGAAATAAGATCCTGGCCCCTGTTGTTCATTCTAATCCAGGACAAGTCAGGAGTGAGAGAAAGTAATCACAACCCTATATGCCTATTTGCAGTTTGTTTTTCTTCCATTGCAACTAGGCACAGAAGTTAATAAAAGGAACCCATATCTTTTTCCCCCAAGAGACCAACCCTTCTTGTGTTCTAAGTCTAGAAGTATATTTGGGAAATCCTTGAATTGTCTGTTCTTTATAAAATTCAAAACAAAACAAAACAAAAACATGTTTTGCCTTCAAAGCCCTCACGGGATTGTCACTCACAGAAAAGATTTCATTTGATATGCTTATTGTATCTTGTGCCAAGAACTTCATTGCATTCAACAGGGTGTTGTTACAGTACCATTTTTCATATATTTTGCTTGCCTCCTGTTAGCAGGCTTGTGCATTTTGATTTTGGACTATTTCCTGTTATAGTGGTCAGTCACTGATCTACACCCCACCCTTATTCCCTTTTGTTTTACAGATTCTCTTTTATTTTGATATAGTTTTTACTGTCATTTTCACCATTGAAATTGCTCTGAAGGTAAAGTGTCCATCTTCTCTACCATTACCTGTCACTCGTGAGCCTCCTAGTTATCTGCCGCTATCTGTTGCTAACACAAACACGCCTGTTTGTCTCTGGGTCACACTGAGTACCACTAACCCAATTGTGCTTATTTTTCAGATCCTAGGCAATGCAGACTATGTCTTCACTAGTATCTTTACATTAGAAATTATTCTTAAGGTAACCAATATGAGCAATACACTTCTCTCTTTCTCTCTTTTGTCTATGTATCACTTTAAATCCCTGTTATCTTCACAGACACTACTTTCTTTGGCTTTTATCTTATCAATAGTTGTCTAAAACTTAAACAAGTCTTCTGTTTAATTTTGATATAAAAATTACATTTTACTATAAGGCCAGTGTCAGTATGATGCTGTGTTGGGGACTCAATATAAAAGGGCATTCTTGTCAGGAGATATAAAAGATGGCTGAGGAAAAAGCCAGCTTCCTAAACATGTACCCCAATGGTTACCATTCTCTGCAGGATGTGCAAAGAACTCTGAGCCTGCCACCTTCTGTAGGCCAGACTCGTGTTAGCGTCAGCTGGTGTTATGCTTCTGAGGTCTTCTGAAGGCTTGCAAGGTGGCACTGTATGAACTGATGCCCCTCCTCCCAGGGGTCGAACTGATGCCCCTTCTGCATGCCGTAACTCAGTGTCAAGTTCTGAGTTCTTCCCAGTCATGAAACTGGGGTTTGAAGAAGCCAAACATCTATTATAGGTTACAGTTAGCCCAACTGAATAAGAGAAATCAGAAGTAAACAGGGACCAGTGGTGACGTGTAGGGGATGCACAGGGAGGCACGTGCACCCCCTGAGAGTGCTGGTGTACTCCCTGACAGCCAGCGCTCCCCAGTTAGGTGATGAGCAGGTGAGAGCACTAGTGCCCACCCCCCAGCGAGTGCCGGCCAAGGAGTGGGGGTACCAGGAGAAGCATCACTGACTTCCGGGTCAGCATGATCAGCTGCAGAGGGACCCCTCCAGTTGGCGAGATCAGCCATGGGGGATGCCCCTATGGTTGCTGACTGGCTGCTGGGTGAGCACATGCCCCGCTGTCTCAGGAGGCACCAGTCGCCCATGACAGAGACCCAGCATAGATTTCACTGTTGAGGGATGGAGGGAGAGCTTAGCGTACAGGTCACTTAAAGTATGAAGGACTGTAACTGAGATGGTTACTCATGATAGAAAATTACTGATTGAGAGAGTAAAACTGCCTGGCTGATTTACCCCCTTCTGATTTCCCAGGGAAACACTCTACCCATGAGGAAATGTAGCAAGAGAATGGTTTGACTGTGGAGAAAATAAAAATATGCTACCTCTTTCTTAACTCTCATTTCCCCAAATTGATAGTCTAATGTTTTAAATAACAGTAATCAAGCAAAGTTTCTGGCTTTCTAAATGCAGGGTTCAGTTGACAGCTTGTTTTTTGTCACAGCGAGCTGGTTCTGAGCTCTGGCAGGTAGCAGTATTTCTCCCTGGAGTTGCTAAGATCTTGTAGCTCAGACAGCTAATGCGATATCCCACCAAAAACTAAGGGGACAAGATGCTCCCTGAGTATTGTTCAGGACTGCACTTGTCTGTTTAGCTTCAAAGCACCACAGCCATGGCACTCTCCAAAGAGGTTCACACTTCATGCTGTGTTGCTGTGTGCAGCATGCATATTTAGACCACAAATCTAAGTGCCCACAAAAAAAAAGCATGGCAAAAAGGAAGCAATGCAGCAACCACATTTCAAACCAAATTATAGCCCAGGCCTCAACTCTCTGACAAGGAGACCTTCAGTCGATTTGAATACACAGGAGCATAACATTAGTAGCTCAACCCCATACCCTGTGAAGTAAATGCAGATCTCTCCTTCACTTCAGTGGCAGTTAACTGAACCTGTTAACTAACAAATCCCTTACCATAGTGCTCTGCTTTCCCTAGAGAATTGTAACTTGTAGTAACTAACTCTGAGATGAAATTCTAGCTCCACTGAAGGCAATGGCAAAACTCCCATGAACTTCAGTGGAACTAGGTATAGAGATGAAGAAGAGAGTAAAAGCTGAGCAGAGGATCAGGAAATCCTGAGTTTTAATCCTATTTCAAGTATGGCTTCACAGCTTGACCGTAGACAAAGCACACAATCTCTCAGGGTCTGTTACTCTGCCGTCTTGCATCTTGTGCAGCCTTTTGTGCAATGTTAGGATAAACAGTAGCAGTGACTGTGACTGTACAAGGTTGGAGACGATGGAGAATCAAGCTCCATCGTGAAAATTGAATTGATAATACTCATAAACAATATGATTAACAAGTTTTCTGCACAATCTTTTGGGCACATGAACTGCTGCATAAGCACAAATTATATATATTTTTCACAGTGGCATTGGAGTTGCTTTGGTCTGCCACAGGTGGAAGGCAGACACAGAGGAAAAAGACTTTTTTTTGCTATTTCCTCTGCATATTATTACATCTTTCAACAGGCCACAAAAGAACCACAATTGTATAGTACTTAAACTTAACAGAGCTTCCTATCTTTATTTCAATGGTGCCCCCTCTCTTTCAAGATTGCCATACAAAATAAAGGTCATGGTTACCACTTTTGTCATGGCAAGAACCCTTCCCTCCCTCAATCTGATGTGTCCATAAAGTATAAATTCTAAACTGAATCCAGAGTTTATACTTCCTTCCTTCTAAGTTCTGTCTGACTGATTGGTAGTCAGTTCCCTAATGTCATAGATGTTTGGTGAATGAGTAATATGCTATATCATGTTCTCTTCCACAGTCCTTTGGCTGGAATTGCCATGAGCAGCCATGCTTGGAAACTGTTAACAAATCCTATATCACATTCACCTGGGCTGGTAACCAGAACCAGGAAACATTTTTAAGCATATTCTCGTGCTTACTGGATTTTTTTCTGATTGTTTTTCTTCTGTTTTGAGCAATTTGGTTAGAGCCAGTCATTCTGAGAAACTGCAATGCTAGCCTTACCTTTTTAAATGGGTCTTAGCCATAAAATTCAAATCATTGCCTAAAATTTCCAAAGCTCAAAGGTCTTTAGGCCTGAAGTTTTGTTTCAAACCCATTTCTAGTTATATTGCCAGTATGTATATTTCTGGAGCCTTAAAATTCCACCTGTGTACAGAAAAGTTCCATATTTTTACACAGAAACTGATGCTTATTCACCAGAGTGCATTATCCTAGAGGAAAGATACCTAGTAAAAGAAGTGGATTCTTCATGTTCCAGAAATGTAAAGTGTTCTCAATGACTGATATCCCTGGTACAAATGTCTTACAAACATTGTCCCATGGAATCCTTTCCTCAGATGTGTAAGAAAGGAACAGAGGGAAATGAAAAAAAACCCCCAATATAATTTATTGAAAACAAATGTAAACCATATGAGGCTTCAAACTAAGGGGAAAACAAGGCATGGAGATAGGGGAGTGGGTTTCTGAATATAGGGAGCAAGTCAAATGGAAAGAGAATACCTCCTGTTGCTTTAGCCCTGATCTAAAGCATAAAACCCCCAAGTGATTCAGTTGCTGTTCTTGCTCAGAGGGAGGAGGGGCTCCACTGTCTATTATCAATGACCTAGCAACAAGAAATATCACAAAAGAAAGTCACTTTCTGATTTCATATTTTTACTAAGTCTAATCAAGTTTTTTAAAACATGCAGGCATCTTAGTTCCAAGTGCCCTCTCCTATTGAAAATAAAGGGGAAATTATTTGATTTTCAGAAAGCTCTTTTTGCAAACATTCACTGTGCGCCTTTTCTATTTCTGAGTAAAATTTTCTATTCCATTTGCTCTGATTTCAAAGAAAGAGTTACCATAGGCTCCAAAGGAGCTACCTTTCATTTCCCTTTCATGGGGACCCATCTTGTTCACTGGGGTTTTGGGATAAAATGGTCATTGTGTCAGAAATATTGTCCCCCCGGCCCCCCACAGAACATACATTTGAGCATGACCAGCTGAATATGATCTGAGATATGATTCCCAGGCAACTACTAATGGAAAAGTGTGTTTGTCTCTTTGTCCCTTCCCACAGATGACTGCATATGGGGCTTTCCTACACAAGGGCTCCTTCTGCAGGAACTACTTCAACATCCTAGATCTGCTGGTAGTCAGCGTTTCTCTCATCTCCTTTGGGATCCAGTGAGTATGCCATTGTCCACTGGAGGGCCTTTTGAAGCGGGGGAGTCATGGGATAGACTCTGTAGGTCATATTGTCTTTCTTTTTTCCTTGCATTGTGTTGATTACCAACACTGAAATCTCAAGATTTTTTTTTTCTAGCTGGTGCCAATAAAGTTGGAGAAATTTATTCTAGTTAGGCTAGTAATGCATCAGGTCAATATGGTTATAATTTCCTGGAGGGAGATACTACTGAAGGTACCAAATGAGTGATATAATGTGGTCAGCATTTAAAACAAAAATTTATGAGACCCTTGGACTCCATTCACAGTTCTCTGACTTCAGTGATATTTCAAAGTGCGTTACTTAGGGATGTTCACTGTAACTTGTCCATTCTTCAATTATTCCTTCTGTAAAATGGGGATAATAATATTTGGCTACTTCACAGGAGTGTTTTGAGTCTTAATCAATGAATGCCTACCAAGTGTTTTGAGAGCTTTATGATAGAATTGTGGAGTTGGTGTTGTTGTCATTGCCTAGTCATTGTGCCACACAACTTTATTTTTATTAATTAACCATGTTAATAGCATTGCTTGTCTATGATCAAACTTTCTACCTCAAATGAAAGAAAGTCTGAGGATACTGCCAGGGCAGTTCCAAAATAATAAGATCCTAACTGATCCTATAATAGCTCAGATAATTCCCCTCAACTGAATAGCACCTCACTTAAGACCGCTTTCAAAGCCCACTGGAGTCAACTTGAAAACTCTCATGAACCTTAGAAGGCTTCCAGTCAGGTTCCCAAGGACAGTTCAGAGTTAATTTTGGCTGTTCTCCCCAGTCTTCAAAGGCTTCCATATATTAGCACAGGCATGATGTTCCCAAAAACAGTGGGAGGGGGCTAACATTGCAAAGCCATAGGACACATTCTGCATTAAGGAGTAAGTGTGAAAAGTATGCCCTTTGATGCTGATCTAACAAGACATTCACAACATTGCATAAAGTTCAGGGTAAGCATCAGCACTTTTCTTGGGTCAGAACCCAGGCACCTTGCCATACTGAATGCCAGATTGGGTGTTGTACCTTGATATACGCATGAGTCACTGGGAAGCTCCTTTCAGTAGCATTTCAGTAGAGTCCTTCTTTGTGCCGTATCTTAAAATGTCTTATGATGACTTCATCTTGGCAGAATTTCCATTACATATCCACAGTGTATTTGGCAGCTTGACTTGCTGAAGAGAGCCCTCCCTGTGTTCTCCTCCCTTTATGAATACAGCTGAGATGGCGAATGCTATTTGGCTATAACCAGGGGCTGTACAGACGAGGTGGCAGAACCTGCACGGATAATTCAGTATGGCAATTACCAAGCATAAGTTGCAGCTTTTTGAAGTGTCCCCAAAATACTTCCCCTCCCATGGGGATTTCTGAAACTTGGTTACATTTTTTTAAAAAATGTAGATGTAAGTTAGAGTGCCTTGTTACTGATGTCTCTGCATTATGTTTACTCACAGAAAGAGGTTTTTTGAGGGAAATAAATTAAATTATTGTAATGCGCTGGTTAGTGGTCCTCTAGCAGATTAAATCAAAGCTATGTTAATCAACATGTCTTAAGTATAGCTCTGACAGCCCATGGAGATTCTCCTGTCGCCAAAGTTGTAGTAACCTGTGCTTTGGAAGCAAAGGATTGAGTTCTATCCTTGTGGTCACCTTGATGCTTTGAACAGCTGTAGCATCAGCAACAAGATGACTCTAAAGTCTTAAGTGGCCTGGGTTTCCAAGAATATTAACAAACAAGAAAGACTGGGTAAAAGTCAAGCACCCATCTTCCCCTACAGCTAGGCTCCCTTCTCTTGCTATTGATTCACTGCTATTTTCTTTCAGATCTAGTGCCATCAACGTAGTGAAGATCTTACGTGTACTACGAGTGCTCAGACCATTGAGGGCCATCAACAGAGCCAAAGGGCTAAAGGTTAGAAAAATTCTGATCTCCTCAGGTAGTGTTTAAATGCTAGAAACCCAAGTTACCTCTGGCAAGAAGGTACCAGCCTTTTAAAACAGTGCAGGTAGTATCTGATCACTGTCAAGGCAAGAAGGCTTAAAGTACATTAAGTTTGGCTTGATTTGCAAATGGCCAGATGTATGTATTTTGATTCTTTCCTCTTCTTTGTTAGCAAGGTCCATTCTTATGATTAGGATGGGTATTCAAATATACATCCATCATGCTGCTTACTAAATATTTTATAGAGATGAATCCTAGTATTCTTCACTGCTTTTCTACTAGTTTACAGCTTATAGGTATACAACACACATTCTAGGCATGGCTTTGGGGTTTTTATTTCCGGAAATGCCACTTGGTAGTATACTTTATATACTTTATATTTTTTGCTGAACTTATGGGTTCACTCCACAGCAAGAGCAGCTGAGAATGATCCTTCCAGTTACTCTTGCCTCTGTCTTCTATTTGCAGCATGTGGTCCAGTGCGTGTTTGTTGCCATCAGAACCATTGGGAACATAGTGATCGTCACCACTTTGCTGCAGTTCATGTTTGCCTGCATTGGAGTTCAGTTGTTCAAGGTGAAACCTATTCATTCAGCCCCCCTCCCCCCTCACTGAACCATCTTCTGGGGTAGGGAGAAGAGTAGAGTGAAGAAGTAGTGGGGGAAATGGAGCTTCCTGTTACAGAGCAGAAAATATGTCCAGCACTGCAGTAACTGAGTCACAGAACCCAAGTCCCATTACCCAAGACCCAGAATCAAGACCAGATACATTGCAGAGGTGATGCACTTCATGTCAGATCAAAAGAGTAACATTTTGTCAACCTGTTCTCCTGCCAGACAGTTTGTAGCAACACCTTAGTGGCAGTGGTGCTTTTCCTAGAAAGTATTCACCTGGGTTATATCCACACACATGCCTTATATCACTTAGGCTAATCTTGAAAGTTCCCTTGGATTTCTTTTTGGGCATTGTCATACATTGCACTTAGAACATGTTAACTGCACTTAATGAAAAAGTCAGCGCATTCAATCACTAAAACATATGCTAAGTTCACTAGGATTGTAGCAAAGCTATGACTTTTCACAGATCATATTAAGTAACGTGTTTAACTATCATCTGACCACTCCACAAAAATAACATGAGCAATTTGTGGTCCCAGGGCTGAGATCTATGATCCCAGCTGCAGGACTGCATAGGCAATTCTAACCGGCTCCAGTACAGCCCCAGGGCTGAGACTGGCAATCATTTGATTGTTGGTCCCAGCCCTGGGATTGCACAGGAGTCTTCAGCTGGTTTGGGTCCAAGGACAACAGGATCCAGCAGAAGAGGCAGCACCCTCTCCTGGGCTCAGCTCCCCATGTGTCCCTCCTCCCACCACCAACAGCAGAGACCCAACTTGCCAGAGCTCCCTATGAAGCATGCAGGCTGGGAGATTGTAGTAAGCATTACCATGCAACTACTTAGAACATGTTTTAACTTTTCAAACAGCATAGTAATGCTTACTACAACCTAAATCAGCAGTGCCCAGCCTTTTTGCCCTTTGGGCCGAATGGGTGGTGCCAGGTCCCTCCATGAGCCAGATCCAGGCAATTGACCTGATCCAAGTGCAGGGAGTTGTGCAGCCCAACCTTGATCCATCCCCTCAGGGTGTGGTGCAGTAGAGCATTCCTGATCCAGGTGTGTGGGGGGAGGGCAGGGGCCAGAGCAGCCCTAATCCAGATGCATGGGGTTGGGGAAGCAGCCTAGTCCTTGTCTGGATGCATGGGGCATGTGTGGGGCAAGGGAGGACAGTCCCAATCTGGACACATGAGGTGGTGGAGGATCAAGTGGCCCTAATCCAGACACATGTGGGGAGCAGGATGTGGAGCAACCTGGCCCCAATCCAGAAGTGCAGGTGAGGCAGCCCAGCCCTGAACCCCCTTCACTGCAGTGACTCAGGTGAGGCTGGAGCCAGCCATGTAGAGCTTCCACCACTCCCCATTGCCACAGGAAGAGAGGTGGCACCAGCCAGATTTCATGGCTCTGTGGGCTGGATTTGGCCCATGAGCCGGAGGGTGAGCACCCCTTATATAAATAATATGTGCTAGGTGTCCCATGTTACAAGGCTCGCTATTTTCTCACTAGTCTCCTGACAGCTGTTGTCACTCAGCTCTTGATGGAGGTACATAGATAATTAAGCAAACAGAACATGCAGTCCCTTTTCTACAGAAGTCCACTCTAACTGCATACATGGTAGGGAAGGGAAGTTTCACTCTTCTCTCATTCTCCTCTAGGGCAAACTGAAGAGCTGCAGTGATAGCTCCAAGCAAACACCCGCAGAGTGCAAGTTAGTTCATCCTTTCCCTGCCAGCAACATTCATGGGCTCCCCTGGGTCTAGTGCTGTAACTGTAACTTTCTTTTGTTTTTCTTCTGCTTTCCAAACAATAGGGGGTATTTCATTACATACAAAGATGGCGAGGTCACCCAGCCAATGATCCAGCCCCGGAGCTGGGAGAACAGCAAGTTTGACTTTGACAACGTTTTGAATGCCATGATGGCGCTCTTTACTGTTTCAACTTTTGAGGGCTGGCCAGAGTGAGTGCACAGCTGAGCAGGTGGCCAAGGGGTATGGTGGTGGGGATAAATGCAAATTCTTCATTCCTTTCTAAAAAGGAATTTAAGATCTAGAGCTCTGAAGTGTTGTGCATTGCTGCAATGCACTGATAATTAGTTGCTAAATTCCACCCCAGAAGCGACTGTATTTCAGTAATTGGAGAAATGATTCCCATAATACCTTCTGTTGTCTTCACAGAGAGTTGTGAAGCTTTCTTAGTTATATCTTTTAAAAAAAGAAGATAATAAAGTGCAGTTTATTGTATTGAGAATATGAATACATAGGTATATACGCTATATATGCAATATGTACACATACTATACTATATACAGTATATAAAATATTGTATATATTTATTATACTCTACATACTTTGCTTATAAGCTCCTTGGAGCACAACCTATTGCTTGTTTATGTTTTGCTCTTATTGAGTAACAATTATTAGTTATAATAGGAGTAGTTTGTTGTTACGGGTAATAAAATTCATGAGTAATAATACTGATTCTATTACTGTTTCAGCTGAGTGCAAATTATTGTTCCCATCTTGCCTGTTCCATTTAGATGCCCAGTCTCAAATACCTGATACTGCCTAATTTTCAGGGTGTAATGGCTCCCCATCCTACCATTCTTTATTTGTACTGTGAACTCCTTGTCAGGTGTTTTATCGGTATTTAAGAGCATTGTGCATTTTCTTACAAAAGCCTTTCCATCACTGCCAAGCTAGTGCGAGTTGCAGCAGTGAAGGCCTTGCAGTGCTGACCAGATATATCTGACAACACCAACTTGTCTGTGACTTAATGGCATTCCCCACATCTGCTAGTTAGGCTCCAGAGTGCTCTCACCTGATAGTGCCAACATGGTTTCAAATAATTAAAAGTACTGAGATCATCATTCCACACAGAACTCTTGTGAGTAGCACCAGGTTCTTGACAAATTGGACTGTCCCTTCCTTATTTGCATTATATTAAACTGAAGGTCTCATTGTTGTTTTAACCTTTTAAATGGTTAAACTGTTGATGCACCTCGACATTGAGCAGGATGGGCAGAATTAAATAGATAAAACTAAGATGTGGATCTGCACTTTTACGAAAATTTGGGATTCAGATCTAGAAAGTTACTCTATACTTGTCCCAATACAAACTAAATCATTTTTCAGCTTTGATAACATTAGAAGAAATTAAGTTACCCTGTTAGATTTCAATATCTTTTATAGTTCACCAAGTTGCTATGAGATTATGCTCTTGGAACGTTTTAAGTTCTCCAGTGTGTCTCTCTTTGCCTCCAGGCTGTTGTACAGATCCATTGATTCCCACATGGAAGATGTTGGACCCATCTATAACCACAGGGTGGAGATCTCCATTTTCTTCATCATCTATATCATCATCATTGCCTTCTTCATGATGAACATCTTCGTTGGTTTCGTCATTGTCACGTTCCAGGAACAAGGAGAGCAGGAGTACAAGAACTGTGAACTGGACAAGAATCAGGTAATTTACAGCTGCTCAGTGTAACTAAGGGTGTGAAATAAAACAAGAGATATATCCTGAAAGGAAGACATGAGGGCTACCAACAGGACAAAACCCTAGGCTGGCACTTCCAATATCTCTTGAGAACTATGTAAAATAAATTTTTCTTAAGGGCCCACATAAAAAGTCGAAGTCTAGTGTAGGTTTGTATGCCACCTACATTTCAACAAGATTTCGTGTGTCCAACTAAGAGCAATATGTAGCCCAGAAGGAGGAAAAGTGAAAGGCTCCAGTGGGTAGCATTTGTTTATTTTATTGCTTAGATTTTAGTCCAAAAGAAACCCTCACCAAAAAAATTACCAAATGTTATTTGTTACTCATCATAAATGTATAATCTGCCTTGTCTGTTTAACAGCGTCAGTGTGTAGAATATGCCCTGAAGGCTCGTCCCCTGAGGAGGTACATCCCTAAGAACCAATACCAATACAAAGTGTGGTATGTGGTGAACTCCACCTATTTTGAGTACCTGATGTTCATTCTGATCCTGCTGAACACTATCTGCCTGGCCATGCAAGTAAGCAAAACATCTTATTTGTTCTGTGAGGATGGTACATGGGCAGTCTGGTCAGTTCTAGGAGTGGTAAAATGCCCAAGTATGTTCAGTGAGGATTTTAGCTGTTGAATTTTATCAGATCTCTGCCAAGACTAAGAAAGCTGCTGTTTTTTCAGATATTTATAATTTGCCTGAATGTGGTCAGAATTTCACAGGGAGAGCAAAAAGCACATCCATGACACAGGAGCCTTTGTTGCTGCCTCCCCTCTTCCCCCCCACCCCCCGGCAGATCAAAGTCCCTACTCCAAAGTCTGGGACTGCAAAAGCTTTTTGAATACAAAGTGTCCTGTTTCTTTTTTAAAAGGTGAAAAAACAGATCCGTGTCCATCTCTGCCCACCCTTCCTCCCCGCTCATCCCCCCCAGCCTTGCTCTCAGAAACAACTGAATTATTTTGGCCTGAAACATTCTTTAAGAAAAGTCAGCCTGCAGCAAACAACGTAGAATTTTTTAGTACAAACCATTCAAGTTCAGTAAAGTTATAAGCAATTAAAATAGTCTTATTATGCAGAAAGGCAAACCTGATAATAGGTGCAGCTACCAGTTTCAGTTACTATGGGGGGTAGAAGAAGATGAATAGTAACATGGCAAAATTTGCAGAGAATATATTCTTTGGCTTAATCAAGACTAAAGGAGACCAAGAGTAACTTTACAGGTTCATAATAAAGCTAAGTGAATGGACAGCATGATTGCAGATTTAATTCAGTGTTGACAAATGCAAGGCAATGCATATTGGAAAGAATAATTTGAACTACTCATGTATATTGCTGGATTCTAAATTAGGTGTAATTACTCAGGAAAAGACTTGGTTTCATTATGAACAACTCAATGAAACCTCTGTTCAATGTGCAGCAGCAGTCAAAGAAGTAAACAAAACTTTGGGGAAAATGGCCATGCCACAAATTAGATCAATTATGAGACCTCAGTTGGAACTGGTGTTGTGGTGACTCCCTTCTCAAAAAATATATATGAAATAGAAGGGGTGCAGAGACTTGTGACAACATTATAAGCTCTATGGGAATATTTCCATGCAGGTCAGGAGAAACTGAAAAAGAAACTGTGACAAGTAAGGGACATCATGGAGGGGTATACTATAATAAATGATATAGAGAAGGTAAACTAAGGTTGCTCTTCTATTCTTTTTTTGTTATAATATGGGAACATATTTCTTGCGACAAATTTAAAACTTGCAACATATTTAACACTGATAAAATAAAATACTGGTTTTACTTGATGCATAGGTTACCTGTGGAATTTATGAAGTGACATTGATACCTAGAGGTTAGTATGTTTAAAAAAAATGGACACTTATGAGAATAATAAAAACAACCAGAATTGCCATAGAAGGGCTTGAAAAGATTAGAAATGTAAAGCCTTATACTTGAAGGTGTCAACCAATCATGAACAGACAGGAGACCTAGTTCACAAAAGCACTTGACTACCTCCTTAAGTCCATCCCCATTCAGCAAAGCACCTGAACATATGCTCTATTGAACTAGGGCCAGAGTTAGGATGAACCTCCCATTTGAAGAGGTACTTTTGTAAATTATTGTTCAGTTTCTGTCTGAAGTTTCTGGCACTGACAATTCTTAGTCTACTAAATTAGACTGACCATTCATTTGTTCCAGTATGACAATAATACCCATAATACTGAAGCAGTGATTCCCAATCACAGTGCCACAGCACTCTGAGGTGTCTTGAGATTCTTTCAAGGGCGCTGTGGGGCGTTAACACTGTAAGATGAGTAAAAATGAGGAGCAGTGTAAGAATGTAGCTGGACACCTGGGGCAGCTGCTGCACAAAGGAGCAGCAGTAACTTTGTTATTGCTGTCATCACCATCACAATTGCGTGGCTGTAGCAAAAGCCAGGTTTTTTGCCTCCCACCCCACCAGTACCCTGGTTACACCACTGAACATATGTCACAATATAAGACCGGAGATTTCAAATAAGAATTCATAATATTAAAAACATTCTGACTTGTAGTGGTCTTTCTGAATTCTTTACAACAGAACAATTGCTCCATTATTTTTCTGTAGTAAAAACATGGATGAAAAGTAAGAACTGGCGTTTTTGAATGGTATCTTAAGTCTAAAAAGGTTGAGAATTGCTAATCTAGAGTAATCTTAAAGGGCTTCCAATCCTGTTTGACTCATCTGAAGGACAGTTATTGCTGTGAAGCAGTTCAAGGAGAAGGGAGGGATAGACCTTAAAGAATGTGGAAATGAGGATTCTTTTTAGAAGACCTAACCATGAAGAGGGATGAGCCTGGCATCCTGTATAAGTGAATGAACCCATTCAGTTCATTTTTCACAGTGATTCTGGGATATCTGTTTTTCAGCACTACGGTCAAAGCTGCATGTTCAAGGAAGCCATGAATATCCTCAACATGCTCTTCACTGGTCTCTTCACTGTTGAGATGGTTCTGAAACTAATCGCCTTCAAACCTAAGGTAGGTGTTGTGGATTTGGAATTTTCTTCCCTGTGTACATGCTGGGTAGGAGGAAGGAGAAGGAAGAGGTGAATATATATAACAGCACCCCTCCATCACCCAACCAGTAACTGAACTGAAACAGTTGCTCTCTGGATTGGAGTCTCACCCTGTGTTTGAAGGAATCTTTCTTATGTAGAAAGTATACATTTTAGAAGGGGAAAGAACTTGGTTCTTTGTTATTATGAAGTCATTATAGTTACTTTAGAATTAAGCTGTAGCATGATTTCCATAATGAATGCTGTTCGAATGCTCTCTGACTGTCCTAAAATCAAATTATATTACATAATTTAGCCTGAAACAGTTCAAGATCAGTCTCCAAGGCAAAACAGTATTTTAAAAAGAGAAGAACAAAAAAGCAAAGTTAATCAAATCCAACTCATTTCAATTTATGGAACTTGGTGAAACATATGTTGAAAAAAAAGTTCCAACTGTCTTATTCCTATGTCAGAATGGGTGGCAGGTTGGGCCTGTGCACTTGTCATCTGCGGGGACTGTGGTGAAAGTCTGGGATTGATGACTTTCATTCTGAAATTTAAAATTGATGGTTACTGTTAGGAGCACCATTGGATCCTGTCTGAATAGAATATGATGTTCACAGGAGTATTATGTTTCATCAGTATAACTCTACCAAAGGAAAAGTTTGAAATTTAAAAGCTCTTCCAAGTCAGCCAGTACACCTCTTAATCTTACATGATGCAAGTTCTTTAACTTTGTAATGTATATTCATTATGTGTCATGAGGTCTAGATAAGGATTTTAACAAACTAATGATCTCCAACATGTCTGATGACCAAGCTTGTAATTTCTGTCACAAAAGTTAGAAGCACTTCCCTTTTCTATCTTGCCATATTCCTATCCCTCCCCATAGTAACATTCTGCCTCATCCTTAACTAAAACCAACTTTGTTTTACAACATCATCTCTAGGTTGACCCTTCTCTCACCCCACCCAATACCTTTCTCTCCTCTACCACCTTTTCTATAATATCTTTGACAAACTAGAGATAGATTTCATAGATTTCATAGATATTAGAGCTGGAAGGGACCTCGGAAGATCATCGAATCCAGCCCCCCACCCAAAGGGCAGGAAGTCAGCTGGGGTCATAGGATCCCAGCAAGATAAGCACCCAATTTGCTCTTGAAGGTGTTCAGTGTAGGTGCTTGAACCACTTCCGATGGCAGGCTATTCTAGACGTTGGGGGCTCAGACAGTAAAGAAATTCTTCCTTATGTCCAGCCTGAAACGGTCTTGTAGTAGTTTGTGACCGTTCGACCTCGTCATCCCTTGGGGTGCTCTGGTGAACAAACGTTCCCCCAGATACTGGTGGTCACCCTGATAAACTTATAGGTGGCCATCAGATCACCCCTGAACCTGCGATTTTCCAGGCTAAAGACCCCCATGGCTCTCAGCCTGTCGTCGTAAGATCTGTTTTCCTGACCTCTGATCATGCGCGTGGCTCTCCTCTGGACTCTCTCAAGCTTCTCCACATCCTTTTTGAATTGTGGAGCCCAAAACTGGACGCAGTACTCCAGCTGTGGCCTCACCAAGGCAGAGTACAAGGGGAAAATGACGTCAAGAGATTTGCTTGAGAAGCATCTATGGATGCAAGCCAGCGTTTTGGTCGCTTTACTAGCCGCCGCATCACATTGCAGGCTCATGTTCATCTTGTGGTCAATGATGACCCCCAAGTCTCTTTCTTCTGTAGTGCTAGCCAGCGTAGTACTGCCAAGCCTATAAGGATGCTGCAGGTTTTTCCTCCCAAGGTGGAGAACCTTGCATTTTTCAGTGTTAAACACCATCAGGTTCCCACCCATTTGCTGAGCCTGTCCAGGTCAGCCTGGATCACCCACCTGTCTTCAGGTGTGGATGCTTTGCCCCAAAGTTTGGTGTCATCAGGAAAATAGAGAACTATTGGAATAGAGGACTGTTGGAAAATATTATCTCTATCCCCAGCCACTCCAGTAACTCCCTCCCTTCTCCTATTATTTTATTAAATATAGTGCTTACACAGATTAAAAACTTCCCCTGATGTGGAAGCAGAGGTTGGAACTTTTTGTGAGGTCTCAAAATGGAAATGCAGAGTGGGGGGCCCCTGTTTGAGTTTCCCCTCTCCCCCATGCTTGTAGGCAAGGAGGAAAATCCCCTGCAGGAGATTCTCCTACTTGCCAACCTGGTTGTGGGGAATCTGCAAGCAGGAGTTTTCTCCTTCTTGTAAACATGCTTCAAGTCAGGGTGCAACAACTGAAGATGTCTGTAGATGACCTTGGAGTGCAATCAGCTGTGCCACACCATGTCATGGCACAGTTGTTCATGCTTCAGTAAAGATGTCTGTTTCTAGCCAAATAATTCATTTAATTCATACTGTCAGGAGGGGCAATGACAGAGGGAAAGGAATTCGTCTACAGAAAGAGCTAATACAGAAAAAAAAATCCTACCTTGAGCAGTCTATTAGAGCTGAATTCAGTTCTGTATTAGGACCATGACTCAAAGCCTGGGAACATCAAAATGCACTCTGCAACTCCCTGCTGCCTTCCTTGTGTGACCTGTAGTCAGCAGAGGTCCTTCTTGGACTCCTCCATCTTGATCCAAACTGCCTGCTGAAGAAGGAAACCACTGTTTCCAAAAGGCTATTTGGATCAAGGTGGGCCACTGTAAGGTAGAGCCCATAGTGTCTCTGCCTCTGAACCACACAAACCTCTGGGTGCAGTCTTCTAGTTCTGAGGCCACTGCTAGGCAAGGACTGGGCAACATGGCTGGAATAAAAATGAACACACTTGGATTGCAGATAAGTGGTTGTCCCAGTGAATCTGAATGGTCTGAGAGATCTTTTCAGTCTGGGTGAAAGGCACCAAGATACCAGCAACTCCCTTGAAACTGGCCAACTTCTTGAGCGGAAAGAAAACCGAGAGACTTTAAGTGCTATTAATTTTGCCCAGATATAAATGACTAGCTTAAATGCTTACAAGATCTCTGCCCAAGGCAGAATTGGCTGCTGTTTCCGAAGAAGTAAAGACCAAATCAATCTTTGAATAAGGTGCTTTGTCTTTTTTGATATTGTGCCCAAACTCTACTCTTCTCATTCTGAGGAGTTCCCAAACTTGATGGAGCAGCTACTACTTTAAAACTGACAGCAAGAGAACATGAAAGCTAGATGACGCCCTAAAGGTATTACATTCTTGGATGAATAACAGTAAGGGGGTATACTTTCTGGGGAGAATAGTGCCAGAGAAGCAAAAGTGGGAGAAGCAGCAGAATGAAAATTTGCAAGTTTACTCTTGAGAACCATCCACTTCCTTCAGCTGCAGGTCTTCTGAGCCCAACAGGAATCAGAGTAGATAATATAACCATAAGGAAACTGCCATGCAGTTCTTTTCTTTCTAGTCACTCCCTGAAGGATACTTCAGAACGAGAATGGGCCCAGCATAGTTATAGTTAATGTCAGGGTGCTGACAGACATAATGCTTAGAATATGCTAAATACGCTTCAGACCCCAAGGGCACATCCCCATGAGTGCACACTTACATTCCCCATGGACCAAATAGCAGTACATATTTTTGCTACTGTTATTTGTCGCTGGGCATGCCCCTGCATATGCAGTCTGGCAATACTCAAATTGCCCCGGGTGAGACAGGGGAAGCTGAAGCCAGTACCTGGGCTGGCCCCAGCAACCTTACCTGGGTTCCTGGGGGTCTCCTGGGGAAGCAGTGATGGCAATCCAGGTGCTCAGACCCTGGCCAGCAGCCAGAACATGGCTCTGGCTGGCCAGGCTCCCTTCTGGTGGTACACACTGCTGCCACATGCGCTGCGTCACTTTTCTGCACCGTTTTTTTTTTTTACACCAGGATCTCTGTGTCAAAAAACCCACTGTGCTGCAAACTAGCAGTGCAGTAAACATGTGCACATGTACCATGTGTGGTATGTGGTGCCAAAAAATGGAAGTGCACACCCCAACAGTCTAGATGTGCAGGGCCACTTAAAATTGGTTTAAGGAACATTTCAAAAACACCAGGATAATCAAGTAAAACTTTGAGTGGTCCTCTGTGAGCCAGCTCAAAGCTACATGGAGACGCATAGCATTCCATGCCTAGTGTTTCATCAGTCCTCCAAGCATCCCAAACTGCACTGTGCCTCAATGCCTCTCCCTCCAAGCACATGGGGCATTTATATACATGCTTTGGGAGAAGGGGCACTTTAAATAATTAAAGCACCCAGAATGCTCTAATTAAAGCACCCAGAATGTCACATGTATGAGCATCCCCATGCTGAAAAATGGTGAGGGGGGCACTTCAGAAGCTCATCAAACAAGATTTAGTTAAAGTGCCCCCATTTTTCAGCATGCAGATGCTGATATACATGACACTGGAGTCTGCTGGAGCATGGTAATTACCACATTCCAGCAGACTTGATTAACCAAGTTATATTATAAATTGAGTTATATTAGTAATCAATATTATTAATTTGAGTTAATATATTAACTTGATTGAGTCCGCTGTAACTCGCTGTAATTACAATGCATCAGAGCAGCCTTGATGCACGTGTGTAGGTGCCCAGCTGCCAGGACTTGCTGTGCAAACAGACCACAATCTACATAGGTGAAGCAAAGCTTCCATGTCAGTTTACCTTCCTTGCTACAAACACTGAGTGGTGGAGTCCCAGGCTTACTCTGGGCAGAGAGTGGGAGTGGAGGGTTTGTCAGGTGCTGGGAACCTGCTCTCTGGTAACCAAGTAGGTGGCTGCACAGCCTCCCCCCAGCACCTGGCAATCCCTCTATTCCCAGCACTACCCTAAATAAGCCGAGGATCCTGTTGAGCGGTGTCCATTTCCTGCTGCAGTGTGCGCACACACACACTCACACACATACACACAAATACCTGTGTGTTCTCAATCAGGATACCACCACAAAATTTTTGGTGACATGTAATTATGTTCTTTAATAAACTCAATCAATCTTTTTCAATTTATTTTTATTTCTTTTCTTTTTTTTTCTTTGAGAAGGGGAGTGGAAATTGCAATTGTGGGTTATGATGTCTTCCTCTATACTGGTGACCAGCCAATCCAGGACTTCCTTCCCCTCTAGAGGAATCCTTAGGAAAACTCCATATACTGGAAGGCTTGGTAGTCTGGATACTTTACCATCGCTTGGCGGCATTTTGTCAACAGTGCAGTCCCTAAAATGTGACAATTCTACTTAGACCCCTTTAGCAATGTACACGTGGACACTTCCAGCCAGACAAATGTGACCTGGTTCCTAATCAGTGGCATTCTTAGAACAGGTCCCGTGTTATGTCTGTCTGCACTGTAAGACTCGCTCAGCAAGGATCATAGCAGGAGCTGTTGAAGGAGCAATAACTGTGAGGAGCACATTGCTGCTCATTCAGGCCTTGTCCAAGAAAAATTTCCTAAGGGAATGAGATGTGTGCTGTAGCCATCCAGGAGCTCATGGCCACAGAACCTGTTTTTCTCAGGAGAAATCACTGTAGAGAATACTACATGAATGACAGCTGAGTTGAAGAGTCGAATTACAGCAAACCCAGCCTTCCCAGCATGAAAAAGGCCAGCACTGGTGTAATAGCCATAACTATGAGGAGTTTATTGATACTCCTATTCAAGCTCTTTTCAGCAAGTTTTTGAAAGACATGGCAAGATCTGATTCTGAATAGATTTTTCACTATATCCAGGGACCCTCCATCATTATTTATCTCTTGATACTTGTTTTCCTGAGGAGGCATGCTCTGCTGAGTCTGTTTTCTTGGTAGCAAGAGAAAGACCCCACAGGAAATCAGTTCCAGAAGTGCAAAAAGCCCAAACTCTGCCTAGCACAGGGAACTCAGTTGATGAATCCAGATCTAAAATGATGGTACTTTTGTTGATGTAAGAGTAGAGATCCAGAAAACAAAAAGCCAGTCTTTAGGCTGAAGAACCACATTAAATCGAGGGCTCACCTCCTGGCACTATGTTGTGCTCAGTAAACAGTACTCAAAGACGGTACACAGACAAGGGGGTTTCTGGCACTAGTGATGGTTGCCTCTGCAATCATCTGCTGGGTTTCTGTCCTCCTCTTTTGGCACTATTTCATAAGCAGTGCCTCCTCTTTAGTTAGTCTTTGTGGTTTACTACATCAGTAGGATACTCTCCCCTCAGGGGCAATGCTGTGCTTTAGCTGTTTTAGCTTTTTATTTGCAGAAGAACAGGATAGTTCCGCCTCTGAGCAAATGTGTTTCTGTATGCTATGCATTTCCAGAAGGAAAAAAGCAATCCTCTCAGGTTTTAACAGTATAAGGCACACAGACTGTCACTGGCTGACCTACTCCAGGCTGGAGGAGGAAATGAAGAGTGAAAGATTTGTTAGAGAGAGTTACAGTGGCTAGGGCTGCTGATAAGGAAAGCATCCACTACATACCTATATCTCCTTACAGAGCATTAATATGTTGCTCTAAAGCATGACTCCCAAATGATCCAGAGTGTTTGTCTTGGCCAAGTCCCATAAACTAATTCAAAATGAGTTATTTCAAACAGGCAGGCAGTTTAAAGTGATGCTTTTGAGACAAAGAGAAACTAGCCTTTTCGTGTTTTGAGCCAACCATTCTGTTGAGCTGTTTTGTGATCATGTTTTGTGATCCGGGCTTTTCTTATTAGGATTGCAGGGGATAGTCCAATATTTGTACCCAGGCATTGGTGTCTCCTACCCCAACCTGCCAATAACAAGCCTGTAATCTGGCATTTCATTAAACGTGAGAGGCTGATTTTACTAATGCTGTAACCTGTGCCACTGCCTGTTTCATGGAGAGATGCATATTTATAATTCATATAGGTAAATAAAATGGATAAAGGAGCAGATTCATCCCTCCTTTAACTCTGCTGGCTTCACTGAAGTTACAGGAAGTTAATATGAGGATGATTTTTTTCAAGGAATCTTAGAGCCATCAGAGCCATTAAATTGATTCTTTAATTGCTGAGTCTTTCATGCCATACTTGTCTTCTCAGGAAAGGAGAAAGGAGGAGTATCCTTTCAGAAACATTCAGTAAGCCGTAAATAAGAATTTTGATAGCTATGGATTTTCACTTACACCTTCTCCATTGCCCCAAATTCAGAAAGATACTTCAATGGGAGGGACCTGCAAAAAATTAGGCACAGATTTAGGTACATTTGCTGAATCAGTGAAATCCTGGGGAATCTCAAGGATTCATAGACATCAGAGCTGTTAAAGATAACCAAGTTCAGTTTCCTTGTCAGCCTTTGTAGGGGCCATCATGTTTCTCTTCTTGGCATTTATATGTAGGTGACTACTATGTCACCCACAACTCAGTGTATACAACTCGGGGCATGTTTATTCTTCACAAGATAACTACTTCAGATCTTTCATTATCATTGCTGAGTTTCTTTGAATTCCCTCCATTTTAATATTGTTTCAGCATAGCAGAATTCAGAATTGCATTCATTAGTCTAAATGAGTCTCACAATAAATCCAGGAGCTATGCCCCCCTTGTAGTTCCAGGAGGTTTTGACACTCAAAATAGTGGGAGTCTTGGCTGGCAGTCCTTTTATTACTAAGGAAACACTCCCACCCTTGATCATAATTGATTCCTCCTTGTTTATTAATAGACCAACTTTCTCTAATTTTTCTTTTTCTCCAGATATATTTGCCTTTCCTCATTCCCCTTTAAGCCCTTCAGTTAGTGTTAATCATGCATTTAGTGCCATTCTATTTTCTTTTCTTTCAGGCCTGCAAAATTGCTCATCTGTTTTGGTTCCCTCCTTGCTACTCCATTTCTAGTGCCTGTTCTTTTATACACTCAGACTTCTGAACAGTCCATCTTGAAGCCATATTGACTGCTTCCTATTCCTTGCCTTCTAGCCTTTCAGAGGAATTGCTGTCTGTCATACCTAGAATAGGATGCTTCAGCCTTTTCTCACACCACTGAATTTTTATATACTCTTCCATTACACCATTCTTATCAAGTTCCTCAATTTGTGAAATCCAATGCTCTTCAGACTCTAATAGCCTAAGAAATGTCTATGCATCTAAGGATAATGTATCCTATGATAACCTTTATGATACCTGAGCACCTCTCTCTCATCAAGAATTCTGGCATATTTGGGTGCATCAGAATAAGGACCCCTTCCACTGATATAGTCATATCAAAAAACCTGGCTGCAACAAAGTTATTTCCAGCCCATTCCTGCAAACTACTTAAGGTCCTTTCTGTGTATTACAAATGGCAAACATGCTTGTCTTGCAGCCAGGTCCTCCAGAGTGGAGTGGACTTGTGGTATATGCCATATTTCATATCAGGAGTACAACTGGGACATAAATGGTTTGCCCTTGACCCTATGGGGTCACAACCCAGGGGATCAGGACCAGACAGGGGCAGGAAGCACGGGTGCCAACTAAAGTAGAGAGTCAAAAGATCAAAAGCAGGCAGGTCAGAAGGCCAAGGTCTGTAAGGGACTGGGATGCAGGCAGTCATTGTAGGTAGAACCATGAGTTGAAGGAATGAGGTAGGTAAGGGAGGTCAGCAGTCATTAGCCAGGGGTCCAGCGTAGGCAGTTATAGCTGTCCAGGACTGAGATTTGGGTGATCTCTGAACGAAAGTCACAAGCCCTGAGCCAGCTATCAGAGGATAGGGGTTTGGACTGGAGCATAGGGTCAAGAAGCCAGCAAGCCTGGAAGCATGGGGTCAAGGAGCTAGAATGGCAGATGGGAAGCACAGGGGTCTGAGTAGATGGCTGGAACAAGGAGTCAGAAGGCAGGAGCCAGGGAACCAGATAAAGCCAGGACACCAACAAGAAAAACCCAAGGAACAAGAAAGTAGGAGCAAACAAGCAGGAGTCATAAGCTAGACAAAGAGGTATTTGTTCTGTTGAGTAGCTTGCTGGGCACTGAAAGAGGAGACTTACAAACACACATGCAGGCAAATGAGACCATCTAGGAGTAGCTAGGCCACTGACAGCTAGGCTCACTCAGTAATCAGGGTCAGCTGGGGCACTTTATCCTGCTTGCTACCCTAACTCCTGAAACTTCAGGATTGAGTTATCCGTGAGAGAAGACTAGAGCTTCCCTGTACCAGAGAGCACCTGACTGGAAGCCACCCAGAGCTTGTGACTAGACAGGCCTGATTGTTAAGGTTCACACACTGTAATTTCTTTCTACATTGGATTTGGAGGGGAGAGGTTTTACAGATTGTGGCTGGATAGCCATCTGCCTGATTTCTCTCATCAGCCTCAACTTCATCGTTCTCTGTAACAAACAGCAAGCTAGAACAAACTGAACTAAAAGAGCTTCTGACTGTCTTATCTACCCACTGCAAAAAGGGCACTTTTCCCCTCCTTTATTGACTTTGTAATTTTGAGACAATAGCCTGCAAAGGAAAAGGAGCATGGGACTGAAAGAGAACAAAGAAAATACTGAGCCTTAGGGTTTGGAAAGAAAAAATATAGAAGGGGCAGTATAAAGAAGGAAAAGATACTGGGCTTCTTTTGAGGGTGAAAGTGAGGAGAAGATAATATAACATGGAGAGAACAGGAACAGACCAAATAACAGAACATGATGACAGAAGAAAGAGGGAGAACAAAAGAAAAGAGTAAATAGAGAAGTTGGGATATGGGAGAGAAAGAGAAATAAATCCAGAAGGATTTGTAAACAATGGACACAGTAAAGGAGAGGCTATTTCTAAAGGAAGAGAAAAGAAAAGATAAAGAAAGAGAACACAAAATAGGCAAAGAGAAAACTAGCCTGAAAAAATGACAAGAAAAAGAAGAGCAGATACAGAGAGAGGGGTAGAGGAAAATAGGGAGATGAAAAGGTAATAAACTTGAAGGCAAATGGAAATAAAGACCATGGGAAGATTTCCATAGCTTTTAGGCTATTTTTGCATTTGTTTCATGAAAGTTCCCTGGCAGGCTTCCCATGCCTTCATGTTGGAGAAGCAGCGGTTTCTTGCTCACAAGGCTCCTGATGCATTGTTCTGCCAGGATTAGAACTGGGTGAATAATCTGCAACAAATAATCTATCCACTGTATTTCACCTTTTCATATATGGATTGGGAGTGAAACGCTCACCTGGTGCAAAGCGCACAGAGAAGTGGTGTGTCCCTTTTGCACACCACAAAACTGATGTACGCATTGGACCAAGATAAATATGGGGGTCAGGGGCCCTGCACAGCCAGCATGGAGGAAATAGAACTGGTTACAAACAAACAGATTTGCAGATATATTAATAAACCTGCCTGCAGACTGGAGTAGTGCCCATTAGGTTGACCAAACAGCCACAGGTCCCAGGTCATGGGAATAAATCTGAAATAGATGAGGTATCATTATGCTCATTGCACACAGAAGAAAACTGAGGCAGAGGGATTAGGTCCCTGAATCAGAAAGGTACTTGTGGCACTCCTCAGAAGCTTAAAGTCCTGTGTATGCTTAAGTACTTTGCCACATCAGGGTTGAATGTTTAGGGAAAGATCAGTTGAGGAGTCTGGAAAAGGCAGCCAAAGAACCCTAATTTCCCAGCAACCAGCCCAGTACATCAGCTATGACAGCTTTTTATGATGTATTTTGTATTTGCAGTGATCTTTTTGCTAAGAGCTGGGAATGCAACAGGCTTCCATGCTTTGTGCATGGTGTATGTGTTATGACAGAGCTCAAAGGTATGGCCTTGAATGTCCATTAATTTAACGTATTCTCTGACACTCATTCACAGTGCACCTGTACTGCAGGTATTCCTGAACTGAGTCTTCCTGTACTTTTGAGCAGCCCCTACCACATATAAATTGCTACAATAATGAAAAAAGTATAACAACAATAATTAATAGTTAACTCCAGACATAAAGGATCAGACTCTCCCACTCCTTTATGGAAGTCTGTGGTTAGAAGGCTGGGTGGAGGCAGCAGACAGTTAGACTTGCTCCCTCCATTGCATACCTGGCTTCATAGCCAATTATCATGAATGATACTGGACTTTGGGCATACGAGCCAAGGGCAATGGAAGTCCTTCTGCCCAGGGGCACAATGGAGCTGCTTTCCCCAGACATCTGGACATGGGGGTTACAGTGGACAGTAAGCTGAGAATGAGTCAACAGTGTGCCCTTATTGCCAAAAAGACTAACGGCGTCCTGGGCTGCATTAGTAGTAGTGTTGCTAGCAGATTGAAGGAAGTGATTCTTCCCCTGTATTCAACAGTGGTGAGGCTACACCTGGAGTACAGTTTTGGGCCCCCTACTACAAAAAGAATATGGACAAATTGCAGAGACTCTAGTGGACAGCAGTGAAAATGGTTAGGGGGTTGGGGCATATGACTTACGAGGAGAGGCTGAGGGAACTGGGTTTATTTAGTCTAGAGAGGAGAAGACTGAGAGGGGATTTAATAGCAACCTTCAACTACCTGCAGGGTGGTTCCAAAGTGGATGGAGCTAGACTGTTCTCAGTGGTGGCAGATGACAGAACAAGGAGCAATGGTCTCAAGTTGATGCAGGGAATGTTTAGGTTAGATATTAGAAAAACTTTCTCATGGGAAGTTAACAAAGCACTGAAACAGATTACCCAGAGAGGTTATGGAATCTCCATCCTTGGAGGTTTTTAAGACCTGACTAGACAATGCCAAATGGCATAGTTGGCGATAGTACTGCTTTCTGCAGGGGGTTGGACTAGATGACTTCTTGAGGTACCTTCCAACACTAATTTTCTGATTCTGATCTCTGGGGCTGCAATGCTTTCTAGTGCAGGCATAGATGGGCTGGGGAGAGGAAAAGCTATGGCCCCACATTCTCTCCTCCTAGCCTTAGAAGTTGGCCAGATTTGCCTGGGGAACAAGGAGCACCATGCTAGGCTTGCCCAAAGAGCTAGGAAAGGAAGAAAAGACAAATGCTTTAAAAGGGGGTCTTGTGTCTCCTGTACCTCATACTGTACCATAACTCCCAGGGGTGGTGTGGCCATACCTCACCCAAAACACAAGTCAGTGGCTAAAAGTCAGTCAAGCATAGAGCATGTCTAGTAGGGCTTCTACCTAGAAAAGCACTAGATAGAAAAGCATCTGGGGGTTGCAACTACATGTCCTCAGACAGATACTGTTTGGGATTTTTTTTGAATTAAGCCTCTTATAGGAACCAGGCTACAAGAAAAAGGGGAGCCATATCCCTGTGAGTGTAGGGTCTAGGCTCATTAGGTTAGAGTGCAGCTGAACTAGCCAGAAGAGTACTGAACAACAACACTGCAAGACAGAGTAAGGTGAGCTATATCCCTGTGAGTGTAGGGTCTAGGCTCACTAGGTTAAAGAGTGCATCTAGCCAGAAAAGCTGAACAACAACACTCCAGGGCAGAGTAAGGTAATGAAGCACACAGCAGGGGACTGGGTAACAGGACTGCTCTGCTAACATCCTCCAGGCACATACACAAACACTGCAAATAATGTACTGAGTCCTTTATGTGAGCATCCAAGGAACCCTCCTCAGTGCTTACTTTGTATTTCAGGTATTTTTTTTAAATCCGAGATGACTAGAAGATCAACCGAGCCCATATAACCTATTTACTGCTGACCCTACTGAACCATCAGTAGAGTTCTTGTCATTTGTAGGAGTTTGAAAGAAAGTAGAGCAATGTCAGATAGGGCTGCACGAAGCTTTGGTCCCTGATTCAATTCAGTGGAGATTCAGCTTGTTTTGGTGGCCAAATCTCTTAATCCGAATAAATCAGAGGACCCTTTAATCTCTTCAAATCTAATCCGAACCCTCCAAATTGATTCAGAGAGATTCGAAAAGATTTGAAGATTTGGACGTAGACACAGCTTTAAATGTTTTATCTACATACCTCTAGGTAGCAGGTGGCTTGTGAATGCTGCGATACTGGGGCACATGGAGTGTCCCACAGAAGCGCGGGGGACTCCCCAGCATGCTTAGCAGCAGACCTGGAAGTGGACTAGAAGCACTTGCGGTCCACTTCCAGGTCCGCCGCCAAGCAAGTGAGGGCCCCCCTCCACTCCTGTGAGACACTCCATGTGCACCAGCATTGCAGCAGTCGTGAGCCATGCCTGCTACCTCGAGGCATGTAGAAAAAACATTAAAACTGTGCCTATGGCTGAATCACTGATTCTCCGAATTGGCATTGAATCTTCAGATTCGGATTTGGCCAAATCGAATCAGGGACAGTGATCCAAATTAATAAATCGAATCACTGTCCCGGATTCGGGCCAAATCCAAATCCAAATCAAATAGGGCCCGCTTCGCACACCCCTAGTGTCAGAATCCACAGCCTGTACTGGAGTTGCAATTAAGCTTCAAAGACAACAGAAGTCACTGTTGCAGCCAAACACATTGAACATTATAAAAATATTCAATGTGGACTATCAAACCTTCTTCTAGCTTCCAGGACACTGTTTCCAAACTAGCCTGGTCAGTAAGCATCAAAAGTCTTCACATTGAGCACTACTCAGTGTCCTGCATGAGACAAGCTGGTCTCAGTCCAGTTTCCTAGTAGAAAAGTATCCATATCACAAAATGCAGTAGCAGAATTGTCTTCTTTGTTGGCAGTCCCAAAGATGCATGAGTATGAAGAACAAACTGCCCATCCCTTGTAGAAATGTTCCTGTTTTAATTGAGACACATTGGGAGGGAGGCTTTCAACAACCCAAAGTACTGTCAGCAGTCCCTCAGGGTCAAGATGATCACTCCCATGAGTCAAGTAAAGAGTTGTAGATGAGTCCATTGATGGCTAAGAAGGCTGATACCAGTCAAACCAAAGTATGTATTACAACCCAAAGTATATGCTAATATCCTAGCCACAACCCAAAGTATATTCTGTGACTCCTGCAATTTTTGCAAACAAGCCCTGTGCAGTGTGGCTAGCCAACCTTGTGGAGGACTGCTGGAAAATTCAAGAGGCAAAGACAAATGCTAAGGAGCTGGGTAGGAGCCTTTTTACAGAGGGACCTTTTCCTTCACAGTAAACCTACCCTGGGAATTTACATATTACTGCAACATTGTGACAGATTTATTTCCAGTCTGGTTCTTGAGTGTTTTAATGTCATTATGAACGATCAAAAAATAATGATATGACTGCACAATGCAACAATGTGGGAAGCATGGCATTAGCTATTACACTTAATTATTTAATATGGGGAATTAGTCAAACAATGCTGAAAGCCCAGTGGGATGGTGCATTGGGGTCTCATTCATGAGCATGAAGCATGAGCAACTCCATGAAAAGGGAACAGTTCCAGAGAAAAGATAACACAGAAGGGAAGTCTAAGCCTCAGGCAGGCTCAGACAGAATGGCCAAAAGTGCTTATAGGTCTAAAGCTCCACTATCTTTAAAAACGATGCCAAGTAACAGAGTGCAGTACTTTCATTTTGTTAGGATGGTGGGGACCAACCTTTTTGGCAGATGTGGCACAAGCCCCACACCCTGCCTGAGTACCAGTCCAGTCTCCTTTTCTGCTTTCTGCCCTATGCCCCCTGCCTAACTTCCTGCTGTTTTCCACTTCCTGCCTTACGTACTGCTGTGCTAACTGTCCCCTCCCCAATCTGCTGCTTGCCACACACAAAGGCTTACTTGTGCCATTTATGGCATTTGTGCTGCAGGTTGGCCACCTGTTAAGAAATAATGTATCAGAGGCCACTTGGAATAAGGCACTGAACAAGTTACCAGGTGACCTGATTTCTCTTTTATGCTCTGTCACTTCCGTGCTTGCCCACATCATTTTAGGTCTCTGTACTGGCTTTCCTAATGGGGATAATGATCCTCCTTTGTAAAGTGTCTTACAACATATGGATAAGGTGTATGGTAGGAGTATTATTGGTGTTATTCTATGAATGGAAAAACTCTGCTCCCTGTGAAATAAGGTTCTTTTGGAAAATTCAGAGAAAACTAGAATAAACAAAAAAGGCATTTTGTGCCTGAAAGCTTGTCTGACATCTTTCCCAACTATTCCCAAAAAATAGTACCAGATAAACATTGCTTCTTGCATATTCCCTGGACAATCATGGCTAGAAGAACTTAGGACCTACAGCCACAGTGGTTTTCTAAGAGAATTTCATCCAGTTCCATCCTTTTTTGCAGTATTTTTCATCCCTTCTTATTAGGCTAGCCTGAAATACATTTCTACCACTACTAGGAAGTGTTTTCAAGATACTGGCATTGCCTCTGCCACGCTTCTAACCCAGTCTATAAAACAGGTATCCTGAGCTCACACATTGAATTTCAGGCCTCCTACACAAATGGTTGTTTATGAATCATGATGACAGGCACCTTAGGACAGTGGTTCTCAACTTTTTTAGGCTTGAGACACCGCTAGATAGGCTTGAGGCACCCCTCAGAAAAAGACAGCTCTTGGCTGTCACTTGTTTTTTGATTACAGAAAAGCAATAAAGTGATTCTTCTGTTACAAAGAATTCAGAAAGACCACACCAGGCCAGAATGGTTATAACACTGTGGATTCCTATTTGAAATCTCAGGGTTTATGTTTGCATATCTAACAGTACTAACAAGGTATGGCACCCTGCTACACCCTTGAAAGGATCTCAAGGCACCCCAGGTTGCTGTAGCAGCCTGGTTGTGAATCATTGCCTTAGAATAAGCAGAGGTAGACAGAGATGTGAGTATGGAACTACACTGTTGTCCACACAGAAAAGACCTACTTATCTGCAAGTGACTAGTGCTTGAAGAATGAACTGGACTGCAAGACCTGGAAATGGAAGTCCTTTCTTCAGAGAACAGAGACAGTACAGACTGCTGCAAAAGGGTTCCCAAATACTGCTCCTAAACCTGTCCACTAAGAAGAGAGAATAGTTCAGGCTCCATAAATATTTCTTCTAAGATTGCCAATAAGGAGACCAGTTAGTACCAAATGGTGTAACAATTCCCCATTTTCTAATGGGACTGCTCATTCACCAGGAGCACAACTGAAACCAGTAACTCACTTTGAATACCACAGGATGTCAAACAGCAACGAGGCGGTGGTAAACCAGATGGTGACCACTGATTTCCTGATCCAGGTTCACAACAGTGATCCAAAAGTGAGCCTCAGTATTATTGATAGTCCACAGTGGCATCAGCTCCTGCAATATCTTTGATTCTAACTTGTAAAGGACATTATGATTGGTCAATCCACCAAATCCGTGGGGGAAAATCACCTATCTGCTATCAGCGGTTTTTAATGTGGGAAATGTGAGAGAGCAGGAGTCAGCATGAAATCAGGGAGGCAGGACTGAAAAACAAAGTATGCAAGTGATTTACCATGAATCTTGCTCTAGCAATTTGAGATTTCTGTTGTTGTTGTTGAATAAACAAAGAGAAGCAGAAGATTTCTATAAAAACAACTGGACCTTTTAAGCAGTCTCAGGAGTTGAAGAACTTGTCTCTTTTTGACTGTGTAGATTTGATCGAGTACAGCAGGGATTGTATGGTTTCCTGCAGTAGTGACTCACTACAAAGAGTGATAGGTGAATTGCAATGACTGTCTCAGAATTAATCCATCACTGGGTGAGAGCTGATAGGATGCAAATAGATGCTGTTTTCCTACACTCTGTCGTAATCTCCAGGCAGCTGCATCCTCCATTTTATTCCTTCTCTATTAGACACTGCTAATTTCCATGATTACTCTTACAGCTAAATTGTATCTTAACAAAACAGGATTTGCATTACCTCTTGGTGTCAGTATTTTTGTAGCTCTGTAATATTCTGCTCTCACCCAGGCTGGTGAAATGGTATGCCAGAGTTCAAAACACACTCTCCATGTACTTCAGTTTCGTTCTCTTCATTAAAACCAAATGTTGAATGTAGAGGTGCTGTGCTAGTTCCAGCCAGGCTGTAGCAGGTCATCTCATTTTACAAAGCATCAGCAAATTCTTATCTGATTTCCATTCTAATCAAGAGGAACTTTTTATCTCCTAAGAAAGCCCATTCTTTATTAGGACATCATCCCTAAATCAGTCCCTCTCCCTCATACAAGCTTTTCCAGGAAACATATAATACTAACATTAATGATTCTTTCTATTGTCTCCACTGGCAGGATTATTTCAAATGCTCTGAGACCAGAGGTTTTCCAGTGAATTTTCTTTCCTGTTTGTTGTCCAGCTTCCTCTCCCTCTTTGTTTCTCCCTCCCTGATTGTATCTTTCTCACTTTTCTGCTGTACTGCAGCAGCCTCTTACACTGGGGACCAGCTGACCTACTTTCAGATCCCACGGAGTAGGTGCCCCAAGTCCTTGCTGCCCCCTTCATCTGCAGAAGCTTTACAGTTTGGAAATATTAGTTAATTTTTGCAAACAATGTAGTAAGAGATGGTAGTGAACTCCTGTGGCAAAGCAGATAGATATCTTTACATCAGTTATCACAGCGGTGACCCTGAAACTCCTATAGGGTTCTGGGCTCATAACTGAGCTGAGATCACTGTTCAACCCTCCCTTAAAAACTTTGTGCTTGAACACTGATATTTGGATATGTGGATACCATTTACCCCAATTATGAATGCCAAATAACTAGGAGCACAGGCCTTCAGATAGGCTCCAATGGCCAGTGTTTTCTGTTCCTAACAAGACTTCTCAGATGCTGTACTAAAGAGTTCATTTGAATAGGAAGTAAAAGAAATGTTCTCCAGAGATCATGGTGGCTCCATTAGTGTGGAAATAAACCTTGTCATCTTGTTAGTTGAACTCAGCAGCTAGGAAACCTAAAAATGTTTGGTGTATTCATTCTGAAGTGATAAAATGTCTGCTCCCCTTGCACAAATGAGATTCCACTCCAGTCAGTCACTGTGTATTTATGCTCAGTTTTTCATTAACTAATTGATCCTGGGGTGATTCACTATCAGTTACTTTCTTTGGGTGAAGCAGAAAGGAAAGCGAAGTGCTATAATGGTGGAGTTACTTCATACTTCATTAAGTAACCAAGCAAAGCTTCCAGTCTCCCCCTCCAAAAGCTGCGTTCATATCACGTACTCCAGAGTATTCCACCAAAAGGGTGGCTGCAGTTGCCTAATAAATTCCAGGGGGCTTCTGTTCGGGGATGTGTAAGTATATGGTTACGTCAGGTCAAAATGTCTCCCTTTAAGGGTAAAATATGGTATGGCACTCTAAATTCCTGTACTGTAAAAATAAACAGTGCCATCAAGTCACTTCCCTGGGGGAAGAAAGACCAGAACTTTCTGGTGGGAAAACTAACTTGGAAATGTAACCTTTTTATTAGATTGCCAACTGCTTCCCCATTCAACTTGTCTTTCATTAGCCAACCTGGATTGTTCCAGCAAGGGATATGGCTTTAAGAGTCACTGTAAAGTCATAACGCACAAGTCTCGAAGGGGTTTAATTCACTCTCAATATGCACTTGTAATTCTTGACAAGATTATAAACTCAAATCCAAAACCAAGTAATCACATGGCTGTTCTTAGGTAGTTGTCTCTAAGGAGGCTTGGCTTTTAAAGGAGGGAATTCATTAATTTCCACACAAGCAAAGCATTCCTTGCACCTTATTTGAAGAATATAAGCATCAATGCTCTGTGATTTCTTTCAGCCATATACCTCTGAATAATATTTTCCTAGTTGAAGCCCCTTTCTTGATAAATACAAGAGGATAAATACAACAGGAAGGTTTTTAAAAGGGTTTTTTTTTCAAATTCATGTCTTCAAACACTCAAATTATTGGGATGCATGAAAATCAGTGACTCTGTATAAAACAGCTATGGTGTCTGAAGCCTTTTCTTTGAATGCCTTGGGTATACTTCATACATGAGTAACAATGTGCCATTTTAAGATGTTCTTTCCATGGCAACTAAGCTTAGAAGGCCATGACTTGCATCTTTAAGACTTGCTGGAAAGGATGAGCAAAGCAACTGTTTGAGTGAATAGAGAGTATAAAGCTAGAGTAACTCCACGGAAGTTAATGAAGTGATTCTAGATGTACTTTGGTCTAAGTAAAAGCTGAACCTGATCCATGAGTTTACAATGAAAAAGGAGACTGCTTTCAAGGCCAGATTCTGCCTGGGAATACATGTGCACACAGTTGCCTTTGGGCCAAAGCAATGTCAGCAAGTTTGTGTTACTGCAGTTGAGGCTGAAACTTGACCCATTGGCTTCAGTGATCATCTCGTCACTGGATCATCACCTCATGGTAACAAAACTTGCTGTTGGACTGGGGTCTGATTGCTCATTAAAAGAAGACTGCTGATGTGGTTAGGTTCAAAACATGTTCTGACGCATATTTGGTATAATCTGATGTTGGCACATTGTGTGTTTTTAAAAAAGGGCTGCTTAAGCCATACAAAATATCTACTTATCCATCACCATTGATTAAATGTAAACAGTTGCCATTTAGGTCAGCAGAGCCTCAAATACCATGGGTATGAACTTCAACTCTGCTGCTTGATCAAAGGGAAACTCAGCTATTTGCAGAGCTGTTTGTGCTCTTGCTGAAATCCTGGATGGCACTGTTAGTGTGCAAACACAGAAGGAAATGGAAGGCAGACACGTTACTGAGCTTGATCTTGCAAACCTTCACTATGTGAGCAATTCCACAGCATTCTGCATGTCTGTTCACATGAAGGAGGGTTGTATGATTGGGCCCATTGTTTTCTGGTGCATTCTCTTTACCTTAAAAGAGTCATCAGTGCAGAGGTCATTTCAGGTTACTTTCTTGCACCTCTGAATGATCTACATGTATTCTTTACTTATTCAAACTGTGTGTGTCTTTACAGTTTAATCTGCCATCCTCTCTGTCTCCTTCCTCTTGATAAAGTCTAATTACAGTTTTATTCCAGGTCCATCTGGTTGCTAAAGATGCTGGAGGTCAGCGCTGCGTTCATTCTAATGTTTGTTGCATATTTTCTAGGCTGGATGCTGAATAATAATATCTCCTGACTTTGCTTTTGCTCCTGTTCCCTCCTTTTCCACTGTGGTAGACTGTGTAGTAATGGGATCCAAGTGGGAAATTTATACTCACTGAGTGGATTTTTTTAGGAGTGAAAAAAAATTAAAAAGTTTTGTAGCATTTCGGAATGGGTTTTATTTTCCTCTAGCTGTTTCTTTTTTCCATAGTCCACTCTTACAATTCTACCCTCTTCTTCCCCCAGCAAATATTTTCCATACCCTTAGTTGGAAAGTGGGGTTTCTATGTTGGGGTTTTGGGGGTGGGGAGGCTGTTTTTTCATTCCCGACCAGTTCATGGACCATAAATGCGAGCAGTCTCTTGTCCTAAAGAATCCAGCTGGGCTGCATTCCAGCGTTCAGAAGGGACCTCCTGGCCAGAATCTGGCCCAGATATTAGTTAGAAACATGACAGCTCTAAATTCCCAGGCCTGGCTTTTCCAATGCCAGTAGTGGGATTTTTTTTCCTCTTCTTTTCTTTCTGCAATGCTGCCTGGGAACCCAGGCTCACATTTTACCCATGACCTGACTTTCCAGTGCTAAGAATAGCAACCACAGTGTAACATGGGTTCACTCTCACTGAAAAGAGACTGCAGCTGGGAAAGAGAGAGGTCAGATTAGCCTGTGCTTGTGAAATAACAGGAGCATGAGGACTCCTATTTAGGAGGTTGGGAGTCTTCTGGTTCTGAAAACTGAAGAAAAAAAGGGTTCATATAGCTAAGACCTGACCTTGGCAAAGGTATTTTGCCAGTCCTGAAGTAATCACTGTAAATCTTTGCTGAAGATATTACATCAAAGTAGAGGCAGACAGACAAAAGCTCGGCAGCAAGGAGGATTAATGTCTTTCTAAAAAGGATGCTGTGCCTTATTCCCCTTACTACCAAAATTCATCAGAGATCTGAGGGCACTTGGTGGAGGCTGGTGTTTCCTACACAACCAAAGGCAAACTGGAACACTGGAAGTTGCACTCAGAGTTTGTCAGAAAAATGAAGGTGTGATTGTAACATGTGCCAGCATCATTTATGAATGATATGCCACTATAATACAGTATACACAACTATAATTGGGAATACACAGCAGCATAGGATTTAACCCATGTAACCAGAGAATGTAGCCAGGAACCCAGTAGGGTTTATTCTCTGATTGCTATCACATGCTAAAGCCTGTACCATTTTATCTTCCTTGCTATTGTTATCCAGGCTAACTAAATAATAAATATGCTAGCACTTGCAACTATCCCACCATCATTTTGCTGTCTAGATACACCCTCAGAGTCATTTGACAGTATAAGTAGAAGAGCATAGTGTATTTGACTCAAAGCATGCTGAACTAAGAACCCTCTGCATTGGGAAGAGGCAACAGGCTTACTCTCAGAAGAAGCCTAAATTAGAGCACTAGCTACCATCCCCTTTGCCGAGAGCTTCAGTCTACCTCCCTGACTAAGGCATTATCAATAAAAACTGTTTGACTAAGTGGTGCCTTGCAAATCCGCACAGGGCATCTGAGTAAAGAGCAAAACATGGCAACCAGTGAGTTATAAACACTCCTCCTAATATATCTCCAGTGTTTACTGCTCCCCTTATTCTGTTCTTAAATAACATAGTCTTTTTTAGCCCCTGCACAGGCCATTAATAGCCAGAATCTGAACCTAGTGGTTCTGTGCACAATTGCCACAGGGAAACATTAACTGGAGAAAACCAAGTATCACCTTTTCTGTACCTGCCCCCAAAAGTAACTCAACCAAAGCAAATCAGATTGGGGAGAAGGCCTGGGTTGCTAGGAAGAGGGTGTTTCTGACACTTGAAGGAACCCTTCAACCTTTATACACAAGTAAACCTTTCTCTTCACCTCCTTACATATCTCTGAGAACTGGGCCTGTGATATCTGAGAGTAGGGGACTTGCGCAGGGTGCTCCGTGTGGCTGCAGGAGGCCTGGCCGTGTGAGTCAGGGCTGCAAGAACTTTCCCTCAGCTTCTAAAGCAGCACGCAGATTTAAGCGCAAAACCACTTGAGGTATCAGGGCTGTAATTCTAATGGTAATTTTGAACTGTTTTTGTCTGTCTAACATTCCTTTTTAATCCCCATCCTGCCTGCCCCTTCCTTATGTAGGGTTACTTTAGTGATCCTTGGAATGTTTTTGACTTCCTCATCGTAATTGGCAGCATTATAGACGTCATTCTCAGTGAAACTAATGTGAGTATTACTCTACCCTTCCCAGGATACCACCACCTCCTCCTCCTCTGTTTCCTTCTCTCTCTTTTTTTTCTGGTTTTTTTCCCCTCTAGTCATGCTTTTATTGAACTTGCCGTCGTCCTTCTCCTTCTCCCAGGGAAAAAAAAAGGAGGAGGGCCGCCTCCTTCTTTTTCACTTGTCATAGCACCCCCCCCCTTGCTGTGACTGGTGAAAGCGCACAGAATTTGGGGGGGGTGTGCTTTTTTTTCCCCTCCAAAAGGTAGACATGTTTGAGTGTAACTTTCTGACTAACCAGGCTTTTGTTGATACCCTCCATCATGTGAACCGTTTCAGAGGTTTGAGCAGCCAGTACTGTATGGTAGAGTGGTAAGAGATTATTTAATATGCCCACGTAACCTCTTTCTTTTCTTATTTTTTTTCTCTTCTCTCCCTCTTTCATGCTTTTTTTGTTTTATTTATTTTTTGTTGTTTTCTTTTGTTTTTGTTGTTGTTTTTTTACTTTTTTTTTCCTATTTCTCTCTTTTTCTTCTTTTTTTTTTTCTCTCTCTCTCTCCTTCCTCGGCTTCTCTGCCACATGCAGCACTATTTCTGTGATGCATGGAATACATTTGACGCCTTGATTGTTGTGGGTAGCATTGTTGATATAGCAATCACCGAGGTGAACGTAAGTAGCTGGCGTCTGTCCATGATCGTGCCTGCTCTAACATTCATTTGTCTTTCCCATTTATTTATTTCTCCCCCTCCCCTTTTTATTCTGTTTTAAGGATTGTTTTTCGTTGGTTGAAACTTTCTCTTTTGTTTTGTTCTGCTTTTACTTTTGGAACGACTTAAAGGACATTTTGATTGTTGCATCATTTTTTTCCCCCCCTCATAATCAGCCTGGCATGATTGAAACTGTATAGCAGGAAAAGTAAATGGGATTTGTGGAGCGTAGGTAAAAGAAATTTTTGTGCCATGGGAAGCTGCTGGAGAAGTCCCACATCCAAGGCTCTGGCCTGCCCAGCATTGCATTTGGCTTCCCAGGACATTTCAACACACTCCACCCCACAGAGATCTAAAGATCAGTTCTTTCGAGGTGGAACTGAGGGAACCAAATAGAGAATATTCTCAGTACCCTCCCTACTGCTTTTCCTCAAAAAAAAATATTCATTAACCCAATATTCACAAAGAAATTCATCCCCAGTGTTTAATTTTCCTTTGAAACCAGTAGACTGAATTAAACAATATCCTTAGGCATGGGCACGTCTTAGTTCAGTTCCTATTCAGTGTAGAGCACCACTGGACTTGACACAAATTATTACCACTGGTGGTGGTCTCATCAGACAGGCCCAGGGTAGAATCGACTGTGAAGACTGAAATAAATTGTATGAATGTATATAAGAAACGTATTGTTTCAGGCAAAATTGATTATTTTTGCTACCTTATTTTAGTGAGGTAGAGAATAATGGAATTAGAGAGAGGAAAAATTAGGAGGAGGTCAAGTCTGAAGTAAGCATTTGTTTATTTGAGCCAGCTCCTGATGAAATCAATACAAACCCTGAGTTGTTTTCAGTGAGAGCACAATCTCAATAAATTTTACTTGGTAGCTTAAATCAAAATGGCTTAGACAGGATACAGTCAAGGGGATTGAAAACTGGCTGAAAGACTTTAGAAACAGCAGTGTATCAAGATGGGAAGAGGTCCCTAGGTTCTGTTCATTTTCTACCTTAGTTAATTTCTTTCTTAATTATCTGAAAGAAGGAGAAAGTAATAGATTAATGAAGTGCACAGGTATTAAAACTTTAATGGAAAATGTTGCATCTTATCCAGAAGGCCAAATGAAAGTAAGATACCAAAAACAGCAAGACAAAAGATCCAGAATACAATAAAAAATAACAAAATGAGATTCAGTTTAGAGAAACCTGGCAAGCAGAGAAGCTGAAGGAGACAAACAGCAAAGGCAGTAATAGTAGACAGCAAATGGGTGTGAATTTTCAAAGGAATGTGGCAGCAGAAAAAGCCAAATCAATTTTCAGCTTCTGTGCCTTTGGGGGTATCACATCAGAAACAGAGAGCTATAGTCTGCTACAGGTGGACAAAAATGTTAAATCAAACTTTTTTAGAAAAAAAGATTTGGCAACACCAACATGTTTCACAAATTTGTGTCAATTCCATCAAAATTTTGGGTAGGGGAAAAAAATCTTAAATATTCTGAAAAATTAAAATGTTACTTTGATCTTTTTAAAACAAAATATTTCCATTTTTTGGTTCAAAATGACTTTCATAGAGGCTTCCCTTCAATTTTATTTGTTCAAATTAAAAGATGTTGAAAATAGTCAAAACTGATGCACCTTGTTTTGTACCAAAATGATTCCTTTCACTTTTGATTTGCTGAAATTTATTTTTTAATTGAAAAGGAAATCTCCTTCCAACTTTCCAAAATTACCCGTAGACTGAAAAGTCTATACAGCACTGCTGTGACTTTCCTTGGCATATTCTAGAAAGCGTTGGGTATCCAAATCCCAGAGAGAGACTGACTGATTGGACGGAGTTCATAAAAGGCTGGTTAACTTCATCAAGACATTTTAAGAAAAATATGTTTTACTGTCATTCCTAGGAGTTTATAATGCTCTCCACAGGTGGGGTAGGTTTTATGCTCTCCCCAAGCGGAGATGCATTGTCAGGATCAATGGTGAGGAAGCTTGTACACTTCATATTCACGGTGTACCCATTTTCTGTATAATTTTCTTTATAAACAGAAGTCTTCAGTCTCCTGGCTGTCAGTGTGGTATGTTTTATTACCACTGAATGAAAAAGGGAAGGAGAAACTGAACAAGACCCCCTCTCTTCTAAATCCAAATTTATTTCCATTTTCTATAGAGCTCCTAAATCTGTCCAGTTTTATTTCAGAATATACCGAAATGTTTGAAAAACGGCATGCCTTTGGACAATATCTGTCCAACTGAATAACTGTCTCTCTCAGTTGATAAGGCAACAGGGGGCAGTCCTTATTCCCTGAAGAGAAAATAATGATGGAATTTCATGATGGTCCCTCTGTCCCTTCTAAAGAATTTCTTCCTACTATACAGTTCTTACAGATTTCTGCACATGTCTTTTTGTTACCTGGCATGTTTAAATCTTCTCTTTTTATCTAGGCAAGTCCTTTGCTATAAGTTCCTAATGTTTGTTACTAAAAGTTTAATCCTTTTTTGCACAATCTTTTGTTGCACTGATAAATGAGCAGCAGCTAAGGAAAGAGTTTGTTTCTGAAATGTGTTGAAATCCCTTTGCACTTACTGAATAAGAGAATGTATTGTCTGTTGGCTTGTCCTGTCAGATTCCTTTCCTGCTAGCACTACCTGGTATGCTACACCTCTAGTAGATGGGCATTAGAAATAGCAACCCATTTCAGACAGGCAGGTATCATCGTCCCAATCAACATGAGGCAGCTTATCAGGTGCATCCCTTCCCTACTGCACAGGAGCTTGTTGCTTTCTCACTCTTTGTGAGTCTGAGCAAATCTGCCTTGCATGTCTGTACACTGTCTTGTCTTTTTTGAATAGGCATGGAGTTGAGGGGAAAAAACCCACAAGATTTTTTTCAGGTCACTGAGGTTCAGCTGAGGTGCTTTTGCCCATCTCGTTAGGAACTGACCCAGCTTAGTTTGTGTGAGGGTCTCAGAAGGTGCTTCACAAAGCCTAATGATAGTAGGTCATTTACTGAAAGTGAATCTGTCTGGTTTATGTTGCTTTGTCATGAGAGATCGTGGATGTGTAAGCATGCAGATTCCATGGAGTCCACCAGGAAGTTTGCAGTGCAGATCAGATTGGCCTGGGAAGTGTTTAGAGCTTACAGCAATGGGTGCAATGGGAAAGCCTAAGATGGATCAAGATGTGCCTTTGTTTGTGTGTAAGTGTATGTTCACATCTGTGTGTGCAGCACTGCATGCACTAGTTTGCCTCTTGACAATTGTTTTGTTTTTTTGAAAAGGAAAGTCCCAGGCCAAAAACTTCATTAAGATATATGTGAGTGTGCATGTGTGGGCTTTTGTTTGCGTATTCCATTGGTTGCAGTATATATTCCTCAATGTGTTTGGATATCTATGTAAAGAGGTATAAACCTAAGTGAGAGCGTGCATGTGTTTAGGTCCGAGTCTGTGTGTGCGTGCGCGCGCGTGTGTATATGTACACGTACATGTGTGTGCATGAGTGTGCGTGCTTGAATGTGTGTGAGCATATGTATTTTTGTGTACACACAAATGTAAATGGTTTTTGAAGAGATGTGTGTATCTGAGTTTAGAAACACGTTATTTGAGTATATATTTGTATCTCAATGTGCAAGTCTGTTGGCCTGCTTATGGCTGGATGTGTATGTAGATATGAGAATATATGTGTACAGGCATGTTTATCTGCATGCCTTTGAATGAATGTACATATATGCATGTATATCTCAGTGTGTGTGTGTTTGTTAGCATGCCTCTGAGTCATGTGCACTGTAATGAAAAGGCACGCACATGTCAATCAGATCCTGAGGCTGCCATCTATATTGCTCAGCCTTTGCTCAGGCAACTTCTCAGTCTTCTCAGTGACACTGAAGTAAATTGAGCACTGATGCACACAACACTGAGTTTAGGCCTAATGCTCTGACTTGCACATAGGAACACATTTCAGCAAGCTCTCATTTGGTACAGAAACACAGGGAAACATTTCACAACACTGACTGTGCAAAACAGGCACAGGATCAATTTAAGTTCTGGCATGTCAGAAAATTTTGAGTGCTGATACTGTTTTTGCTAACTCATTTTTTTAATTGACTGACTTGCAGCCCAGTATGAGACTGCACTTTCAAAACTTGGTGTCTCAATTTCGACAAGAGTTGCACAGCTGAATACCCTTTCACAACTCTGTCCCTAAATATATGGTGATTTCACTTGTTTTTTCCCCTCTGATAATGTAACAGCAGCTACATTTGATTACTTATTTACCTTATATTTTGATATTGAAAAAATAATTCCAAACTAGAAACCAGGTAGGTGAAATTTCAGGCCTTTGAGTGCCAAGACTTGGGTATGAATTCCTAGGAATAGATTTTATGCTGGTCTAATATTCAGGTCTGAGGATTCAGGGCTTGTAGATCCTGCTCTCTGCTTTCACCTCCTGTGGACTAACCTTGAACATAACCTTCCTATGCGTTAGTTTCCCTCTCTGTGAAATATTTGATAATATTTACTTAATCCACAGGAACATTGTCACTCATTTCTATACAGTGCTTTGAAATCCTTGGGGGGGCAAAAAAGCCCTGCAGAAGTAAAAAAAAAAAAATTATTACAATTGATCATACCAGGATCGTGAACCTCTGCATTATAAGAAGAAAACATTTTAGGAATTAAAGAGGTCAGAGCATTCAGAATATGTCATCAGAGAAGTAGCCACAGACATAGGCTTTGATTTCCTTACTTTCCATCTCAGCAGGTTCAATACAGTATTCTTGCTTGGCGCTCCTGCTGGAGCTGACTGGCAACTTGCTATCCCCTCCTCAGGGTGAAAGCAGTGTCTTGTTACTATTTGCTGTGCTGTATTGGAGGGGGAAATCAAGTTTGATTTGTGCTCTGTGCTACTGTGCCCAAAGTGATGGAAAAAGACAGCCAGGCCTGAGTCACTGAGAAGGCTGCTAACGTAATGCCCCCCCTCAAAATTTAGACAGAGAAAGCAGGCAATGCTTTTCTACTCCTTAGGGTCCTTTTTACTTTATTTCATTCCCCTTCAGTGTCAGACTGAAGTTTCAGTGCCACTGAATCTTCATCTGTGGCAGAAGCCAGTGTCACAGCAGGACACACTTACCTGTCTTGCAGCACTGTACCTAGACTCCTGGCATCCCCAGGCAAACTTTTAGTATCAGGCCCCACTTCGCCAAAGATAATGATGATAATGATAATAAAAATTACCCTTTCTGTCTGGGCCCCAGGCAGCTGCCCAGTTCTCCCATGCCTGTGTCAGCCCTGCTGCCAGGGTTTCTATGGCAGAGCTGCGGCCCCTTGCCAAAGAGATTGTTCTGTCCTTGGATTACAGGCAGAGGTTTGCACCATGCAACTGTGTGAAAATTTTGTAGGCTGGCACAAATTGAAATATGTCCAAGTCCCATGCCTGGACATAGATGTTAGTGACAGTGGAAATGTGTGCGTGTGTTTGATTGTGTCTGCCTACCTTGAAAGGATGTAGGTGTGGGTGGGTTTGTGTCTGCCTGTGCAGAGCTATGTGTGTTTGCATTTGTAATTCTGTCAGGGAATTTCCCAATGTTTGCCTGCATGATTGCCTCTGTGTATATCAGAGTGATGTGGTATCTGAGAAGGCATGGTTATGGCCAGGCAAACACAGCTGGGTCCAGACGTATATGCACATGCCATGAAAATATTTGCATGTCTGAGTATGTCTGTGTATGCTGAAGGATGTACAGAGGAAGAAGTACAGTATGGTAGGTACAGAACATGCAGCAGTGAGATGAAGAGCCAAAAGAACATCATGGTATCACTCAGCTCCCCTTCCCACCCATCTACAAATTGGGCATGGGCACAAAACAAAGTGATGGGGGAGCATGGAAGTGGTTTGAGTGCTTGTGTGGATTAAAAATGAAAAATCTTTGCATGGAGATTGCCAATCTGTTGTAGAAATACAGTTTTGCCCAAGAGTGAGGAAGTGTTTAGACCTAGAGCTGATGGAAATGTTTCTGAAATGGGAAAGGTGGCAGAAGGAGATGACTCAGGATTATGATTTCACTTGCTGATTTGTTCCATGGTGATAGAACTGTGGTATCTGGGAGCTACAGGACCAATGGGTCATGGATGACATTCCCTTGAGGAAGCTTAGAGAAGTTTTCCTTGAGGAAGTTTAGAGAAAACCACCCTGCTGCATGCCTTTCTGAGTCAGACCCATCACACACCACTGCCAGCCCCTCTGACCTCACACAAGCACTCTGCCCCTCTGTACGCTAAATGGCATTGTTCAGTTTCTTTACGTCTTGACATGCTTCTGAAATGTAGAGAGCTCCCAACCCTGTTGGGAGGACACCAGACAGGTGTAGCTTTGTTATTGCTTGACATTAAGGATTCTCTGAGACCAGGGAGGCCAAGGCAACTCCTGAGCTTGCAGATTCCAGGGGTATCTGAGGACCATTGTGGAATTTCTCCTTTAGTCTCTTGGTTGTAAGTTAATGCAGCTTTGGCTTAGCACAGGCACACAGAGGCCTCTCTTTAGAAGCTCTTGACTCCAGTAGGCTTCATATGGTGTGTCATAGGCTTCTGTTCCCACTCCATGAAATATTTGACACAACGCATACTAAAGTCTCCCTCTTTCCTTTACTCCTACAGCCTTCCCCTTTACCTTTCCCCACTTTTTTTCCTTCCTCCCCTTGCTCTCCTCTGCTGTGTTTCCTGCTAGACTGAACCTCACAAGAACATTTGCACCCTCAGTCAGAGTCTTTGAAAGCAGAGAACCAGTGGCTCAAATGCTGAAGGCCTTATTCAGGCAAAACTCCCACTGGGCATTTTATCTGTAAGGACTGAAACAGTTGGCCTTGTGTGACTAAGCTCAGTATAAGCCCCACCCCTGCAATGGGAGCAAGGATTGGTGGAAGGACGGCACACATCTAGCCTGCACCTCAGTTGGGACTTGCATTCATCTCTGTCGCTATGTCTGTTTTTCTGTCTCTTCCTGTCTTGAATCTCTCAGCTTCCAAGCCCTTTGCTGCTCAGATTTTGCCCATCATCTGACAGGAGAAACAAATTTCTGCAATGCTTAGAACCTGCAAGTGCAACCTTTGCAAGAACCTGCAAGTGCAGTTTCAAAATTTCTGCTGGAAGCAGTAATTATCTCTCTCCCTTTTGAATGCCATGTTGGCTGCAGAGTCATCCAAAATATGTAGCAAAGGGCTGGGGAAGCACAGTTGCTTCTTTTCACATCCTGTGCTGTCCCGCCCTTATCGTTGCCATTCTAAAAGTTGTATGTAGCTTTCATATATACAGACATGGGTATGTATATATGTACATATATATTGTTTTATTTTTGTAAATCTGATGATACAACTGATGGAGTTTTTTATTTAGAATTTTTCAGAATCGTTTGCGGTGTTTTTATTTCAATAACAAAAGTTGTTTCACCACGAGCAACCCCCCAGCTTCATTGCAAAATAACCATCATGAAACGTGATTGTGAAACCTGGCTGTGACAAATGAGGGTATAGCGTAATTTATTCTTCCATTTGGGGAGCCTAAAAATAAAAAACACCACCCAAAACCATGAAGAGACTTGCTTTAACTTAGGAGCTGACCATGGTTAAAACATGATCATATAGCATAATTGTTAGCCCACAAAAGTAGGAGAAAAATATTACCAGGTTGTTTTGCCACAGCCATGTTTGAAAAGGGATTTTGTAATGTGGATGGGGGCTTTCCTATTTTTAATCTTAATAAATATTTTTATTCAGATTTTCCAGAATGTGTAGGACAACCTGCCCATTCAAAGGAGGGCTCATGTTGACAGCACAGCTTTAAATTCAAGGAAAATTTTGGTGAAATATGGGCAATCAGAAAAAAAAAGCATTTTTTGTCAGGAGTGAGGGAAGTGAACCCCAATGACTTCTCTCCGAAGCCACTTTGATACTTGAGCCATTGCTAACATTTATTGCTAATTGTACTGGTAGCAATTCACCACATCAGGAATAAGCCATGTGGCCCCAGTGGGGAGAAATGTGTAAAGAAAAAAAGATAGTGTACTGCCCAGTTCTATTGAAATGCTGCAAAAATGTTATTTCTACAAAACTCCGTATTGTGTTTGACCTCCATCATTACTTTGGATGCATGGAATAACCAGGGACACATGGACACATTTTTAATGCAGGGGAGATTTAAAACCAAGATAAAAGCAAGAATACATTAGCCTCTATGGGGAAACCTAATCACAAAGTGTGGTAATAAATTATTATAAAAGAAACAGAAGATACATTGCTCATGAAAAATTTCCCTTGTAACAGAAACTTAATAGTAGTAAAGTGAAAGGTAAGAAGAACTGTTATCAAGTTCCCTATAGCTTTAGGGGTCTGATAGACAATTGTTTGTATCTAGCATCCTTCTAAAGGAAAACATTTAGTGTACTCATTAAAATGGTGGGCTGTTGGAGCTCAGTGGGGCTCTTCATTTCAGATTGATACCTCTTTTACCATTCTGTACTCAAAGAACCACTTTTCCACAACATCATTTGACCATTGAGCATAGTTTATGACACAATTTTACACCATCATTCTAGGTCCCTGAAGCCTTAGCCACCTCCCACTGGCATTCTTGGAAAGCTTAACAGTGACTTCGGTGAGAGTTGGATCAGGCACTTGATAACTAACAGTTAATTTGCACAATCCTGTGCAGTCAAAATTTCTAGCCTACCCAACTGTTGGTATAATAGTATAATAATGAAAATAATAATGGGAGTTTTGTCTGAAAGAGGACTGAAGGTTTTAGCCCTGTATCTGTTGAGTGGTGAAACAAGCTGGTATGAAAAGCTCTTTTTATTAGCTGTATTCAGTATTTATAATTCGTATCTGAATTTCTTTTTATTTTAGTTATCAACTAACTTTTAAAATGCTGCTCTGATATTGCAGTGAGGCCATATTAGAAATACAGACAAGAACATTTTGATACTTAATTAGTTATGTATTTATGCAGAACTCCGATTACTTAAAACACTCAAAACAATAAAAGCCATTAGAAACCAGTGCGGGCTGGTTATGTTTCACCGATGCAGTGGCCTAGTGAAACCATTCACTTGTACCCAGATAAAGCTTCTTTGAGTTTTCAAGAATGTAAGTACCTTTGCATGAGTTTGTGAAGAAGTTAGCTCAATAAGGCCCTAACTCTAATTGGTTCCCTGGGTGCAATTTATTAATGTAATGTAATATAGTATTCCCTGCATGCTACTTTAATAACTACAATGTAGTATAAATACTAAATACCAACAACTTATTAAAAGTTGTATGTCTCATTGGAGAATACCAAGCTGCACATCAAATTTAAAGTCCAGTTTGGTATGTCCTATGTGGCAGATCTCCAAAGCAGTGTAGGAAGCTCCCAACTCACCTTCTTTCAAGACTTCATTTTCTTGGAAATATAGAAAAATGCCACTTTTCCACATTCAGAATGCAGTTTTAAAAGGCACATAAAAAGTCCCTGAACTTCACCAACACCTTCAGTTTTGCTGCAAAAATGTGTAGGCATTTTTTCCCCCTACCTGTTAACAAAATAATTCATTATTTTTTAACTCTAGGCTTTTGGCTACCCAATTTCCCATGTCTGTACAGCAAATTACCAGCACACTCTCTCAGAGGCTTGCTTACTGTATTCAAATGCAGTAAAAAAATAGTATGCCCTATCTTATAGCACCTGCACTCTGGTTGTAAGGAGTACAATAGGAGCTGTGCTGACAGAGAAGCATTTTTCTATATTTTCCCTTTCTCTTTTTTCTTCTCCTCCATTCCTTGACTAAAACAACCCCCAGAAAACATTTCTGTCATAACTGTGGCAGTAGAGAACATGTTCCCTGCTCATGCCTTGAGTGTTGGGAGCAGCATAATGCCACGCAAGTGATCAGCTCTTTTCTACTTAGAAGTCCAGCTGTCTTTTTCTCTTTGTTCACTTGAGGTGTTGATTGCCATCACATGGAGAAGATTGTTCCCCTCTTGTCTCTTTGATCATGCCTACTACACTGGATCCATGCAGGAGGCACTAAGATAACATAGTGATAAGTACCATTCTATGAACCAACATCAGGGGTTGGCAACCTACTGCTACAGACCTGATCCAGCCCACCAAGTGATTTCATCCAGCCCATGGATTTGGGACATTGGCAGCAGTTCAGCAGCGGCGAGAAGTCAGCAGCCTGCCTTCCAACCAAACTCTGTTAATTCATCCCACCCCTCCTAAAAATTTGCTGACCCCTTGGTGCTGGTGGCAGTCCCTCAGAACAAGGACGACAGTCTTCCAGTAAACAGCAAAGTCATCAATGAGTTCCAAAATGATTCAAGGAGTCAATCTGAGATCAGCATGTTTGACTGCAGGCATGACAAACAGTTCTGGTAAGAAGTGTATCCTCCTGGTGTTGGGTCACAGCTCTTTTCCTTTGTCTCTCTCATCTACCCACCTCCGTGGTGAGGCAACTTTGCTCAAAACAATAGCTTGTGGTACATCACATTTCTTCAAATTGGCTTTCAAAGTGTCCTTGAATTTCTTCTTTTGCCCACCTCTAGACTGGTGAGTTGGGAGTATAGTACCTGCTTTAAGAGCCAGTTGTCAGGCATCCTTGTGACCCATCCTGTCGAATGGAGCTGGTGTTGTATAAACATGGTTTCAATCCTGGTGATGTTGGCTTGACCCAGAACACTGGTGTTCATTCTTCTGTCCTTCTAATTGATATGGAGAATTTTCTGAAGACATCCCTGATAGTAACATTCCAAGGCTACTCTGCCCCCACACTGAGGCTATGGGACCATGTATCCCACAGGCCTCAGGTGTCCACAGATGTGCCTGGACTCCAGTTCTTGGCCCTATGGCCCATTCAGGCCTCAGGTGTCTGCCGGCATACCTGGACACTTCTCCAGACCCCATGCAAGGGGCCTAGGTCCCACGTAAGACCCCACTCCGTGGGACTGGGCCCCTGTGCTTTTCTCTCAGGGTGTGCTCCCCTAGCCTTTTCCCTCCACAGGGTACCTGCGAGGCAGCATGGGCTGAGGCTTTCTGGAGCCCCATACTCGCCTTTACTGTGGAGGCACAGGTCTGGCATTTCCTGGAAGCTGCCCTGCCACAAGCAGTCCCACCACACCATCAAGCCCCAGCAGGGTGTAGTTTTAGGTCATTCTGCAAGGCCAGGAATCTCTTCCATCCCCATAATTCCTGCCCTTTACCTCCAGACGTTCTGAGAGCAGCAGCTGCAGCCAAGTGGTGTTCTCTCTCCAGCTGCTTGCAGTCACTGCTGACTCTTCTGCTCAGGGTCTGCTCTAATCTCTAATATCTGGGCCTCTTCGCAATCAGGTGGCCTCCTGCTGGCCGTGTGACTCCTGATGGGGAGTGCAGTCACCTGCAGGCTGCTCTGCTGCCTGTTCTGGCCCTTAAAGTAGCAGCCTGCATCAGATGGAAATTCAGTTTCAAACCTAACAGGTGCCAGGTTGACTAGGATAGAGAACTACAGGTTGTAAGCCCTTGCTCCATCTCAGCATTGACCTCCCTGCTTCACTTTTTAAACTGGGATATACAAGTCCTAAACTGTCTGCTAAACCTTTACATTGCTTTGTCCCAGTGAGCAGGATTGAATTTGCTTCACATCATTAAATGACTGCTTTCTCTAAGCTGAACTGATGCAGTGGCCAAGATGCCTCAGCACTAAGGAAAATCTTGCTAACTGGTGAATAGTAAAATAGATTGATATCTAAAGTAAAAGATGGAGCTGCCTGAAACTAGGAATTCTTGGTACTTGTTAGGGGCTCACTTCCACATACAAATTCATTGTGTGATAAGAATGAGCATGGCATTCCACCACTTCATCTCTATCTGTCACTGAAGAAGAAACAGAAACAGTCAACAGTTATTCAAGGGGAGATGTCTGTGGAACAAAAAGATGTTGCCCAATAGCTTTACAATAAGTTATGGTCTCCATATGACTATTGCAGATGTGCTCAAATAATGCCTGCAATTAGCATTTCCAGTCCCACTATGGTTCATAGACATTATTGTATTCTATATTATCATCACCAATCCAGTCTACCTCCATAAGCATTTCTGAGACACTCTAGTTTCAACATTAAATAGCTCTCTAATTAAAAAGTCAAAGAAAAGATACAGCCGTTTAATTAAATACTAATTGTTCCAGATTTCAAATGAAAACTATCCTTAACACATTCTCTCTTCAGCCTATTTGTCTCTCAAGCCAGGCTCCCTAGGACAGGGGATTGTTATTTAGATATAACTCTTCCTTATAGGAACTGCTAATTTGCAGGAATGCACAGTGTTTTGGTATGAACAGTCCAGCTGCAGTCACATAAAAATATTTTTCTGGCTTCAGCAGGATGAGAAATGTCATCCAGTATCTCCTTCAGTATGTTTCATAGTTTCATGGTAGTTTGGGGTCAGAACGGACCTGAACAGATCATCTAGTCTAACCCCTGCCACTGGCCAGAGCACACACTGGGATCACACGACCCCAGACAAGTGTTCGTCCAACCTCCTTTTGAATTTACCCAAGGTAGGAGGGAGGAACACTTCCCTAGGAAGTTGGGTCCAGATCCTAGCCACTCTAGCAGTGAAATAGTGCCTCCTAATCTCTAACCAGGTGCTGCTTGGGGGAATAGGACCCTTCCTACTTGCTGCTGATTTCCCCTAACGAGTTTGTATGCAGCCACCAAATCCCCCCTCAGCCTCCGCTTGCTGAGGCTGAACAGGTTCAGGTCCCTCAGTCTCTCCTCATAGGGCCTGCCCTGTTGCCCTTCAACCAAGCAGGTGGCCCTCCTCTGAACCCTCTCAAGGCACATCCTTCTTAAAGTGCAGTGCCCAGAACTGGAGTACTCCAATTGTGGCCTGACCAGTGTCACGCAGAGGGGGAGTATCACCTCTCTGGACCGGCTTGAGATGCATCTTTGGATGCATGACAAGGTGCGGTTGGCTTTGCTGGCTGCAGTCTGGCATTGGTGGCTCATGTTCATCTTGGAGTCAGTAACGACTCCAAGATCCCTTTCCACCTCTGTGCTCACAAGGGGGGAGCTCCCCAGCTTTTATGTATGCTGTGGATTCCTTCTGCGCAGGTGCAGCACCCTGCATTTATCTACATTGAACCCCATGCTGTTACCATCCATCCATTTCTGTAGTCTGTCTAAATCTAATTGCAGCCTCTCTGTCCCTTCAAGCATGCCTACCTGTCCCCACATCTTGGTGTCATTGGCAAACTTGGACGTTTTCCACCCCCTCATCCAAGTCGCTGATGAAGATGTTGAACAGTGTAGGCCCCAGGACCAAGTCCTGGGGGACCCCACTTTTCACATCCCGTCAGGTTGAGTATGACCTGTCCACCACCACTCTCTGGGTGCACCCCATCAGCCAATTTTTGACCCATCCAACTGTATAGGCATCAATGCCACAGTTGCTCAATTTATTAATGAGAATGGGGTGAGAGACCATGTCAAAGGCCTTCTTAAAAAAGTGCAAAAAGACTATGCCCACAGCCACACCATCATCCAAGGATTTAGTTACCTGGTCATAAAAGGCCATCAGGTTGGTCTGGCAGGACCTGCCTTTGATGAACCTATGTTGATTTCCCCTGGGCATGATCTCCCCTGCTGGCCCTTCACAGATGTGATCCTTGATAATTTTTTCAAGGATTTTCCCCAAGACTGATGTGAGGCTTATGGGCCTATAGTTTCCCGGGTCCTCCTTTCTCCCTTTCTTATAAATGGGGACCACATTAGCTAGTTTCCAATCTCTGGGCATCTGACCCGTGGACCACGATTGCTCGTATAGCCAGGCCAAGGGCAGAGCAATGGCCCCTGCCAGCTCTCTCAACACCCATGGGTGGAGGGCATCAGGGCCCACAGATTTAAAAACATCCAGCCCTTCCAGAAGATCCGTAACTACATCTGCGCAGACCCGAGGCCTGGCAGTGCTATCCCCAAGATTGCCCCTACGTGTGGTGGGAAAGCTGTCCTGGTCCCTATCCAAGAAAACAGAGGCAAAGAACTTGTTAAAAATTTCAGGTTTCTCATCTGGCATAGCCACAAGATTACCATTTGAGTCTAGCAGGGGCCCTGCGTTACCTGGTGCCCTCTTCTTACTCGCAATATATTTGAAGAAGGACTTTTTGTTGTCCTTAAGAGACAACAAGGACCTTATTGGGTTCCAGTCCTTAAGAGTGTTCACCAGATACCTTCACTCTGCCCTGGAGTCTTTGGTTTGGCTATAGCCACCATCCTTATCTCGTGAAAGGACCTTTGGGCTGGCGCCATACCTATCTGGCTACCTGGTCAAAGCTGCTCATGACAATATATCTTATTGATCCTCTTACCTCCCAAGGGAGTCACTACACTAAGAGGTGCAGGTACATGACTGAAGATCATGCATCTACTTCTGCACTCAGTTACACAATTGTATCCTCCCATCAAGGAATTTCAAATGTGTCTCTGAGGAATCTGTGCTGGATCCATTCATTCCTTTGAGGCAAATTCCTAAAAAGCCTTGATGGGCTGCTATTTTTTCTTACCAAGGCTTCATGTATGAAGTTCTGCAAAGTTCAGTACTCATAGCCCTCCTTTTTAGCACACACGAAACTGCTAAGAGAGATCATGAGATCTCCTACCTCCCCCCAGCCGCAGACTTTACTGTCAGTAACATGCAGATGGCAGCCAGCTGCAGTTGCTTCCTTAAGCTGTGTGCCTTCTGCTCTCGGGTGCTCCAATGTCTGTAAGCAGTTAGACATAGTAAAAGAACTGAGGTTCAAACAGTCCACCCAGGAAGGACAGAAGTAATAATTAGGTAAAAAAAAAGGGATGCTTCAAGGAGCTTATTGACATTCTGACCTCCCCTTCAGTGGAAATCATCTGATCAGCATCTGACAAGAGAGGGCTAAACTAGGAGATGAAAATCAACTGAATATTGCTACTGGACTCAGAAGGAGATTGGGAACGCTGCCTTCTGTCTGTCATTACCCAGGACCTTTCCTGTCCAAGGAGAACCTTGCTGTCATTATCCTTGCTTTTGTCACTTTGAGGATAGGCTACTGGATGTCAGTCCACGTGGGACAGAAAGTAAACATCCTGAGGATTAGTACTTGAACAATAGCATAGCCTTTAATTAATAAAGACCACTATAAACACATCAGCTCAATGCTGGATTCCTTTTCAGTTCTGGACCAAGTCCAAGGTCATAATCCTACTATGCAAGAGCCTTCATGAGTTCGTGCAGACTATTAGAGACCATCTCCCTCTGTAATCCACCGAAAGCGATGTCTTTTCACAGCAACACAGCAGATAAGAAAGCCAAGATAACTAGTTAACATAAGTGTGGAAGACAGGATTTTTTGGTTGATGGACCCCTGGCTATGGAACTTTCTGCTGATAGGGAGGGTTCCAATCTAAATATCAACCCAACTTTTTCCACATCCCATCATTTGTCCCCATCCCAAAAGGATGGATGATCAAACTCAAGAAGTAACTGGAGCAAGGGAGAGGAAAAAGAGAGATAAAAGAGTACTTTGCACTGTAACGCTAAATATGTAGCTGTATTCTGCACCTGCAAGCTGTACTGAATGGTGCTTTAGTAGTGAAGCATAGAAAGGTCCATTTGACTTGGCTAGGAACAATCCTGAGTTAACTGCTAGAACAGCAATCAAGCACTGGGCCTACTGTTTTGAGAAAAATTCTGGGAATCAGGTGGTCTGAGCTGTTAATGAAGTTCTGCCATTGATTTTCAGTGTGTTCCTGGTCAGGTCTGTATCTCAGTTTCCTCATCTGTGAAACATGGTTGGCATAAATCACACTGAATTTGGTAACCCTATGCTCTACTCCTTTCAGAGAAGGTATACTAAGTGTACCGTGATCCTCTTCAGCCCTATCTGTACTTTCAATGAAAGTTTCTGTGCCTCTTATTTTTTTCAGTTTCATTTAATCTTTTCTCATATACCACAAAAACATCCATAGCAATCAATAATATGCTCACAGGCAAATTTACAGCTGCCTTGCTGAGACAGACCTGAAGTAGCAGCTATGGGGATGGATATATTGCTTCTCTCATGGGAATTAAATCTAACTACAGTTTACATCTTGCTTCTCCAGAACCCACAAGCTTCATTAGCATAAAATATGAACTCCTCATTTACCCAGGGTTAATGAAAAGAATTATTAAGACATCCTGAAAATTAAGAGTAATTTGCATAAGCGAATTCTCCTAATTGTTATGCTTTTCTTCTGAAACTCATGTTAAAAATGTAGCTTACAGCTGTGTGAAAAGTGAGTCTTTCGTTACCTGTCTGATAATTGTCATTGAGGCAGCATTTGCATTACCAGATTAAAGAGACTGATTTCCTTATATTTACCTAAAGAACCTGAAAACATAAGATTATTGTCTATGACAGTGTCATGAATATAAATGGTAAATTAATTAAACTATTAAGATTGGTGAGATTTGCACATGCAGAAGAAACTAACTAGCAAATCATAGATTCACAGAAATTTAGGGCTGGAAGGGACCTCATGAGACCATCGGGTCCAGCCTCTCTGCTCTCAACTCCCAGAATTTAAAAAATCTTAAATTCCTAGGAAATAAAGATTAAATCAAGTTGTCTATGCCTTACTTGTTATATGTTACTTAACTGTATTAATCATTTTAAAAATAGGACTTTACTGCAAATGGGTATAAGCAAATTTGCCCCTTCAGATCTAAAGTTATAGAGAACCCATATAGTGGGGCAGAACTGTACACACAGTGCAGTGGGAATGAGGGTGTTGTTTGGGGGCCTATGGCTCACACTAGTGTGGCCAATGCAGCATGAAGTCCCTGGGTACTGGGAGGTTGGACAGCCTTGATCCACATCAGTAAGTGATAACAAACATGTAATGGCGAACTTCATTACAACCACTATGTCCCCTTTCTTAACCTTCCATAGCATAACAGATAAAAATCAGACAACATACTGGAAAAGATGAAAAGTAAATAGGTTTTCCTGCACAGCATTCAGGATTTTAACGTATGCTACATTTCACTGCAGCCATTTAGGATCTAATGCTCTTGCCACTGAAGTCACTGACAAATTTACCACTTACTTCACAAGAAAAAACAGAATTATGCCCTTTGATTTATTATCTGTATGAAACAGATGTGTCCCCACATTTTAACAACTACCAAAAGCAAACTAAGTATCTGTGTTTTATGAATATAGTGAAACCTAGTGCAGAAAGTGTAGGAACTGAAGTAAAAAATTAGAGATGTGAGAATTTGGGGGTTTTTATGTACTAGAAATGCTGTGATTTTTTTTAAATCAATTCTAGAATGACCTAAAAGAAAATTGCAAAGTTTCTTGCAAAGCAAGACTTCCACAAACAGTTACTTTAGGTCAGTCAAAACATTTTGTTTCAATACAATTAAAATATTCCAGTCCAGTATCGATTTTTAATATTCTATCATATAACATTTTTTTAAATCAAATAGAAGTCAGTTAAAATGGAAAATTAAAAAGTTCTGTTCTAAAAAAGGACAGAGTGGGATCTTTCAGTCTTATCAAAGTGCCCCTTTTAAATGTGCCCTGTAGTTTCACTGCAGGGTTGCATGAATTGAGTTTATGCCATCCACAATCCAGTGGTACTCTCTCAGAAAGAAACAGCAGAGGGATTTCTGCCTGGAGTCAGGAGAAATCTACAAACATCAGTGGCAGATGGATTATATCCAGGGGGCTTGTGATTAAAACTCCACAGGGAAATGGTAGACTTTACTCTCAGGGATTTTGTGACAAATGCTAGGGTAATGGCAAACTGGTTACTCTCAGGGCTCAGAATAATCCTGCTTGCCTAGAAGGATTTGTTCCAGAAGGACTTGTGCTTGTCCAGACTGTCTTACCATGTCTTTTCAGCTTGATGACACTAGAAATGCAACTGAAAATCTAGTGGCTGTACTCTTTTCTTCAGAGCACTGATAATCTGGCTCCATTCCTCTTTGAGTATGTACTCCTGTAAACCTCATCTTAGATGCAAGAGATAGAATCTTTTAAATAGCTATGGGTTGTGGTCTGCACTTGTACAGTGCAGGGCGTCATGCCAAGCTTATAAAAAATGGATTAGCTACAACTGTCCGTCAGTTCCTTTTCACCACCCATGACAGTGAAGTAGTATTGTTTGCCCACTGTCTCTTAATAGGCTCTGCTCTTAGCATATTAATTAGTATTAATTTTAAAATATTGCCTTCGTGTGGCACTCATCACACTAATGACTCCCTCAGTCCATGCCAAAATGACTGATTCAACAAAGCCCTCAGACTTCAAACCATTTCTGTCCTCTGATGATTTACCCCCTCTCGCAGATGGCCACAGCCTCTGTCCTCTGCATCTTCATGAGAACTGTGTGTGAGACCACTGTTCCACTTGTCAGTTGTTTTGAGCTAGAACAAGGAGGTCCTGGGATGTCTCAGTGAAGCTATTTTATACCTCTTTGAAAAATCTGTGAAGGGAACTTGGGACAGAGGATACATAGAGGATTAGCTTCCAAAACATATTGTCAGCCAGTATTTCTGCCAACTCACATACAACTCCCAAGGTCTGCATGGGCAAAAGACGCTCAGCACAGTAAAACAAGGATCTATCAGCAGAAAACACCCTGGTATCAAACACTGCTTTAGCACTAAAGACCTGTACTACAATCTCACTGAGGTAACATGTCTATAGTAAGAGATAGGTATGACTTTCAAAAGAAGAGACCCAAACCCTTGGTCAGCTAGGAACAAAACATTACCCTTATTCATTTAATAGGGACAGGAGATGCCAGCTCAAACACCAGCTCATCACCAAAGAAGCACTAGCTATAGTCAGTATATGCCCCAGAATACTAGTAACTAGCAATGCAGGGACTGATAGTAATGTCACCAACACCACTGGTACTATTACCAACTTCAGTGCAGTCTGCCATTCCCGTCTGATTTTACATGGGGAAATGTAACTATGCTCCCACTACTACAGTCTACACTCACCACTAGCATGTATGTTTGAGTTCTCAGTATCAAGATCGCTCCAGAGGTCAGCACTGCTTCTCAATGTTATCTACTCCTCATCACCATGGCCTGGGTATACATTATTTCCTCCATTCACTTTGGAATATTTCTCCTTCAAATCATGCAATTTGGAAGAAAATTTCTCATTACTGATTTGAGACTTTCATTTTAGAGCTCCAGCTCATCCATCTCCAAAATAGAATCATAGATCTCAGTGTCCTTCTGTATCTATGGCCAGACCCCATCTGAAGACTGGAAAGAAAAGAGCCATCTGCAGATATAGAACAAACACTAGAACCCCCCAGATACCTTTCTCCCCCAGTCTCTTCAGATATGTCTTCAACTCTGATACCAGCCCTTGATGATTTCAGAGCATTTCAGGAGCAACTCGCCTATATTGCTGAAATATTTTTTTCTGAAGATGATGAAGATGAAGAAAAAGCTGGCAAGGTTTCTGATTATTATTCATTCATCTGCTTTCAGTAGCATGAGCCATGTGGCAGACACCAACTATGCTATTGGCTACGGCTAATGTGGCAAAAAAGAATAGTAGCTGTCGCAAATAGGTTTTGAATAGTTTTACACACATGATAACTGAATCCTTAAGTGGTCTCTGCAGCCTCTGACAAACAAAGCAGACCAAATGCTCCTCTAAAGAAAACAACTGAGAAAAAATTAGTCCTATTAGATCAGCATCTTTACAGTGACAGGTTTCAGCAAAACTTCAGCAAGATTCTTTACCTAAGTTAAAAATCAATATTGTGGAGGGCCAGCTAGTAACTAAAACCGTGCTTTAAGCAGTTACTGGATTCTTTGGATGTAGCAGGTAGATCCGTGGCCACTGCTGTGACCATGCACACACCAAACTTGTGACTACAAGCTTCTAGTATTCCCAAAGCAGTGCAAAATACCACTGAGAACTTAGGTGTGCTGAATTGTTCAGCACTTGTATAAACAAGGGACTACAATTGATTCCTTGAGGATTTTAGGACCACAGTCCTTTTCTTGAGCATCTACACCTTGGTCTCAAACCATAAGTCTGCTAAGTATCAGGGGTAACTAAGGAAAGGACACCTAGGCCATGTCCAGATGAGTGCAGCCATGTGATATGTGGCACTGCAGACATGTCTGCACCACCACATCCTGCACATTCAGCTGTTCTCTGCACTGCAAGGTAGCAGCGTGTGCGAGGGTTTGACCCCAAAATCAAAAAAACTCATGCAAAAAAAAAAAAGCGGGGTGGCACATGCGGGGATAGTGTCCACTGACCAAAACTGGAGCCTGGCCAACTGGAGCCACACTCCAGTTGCCAACCAGGCTCCAAGCAGCATGGTTGACACTGCTACAGCTCCAGAAGGCCCCTAGGGCTCCAGGTAAGGCTGCTGGGGCCAGCCCAGTGCTGGCCCCAGTCTCCCCTATCCCTCCCAGGGTAACCTGCCATACCAGAGGGCACATGGCAGAGGTGTTCCCCGGGGACACCTTGTGCTGCTGCTAGTCATCCCTGGGGAAACAAATGTCCATGCTCATGTGGACTCAGCCCCCCACATAACACAGACCATCTGGAAATTGAGATTCTTTTGGAGGTTTTATCGAAGAATCAAGAATCCAAGAAGCAGGCTTCATCCAAGAATTGAGTTCTGCACTTGAAACACCATCACTAAATCCTTCTTTTTGTTTCTTCCATCATGTTTGGCTTACCATAACAATATATATCAAACAAATAGATGACAAAAAATAGATAAACTATAGGTAAGAGAAAATAGATAATATAACAATTGGCAGTCATCACTCATGGCTTTATCCCATCCAGCCTTTCCCCATACTTCTTCAAGATTGCCTCAGAAAAGGCAATCCCAAAAAGAAAAAAGGTGTTCTACATCCCATCCCAGACTGAAGAAGCTTGAGCAAATTTAAATGTAGGATCAGCCTGGTAACGCTTGCTTTCATTGTTCCATCCCTTCAGACTTCAAGGTTGACTCATGTCCCTTGACCTACAAGATAAACTTTTTTACATTGCATCCAGTCAGCCTGCTGAAAGTATTTGAGCTTCACAGCAGTGCCAATCACTACTAGTACAGTGTGCTTTAATTTGGTTTCTTCATAATACCAAGAACCTTCACAGAATACTTGCTGGTAGTAGCAGCACAGGGTACTGAGAGTACTAGGCATTCATATTTATTCAAATGCAGACTGTTGGCTAATTAAAGGCAGGAAGCTACTATAGCCCTGAGCAATGTTTGTTACCTACTCAGACAGGTAGGGCTCATGGTGAATTACAGGAAATCAGAGAGACCTGACAAATGATGTCTTGCATTTGAAAGCTTGTCTAACTTTATCCTAGCTACAGAGTTGGTTCAATAAAAGATATCACCCACAGAAATCCTTGCTTCTTGAAAGTGAGAAATCATTTCTCACTCCATGACAGATGATAGAATTTATATAAGAATGATAATTGACTCCTACAAAAATGCCTTTCTCTTCAGATAATAGTCATCAGTATCAAATCAAATGCCACAACCTAGGTAAGAAAGTGGCTCAGACTTTGAGGCTTACACATGCTTGATGCCAGTAGCTAGACTTCACCCATATCTATTACATAGCAAGTCTGATGTTTAGTTGGTTTAGTTTGATGTTTAGTTAAGTTTGATCTGGCACACACAAATAAATATGTGTATATCTTGCACCCTTTGTTCCTGTTCTCTACTATAACACTTGGCTTAGGGCACAGTCTCTGAACTGAACTCTATAAGATGCCACTTCTGCCCCATCCTATTTGGTTGTGTGTACTCTGCAGCTTAGCTTGTTTTGTCTCATATCAAAGCTATGAAATGAATGGTTTGGAGAAGGCAAAGTTCCTTTGCAGATTAGCTCATATGTGGATGAAGAGGAGGCAACAGATAACAGAAAGCAAAGCCCAGGTCTTACTCTGATAAACAGTTGTCCAAAAACTCCTTTAAGGATCTGATTCAAACAAGGATTTCCTTGTGTACATAGTGCCTGAGCTTTTCATAAGTGCAACCTTGTCCGCTTAAGTGGGATTTATGCACAGCTATTTAAGTTTTATTTTCAAGTACCTACCTTCATTGCTTCAAATGCCTTCAAGCCTGGGTGACTTGGGTGTTCCTCCAGTGTGGGCTGCTAAATGCCCAGTGCTTTTCCCACTTCCACCCCGCAGCCAATGGCACAGCATCAAACCTAGAGGAAAGGTACAGCAAGGAACTATCTCTATGGTATAGTTAGCCCGATCCACCTTTAAAATTTCCAGCCTTCTTTTCTCAGATGTCTAGTTCACTGAGTATTGCTTGCACTGATGGAAAAACAGTGGGAGTTGGGTGTGCTAGCAAAAATTCAAGGCTTTAAAAAATATTTTCAGCAATAAATGTGTAAAACAAAACCCCAGAACTCTTAGTACACTGTCCCCTATCATACATTCAGATGCTTGCATCCATACAAGAGTATGGTGCTCATGATCTTGAGAGTAAAACTACAAGGACAAGAGGCTACTGTGAACATTGTCTATTGGTACTTCCCTCATTGATTTTAAGCCTTTTTTTAGTCCATACTGGACTCTTTCTTAAAATTTAGGCTACTTGTTCAATGTAGTGAGAAAAGAGTCACTCAAGATGCACTTACCATCTTCAGCTCTACCAAGTAGAGTCAGAGCATTTGGTTCATAGTTCTTTCACAAGTGACCAATTGCTTGGTATGAAGATTCACATACCAGCTATTTCAGCTTCTTAAATACCTTTTCATAAAGAAGTGTTTTCACTGTTGCATTATCATTATCCTCACTTTCCTGCTATATATTGATGATACCAAAGCAACAAGTAAGGTACAGTGTCTTTACAGTACTTACAAGGTTTCTTGAGACAACTGATCACAGAAAAACACCTTTCTAATGTCATCATCCTAGAATTATTAATAACCCTGAGATACCTCAGAAGCAGGGAATACCCTGGATTCCTATTGATTTCATTGGTACCCACTGGAATGCAGCACCGTGTAGGACTGGGACACAGGATCACTTCCTGTGATTACAAACAACAGGAACAGTTCTGTAAAACTGATAGAAAGTAAATAAAGAAGTAGGGAAAGGAGGGATTTGCCCAACAACACTAATCCAAAACCTGGATTGGTCTGTGCCTGATATACGCACATTTCCATTCTTCAACATACAGGCCAACTTTTCCGTGTACATTGTTTGAAAAGAAAACATGAGCAAACATCTGAAAGAGGAGGGTGAAAGTAAGGAAACTGCTATACAAAAACGAAGAGTTAAGCTAAAAGAGCACCAAGGAGTTATATGTCACTTTAGTTTTTAATTTTCCCCATCTGCATGTGTCACTGGATGTTCTAAGCATCCAAACTATAATCCCCATTTAAACAAAATCAAAATACAAAGCTAATTTAGTTAGTACAATGTTCCCTGGACATTTCCATTGGCAGGAGCCCAGGAGCCCATTGCTGGGGTCTCAAGTGGTATGTTGGCTGAGTGCAGAAGCAGCTGAAGAAGCAGTGCATCAGTTTCACCCTTGCTAATGTGGCCACAGAAAATTGCTCTAAAGAACATTCCATCAATGGGCATATGACATGGGCTGCTCCCCAAAGATTTTGCTGATCTGAGGAACTCTAAATACAGTTGCATTCATTTATTTTTCAATTATGCTGTACTCAGCCTAGAGCAGTAGCTGCCGTGGTTGGTTTTCAGAACTGATCTCAGCACTGGAAGTGGCTTCAGAGGTTAGTAAAGAAATAAGATCATAAATAAATCCTCAATCTGGTTAGGTTTCTCTGGGGATAGCTGGAACTCAGCTGCTGCCAAACAATGTTGGCACTTCCCTGGAGTTCCTTTGTGGGGAGGAGGAAGACAGATCCTCAGGCAAGCCAATTTATGGCTTTACCACCCCCCTTTCTACAGATGGCAATGGCTATTGTAGGGTTGCCAAGAAAATGATTACACTAGCTCAGCTTATTGTTTTAGTCGAACAATATAATCACCGAGAACTATATGCTAGGACATGGGAATGTATAAATAGAAAATGTTGTGATAGCATTGGGATGCTGTGGGTTAAATGGACCTACCAGTCAGAGGCTGATGCTTTGGAAGATGACTGCTCCCTGTGAAGAAATGACCTGGATTTCAGCTGAAATTTGAATTAGCTGCTGGATTAGTGATGTTCTTCTGAGTCCTAGTTTGATCTTGAGGTTAGAGGTAAATTAAACAGATTAGCAGCATCCAGTCATCTACGCCCTAGCTCCTAAGCCTCCGAGGATTTCAGAAGATACTGGACCAAATTCAGATCTGATGTAAGTGGGTGCAGCTCTCATTGATTTCAGTGGGAGTTGCACTTGTTGGGTTTTTTTCTTTTGCTAGGGCTGAATTTGATCCACTGTATCCTAGGGAACCAGCTCTTTTTACTTTTGCATTCCTTTCATATACGCACACTTTTTTGCCCTCTTCTGCCATTTTGTTGCTCCTGTGTTAGCCAAGACCTAGTCTACTGGGCCTCTTCTTTGGAAACTTATTACAGCTTATTTCTGTCTGCCTTTCTTTAAAGCCAGCTGAACATACCCAATGCTCTTCCTCTATGGTAAGACCAAAAATACAGACCACCCTCCCAGCTTCTGTGACACTATTCCTAACACACTCCTTTATTCTCTTCCCCCGATCACGGGTTTTCTCTCCAAGCCCAGCCTAGTTATCTCTGCATGAAGCTGCTGTGTTGTGTATTCGTGTGAGTCTGGTGTTCACCCGAGCTGTGAATATGCTGCACATGTGTGTTTCTTGTGCATCCTGAGCTTTCCTTTGGTCAAGTGAACTGTCGTCCTGCCTTCTAATGAATAACCAAGAGAGAACTAGAACTGGTAAGATTTCTTGTTAGCAACAGTTTGTCAGAATCAATTCAATATTAGATCAGTTTGCAATGTGACCTCAAATCCAAAGTTTACAGCAAAGCGCTTGGGCTCAGAATCTCTGCCTACTTGATATTGTGTAGTATTAAAGTTTAGATTCATACTTCTTAGAAAAATATAAGCCATGCAAAACTGTACATCCTTTGAGGGTTGTATTTTAGAACAATGTAACAGGAAGAGCGTAAGAAACCCATTCTCTGAGTGCAGTCACACCAAATTTCTGTTCTGGGCAATGATAATGCTCAGCAGAAAGATGGTCATAAGGAACAGCGCAGCAAGCAAAGGCTAGTTTGTTCTCACACTATTCAAACAATTACCCCCATCTTGCAAAATATCTATATATTCCCTCACACGTGTACACAAAATGAGCCTAAGTCATCTAAAGGCTGTCTCAATTTACACCAACAATGAATTGGACCATTATGGTCACTTACATAAGTCTGTATCTACACTAAGATGTTTTTTGCTAAAATTCACTGCTGTTACTACTACCTGGTCTCAGCAAGGCTCGAGGACATGGTGCATAAAATGCCAGTCGCCTTCTAGAGCCTTGTCCATGCTAGTACTCCGAGCTGGTCCAGTGATGGCAACAGGTAGAAATGTAAGCAAAAATTCCCTAGTGTGGGCAAGCCATAATGAATACCACTGTCCACATACTATAGCATGTTGATTTTAACTCTTTTATGGTTATACTTGAGTTTAATTTAGGTAACTGAAGACAAGAAAATCAGACATTTTTCCTACCCTGGGAGAGGTGCATAGGCCTTGTAGTTTCCATCTTGAATTGTAATCCTGGGCATAGACAGGCAAGTGCCATAGCTGCTGCATTCTTACAAGGCCAGATTTTCCTCTCATTTGTCCTAGAGCAATGCCTTCACTTGTGTGCAGTGGCCCTGGTATAAGTCAGCACCCACAGAAACTGTTGTTGTCTGTGGTAGGGGAGGAGAGGTGGGCAAGCAGACTTTAGGATTAGGGGAGCACTCATTCAGGTTATTCCTAGAAATGATCTATCCTTCAATCTGTTCTTCTCCATCCCCTATCACTGTGCTCAGGTAGCAAGAACTCCACAGCCTTACCTTGCATTCTGTGTCTAGCCAACAAACTGAGAGCCCCACCTCAACCTTGGCCAAGGGCTCTGTGATCCATAAGATCCTACATTACAGATTAGAAAAAGACACTCAATATATTTTAAGAGCTTCTTAGGTACTTTTAGCGTACTCCAGCGTATTAGTTACCTCACCCTATTTCTATGAGATTGTAGCTTGTGGGGTCTATGCTAATACCAAAGACCCATACCTCATTGTAATGTGATGCTGGAGTGGAGAGCCACCTGCAAAGTGCCATGAAAGCAAAGGCTGTAGAAGATGGGCTGAAAATAGGAACAAATCAACCATGCATAGGAGCTCCCTGGTCTTTGCATCTAGACATATAATCTCAGAAATATTCAGGGCACTTGTGCATCTTGGATTTCATAAGAAATGGAAACACAGGCAGATGCTACTTATTTTGAGCTATAACAGGAAATCCCGAAAGGTCTGTTCTCTCTTGGTCTGTACAGTGGTGAGTAGTCAAGATCGGGGTGATCTGCACTGTTTCTTTGTCCTGAAAGTTGCTCTCGTGATGTTTAGTATTAAACTCTTGTTTTTGCAGCAGGGTCAGAGAAAGTGATGTCTATGCACTTTTCGGGTCCAGAGGCAGAGTGAGTAGGAGGAGAACAGCACTATCTCTCCATATGGCACAGGGTTATGTTGCTGCAGCTTTTCCAATGGGAGCTAGTATATGAAGCCCATTTTAGACTGAGTGGAGGGAAATGAATTGGGAACCCTGTAACTTTGGTTGTTCTGCCCCATTCCTCCAATCAGAGTGATTGTCTTTGGCCTAGGCAGTAGGGTTCTTCACACAAGCAAAGGGAAGCCAGCTGACCCCTTTCTGTTCAGAAAGCTGTTGTCTTAGCATGTGTGAAGCATGAAGACTGTCCAAGCTGGTTACAGTCCCCAGGGAAAATGTTTAGGAACAAGGCAGAAGCTGTGAGAAAAGCAGAGGCCAAGAGAAAGACTATTTAAAAATACTGCATACATGTGCAGTAGCAGTCAAGCCAAAAAAAAAATACTGAGCAGGGTACAGGCTGTGGGAAATACGAAAGGGTCATGAGAAATACAAAGGGCCCAGAGCACAGCACAGAATATATGGCTCAGAGCACAGAAAACACAGCCATGCCCTGCAAGGATGGCATTGTATCTCCTGGTTCAGAGGTGCAGGAAATGCCTAACAACTTGGGTTGCTGGCAGCACATGCCATGCTCCTGAGGGACCTCCACACTCAGAAGCAAACTTGGGACTTTCTGCATTTCACCAGGCAGAGCAGGTTATGTGTGCCATGGACATTTTGTGCTAAACGCACCAGAGCTTCTGGCTGACCTATGTTGTGCAGGAGCTAGAGAGACAAGTCCATAAGGAAATAATCTCCTCCACTGCCTATTATAATTTCTTGACCCAGGTTATAACAGAAGGGAATGAGGGCTCCTGAAGGAAGACACACTGAAATAGACAATTAACACCACTACCACAGAAGGCCTAATCATGAGTGCAGATATCCTCAGTAAGAAACCTTAAAAAAACAGGTTGATAAGGAATACAGAGGTCCAGAGACCCATTAGGACGGCACCACAGCCTGGAAGAGAAGGGATGCAAGACCTGCATCAATTCCCAGCTTCTGGGGTTAGCACAGTACCAGAGAGCTTTAAAATGAAGGGGAACAGTGCAGTGAACTCTTCCTGTGTAGTGTTTTCTGTGACCCAGGGTCTTTGTTCCTCATCTGCTGTTATAACTACTGCCTCTGTGCCAATGGGTTCCAGAATGCAGAGGAAAACTCTCGCATCTCAATCACCTTTTTCCGACTCTTCCGTGTGATGCGTCTTGTGAAGCTCCTGAGCCGAGGGGAGGGCATCCGGACACTGCTTTGGACCTTCATCAAGTCCTTCCAGGTATTCCTTCACTTTTTTTGAAGCCTCTGTGCCTCAACAGAGAAGTATTTTTAATTTTTATTTGCCTTTCAAAGATGAGTTTTCACCCTGGCAGGCTTGGGCATTAGCACCTGGGGGGATTCGCTGCAGTACAAAGGGTCAGCATGTCACCTAAGTGGAATTTACATGCTGCAAATGAGTCATACTGACCTGAACAGTAGGGAACTTCACCTTCACAATTTAAGTCACTACCTGAGGCCCTTCTACACATGTGTGGCAAGTCCCAGGACACTGTGATCTCTGCCTTAAGCCAAAGTAGGAAGCAAATGAAACCTAAAGCCAAGACCCTGATCACCTCATGATCACTTAAGATCTTCAGCATTTATTGAAGGAATAATATGTCCCTTGCACTGACCAAATCCAGATCAGGTAATTACAGTCTTCCCATCCCTCCCATAACATCCTTACCACTGTTTATATTGTATTTTGTTGCTTCAGATGGGGTTCACTTACAGTAAATATTACATAAGGTTTCTGGTGGACTGAAATTGTGCGTAGCCCTTGTGCAGCCTCCCTTAATAGGGATGAATTTTACCTTTTCTGCTCTAAGCTGTTGGGCATAGCTGTGCTCTGCTATTTCACCCCATTGGCAGCTGCATTTCAATAGGTGGAAAAGGGATCAGGTATTTGTAAAGTATACTGAGATTCTTCAGAGTGAAAGGTGGAATGGTAAGTATAAGATGTTGTAGTTATTAACCTACTGTACCATGGCAGAAAGTGCAGAAATGCCTCCACCTGAGCCATATCTGCAGTTTTAGCTGCTGGTGTCCATAGACAAGGTGAGGAGAGGGGGACTTGAGGGGTAAGGATGACTGGCCCTCCAATAACTGAATTCAAGGATAAATCCACCTTCTGGAAAAGATATTGTCAAACCAGAGAATAGCCAGGTTGAGAAAAATCCTTATTGCTAATGAGGTGCAGCATATATTTGCATTTCACAATGCAATGACTTCGCCTTACTGGGTAAGTCCAGACAAGCATGCACCTGCAGTTTGCAGCATTGCAGACCCATCTGCAGCACATGTAGGTGTTCACTGTGCTGCTAATTTGCAGTGTGGTGAGATTTTTTTGATACCAGGAAATTCCAGTGTCAAAAAACCCATGGCAGAAAAAGGCGGAGTGGCACTTCTGTTGCCACTTCCACCGCCCGAAACTGGAGCCTGGATGGACAGAGCCACATGCTGGCTGCTGGCCCCAGGAGGCCCCCAGCACCTCAGCCAAAGCTGCTGGAGCCAGGTCAGGAAATGCATGTCATCTGGATGTACCCACTGGGTCCCCATGATCTGGTTGTTAACTGATGCAGCTCCTGAAGCAGTATCTGGGGCAAATGTAAGAGTGACATAATGGTAGCCTTAGCTGTATATGGAATGAGAAGTGGTCAGAAGACAGGATCTAAGCCAGTAAAAAAGTAGTATGCACCACTGTGGGCATGTCTACATGTGACGCTACATTGCCATAGCAAGGCACTATGGCAGCATAACATCTGCGGGTGTCTATGAATAACCAGCAGCTACTTCACCATAGCAACATGTTCCTCCAGTATAGTGTGCCACTATAGCGAAGTAGCTGCTAAAAATAACCATGAGCTGTGCATGTGGCACAGTGTGGGCTGTTACTGTGGTGTGGTTTAGTACTTCCAAAAGGAAGTACTAAATCACCGTGCAGTAACAACATCACCACAGCAACACATATAGATGTGCCCTGTGTATACAAGTCAGTGTAATTCATATACCAAGCAATTCAAGAGACATTGCAAGATAAAGCCAATTCTCTCACACATGGACTCCAATTCTGTTCCCATTTAAGTTAATGACAAGCTTTCTACTGACTGAAATGAGAGTGGAAGCAGAGTTATGCTTTTAGCTTAAGCTCTACCATGTATAGTATTCCTTAGGCCCAATTTTAACCCTAGCCATAACTGCTCTTGACTTCAGTGGAAGTAGCACCATACTGAATCTGGTCCCTTCATGGCATAGCTCTTAAGTTCTGTAAAATTAGCACTGTCAAATGGGTGTAAAAGACTTTTATTTTGACCACTCACTGATTACAAAATAGGCAGAAAGTTTGCTGCCACTTGCATGCATTTTCTGAACGGTTTACACTCAGTCTGTAACATACACCACCACTTTGTATCACTGAATAATGATCTGATGGGAACTGCCCCAGTGAGAACTATTTTGTCAGCATGAGTAGGAAGGAGATTCATTGACATAGCCCAACCATCACTAACCCAGGAAAAGCAATTATTCTTTCAAATTCTGCCTGCTCTGCCCCCAGCTGCTGAGCTGAGCTTATTTCAATTCTGAGCTCAGGTCTCCTCTCCCCAGGTAGAAAAATAAGAAGAATGGGAAAGGAAGTGCTTGGTATTGCCTTCCAGTGGGCTCATCTACACCAGATGCTAAATACGCAGTAGACTAATTCTGTTGTGCATTAGCACATAATGGCAAAAGCCATGCTAATACACAGTAGAATTAGTCTACTGCACATTAGCTTCACTAAAAAGGTGTGTACTGGCCCTGCTGCACAGTAGTACTGGTTACTGCGCCTTGAGTACTAGTACCTGTTATTACCTATTATGGTAAACTCTCCACACAAAAAAACACTTCAAGCACTAAGAGCAAGGGCATTTTCCCTTGTACGTTTTTAGCTCTTTACATGCAATATTCTCTCCTCTGAGCCCCTGTCCCTGGTCCACCTCTAGAGCTCTGGGATGGGTTTCAATAATTGCTAAAAATAGCCACTGCTAGAAGCTCCTTATTTAGCCAGCTATACTGGGGTTTTTTTGGAGGGGTGGGTTTTACTTCTTTGGCACCATGCCTTATTCTGAATCCCAGAATGTTTGCAGGAAGTGTCCTGGATCCTACAGGACAGCCTGATAATTAATTGAATTGTCCTTGCAGTGCCTGTGATTGGTGCTCTGTCCAAAGTGGGACACTGATCAGAGTAGTTTTGTGTTGTGGGAAACCAATCACCAGTTTCCGGATGATAAGATACCTGTAGAGACCAGCATGGAGGGTGGAGGAAAAAGAAAGTTAGAGGAGTGTAAAAATAAAGACAAGGATGTAGGAACAAAAAGAAAAAAGTGGTGAAATCGAGGGAGAAAGCTCAAGAGGGACAAAGCCGGAAGGTAAAACCAGGGGAAGTGGGGAATTGGGGGCATCACGAGGAACAAAGACAAAAAGTGAAAGAGTGAGAGAAAGAGTAGGTACGAGAGTGAGGTAGAGAGGGTAAGATAAGGGGATGAGTGGGACAAGGGCCAGCAGCCTTCTCTGGCCTGTTCTAAAGGTATGAGAGAGCTCCTAGGGACTTGGACCCCTGGATCCCTGTTTGGATCCTATTGCTGGGCCAGTTCTGGCATTGCATCATCCCTAAAGCCATAACCATGTTTTGACCCATGGGAGCTCTCTGAAAACGTACAAATGTAAATTGTAATGTATCTTATTACCACCAAAGTCACTAGAATTGCCACCATTGATTCAGCCATTTGGTTTAGAGCAGTCATTTTCAACCTGTGGTCCAAGGACCCCTGGGGATCTAGAGACTATATCCAAGTGGTCCACGAAAGATGACTATAATCAATCAAAAGTATGTGAATACCCACACTTACAATTCAAAGGGGTCCTCACCGCCATTCAGAATTTTTTAGGGGTCTGCAAATGAAAAAAAGATTGAAAACCACTGGTGTAGAACACAGAGGGCTCCCTCTATCCCCCCCATTATAAGCATGCAGAGGGATCACTTAGTGGCAAACATGAACGTTTTCATTTTTAGTTTTAAAATCAATTCCTGTTTTAACATTTTAGTACACTACAGGCCACATTTGGCAGCCCTTACTCATTCAAAACTCTGGTAGAAGCCAATAGAAATGTTTCTTGCATAAAAAATGCAGGATTAGACCTTAATGAAATGCAGGTATAAGCTTATAAACTTAGCAATATTTACAGACAAAATACAAATTCGGAATTCCGGAGCCACCCAGATATGTGTGGGATGTTCAAAATCCAAACACAAATCCAAATTGCATAGACAGCTCTATCAGTAAAGTAGAACAAACTCAAACTTCATATCCAAACACCCCAAAACTCTGAGGTGTTCATGCTTAAGAGGGGGGTCTGAATTATGTGGCTGGATCCTATTTATCATGAATACCTTTTAAAAAAAGAAATAGTACAAAAATAGTTCTTCCTACAAAGTCTGCCCCTTCAAGGTGCTATGTGGCCTTGACTCTTAGTAGAGGTAGCGGAAGCTGATAGCACCCACATGTCACAGATCTGGTTCCCATTCAAAGCAGACTATCAGAGCTTGGCATTTCCTCTTCAACAGCTGATCAAAGACACTTAACATTTCAGGCACCATCTCAGATGCCTAACCCAGAGCAGGGCATGGCACTCATGAAGCTTTAGGTACTTGTGAAATCACTGGTAATTGTAGAAGCTTTGAACTTAGGTCCTGGCAGCTTGCATACTCCTTGTTTCCCCAGACTAACTCAAAATATCACAGTAAAAGGGCATCACTTAACTGCTACCATGGACAGTTTTCCATGGTAAATGGAAAGATATGGGCCCCTATTTTAATCTCACTTTCACTTCTGTACAAGGATTGTGACTCCTTTGAACGCAGTAGCATTACCCCAATTCAAGTGAGAGCCAAATCAGGCCATCATTGTTTTGGGTTGTGCTATCATTGGGTTGACAGTCCCTCGGTGAAATCAAACATGGATCAGTAGAGGCATCTAGTGGTCAAATGGCTGAGTTGCAGACCTTTAGTTCCAGACTGACACTGCTTTCCCCGACCATCTAAAAAAACAGGTATCCATTAGGACCTACCAGGCTCCGAAGTGTCAAATTTTCTGATCGACTGAGGCAATAAGTTCTGATGTTCTTTTCTTCCAGGCTCTCCCCTATGTGGCTCTATTAATAGTGATGCTATTCTTCATCTATGCCGTGATTGGGATGCAGGTAGGTGATTCTCAAGACTTAAATTGTTTCTCTCCTATCAGAGTCTAGGGATGTTAGTGACCCAAGAAGTCACCAGATCACTTTCTAGTTCCAGAAACCAACAAGCAGTTTCTCTCCCAGCCGCACAGTCAGCCATTTAAGAGAGAGTGCTCTGACAATAATCCCGATGTCAGAAAAGATTGGCTGGGGTTGAGTGGTCAACAGGAAACTTAACATATGCACCAGCCGAACTGAGCAAAAACATATTATAAGGGACCACGGAGTGCATGCAGAAAAGAACCTCACAGCTGTCCAACTTCCCAAAGGAATACCTAGTGCTCTACTGAAGTGGGTTACAGCTTGCTAACTGGCACACACCAGTCAGTTCAAATGGCTCACAGCCATGGCACTGATCAAACCCAATTCTTCTTTCACGTCACTTTTTCACTGGTATAACTCCTTTGACTTTAGTGATTTGTGCCAGCATATAAAAATGTAGGATCAGGCCCAATATCTCAGCTCTCTTTACTAGTGCCAATTCTTTAGGAAGCTGCATCAAAACAGTATTGTATTTAGTTTAGAAAAAAATAAACTTGGAACCCACATGAGCATTAATCTATGCTAATAACTGATATTGTGTATGGACAAGTGGAAGAAAGACGATGCAGGCACAGCATGTGACTGCCCCAGATATGTGTTGAACTTCTGCCTTTCTGAGGCAGATTTTTTCATCCTCTTTTTCTTAGTTAATTAGGGATCCCAAAGCAGCTACCAGATCATAGGAGTTGCAGACAAAAGATAAAATAGATATGACTTATTTGTGTCCACGGATCTTTCACTGTGACACATTTCTTATTCTTCTCAATGGAGCCAGACTTTGTAAGAGAGAATTTTAAGCAGGTCAGGCAGGTTTCATCTGACCCATCATGCCACATTTCTAGGGGGAAAAAAATGTCCTTACCACCTCTTCATTGTCTTCCCCTCACCTTCTCCTCCTCTAGAAACAAATCTAGGTAGCTTTGGAGGGTTTCACTTACCTCCCCAGTAATTCTGTCTATTTATCTCTCCATCTCTAAAAAAAATTTTAATCCTTTAACTCTTGCCAGTTCTTCCCTTAGTAACTGAACTAGCTAAAATTGCCAAGGCCCACACAGTATTTCCTCTACCATATAGGGAATAACAAGAAAATACTGCACTAATGTTATCTAGCTACAAAAAGCATTCAAAGATGTGCCTATCTTGTTATCATTTCTCTAATGACCCTGTCACTGTAACGTCTAGGTATATAAGCTGGTATATTATCTTATAATTCTACTGTTTTTTGTGTGAAATATTTTTGTCGTATTTCCAGTTAATCCTGGATTTATATTCAATCCACTGCTTTCAGGCACCTCAGCAGCATGAAAATGTGATGTCTGTCACGTATTGCTCCTTTTGCAAATTTTGAAGGCCTCTCCTAGCCCTTCTAGTATTATGACTTCCAGTGAGAAGCCCAGTTCCTTTGATATTTCCTCATCCCTAGGTTCTTCAGACTCCTTGCCATCTTTGCTTTCCTGCACTGCTCCACCTCTAAGGTAATGATGACATTTCACATGGCTGGTTCATACTTAAGTCCCTGTTTGGGGCCTGTCCTAAACTTGATGAAGAAAGCTTTCAGTATCATACTGTTGAGCTACTCACTTGAATCACAGAATCATGCATAGATGCACCAGTTTGGCAATGACATAAGAATTTCCCACATAAAAGAGACCAACTCATTTATCTTAACTACTTCTCTGACATGAAGCGTAACAACATTTAAGCCTCACTATCTGGTGTGCCCAAGTGGAAAATACAAATTGATACTGATGGATGAAGGTACCAGTCTTCTAGCCCAGGAGTCACAGTCCAAAGAGGATAGGAGAAAGGAATCTCCTCTTGTATCTTCCTCTACTTGGAGCTCTTCCTTTCATGCTGTGTTTTACAGCTGAGTAGTTTAAAATGCCTATAGTAACACACCAAGCTTGTTGTACGAACTTGAGGCCGGGAATTAAAAGGACAATCATACTCTTCCAACATGGGAAGATCTCTGGCATACTGTTTCCTGAAATGAAAAATATGGGTTGCCTCTGAGTACTTAAGCTGTCCGCCTGCAGTGTTCACTCCCAGCACCTCCTTAGTGCAGCTGAGGCTGTGGCTGCTCACCAGAGAGGAGGGGAAGCTGAACCAGAGAAGACCAAAGAATCCTTGAAGGAGGAACACCCTTTGGAGAACATTCTGTTCACAGAGATTCCTGATGCTGTTGGAACAGTGTAATTCTCCTTGTATATGTTGCTTTTTTTAACTACTGAGAATATTTGCATGTAAAGAAGCTCTATGCTCCTTCAGAACTGCTCTGATCCTGCTGCTCATTCTGATTATGAGGTTATAACCCTCAGCCCATGAAATGACATCATGATGATGTCAAATTGGGAAAAATAGCCCTGAGCAAATGAAGTTGTAAGAGACCTTGCTGACCTGGCTAGGCAAGTTGTTTTACTGGTGCCCATAAATACTAAAGCACAGTACAGGATGCTTGCAAGGAGGCCCGAAACGATCTGAAGCTGCCCTGCTTTAAGGTTTGATTAAAGATATGTAATGAGAGCAAGTTCATCCAACAATTCACTGGGGATTTAGGGTCAGCTGTTATGATCTCACTGAGCTGCACTTGGGAGTAGAACTGATGAAGCTGTAAGAGAAGAAAAGTATTTTTTAAGCTATCTTTATGCCTTCAATCTTGTACTGAAAAAGCCAGGCTAGTCTCAATAACTCAGTAATTTAGGGAGCAGCTTCAAACATAAGGTATTAAGAGCCACCTACATTCCTACTGAAGAAAATTGCATTAAGTCCCAGCAAAGCAAAACCTCTGAGTTTCACTCAGCTCCAATGAATACAAGGATTCAAATAATATAGTATTTACTGTGGAGGGTGGTCCTCTCTTAGGAAGTAAGTAGGCTGAATATAAGCAGTTTAGTATCCAGACTCATACCTGATATAGCTTCATTAAAGTGAAAAGAGTGTAAAGTTTTTAATCAATAGCGTATAAACCTTTTCACAGACCACTGCTTTGTGCTTATGATAAAGATTTCAAGATGGACACATCTCCATCCAAACTGCTGTCCAACTACCTAGCAGGAACCATAATTCTGGAATGACTTTCTTATGTTTCCGTGGTGAAAGTTTCATCTCTGTGATGGCTACAGAAGATCTGGAAATTATTTCCACCCCATGTCATGTGAATCAATAATAGAGGACCTCTGCTTCAAGTTATATTTTGAGACTTATGATAGGTCATCTCTCTCAGCACTTTTCCTCAAAAAGCTTTTTCTCCCATGCATCTTGCAATTTCCCTTTTCTTCACCTTTCCACACTCCCTTTCACTGAACTCTTTCTCCTACCTCTTCCTGTCAAAGCCACTTCTGGTATCTTTTTTCACCCCACTCACTGCTTCTTCCTTCCTGGTTCACCATTCTATGGTTTTCACCAGTGGGCAAGTATTAGCCATACAGAGCCTAATGAAATCAATGGAAAAGCCCCACTGGTTTCAGCAGACTTAGGATCAGGCTTATAGCACCGAGTCCTTTATTTAGGCACTCAGACTTTATTTAGGCAGTGGTAGTTTTACCCAATTAAAAACTGCAGGACTCAGTCCAGAGTTTTGAATTCCCGTGCCAGAGAACTGTTGTTCAGGAGAACCAGTTCGAACCAACTATGAACAGGACCCCTGGAAAACATGGCTGCATGGGTACACCTGAAACACTTACCTCCTGGTGACAGACCCTGTTGCTAGGGGTAGAGGCATCTTGGTAATTTCCAAATGTAAGGCAATGCACACATGTCCAAATGCAGGACATCATACAGATGCCAAAAGTTCAGGGCTTTTTAGCCAGTGGTATTTGAATGCCTTTTTCTCTTAGTGTAAACAGGGCTTCTTGAAAACCAGTGAAGGAAAGTGTCTTTTTTCTCTTATTAATGCCTTTTAGCTGGAAAAAAAACCATAATGTGATTGCACATTAAAATGAGATCTCCATATCACATATTCCTGGAGCATGATATAATGAATGATTTATTGTGTTGCTGGTACTTAATAATAATTCAGTGTGGGTACTTTTCTGATGATATAACCAAAAAGAAGGAGTAGCAGTAAACATTAAAAACCAACAGGAAAAATCTTGTAGGAGGATGTAGGCTTAGTGTGATACAGGTTGTTCATAAACAAAGAAGAGCAAGGAATTATTGTTGACAAGAATGCTTTGGTGGCTGCAAGACTAAGCTGACCTGACCTCTGTTTTCTGGTAGGTGTTTGGTAAAATTGCACTGAACGATACCACGGGAATCAACCGCAACAACAACTTTCAGACCTTCCCACAGGCAGTACTGCTGCTTTTCAGGTGGGCCTCTCAAAGCTTTGGATCTTGTGTCTTTGAATGTCATTTTGTGCATCTGGGCACATCCTCTTTGCCAGGTTGTAATCCTGTACCCCGTTCCAGCCCAGCTGCTCTGCCCCAGCTCAAACTGCTGCAGTCCTAGGCTGGCAGCAGGCTCAGGGGGGTCAGCTTCGGGCTCCAGGTGGCAATGAAGGGTGGTGGAGGAGCTGGCTGGGGCATGAGAGTGCTGAAACTGCAGAGCTGTGTGACTGACCCTGCCCCCTCCCCTGAGCCTGCTACTAGCGGAGGGCAGAGCAGCCCCAGGCTGGCAGCAGGCTTGGGGGAGGGGGTCAGCCACACAGCTGCACAGTATCAGCACTCTCGTGCCCCAGCCAGCCCCTCCACCACCACTCAGAGCCTACGACTGACTGCCTAAGCTTGTTGCCAGCGCAAAGCTGCTCCAGCCTGGCTCTGACTGCTGTGGTCGGGTGCACGTGTAAATGCTGCACCTGAGTTTATTGCTTCAAACTAATTGCTCATGTAGATGCACCCAGTGTCTCCAAATGTGGTACCTAGGATCCACTGTGCTGGATAAGATGGCTGGTCCATGAATCCTAATATCCTTCTTCCAGCAGTACCCTATAGTTAAAGGTTTTAGACAGAGAAAGGCAACCCTTCCTCCCAAAATGCATCCATCTTGCTCAGTGTTTTATGTATGAAGGAGGGAGAATTATGTCCGCCACCCTCCCAACCCAGCCCCAGTTTTTGTTCACTTGGTGTCCTAAAGCTGGCTGTTGCTGTGTATACTTCCTTTGTTTATTGCTGTGCCTATGGCTATGGTTATATGGCACCATGACCACCAGATAGTTCACTGTCTAAGGTTTGGCAGCATATAGACAGTTTGTAGTTCCTGCCAGAGCTCCCACCAGATACCCTCTCAGCCTACTCAGGTCATTTGATGCTGCCTCTCCAGGTTGTTTGCTTTCAGTCAGTCACTTTCCCTTACACAGTGGTAAATCATGTGATCTGAGTAGGATGCTAAACACTGATCAGGGTACTATTACTTGTTCAGTTTAGTGCAACAGCTCTGTGAACTGGTATAGAGCATCCAGCTCTGGCCATGTGCATCAGGCAGAGTGTGCCTACCGAGGGGAGAAGAGAAGAGGTACAGACAGTACAGTGGTAGATAAAGCAAGGAGCAGAAAGCAGAGCAGCAGATCAGGCAGCAGAGGAGGGGAATATGCCAGGTCACATCAAGCCTGTGCCTGGCCCCTTCTGATTTAGGGTCTATCCTGCTCCCACTGAAGTCAGTGGCAAAACTCCCATTGACATCACTGGGAGTAGGATCAGATTCAGAGTGCTTGCAGCTCTTTCATTTTAGAGATGGTCGGTCACTACTGACTTCACTTCCCTGTTCATATGTATGCTTTTATACCCAGGTGTGCCACAGGCGAGGCCTGGCAGGAGATCATGCTGGCCTGCCTGTCAAACAAGAAGTGTGATCCTGAATCAGAACAAGCCAACTCTACTGAAGAAGACCAATCCTGTGGGAGTAGCTTTGCCATATTTTATTTCATCAGCTTCTACATGCTCTGTGCCTTCCTGGTGAGTGAGCATTGGCAGCACAAATGAATGCTGGCCTGTGACTTCCCTGACTTCCCCAGGCACTGACACTCTCTGGCAAAAAAAATGATCCCATAAATGGAAAATCTGACCTATTCTATCTGCAGGAGGGACTAGCTGCCTCATACTGCCAGCAGAGCTGGCCTTAGGAGTGGGCGATGTGGGCGAGTGCCCAGGGCACCATGGTCAGGGGGGCATCAAACACACAAGCGCACATGCATGTGAGCAGTCCACGCTCACAGCAGTGGTCTCACCCTGCCCCGCCTGATTCCTGCCCCAGACAAAAGGAGCAGTGCCCAGCTCAGCTGCCCCCCTTCCCACTCCCCCCACCCTGCCAGCTGCTGCTCAGGAGGAGGTGGGCCAGGCGTGTGTGGGAGGGATGGTGCCTGCTCCAGTCTGCCCATCTTGCTTCTGCAAAGCAGCAGCAGTACTTGCCTGCCTGCCTGCTTGGTGTATCATGCCATTCCACCTCCCCACTGGACTGCACCCTGCACCCCTGCCCACCTGCCTCTGCCTGAAGCAGTGCTGCTGACCTGGTGGGGTGGAGAAGGGCACCAAAATACAAGTTTACCCAAGGCGCCATTTTCCCTAAGGCCAGCTCTGAGTGCCAGTGGCATGTGGTCACCCGGATTCATGCTCTTTAGAGCTCTAAAGAAAGCTCAGCATCTGATCATAATGCAGATAAGGATGTCCCTCCCCCATCAGAAGAACAAATTAGTGTCCTGTGGTTGATGCTGAGACTTGCAACACCTCACCCCCGCTTCCCACCTTCCCTCCTACCTTCCTTCTGGTTGCTGAGCAGGTTTTTATCCTATGCCAGCAATTACTGTGAAAATACACGTATCCCACTTGCATCTGTTCAGTCTTGGCAGTGCAGTTCTCCTGGCATTGCTCAGTCCTGTAGCACTCACTTTGCAGCTGGCCATTGGAGTTTAGCGTGCTCTTTCAGAATGTCGATATTTTAAAATAATTGGGCTCATTACCAGTAAAAAACCCTATATTCTGTCACTCTGTCCCCAAGAGAATAAAACCTCACCCTGTGCTCTTCCAAGCAAGGGCTTCTGTAAATAAGCAGACCAGAAAGCATGCCTAGAAGCTCAGCAAACATGAGCTTCATCTAGTGCGTAGTGGGAAGCCAGATTTGAGGGGCCCTTGCTCAAAACATCCTGCGTATAGCACCTTCTCCTTTGAATTTGAGGCTGCCAACTCAAAAGCCCAAACTAATCTAAGCTGACATAGTCTCACCCCATGAGGGAAGAGGCAGTCTCTGATGTAGCCAGAAACCAAATGGTGCAAAGCTTTGTAAGTCCAAATCAAGACCTTGAAGTGTATATGGGTTCAAACAGAAGCAGAGTGAAGTCTGGTCATACTTCATCCATCACATTGCCTCTGTCCTTGTTTGCAGATCATCAATCTTTTTGTAGCTGTTATAATGGATAACTTTGATTACCTGACGCGGGACTGGTCCATTTTAGGACCACACCACCTGGATGAGTTTAAAAGGATTTGGGCAGAGTATGATCCTGAAGCCAAGTAAGTGACCAACCCTAAACTTTAGAAGTCACTTGCAGATATGGTCCCATTCTCTCTATTCTCTCAGAGGTCTGACATCCCTAAGCCAATATATTAGAGTGGCATGTTCCCCTGGCAAGAAACAAGCCCTGTATGAATAGGTGTTATAGATCTCTGAAAAGTGTAAGGGGGGAGCACTAATGTGGCCCCCATCAGCTCCCCATTTGTGAATCAGTGGCAAGGGCAGACTGCTCCAAGATACAGGAGGAGTGAAAAGTATTCCAGTCTATGAAGTAAATATTCTGCATTTTGCCTTGCTGCACATAATTACAAATTATAAACAGCTAGGGGAAATATAGGCCATGTAGCAGACTAATGAATAGGCCAGTTGGAAATAAGCATTAAGAAGGAGTCTTCTTGAGGAGATTGGTCTGCCATAGCACATGGGATGGAGCCCTGGATATAATCCACTCAGATCAACCCTACTCTCTCTGGTAGGCATAGAAAGTGGATTTGGAGCCCTTAATAGGCCCTGGCCATAAGCTCAGAGCAGAGGTACAGCATTCAGTCGTTGCTTTTTCATGTGTCAACTTCATGACAGCAACTCTGTGGTTGTGCTGGCACCAACCCCCTTCACTGAGTGTCTGTAGTACACATTTAAGCCTGAATTATTCCCTCAGTTACACCACTGAAGTTAGTAAAGCTGCACAAGTGTGACCAACAGGGAAATTTGACCCTTGGGTATCAGTATAGCTCACTTTTAAATGCTCTTAGATTTGATTTTCATTTACACTAAACCCCATTTGTTTACAGCACTCTGACAGTGAGAAGAAGCTTTAGAACACATGCAAAATGACATGTATTTTAAGCCCACCTAAAGACCTCTTTCTAATTCTATAGATTCTAGTGTCCAAGGCTGTTAGGTATATGGTTAGACCTGTGCATTTTGGAGCTGGGTGACAAAGGGATCTGTCTTGCCCTTTCTTATCTGCAAATGGGCATATTTTCTCAGTCCCCTCTGTACATCCACGCTAAATCCTGCCTACCTGAAATTCCCACTTTAACTTTGGCAAATCTCCCCCACCCTCCACCCCTTTCTGAGAGTCAGTCCCTTTAAGTGGTGAGTGATCTGCAAATTTCGGAAAGCCCAACAGCAAATTTCCAAGTGAGTTTTACAGAGTTAGTCAGAGACTTCATTCTCTGCATTGGTCACTGGCCCCAGAAATGGATGGGCACAGTAACAAGAATTGAAGGATAGTGGATCAGAGCTCCAGGAAAAAAGGCCAGACCCTTCCTCTAATACTCTTTACAAAGGCCACAGGTTTTGAGTGATTCAATATTTTGAAAGAACAAATTGTTAGACTAGGCACCCAAAAACTAAGGTACAAAATCCACAGTCAGTTTTTCAAATATTGACTCAAGTATAAAGCGACTGGTATATTGCCTATACAGAGTAACATTTAAATCAGTGCTGTTCAAGTCCTGAGTGATGCGCTGAGTATAAGAGCCACTGTAAAACCACATCTGCCATGTCAAGTTAAAATGGAGCAATTCTAACCATCTTGGGCTAGAGACCTCATCTGGCGCTCAGGTTGTATCCAGATGGACCAGCAGGTCCTTTTGCAATAGTGTGTTCCTTATTGTATGTTCTTCTTTAGGGGACGGATCAAACACCTTGATGTGGTGACACTGCTCCGGAGGATTCAGCCTCCATTGGGCTTTGGGAAGCTCTGTCCTCATAGAGTGGCTTGCAAGGTAAGACAGTGCCATGAGGGGAAGGTTACAGAAAGAAAGAGGAAGCATAAATGCAACAAATTGCATCTTGGTAGGCCATATACTCACTTTTCCTGATAAACTAGAATAGTGGTACCCAACCTTTTGGCCACACAGGCTAGATTAGTATTACAGAATCAGTCTGCAGGCCTAATCAAGTCCATGCACCCAATCCAGTGTGTGGAGCTGGCCCAGCCAAGGCCCAATCCAACAAAAAGCAGAGCTGGCCTGGCCAGGGCACAGTTTGACACATGGGGCCTGCCCAGTGCATGGCCAGCATGCAGGACCATGTCATCTGACCTACAGGGCTTGGAAATTTGGCAGCAAGGGAGTGCTGGCAATTAAAACTTCCAAAAACTGCTAAATGTCCAGACCCATGGAGAGCCCTGTAAGCCAGATAACATGGCTCCAGGGGTGGAGGTCAAGCAGTACTGATCTAGAACAGCAATTCTTAACCAGGGTGCCATGAGATTCTTTTAAGAGTGCCACAGGGTGTCATGCAATATTAGCTCTGTTAGCTCTGTTAGATATACAAACATCTACACGTGATTCACAAGAGATTTTAAACAGGAATCCTTAGTCTTAAAACCATTCTGACCTGTTGTGGTCTTTCTGATTTCTTTGCAGCTGAAGAGCTGCTCTGTCATTTTTCCATAATCAGAAAAAAATGAAAACTAAGGCAAAGGGGTTCCTTGAGTCTAAAAAGGTTGAGAACCACTGATCCGAAGTCTAGGAAGTATGAGGCATGCTGTTTTATTAGCTTTCTGCTTCATTAGTTTTTAGTCAGGAATCTTGTTAGCTTACATGATAGACAGCTTGCTAGAATTTACAGACATTTCCTAGTATAGGAAGTCTCAAGTACAGATAGTGATAAATGCTATAGACATGCTCCTTTGGGAATGATAATTGAAATATGGTGGTAGGTTGGAGAAACCCACCAGAGGAAATCTGCTGCCCCCTAGTGAGGAAGCCAGGAATATTGTGGGTTTACTCTTAACCTTGTAAAATATAATTCCATCTATGGTGTGTTTGGGATGGGTCTGGGACTCTTCTATTTAGAGACTGCAGCCAATGTTTAGTTATGCTCAATGACATAAATACATTTTAGCAGTCTGGTTAGCACTCATTTGTCATATCAACCCACTGTCTAAGACAGCACTCATGTAACTATAGGCTTCTGATATCAATTATGTGCATGCAACAGACAAACAAACAGACAAGATAAATAAGATCACTGAAGGACAGATGGGTATGAGGAAATATCTTTAAAATTTTTCCTTACAGTAACCAAATATGTTATTCCTTCCTTATGTTGTACCTCATTCTCATTTAAATACTTAGTCTAGATTAAACAGCAGTAATTCCTCCATGTATTTTGGGTTATAAACATCCATCCTCCAGAAAGGATTTTTCCAAATGAAAGAGTAGTTTATAGGATGTAAAATTGTTTGTGAATCTCTTTCAGAGTTGTAAAGTTTTGTATAGGTTTTTCAGAAGCAACTTATGGATAGACCACTCTAGCCTGTTTTCTTGCCAAGCTGAGCAGGATCTAGTTAGATCATTGTTACCCAGTAATGGCAAAAGGAGGTGCTGGAGATTCAGGAGCTGACACTTCCCTTCAGCTCATCACTGAACTATTGTATGTGTGTTAGTGGACAAAGTAATAATGAAACCATCGGGGATAAGCTGTAAAATCAGGGCCTTGTGGTCATTATAGATCTCTTGGTACAAAAATAAAGATATAAACATCCCTGTATCAGATGCTGTCTGACTCAGAAATTCTCCCATCATTTTCAATAGCATATGACACAAACTTCATGCCCAAAACTATCATGTAATTTTGCTGTGTACTACTAAATATCTCTGCACCAGAGATGGCTGCATGTCAGCAGTGAGCAAAGTGACTTCTAGGTAGATTGCAAAGCAGTTAATTATTAGGAATGAAAGAAGTCATATAAATGTAAAATACTGACGCTGTTGCAATATAGTACTAGCTTGTGTAGATGTATAGCAGGTAAAGACTTGCTTCCTACTGGGCAAAATGAAGGTTTGATTATATCCCAGCCTAGGAAGGATTATCCACACTGAGCCTGATATACTTATGACAAAAATTGAGAGTCCTCCGGGCAGACACTTTCAAGTGTACTAATGATATGAAGAGTCTTTTACCTGTGTAACCAAGCACATGGGCTATATGTGCATAAGTAGAAGAGAGTGGAAATCTGGGAAAAAGGTCTGGAGAGAGAAAGCATTTCCATTTTTAGTGTGCACTGACTCTGCATGATTTCTATGTTTCTTCTCCCTGCCCCACAGCGTCTCGTCTCCATGAATATGCCACTAAATAGTGATGGGACTGTCATGTTTAATGCTACTCTCTTTGCATTGGTCAGAACAGCACTGAGGATCAAAACTGAAGGTAACATCCTCATTGACTGTGGGGGTAGATACTGAAATGCGCTGGGTTTGAAAATGACAGATGGATATCGCATACATAATACAATCCCAGCTTTTCACTTTGTGCGTGATATGAGAAGCAGTGCAGATATGTAAAAATGAAAAACACCTCCCAGGGACTGAACAGTGTTTCTTGCTAAGCATCATCCAGAAAACTGGTGCCATCTGTGGTATCATTTCTGATGATTAGTATTTTTTTTGATTCCTTATGTCATGGTCTTGAAATGTAAATCTTCAGCCCTACAGAATCCTCCAATGCCAACCAGGGAGAGCAAGAGCATGGAAAAAGGAGAAGCTGAGGATTTTCCTTGGGCAGGGAATCTTCACCAACAGCAGAGTTGAACTGGCCAGCTGCCCCTCACCCTCTGCTGGCCTCCTAAGCAGTAGGAGGTGATAGGCTGGACTGTCTTGCAGTTCCTACCCACAATGAGCTTCCAGTCCAAGGGTACACCTCTGCAGGCTTACCTTGATGGAGGACTCTTATTATCTTTGATGCTTATATAATTGGGCCTGATGTTAGACAGACAGAATATTATGGACATGGGAAGCACCAGATGGTGGTGGGAGTAGTGCTGAATACAATTGTTACTTTGTTTTAATGGTGTGGGAACTCACTGAGGTTACCAATGTTAGACACTGTGGGAGTAGAGCACTAAGGAAGGAGAGGAGATGGCTTAGGAGAGAAAAGGGACTTTCAAGTGTAAGGAACAGCATGGGAGAATGAATATACATGAGAGTCAGGGTAGCCAAGTAGGTAATTTGGGAAATGGGCAGCTGGAAGGGAGTGATATAAAACAGTGCAACTATTGGTCCCTTCAAGTTTCTTAATATGCCACAATTGTGTACTTCACAGACTGAGGTTATTAGAGTCTCAGAGCTATTCTTCATTAAATAAGAAAGAATATCTTGAAAATACCCTTTGTGTCAGTTATTAGAAACATTTTGCCTTTCTGAAGTATCTTCTCACAGCACTCCACAAATGCAGTGCAATTCTGTTAGGGATGGAGGGAGTCTGTATGGCAGTGGTCACCAACCACTGGTAGATCTCAGAGCCTCTTGCAGTAGATCTCAGAGGCTCTTGAGTTGATCCAAGGCTGGGGTAAGGGACTGAGTGCCTGTGTGCATGCACGTGCACATCGCAGCCCAGCAGGTCAGTCTGTGGGGAGGGAAGGGGCAGGGGCTAGATCGAGACCCCCATGGTGAAGCACAGTGCAGAGGCAGAGGCAGGGTAAGTTGAGTGGGGCCCCGGTCAGGTGGGACTTACCTGCTAAGGAGGCATGCCCCCAAATAATTTTTTCTCCCTTTGCCTTGATCTGCTGCCCCATCACCTCCCCACAGACTTACCTGCTGGGGAGTGGGGGAAAGGGGGTGGCAGCAGTGCACAGTAGATCTTGGGCTGCTTTTAAATGCCAGAGGTGATCTCCTACTTAAAAAGGTTGGAGACCACTGGTGTATGTCTTGCAGGAGGGAGAACTGTGGTGCAGAGAGTAAAGTGAGGAACTCCCAGGAAAAAGCTGGAAGTAGAACCCAGGTCTCTTGATTCTCAGATGAGCTTTGATCACTAGGCTATTCTTCTTCTTTTCTCTGTCCTGTCACTGTGCTCTGATTTCCCTGGACCTGCCTAGAATCTCAAAGTACTGGACCAGACCATCCTCACGATCATTTATAAAATAAAATGTTGCTGCAGTTTTCTGTCTTCTTCGGCCAAGCTGTCTCCAGTGCCAGCTAGGGGCAGATGGCCAGCAATGCCCTGAATAAGTGTGCTCCCTTAGCTTTCTGTCTGTAGGGAGATGAGAGAAGCTGCTGAATCTCTGCATGTGTAGGAATGAGACTACCTGTTACGATGGAGTAAGCAGTGGTCAGATAATCCCATTGCCCAGATCTGGTTGTTGAGCCCCTGCTGTTTGTAAAGCTCTCTCCTGTTGTAAAAAGAAGCACCCTCAGACTCTAGCTCCACCCTTTTCCTTTTTTTAGGTGCTGTGGCTTACGTGTGAAATTGTTCCTCTCTTGGGGCTGGCTTAATTCCTCTCTCCCTGATTTCCTGGGCAGGTAACCTGGAGCAAGCTAATGAAGAACTGCGAGCAATAATAAAGAAAATCTGGAAGCGCACCAGTATGAAGCTGCTGGATCAGGTCGTGCCCCCAGCTGGCGGTGAGCACATGGGCCCTTTTGTGTCTGTTCCCACCTAGTTCTTTATCTGCTTTTTGTTTGTCCACACTCCTGTCTATCTGTACTGTATGTTGCAATCCCTAGAATAAGTTTACTGGGGGGCACACTTTGCTCTGAGAAACAGTATCTACTTACCTGACTCGAAATTATGCAGACCCAGTCTGTGCCAATGAATATGTAATTGTCTCAGTGGACAGGTTGTGAGAGGAGATGGGCAAGTTGGGGAGAAGAGAGAGAACAGCATAGTTCCAAATAGCACATCTAAGGGCATGGCCAGATGAATACACTCCCCAAGTTAATTCACATTGGATTTGCACACTGATGCTAATTAGACCAAGATCAGTAACAAACAGGAGTAGTTCACAGAATAGGTGACTATTACTGCCTTGCTTTTAGGCAGCAAGAAAGCAGGTAATAGCTCCTTAGAATGAATGCAGACAGACAAAACTTAAACTTACTGCAACTACTACTGGTTTGAGTTTTACTACTAATTTTTTCAGAGGTGATTCCATGGATTGTGCAAAAATTATTCTGGCTTAAGGATTTGTGTCTTCTATCCACTACTTTTTTCACACCAGGGTTGTTCTAGTTGCAGCAGTGTAAATGCGTAATCTGTCCAGGCCCTAAATGGACAGTTCTCCAATGATGTGTGGAGAGCAAGGTTTTTCTTTGGTGCTCATGGCCTTTCTGTGCATTTCTAAGCCTGGTCTTTTTAATTAGTACACCTGTGAGATCCAGGCAGCTGTGGTGGGCCAGCATCTCAGCTATAGCCACCCCCAGAGCTTTAGAGCCACTCCCAGGCATTTTGGCACCTAGTCCAGGTCATGTGAAGAGCATGCCCCTCCCCTACATGCTATTATTGAACATTACTTCCATTTGATTTGATGCCCTCCCCCTGCTGCCCCCTCCATGTGAAGGTGCCTGGTTCAAATCCACTGCTGGCATTGCCCTTCCTATGGTACTGGCTCCCCCACATTTTTGGAGTACACACAATGACTTTGTCCATGACATGACCTTTGTCCTTTTCCATTTCCCTCCATTTGCTACTGCATATTCTCCCCTATGCCTGACCTTTTTGCAGTACCAGCTCCTTCTCTCCACCACTCACGTAGCTTACTCTAGACTCACTGACAGTTTCTAAACATTGACTCCGTCTTAATGATGAGACATCATGTTGGTCACCAGTTCAGCACCTTTGCTGATCCCAGTGCAGCTATGTAAGCTGCAGACCAGCAGGGAGGAGATGGTATTCAAGGAAAAATCCTCAAGCCTATGTTTTTATTGAACTCTGTGGACCAAATCCCAAGAAACTGCTAGTGAATCTAGGTGGGTTGGGACTAAATAAAAAAAGAATGAGGAATTGAGGCATTGACTTCAATGAGGAAGTAAGCTGACTAAGGGGATGGCAGGACCCATATGATTTGTCCCTTGGTTTGAAGCAGTCCAGGTTCCACTGGTCAGACCAGGTACTAATCTCCCAGTGGGAGCTGACCAGGACTCTGAGGCCCTGTCTAGTAAACTGGGGCATGTGACCAAAGCAGGAACCGCTTCTCTATAACATGGTAAGACATTGGGTGGCACTGCAGTAATAAGTGTTCTACCACTGTAACTAATCTATGCTAAGAGCAGAAAGATACCTCTTCCCCCAAAGAACCTCTAAAACCCTGTATACAGTACATGGTTCTTCAACCTGGTATACCAATGCACTAGGAGCAGATGTTTCCCTTTCTCCATGGTTCCTGGTATTGCTTCTTTGAACTGCAAGACTGTGGATCTTGCAATAGTGAATATCTTGTCTCAACTGGGCTGTTTGCTTGCTTTTGGAAATATTCCCCATTCAGATGACGAGGTGACTGTTGGGAAGTTTTATGCCACTTTCCTGATCCAAGAGTATTTCCGGAAATTCAAGAAACGCAAAGAACAGGGCCTCGTTGGCAAACCTTCACAGAGGAATGCTCTCTCCTTGCAGGTGAATGTGGGACAAGATATAGACACATGCATGGGCTGAGTTGAGACCAGGAAATAGATCTGTGGATTAATAACTTTGTACAGTGCTTCAATATTGTTACAGACAAGGATAATAAACCATGTCTCCTTCCTACCCTGTGGTATCCATTTTGATATGTGTACTGAGCATTTGCTGTTAGATGAGAGGGTCTGCTTACTGTGGATAGCCATATCAGCTCCTCCAAGTAAATATGTCAATGAGTGAATTATGCCCACAATTTAAAAATCTTTCGGTAATACTTGGCAAATGACAGGTTACTTTGGTTGGCTGAAGCCAAGTAAAAGAAGGATCAATACCCTTATTATGTTCATCACCAAACACTTTGAGGAGAGTCCCTCTAGGGATATATCATTGAAGCTATTGGGCCAACATGCAGCAGCAATTAGGAAGTAGGAGGCATCATGATCCAGTGGATAAGGTAACAGATTGTGAATCCTGAGACCTGGGATCTGCTTATGGCTCTGCTACTGATTTACCTTCTGGACAGCTGGGTCAGATGAAAAAATGAGAACATTCTGCTGATCTCAAGCAGGAAAACCTCTGCTCTATCTGCTTCTGAAATTGTGAGAAAGTGAGGAAAATGTGTGAGACTGGAGTCAAAGCAAAAACAATGTGCCCTGCCAGCTGTAGGGCAGTCTGAGTAGGTTCCAGGTGCTCAGCACTAGCATTATGACAGCTTTCCCATCTCCTAGGCCAGAACTGATGGAAACCCATTCTAGTCAGTAAGGTTTGGCAAAAGCCTGATATAGTTTCTCACCAAAATTCTCAAACCTGAGCACCAAAAAATGTGGTGCTCAAATCCATATTTAAGCAATGAATATGAGTGGCCTCATTTTTCAAAGGTGCTGAATATCTGAGGTACTACTGAATTCAGTTAAAGTAGTGGATTCTCAGCATTTCTGAAAAAGTGCACTTTTATTAGCGTGCTTAAATATGAATTTAGGAGCTAAGTTTAAAACATTAAGCTTATGTGCATGTGCTGGGCTAGTTACAGTAAGGAACTGAAATGACTCCTAAATTCTCTTGCCAGTTCTGCCAGAAATTTGGTATGTCATCTTGGACAAGTTACCTAACCTCTTTGTTGTATTAGTTTCTCCATTCTAATATGATAAAGGGCTTAGTCCATCTGTCTGTCTGTCCATAACACTCTTGGAGTACTCTGATTGGTTGTCTGTAAACAACTAGTCAGAGTGCTCTGCAAAGACAGACAGCGGCAACAAAGTGGGGGTGTGAGGCCAGTAGCACCGGCCTTGCCCCCCACCCCCAGCCCTGCTCCTTGGAGCCAGTGGCAGCGTAGGGTGCTGGTGGAGGGGGACAGAGGGGACAGTGGGGCAAGCTTCCTCTCCTCTGCTCCTGGGGGGCGGTGGTGGTGTGGGGAGGGGGCTTCACCCCAGCAGGGTGGGCCAGGAGGACGCAGAATGCGGGGGTATAGCGCAGGGCCAGGCATGGAGTTGGGGGGGAAGAGGGGTGGGTGGCGTGGGGCTGGATGCAGAGCAGCAGCAGCGCAGGGTGGTGGGTGGCAGCGCTCTGTCCACGTGCGCCTCCCCCCCCCCCCCCGAGTCCCCCCAGTCATTCTTGATGGGCAATTCACTAGTCTCTAAGATAACAGTACTTACTGACCTACAGAAGGATACTGACACTGGCTTAATTTAACAAAACAGTCAGAGAAAAGCACTGGATGTAATGTGAAGTGGTACTGTTGTTATTCCTTCCCTCACTACATGACAACACTGCGCTGCACTGTACTGTTTTCCAGGCTGGTCTGCGCACACTGCATGACATTGGGCCAGAGATCCGACGGGCAATCTCAGGGGACCTGACAGCTGAAGAGGAACTAGACAAGGCCATGAAAGAAGCTGTCTCTGCTGCTTCTGAAGATGATATCTTTAGGGTAGGTGCTGCTCCTGGGACCCTTCTTTGCCTGCTGCATAATTCTTTGCTTACAATGTCTGTGTCTATTTTAGAGATCAGAGATGGACAGTGTACAGGCAGATCTCAGTAAAATCAGAGAACCAAATTCTGAGAACTTTACACAAATTTCACTCCATTTTTTCTCAATGGAAATTTTTCTCAGGATAGAAAATTTTCCTGGACAATCAACCATTTTTTCTCCTTAGTTTCATCCCATGATTTCTAGTTATGGCCTTTGGGCATCATTTCTTCTCTCTCCATGGTTTCTCTACCCTTCAAATGCTTACAAAAAGTTATTATCTATCTCATCTGTCATGTTTTAGCTAAGCTAAGATTGAGATAATTGGCTCTCAATTCCTCACCAGACCCTCTAATTGGGTGATTATATTAGTTGCTTTATCTGAAATTCTTTTCAATCTCTGTGGTACTCTGCTGTCTGGAACTGAAAACTATAGCCCAGATTCTTCATCCCACCTAGATACCAATCAACAGAAGAATGGCAGAGAGGTGAAAGATGCCTTTTCACTACTCAGGTACCTCTGTATTCTGGACCCAGCCTCTATATCTTAGCACAAGACTCCACCCTGTCCCACCTCAGTGTCCTGTCAGAAAAGCCCACATGCTTGGGGCATTTCCTGATAGAGAAGTGGTCTGCTTGTACAGCTTGATGTAGTGGGCCCATACTGGCCATTCTGCTAATGTCACACGGAAGAAATGCCCTTGTTTGTACATCTTCTCACTTACCAAGGGAATATATCTTCTTTTTTACAAACAGAGGGCTGGTGGCTTGTTTGGAAACCATGTCAGCTACTACCAAACTGATGGCAGGAGCACCTTCCCGCAGACATTCACTACCCAGCGCCCTTTGCACATCAATAAATCTGGCAACAACCAGGGAGATACTGAGTCCCCATCCCATGAGAAGCTAGTGGATTCCACCTTTACTCCTAGCAGCTACTCTTCTTCAGGTTCTAATGCCAATATCAACAATGCCAACAACACTGCCTTGTGCCGCTTCCCGAGCCCACCCAATTTTCCAAGCACTGTCAGCACAGTAGAGGGACATGGCACTCCCTTGTCACCCACCATACGTGTGCAGGAGGCCCCTTGGAAACTTGGCTCCAAAAGGTAAGCTTCAAAGAAGGGATGGTCTGTTGGGCTAATGAAACCCAGGCATATGTTAAAAAAAACAATAATACTGTCTACTCAGATGCTGTTTCATCATTCTCCCACAATCTACAGCAGTGTTTCTCAAACTCGGTTAGATGTACCCTTTGGGTAATGAGGCAAACTTCCTGAGGGTATGTGAGAGGAAGATGCTGGAAAGCATAAAGGGGAAATATTAATGGAGGAGAGGGAGGAGAAAGAAAAACTGGAGAACAACTTTACAATATATCTTAGATTACTTGAAGGGATAGAATATGATTGTAGTCTCACAAGGTGTCTTTTTTATCCATGACTTGTAATCAGCGGAGCGTGCCTTAACTTAAAAAGTGGTATTCAACCAAAAAAACAAAACAAAAAGGTCAAGAACCAAGGGTTCGAGATGCTAAACAAGATACTGTTCTGCACAAGATCTAAAATGAGATCTGGGGTTTATCTGGCTGCACAAGCTAGCCATGCTGCAGAAATACCACATTCATCCCTTAGGAAGCAGGAGGATTTAGCACCACCTTTGATCAACACCTTTGACTTTCCAGGCTTTATCATGCAACTGCACTCACAGGATCTGGAGAAAACTGCACCTGCAGCAAGGTGTTTTAACTTACCACTAATGAATTAGAGAAAGAATGAGGAAATACAGTTCATACATGAGAGCACAAGAAGAAGCTCACAGAAAAAACCTAGATCAGTGTCTTTCTGTCAGTGGGTCATGTCCTCCAAGGGGCTCATGGAATGCAGTCAGGGAAGATATGAGGCCTTGAAAAAGTTTATTACAATGTAAAGCCAAGAAAATCTTGCCTTCTGCCTACAGTCTTATTCTGTAGGGTCAGATAATCTCTGTCAATCCTGGAAACCAGTACTGACACACAAATAGTATATTACATGTACTGTTATTGTACATAACATTTTTCTCACTTATAGCTAATGTAAGGAGTGGGTTGTGAGTTTCATTTTTACTTTGAATAAGACGATTTTAATCTGAAAAAATTGAGGAACACTGTTCTAGAGGGAAAGAGAGGCAAATAATAAGATGACAGTGTTAAATGTGTTCATGTGCTTTAATAAGAATTCAGTGACTTTCATTTCTCAACCTTCTTGCTGGAAGCCAAAGGAATTCCATGGTCACTTGTTTTCATCCTTGTCTCTTCCATGCTTGTGTGTATGTTGCATTCCTAACATGGTCTTCTCTTCCCCACCTTGCTTCCTTGGTGAACTAGGACACATTACTATGAAACATCGGGACGGTAGGTGTTTTCTTTCATGCTTTAATACTCTCGATATAAGACTTCAACTCCTGTTGAAGTTAAGGTCCAAATCCCCATTAGTGTTAAATCTAAGCCCTTCCTTCTAGTATCAACAGGGATGAAAGAAGAGGTAATGCTCTTGCTGATGCTTTCAAAAGGTTTTCCCATGCTGATAGACAGTTATGTGGAAACTGAAATACTTGGATTTCTCAGTGGATTCACATGGACTTTTCACCTCTATCTCCATGTGATCACAGACCTAACCATAGTCATTCTCCAGTCACTGTGTGAAGTCCACTCCAACCTGTTGTTACCAAAACGCTGAAGGGTTTAGTTATGACATTGCTGTGTGTGCTGGTGAAGGAGCTGGTGAATCTTGGGTCTCCTCCCTAACACCTTTACAGCTGCAGTTGCCTGTCACTGACAGCAAAATCATTTGAACATTCTTCCTTGGATTTCTTCTCACCTCACCCATACCATGATATACATATTCACTTTCCTCCACTCCCCCAGGCTTTTGAACCACATGAGCAAACAACCGTATTTGTCTTCCTCTCTCTTGCTTGCATGGGACTTCTCTGCCATGCTCTGTTCTGAGAGCACTGGTAAGAGAGTAAAAGTGACTGCTGTCCAGATCTCTGCTCTTTCCATGTTAGCCTTTCAAAAACTCAGTGTCTCTAGTTTTCACTCTGCTGCTTGCACACTCAAAGTACAGTAAAATAGCAGAAAGCAGGAAACCGTAGTAAAGAGAGAACTTAAGGGCTCTACCCATTCCAGAATCTGTATAGTGGCTACTGAACACAGGGGGGTTATCTGTACATGTCATGGGAGAAAAGTGACCAATTATAGCAAAGATAGTGAGGAGAAAGAACAAAAAAGGAGCAGAGGGAAAGAGATGGCATAGGGAGGGGAATGTAGGAGAAAGAGACTAAATACATCAGAGCTGGGTGGGGCAATATAGTGTCAAGGAGATGATCCTTCAGAATTCTTAACCAGGACTTTGGGTCTGTTCACAGAAGAGGTTGTCTCTTTCTATCACAAAAAATCATTCTAGGTTTTAGGCTAAGCCCAGGACATGGGCAGAAATTCAGGAATTTAGTCAGTGTTGTGTAATTGCTCGTGCAGTGCAGGCCTGATCAGTAATGAACATAGTTATATACATCACAATGAAGTCTCAGTGCTATGATTTAAGACGCTCCCAGTAAGGGAAGACACCACAAAGAATCACTTATATTTAAGAACTGTTGCTCTGTCTCTTCAATCATTGATTTTGTATGATGTCTCTGTACTGGGTCAATAGAATAAATTGAGACAGATGGAGCCCTGTCACTCTTGTCTCAGTAGCAGGTTTTCTTTACCTCCACATCCTGACTTGCCTCTTTTGCTCATTAGCTCCGGTTCCAGAGACAGCCAGCTGGCAATCGTTTGCCAAGAGGAAGTGTCTCAGGATGAGACTTATGATGAAAATTTGAATGAAGATGTTGAATACTGCAGTGAGCCAAGCCTGATCTCTACTGAAATGTGAGCTTTGCAACATTGTAACCACAGGACTTGGGGATTTAGGGTTGCTTGATATTTTTCTTTAAAGGCACTCCATCAGATCAATTTAGCAAATGAGATTGGAAGATGGCTAATTAAAAGAAAGATGTGCAGAGAGAATACTGGCAGTCTATGCAGCTGAGCATGGAAAATGTCTTTTAACCTAGAAAAACAGTAGCAGGAAAGGAATCTTTTTTCTAAGGTTGACATACCTTTTCCGCTCTTCTTCTTCCTTCATTGACTTTGCTGCTAGGGCTGTCTCCACCATCCATTACTGGTGTCTAACGTTCTCAGATTTTCTCTGTCCCACAGACTTGGATGCTATCTTCAGACCACTTAGATTTAATGAGCTAGCTAGCTAGTTACATCCCTTCTTCATAAATAAAATGATCTTCCTTTTCCCCCATCTCCTGCACAACAGTGTTGCCCTTCCCTGCTCATCCACTATGGTGCCCTGCAGTTTCAGGCTGTCAGTGATTATCATTTCAGGCTCTCATACCAAGATGATGAAAACAGACAGCTGACGCCACCGGAAAATAACAAAGGGGAGGACAACAGGCAGTCTCCAAGGAGGGGATTTCTTTGCTCCTCATCATTAGGTAATATTCCATCATGATGTTCATGGAATATTTAGTCATGCCTTAAGTGATTTCTCACATCATCCTGGAGACTTCTCCACTGTGTGATCCCTAGAGTTTGTGTGTTCCTTTGCTTCCCTGAAAAATGGTTGTTGGTCATGATTCACAGTACCTGACAACTCTTTGCAAGTACAGTTGCTGTAGCAAGTTGTATAGTGTCAAGATAAAGTGGACAGGAGTTAAAATGGTGATTCCCTCCCCTTCCATTCAGCCCCAAGAGATTATACTGATGGCAGTCTCAAATCAGAATCCCTGTTGTGTAAGGGATGACAGTAGTGTACCTGAGGTGGGGAAAACAGGGCACCAGCCCCGGACGCCTACTGTGAGGGGACACAAAAATACCCCCCACCTGTCTGGGAAGGCAGGGAGTAAGTTAGGCAAGTGGCATGGTTCCCCCACCCCCCACCCCCCCCGGAGCCTTTGCCAGAGCAGGCACAGCCCTGCACCCAGTGTACATGTCTGGGGACATGGAGCAAACAAGGCACCAGGGTCAGCTTCCAGGAAGCCCAGCTCTGGGGCTGTTGCTGCCAGAGCTGATACTGCTACAGCAGCAGCAGTGGCAACAGTAGCCTAAGCAGGTAACACTTTCCTTCCCCTCCCCTACCTTCCCCCACTGCCATCTGCAGTGGTCAGCATAACCTTAGCTCTCTCCACCCCTGCCCCAGCCATTCAATTTGTTCACTGTGTCTCTGAAAGATGGTGACAGTTCCATGCAATTGACATTGCAGGTCGAAGAGCATCATTTCATTTGGAGTGTCTGAAGAGACAGAAGAACCAAGGTGTAGATGTCTCACAGAAGACGGTTCTGCCCTTGCATCTCGTACATCATCAGGTAAGCTTTGATTACTAAGCAGATGTGCCCCAGCACTGCTAGATATTTACCATCTGTCACACTTCCCAGTGGCATCATGAGCCAACCATTTGGAGGCTGCTCAGAACTCTTTTTCACCAATGCCAAAGGCATGACTATATTCCTCATGCCAGCTCTTGATTCCAGGATTCCCATAACTCACAGAACAAAGTTGCAGGAATACACTCTCCTGGTTTACCAACATCTCCTAGCACATAATAATCAAACAAAAATAAAGACAAAAATAACTACCCACATTCAACTCTAATACATTGACTCTGATAAACTATTTGCATAATTAAAATGTGCAGGGTCTATCTCTATATTAATAAAAAGTAATCAGTCACTGTAATTAATCATCTTTTAAAAATAAACCAATTGTATGTAATTGATCTATTTCTTAAAACCCTGTGCAGGTGCCTTCAGCAATATAGCAGGTGCTTTCTACTTGGATATTCCTGGATGATTAATCAGGTGTCAAAGTCAGAATTGGGCCTTTTAGTTTGGTGATAAATTGCCTCTCCTTGTCTGTCACTGCAGTATATTAACTATCACAGAAACAGCTTGCATACAGTATTACCAGACTTGAGATTCTTCATATTCCCTTTAGTCTCTTCTGTATTACAGTCTACATTATGAACTATACAACCATGTTAGTGTATGTGATGCCTAAAAGTAAAAGTTTGCTATATCATGGAACTCTCAGGCTAACTCAGAGATATATAATATACAATTAGATCAAGAAACCAATGCAAAAAGGACTTGTAGAAGGCTGTATTGCGGAAGAACATCCTTCCTATGTGTGTGTGTCAGGAATGTGTATTACTTGGACAGAAAGCTATCCATTATTCCACCACATAAAGTCTCTCCTATGTAAATAATGCTGATACAAAAAAGCTCCACTGTCAGAATACAGACCACATAATACTGGTTGTTGTTAAATTTCAATGGGTGTCATTAAGATTTGTAATACCTATTGTTAGTATTGGTTAATTTCCCTTTGGATGTTCAGCGAAGCCCCACTCAGCAGGGGTGACATGCAGTGTTAAACCTCTCACTGCCACTATTGGCTGAGCACTGCAACTTGTGTGTGAAATGGTAGTTGTCCTGGCTTAGGGCAAGCGATCTACTGCATGCAGTGTGTAGTTTCTTGATGAGGCTTGTAGTGTGGAAACAACACCTTCTTATTTGGAAGAACCTATGTAAAGAACTATTTACAATAAACAAGTAATGGTTTTGCTACTGCCCTTGCAGGGGTCTGGGGCATAATCTTGTTGCTGTCCTGCCCCACCAGGAAGTTCCTGGTGCCTCACCCAAACTGTCTCCTAGGATGTCACACTTCCTGGATACCATGTTTCCAGGAAGGACTAACTCTGTCACACAGTTGGCCATAACTCTAGAAAACCTTTTTTCCTACATTCTGCCTTCCAAAAAACAAGGCATGTAACTTATTTGGCAGTGTGTGGTATGTGAGACAATATTGTACTGTTCAGAAACAGGGGCTGCTATATATTTCAGCATGCAATCTATTCCTGAAAACAAGCTCTAGAATCGCTTCTGTTGTTCTTCCGAACACCGCACCCTGTTACCTGCTCGTGAAAGCAGGAACTATACTGCAGTCTGCTTGTGAAAGCAGTGATTTTAGGATGGTCTAGAGGGGGAAATTTTCATAGGCTAGATTGCAGTTAGGTGTCTATTACCTACTGTAAGTCATTAGGAGTTGGATGTCTAACTGCCCCTTGTGCTGTTGAAAATCTTCACTCTTTATGAAAAGTGTTCTGGTAACTGAGATGTGACAGTGATATTAACTGCCAGACATGATGTCCATCACCTCCTGCTCTTGTATACTGTTGACCACAGAAACTGGCATGCCTTCCTCAGGCTGGCCTAGTGGCAGGGTTATGTGAAGAAAGATTCCATCACTACAGTCTGCCCTTGTACCTATTGTATTGATAGGGGATGTTTTACCAAAACAAACTAAAACATTTGAGATTCAATTGATAAAATGTATTAGCAGGAAACATCAATACACTGGCAGATCTGAACACCCCTAAGCTTTGGAGTATTCAAAACCCATATCTAGGTCCATATTTTGCAGACAGTTACAGTTGCATCAACAATAGCTGTTCTTCCTAGAGGTCATTCCAGTTAGCTGAGGCCCCATCAAGCCCTCTTTGTACAGTTTCTGTCCTGCCTTGCCATTCAAGTGGTGCTTCTAGGAGCAGGGTTATATTATACACTTTCTCTCTCTGCCTACAGGCACTAGCTGTGGCAGGTCTGAGTCCCCTGCTCCAGAGAAGCCATTCCCCAACCATGTTCTCCCGGTTGTGTGCCACACCCCCTGCCACACCCTGTAGCCGTGGCTGGCCAGAGCAGACCATCCCAACCTTGCGGCTTGACGGAGCAGAGTCCAGTGAGAAACTCAATAGTAGCTTCCCATCGATACACTGCAGTTCTTGGTACTCCGACCGCGCCAGCTGCAGCAGCGCTAGAAGAGCCCGGCCGGTCTCTCTCACCGTCCCCAGCCAAACTGGAGGGAGCGGCAGGCAGTTCCACGGCAGTGCTGGCAGCCTTGTTGAAGCGGTAAGTCACTAAAGCCCCAAAGATGTGCCGATAGTTGCAGCAACAACTAAAAATGAGCCATCTTTACAGTCTTTATAAGGATATACTCAGTGCTACTACTGATGGCACTGCAGTGAGTAGAAGTATACATTTACCAAGCTGTAATTGGTTGGTGGCATGAATACGAATAAAGGGAGTAAAAAAGTGGCCAGATAGGGGCTGATACAGTGGTGGCATGAGATGGCTAATGATGCTAATAATAATTTTCATCTTTGTCTCCTATCCCCGGATCCCCACTTGTTTTTGAAGGTCTTGATTTCGGAAGGACTGATGCAGTTTGCTCAAGATCCAAAGTTCATTGAGGTCACAACCCAAGAGCTAGCAGATGCGTGTGACATGACGATAGAAGAGATGGAAAATGCAGCAGACAACATTCTCAATGGTAACAGCAAGCAGAGCCCCAATGGCAACCTCTTGCCTTTTGTTAACTGCAGGGACCCAGGGCAGGACAGTGCAGGAGAGGAAGAGGAAGAGGTGCAAAACCCGGATTGTAGAAAAAGTCAGGAGGAGCTCAAGGACAGCAGGATTTATATCAGCAGCCTGTAGTTGCCAGGGCTGAAGCGATGCTGGTTTTTTATTTGTTTCAATGTTCCTAATGGGTTTGTTTCAGAAGTGCCTCACTGTTCTCGTGACCTGGAGTAACCGGAACAGCGTTCTTCATTCATTTCTGTTGGGACGAGTCGCAGAGTTGGGTGGTGTAAGAGAGCTTTTCAGGAGCGAATACAACCCCAGCATATGTCCATGAAGAAAGAGTGAGAAGGAGGAGGAGGAAGAGAAGGAGGAGGAGAGCCAGCTCCCTCTTTTTTCAGTCCCCATGCAAGGAACGACAACTGCTTCCTGAATGCAAAGGAGAATCGCAGCTTCCTCTCGATGGCCCTAGCCAAAAGGACCCTGCATCAAACGGGTGTCTTTCAACTTTGCTTGTAAAAATCATTTTGCACATATTCTGTATAAGCCTCACCGTCTCCATAAAGCCAAGGCCCTTTTAATTTGGAAAGGAATGGCGGACTTCTGTTGTGGATTCCAGCACCTTGTTGGGGAGGAGGAAGCAGAAGAAGCCTTAGGGACATGAGAGGCAGATGGCAACACTGCAGATCCTTGCTGACAGAAAATGGGGAGACTCCCAGGCAGTGGTCTCTGCCAGCCAATCAGAGCTCAGGCAATCATGTCTGCCAACCAGTCAGAGCTCAGACAGCCAGCTGTGCCAACCAGTCAGAGAGTAGGGAGCAAGCTCTGTCTAGCAAAGCTGAGGCAACCTGCTCTTTTCTTAGTGAGGTGGTGATGGGCTTATGTAGATCTCTCCTTGTTTTTGCAGTTTGATATTTTCTTGAAAGCATGTTGCAATTTTTATTTTTAAGGGTTTTTTTGTTGTTGTTTTTTTTGGAGGGAGAGGGGAGAAGGGAGTGTTTACAGAGTTTTGTAATCACGTACCTTTTGTTTTGTTTTCACCTTTGCAAATGTTAAATTAGTTTAATTATGTTGTATTATTTAAACTATTTTTTCTCCATTGAAATTCGGTAGAAGTATAATGATAGAAGAGTTTTACCAACCACTATGTACACCAAGAATTTGTAATTTTATTTGATAGTAATGGAAACCTCCTTTTTTGTTGTTGTTTTATAATTTAAAGATAGTAGGCAATGCACTTGATATAGTCTTGCACATTTGAGTGATTGATTTGAATTCTTTTTAGTGCTAAGTATATTTGTGAGTGTATGAGCAACACTGAACGAGAGTGTGTGTGTAGGTGTGTGTGCGCGGGTGCGTGTTAAGTGTGTTCAGTTCTCCACTTCCTGGTTTTAACTGCAGGAGATCTGTATCTGGGGCTATTTGAATGCAAAAACAAACCACTATCTCTGCTTTTTGAAAGGGGAATCAGTAACTCTTTCCATTTTCTGTTCCACAAGATATGCAAAAACAATGCAATAATATTAATTTTAAAATACAATTATAAGTTGTGTTGGCATTAAAACTGTATAGAAAAATTCAAGGGGAAAAAAAACAAAAACGAGGAGGAGTTACGCTTTGATATATTCCGTGTGATGTTTTATTGCATTGATAATGTTTCTGTTGAAGAAACCGTAATACTTGAATTCAGGTCAGTTTCAGTATTTTTCAAATATTTTTTTAAAATGAATTGCAATTGTGCCAAGCGAATATAATGAATTGAATTAAGTTTGTTTTAAAATCACTTCTTGTATATTTTGCTGCATGTAAAGTAAATCATTTCGTATTTGAAGTGTGCCAAGCTTTACCTTTGAACTTTTAAGTGCTTTTCTACGTGTGGTTGGGGAAAGGGGTACTAAATATTTTTTTTTATTTTTTAATTTGTACAATGAACAAAGTGTACCTAATGTAACTAACTATTCTGCAATCCACTGACAGGTTGAACGTTACTGATTTTGCATATCTTGTGTTCACTTTCCTTTTTTCCTCATTCCCTTAAACATGCACGATGAATTTAATGGTAGAGAATCTTTGTTCCTGAGACCAGGACATTTTATCCAGTCTTTATCCTCTTCCCTTTTGCTGTTTCTTCCAATGCTTTTTCTCACTAGAGGGTCACAAAACCCAGGCTGATTTGGTAGATCTATTCTAGGAACAGCTGGCACCAGCAACTCTAGTAGGGGGAAAATATGTGATTTCACATTTCTTTCATTAAATCCCTAGCCTTTGATCAACAACAGTAGTTACCCAGACTAGCAAATGAAAGAGGCTTAGCTAGGTAACTCTGGCCTTGACTCATATCCCAGGATAAGTGAGGGGAGAGATTCTGGATAGTTATTCAGGACAATTGTTTGAGTACTACCCTTAGCTGTTCTGTATCTACATCAGCCAGATGAAAGAAGAAGACTCTCAGCTCAAGGCATTGACACTGAGCGATATGAACCCATAGGTTGCACTCCAGTGTGTAATCTTATCATTCTCCCCATGCCTGATTTTAAGGGTCAGGTTCCCAGTCTTACCACATTCAACCTGGCATAATTCCACTGAAGTCAGTGCCCCTGTGTCAGCTTTTTTGTCCCTCTTCTGCCTGGCACTTGTTTCTTACTAACAACAGAGGTTGTAAAACCAGGAAGGAATTGTAGGTCTCATGTCATTACTTGAGTTTTTTCCTTGGAAACAGTTTCTGTATTTGAAGTAACTTGAAATTATGTCATTTGGAATCCTAACTATCTAAAACTACCACAAGTTTTGCTTTCTCTTCACGATGGGATCACAGACTTTTAGATCAGTAATGATTAAGAAAAATTACCTGACTCAGGAAAATAAGAACCAAACCTTAACCCCTAAATTGAGCTTTTTCTGAAATTTTAAAATGTTTTCTTGGGTTTTTTTTAAATATGTATATCTCTATTTCCAGGCCTTGTGTGATGGGGACCTAAAATAGGAATAACAGAGCAGAAAACAGAATGTCAAAGGGATATTTTGGGTGGTATCAAATTCTCTGTGGTATTATAAACTGATTGGCAGCAGTTCAAAATGTCCTGGATATCTTGCAAGAAAAGGCCTCTTGTTAGGAGATTTCCAGCCTGGCTATCAAAAGAGTTTGCATTCATTTAGATAACAACATAGGATCAAAATCTGGAAGTCTTTGCTAAAGGCCTGCATAGGCAAAACGACATCCTGAAGTTAATCAGCCCACTGACCAATGTCCTAAGTTTTCTAGGTCAGTCCTAAATTTCAAGGCTGTGTCTTGGTGACCCTAGGGAATCCATGAAACAGATTTTATCCCATACTTGAAAAATTGGAGGCAGATCAGCATCAGGCAGCTTCCCATTCTGTCTGCTGAGAGGTCATATCACAGTACTGTTGGGTGCCCCAGGAATGTAGCTATCCTGCTTCCATGTCAGGAAATACCTATGGGCCACACCATGAACCAGAAGCAGCACAGCCATATTCCTCCAGGGCTGCACCACTAGCTAATTAGCTTCGAGTGTGTGTATAAGTGTGGCTGCACTAATTAGCTCTGCCTCTTAATGGAGTTAATTAGACTGCTTGCAGTGCCGCACTAAGGCAGCTAATAATTGGAACCAAAAGTGGTGTAAATTGCTTCTGGTTCTAGAGGCCTGTAGAGTGTCCTGGACTAGGGTCCTTGAAAGTTGGTTGCCTTCCTCAGATCCTGACCACTTTCCTCTATCTTTACTGGAACAGATTGTTATTGACTTCAGTAAGAATTTTGTCCTAGTAAAACCTGGCTGAATAAAAGAGCAAGTTTCTCAGGATTTGGTCCCACAGGAGTTTTGCCTATGACCTGAGTAAGGATTCAGTATTGACTTCTGAATACCTGTCTAATCCGAATCAAACCTCAAGTCCTGGTGAGGGTTTTTTTAGTGTTGAGATGTTCCAGAGAGGTAACATAGGCCCGGTGCTATGGAAGATGAAGTAGTGCTGTTCCTAGTTACCCATTTCAGAGGGGGATTCAGATGGTAGAACTCCCTAACTCATTCTCATTTTCTGGGAAGTTCAGTTCATCCGCACCACTGGGAACTGAGTGGCTCATCACTTTGGAAAAACAGGCTACTGCACTGAACAGGCCGTTATCGCTGTTAATGAGAACTGTGAATGCTCAGTAAGTTCATATCACCTCTTAGTAGCTGGCCACATGCTAGGGAAAGATGCTTATGTTGTCCACATCTTTCTGTGAAAACTGCTATACCCTCCAAGATCAGACTCTGAAAAGAGCAGGGGAAGTCCTAGTTCTCTACTGAATAACCCTCTCCTTTCTACTGATTTAAATTCTTGAGGAGAGAGGGTGTTGCAGATGAAGGTGATGCTCAGAATGAGTGGAGTTGGGACTCAAATCAAAGGTTGCTGATGCCAGCTGTGCAAGTTTCATTTTCTGTAGAGGGTGGCATCCCATTTCAGGTACTACCAACATACAGATTGCAGTGGCCTGAGCAAAGAGCTACTGCCTCCTTCCACTGGGGCAGAGTCTGGGACAAGGTAGTGGGTGAGGATAGGTTTAGGTCCTGAAGTATCCTTCCTTTCCCTGTGTATTGGTATGAATGTTAGGTACAATCACTACGCTGTGGATGGAAGCTTTAAAGAAATTAATGGCTGAGGAGTTTTGTGTAAACAAAGAGAAAGAGAAAATTATCTATCTTTGTCATTGGTGTCTGATTTGCAGCTTGATAAGAGTACACTGCAGACTAAAGACATTTCTTACAAAATGACCACCTCTTCCCTATCACTCCTGGTCATTACTCCAGGAAATACCAGGCCAGTCACACTGGATGAATTTCTTTTTTCTTCCTTATTTTGTGTGACTAACATGATGGAAAAAGCAGAACTAATGGTCCAGACCTGGAGTTTCCTTATCCACAGACCTTTTCTGCATCATCTGCCTCTTCAGTGGGATGTATGTATGATGATGATGATGCAGATGCTGCTGCTACTGCAAGGGGTCCAACCCGTTTTATTACCCTGCCCCACCGCACCCCAGTCTGGAAGGACAGCTGATGGAGCGCCATGTACAGAATCGCATCTATTTCTGCTTTGTTTTCTGACTCAAAACCCTGCCCCCTCGATGACTATGACAACAACAACAAAAAAGGGCAAATGCATTTTTTACATTTCTTGATAATTTCCAAAGCAATGTATCATTGCTTTCTTTAGACTGACACCAATATAACAGTTGTATGGGTCTCAGCCAGGCTCCTGTGTCTTTTCTGACTGAAAGTTTCAGATTGCTGTATGAAATGTATGCGCGTTTGCACACAGACATATTCCTACAAGGTGACAGAACTGCAAGCCAGTCAGGTTGCTAGCTGGCTTCTGATATGCACTTGGAGGCCTTTTGCATCTTATACGCAGATGAAAAACTATTCAGAGAGCCAGTGATGGAGCCACATTTGGACACAGCTAAGTATTTTATATATATACTGTATTGTGTGCATATATAATATAATACTCACCTGTGTCCAAATGTGGTTGCATCACTGTGGCTCACTGAAACACGTTGTGCATATATATATGCACAACGTGTTTCAGTGAGCCAGAGTGCATATATGCATATGCACAACACAGCCTCGACTATGAATGTCAGGGGGACACACTCTGTATAAGCAGTTTGAATATCAAGGGATCTTTACAGTAAATAGCCTCTGTCAGGTGGACTTGAGTCCACTTCACATAGTAGCAAGTTTTGATAAATTCAGATTGTAGTGTATACAAAGCAATGGTTCCTGTCAAACAAAGGCCCAGTTCCTCTCTCACTAGTTCTGCAACACGTCAAGACTAATTCATTTGAACCTAATGAGATTTACTGCTATAAACCATAAGTGAGGGCAGCATCAGGCCCAGAACTTTTATTTCTCTTCATTTAATTTCTTCTGTGAAGGTGCCTGATGAATATCAATTTTGAACAAGCTATTGCTGCATAGGTTTTCATTTAATTTTGTAAAATAGTTAAACTACCATGTGGTAAGGCCAGGGATCAGAGAGTTCTTAGTAGGAGTACAGTTCTGAGACTTACCCTTGGAAGCTACTTTGTTTCTGAAGATCTCAGAGTAAAACTGGCATTTTCTTCCTGCTGCAATGGGCCTGGCATGGGAGCAGGTAAGGACAGTTGCACAACAGAGAGGTGTACTGTGCTGGAAATGGACAGGTTCCAAATTCAAACAAAGAGGTTATTAGCATCATACTGAAGTGAAAATCTCTATCCATATTATTATTCAGTTGTTTGTCCAAATCCAGTCACCCTTCCCGAACCCACCTTATAAAGATTTTGCTTAACTGCTGAATCTTGAGCCTAAAGAGCAGGCCCTCTTTAGAAGTAAGCAGTTCTACCTAAAGGGTTACTTGAAAAGAGAATCATCAATAAACAAACAGATGTAGGCATCCATCTGGTTCAGCATGATCAGTGATTAACAGAAGGCAAAATCAGTAGCCCATAACCACATCACATTTCCACACAGTAGCTTCTTTATTTCATCTCACTTAAGCAGCCTGTTCTCACTTATCCTGAAGTCCATCTCACCCTTGAGCCACTGCTTTCAGTTGGTCCAGTGGCTGACTGGTTGCATCACAGGCCAAGATGGTATTCTCCCGTCACAGCCCAGAGCAAATCCGCCTTCATTCTCTGATTCACTCCCAACCTTCAAACACCCTCCTTCCAAACAGCAGTGCCCACATCCATTTTTACCAACTCACTGATGATCCAACTCTCCATTAGTTGAATCATCTCTGACACATTACCCGAAATTTTGCCCAGCCAAACAAAAATGCAAGCTCTGTCCCAAACATGCTGTAAAGTTCTCAGCATCCCAAGCTACCTGGCCTGTCTGCTCTTTTATCAGGCAGATACAGTATCCGGTGCTCTAGACTACTATTCCCTGTTCCCGAAAAGCCCTTAGCACCATGATATCTCAAAGAAGTGACAGAAAGACAGATGCAGGAGTGTCCCACTATGATAGCTTGAAAAGGGGAAGCTTTCAAGTGACTAGCAGTCAGATGTTCAATATCTCACCGAAACACATAGCAAATGCTGCATCATGAAAGAGAAACTTTTAACACTGCCTTAAAAACAAATTTAAAAATGAGGGAGTCTCCCTCCAAAGGACTGACACGTGGCAAGTCAAGGAAGAAGCCACTTTGGATGAATTCTGACTGGAGGAGACAACGTCACTTACATTCTGATCCTGCAGGACTTAAGCTAAACAGCCAGTACTTCAGTAATTAAGAACTACAGGACCAGGACTTTACAAGGAAGGAGTAGGTATTTCCTTGCCAATTTCTATTTAATGGGGATCCGATCCTGCAAGGTACTATGGCCTGCACCTCCCCATTGACTTGAGGGAAGATGTGGTTCAGCACCTCTCGGGTTCAGAGCCTTTGAACCTCATTTCCTGCTCTGACCATTAACTACACATGTTGATAAATGTACGTGTTTTGCCTTCATTTGAATTGCTCAGAGCTGTGAAATGAACTCTCCTAAGTATAACAGTCCAGAGATAAACCTCCTCTCACATACTTCCCTCCTCAACCCTGCCCACAGCATCTTCACCCAAACCCTTCCCCCCCTCCCAGTTCATCACATCTCACAATTTTATACCCAGTTTTCATGAAACCACAGAAACGCTGTTGTAAATAATGCTGTACAGTTTGTAACTGTAATGTAAGCCTGTCATCGGTGCCAGAGTCCGTCTTGCCCTCTCGCACGTTTTAAAATCAACACAAGGAAGTCAGAGTGGCCCACAAGTGAGCTAGAGGGTCATGTCGGTGTGGGACAAATGTATATTCCTGTAAGATTGCATTTTTATCTAAGGAATGATGTTATTTTAAAAATTGCTAATAAATTTCTAAACAATGTCTAGATTTGTGCAATATTGTAAATGTTATCATATCTCTTCTCATACCCCTCCCCTTAACTCAACAGTCACTAAAAAATATCAGGTTCTTATCACCCTTATTCACAAGAATGGTCCCTTTGAAGATAATGGCATTTCTCATGTGTCTCAGGGTTTGCAGAACTGTGTCCTAAATGCTGAAAGGCTATCCTGCTAAACATTAACCTAGAAACTCCAGTTACACTTTATAAGAAAATAATTAAAGTAACTACAACCCAATTATGGTTTTAAAAATGACTATAAAGGGTGACCATTGTAATTCATATTCTGGCTATAGGATTTTGCACTAGGTGTATGTATCAAAAAGATAGAATTATTGAACATTAAGCATGAAACTAATGGGGTAATGATAAATAATCCAATTATATATTTAGTGTTACAGTTATATAATTTGTGCTATCAAAAGGCATAACCGTCATGCAATCCTGTTGTAATTCCTGTGGAATAGCACTGTAATTACAATCACAATATTATAAACCATAGTGTAATTAGAAGCACTGTATTACAAAGTTGGAAAATTCTTCTCTAAAGAAAATCAGTGATTCTGCTTATACTACTTAAAAACTGCCCCTGATCTGGTACAAGCCATAGTCACTAGTGGTATTACATTGCAGAATGAAGCTGTGAGGAGTAGGAAAGGACTTAAGACTAAATTCACCATTGGCATTAGAAAATGAAATATTCTGAAATCAAAAGTCATAAAACTGGCCTTCAGCTAGAAACGTTCACTAAAAAATAAGGAGAAACCATTTTAATTTCAGATTTCATTGCAAAGCTAGCATTCAGCCCAGATTTGTGGAAAAATTCACTGATCGGGGCCTCATTTTGAGTTCAGCTGAGCCAGGTTACATTGTTTTGCAGAAGGCATATCGGGTAGGCAGTTTTACTACAAAACCAAGGCTGAATGCATTTCAGTTCAAGGATGAATGCATGTAGCCCTAAAACTCAAACGTGAAACCTGTGGGGGACGGTTCAAATACAGTGCATCAGAATCAAATAAAAAAACTTACACAGAGCCACTGAGAGTTACTCCCTACTCTGGGAGATATAATATATTAATCTGCACTTTCGTGCCGTCTTCCCATTGTGGAATTAGAAGCATCTTAAACATTAATGTGTCTGGCTTCACAGCACCTCTGTCACCGTTTGTTGGCAGGGCCCAGAGGAGTAATGACTCCACTGGTCATACATGAAGTTAGTGATCCATTAGGCTGTGTCTACATGTTGCAGTATGGCAACATTGCTACAGTGCTCTGCTTAAGTCCTTTTGGAAGTACTAAAGTATGGTGCAGTTTACTGTACCATGCACATAGCGCATGGTTAGATTTTGCTGTTACATAACTGTAGCAGCAGCACACTATACCAGGGGAGCATGCTGCTACAGCAACATAGCTGCCAACAATGTGTAGACCCGCGTGATTGCTACACCAGTGTAGCGTGCTGTACGGTGACATAGCTCACTGTGTAGCTGCCTCCTTAGTATAAAGCCTGGGCCTGACATTTTAGTCCACGTGCTTGAGCCACAAGCCTGTCCTTCCCCATCAGGAATGCAACACAGAAACCCGCAAAGTGAAACCAGATGCAAGGAGTGGGTGTGCTAGTGCCCACCACTCCGCAGCCACTATCAGAAGACTCCAGGACAAGGCCAGTGGCAGGCCAGGCATGACATTAGCAGTGTTGAAAAGCAAGGCCCTGCTTTCCACTCGGAGGGACTCCGATAGGCAATGTATTATCCTGGTCCAGAGCAAACAGCAAAACAAACAGGTCTGTTGGGTTTGGATCGTGTGGGCTCTTTCCTGCTCTCTTTAGTCTTTCTGGCTTCATGGCCAGATCTGGCAGGCAGGCCTGGCAGGTTGGGAAGATTGCGCTGAGTGGAGAGCCAGCATCCTCCAGGGAATCCCAGCAAATGAGAGTTGGGAGGGACCTCAGGAGGTCATCTAGTCCAACCCCCTGCTCAAAGCAGAGCTGTCCCCAGCTAGATCATCCCAGCCAAGGCTTTATCTACCTGGTCTTAAACCCCAAGGATGAAGATACCTCTCTGGCTAACCTGCCCCAGTACTTCCCGACTCTCCTCATGAGAAAGTTTTTCTGACATCTACCCTAGCCCCTCTTGCGGCAACTCAAGACCATTGCCCCCTGTTCTGCCACCCCAAAGGGAGAAACGGGGAACGGCCATGAGCCGCGCGCCGCCGGTCGCACGTGCGCGGGAGCCGTTGGCCGTTAGAGGCCGAGGCCGGCCCCGGCCCCGGCCCCGGGGCCCCGGGAATGAATTATCGCACATTTTGAGCACTTTTTCTATTGCTGACCGTACAAATACGCTCACTATCATACACCGACCAGCACAGGCCACCACCCGAGCCACGGGCAGCTCTGACAGGAGACACACATGCGCAGAGCAAACCAAGCGAGACACCTCCCCCCCAGCCCGGCACCTCCCACCCGTCCATTACGGGCAGGCCCCGCCCCTGTCCCTTATGCCACGGGCCCCGCCCTTCCTCCCAGGTGCGCGTAGGCCCCGCCCTTTCCCCGTCGGGGCCCGCCCCCGGGCCAGGTCGGCGGGCGGAAGCGGCAGCGGCTGTAGCTGCAGTGGCTGTGGCCGTGGGCATGGGGCGCGCGGCGGGGCCGGCGCGGGGCCTCGTGCTGCTGCTCGCGCTCCTCGTGCAGGCGCCGGCGGCCCCTGCGTTGCGGCTGCTGCTCGGCTCTGCGCCGCCCTTCACCTGCTCGCAGCCGGTAAGAGCCTCCGGGCGGGGGCGGGTGCGCCGTGCCCGGCCGGGCAGCCCCTCGCGTCCCCTCTGCCCCCGCCAAACACAAGCTTATTCCGGGTTCCACCCCCCCCCTCCAAAAAAAAGTAAGCCAAAACCGGGGGCCTTTCCTTTATCTTAAAATCCCGAGTGAGGAAGCAGCCAGGGGGTCCCAGCCGCCGACGTACCCGCAGGAGCTGACCTGGGGTTGCCACGGGAAAGGCTGGCCAGGCTGGCTTACCTGCTGAGCCCAGAGGCTTCAAATGGAAAGCACTGCAGGGGTCTTTCGGTGCCCCTTGCAGGATGAAAACAGCACTGGGAGTGTTTGGTAGGGGAAATTAAGAGCTGGTGTTTTCTAAGGGGTGCCTCGAGTCTGTCCAGGGGAGTCAAAAGGTTAGACGGTGGGTTAACAAAGTGTGGTTTGGATAGGGACGATCCTGCCTGGGCCAGAGGGTGGGCTAGAGCAGCATTTCTCAACTCATGGGTTACAAGAATATGTGGAAGGGGCACAAACAAACTTTAAAAATGGATTCTCCTTTAAAGGAGAAAAACATGGTAAACTGCAGCTCTTCCCTTGCAGGCTGGCAGAGCTTCAGCCTGCGAGGGGCTGCTTGGGGGCCCCCCTTTGCCCCACCCACGGGGGCTGGGGGTAGTGGGTTGGGAATGAGGGCCACTGGGTGAGGACTGGCCATTGCGGTTTACAAATGGGTCCTGGTACATAAAGGTTGAGAACCACTGGACTAGATCTGTGGAGGCCCCTGCCTCCCCTCCCCTCCTGGTTCTAAGATTTCAACAGAGCCTTGTTTTTTCTGAGTTTGGATGCCATGACCTAGGATTTTTTATTTTTTTCTTTTCTTAATCAGAAGCATAGGTTTATGTGGGTAACTCATCTTAAAGAACCAAAACTGACAGTATTCAGCTAGGCAGTGCCTGGGACTAGGGGAGCCTGGGCTGGCATTAGGTAATGTCTCTGAAATGGCACATTTTGTTGAGCAGAAATATGATACACAGCACATTTGAGCGTCACTGCTTGAATGGAAAATGCCCTGGGATACTTTACAACGATATTTGAAAAGGTTTCCCACCTAAATGGATCTTTGTTGCCAGTCCCTCTGTTTTCCCTCTGTATGATACCTGCCAAGCTCTGTGTTTCCTTGATAGCATTGTTTCATCTCTCTCTACATTTATCTTTTGAGCAATGTTAGAAAGCACAATGAAATACCTTGATGTGTCTTTCTCAACCAAGGGCATACATTTGGGTTTTTCTACAGTCCTGGGTGTTGACCGTGGTTGATCTGACACATGCTTCATATACAACTGAATTATTGTAAGGATAAGCCAAAACGTAAATACTGTATGTGAGAATGTGTCTAGTGAGATGGTTGCTGCTGGAAGCCAGGCCCATCACTGCCATCTGTTCAGAACAAGCGAGGCAGGGCCCTGTTGTAAGTTGAGGTTTACCAAGCTTTTGGGCAGGATGCGATTCTTTGCTAATAACTGCAGTTGAGTAACCTCTTGAGTAAGGGTTATTACCTTTGTCTTTTTTCTGTTACTTCTGCAGAGCAAAGCAAGGCTGCAATTAAATAAGTCTCTTTGGCTACAAACAGATGGTGCATTTATCCTGGGATAAACCATTTTATCCTGGAGCAAAGTGTGGTTGTACAGACAGATCTGTGTCTGTCCTGAGTTAAATCCTAAAAAAGTTTCACAGTTAAGAAGTACTGGCCAGCTATCCTGGGATACTACAAAGGACATCTGTACAGCTATTCCAGAATTGCGTCAGTAAATCAATGGCAGAAAAGCAGAACTACATTCAACCACTCACTAAACCTAATTAGAAGAGTGATGTGTACATGTGGCAGTTCCAGGATATTTTGTTCTGGGACAGACCCAAGCACATCTTATCCAAGGACAAGTGCAACATCCGTTCATAGCTTTGCAGCTATGTTCTAATGACTTTACAAACAGGTCTAAAATTTTCTTTTTGTGCAACTACTTGGAAAGAAGGTAAAATAAAAAAAATTAGGGCCTGAACCCATCACACGTACCCATCACACAGGTCTGAACATGAAGAGTGGACATGGGGCATCAACCTCTTTACTGGTGTGACTTACTGGAACTCAGTACAGAATTACTTGGGTGGGAGGGAAGGAAGCAACAGTAAAAACACTGATGTAGAGACATGCATGTATAGTTATTCCAGGGTAACATTGCTGAGTGCAAACAAACTATTGTGGGTCCCCTGTCACCTAATGAAGTATCATGACAGCTACTCCAGTATAATCAGCTGTCTGTCTTCTCTGGATTCTGGTATAGTTTAGAGTTGTGTACAAAACTGATTTACATTATATCCATGTTAACATGTCAAGTATTCAGGCCCTGAGCGACAGAGCTAGTATATTAAGAGACTTGATCAAAGATCTGCCAGCCTGGAGTGGAACATGCATCTTTTTCAACTTGACTGTTCCCACCTTCCCTAGAAAATTCTCTGTATTTAGAGAAGCAGGGTGCTTTTTGGAGGGACCAACTGTATAGTTGGGAGAGCTGTTAGACAAGCTTTCAGACACAAAGCGCCCTTTTTCAGGACAGTTTCAAGAAAAAACACTTCAGGTCTGAAAGCTTGTTCAACATCTCTTCCAACTAGAGTTGGTTCAATAAAAGATATCACCAAAACAACCTTGCTTCTTGCATGTTTCTTGGGCCATCACAGCTACAACAATCCAACTCTGTATTTAGGTCAGTTTGAAATGTCTGTGGACAAATAAGTGGGGAAAAAGTGATCTTTAAGGTCAATGGTATTTTAAAAGACCTTCAGTGGTTTGTTTTCTCTCACTGCAGACTCCACCCTGGGTGAAGGGCAGGAAGAAGTTTGGTTTTTTTAAATCCAGATCGGTTTAACCATTAGAATATGAAAGTGCTGAACAAGTAAAGTGATCTCTGGTGCTATTCCTTTCTCTCTCCCCTTATAAGAGACACAAATCCCTTCCATCTCTTACTTCCCTGCTCCTCTTACTCTGTCTGCCCTTTCTTTACAAATCCCAGCTGCTGACTGCCATGGCTCCCTTCTGAGGTCTGTGAGCATGCACTCACAGCTGGCTCCCTGACACCTGAAGACTCCAGGCCCACTAGTTTATACACCCAAACTTCTGTTATTAAAGATAATAATAGATACCCCCAGTAAATAGTTAATGTTTTAAAGAAGGGCCATGAGCCAGATTAAACCCATGGAGCCACTTTATCTCATCCACTGGGCTATAAGAGGGCACTAGAAGTTAGGCCCTGTGGCACATGGCAGTTATCAGCAAGCTTGGCTCACCATGACCAGACCCAGCCCTACCCCATGCTGTTACTGCTGCCAGGCCCTCTGGCATCCCTGCCTTCTGCCATTTCTGCAACAAGACCTGGATAGGTTACAGGAGTGGGCTGACATAAACAGGATGTGTTTCAATACTGACAACTGCAGGGTGCTGCACTTAGGCAGTAGAAACCAGCAGCACACTTATAGAATGGGAAACTCCCTTCTTGAGAGCATGGAGGCAGAAAGGGATCTTGGAGTCATTACTGACTCCAAGATGAACATGGGCCGACAATGCGAGGTCACGGTTGGCAGGGCTAACTGAACCTTGTCGTGCATCCACAGGTGCATCTCAAGTAGAGCCAGGGAGGTGATCCTCCCCCTCTATGTGACGCTGGTCAGGCCACAGTTGGAGTACTGCGTCCAGTTCTGTGCGCCCCATTTCAGGATGGATGTGGACAACATTGAAAGGGTCCAGAGCAGGGCCGCCCGCATGATCCAGGGACTAGAGGGCAGACCCTACATTGAAAGACTGCAGGACCTAAACCTATTCAGCCTTCACAAGAGAAGGCTAAGGGGGGACCTGGTGACTGTCTATAAACTCACTAGGAGGGACCAGAACGGTTTAGGGGAGACACTGTTTCCCCTAGCACCCCCTGGCATGACAAGGAACAATGGACACAAGTTATTAGAGTAGATTTAGATTAGACATCCGCAAGAACTACTTCCCAGTTAGGGCGGCTAGGAGCTGGAACCAACTTCCTAGGGAAGTGGTGCTGGCTCCTACCCCGGGGATCTTTAAGAAGAGGCTTGATGACTACCTGGCTGGAATCATTTGAGTCCAGCCTTTTCTCCCGCCCAGGCGGGGGGTCAGACTTGAAGATCTACAAGGTCCCTTCCGACCCTACTTCTATGATTCTGTGATTTCTGGACCCTGTACCACCTCTGTCCCCTCTGCTGCCAGTGGGCCCTGCATCACCCCAACCCCTCATTACTGCTGGACCCTGAACCGCCTCTGTTCCCTCCCCCGCAAAAACCTGTACGCCTGCCACTGTGGTAGCCACTGTGGCAACCTTCATGACCCAAGTTGGATCTGGCTTGGAAGGAGCCCTGTGATCTGTCCCAGAGCGCCAGATGACTTTGACACCCTTGTCCCAGAGGTTAACTTGCACAATTCAGTGAGGAATTAGGAAAGGAGGAGTCTCACCAATGAGTAAAGAGGACACTGAAAGACTGACGTAACCACACAGGTCAGAACTCTATTAGCCAATTGATATGAATGAATTCTAACACCGTTTGGTTGGTTGATGCCTGGATTTTCATCAACTTTGTCTCCCAAGCTGTGTGGCGATGTAGTATAAGGAAGATGTTAGCAAGTACACAAGCTTCTGCTGTTCACTCAGCCTAAGGTGTAGCCAGAAGCCTCCACCCACCCACCCCAGACATGCATTTGCAGACTGACAAAGTACATACTTGGTCACCTAAACCTTTTCCACAGGTTTTTCAACAAACCTTTTTTTTAAAAATCTGCATTGGTTTCCAGGATATAAAGAAAGAAAGCCTACTAATCATATTTAAGGAACAGATAGAATAGTGTTGGCATCCTTTTGTCTGTGAGAGATGGTAGATATTGCAGCCTATGACGTAGATGGACTGGATTATTCAGTCACCCAAGACACTGCACACCAAGTTTGCATGATCTGTGGCAGTGGTTGCAAATGTGTCACGGGTGGGTAGTTTGGGAGCTGCTTTCTTTCTGTGGATTCTTTTCTCTTCAAGAAAAACAGAGTAGAGTGTATTAAGAAATATAAGTGGGCTCTTTAGACATAGTTGTAAAATTGCATACATAAATACAGAAACACTGTCTGTCTATCCTGTTTGGAAAACTTCTCTTTCATCCCCTTCTTTGCCAGTCTCTGCATAGCTTCAGAGAGCATGCAGTTGGCACCCTTCCCAGTAGCCAACAGCATCAGAGGCAGAGTTTCAAAAGAGAAACCGTAGCTCAGGAAAGTTGATGACACCCACTTCCTTTTTACAACTGCACGGAGGCCTTGGTTGCTGATTGTCTGAGCAGGCTGGTACAGTCAGGAGTGACTTGTTCCTTCAGAGCCTGATCCAATCAGGCTGTTCTCTAGATACAGAGGCAGGAACAGGAAGTGTTATTTCATAGACAGTAGGGCTAGAAGGGACCTTGGAAGATCATAGAGTCCAGCCCCCTGCCCCCAGGAGCAGGAAGTCAGCAAGGGTCATAGGATCCCAGCAAGATAAACATCCATAAAATATGTTACACAACTGTAAGAATCACAGCTATAGACTTAAGCTGTTGACACAGGAGGCAAAGGTATATGAGAAAAATAAAATTATTAAAATTTACAGCAATGATTTAATGAGTCCGCTATTCCAGTTCTGTGCTGAAATTCCCCAGTAATAACCTGGGAAGCTTCTTCTAGAAAGGATTTAAACACAGTGCAGTAGTGTGGGTGGAGATCAGGGTCTCTACTCCCAGTCTGCTCTCAAAAAAACTGATCATAGGGGTTAAATGCTTCTCACTGATGTCTGTGTTTACAAGCTGGGTCTTTGCTTCTATAACTTAGAATCTTAGAGATGTAGGGCTTGAAGGAGCCTCCCTAAGTCATCTAGTCCAATCCCCCACCTCAGCCAGGATCATCCCCATCCAAACCATCCTGCATTGTCTAACCTCTTAGCAAAACTACGAAGTCAACCCTGACACAACACAAGACATGACACCCTAACGTGCCACAGGAAAAGCAGGGAGACCCTGGTGGCAAACATCCTGCTTCTGTAAAAGGTTGCTAGTATATGCTCAAGAAATTCTACTAAAAAGGAAGGCAAAAACTCCCACAGTCCATATCAATCTGATCTTGAAGAAAAATTCCTTCTTGACCCCAAATATGGCAGTTGGTCTGACCCTGAGCATAGGGGCAAGACCCTCCACCCAAACTAACTTTTATAACAAGGTGTGGCTTTTGAAGCTCTAGTGGGACAAAGTTGCATAAGCCCTGGTGACTTCAACTGGTTGGGAAGATATGTAGTATACATTAGAAATCTGTGTCCAATTTTGCCTTGGAAAAAGGAGAAGACTTGCAGGATGCTTTCAGAACCTGCTATGACACAAAAAAGTGATCATAGTACATGGGGCAGGAGGAGAGTCTCTAAAGAGAGATGCTAGGCAAATGATACTTCTGCTTTGGCCTTGGCTAGATTCTCTCTTCCCTTTCTCTGCTTGCTTATATTTTGTTATGGATCATGATAGCCAACCAGAAGAAACTGTCATAACTGGGACTGGTCAAAATAGTTTCAGTCATGCTTGCCAACAAAAAAAAAAGTTTTTGGTGGTGTTGTTTTTTAAGCAAACTGATCAAGTTTTCGTTTTTGACAAAGTCTGAGTCGTTTGCAAAATTTCTGACTTGTTTTGCAAAAAATATTTCAGGTCTTTAGTTTCAAAACTACAAAAAAATCACTAAGAACAGTTTCCAAGAGCCAGTTTTCAGTTTTATTTGTAAAAAATATATATATTTCTATAAATGAAAAATTCAGAATTTCTTGTGAAAATCATTTGCTTTTTGACCTGCTCTAAAACAGCTCTTTATAAACAGTTACTTGTGTAATGTTTACGGGGCTCATTGATCTGTTGGTTTTGTGTAATAAGTGATTAGGAAAAGGAAACAGCAGTAGCTTATGAGCAGGTTGGGCTGCAGCAGCAGAAGCACATGAGGCAGCTCACCAAGAACATACGCATCCTGCCTACAGGTGAGATGTAAATCCTACAAGCCTGGAACCTGTCCCTTTTTGCAGCAGACTCCCTTGCAGTTGCTGGGAAATACAGACCTCCCATAGGCTGCATTTGTACAGTTTCCCATTATACACAGCCCAGTGTCTTAGATCTAAGGCATCAAGGGTAAAATATACAGGAAAAAAATGTGAACGCAGACATTCTTTTTAGCAAGTGATTGACTTGCCCCTATCATCACTGCGCCAGTGAAAGTGGCCTCCAGCATCTCCTTGCACTCTCATTTATTTGTTGTTTTTCAAGTCTGACATGGGGTTAGGGGAGGAGACGACCCACCTTGTCAATGTAGGCTAAGACAGGAGCTCTGTCAATCTTAAATGTATTCCCAAATCTGCCTTCAAATCACAGGTCACATACACAGCTGTATTATCCATAACTACAGGCACATAGTATCCCCAAGAAGCTGATGGCTGTACTAATTTGCAAAGATCCTGTGTGAGTGTTGAAATTTGTTTACATGGATTGCGTTAAAGGGAAGATGATAAAACTTTCCTGTGAGAGCAGTCTAACTCGGGTCACTTCCTTCATATCATATAATACACAGAATCTGAACTTACTGGTTGTTTGGCATTCATAAAGGTTTCACTGTTACCTGTCTGTGGGGTGTGGAAACCATGTGCTGGTGATAGATTCCAGAGGCCAGATGCAGCTTTGTGTACCTAGGTCAGTGCCTGGCCTGATGGATGTTGCTTCTCACCTGCAAAGCCTGCTGCTTTCCTGTGTGACTGGGAAATTTAAATCTCCTCTATGGACTGGACTCTTAAATGATGTTTAGATGTATAGGGCTAGGAATGTTTTCAGTGGAATTAATTTGTATTGCATAGTATCTGCAGGTCCAGTTGAAGTCTCCTTGTGCCAGACATTCATGGTTTCATAGTGCTTAGGGTCGGAAGGGACCTAATAATATCATCAGGAATGGGTGCCTTGGTCATATCACCCCAGCCAAATATCTGTCCAGCCTTCTCTTGAAGACCCCCAAGGTAGGAGAGAGGACTGCCTCACTTGGGAGCCCATTCCAGAGCCTGGCAGCCCTAACTGTAAAGTAATGCCTCCTGATGTCCAGCCTGAACCTTCTCTCTAACAGTTTGTGGCTGTTATTCCTAGTAACCCTGGGTGGTACCCAGGGGAACAGAGCCTCCCCCAAGTCTCACTGCCCCCCTCAGTGAGTTTGTAAACAGCCACCAGATCCCCTGTCAGCCTTCTCTTGTGGAGGCTGAATAGGTTCAGGCCCTTTAGCCTCTTCTTGTAGGGCCTGCCCCACTGCCCCTTGACCATCCAAGTGGCCCTCCTCTGGCCCCTCTCAATGCTAGCCACATCCCTCTTGAAGTGCAGCGCCCAGAACTGGATGCAGTACTCCTACTGTGGCCTGACCAATGCCACATAGAGGGGAAGGTTCACCTCCCTGGACCTGCTTGTGATGCATCTGTAGATGCACGACAAAGTGCAGTTACCTTTACTGACCGCTTCCTCGCATTAGGCAACAGTAACTCCAAGATCCCTTTCTGCCACTGTGTTGACAAGAAGGGTGTTTCCCAGCCTGTAGGTGTGTTGCTGGTTCCTTCTCCCTAGATGCAGCACCTTGTACTTTTCAGCATTGAATTCCATCCTATTCTTATCTGCCCACCTCTGTAACATCTCTAGATGTAGCTGGATTCTATCCCTCCCTTCCAGCATGCCTACCTCACCCCACATCTTTGTGTCATCAGCAAATTTGGACAGTGTGCATTTGAAACCCATATCCAGATGGCTGATAAATATGTTGCAAAGTACAGGCCCCAGGACTGAGCCCTAGGGGACTCCACTGTCCACATCCCTCCAGGTCAAAAACAACCTGTCCACAACCACCCTCTGGGTGCGACCATCTAGCCACTTTGCCACCCATCTGACTGTGTAGGCATCAGTGCCACAGTCACCAAGTTTTTTGAAGAGAATGTGGTGGGAAACCACATCAAAGACCTTCTTAAAGTCCAGGAAGATGACATCCACCCCAACACCCTCGTCCAGGGACTTTGTGACCTGATCATAAAATGAAACCAGGTTAGTCGGGTAGGACCTGCCCTCAGTGAACCCATGTTGGTTGCCCCTGAGCATTACCTCCCCTGCAGGGCCCTTGCAGATGTGCTCCTTGATAATTTTCTCAAATATCTTCCCAAGGACCAAGGTAACTGGCCTATAATTGCCAGCGTCCTCCTTTCTCCCCTTCTTGTAAATGTGGACCACATTGGCCCTTTTCCAATCCTCTGGTACCTGGCCAGTGCCCCACAAGTGCTCGTAGAGCCGTGTCAGGGGCCCCGCTATGATCCCTGCCAATTCCCTCAGCACCCTTGGGTGAAGAGCATCTGGACCTACTAATTTAAACACGTCCAGCCCCTCCAAAAGTTCCCTAACTAGGTTGTCCCTGACCCTAGGCATGGCATTGCCTCCTCTGGGTCTGTCTGCAGTTCTAGTGGGGGAAATGTCCTGGTCCCTGTTCAGGAATATGGAGGCAAAGAATTCATTAAAGAGGTCAGCTTTTTCATTTGCTGCAATCACTAGATTGCCAAAGCCCATCCTGTAGGTGTTACACAAATTGCCAATTGATCAAATCACGAGCAAGACTTTATAAAGGGGGATAAGGCAAGGTGCCATATTTATTGATTACATGAGTTAGACATAGAGATTCGAACACACCATTCATACAAACGCACACAAATCATCATATACATCATTACACACAGGCATACACATACACAAAACAACCACTTCATCCATACATACACCAGATATAGTTACCAGCAATAGTTGCTCAATATCAGCCCAGGGTGGCCAACCTGGGCTTATTGAGTAGATGGTGATGATTTGAAGATAACAGCTGGAGCGGGGTGAACAGATGTATCTGTGCTCTGATGAAACAGCGGTAGAGAAAGAGACTCACCCCAACTTGGCATCTTCAAAGTGTTCTTTTATAGGGATTGGCATCCTGTGTTTTAGTGCTTTGGGGTTTTTCCATACCTAGCTTGTTTTTGCGGTTGTTCTTCTTTTGTCTTTAGCTTATCTTAGCCTTAGAGTGTTTTTGTTGCCCGTCTGACAGAATTTCTTCTTCTGTTATCTCCTTTGTGGCCTTGAGCTTCAAAGGGATTCTTCAGCTATTTGTTAGTTAGTTACTGGCTGATAACTTGCATTTGGTGCCTTGTCGCTTACATAAACAGTTAAATCTTCTTCTCCCATCTCTATGCCATTCTCTCACCATTCACCCTTTTACACACACTCATACATAAAGCCTATACAGAGTTCATTCACTTTGTCAAGCAGAAGGATACAAAATGGAGTTTTCAAGTTGCTTACAGGACAAGATTAACATGGTTATATTTTACTATTATTACTCTCTCTGTTAACATCAACTACATTAGTTCAGTTCATGCTACATAGGGGCTCCACGTTACCTGGTGCCGCTGCCTTACTTCCTAAGTATTTGAAAAAGGACTTTTTATCATCCTTAATTCTGATGGCTAGCCCTAGCTCCATCTCAACCTTGGCCTTCCTAACCACCTCCCTACAGTCTCGAGCAATGGAGATGTAATCCTCCTTGGTGATAGCTCCTTGCTTCCACTGTTTGTACACCTCCATTTTGCCCGTCTTGGACTCCCATCTCATTGAAGCTCCAAGACACCAGTGCCTCGCCTACTAACCTTCTTAGCTTACAGAAGTCAGCCCTCCTGAAGTCGAGGACCTCTGCCTTGCTGCGTGCTTTCACCACCCTGCACCAGATAGTAAATTCCAGTAGGTGATGATCATGTGTCACCCAGGTGGTCAAGTACCCGTAGACCCCTCACCAGGTCATCGCCTGTAGCAAGGACCAAGTCCAGCAAGGCATTTCCCCTGGTGGGACTATGAACCTCCTAGGTTAGATGGAGGTCCTGTATCCTGGCTAGGAACCTACGTGAGTGGTTGGACCTGGCTGAGTGCTCCTCCCAGCAGATGTCTGGGTAGTTTAGGTCACCCATGACAACCACATCCCTTGACTTTACAGTCTCTGTGAGCTGACCTGAGAATTCCAGGTCTAGCTCGTCCCCCTGGTGAGGCGGTCTGTAGTAGACACCCACTATCAAGTCCCTTTCCCCATGCCCCCCTTACATTCTTACCCAGAGTGCCTCATTTTGCCCCTCCTCTGACCCCATCTAGATCATTGAGGACATGTATAGCACTACACCCCCGCCTCTTTTCCCTGCTCTGTCTCGCCTATACAGCCTGTATCCCTGGATGTCCACTGCCCAGTCATGGGTAGAATCCCACCAGGTTTCTGTGAACCCCACTAAGTCTGGATTTTTTGCTAGCTAGCAGGAGGGCAAGTTCCTTGTGCTTATTCCCCATGCTTTGAGCATTTGTGTAGAGGCCTTCGAGGCCTCCTGTAGGTGCCTATGCCACCTCCTTGTTCCTAAGTCTGACCTGGCCCCTGTCACTTACCTGGGTACTACCTGCACGCTTCATTTGGCTTGACGGTGAAGCGTCCTTGTATTCGTCTGCATCCCTGTCCCCCGGCGAACCTAGTTTAAAGCTCACTGTGCGAGATCAGCCAGCTTGGAAGAAAAAATGCGCTTACCTTTTGGGGAGAGATGACGCCTGTCCTGCCCAAGCATGTCCTCTGTGCGGAAATGTGGATCATGGTCCAAGAACCCAAGGCCTGCCTGATAACGCTGTTACAGTAAACATTGTTACAGTTACTGTTACAGTTTACCACTGTAAACATATGTTCACGTGCAGAGAAATGGTGCAGTCCTCAAGTTCAACTGTTACAGTGCATTTGGGATTATATGCACCATTTTTGTCTGCTTTGCAGAAGCAACTGAAGTAGCGCCAACCCTGGGATAAAATGATGGAAAGCACCATTTATATAGACTGCAGTACATTAACGTAGGCAGGCAGGGTTCTTTGTGTAGATGTGATATCTTTTATTAAACCAGCTGAGTAGTTGGAAAAAAGTTCTTTGCAAGCTTTTGGGAGCAATCACCCTTTTTCAGGTGTAGGGAGTCTCTGGTATTCCATTCAAGGTTTTCCAAACTATTTATGCACAGTACCACTTAAAAATTCCTTTTCTTGCTTTCCTTGATGAGTAACTTTGCAACAGTAGGATTGTTCCTGTTCAAAATGCAAAGTCTTTCATTTGTTCAGCCTACATGTAGCTGACAAAGGTGCAGAATGTATGGTAGCAAAAGGTGATTTCAGAGGCAGAAGCTGTCTGACAGACATGGCATACAGATCTGTGGCCCGTCGCGGTTTCATAGATTTCTAAGGTCAGAAAGGACCTATTAGATCATTGAGTCCAACCCCCTGCTCTGGGCAGGTGCTTGTCTGATCTCCTTTGGTAGGGGAAAACACCACCTCCCTTGGAAGCCCATTCCATATTTTGGCAACCTTCACAGTAAAGAATTTCTTCCTGATGTCTGATCTGAATCTACTCTTTCAGTTTATTGCCGTTGTTTCTAGTAACCCCAACGGGCGCCCTGGTAAACGGAGTCTCCCCTGTTCCCTGCTGCCCACCCACCCCGATGAGTTTGTAGACAGCCACGAGATCACCTCTCAACCTTCTATTGTGGAGGATGAAGAGATTCAGGTCCCTCAATCCGTCTTCATAGGATTTTACCCACAGGCCCTCGACTATACAAGTAGCCATCCTCTGGACTGTTTCCAGGTTATCCACATCCCTCCTGAAGTGCAGTGCCCAAAGATGAATTATTGAGGTCCAGCAGCTTTCAGGTGTTTAGATGCCCAATTGATTTAATTTCAGTCTAAAGGGTAGTAAAAGGAGATAAGATGCATGCTGGTCTCCTGGAGGTCTAGTGCAAGTGTGCTGTTGTTTCCATGGCCACAGAGTTTGCGGGCTATTTCCTGATCTATTGCAATGTGTTTATCTCCCTGCCTGATTTCTGTGATTCACTTTTCTGTCCTGTGTCATCCTCTGTTGTCTGACAGCCAGGAGGCCATCACCACTCGCTGGCATAAGAATGGTTCTTACAGGTAGGGTAGACTATTATTAAGTTATCTACATACCACTGTGTGATCAGCAAGGATTCTGGTTTTCTCTGATTAAAAAATTGCTACCCCACCCACAGCCCCAGACTCCCAGGCCTGCCGCAGGGGTCCCCCAGCTGCCAGGGACCCAAGTCTGCAGCTCCCTGCCCCCAACAGCAGACAGCTGCAGCAGAAGCAGCATGGGGCCGGCTCCCCACACTACTGCTGCCTGCTGAGGTGGGGCCAGGGCCAGTTCCTGGCACCCCCCAGGGCTGCCAGAGGGGCCCCTAGCCCCTGCAAGCCCCACTTATCTTAGGCTCCAGGAGCAAAGAGCGAAGCTGAACTGAGTGGAGCTGTGACTGACAGGCTCAGCCCTGACCTTCCCCCTTCCCCTCTAGGCAGGGCTGGGGGTTTCCTGCCCTGTTTACAAACAGCTTTTGCAGGCTGGAGCTCAACCAGCCTGCAGAGCTCTTTGCAAAAGAGAAATCTAAAAGGAGAAATCTGCATTTTCTTGGATAAAAAGGGGATATCCATTGTTTTCTCTGTTTTTCCATGGGAAACAGAAAACAAAAATCCCTGGTGATCAGACAGGCTGAGAAGCGTCAAGCTCTTCTAGCAAACTCACTATAGTTATGCCTGACTGGGCCCAACTTTAATCTACCCAGATAGGTAAACAAAGATCTATTGTATAATGGATGAAGAGGTCAGTGTGTGTTGGAAAGCGTGTGTGGGGGGGAGGGAGGTGTACATGCACTAGGAAGCAGGCCAGTTGAGCACCAAGGATGGGATGGATTGAGGTCCAAAAGTAGGGCATGTCTACTACTCCAGTTGTGGTTGTGGCTGCTGTAGCAGTAATAACATTCCCAGCAACATGTTTCTGTTTGAGATTAAAAAGTAAGCTTGTATAACTACAGTCAAGAACCCAGCAGAAATCTGGTGTGCTCGAGACTGTGCTTCATGTCAAAAACTGCAATTTCAGTGGAGGTAAATTTCACCCTTGTCCAAATCCCTGTCCACCAGTTGAATGGTACTGGATGAACCTAGATATTGGTGCCATGCATACAGCTGTTTGAAAGATTGCTCTTTAGCTGTGAAATCTCTCAAATGGTTTTGCCTTAGGTGACTGATTCTGTGGGAGAAGGATCTAAGTCTAACGTGCTGGCTTGGTTTTCAGAGGCTGATAGTTGTACATCAGCTGTCTTCCCTGTGCCTTATCTGCTGGGTAGAATTAATGTTTAAATGAAAGCAGATGGTTTTGTCTTTTGTGTAAATAACTTGCCACCAATTATACAGGTACTTTATGGAACATGGTTTACAATAATTACTGATGATCTGAAAATGTTGAAGTCCTGAATGATTTCATCTGATTCAAAGCTGTCCAACTTTGGTGCAGCTGGGGACCACACACAGAGCCTTTTTGCAGCCTCCAAGCTGCACACGGCACAAGCTGTGTGTTGCAAGGATCGCCCCAACGGAATTCCATACCACCACACGGGCTGCAGCATCAATGTGTGGGCCTCCACCCGCTCCCACCGCATGAGCCCTGGACCCTCCCTTGCTGCACAGCTATGGGAGAGGCGGCCACTGGGTCCCTCAAGCCACATGTTAACAACTCATAGACCACACGCAGCCCCCAGGCTACCAGTTTGACAGCCATGATTTAAGTCAGGGGTACTTGGAAAGGTGCTGGGGGTATGTGTGGGCAGGTGGGGATGGAGCACTGCCACCAACCACCCTGCACCGCCACCTCCCAGGAGCAGGGGGAAGGGACAAGGGCAGCAGTTCCCCTCTGCTGGCTGCATAGGCACAGTCTGGCCAGCCAGATGTGGGAGAGCTCTCACACAGTAGCCACCACTGTCATCCACCACCCCATGCTACCACCGCCACAGGCAAGCCCCACCACCACTGTGTGTCCAGAGAACCCCCACCCCGCCCTGCTCCGCATCTGGCTGCCACCACCAAAAGGGCTGTACCCTTAAAAAAGGTTGAAAACCCCAGATGTAAGTGATAATTTTTAACTTAAGAAAAGTAATTTTGTTAAACTTTGCCCCAAAAAAAGTTGTTACAACTTATCGATCAAAGAGGCTTCATCAGGTAAAATATATAGTGTTCTATTAAATATTCTTTAAATCTGTACACAAAAACAACACCAAAAATCATGGGAGTTGGCAACACTGAGACAAAGTGAACAGGAAAGTGTTGTTCACCAAGTCCCGGAATACTAGAACTAGGGGGCACCTGCTGAAATTAGTAGGTGACAGGTTTACAATTAACAAGAGAAAATACTTTTTGCAACATGTAGTTAACTTGTGGAGTTCATTGCCAAGGGAGGTGGTAGAGGTAGATAGCATAGCCAGGTTCAGAAAGGGACTGGATAAATTTATATGTTATAGATTTATTAATGTCTGAACAGAATGGTGACATCTCTAAACCAGTAATGGTGGATACAAGGAAGGATATTGGAAAAGGAATACATCACTAGAGATATCCTGTTCATTGCCTTTCCTCTGTATCATCCATTTCTGTCACTAGACTAGATAGAATACTGGACTAGATGGACTATTGGTTGGACCCAGTAGAGCACTTTTTATGTTCTTAGGTATTTTATTGTCAATATTGCTAATTTATTACATTTCTCACTTTGTGCTATAGATTAGCACAAAGTGAAATAGATTCAGATTAGCTAGCTTCAGTTGGGTTTCCATGGTATTTGCCTAATTGCTTTTTAGCTCTTACTCACTAGCAAAGTGCCTGCAGTATTTGCATTGCAGGTGTTACATGGGAGTGTTTCAATCTAAGCAAACAGTCCATACTGTTTACCTAGACTTATCTAAACCTGATAGTATTTAGAAAGCCAATGTGGAGCTTTTTCTATATCAGTGACACCAATTTAAATTGGTGCACCCTCTTTTCATGAGCACTCCTCAATCAGCCTGAATGCCATGCATCAATCTTGCTTCAGCTGATTCCTTTACTTGACTATCTTTTAGCTTTAGTGTGTTAAGTGCTTGAAAGATAAACACGCATAACAAGTATGTTATACTTGGTATACTAAGTATACCTCATTAGTATTATTTTGAAGCTGAAAGTGATTGCACCAGTGGGCTCTGTTCATGATTGGGCTTAGAACTGCATAAGGCCTCCAGACCCCTTAAGTCCAGGTCCTTGCCAGGTCCCAGACAGTTGAAGGACTACTCACATTCATCATTTCAAACTCTCACCTGCAGCTATAAAGTATTGTATCCAAAACATCAGGAACACCCTAGGTTCCCAAACTGACAAATTACACAACACCAATTTAAAATGATACAACCTTGAGTACCACCAGCAAATTTTTGTCATATAATTACTTTATTATAAACCTGTTAATGTGCACCACTGCCAAGTTGTCTGCATAACACTGGTGGTACCTGTACCACAGATTGGGAACCACTGCCATGCAAGAGAGTTCTTCTGCCCTTTAGAAGCACAATTAACCAGAGTTTTTGGTGGTGCTTTTGCTTAGGTCCAGGACAGTAGAAATAGACTGACCCCAGTGGGAAACAAGAACATGATCTAACACAATACTTCCCAACAACCTTTTCCTTGTCATGAACCCATTTATGACTCCATTTCCTTAGTATGACCCTTCACTTCCCACAGCCCCAACCTCACTTGCAGCCTCCTTCCCCCCGTGCCGCCCCCCTGCCCTACCAGCAGGGGCCTCCAGCTGCCAGGACTATGGGGCCAGGGCCTGCAGCCCCCACCCAGCAGCACCTGAGTCCCAGCTGCCACCTGCAGGAGGCAGCAGCTGCTATGGCTGGAACAAAGCACAGAGCCCAGCTTCCCTCTCTTTCCCCCTTCCCCCCATGGGTAGCATGGGCAAAGTAGAACCCATGGGAGGCAAGGGGGAGGATGCAGGCTGCCCACTACCAGCTTGGGTCTCCTTGCCCTGCAGCCCTCTCCATGAGGGCCTCCACAGCCCAGATAGTGGGCCCCGGTGCTGGAGGGTGGGGAGGCTTGGTGCTACTGCTGGTAACTCCATGCCATCATGGCAAGGCACCCCTTGCCCACCTGGCAGCAGCAGTGCAGAATTGTGCTTCCCACTGCTTCCAGGCAGGCAGGGGACACCTTGCCACGGTGGTACAGCTGGCATGGGGCTTCTGGCAGTGGCACTAAGCCTTCCTGCCCTGTTCTGCTGCAGAGTTGCCAGGAAGAGGACAGATCTGAGGAGCACATGCCCCTCCCCACTCCCCCCCTCTATGCCTATCTCCCTAGGAGTGCGCAACTTCATTCATTAGCTGCGACCCCAAGGTTGGGAACTGCTGATCTGATGCTTTGCAGTTTTCCTTAGTGCTGAAACCTAGCAATGGATATTGTAGTCTGTTTTCCCCCAGTAAATTATCTGAAGGTAAACATGTTAACTACCTTTCTGTAAAATCTAGAGGAGATGACACATGCAGTTTTTACCTCATAATTTGTCATAGTTGATATCCTCTGCCTGTGGTTGACCTTGACTAGTAACAGTGAGGTAAGAAACCACAGAGGTGTGTTCCTACTAGAATCTTAATGAGTAAGATGTGTCTTTTTCTAGGTGAAGACTTGACTAGAGGCCAAGGGAAACCAAGTGTTTGGAGTTTACTGAATTATAGCAATTCAAAGTAAACTACTTTACCATCACTAGGATTTTACCTTGCTAGAACTAAAGTTGGTTAACTTCAGTTCACTGTGCACCCTTTTCCTAGTGAATACAAGGACACAAGACATGAGTTTCTAATGCAGAAAACTAAGCAAAATTTGTGTGTCCTCTACTCTTTCAGACCATTTTGTTTCTTCATAAAGTATAAAAGGACAGCAGTTGAAGTAGTCTGTCCCTTTTCTGTCACCTCCTTTTTGTAGGTCAACTTTAAAAATGTATGGGGTTCCCAGAGGCTCCTCTATATATTAGTAAAGGTTGGAAAAAAAAACACTCTACCCAATGGGACTCAGTGTTCAGTCTAGAAGATCCCATTAAGCATCTCTGTGATGCTTAGTTTCAGTTCTCACACTGGATTTGTGTCTCCAGAGATAACATCCTTGTTCACAGCAGTATATGGAGACTTTATAGATTTCATAGACGTTAGAGCTGGAAGGGACCTCAGAAGATCATCGAGTCCCCAGGGGCAGGAAGTCAGCTGGGATCACAGGATCCCAGGAAGAAAAATGTCCAATTAACTCTTAAAGGAGTCCAGAGTAGGTGCTTGCACCACCTCTGGCGGCAGTTTGTTCCAGGCCTTGGGGGCTCAGACAGTAAAGAAGTTCTTCCTTCTGTCCAGCTGAAAGAGTCTTGGAGGAGTTTGTGACCTTTTGACCTTGTCATCCCATGGGGCACTCTGGTGAACAGGCGTTCATCCAGACCCAGATATATACCCCTTATATACTTATAAGAGATGAAAGACAACAGACCTGATTACCTACCCATCACCCCTGTTGTCTCTGCAAGTTTGTGTACACACAGTCAAGCCCTTGCTTCTCTCTAAAAGTGCAAAGTTTCAAGAAGTTAAATGAATAGAGGATTGCTGTGGGTGGAGTAGATCTGGGCAAGTAGGAGGAATCTGGAGATAAATGCAAGGAGGGAGGAGGGGCTGTAGAAACAAAAAGAGAAACACTTTGAGCAGAATATTCCAGAAGTCTTGAGGAATAAGTTTCTGAGTATAGCCTGTCCACTGATTTGAGATTTAGTGAGGGAATAGCTTGGTAAAAGGGAAAACCTATCATGGCAGCAGGCTTGTCAGGCCATAAGAGACCCTGTTTGGGAATCTTTTAATGTAGGTTATATCATACAACAAGAATGCACTTTTTGTAGAAAACTGATTAAATCAAGGCTTCCTGACCATTGATTTAAATCATGATTTAAGTCAATTTGATTTAAGTCAAAGCCACTCTGAATTTTAGTACCAGGATTTCTAATAGCATCCTAGATCCAAAAAATGGGAAAGGCATACTAACCATTCCAGTCCATTTCTCTTTAGGGAATGCAGAAACATTCCCTCTTATGTGTTCTCCAGTGATTTGTCTAATGAAGATTTTAAAGTGACCTTAAGTATTGTGATAGTATTTACCAACCCAAAGAGCGAATGATGCCCCTTTATACTTTGCATAATCAAATACCATAGTGGCAAGCCCTGCTTCATAGAGCTGTCATGAAGCCAGTCCCATCTCCGAAGTCAGAGATAGTGACCAGCCTAATTGATGTTAGATGGTTGTAATTTGCCAGCTGTGTGGCAAAGACCTGTGGTCCAATAGATCTTCATTTGGGGAAGCTATTTGTTGATACTCAACCTAAATTTACCTTCTCTCTGTCTTATTGTGACCTTAAATTCACCCTTCAAGAACCTGTACTTGATTACTCCCTTAGCTTGTCTAGATGGTAACTTTATGGTACTTTTTACTGATAACAAGAAGTCACTTCCAGCCTGTATCTGTTGGTTAGAAACACTTGCTTTTGCTGGGTTGCCTTCTCTGTGTTAGCAAAGAAGGACTAGTACATTTGAAAACAATTTCTATTCTCTCAGTGATTGTCTTGTTTTTCTCCACAGGATCTAAACTGCCTTGTAAGAAACAGTAAGTCCTTTTTTCTTCTTCCTGCTGTTTTCATTCGTGACATGTTTTTTAATTGAATTCACAAGCTGAGTGTTTCTATTTAAACCACTGAAAGGTGTAGAACTAAGTATTATTGTCAGGGCTAGTGTTGTAAGCAGCTCACCTCGTGAATCCAAAACCAACTCCATCTAAAAGAGGAATTGAAGATTGTCTGCGTTTCAGAACAGAGTTCTCAAAAAGAACAGTTACAAAATGATTTAGCTTCTGTTCAAAACAGAGTCAGTCTTAATAAGGTCCCACCATAGTTTTTAAGGATAAGCTCGTGTGTACCGTGTATCCATCCCACACCAATCTTACTAAATCAGCATTTAGAATTAGATGCGAACTTAATGGATTAGCAAGGCATGATGAAGAACTGTACAGCCAGTGGTGCTGGCTCCTACCCTGGGGGGTTTTAAGAGGGGGTTGGATGAACATCTTGCTGGGGTCGTTTGACCCCAGTATTATTTCCTGCCATGGCAGAGGGTCGGACTTGATCTACTCGGGTCTCTTCCGACCCTAGAAACTATGAAACTATGCAACTTGGAAAAAGAAGTTGATAATAATGACTGTAAGTTAGCAGATATGAACTGCAGCCAGCTGCTGAGGGAGACTAGGCATACCAGTAAAAAGCCTATGGTCAGTACGAATTTTTTAAAGGGTATCGAACAAGAGGAATAGCTCCCTTAATCAATACAGGTTATAAAATTATCAGTAATAATGCAGAAATGTTCACTAAATACGTGTTCTATGTTGGAAAGTAACTGGAAGATGTATTTCCATACTATACTAGAAAACTAAATATGAAACAGGAACTCCTAAAGTTAAATATTTTTGTTCTTGGGGAACGTGTCGACACATCCATTAATGCACCATAATTACAGTGCATTAAGTTTAGTACCTGTAATAATGGGTACTAAACCTAATGCACCATAATCAGTGCTGCTGTGCATTAGTGCAGATGAACACTCTTTTGTGACCAAGTCTACTGCACATCAGCCCAGATTTTGCCAGCCGCGCTAACGCTCACTAGATTTAGTCTTCAGTACATCAAGTGTCTCATAGACATGCCCTGGATCAGATAACTTGCCACCCAAGTGTTTCAAAGTATAGACAAAGCATGTCATAACTGTTGGTTGAGCCAGAAGGGTAGAAAAGTTAATGTTTCAATATTTATGAAGGGTAAAAGGGATGACTGGGTAAATATAGGCCAGTTAGGCTAACACATCATGGGTTGGGGGAATCATGGAAAAGTTTATATAGAGTACAGTCAATAAGGAGTGGAAGGAGAGTGATAGAATTAAAGCCAGTCAGCATTGTTTGGTATGACCTGTTTTCATAAAACCAACTTGATATATTGAGACTTCAGCTCTTGTTGACAAAAGTAACTTAGTCTACTACAACTGTTGTGAAGCACTGACTTTGTATGACATGGCATTCTTATTAAAAACAGTACTGCAAAAATAATGTGGCACTTTTAAGTACAATAAATCTTTCAAATTGACTTTCAAGGGTGATCTGTGGCATGCCCAGGGATCTTATCTGTTCCTGGCTCGATGCTATTCAATATTTTAATAGATGATCTGGAAGAAAATATAAAATCACTGCTTGTAAAAGTTTTTTTGTGACAAAGTGGGATAGCAAACTGAACCAGGCTTCTCAGTGCAGTGTAGTGACTAGATGAACAAATGAGTTCCTTGTATGTAGAAAGCAACAGTAAGCAGAAAGAGGGAGGTAGTTAATAATACTGTATATAACGTTAGTGAGACAATTACTAGAGTCCAGTGTGCAATTATTGTACCTAGTTTGTATAAAAAGAAGTTCATAAATCAGAAGAGGGCTATAGGAATGATTCAGGGTCTAGAGAACCTGCTTTGTAGTAAAACTAAAGCAGCTCAGTCTATTTAAATGTGTTCGAGGAGTTAAGAGATGGTTTCATTTAAGGATAGAAGTTTTAACATAGGAAGGAGATTGTTCGTGGGAAATGGGAGTGGGATGAGGACAGGAAGACACCTTTCTGCAGGTATGGCCTGAATTCTTTGTTCCCAGATATATGACCTTGCATTTTGTCTTAATGCATTTGTTTGAATGGGTCCAATTTAGCAGGTAATTCAGATCACTGTATGTGACCCCTCTGTCCTTATTTACCACTCTGACAGTCTGTCACATGGTAGTGGTAAATAAGAATGGATGAGTCTGTCATCCATAACATTTTAGCAGTGATTTTTATGTTTACATCTATATCACTGATTAAAAATACTGAATACCACCAGGCCTAGAATTGATCTCTGCAATTCTTCAGTAGAAAAACCTGCTTTTGCTCATGGTTCCTTATTGACAGCTACTTTTTGAGATCTGTCAGCTAGCTATTTTTTTTATATGTATACTTTATTGATATTGTATAGTGTTTTTTTAATTGCAGTGTTGTGTGGTACAAAGGCAAGTGCTTTTCAAATCTGGTGTATATTGCATCTATCTATCAAACTTGTCAAACCTAATTTCATTTTATGATGAGATGACAAGATCCATGTCCTGTAGCACCATATTGGCTAACATGAATTATTTTAAGCTATAGGATTTGTTAAGTCAGAAAAGACTTGAGAGCTAGTAGCTAGGAGATGAAGCTGGACATATTCAGAATAGGAAGAAGGCAGGTGTTTCCAACAAAGAATATAGGTACTCATTGGAACAGTGTATGTAGAGTTGCAACAGATTCTCTGTCATCTGATTTTATTTGTTTGTTTGTTTGTTTTATTTTTAAACAAGGGTATGTCTAGCCCAACGAGAAATGCAGAAGCTACTGAGTGAAACTGGTCTCTTTTAGGCAGGAGTTCAGACTAGATTATCAGTGCTCCCTTTTTCCTTGTGGATTTTAAAGACAGGTATGTCTCCACAGAAAACCCAAAGTTTATAGTCTTCACATGTCGTACATACTGTGTGCCTGGCTCTCCCCATGATCAAGACCACCTGCTCTTTGTGCAGATCTCTTCTGTGACTCATCACCAAGGTGTCTATACTGTGCAAATCGCACAAGAGGAAGTCATACCGCCATGCACTTGAGCAGGTTTTGTGTCCTCCAGCAGAAGCCAGCAGATCCGTACAAACTGGCCACAATGTACAGTGCTCACTAAGATGGAAATTAGCTTAAACTAAAGCAGATTGGGAGTGTTTGACACAACAGAAGAACTCCTGAAATCTAAATTTTGTCCAGTGAGGAAACGGTTTCCTGCTCAGCTCTAAGAAACAGCTTTGGTTTGCCTGGCAGGTACCTGCATGGATGAGAGCTGGCTACAAAGTTCCACATGGACGCCCTCTGCACCAAGTCTTCTTGATGTCTTCCCTGGTGTTTTCCGTGATCAGGAGGAAAAGTTACTCCCAGTCCTGCGGATTGAATGGAAAGTTGCTACAGATGGTACGTGATCATCATTTGTCAATATGGAAAGGGAGCTGTTTATAAAGCTTAAGGATCTATTAAAGATAGTGATAAGACTGTAGTATTAAAAGCTGTTGGCTAGTCTAGCTTTGAAATAGGTTTTGGACAGCTTACCTACAGAGCATGAGACCATGAGGTAAGTAACCCCAGGGGAAATTCTTCCCTTCCTTGTCACTCAGGCTTATCGGAGACCATATGCTGTTGTTTGAGTGGAAGCACAATGCTTAAAGATAGAAGAAGGGGGAAAAATTAAATGTAACCATGGTGTTAAACTCTCCCATGCTGAAGGCAAGTTCCCAGTGCCATCAATATCTGACCGAGGGACTGCATTCTGCCACCCTAAACTATCTGATTTTCTTATTACTAAATTAGGTTTTTATTGCACATAAAATGCTTAGAACATGCCAAGTACAGTACTAAGAGATGTTCCAAACTGATCTTGTTTGCATGCATTTTACTGGAAATTGGTTTTACATATCTCTGCATGCTGTCAGCAAAAGGAGCTTTCTAGAAATGTGCTTAGTTACTGGCATTGTTTAAGGGTTGGAACATGTTTAATGGTAAAAAGACATGTCTTTAAAACCATAAACTTGTGGAGAGGAATTTAGCCAAAAATGAAAACAAGTAGATGGGAAATGTACAGGTTTTATTTACCACTGGATAGCAGTCTATCCAGAAACCTACCTCACACAGTCGCTTAGGTTGCGGTTGTCTCAGGTCCACTGCAAGTTTCTTCAAAGTGGAATAATTAAATTCAGTTCCTTTAACATAGATCTCCTATATTACATCTACAGAAGCTCCAGAGCTGGCGCCTCGGGAAATGCAGCCCAGTGCCAGTAGAAGATAGTGGTTACCTTCCAACTTTGCCCCTTTCTTCAGTTTTCAATTACTTGTGAAATCTCCCTTAGCCCTGTTTCCCACTCTTGTCAGCTGTAATTCTAGACTGACTGGCATCAAGCAGAAGAAAAATAGTTCTTTATGCAAAGCCAGGTGGTACATTGCTAGATGTGTCTTAAGGCTTGTGTAGACTTTGGTTTGCACCACTGTAACTGTATTAATTTAGGAAGGCATATAACTAGTGGCACAGCCTTCTAGTATAGACACAGTTATAAATGTGCTGATTGGTGTAAGGTATTCAGGTAAGTACATTTATGTTTGAGGTACCAGAACCAGATATATCAGCCCTACAGTGTAAGAAATAGTGTAAATGTGGAATTGTCTATTAAGGTCCTTTCTCCTGTCCCTGCCATATAACAAAAGTCAGCCTAAACCATGACCACTCCCCTCTCATTTCTCAGCCTGTTTCTGTTTGTCTTAAGAAGCTTCTCCAGTGCCAGTTTCTACAGCATGCTGAGGTATTTTATGAATTGGCACAGCAGTTAATGGGGTGCTGCTTCATCTGAGGATCGCTGTCAGCAAGTGAATAAGCAAGTCTGCTTTATCTGATGGGCTATAATGAATGAGAGTAGGCCTGTTGTATGCCCCAAGTGTGCCAGAGATCATTATGGGGTTAAATTTCCTAGACTGAAAATTCCTAGAACAAAATGCAAATTTCTTCCTTTTCAGCTAGTATCCAATATCTCCGAGGAGTGGAGCTGGCTGTGCTGCAGGTATCCAGTAATCGACAAATCTGTGTCCAGTTTGACTTTCAGAACAACCTGCCTCTTCAGGTCCGTCCAGATGGAAGCCGGGTGAGTGTGGAGGGCCCTGGCAAGGTTATGTATGTCACAGGTGTGTTTCTGTTTTGCTCAATTAAAGTAGTCAGGCTGTCAGTGAAAGGAATAGCTTTCTTAGCCAGCCAGGTTAGTCCTGAGCTTCAGGCCTTTCTTTTGGGAGATCTAGATTCATTTTCCAACTCGGCTTAGATTTCCTATGTGACTTTGTACAAATCATGTCCTCTTCTCTTTCCCATCTATAAAATGGGACTGCTGATGCTCCTTGTCTCCTAGCCTTTATTTAGATTATAACTGTCCTCTGGCACAGAAAAACAGAGACTTTTAATTACTGTATGTTTGTATGGTGCCTTGTACAGTGCTACTGAAATGCAAATAATCTTAACAACTGTTATTCCCTATGAAAAAGTAATGGTATGATGTAAATATATTGCTTTTAATTCACTCCTTGTATCATCAGGCTACTTCTTTGCTATATCAGGAAAAGGAGCCCTGCAGTGACTACTTGCTCTTTCTATGCTATTTCCTTTCCAACTGCCTCATCCATCTATAGCTCCCTTTGGGAACAGCTTGAGCTCAGTTCTTGGGACTATTTGAGATTAAGCAGAAGCATACTGGGGAGAACAGCTCTGGCTTCCAGGAGCATACAGAACTTTCCCAGGAGTTTTATCTCCTCACTCATCTGTGAGAACATTGTAGGTAAAGAAGCAGAAATGAGAAATGATAAAACACAGCAACTACTTAGCCATACATACAACTACTTAGCAGCACAAAAATTTTCCTCTCAAACTGTATAAATGCCATTAATCATAACTTGCCTTTATTACAATCTAAACTGTCTTCAGTTCAGAACTTAACTTGGGTAAAACTAGGCATGCAGCTGAATGCACCCTTGCCATCGTAGGCCAATAGTTCCATAGCATGACTCAGGCTTTACCGTTCCAAACCAAGAGAGTTTTGGAGGCAAGGTCCAAGAGACAGACAATATTCAATTAACTTGGAAGCTGTTGCTTATCATGCCGAAGAAAAGGATGAACTATGGGGAAGAGAAAAGAATTGATAATTTGAGTGACTAGACAGTTCAGTTGTGAGAATGAGACTATCTTATCCTTTGTTTCAGTGGAACTTCACTTTTGATCGCTTTGAAGTGGAGCCTGGCCAGCCGTACCAAGTCACTGTTCATCATCTGCCTAAACTGGGCGTAAATGGAGACCACAACTGCAAATCCAAGTCTTTCAAAATGCCTGGTAGGGAATCCTCTGATGGTTTCTACTAAGCCTTGAGATTGGAATACCAGTTTGCCAGTTCTATAACTGGCTTTATACCTTTCTAAACCAGACTAGTTAAACTGATTCATGAGTTGCAAGTAAGATTCATTACAGGGTGCAGGGAGGTGAAAGAATTATAAAACTTGCTCTTCTGAAAAAACGAATGTTCAGAAAGTCTGTGCTTCCAAAGTAACAAGCTGCTACTTTGATGTACGCAAAGGGTTAAGCAAAGTATGTACAACAATTCATGACAGACCCTTCATAGCCAAGCTTCCAGAAGCCTGTGCGAATAGCATCCTATAAAGTAAAGCTTTACTCGTAATACAATTCACAGAGTCAGATCTGTTGTAGTTAATTTTTTCATTCTAGATAGCAGTAGCTTCTTCAGAAGAAGATGGTGTACACAAGTCCTTACATGCTGTGTGGCCAGCTGATCAAAAATTCTATCACCTAGCTTCTGGCCTCCACTTTTGCTAGAGGATGGAGTAGGCAGAGTTGTTCTTTCTGTTGGGCTTAGCTTAGGGGTGGGCAATTATTTTGGGTGGAGGCCTGCTTACTGACTTTTGGCAAGCCATCAAGGGCCACATGACAGGCAGTCGGGGCAAATAAATATTAATTTTCTAAATGTTTTAGGGGCCCCACAGGCCAGATAGAATGGCCTGGCGGCCGCATCCAGCCCGCGGGCTGCATTTCGCCCACCCCTGGTTTAGCTGCTCTGAAAAAAACAGGTTGGGAGTTGTAAAGCTTGAGTGTTTTTTGTTTGTGTATGTTTGAGGTCCATCATGCTGTTAATGTTATGCAGAATCAAAAATATAATCTGTCAAGTCGGTCTCAGAGAGAAACACCATAAGTGTAGAAGAATTATGGTCAGCAAAGATAGTCCAGCTGGTAGACCTGCTGTGAGCTCAGAAAATGCTGACAGAATATCTTTGGTGGGATGGGGTCTGTGGCTGTGAATTTTGCTGCCTCCAGAGATGAATATGAAATCATGACATGCCTTTTTAGAGTTCAGTACCAGGTGACGCACTTTGCACAGACCTTCCCTCATTAAGGGTATTTTTACACATGCAGGCACCACAGAGCCCGGCACTTTGAAAAGCGCCCAGCGCTGCATCATTTGCAGTTGTATAAGTGGTGAAATGCACGTCAGTATTAAGAAAATGGCAGCAGTCTGCTTTTGAAATAAATACATAGAAGGTGATGTAGTTCAAAAGTGAACCACCACCATTTCCTCCATCCTGACGCACATTTTGCTGCTTATACAACTGCAAGCAATGCAGTGACATGCTTGTCAGCTTGTGTATGGAACGGAGCAGATTCAGTTAATCAAGTCTATCTGCCAGATCTCCACAGTCTATCTGCACAAAAATGTATGTGTATAAATGACCCAAATGTTGAGGGAAGATTATAGAATGGATGTAAGTTTTTTGTCGCCTCTGAAAAGAGATCCTTGTCTTCAGAGGATCCTAAAAATATGGTGTAATTAAAAGAAATGGCTCATACTTGTGCTACAGTAATACTATTGTAATTGTTCTGTTTTGATGCTTTTTTGGTGGATAAAAAATTGCTTGCGTTCTGATATTCTAAATGTAAGTGCAACATCTCAGTGTGAAAAACCAACAGCATCTCCTTTTCCTGCAGATTGCAAGGATCCTCTGATGAAAAGAACCACACCATGTTTGCAGACAGGTAAAGCATGGCTGTACTTGTCATAGCGGTGGGAATTGGTGCCCCCATATGACTGCCTAGAAAGGTTTGTAATTCTGAAATACCTTTATTATTTGCAGGCAGTCTGTGGGAACCTAACATTTATTTTGAAAGTCTGGATGACAAATCATTTTTGGTGAGTTTTAGCCCAGGGATGGAGCCAGCCCGATACCGGATCCACTTGACCAGTTTCCAAGATGAGCAGAACTCATGTAAAAAAACCACGCAGGATATCTCTGAGGTAATCACTTTCCCTTCCACATCTGTACTGAAACCACTTTAAACAAAATCATTCTCTACATTTACTAAATAGCATGGTAAAGGCAAAACCCAGGGAGAGCTCATAGTTGTGTCTGGCTTTGTTTTGTGGATTCAGGCAGACAAGAATCCAGCTTCTGAGAAGAACTGGAAAAATAGTAGGAGGATTGAAAGACGTGCCTTATATGGAAAGACTTAAAGAGCTCAATTTTTATTTTAAAATTAAATTAAGGGGTGATTTCAATCATATATACACACACACACACCTACAGGGGAACAAAAATTTCATAGATTTCATAGACATTAGGGCTGGAAGGGACCTCAGGAGATCGAGTCCAGCCCCCCGCCCAAAGGGCAGGAAGTCAGCTGGGGTCATAGGATCCCAGCAAGATAAGCATCCAATTTACTCTTGAAGGTGTTCAGTGTAGGTGCTTGAACCACCTCCGCTGGCAGACTGTTCCAGACCTCGGGGGCTCGGACAGTAAAGAAATTCTTCCTTATGTCCAGCCTGAAACGGTCTTGCAGGAGTTTGTGACCGTTCGACCTCGTCATCCCTTGGGGCGCTCTGGTGAACAAACATTCCCCCAGATCCTGGTGTTCACCCCTGATAAACTTGTAGGTGGCCATCAGATCACCCCTGAGCCTGCGCTTTTCCAGGCTAAAGACCCCCATGGCTCTCAGCCTGTCATCGTAAGATCTGTTTCCCTGACCTCTGATCATGCATGTGGCTCTCCTCTGGACTCTCTCAAGCTTCTCCACATCCTTTTTGAATTGTGGAGCCCAAAATTGGACGCAGTACTCCAGCTGCGGCCTCACCAAGGCCAAGTACAAGGAGAATGACGTCCCGGGATTTGCTCGAGAAGCATCTATGGATGCAAGCCAGCGTTTTGGTCGCTTTACTAGCCACAGCATCGCATTGCAGGGTCATGTTCATCTTGTGGTCAATGATGACCCCCAAGTCTCTTTCTTCTGTAGTGCTATCCAACGTAGCACTGCCGAGCCTATAAGGAAGCTGCAGGTTTTTCCTCCCAAGGTGGCGAACCTTGCATTTTTTGGTGTTAAACACCATGAGGTTCTCGTCTGCCCATTTGCTGAGCTTGTCCAGGTCAGCCTGGATCACCCGCCTATCTTCTGGCGTGGATGCTTTGCCCCAAAGTTTGGTGTCATCGGCGAACTTGGCCAGTCCACTCCTGACTCCAATGTCCACATCATTAATGAAGATGTTGAACAGTATGGGTCCCAGGACAGAGCCTTGAGGGACCCCACTGGTCACAGGGCACCACAATGAGTGACTGCCATCAATTACAACCCTCTGGGTCCGACCACAGAGCCAGTTTCCCAGCCAGCCGGATCGTGATGGAGCCAAGGCCACAACTGGCCAGTTTGGCCAAGAGGTGATCATGGGATACCAGATCAAAAGCTTTTTTGAAGTCAAGATATATGACATCAATCTTTTCTCCCTCGTCCAGGTGATAGGTCACCTGGTCATAGAAGGAAATGAGATTGGTCAAACAAGACCTACCCGCAACAAACCCGTGCTGGCTATCCCTTAGAATGTTAGCCTGGGCCAGTCCATCAAGGACGGCCTCCTTAATAAACTTTTCTAAGATCTTCCCCAGGATAGAAGTCAGGCTAATGGGCCTGTAGTTAGCCGGATCCACTCTCCTCCCTTTCTTGAAGATCGGCACCACATTGGCCTTCTTCCAGTCTTCGGGCACTACACCAGAGCGCCAGGAGTTTTCAAAGATCCGTGCCAGGGGCTGGGCTATGACGCTCACCAGCTCCTTGAGTACCCTGGGGTGCAGGTTGTCAGGGCCGGCTGACTTGAAGGTATCCAGCTTTTCAAGGTGTTCCTTCACAAGGTCAGCATTTATGGAGGGTAGGGGATCCCCATCACCCGGATCTCCCTGTCCCATGGGACTGATGAAAGACTGACGCAAAGTACCTATTTAATAGGCTGGCTTTTTCCTGGGCGTCAGTTGTCAGTTGCCCCATCTGGTTTAGCAGGGGTCCAACGTTGCCCTTGCTTTTCCTCCGGCTCCCCACATATCTGAAAAAGGACTTCTTGTTGTCCTTGATACTTGAAGCTAGTTGGAGTTGAGTTGCAGCCTTGGTTTGCTCCCTGCAGGACCGGACCAGCGCAGAATAATCCTCTTTGGAGGTGAATCCCGTCCTCCAACCTTTGTAGGCTTTCCTTTTTAGCCGCAGGAGGTCTGCTAGGTCCCTGGAGAGCCAGGAGGGCTGCTGTGCCTTCTTGCTGCCTTTCCTCCGTGTTGGAATAGATTTAGCTTGTGCATTGAGGATCGCTTCCTTGAGAAGCAACCACTCTTCTCGAACTCCCATCTCCCTGGGGTCACGGTCCCTGAGGGCCTGACGGACAAGCCTCTTGAGCTTGTCAAAGTCGGCTTTCCTGAAGTCAAGGACTTCTGTGTTGCTGACTGACTTGCCAGCTTTACGGCAGATGGTGAAGGTGATCAGTTCATGGTCACTGTCACCCAGCTTCCCATCGATCACTAGGTCACCGATTAGGTCGTCCCCTGTAGCCAGTACCAGGTCGAGCAGCGCTTTGCCTCTCGTTGGCCCATAGACTTCTTGAGTCAGGTAGAGGTCATCCACGCACGAGAGAAAGCTTTGCGACCGCTCGGATTTTGCTGAGTGATCTTCCCACAAGATGTCCAGGTAACTGAAGTCACCCATGACAACCAAGGTCCTGGAGCAAGCGGCCTCAGTCAGTTCCCGGGCGAACTCCTGGTCAAGCTCGGAACTTTGAGTGGGAGGTCTGTAGTAGACTCCCACCGTTGTGTCCCCTGTGCCATTTTCCCCACGAATTTTTACCCGGAGGGTCTCTAGCCATCCATGCCGGTCGCCAACATCAGCTTGCAGGGACATGTAGCTTTCCTTCACATAGGGAGCTACACCCCCGCCCCTTTTGTCAACACGATCCCTCCTGTACAGGGTATAGCCCTCTATACCCGTGGTCCAGTCATGGGTGGAGTCCCACCAGGTCTCCGTTATCCCAATGACGTCATAATTCTTTGCACTGAGCAGGAGGATGAGCTCGTCCTGCTTGTTACCCAGGCTCCTGGCATTAGTGTACAGGCAGGCAAGTGTGCCCTTGGGGGTTCTTGCCTTGCCCACAGATTGTGCTAGGGCTGGGGCAGGGGTGGGCTCCCTTAAGTGCCTTGGTCTGCTGGCTTTGCAAGGGTTGCTCAGCGGGCCAGCAGTGGCAGTAGTCCCCCCATCCCCCAGCGGGCTTAGTTTAAAGCTGGTGGAGCAGGTCAGCCAGCCTGGCTGAGAAGAGCCTCCTCCCCAGCGGAGAGGTGGAGGCCATCTCTTCCCAGCAGCTCGCTGCCTCTCTCGCCAAAGAGCGGGCTGTGGTCATGGAAGCCAAAGCCTTCCCGATGACACCAGCTCCGCAGTCTTTGGTTCACTGCGTGGATCCTCCTCTCCCTCCTCAGCCCATAGCCCGAGACTGGGAGGATCGACGAAAATACCACCTGAGCTCCCAGACCCCTAAGCCCCGCTCCCAAATCCCTGTAGCGCCTCATGATGATCAACTCTTCAGTCTAGCGGGCAAAAGTAAATGAGATCCGTTATACCTGGCAACTAACATTAGATAAATGTGGACTAAAAATAAGGAACAATTTTTTGAGAATAACAAACTATTGGAGCAGCTTGCCAAGTGTAATGGATTTCCAGCCCAGTGGCAATTTTTTTTAAATCGCAGCAGGATGCTTTTCTAAAAGAGATGCTGCCATTCAAATAGGAATGAATTTGGGGAGATCTTAAGGCATGTGTTATGAGGGAACTTGGACTAGATGATCAGTAATCACTTCTGGACTTGGAATCCATGTAGTCCAAATGAAGATCTCCACATAGCAGTATTTGGGAGACCTTGAAGAAAAATCTCAAATATTGACATCTGTTCCAACCCTCTGTCAGGGGTTTAAATGTGAAGTCTACATACTTATAACTGCTAATCTGTCCCATCCTGTTTAGATCCACATTCCTCTTTCTCTGATACATAGTAGAATTGCTAGAATGCTGTATACAACAGTCTGACAGAGGAATAATGTCCAATTGAAAAACAAAAAGTCCCTACCAGTTACTGCAAGGACTATAACCCCAGCAAGATACTGGTTGTCTCTTATAGATTATACATGATGTTTACCTTCATATTCAAGTACCACAAGTAATAATGGAGAGAGCCTCTAGGTTAAGCTAGAAAGCTTGTACATTGAACAACTTTAAACCTGAGATACAAGACTGTTATGTACCACTTTAACTTCAATGTTTTCAGGTTTCAGTACTTAACTCTGCAACGTCAGTGCCCTATCAGTTGTTTATAATATGAATGACAGTTTTTTTCTGGAGCTGCTATGTAGTAGCTCTTTTCTCCTGCCTAAATTAATTAGAAACTTTCCCTTTGCCTTGCTCAGTATCTTCATATCCTTTGACTCGTATGCTTTGCTCTCACCTATGTTTCCCTTCCCCTGCTCCCTCAACCCCAACTTCCAATCTGTTTATTTTTTGCCTTTCCTCATCACTGTTCTGTCTTGTATCTGCAGAAGGGGTTGCAGCAGCGTGTGAATGTCACACTCAGATTCGAAAAACCTATAAGAACTTGTTGCAAATACAAAGTCCAGGTAAGTTCTCACCTGTTCTTTCTCCAGGGAGAAATAATTATGTGATGAATCATCTCTGACCGATTTAAGCTATTACTAGGACACAGACCTCTATCAGAGTTTAATTCCCAATTTCCCACTCACCAAGACAGTTGGGCCCACTCCTGAAAGAATACTTAATTTTATTATATTATGAACGCATTCTCCAGGTACGATCCTCCAAGCCCAAAGAGAGGTAATCCTAGCGAGGATCAAAGGGGACAGGAGGGCACACAAGCCCCCATGGCTCACCAAAAGCGTCCGGGAATGTCTTCTAGCTAAAAGGGAGGCGTACACCCAATGGAAAGGAGGGGACATCACCAGGGATGGCTATACTGCAGTCGCTCAGGGATGTAGGGGGGCAGTCAGGAAGGCCAAGGCAGAGATGGAACTGGGACTAGCTTCCCGGATCAAGGACAGTAAGAAGTTCTTCTTTAAATATATAGGGGGTAAAAAGAAGATTCCAGGTAATGTGGGGCCCCTGCAGGACACATTAGGAAGTTTGGTCATCACACCAGACGACAAAGCCAACATGTTTAACGATATCTTTGCCTCCATTTTCCTAAGCAGGGACCAGAACAGCCACCTCCCTGCTGGGCTCCCCTCGGGCCCCGGGGGAGGCACACCTGGGCCAAGGGTTAGTGAGGAACTAGTTAGGGAGCTTCTGGAGGGACTGGACATATTCAAGTCAGCCGGTCCAGACAATTTCCACCCTAGCGTACTAAAAGAATTGGCTGAGGTCATTGCAGGACCCTGGCACGGCTTTACAAGCACTCGTGGTGCTCTGGTGTGGTGCCAGAGGACTGGAAGAGGGCCAGCGTGTTTCCCATCTTCAAAAAGGGGGAAGAAAGGACCCGAGAAACTAAAGGCCAGTTAGTCTTACTTCGATCCTAGGCAAGCTGTTCGAGGAAATTATGCTGGCACACATCCATGAGGGGCCAGCAGGGGATTTCGTGCTTAGGGGCAACCAGCACAGGTTCGTTAGCGGCAGGTCCTGTCAGACCAACCTGGTGGCCTTCTATGATCAGATCACCAAATCATTAGATGCAGGGGTAGCAGTGGACATAGTCTTCCTGGACTTTCGGAAGGCCTTCAACACTGTCTCTCACCCCGTTCTCATTAAGAAACTGGGGGACTGTGGTGTCAACACCTACACAGTCAAATGGGTCGCTAACTGGCTGGAGGGCCACACCCGGAGGGTGGTGGTGGATGGGTCATTTTCGACTTGGAGGGATGTGGGCAGTGGGGTCCCCCAGGGCTCGGTCCTCGGGCCCGTACTGTTCAACATCTTTATCAGTGACTTGGACAAGGGGGTAAAAAGCACCCTGTTCAAATTTGCTAATGACACTGAGATGTGGGGGGATGTGGACATGCTAGAAGGGAGCAGTAGGCTACAATTGGACCTAGACAGGTTACAAGGGTGGGCGGATGAGAATAGGATGGGATTCAACACTGACAAGTGCAAAGTGATGCACCTGGGGAGGAACAAGCGGCACCATACCTACAGGCTGGGGAACTCCCTTCTTGTCAGTACAGAGCCAGAAAAGGATCTTGGAGTCATCATTGACTCCAAGATGAACATGGGCCGGCAGCGTGGGGATGCGGTCAGGAAGGCCAACCTCACCTTGTCATGCTTCCACAGATGCATCTCAAGCAGGTCCAAGGAGGTGATACTCCCCCTCTATGCGGCACTGCTCAGGCCGCAGCTGGAGTATTGCGTCCAGTTCTGGGCGCCGCACTTCAAGAGGGATGTGGACAACGTGGAGAGGGTCCAGAGGAGGGCCACTCATATGATCAGGGGGCCTTATGAGGAGAGGCTACGGGACCTGAACCTGTTCAGCCTCCACAAGAGAAGGCTGAGAGGGGATCTAGTGGCCTGTTACAAACTAGTCAGGGGGGATCAGCAGGCACTGAGGGAGTCCCTGTTCCCCCGAGCACTGCCAGGAGTGACCAGGAATAATGGTCACAAGCTGGTAGAGAATAGATTTAGGCTAGATATGAGGAGGCGCTACTTCACAGTCAGGGCGGCTAGGATCTGCAACCAACTTCCAGGCAAAGTGGTGCTGGCTCCTACCCTGGGGGTGTTTAAGAGGAAGCTAGATGAACATCTTGCTGGGGTCGTTTGACCCCAGTACTCTTTCCTGCCATGGCAGGGGTTGGACTAGATGATCTACTCAGGTCCCTTCCGACCCTAGAAACTATGAAACTACAGTGAACTTTCATCTTTTTTTTCATACTAACCACTCTTGAGAGACTGGAGATGGAGTAGCTGGGTATAGCCCTCATGACCAGGTCTGCTATCTTTGGGTAGAGAGTTGCCCCCAGAACCTTTAATCAGACCCTTACCATTCTGTGGAGACTATAGTCCCAATGTCTATCATACTGTTACAGTTTAAAGGGAAGGGTTGTGGGGAGCAGGTGACTGGCAGAAATACTTTCATTTTGCTGATTTTGTTTCAACTGCAGATTCAGCCGTTTTTTGCAAATTGTGGCACTGACTGTACAAGGCACTTGAGTTTCTTTCAATGTCCACCTGCTCCAAGTAAGAACTTCTTTCTACTAAATTAGATTTGTATCATTTTATAGATGGTAGCTGAGCCTTGATCTAATTCTCTATTTTGCATTTGATTATTTTTCAGCTTCACAGCCTACAGGTAAGAATCCCTTTCTAGATGCTAGAACTTCCCTTTGCGTTTGTTTTCCTCTGCCTGTAACAAAGAGTGACCAGCATGTGAGCCAGTCTACACATAGAATAGCATTATTCATGAAGTTCTGCTTGTCATTCTTTGGGTGTCTTGAGTCCAGAATTCATAGATCTGGTAAAACTGCCTTATTTTGCATTAAAAGAGAAAGCTTTTAACCATATTTACCCAAATATAAGACAACCCCGATAATTAGATTCTATACATGGAAAATGTATAAATTTTCCATGTATAGAATCTAATTATTGGAGGGTTATCTTTAATTCATCCTCCCCAATGCTACAGAGAAGCAGGCAGTCGGGGGAAGAGGGGCAGGTGGTGTGGGGAGGTCAAGCAGCTTGCCCCGGCTTGTGCCTGCCCCTTAGCCTCTGCTCCCCACTTCCCCCCAGCCTTTGTTCCCTGCTTCTCCCCTCCTTACTCTTGCTCTATGCTGGCAGGCTCTGTCCCCATTCCAGCCTGAGGCATGAAGCACAGCCCCAGCTCAGCCCCTGTACTAGTCATGTGGGGGCCACTGCATGCCACTGTATGGGGCTGGGATGGGGCTATTTCCATAATTCTGAGGGCAGGGTTGCTGCTATCCATCTGATACCTAGTGTTCAAGGTAGAGTTCTGTGGTTGTACGAGATTTTCCTTGGCAGATAAAATTGTGTCTGAATGCTCTGTCTGACTGTTCTTTCTTATACCATAGATGATATGTTTATGTGGCTGTACTGGGGTATCACTGGCTTCTGTGTTTTACTGGTGGGATCAATTATTGCTGGGGCCATTTATATGACCCAAACACAACCAGGTAAGGTCCACACCAGTGAGGGAAGGAAAGACTTTAAGGCATGCTTACACATCTCTCACCCTGTATCTTCTTATTTCCTTCCCTGGATCCTCATGTGACTTTCTGCCAGGACAAGCATTTCCTTTAGCCCATGTTATAGGACTCATGGCATCCTAATACAAAGCAAGCATACTTTTTTCTAAAACACCGTGTTAACTGAAGGTCTCTTGTGTTCTCTGGGGTTGCATTGGCCTTAAGTTCCATCCCTGATAGAGCTTCTCAGTTTTTGAGTAGCCTGACTGCAGTATTCAGCCTTCCATCTCCAGTGTTCCCTGGGACTTGATATGAAGTTTCTGCAGCCTGATTTGTTTCTTCTCCTGTGTTGTTTACAAACCCTTCAGAACTGGCACACCCTAATTATTCAACCCACAATATTAATCCTTGATCCCTTCTAGGAATTAGTTCTGCTGTGCCATCTTGCATTTGTATGGTGTTTTTCATCCTGCAATTTACAAGTGCCTAGCCAAAGGTATGTGAGGCACAGAGATTGATTTGTCCAAGGTGACACAGTAAGTAATTGGAGAGCTCCTGATTTTGAGTCCCATGTGATGACCCACTAGACAACTGTCACAGTGACATAACATGACTCCCTGGTAGTAAGTTTTGCCTGGGAAAGTAACACATCTACCTCACTGTCATCATTAAGATGTTGGTGGCAGGGTGGATGGTGCTTCAGAAGAAGCAAGGAGGTTGTTTGACAGGTCAGTCTTCCTTTTCTAGGTGTAGAATTGAATGGTAAGGAAAAGAGATTATTTATGTTCACATTCAGCCTTTCCCCTCATGAAGAAAGCCTTCATGCGTGGGCTGCTTTCTCTTCACTTTAACGCTTTTCATTAGGTTTAGTGTCAGAAAGCCCCCACACTCTTCCAACCTGCTCTCTGAAGGGCACTAGCATTTTAAGGGCATACTTTTAAAATTCTCTAGGAGCTGACAGTATGTCTTTCTTTTTCAGGGTGCCATCATGGGAAATTGAACAGTAGCAGCATGTCTCATGGTAAGGGACACTTTGTACTATTGGACAGACTGTCAGACACACGTGTGTTCAGTGTGGACCATACTAGAATTCATATTACCCAAATATTGCTCTGCAACCTCAGTTCTGTTTCCTTTAACCAAAAGATTTATGTCAGTAGCAGGCTTGGATAGTGATCAGCTAAAATATAAAGCTCTTCCACTCACGGAGGAAGGGGTTTTGCCTTATGAAATTAAAGGCTTACGGTACTAATAATGCAGTTGCCATTATACTGGCAGGAGGGTCCCTTACTAGTAGAGCTTTTTCCTGGTCAGGGAACTCAATTAAGCTATACTCTTCCTGGTGTGCTCTACTTCTCTATTAGGAAGATTTGGTGTTATTGCTATTCTGGAAAGCCATTTTGCATGTAGATAGGGCCCAATTGACTAATTGTAGGTCTAATTATACAGCTGCAGTTATACTGGTGTAATTCCATATGTAGACAAGCACTTAAGAAACTTACTCTGGCAACTGGTATTAGAAGAATCACATGGTGGTGATCTTTCTCCCCTCCCTCCTCCAACTTTAAATTGTGGGAGGCCTTCATGAAAGGGGTGATCTAGGAGTACAAAAGCAAAGTAGTAAGCCTGCTTTTAGATGTCAAATTTGAAGGAAGATAAGAGGCAATGGGAGGAAGCTCTTTCAAATGCTGTTCACATAAAACAGTGCTCGCAGTACATTTTCAGTATTAGTGTCCATGGGCTCTATTTCACCTCATTGGGGTCTGAATGTACCCAAAGGCTCTACTGGATTCCTTGGGGTAATTATCTTCTGCTTGGTGAGAAATGAATAGCATGTTGTTCTCCAGCTTGACTTGTTAGGCTTAGGATTCCTGCCTTGACTGGCAGGGAAGGGAGGTGTCATACTCTCCCAGCATACTCACTACAGTACAAAAACAAAGTCACTTGGGGTTGATTGTGTAGCTTTTTCTAAGAGAGATTCTTTCCTTTCTGGCACGGCCTGATGGGCCATGAAATGGGTAACAGTGTTGACATGCAAAGTACTATTATCAGGCATCTGAATTAGTACCATTGAAATGAGTAGGGCAGGTTACACTTCTGGACTTATGCTTCAGGTTCTGAAAACAACAGGTGTCACTGCACGTGTTACTCAGCTTATATCTTTGAGGAAATCTCAGCAACAAACACAGCCACAGGCTTTCAATGAAAGTCTCTTATAAAGAGAGTGAATAAAAAAGACTGGCTCATTTAGTTCAGCAAACAAAGGCTGAGACAGGATATGATTGCTGTGTGTGAAAACATTGGAGATAAACACCAGAGAAGCAAAAGAACATTTTTAATTTGTAAGATAATGCTGGCACAAGAACAAATGGGTATATAAGGGCAATGATCAAATTTAGGCTGGAAATTTAACCTCAGAGGAGTGACATTTTAGTACAACCTTTCAGTAGTATAACAGAGGCCAAAAAGAAAAAAAAAACTAACTAATTTTGAGAGAGTTCTTGATTAACATATTAAAAGGATTGGATGATATTGGGTACCTGTGATGGCAGGAAGCTGAACTCAGCACCCTTAGAAGTCTCTTCCAGTCTTACATTCCTGTGTTGAACCTGCACATGAGATCAAAATGACTGAGACTGTCTGTCTCTGTGTCCTGGAGCTGGGATTGCTTGCTTGGGGACCCAATTGGGACTGGAAGTTCCACTTTTCCAGGAGGAGGGGAGGAATGTTTGTTAGGAGAAAGTTGCTGTTTCACTAGATCATTGATATAGCTCTCCATCAAGAGGGAAGGGAGGCCTTCCTTGAGAAAGGGCTCTTTGTGGAGTTAGTCATGTGACACTGTATGTGCATATGGTGGTTACACAGGTACAGTTTTAGCAAGTGTTACAATTAATTCATTTCACTGTCTTTTTATTATTTCCTTCAGAACTGTTACCCCCAGACATGCCTCCTCCAAAACTGAAGCCCCGGAAGGTTTGGTTGGTTTACTCTGCTGACCACTCGCTCTATGTAGATGTGGTGCTGAAGTTTGCCCAGTTCATGATCACAGTCTGCGGTACTGAGGTAGTTCTGGACCTGCTGGAAGGGCATCAGATCTCAGAGATGGGAGCCGTACCCTGGCTTACTCAACAGAAAAAGGAAATGGAAAAGCTTTCTTCAAAGATCATCATTTTGTGTTCTCGGGGCACCCGTGCCAAGTGGCAGGCCATGCTTGGGAAGGAGGCTGTGCGTCTCAAACAAGATCAGCGGCATCCAGCAGGAGATTTGTTCACGCCAGCCTTTAATTTGATCCTGCCAGATTTCAAGAAACCAGCTTGTTTTGGCATGTACATAGTGTGCTATTTTGCAGGTATAAGTAATGAAGAGGACATTCCTGACCCATTCAATGTCACATCCAAATACCAGCTGATGGACAGGTTTGAAGACATTTACTTCCGGATCCAGGATATAGAAAAATTTGAGCCAGGGAGAATCCATAGAATCCAGGAGATCACACCTGAAAATTGTTTTGAAAACCCCAGTGGCTGGAAGTTGAAGGAAGCTGTGCAAAAATTCCAGGATTGGCAGGCAGAGCATCCAGACTGGTTTGAAAGAGAGATCTTCTCTGAGGATGAGGAGGACCTGCAGTCTCTGGATAGAGAAAGCCCTGAAGAATTAATACCCATGGAAGAGGGAATTATGAAGCAGCAGTTGTGTCTTCAGGAGCCTGATCCCAGTGGCTGTTACATGGTCAGTCTCCATATAAATGAAATTGAAGGCAAAAGCTGTAAACTGCAGCCTCAATTTAATCCACCTGGAGATCCAACTTTCCAGACTATGATAATTCCCATGGAGGAAGTTCCTCCAGTTCAGATGACAGAGCCACTATCTCTCCAAGACGGTAAAAGTGCAGTCAGTCATCAGGTGCTGACCAATGAGGACTGGATGGAAGGAATCCCCCTCCTGGCAACCAGTGTCCCAATGAGAAATAGTGTTCTCTTCCATGAAGACCTTAACGCCACGTCATCAGACAGCCAGATATTGACAGACCACCTCCCGGCTGAATTGAACGAACAGCTGAATGGTTTAATGTACTCTCTCTACCAGCAAAATGTCATTCCTTCTGAGCCATCTCTTTGCCAAGAAGAGGCTGAAGAGCAACAGCAGCAGCTGGTCTTCAATGACCAATCCAAAGATCAAAGACAGTCAGTGCAGTCTGACCAGGGCTACATCTCGAGATGTTCTCCTTTGCCTCCTGATGATCCTGTAGAAGAAGAGGAGGAAGAGGAAGAAGAGGGAAGCCAGATGCCTGCACAACACCTCTCTCCAGAAATACTGGACAGCTTAAAGAGTCTCCAGCAGCAGCTGCTTTTCCAGGAAATTCAGCAGAACAATAGCTGGGAGTACATGGGTATAATGATGGACACAAGCTGTTCTGTAGAGGACTCTTAGACTCTATATCCAGGGGTCACTGCATTTGAAAAATGGGTATGGAAGCAGGTGGTATGTAGACATGCAGCATTCAACTGCAAGGTGTCTCCTGATCTTTTATAACAAGTGACCTAGACTGTTGGTTGGAACTTGTAAATACCAGCCCTCAGGGAAAGGATTGTGCTTCTGAATACAGTATGATCTACCCATTTGGCTTTTGGAGCCAAGCTGTTGCTTTAAATCTCTGAATGGGAGAAGATGGCTCAATTTGTTAACGTGTCCCATCAGGTGACTAGTACTAATTCTGTTGCTCAAGGAATGTACAATGTACATTCCACTTATTACAAGCAAATGTATTGCCATCCATCATTTTGTACCCTTGAAGACTCATATCATGCCATCACTTTGGTGATTGCAAAGACATAAATCAGGGTTAAGGAGGAGAGACTAGACTTGATGGAAAACAAAGTTTGTATTAACAATTGAATAGCTAAGCTTTATTGTAAATGCTGCAATAAATAACTTGTGCCTCAAGTCACCACGGGTGGTAACATATCCAAACAGACCTACCTGTGCTAATACCTGGGTTTGGAGATTTTCCACTGTGATCCAGTTATGCTGGCATTTCTGTATTTGCACCAACATTAAGAAATGAAGTTGAATGCCTGAACAAAAATCAAGATGAAATATTTAAAGCCGGGTAGCTTTGTGTATAGACATATAAACAATAGACTAAAGGGTAAAAGGGACCAGGGCTTTAACCTCTTTAGCTACTCTTTGGTAATCATCTATGTGCATGTTTACCCCAGGGTAAATGGAAGCCAACCTGGAGGAAATTACACCTTTCCCCCAAGGAATAAGTTACCAGGGTTTACTTCTGGGTAGAAACATCTACATGGGCAGTTACCATAGAGCAACCATACCCTCTTTGACAACACGTTAAGCTGTTCATATATACATACCTTTTGTCTCCTCTGTCTTTCCTCCCCGGCCTGTGATAGAGTGGGAGGAAGACACCTGTGAGGTAACAACAGCAAAGTAGCGTAGGGATGATGGGCAAAAAATGGTATAGGAATTTGCAGTGCAATTACATCGGTGAACAGGGAACTAACCAATGTTCCTTGAGGCTGCAATACCCAGGCTTCAAATCAGGGTGGAAATGAGTGTCTCCTATATTGCACTGCTGGTGCTTCATCCATAACACTGTGATGTCTCTATGCATCTCAGTACTAGGCAGGTTTCAGACTGGAAATTTGGTGAGAACAGCAATGAACACAGTCAAATGTCTAAATTGCTATTAAGAAAGATTTTTAACAGTAAGCATAGCTTGAACAGCTGTTATCTGAAGGGTAGGAAGGGTATTTTAAAGAAATTTGGAGTGAGATGAATGCAAGGTGGTTTCTGGAGGTAATTAGCAATAGCATAAATTTTGAGCAAAGGAAGTTTGGGCTGAACCCTGGGAGATGTTTCCTACTATCAAACTAACAGCCTCCCAGGAGTGGCCATGGAAATGCCATCAAGTGAGACAGTCTAAACCTGGGCTTCATGAGTTTCAGAGAATATTTCCCAGTGGCCAGAGTGGCATTTAACTTTTCTGGGCAAACTACATGATGTGCAAACCCCTGTACAGCTATAGTTTTTACCTTGGACGCTGCAATGGCTTGTTCACCTCAGCCAGTTGGGGGAACAGTTTCTTGAGGCTTTTTTCTTTTCCCCTTGTGCACTTAAATAAGGCTGCTGCCTTTCTACCTTATTCATTGCACCTCTGTATCAAAGCATAACAGAGGGGGAGGCAACTGGGTGCTGCCTTGGAGGGGTAAGGGTGCAAAAAAAAAAGCATTTGCTGCAGTGGCAGCTGGATGTGCCACTGCCACAAGCACTGTGGCAACTAGCACTGCCCTTTGCAAAGGTACGGCCCAGGGCATGGAGCTGCCCAGCTACACCTCTGCAAGAAGTGATCTTTGTGCCTTGCATTAAGATAAAACATTTTTCAATGTCTAAAGTAGCATAGAAGTCTTTTTTTAAACCTCTAAACATTGCATCTAAGCTACTTGAAGTGTCTCGTGATTTTTTTTTAATTGGTTGTCTTTTTAAATATGTAATTTCAATTCATAATTTTATTAACTATTATTCTACCAATTGTGATACTGCATCCAGTGCTGTTATAAATTTTTATAAAAAGTTTATACAGTGATTTATTAATGTTGCTTTTATAATTAAAAGCATTACCACTGAAATGCATGAAGTATTGGGGGTTTTTTTGGTTTTTTTTCAAAGGTAATAAGGTTGTAGGAAAGTGGGGCTGGAAGGAATTCAAAAGGCCATCTAGTCCAGTCCCCTGTTCAAGGGAGGACCGTCTGTAACTAAACCATTTCAGCCAAGTGTCAGTCCAAACTGCTCTAGAAATCTTCAAGGATGGAGATTCCACACGTCTCCAAGGTAGCTTCTTCCAATGACTGACCTCCTAAGTTCCTCCTAATGCCCACCTAAATTGAAGCTGCAGCTTCAGGTTGTTGCCCTTAGTCCTACCCCCTATGGCCACATTTTATCAATACAAAGATGTATTTGTTTGTGCTTCATTGAAGATTTGAATAGTGGTCTACAAATTTGTTACAATGGGATCTTGGCCTGCTTGCAGCATGGTGGAACCTTAGGTCACTGACAGAAGACTAATGTCGCAGAAAAGTTCCTTCTCATGAGAAATTCCATTGCCTTAAGAATTTAACTCTACCTTCCTAAATGACAGAGTCTGCTAAATAACCTCTGAAGCTTAACAGCTTCTCCTGCAAAGCTTACAAAAATCTATCCTCTCTTTACCTCTGACAACAAACCCAAATGCTTGGTTGTCAATTTATATTTCTATTCTAGATCTTTCTTTTGGGTGGGCCAGAACCATGAATCATTACTCAAGAAAAGGAAAATTTCAAATAAGCACACATGCTACCTTTCTCACCATACTAAGATTTCACAGGATTTTTTTAGACTAACAGTTTAATAGAACAAGTTTCTGCCACCTATTAGACTCACCCTGGGCAGAGAACTTTTGATTCCAAAGACCAAATTGATTTAAATAAGTAGCAAAGTAAACAGACCAAGGTGAAAATCTTGTGCAGATGCCATGGTCCTGAACTCTCAGTAGTTGCTGGCTACTGCCTTGAATGCCCTTTGATTTCCACCTAGCACTTGTATGCACATATTCCTCTGGAGCTCAAAGAATTGACACATGAATTGTCACAGAAACAGACACCAAATATTAAACCATTCCTTTAAAAAAAAAAAAAAAAAAGGACTATCTGGCACAGTGGAAGAAGGTAGGGCATGGTAGCACTTTGGAGACTGGTTTAGAGAGCCATTAGCTTGTATAGGTAACAACCTAGCTCATTCATTGCATCTGATAAAGTAGGCTGTTGATTAAAATCTCATGCCTGTTTAGTTTAAGGTACCCCCCCCTCCTGTCTGCCTGACTTCAGACAAACACAGCTGACCACCTCTCTGGTGTAATGGAGTGACACTTCTCTGTAGAATCAGCCAGTTGAAGGCAGACCATCAAACATAACTTTCTTTCTTTCTATGCAGCCAGAAAAATTGGCAAATGGAAAAACTCCAACAAAAACAGAGCTTAGTCCTAGACCTGTCTTTGTTGCTATTTATTACTTGTTTAGCCCAACTGTGGTAAGTCTTGTACAAGACCTAAAATGTTCTTCCCATTCTCCACAATGAGCTGGTCTCATAACCACTAGAATGGAAGCAAATTTCAGATGAAAGATGAGGATTTAGAAAAAGCCCCCAAACTTCTGTTTCACAGCTTTATTATCAATTTGCTCATCCTCCTCTGGAGAAGTTGCTCTTTGAGTTAAGATTTCTCATTTTGTTCTGACGGGATGCTCATTTGAAGAAAATCTGTTTGTGTACTTCCAGCCAGGGGGAAAGAACACAAATAATTTTGAATATTTTATTGCAACTGTTGATGTTTAATTTTTAAGGTAATGTGCAGTAGCATGATAATAAGAAAGGTGACAAAACACAAGAAACATTGGTCACAAGTTCCTCATTTTATTTTAAGAACAAATCTCATTTTTTAAAAATACAAGCTCTGATTAGATGCTAGGTGGGATGTCAAGCCTCCTCCTGCTGCACAGCCTATTCCTTTCTATAATTTCATTTTCCCCTCCTTGGAGTTGGGTAGACACTCTTGGATCAAGGAGGTACAAAAATGTATCAGGAGAGCACAGCAAGCCTAAATAAGTTCTGGTACAGGACTACTTTGCATGCTGAAGTTACATAGACGGGAGCCTATACTTTCCAATGGTATAATGTGGCTTACCAAAATACTGACTTAGGCCAGGAGCTTGTTTAAAGTGGATGTGACAGGCAACATATCTTCAAAGTGTTTGGGTAAAGGGCATTATCTGCAACCAGGAAAGTACTGTTGTTCATTCCTCTCTCATAAAGGTTTTTGGAGCAGAACAATGTGAATGGAAGTAGGGGTTAAATTCTATATGGAGGTGAAGAAAGTTATAGCAGACTTAAACACCACTTTAAACTATTTTAACGTAATGGGTGACTAGTATTGGTATTATAGCTGCCATTTTTGCTGCAAGGGGATTCCTTAAACCAGCTAGCTCAACAAAGCATTCACTAGTTGGTACCAGACTTCTAGTAAGTATTTGAGAAACAATGGCAGGTAATAAGAATCGCACCCTGTACCAAAGCTTTTATACAAGAGAACCAATATAGCAAAACACATATCCTAAGACTTAATCTTGTATATTAAATTTGTTCAATTCAAGCTGAACACTTAACGCAATCTTTGTAGCCTCTTGTTGAAAGTGGCCGCATCTATATGAAATGCTGACTGCACAGTAGGCAGATAATACTATGCAATAGCATAGCATAGCAATAACAGTGATGTGATGCTAGTGCACAATAGTATTTATACAAGTACTAAATGACTGCACAATAAGCTGAGTTACTGCACAGTAGCGCCAACAAATGTCTGATTTGTGACAGGTATAAACAAATACTAAATGACTGCATAGTAACGATCACACAGCATCTCAGAGGCAGCCACTAAAGACCAAGGAAACTACCATCTATAGGCAAAGGTCCAATATACCTCTTTCACACAATGTCTATTAGAAAAATGAACTTGTTGCATTTACATGTGCATTAATGTACTTTAGTTAATAAGCATTAAACCTAGTACCTCCATTGTGAGGTACTAAGAAAATGTGCATTAACTTATCTTAGTGTGCATTAAATAAAGACACAGGGCACCTAAGCATGCAGACTGCTCTGATGTGCTGGAGCAGACTCAATCGAGTCTGCTGAAGCATAGCAACTGCCACACTCCAGCACCCTCTTGCATCTTGTGTTTCAGCGTCCCCATGCTTAAAAATGGCAGCAGGGGCACTTGAACTAAAGCTTGTAGTTTAATTAAAGCACCCCTGGAGCACATGTAAAAGTGCCCACAGTTTTTAAGTGATGCTTAATGCGCATTAGTCTATTTCACTGCACATTAGCAAAAGCGCATGGTTTTAGTGTACATTAAAACAGGCTAATGAGCATTAAAGCAAAAGTGTAAACATGCCTGCAATTGACTAGTAGCTCTATTGCTCATCACCTACAACAGAGAAAGAAAATGGAATGTGTCAATTCTGCTATTACTGTTCCTTTACTGTGGGTGTGTCTAGGTGTGCTTTTACACATGCCTAAACTTAATGCATATTAGTCTAATGTGCATCAAGGCAATTTAGGTGTGTGTCTACACATGCACGTGCTAAGGTGCATTAGCGCAGGTGTGCAGACTGACTTGGGACTAAAGTTAGCCCCATGTCAATGGATACGCACTGCATTAATGCACATTAACACATCTACATGAGGCTTAGCTCTGTGCATAAATTTGATACCAGCTTTAAGCCTACAATTGCCATTTTTAAGTCACATTAACGGTGCACATGTGTAGATAAGTGTCCTTAATGTACCTTAATTTGGGGTAATGCACATTAAATGCACATGTGTAGACACACCATATCTGAATTATACTTATGCCCAAATGACTTAACAGTGCACTGCATACAAGGTATTTGGCAAGTTTAAGCCACCAGAAGCATGAACAGCCAATTTTTTTTCCTTTCTCTTGACAACTTTTTCCATGCTATACCTTGTCTGTTTGACTACACAGAGTGGAATACTCTTAGGCTAGGATACCTAAGAGTTGCCTGTTTTTTTGAATGGTACTTTGGTTTGTTTTTGAGTTTAAAAAGGAGGGGGAAGACCCCCTACTTGAACACAGACATTCTAGTTCCTTCTCTCCCATTGGCCAGGAAACAAGCATCCCCCTAGGCACCTTTCAGATCACATAGGAAAAGTTCACAGTACTTAGTTTTACAATCACAGTCACTCACAGCACCAAGATTGTCCAGACAAATAAAACGGAATTACTCAAGAGAAGGCCACTGGCCAAATTTCACACTATTGCCCAAAACAAGCACTTTGTTTAGGGCTCAGATAAAAATAAAGCACTGGTGGGAAAGTTAAGCCTAGTCTTTGCTGCCTCTGGCTGGCTTGGGAAGAGTAGCAAATCACCCCTACCAGCTGCAGCTTTAACAGAAGGGCACTTTGGGTCCTTCCTTTCTGTCACAGCTGAAGCTAGCTAGCCAGCCACCCAGGACGGGGGAGAGAAGAGGCCACCACAAGTCACCTGTGGGAAGCAGAGAGAAGTCATGGACTGTAAACATTGTGTAATTGCAGTGCTCTAGAGGAAGACCTCTACCCTGCTCTGAGTGGGGTGGTGACAGCAGTAGCTCTAGTGTCATCCCTCCCAGTGAAGCCCAAGAATTGAAATAAGGAGTGTATGTACATGCACAGGAAAAGTCCCAGCTGTGCATATGATTCTGGCACTGGCTGTGAAGAGCAGCTGCACTTTGTTCCCTTTCCCACGTGGGCAGCTTGGGAAAAGGCTCCAGACAGCTGAGTGCCTACCATCCCCTGTGAATGCATTTCTGTCAAGAAACAACTGGGAGGGGACAAAGCTGTCCCTTCCTAGTTCCTTCTGTCCAGCATCTCAGGTTCCTGAGGCAGCTACAGCCAGCTAATGGACCAGGCTTAAGCTGCCCCAAACATTCACAGAGCTCGAACACCAAGGACAGCTGTATTCCATGAAATGGCTTCACAGTTAGCTTCTTCCCTCCCAGCCTTTAGCCATATGCGCATATGGATGACAGACAATGCCAAGATGTGGGGGAAGGGTCTCACCAAGACAGGTAAGCTGTACTGTGCAACTTTGTCCCATGCAGGTGGCTCATCATGGCACTTCCCTGCCCAGGTCTGGAAGTCAAATGAGGTTCATCCAGCTGTTCCAAGAAGCACCAAGATTCCCCTGCTGGTAGCAAGGAAGACAGTTCGCAGGTTCCAGCCCCAGGTCTGTTCTTCAAAGCTGGTGCAAATGGAAAGTTCACCACCGCTGGACCAAATCTTTCCAGCCTGCCTAAGCTGAGTGGAGGGTGCCCTTATTGTCCATGTAAAAAAAAAAAACAAACAAACACAACAATGATCCTTAAAACATGCATATTCACAGAAAACTGGGAGCCCCAGCAAGTGGCTGCTGCTGCCTGAAACAAGCAGGTGCCTGTTGTTAGACCCTGTTCTCACCAGAAAAAAAAAGTCTCAATTTTTTGTTTTGTTTCATTTCGTTTTTTGGGGGGAGGGAGACTCAGCCCCCTGGCATAGGCCCATTTCAGACTCACTTGTCCTTTTAGCACAAGATGCAACAAAGTTGAAGCACAGAGGTAGACATTTTCAGCAAGGAGACAAGGGTCTTCCCTTGAAATTGCTAGACCAGCAGCCTCAGTTCGCAGAAAAGCTCCCTTCATGGGGGATTTGGAGGCCTTTTTTTTTCTTTTTTGTCTCAGTGGATGTAAAATAAAGATGGTGTCTTTGCAGGCTATAAGAAGACTAAAAGCAAGCATCTTCTTTGTGGTCTTGCATATACCCCAAGGACAGCCGTGCAGGGGAGATTGTGGCCACTTAGTTCCTTCTCACATTCAGGCCATCAGGATTTCTAAGTGTCATCAAGGCCACAATCCAGTCCACCCTTGACGCAGGGAAACAAAATGAAACTCATTTTGTTAATGAGGGGCACCTTGATGAGAGGTTTTGGCACACAGCAAGGGGGAAACAGGCCTGGGCTTTGAGATGCTATGAAGGGGCTAGAAGGAAAAGCTGCTGCAAGGAGCAAGGGCTTCTACCTTCCTCCTGGTAGATAGCTTGAGCTGTGTGTGCGATGTCTGCCGAGAGGCTCCTTCCTGGGAAAGGCAGGGGGAGACTGGCATGGAAAGAACCGATGGCTTTTTCCAGCCCTCGGGGCGATGCGGGACCCTGAGCGGCAAGGCAGAGCAGCTCTGCCTGGGGAGGAAGGACCGTTAAGAAGAGCCAGCTCAGCCCAGCAGGGAGAGGATCCCGTTCCCCTTGTTCCTGAGCTCTGGGGCAGAAGGGGCCGGCAGGAGGCCTGGGGGGCAACGGCGACACCCTTCCCGCCCTTCGCCTCCTGGGCGAGGCCCCTCAGCTCTGGGCCACGGCCAGGGTGTTGACGTAGCCGTGCGGGCCCACGTCGTTGTCGGAGATGCAGCGGGCCAGCGGGGCGGCCCCGGGTCCCGGCCCGGGCCCGGGGGCCGGGGCGGGCTTGGCGGCGGGCCGCAGCAGGCAGCAGGCCTCCAGCGCCTCGAGGCTGCGGCAGGCCAGGAAGAAGACGTTCTTGAGCATGAAGACGGAGAGCGGCTGCTGGTAGCGCAGGAGCAGGAGGCAGCGCAGCGCCAGGAGCGGCGCGTCCAGCAGCCCGGCGGGCAGCAGCAGGTGCAGCGCGAGGCGGGCGGCGCCGGGCGGGCGAGGCGCGCCCAGCTCGTAGAGCCACAGCACGGGCGAGGCCAGGCAGAGGAAGTAGACGGCCAGCAGGGCGTAGCGCAGCGGCGCGGGCAGCGGCGCGGGCCGCCCGGGCGGCAGCGCCAGCTCCAGCAGCGTGAAGCTGTCCAGCAGGTCGAGGCAGGTGGCCAGGAAGGCGGCGGCAGCGCGGTGCGGCTGCGGCGGCGGCGGCAGCAGCTGCTGCGGCGGCTGCTCGGGGGCCACGGCGCGCAGCAGGCAGTAGAGCAGCGGCGCCGACAGCGCCAGCGTGAGGCGGCAGCCCGTGGTGCCCAGCGGCAGGCGCAGCTCGATCAGCTCCGCGATGGACGTGCCCAGGATGAGCGCCGCCTTGGGCGTGAAGGCGATGGCGTAGATGAGCCAGGCCAGGTGCGCGTAGGCCCAGTCCCCGCCCCGCGCCAGGCCCCCGGCCCGGCCCGCGCCCCGGCCCCCGTGCGGCGGCGGCTGCAGCAGCAGCGGCGGCGGCGGCGGCGGCGGCGGAGGGGGGCGCTCGCGGCGGCGCGCGCGGCTGTGGCGGCAGAAGAAGATGCCCCACCCGGCCGCCAGCACCAGGTCGGTGGCGATCCAGCTGCACCAGTACAGGTCGGTGACGGCGATGAGGTAGGCGTCCAGCAGCGCGCCCTGCCCCAGCAGCAGCGCCAGCGACACCGCCTTGTAGCCCCAGCGCGACCCGCCGCCGCCGGCCCCCGCCGCCGCCAGCGCCGCCGCCTCCGCCGCCCCGCCCGCCGCCAGCGCCGGGCTGCCCCCCGCCGCCGGGGCCGCGTACAGCTCCGCCGCCGTCATGCTGCTGCCGCTGCCGCCGCTGCTGGCGGCGGGCGGGGCGGCGGGCACCAGCGGCTTGCTCAGGCTGATGCTCTCCTCCTCCTCCTCCTCCTCGCCGCTGCTGCTGGTGCTGCGGGCCCGCGAGGAGCCCGGCGACGCCGCGCGCCGGCCCCGGCTGCCGCCGCCGCTGCTGCTGCCGCCCAGGACGAGGGGCTGCAGGGCGGCGGCGGGTGGCGGCGGAGGCGGCGGCTGGAAGGAGCCCGAGGAGGAGGAGCCGGAGCGCTGGCTGCAGGCGGCGCGGTGCATGGTCCCCGGCCCCCCCGGCTGGGCCGCGCGGCACCGGCCTGCCCGAGCCCCCGCCGCCGCCGCCGCCGCACAGGCGCGGGCTCTGCGAGGGGGAAGGATCGCCCGCCGCAGGGAGGGGCGAGCGGGGCCGGGAGCGCAGCCGGGCGGGGGCGACTCTCCCCGCCTCGGGCGCAGCCGCCTCCCTCGTGGCACACAAGTGGGGCTGAAAGGGGCCTCTGCAACCCCCGCATCTCGACCCTCACGCAATACAGACCTAATGCTTCAACCTGCCACAGGGGAACCGCAGCAGCCTGTGTCCTGCTCCCGGAAAGCATTGCCCATATCCCCTCAAAAGGTCCCTGCTCCTGAGGGCAGAAGAGGGGGCAGGATGGGGGAGAGATCAGCCAGGAGCCAGCACTGCGTGACCCCCTACCTGCCCCTCTCCTCTAGGGTTGCCAATGCTGACTGAAGATATTCCAAGAGGGGTTTTTTTCCAGCATATGTTGCCATTCATTTCATTTTCTTAAAATATCCTATTAAAGTCTCCCAGATTGCTTTCAGTAGTCACCAGAAGATCGATGATGGTTGTGGTAGACTCCCAGCAGATCCAGGAGGGTTGGCAACCCTACTCTCCTCAGGGCTCTTCCCCACACCCCTTCTGCCCCCTCAAGACTGTTTCTGTCTCAGTCAGTCAGGTCCCCTTTACCACTTACAGGTATGCCACAACTAACTGGTTAATGGTGCGATTGCCTCAAAGCCAGCTACAGTACAAAGACTTATCACACCATCAAAAGGTCCAGCCAGCTCAACTGGGGTGTGTGGAGGTCTCAGCCACAGGAGCTTATTTCTTGCCAGTGCAGGGGGAGCCCGACCAGCAATAAGATGCAATGGGATCCAATGGATGATCCCAAAGTCATCCCTCCTGCCATGCACATGATCCCATTAGAACCCATGACATCTTTAACCTGCATATGTAGAGGGGGCCTCAGGGCTGCGGGTTGCTTTAGCGATGAGGAAAGTATGCTGCCCAGCTAATGCAAGGAGCCCTTGAAACATAACTGAGCCCTTGAAATGTAACTGGGGCTTGAAGTTATACAACCTGGAGATTTAGCTCAGGAACCTCCATAGAAAAAATCCTCCCCCAGCGCTGTCCACAACACTTGTCAATGCTGCATGCATATGTTGCCCTTCGGCGTGCATTAACTAAACTGGTGCTCTGCTTGGCTGGAGCAATGGCCAGGTCCCTGCATTTATCCTACTGACTTCATCCCAACTCTGGCATCCTTGTGGGTCATCTTCATCCAGGGCCAAGGTTCTGGCACAGTCAGCGTGTTGCTATGGGTCCCTGCTCCCCCTGGGCCCCCTGAGATCAATGTTAAGGTCCTGACATCATTGACTCATGTAAACAAAAAGTGGGTTATCATCCACTGTAATCAGCACTAAGTTCCTCAGATCTGTCAGGTTGAATCAAGGTCTGGCACCATCAAACATGCTGAGCCACTTGATGGAAGTGTTCCAGTATCCGTGTTGTGTGGCAAAGAGCAAGAGCACTGTTGTAGGGATTTTCTGCTCCCCTGAAGTGGTTTAGCACCACTGTGTAACATTCAGTTTCCCTGGATCTAATTTTGGTCAACCAAGTCTGGTGCTGAGGACTAAGCACTGACTTTGGTGAATTGTGTGTTTGAAGTGGGTCATTGTGGAGCATAAGCAGCCCTAAAGTCCCTGGTTCTACCAGTGCTAAAGATCACACACACACACACACACACACAGCTGAACCACCAGTTGAAATGGTTTTGCTTCCAACTGGCAGTATGACACTCAGAAGGATCTACATCAATTAAAGATACCAAAGATCTAGTACCACTGACTTGTCAAAATGGAGCAGGCGTCAGAATTGTCAGTTTACTTCCAGGTTCCTGAGTTCACCTGACCCCAACACCTGTACTGTACTTTTGAAATGCGATTTATTAAAGAGGAGTTGGAATGAGACATGACCATATCTGCCTGTAATTCAGGCAGGTAACCAAAATGTGATGTGTGTGTTTGACTTCTGATGTGTTAGATTAACAACAGGAGTTACCTAATACTCATGTAATTATTAACACCTTCACCTATAAGTGGGATACAAGCATCAAGCCAGTGACTGCAGTCCTTTGAGACCCAAATGATCTAACTGCATAAGCAATACCGTAGCTGTTAGGAGGACATCTACTTTCTGATAGTTCTTATTTGAAGCTTCACCCAATGGGAGGAATCAGTCAGAGGTCCAGTTGTGTTCATACCTGAGCTTTACATAGAGAAAGTCATTGAATATACCTTGATAATATTCTCTGAAATTGAAGTCCCTCCTTCTGCATCATGAAGATTCTCCCAGACAAGGGCAGAGAAGAAGAGCAGTAGGGCATGCTGTCAATTGCAATCATGATGGAAGAAGGAAGATCTCTGCTTTTGAAATGAACACAGCAAAGTGACTGTAAAATGGATAGGTGTACCCATGCTAGCTTTAATCTAGCTAGCCCACAATGGGTAACAGTAGTGGTAAGGATCATGGTTTCCACATGGGACAGCAAAATCAAGGGCGTATCTTGGACCACTGGTGAACCTGTACTTTAATTGTTAAGCCACACATGCAGTGCGTGCTTCACTGCTATCATTACCTGTTTTAGATAGATTCAGGTTAGCATGGATAACTCATTTTGTTGGTAGCCACACACTAAAGCAGCGTTTTTTTCAAATTGTTCTGTGGAAACCTGGGGTTCAGCAGTAGGTCACCAGGACTTCCACAGAAAGACTGCAGGTAATAGCAGGAGGGGCCAGAAATTGGTATAGCACCGGGGCTAGGTCATCTGACTCTGCCCAATTCACAAGATAGGGGTAAGGGTTCTGTGGCAGAAGCAGTGATATGAAAGGGTTCCCTGCCTTTAGGAAGTTTGAAAACCACTGCTCTAAAGCAAAGGCGAAAGAGTTGTTTCAGTTCTGTTCCCATCCCTTAAGAGGAAGCGGAAGGTTAGATGAAACTCAGAATGCATGCAGGCTAGTTGTTCTTTCTTCTCATAGAATTGTAGAAGTCAGGTCGGAAGGGACCTTATAGATATTCAAGTCCAACCCCCTGCCAGGGCAGGAGAAAAAAAACTGGGCTCAAATGATCCCAGCCAGGTAGGCATCAAGCCTCCTCTTAAAGACCCCCCAGGGTAGGAGCCAGCACAGCTTCCCTTGGAAGTTGGTTCCAGATCCTAGCTGCCCTGACTGTGAAGTAGTTCTTATGGATGTCTAATCTAAACCTACTCTCCAACAACTTGTGGCCGTTATTCCTTGTTACGCCAGGGGGTGCTAGGGGAAACAAGGTCTCTCCCAAACCCTTCTGGTCCCCCCTAGTGAGTTTATAGACTGTCATCAGGTCCCCCCTCAGCCTTCGCTTGTGAAGGCTGAACAGGTTCAGGTCCCGCAGTCTCTCACTGAAGGGTCTGCCCTGTAGTCCCTGGATCATTCGGGTGGCCCTCTTCTGGGCCCTCTCAATGTTGTCCACATCCCTTCCAAAGTGGGGCGCACAGAACTGGACACAGTACTCCAGCAGTGTTGCACAGAGGGGGAGGATCACCTCCTTGGCCCTGCTAGAGATGCACCTGTGGATGCACGACAAGGTCCCGTTAGCCCTGCCAACCGTGACCTTGCATTGTCAGCCCATGTTCATCTTGGAGTCAATAACTCCAAGATCCCTTTCTGCCTCCGTGCTCTCAAGAAGGGAGTTTCCCATCTTATAAGTGTGCTGCTGGTTACTACTGCCCAAGCGCAGCACCCTGCACTTGTCAGTGTTGAAGTGCATCGTGTTTTTGCTAGCCCACCCCTGTAACCTATCCAAGTCTTGCTGCAGTCTTTCCCTCCCTACTAGCGTGCTCACCTCACCCCAAATTTTGGTATCATCAGCAAATTTAAACAGGGTGCTTTTCACCCCTCGTCCAAATCGCTGATGAAGAAATTGAACAGCACAGGCCTAAGGACCAAGCCCTGGGGGACTCTGCTGCCCACTTCTCCCCAGGCTGAATATGACCCATCCACCACCACCCTCTGAGCATGACCCTTCAGCCAATCTGCAATCCATCCGACTGTGTAGGCATCAATGCCACAGTCACCCAATTTCTTAATGAGGATGGGGTGGGAGACGGTGTCAAAGGCCTTGCTAAAGTCCAGAAAGACTACTTCCACGGCAACACCTGCATCCAGGGCTTTTGTGACCTGATCATAAAAGGCAATCAGGTTGGTCTGACATGACCTTCCCCTAATGAAACTGTGCTGGTTGCCCTTGAGCATCATCTCTGAGGCTGGCCCATTGCAGATGTGCTCCTTGAGGATCTTCTCAAAGAGTTTTGCTAGGATTGAGGTAAGACTGACGGGCCTATAGTTGCCTGGGTCCTCCCTCCTCCCTTTTTTAAAGACAGGGACCACGTTGGCTACCTTCCAATCATCCGGCACCTGACCCGAGCACCACGAGCGCTCATAAAGCCGTGCCAAGGGCCTTGCAATAACCCCTGCTAGCTCCCTCAGCACCCGGGGTGGAGAGCATCTGGACCCACTGATTTGAACACGTCCAACCCCTCCAGAAGCTCTCTAACCCGGTCCTCCCCAACCTGAGGTCTGGAGGTGTTCCCCTCGAGTCTGTCTTGCATCACGGTAGGGAAGTCTCAGTCCCTGCCCAAGAAAACAGAGGTGAAGAATTGGTTAAAAAGGTCTGCTGTCTCCTCTGGTGCAACCACCAGATTGCCCAGAGGATGTTGCAGGGGCCCTACATTTCCCGGTGCTTTCTTCATCCTCCCTATATATTTGAAAAAGGACTTTTTGTTATCTTTGATTTTGGACGCAAGTCCTAGCTCTATGTCCACCTTAGCTTTCCTGACAGCCCCCCTACAGGCCCGAGCAGAGGAGGTATACTTCTCTTTGGAGATAGCACCCCACTTCCACTGGGTGTACGCCGCCTTTTTGGCAATCAGGCATTCCCAGATGCCCTTGGTGAGCCAGGGGGGCTTTCAGGCACTCCTGCCCCCCTTGCTGCTTGTTGGGATGGTCATCCTTGGGCCCTGAATATCGTCTCCTTAAGGAACGATCAGGCTGTGTTCCAGCTTGTTAACAAAACATTTTGTTTTAAGAAGGATGGTCAGTACCAGTGAAGGGAAGGAGTGAAGATACTAGAAGCACACTTGGGCCAGCGGGTGCTAAGCAGTTACCACATATGGGGAACATACCCAGTAACTAGTCTAAGTAGAGGAACTGCAAGATTGCACTCCAAGACCAATAAAAACAAGAAACACTGAGATCTGGAGGAGTGCTTTGGTTCTCTGTTTTTATAGGTGGCATTGTAATCCCCTAATCTTTTGGAGTTTACTACTATCCTTCAGCTGCACGGTAAAATAAAAATCACTGTAAGGTGACATTGACACTATAACAAACACTCATTACAACTTGGGTATTTTTGTCTTGGGTTATTTGAGATGCAAAAGGTAATACATGCTCATCAGAAAATTCCCTCCTTACATCCCTTGCAATATAAAGTGGTATTCCCAGACTGTAAGTGTATCTGTTGAGATATTCACTTTGTCCTCCACCCATATCAAGATTTGTGGACTCCTTAGCAAATGAAAGCTCCATGTCTAGGTTTTGAAATTGAGGCAGTGGAGGTAATTGTTTGGCCCACCAGGCTTTCTCCCTTTGATCAAAAGGAAAAACTCATTTGCCAGGGAGAAAATATGTCTAAGCATTGAATAGAATTTTTGTACAAGACCACAAATGTCTTATTTCAATCTCTGTCAGGCATTTACTGCTATGTAATAAGCACAGGGTCAGCTAGGTCTCTATTACCAAGGGAACGGTCATTAACTGCTGTTCGGTTTCAGGTTCAAATGTGACCCAGTGTCACTGAAGCTATGTTTCTGCTGCCACCTGACCAAACCTAGGACTGCCACTGAGAAAAGAAAAACCTACCCACCCTCTCCTGCTCCATCAGACCCCAGCCATGATATGGACTAGGTAGCTCAGAAAGATTTTTTCATGCTCTCTAGAGACAGGGAACCTGAGAGTGGTGCTGAGGAGCCCACACAGGACCCCTGTATGCCGCATACTGCCTAATTGCCAGACTCAGATGGAACAGGATTGAACAGGCAAGACCCATTTCTTGCCAGCAGGTCCCTGGCTCTGCAGTGAGGCAGTATAGATAGACTTCCTTTTCTTGAACCATGTTGAGGAATTCCCCCCAAATGCTCCCTCTAATTCCATTAGTTCAGAGATCTACAAACCAGTCAGGGTGGAACCAAGAGTGTGTGGATAACACTTAACTGGGTCTTGGTAATTTTGATTTCAAACAACCTAAGTTTAATGTTATGCCACTTTCCAGTTTACTATATCTTTTGTTTTTCAGACTGGAATAGGCTGACTTTCTGGATCACTGATATACTTAATTATGACATTCTTAAGAAATCTGACTGGTCTTGCAAACCAGCAAAAACTTTTGACTAAACACATCTTTCCTGCTTTTAACATTGAACTCTACAGTAGTACATTTTAAACAGCAAAAACTGTTCAAAACTGCTTGCTTGAGTTCTGCCGGGCTCCAGAGTTTGGGAATACAGCTTCTCCTCATACAACTTGGTCTTTAAGAGGAGGCTGGATGAACACCTTGCTGGGATCATTTGACCCCAGTACTTTTTCCTGCCATGGCAGGGGGTCGGACTCGATGATCTACTCAGGTCCCTTCCGACCTTACTAACTATGAAACTGTGAAACTTCAGGGCAAAAGTTGACACTGCTTTGGAAAACCCTGGTTTATGGAAAGAGTCACTTAAGGTTATTCCTGTCACCTTGCCTAGACTTGCTTGGTAATGCACAGGGATGTGCTGTCAATTACTTAGCATATTAGGGTGGATATATTCATTTAGCTGTTTCAGGGGCATTCCCTCCAGTGCATATATCTCTTTTGCTGTAGGATTAGAGTCTTAGTTCACAAACCTCTTAGGACTTCTGACTTGTTACATGTCAAAATATCATCAGTTGTAAACAAGCACTATTATGGGAATGACAGATCATCACAGTGGGAGCATTGTAAAGAAACTGATCTTCAAGAGGTAATGATTCTAATCTCACCTGTGACCCATTTAGCTGGCTTCCCCAGGTGGAGAAAATGAGCATTATCATACGACAGATTAAATCAGGTCTTCTGAGCTTGGAGAGAGGAAGTTTACTTTATTCAGCATACAGGTTTATGAAGGGTGATTGTGGACATCCTAAAGTGGGAGGTTGGAAGTGTGAAACAAGGACAAGAGAAGACCTTCAGAGATTCCAGAAATCCCAGATCTGCTTTGGAGCAAGTGATACTCCTGGCTCAGAGGTAACTGAAGGGGAATGTAGAACAAGGGAAGAGAGGGTTTGAGCAAGGGAGGGTCATGAAAGAAGGGTTTAAGTATAAAGGTCTTGTAGCAGGTTTGTGGGTTTGCTTAGCTCAAAAGCTTTTAAAATTGCAGGGCGGGGTTTATTTCCTGGGTACACTTGCCTCTCAGGAACCATCACCAACATAAATTGGCATCTAATAGCATAACTTGACATAATCGATATGGAGTGTACTCACAGCCCTGAGTCTCATCTAGCCCTGAGAAGGTGCCTCTCACTGTTGCTTCCTCTACACTGTAGTCTTCCTTTTCTGCTTAGCTCTGACTCCAGTTATGTGATGGTACAGCTGCTTCCAACCTCACAGCCTTGGGTCTCTTTCTAAATGCCAAGAAGGAGTTTGGCTCCTCCCTTAGCACTCTTCCCTGGGAGCCCTTTAGTTCCTGTGGCCAGCCAGTTATCTTTCTCCACTGGCCAAGTCCTCCTAAGCAGCCTGTAATCACTTCCAATTGCTTGCAGCCAGGCTATAGCCCTTGCCAGTCTGCAGAGTGCTACAGCCAGAGATGTGCAGCCTGGTGTAAGCCTCTCGTAGCCAGTCTGCTATAATGCTAAAGGGGAGGGTATATTTCATAAATACTTGAACTGGCATTCCCTGTCCCAGGGTTCAGGTTATCAAGTGCTGTGGTCTAAGAATAAGTGATTAGGATAATCAGGAAGAACTGAAGAACCTGTTCGTGCAGGGTTGACTGAGACTGTAAAGGTAGGAAAATGAGGGGACTCCAATAACAATTCCTTTATGGGGTTGGGGAGGGGAATGGGGCAGGGACACAAATGTCATTCTCAAACTCAAAAGGCAAAATGTTTGTGGCTAAACTTTGAGCACTGCTGGATGGATTTACAGTAACTTGCCTTTCCTAGCCTCTTGGTTCCTTAGCACAAAGTACTGGGTGCAGGATGCTCACAACATGACACTGACAGGAGACTGAATGCTTTTTAACAGCAAGTAACTAATGGTGAGGTGCTTTAATTGATTCCTGTCTTCTCCTTCCCTTCAGTTTTCAGCAGCTCCTATATTATTTCTAAAGATCCTTTCTCTCTTTCTTTTTAAAGGTGGGGTGGGGAACAGAAGAGCAGCCAGCAGTTGTAAATCTGTTTTTTTGTGAAGTAATTGCTGCCAATACCTGAAATCTACCATTGTCAGTCTTGACAATGATTTGAGGAAGGAGGGAGTAGTCAGATCCTCTGGCTAACCAGGAGAGCTCACTTTTGGCTGGGGGAATTTTTATTGCTGGTTAAAATTCTGGACAGGAGGTGGGGCAGACTTCACTAACTGTTTTCCTTTCGGAAAATGAGGCAAAAATATGCCTAAAATAAAGATCAGAAGCTAAGACCCTAATTATGTCTCAGAAGAGCTGGCAGCATGAGAGAGCATCTTCCATTTTTTTTTTTCTAAGTTGAATCTGGAGAGCGTGAATTAGCTTAATCACATCAGACCATGCTTAGCATGCATTTTGTGTGGGATGGGAACACTGTGTAATTCTGTAGTGAGCATTTGACATCACAGTTATTTAATCTCTTCAGATGTGCAGGGTAGAAGCCAGTAGTCCTGAGTAGAATAGTTTCATCAGGCTAGTACCAAAATTCAAAGGCACTTCAATTTGTCACATTTCAAATAGTGGGGGGAACAATATTTGTAACTAAACAGCTGATGATGCATAAAGAATTCATGGACATAATTATTTTGGAACAAAAATGGAGAAATTTGTTCCCTGTTTGAATGGAATGTGAGATGAAATAACTTAGCAATGAAAGCTACAATGATCATTTCCCAGACTTGTTTTAAAAATAATTAAGAGGCTTATATATGTTATGTATAAAACAGTGACCCCCAATGGTGGCAGAGCACCTATTAAAACTGACCCTAGACTGAGGCAAAGCAAAAATTGAAGAGAGAAATTTCTAGTTTAAACTGGCTGAAATAATTGGGCGGGGTTTGTTTTTTGGTTTCTTTTTAATCTTTCTAACTAGCTCTTCTTATTTTCTTGCTCGTTAAAGGTGCTGATGTGATATCAAGGTCCACATCCTAAGCACTTGGATGAGTAACCCTGTTCATTTCAAAAGGTGTTAGATGTCCCTGTGCCTCAGGAACTTAACTTGGGAACCACAGCACCTAAGGAGGGTAAGGGAAGATCTTCCTTCGCATCCCTTCTCCAGTGAGTACTCATGTGTTTAATCAGTAGGGCAAGGAAGAGTACTCCTGCCCAAGAATAAGCTACTGTCTGATCAGAACCTTTTATATGGGATGAAGGTTCAAAATTCAGGCAAAGGAGGGACTTGAATAGGGGTTTTACTTGTAGCAGGGTTATGTATTACAGTGGGAGATAGCTATTTCCCTCAGAACACCATTCCTTCAGGCCTTCTCTGGACTACAGGGAATACACCTAGGACCTGCCTGTTTGGCATTGCCTGTAGCATAGTTTGCAGTGCTGGTTTCTATGCATCCTGTTCCTGGGCACCAAACTATTCCCATGCATTATATAAAGGGCCTGGGTCCCTCCTTCAGGGCTGTGGATCCTATTAGGTGATGAGGCACTAAAAGGTTGGGCACTGCAATAATCAGGGTTGTGCTGCCCAAGCCCATATGAGCATCTTTTTTATGATGCCTACCTGGATCTCATTCTCTATACAACAGAACCACTGCTTCTTCACAGCCCTGCCAGTGTGCCTCAACCTTGGCCCCCTAGTCTTAGGGATGGGATGAGAGGGGAATTCAAGCTTCACAAACAAACACATGTATGAGTTTGTGGGATGTCTTTTGCCAGCAGTCACTGGGAGAATTCAGCATTTGTTCTGCTACCATAGCAAAATCAGCAGCCCTGAGCAGGGAGACTAGGTTCCCTGTAAAATGTCGGGGAAGAGCTGAGCACCTAAGAGATCCAGAAAAGCCAGGATGCTGAGAAGGGAGCTGCCTAGGAACAAAGGGCTGAGGGAAGGCATGTGTCTTAAGCCCTGCTCTTTCAAAGAGTCAGACACAAGCTGTCAATTGCCTGGGGGCTGCTTTTTCATTTAGGGTTCACACATCCAACCCTTCCTGAGAGCTGTGGGTTGCAGACTCCCTGATCCAACAAAAGAATTAAATCTTGGTGTCGACCTCTTGGACAGGTGCTGAACTTTCCTCCAAAAGGAGGAGCAATTCCTTCCACCTTCAATTGGGTGTTCTCCACACACCTACCAAACTGAACCCCATAGGCAATATAAGCATAGGAACACTAACGTAGGGGTTTTGACAGGCATGCCCAGAAGCAGATTCTTCTTGCGCCTACACACGATGTCCTATTTATAGTCTTGTCAGGCATCTGGTTCCACCCCCAATTAGTCATTTCAAGCGTAGCTGCTACAGACCGTCACCATCTTCCACAATAGCAGATTGCAACAATTATAGGGGCAGGCAGGAAAAGATAAACCTTGCACTTAAACTAATCTTTCCGACAGACTAGGTAGAAGACTCCATTCCAAGGCGCTGGGATGATAGTAATTCACTCATCTGACTACTCCTAAGATGAGCCACAGGACTTCTTGTATTGAACTGGAAGCAGAAATCAGTAAGTGTGCTTAAATTAGAGTATGTTCCTTAGAATATCCAGTCTTGACAAACTTCCAGTGACTGTTTAAAGGATCATGGAGTATTCAGCTACTCCATTGGTTAATTATCTTTCTTTTCTGTCTTATTTCTAGTCTGAATTAGTCTTGCCCTTAACTTCTAGCTATTGATTCTTGTTAGCTCTTTGCTACATTGAAGAGCCCAACTTACCAAGTTTGTTTCCTATATCAGTACTTATAGCCCAAACCAGTGTCTCTCTTCCCTTGTCCCACCCCACCACTTCCTCTTTGATGAGGCAAATGAACTGAGTCTTTCACAATAAGGCATGTCTTTCTAATCCTCTAATTCTTATGGCTCTTTTTTGGACCCTCTTAGACTTATCTACCTCCTTCATTTATGGACACTATGTTCCAAGCTAAGCACATCCTTCAAGCCAGCTCTGAGTTTTTTTTCTTAGGGTTTTTGGATAAAAAGCACAGCATGTTTAACTTGTTAACATTTAAGGTCTCTGAAAAGAGCAGGGCCAGACAGAAGTCAAAGGCTGCTAAAGAGTCCAGGGTGAAAATCATGAAACTTGTACACATTTTAAATTTTATTTCCACAAAAAAAGATTTTATATTCTTGGACAAATATGCTTGGTCTGAAGAGCAGCTCTGGAATTGGGTTAAGCTGAATACAAATGCTAAACTTTGTCATATCCCAAACTGATATCAGCTTGATCTGTTACAAAACATCCCATACCATGTAAAAGGGCTTCCGGTACACTGGGGAAAGAGAAACTCCAGCATTAGTGCTGGAAGTGGCTTTACTGCGGTTACATGCCCCCCCTGCACAGCCAGTCTTTCTGACTCGCTATGCCTAGGAAGAGGTGGCAGTTGAAGAGGAACACTCCCACATGCCCCACACCGCTTCAGGCACAACCACCCCACCTTGTCTGCTCGCCTGTCCCTTACTGTGTAAAAGGTGAGCTCTGCCTTGCTTACAAGATTTGAGTTCTGCCTGCTTGACTTGCTTTGAGGCTGATCTAAAATCTCTCAAAGCCAATAGATAGATGGTGCATATGCCAGGATCAGACCTTCACAGCATTACTGTCTGACAGGCACAGTACTTATGAGCACTAATTAAGGTCGCATCTACTGCTGAGTGATCAGACCACCCATAATGAAGGAAATTTGCTCCAAACCAGAATCCAAACTGTGGAAAGGGCTACCACCCAAGGGATACACGAGAAGTAGAGGATAGTGGCTAATCCCCACCCTGCCTTGCAGCTAATCATGCAAAGATTTCACTTCACTCCAGTGCTTGTGTATAGCTGGTAGAGGACCATTATTTTTGGTAGAACAAGATTCTGGCAAACTGCTGCTTAGAGAGGCCTTTAAAAAAAAAAAAAAAAAAAGGCCTGGAATTCATAACAGAGGCTAGGCACATCTACACAAGACACTTTACAGTGGAGTTCTTGGCATCTGCACATGTAGCTGTTAGGCTGCAGTAAACTGATTAACTCTACCATAGGTTAGTACTTGTAAACCTAAGTACTATCCTGCAGCAGTGTTATTTAGTGCACAGCAACACACGTGTAGATGGTGATAGGGCCAGCTGGGGCACAAGGGTGCTTCAGTGTAGGGGCTGCCCACTGGCTAGCCCTGCACTCAAACACCCTCATGCCTCAGCCAGCCCCTCCACAGTATGTCAGATCGGGTTGGATCAGCTCCAGGCTGGCAGGCTGACACCCAACACCCTGCCAACCAGGGCTGCTCCAGCCTAGTTAGGGTGCTGCGGTTCCAGGCATATGTGCAAACACAGTGACCGGGGCAGTAAACACCAGTATAAATTGTGCTGGAGTTTGTCATGCTAATTGCACATGTAAACGTGCCTGGTGATGGGTAACAAGGCCTTTTACCACCTGCCACTCCTGGTCACCCAGCCAACAGGCTACAGCTGATTAGAAGTGGTGTGATTGTTTCAGGGAAAGGTGCATGTGCATGTAGGGGTGGATGCTAAGAGAACAAAATTCTTTATTTTGTGGTTTGTTTGTTTTTTTGGGTGTCTCTTTTGGGGGGGGATGTTTTTTCCCCTTTTAACTCCTTTGCACTCCTTGGCAGGCATGCAGGCCTAGTATGACATGGCATTGTGCAACCCAACTTGACTGGAATACCAGCTCTGAGGGTTGAAAGGTCTCTTCCCTCCCTGCCCTACTCCCCAGACAAATGGGTAGATTGGAAAGGGAGGAATGGCTTTACAATTCCAAAGGTGCAGCAGACTTGCATAGCTCAACACACCAGCTCCTCCCTGGTACTTAGGAATGGAAAGGGACTACTGGCTCAGGCCACTTCCTGCAATGCAAGATTACTCCCTGCTAAATACAAATCCTAGATACTTCCTTACTCTGAGGGAGGGTGTTAGGAGGGAATTATGATGCAGACTGATGCTATCTCCTACCTACTGAACTTTCCCATCTCCTTCTATGAAAGCCACTACAAAGAAAGTACTCAGTCAGATGCTGGAACTTGAGCTAACGTATTCCAGCCATACACTTTCCTCTGGACAGCACCACAAGCTTGACAGAGTTACTCGGCCAAATACGCTTCCTGCAAGAGACAAAGATGTGTGTGTCAAAGTAACAGAACCATACTACCAGCTATCACCAGTAACAGAGCCCCAAACACATAACCAAAGCTTTTGGAAGATTAATAGATGATTACTTATCTGCACACTTAGTTTCTACCTGCCTTTGAAATCTGGCCCAGAATGCCCAGTGGAAGAAGTGACCTGAGCTTATCTAGGATTTGAACAGAGGCTGCTGTTCATGTGAAAATTAGCCACTTTTGTTGGCAATCTCTGCAGATAAATGTCAACCATCTTGATAGGGGCTGAGGGACAAGTTAAGACATAGGAATTAAGAAACAGGAGAGAGACCCCTGTAGTGCTAGGCTGATACACTGCATGCAAAGGAAAGAGTAATTCAAGACTTGGCTCCAACCCATGGAACAGAATATTGCTCTTTTGTGCCAAGTCCAATTCCACCAAAGCTCATCATTCATAAACAAGACATGGGTCTCTACAGCCTGGAGAAAACCAGGGTAACAAGTTCCCTAAGCAATCCAGGGAACTCTGAACTAAGCATAGCTTCCTGCATACTACCTTGGCACCCCTAAATGATACTTGTCCCACTAAGACTTCAGGAAGAACAAGCCTGGGCCAGAACAAGGGAAAGCAAGAGATAAGCTCCTCCACATTGCAGTTCTCACAGGACTGCACAGCAGGAGCTGGAGCTTGGCTTTGTGTTAAAGCTTTACCAGGAAAGATGAGACTTCTTGTCTCTGTCACCTAACAGAACATGCAAACCCCTTCCAGTGCCTAGAATCCAATCCTTGCCCTTAGTGTGTCAAGTGAGAGGAAAGAGCCTGGTTCTCAATACAACCTTCCTAGGCAACCTTCCTGAAGTCAAAGAAAGTGCAGGCAGGAAGTCTGCAAACACTTTATCTGGGATTTGAATAGAGATCAAAGTGGACTCCCCCTCCCGCCTCCCTGCAGTTAAATTGTATGCCCGCCCACGTGCCCAGCGAAGGCTGTATCTGACTTTAGGGCCCACTTCTTCTCTTGGGCACATGTTAGTGGGAGCTAGGAGTAACCCAACTAGCACATGATGAATTGTTGTGACATAAAATCTAGCAACAAGTCATTTGGGTGGTTCCAAGACCCAAGATGGCTTCTGGTTTTTACCAGAGGTGGACTGCAGATCTGCAGTCCTAAGAGCAATCCTTTGCCTAATCTAATATCTCTATTTCCTGTTTAAGTTTCACCTGGGGGGAATTTTCACAGTTAGATTCCTCGATTTTTGAGAGAAGACCTTAATGCCTGCCTCTGTCAGTCCCCTCCCCCTCATCACAGCCAGGGCTAAAGAACTGAAGCTTTCCAGTTCTGCAAAACCTGGGAAGGGTGCTGAGGCAGTGAGCTCTTGGCTGCTACAGCCAAACCAAGAATAGCGCTGACTGTTCTGGAGAGCCTTTTGGAAAGAGGATTGGATTTAAGGTTATTGCTGAGGATCAAATAGACAAGGGGAGTGGGGGGGAAGATTAGAAGGAAGACTTCTTTAGTTCTTTAGTTAAAAGACCCAGAAACCAAGATGAGGACAGTCTACTGTTCCTGGCTTTATGGTCCTTGCACTGCCTTCACCCTCACGCTTCCACGTGAAAAGAGCAGAAATCGATTCCCCTCTCAGTCAGTATAGCAGGGGAAGAAGAGGTAGACACCCCAATTCCTAAGGATGCCATTTTAGAAGCAGTGCTACTTGGGGGAGGGAGGGCACCGACCCTCTGACAGATAGCCAGGAGATCCATTCCTGTGTCTTTGCTCAACCTCGGTACCACTTCAGAGCCCAACACTACAGCAGAGATGCAATGTTCTTGTCCCTCACAGTTTATAAGCTGAAGCTACTTCCAATGCTGCTACAAAGCAAGGCTGTCGGCCCTTGGGGCTGGCAGCCAGCTGAAGAGGCGTTTTCAGACAGAATTAAAGGAAGGAATAACACCGTTCTTGGCACTGCACAAAGTCACTGTGGTTATACAGGTTTTCCTGTGAGGAGACCTGCTACAGCTTCTGTTGCTGGAGAGCCACAGAATGAAACTGAGGATGCCATGATACAACATTGCAGCTCCATGAGGGACTCAGCATATGGCCACTGAGATCCTATGTGCTATTTCCAGATAAAGGCTGCATGTGTTAAGTCTCTGAACAAAGAAGGCTACTTAACATCCACTGGCACATTTTGAGGACAGTGGTAACAAATGGCTAAATTCTGCCCTGAGCAGAGGACTGGCAGTGTGTACCAGGCACCATGAAGGACCCAATCAAGCTTCTGAGCAGGGTATGTCTCATGCACTAGCCAATACTCTTCTGCACAGGGGAGGAAGCACTTCACCATAAAATGTGTGGCATGGATGAGGGTCCTCACCTTAGATGCATAGAAGAGAAGGAAGAGGGTTCAAGTAACTACAATTCCACAGACACAGGGGCTGTGATGGTCCAGCTAGATGGACCCTGCCCACGTGAGGGTCAAGTCCGCTGCAACAACAACAGCAATTTAAATATAGCTCTGCAAGGGTTTGGAACCCTGCTAGCAGCTATTAGGACTGCAAAATAATTGACAACACAAGGGAATGTTTGACATCAAGCCCACAGGGACCTGGGAACTTTCTTGAGCTCTGCTAGAAGATCTCCCAGTTTCTTCCCCTTTCCCTTCTGCTCCGGTGCTAAACTGATGATCAGATTTCTGCCATGCCTGCTTCACTCCTAACTCCAGCTCTCCTTCTCCAAAGCAAGTTTCACTGCTTCATTCACATCCTGCACCACATAAGAGGGTTCCACCAAGCTGGGATCAAAGCAGAAGTCCCGGTGCCCATGGAACACTGTGTCCCTCACACACACATTTGAAACAGGGGGCATGTCTCTGTGATGACGGTAGACCCCAGTGCAGACCAGAATAGACTCGCAGCTCTCCATCAAGACATTACTATCATTCCCAAGGTTGAAGTCCTTCTGAGGACCTGCTGCCACCACGCTCCCCCGCACTCCAGCTTGGGCCTGGGTCTGGCGTGCAGCTTTGAGGTAGCTGTTGTAGAGATTTGCACCATAGATGTCCGACATAGGATTATCCCTGTGCAAGGCAAATCAGAGGAGAGGGAAACTGAAGGTATTACATGCTTCGTATGGGAGTGGACAGACTAAGATTGTACTAGCACAAAGTGCACATGTCTAGGAGCTTGTACAGAACTACCAGAATCAAACCAGTGGTCTATCCAATGCAGCATCCCCACTGTGTAGGTCAAAGGAGGAAACCCCCGAGCACCAAGCTGCATCTGGCCAATTGCAAAGTGTTCCTCTTTGTCCCCCTTTATGCACCCAAAGCTTGATTAGCTTTGTCTAACATGCCTGGCTTATTTGTCTAATGCTGACTTAATGCTGCTATACTGATTTAAATCCAGCCACACTATGTAAATGGCAATGACTTTCCCAGGATGACCATGCCATTTTCTGTCATGGATGTGCATGAAGCAGGGAAATAGTGATCCTTAAAATTAATGAAAAAATCAGAGCAGCAATTAGAATGGGAAGTTCCAGAGGTGCTTCAGGGACTCCAGGGTTTTTCTGATTTTTAAATAAACAAGCAAAAAAAATAGTCTCTTACCCAACAGCATAGAGCCTGCGGATGGGAGACTCCCACCCCTGCTTCTCTGCCTGCTGCTTGATCAGATACTCAGCATAGTGGTAGGTGACAATGCTGGGTTTGCCAATCAGGGCTTCATACTTCAGCTCCCTTCCAGTCACTTTCCTGTAGATGTTCTCCAGGCACAAAAGAAATGTGCCATGGCCAAACCTGCCCAAGAAAAGATCATCATTTCTATTACTCTACCCTCCATCACATGGCATAAAAATTTTATTATGGAATATGTATGACCATGATTGACTTGGCAGCAGCACCAGAGAATATATGCATATTGAGACACCAGAACAAGAATTTGTATTTGTCAACTTCTAAAGTAATTTCAAGGCTCATTCCAGTGACAGTGCTATCCACTCAGCTATCCTACATCTCGGTATTGCCAAAACCAAGGAAAAGGCCTCCTAGTCATATTGGAAAAGATGTAGGTCAGGTCCCAAAGAAAGACTACTAACAGGAGAGCCACACAGGGTAGGCTAAAATGACTCGAACAAAATATGCTTTTCACCTGGGCATCTTGGCTTCTGCCATCCACAGGAGGTCCATGTTACAGGCAAGGACAGGTATATGGGGGTATGGCACGGCACTCAGTTCTGCCCCAGGGTTCCCATTGCTCAGGAGGACATCAATAATCAGCTGCAAGTTCGTCTCCCATCGGACTGGCTCCCCAAACAGAATCACCCCTGGGATGTTTGGAAGAGACATGGAAAATACTAGTTGCCCAGCTACTGAACAAACAGCAAAAACATGCTCTCCATCACCACATATTACTTTTAGAAAGTGAGACACAAACACGGTATACCATCTTGTCCAAATGAGCTGCCTTGGTATTCCAGTACTAAGAGGCTGTCCCAGCTGGATTGCCTACACAGTGAACAGAAATAGCAACCCCCACACAAATGAAGACTCACTTACCTTCTATGGTAGGGAAGTCTGTAGTTGGAGGAGGCTGCCAGAAAACAAGGAGGGCTAGATTAGTAATCTAAAACTAATCCCTTTGACAAACTGCTTCCTTCTGGATTGACATGAAGGGTTAATAAAGGGGCAGGCCAAGGCTCGCCAAGCAAGGAGTGTATTTCTTACTTTTCCTCAGATACATGCACAAGACTTGCTGAAAATCAGGCCTCTGAGAGCACAAAATTGCTAGTTACTGTTAAATCCCAGCTGCAGTCACTGTAAGGCATAGTGAAGAAATGCACATGAGACTAGGGGAAAGAAGAGGTTGAAAGCTTCTGTAGCTCTAGGCTCTTCCAGCAGCATTCACAATAGAGAATAGCACAGGGGTGCCAGCTGCCAGAACACTTGGTCACAATCTCCATCTTCCCCAGCAGGAGTCCCCCATGAATGGTGCAGGAAGGCTAGCTCGCAGCTATTTTACCCAAAACTGTAATGTAACATGTCAGTGTTACCACCCCAGATCACCCTCTCTCTCAACTAACTGATACTTACCAGCTTCTTTGGCCTACGGCTTTGATCTACCATGTCCAGCAAGGGGTATGCTTTCCTCAGTGCCTCTATGGTGATCACATTCTGGAATCCCAGGCTATTTCAGGCAGTCAAGGAAATAGAGGTGTCTTTTTACAGATGAAAGGGATGATTCAGAGCAAATACCCAAGGGAGTTATGAGCATAGGCCCAGTGACTTTTAGTGGGACTTATGATTTCTGACTTGGTACCAGGCATGTCCATACTTGCATTAATGCACCTTTTCTAATGCATGTTTATTTAGTACCTCCAATAATGGAGTGATAAAACACTTCAGAATACCATAAATGTATGCCCTGTAGTTTGTAAAATCCCAAGGCAAGAGAGAGAGAATCAGAATCCTGCATCTCAGATGCAAAAGCTGGAGATCTGCAAATTCAGACCTCCTGCTTAGCCCAGCCCCTGATGCCAGCCCACATTTCTTTATCAGTCCTTCATCGCCCAGTGGGCTTAGAGCAGAGGTGGGCAAAATACGGCCCATGGGCTGCTTCCAGCCCGCCAGGCCATTCTATCCAGCCCACAGGGCCCCTAAAAAAGGTAGACAATTAATATGCATCTGCTCCTGGCTGCCTGTCAAAGATGACAGAAGCAAGGGGCAGTAGGACCCAAGGGAAGCCAACAGCCAGACCCAGCAGCAAAGCCCCCTTAGCCCTGCCCCACCCCTCCTCCCAGCTCCCCACATCAGAAGACTCTGCCCAGCAGAAGCTTCTGGCTAGGGACTGTGAAGCTGTTTCCGTCTCTCTCCATCACAGAGGGAAATGCAGATAAGACGGGGGTGGGGCGGCAGGGGAGGACCACAGGCAATAGCCCCAGGGGCTGGCCAGGCCAGCTCTGCCAAGTCCTGTGGTCGCAGCCATGCAGCCAGGAACCACATGGTACTGGAGCACCGTGGCAGTGGGCAAGAAAGCGGTGAAAGAAGCAGCAGGTGGGGAGGCATAGCAGCAAACAGGCGCACAGAAGCACAATGACAGCTGGGAAGGAGCTCAGGGCCTACACTGGTATCCTGGGGTCAGCACCAGTGGGGGCCCGGGGCGGGGTGGCAGGAGCACAGGGCCTGGGCTGGCAGGGTCCTATGGAGCCACACTGGGCTATGCCAGCATGGAGAGGGAGGAGCCAGGTCAGCTCCATAGAGCCCCTGCCAGCCCAGGCCCCATACTCCTGCCAACCTGCTCTGGGCCCTGCCAGTGCTCGCCCCAGGACACCAGCACAGGTGCTGTGCTCCCATGTAGCTATCACTGCGTTCCTGCACACCTGCTCACCACCACTGCCCCCTGCCTGTAGCTGACATTTCCCTGCTTTTCTGTCCACCCACCACTCCAACACCATGTGCTGCATTGTTGGACTGGACTGCAGAAGCACAGGGCCCATGCCAGTACTCCAGGCCCAGGAACAGGAAGGGGGTGTGCGTGTATGTGCATGCACATCTGTGCAATGATTGGGAGGAAGGACAGACAGAGACAAAGAGAGCAGTGAGGGAGGGAGGGAGTGAGTGAGTGAGTGAGTGAGTGTGTGTGTGTGTGTGTTTGCGATGAGTCCCACACACACCCCCTTGCATTGCCATACGTGCAGAGCCTCACACCCACACCCTCACACGTCCCAGCCATCCCCATGCCCACCCACACCGCACATATCCACACACATACACCCACATGCTCCCCTCACTCCACACCCCCACAAGGTCTCCCACACACCCACACCCTCCCCCACACACTCACAGCTCCCCACAAATCTATACCCACCTCTATGTACACTATACAAACACACATAAATCAGGACAAAAATATATTTTTTAAATCAAATTAATTAATGTTGTAGATGTTCAATTTTTAGAATACAATTTGGTATTTTTCTAGTACCGAGATGGAAAAATCCCTTGCTGAAAGGAGTACTTCCGGGGGCAAGGGGAAGGACTTCTGGTGGCAAAAGTCAGGGATTAGGGGGCAGGACTTCTGGTCACAAGATGGCAACTGGGGGTGGGGCACTTGCCAAGGGACAAGGGTACCCACGCGGCCCTCAACAGCTTGGCAAAACTTGGTAAGTGGCCTTCCAACCAAAATAATTGCCCACCCCTGGCCTAGAGGCTGAAGGAAGAGATCTGGGCAACTATATCAGCACAAGTCTACCCAGAATCAGTGAGAATGATACAAATACAGCAGCACCGGAATAGCAGGACTGATATGCGTCTGATCAGAGCAGATAGCTCTCACGACAAATGTTCAGGTGTGGGTTCTAGAACTGGAGCAGCACTGGTTAGTTCAGGAAAGATTTGAGACGTGCATTAGTAGAGAAGAGGGAACTTGGGACCATTTTAGTAGAGGACAAATAGAGGGCAGGAGCAAGATGTGCAGTGACATGGCTTTATGCAGGTAGATTTCAAACCATGTACCCACAGCATGGCTGCCACTTCTGACATGGACTCCTTTCTGGCCAGTGGCAGAGATCTAGGAATTTTGTCCCTAATACAGCAAAGCAGAGGCAGGAGTGTGGCAGATGTAGAGCTTGTCACATCTCTTGACTGTTGTTATTCAATTTCCCTGTTCAGTGTGTGTTACTCGCCTGATAATACAAAAGCAAATCAAAGGAGATTGTGAAGGGCTTGTTAAACAGCCAGGCATGGAAGGGCAGAACAATGACATAGATAAGACCGCCACAGGCAGGCAGCCCCCAAGAAAACTAAACTTAAAATAGCTGGCTCCAACCAAACTACAATGGGGTTCTTTCCAGAAAAGGGGCAGGATTTGGGTGAGCTGGGGGAGGCTACCCAAGGTTTCCTAGTGAAACAGTCTGACTAGCTAGGATGGCTGGCTTAGGACGGAGTAACCACAAGCAGCATAAGCAGCTTTTCCCAGCACAGAGATAGGGAATAAGCCTAAGCTATGGATAGGATGGAAAAGCTTATGTAAAGTAACATGCATGGGGCTCTTAACCCTTGGCCCTGTCTGCTCTGTGTCTTTAGGTGAAAAACAAAATGGTTCTTTGTTCTGTGGCTGTTATGACACTTTGAAGAGACCCCTCAGTGAGGTCCACCTCAAGTCACGTGAGGTACTGGTAGGCAGTCCATTGGGTAACTGTCCCTGCAGCCTGTTGTCTAAGTTGATAATATGAGCTTCCCAACCCAGGGGAGGTAAAAGCCCCTGGCCTGACACTAGTGAGGGTGCACTTGGTGAGATCCTGAAAAGGTGGAGCAGTGCAGCTAGCCCAGTAATAGGGATGTGAAGTCTGGACTGTAACCAACCCAGTCAGAACAAGGAGCAAAACAGGGACCAAAGAAAACAACTAGGCCACAGGGTTGGATGCAAAGGACAGACAACACAGGCCAATGTTTCAGCTCTTCCATAACAGCCTGTGCCCTGCCCTTCCCTTCTCCCTCCCTGCAGATGACCTCAGGATAAGTAAGCCCCGACTTCTTTCTGCTCCCCAGCCTTCCTGCTGGTTGTCAAAGTAAGTGCTGCTGCTAAAACTGCTCTCCATGTGAGGTCAGAACAGCCTAGATTACCTGAAAAGCTTTTACAGGAAGATCTAGTGGCCCTGCCCTCTGATCAAAGGATACTTCCTGGCATTCTCCTCAACTGGTCCCTGCCCAGACACCAGCACGCACTTCTCATGGAACTGACGGAAGAGTCGCAGGGGGCTGTGGGACAGGATGATCTGCTCTGGAGATATCTGTGGGAGAAAGAGAGGACCATAGATAGCATGAGGAGGGTGGAGCATCACCCCCTCCCCACACAGCTCCAAGGACTTTTCCCCTCACAAAAAATTGAAGGATCCCCACTGAGGCTGCCCCAGTCCCAACTGTGGAAGCCCATAACCTCAGGCGAAGTTACAGCTGCACAGAGGAGAGGGACTTCAAACAACACACAAACCTGCAAACAGGTGATAGTGCCTTGGCCTCAAAGTGTCCTCTGCTCTACAAGCAAGGATTTCCCTCCACCAGTGTTGTGTCCCGTGTAATCTTAACATACTATGCCTTCCCCATTGGGTGCTGTACCTCCAATCCCAGGGCACTGGACAGTTCTTGGGCCTTGGCATGCCGAAAGCAATTCCCAGCATTGGTCACAAATACAGCAGGCACACAGAGCTGACCGTTGGAGTCTGTCAGCTTCTGGAAGGCTTCCTGGGCAGCAGGTATGGCATGGCGGCCACGCACCAGCACTCCATCAATATCAAACAGGAACCCAAAGGTTGGAGTCTGCAACACAAACAGGTGCAGAGGAGGGACAAGCATGAAAACCTGTGATAGGAACAAGTGCTCCTAAGGAAAACACAGGGAGGCAGGGGGTCAAAATGAAAATGAGGGGTGTTATTTCCCTCAGATCACACGCAAGGAGTCTGTTAGTCTTTTTCCCTCTCCTCCCTTGGAAAGAAAAAAGGCCAAGACACGCAAGTGAAGGAAGACAGTGTAGTAAAGTTAACAAAGCACTGGGCTTTCTTCCTTGCCTGGCCACAGAGCCCTAGTCAGCAGCTGACCACTGTGCTCCTGTTTCCTTTCCTGTAAGTTAGATCTAATATGGCTTATTATAGTGAGCACTTAGAGGTTTCTGGATAAGTAGCTCTGTGAGTGATTTGTGGTGTTGACAGAGATGGCGTGAACCTATAATCCAAATCTACATCTGTGATTTTTTTCCCCCCTTTTTCGAAGTCAGGGTGAGGGATTGGATCCCATTTGTGTTGTTCTAATTCATCTTAGGTTTTTGCATAACACACTAGATTGAAGCAAATCTATTTGCACTGCACCCTGGCACGCTATAAAATCCCCAGCCTCTGCCAGGCCCTCACCCCTAAGCATGTGTCCTATTGCCAGCATTAGGGATAAGAACAGCAAAAAACAGTTTGGGGCTCTTTTATGTGGAGCATAGTGTCACAGTTCAGTAAGCAGTCCCTACATCCACTGCCGATTTCATTGCTGGGGGTCTCCCACAGGAGTCAGGAAAAAGAAATCAATGAAAATTACTGCTGTCAACCCAGTCCCAGGGGAACTTCACAGCTGTGAAGTGACCCAGTACGCAATCTGGGCACAGGCAGCTGCTCCAGCCCTCTGTGCTATTAACAGACAGCACACAGAGGCTGCAGGGTAGTAATATCCAGATGTCCTTGGATAGCAACCACAGCAGAGCAGTGAGGGGCACTTTAACAAAGGTCATTCTCTCTGAAGTGAATGTATGCACGTCGGGAGAGGCAGGCCACATGCACATGTTAGAGCAGCCTTTCTGCCTTTTCCCTTTAGGACAGTATTTCTCAAATTGGGGTACACAGAAAAAGGTAAGGCGAGTTGACAGAGGCATAAGATCTGTATACCAAAACTGTTTCTCAGTTTGAGTGAGACAAGAAAGTAGAGGCATTAACTCCAGCAAGTTTAATGCGAAGTGCTGGGCTGCCCAGAGCAAGTTCTGCTGCAGTGCTTTGCACCTGTAGGTGAGTTTCCCTACCCCATGCAACAAAGGAGGCATTGACAGCTCCAGCACTACACAGGGAGTCCCTGGCCCAGGCAGGAAGTTAAAGCAGGAACTATGACTCTGTGACACAGCCCTAGATCCCCTCTGCACCCTATGAAGTTTCACCCCTGGTGCTTTGCCCACCAGCTGGGACCCTGTAAAACCCAAGTCAGTTTGGCTCTTTACTGGGGACAGGCCTCTTTCTTACAGCAGGCTCCTAGCAGATCAATCCCAGCTAAAAAATATTCCCTGGAAATCAACCCCAACCCTAGACTCTGATATGCCCTCCCCATCGAGGAGAGCTAGGGCACTCACCTGACTTATGCCAGGGGGTCTCCCTGCAAAACCTCTGCTGCTGCTGCTGCTGCTGCTCCAAAGTGGGGCCCAAAGCCCCCCCGCCCCGGGGGGAATGATGCTCCTCTGTGCCCCGGGCAACCATTTCCTCCAGGCTCCTTTGCTCACAGTGACAAAACAGCACAGAGCCATCCCCTGCTGCTCCCGGGAAATAAGGCAGCAGCCCTGCCCCCTCCCCACTGCTTCCAGCCTGCCAATGAAGTCAGAGGACATTGATCACGTGCAAGAGCCAACCCTTTTCTCCCTGGGTGGGGAAGGACAATACAGGTCCCAGAGTCCAGTGGCTTTGCGCTGCCAGAAAAGCACCCTGGTACCTGTAGTCCTACTTCCCTGCAGCACTACATCTCCCAGAATGCAAAACTACACCCAGGGGCGTCGCTTCTCAATGTGTGGTGGGTATTGTAGTTTACACGGGCCAGGTGCTCCCGTAAAGCCCGGTTGTGTGCTTCTATTGCAAGGGTAAACAGTAACATGGCCCACAAGTCCAGGGATGTCACAGATGTAACTTGCCCCTTCACTCAGGCTGACAGGAGGCTGTGAGCCTTCCAGAGGCTAAAAGAAACCAGAGCGCCCCAAGGGGTGACCAGGTCGAATGGTCATAAACTACTACAAGACCTTTTCAGGCTGGACATAAGGAAGAATTTCTTTACTGTCCAAGCCCCCAGGGTCTGGAACAGCCTGCCATCGGAGGTGGTTCAAGCACCTACGTTGAACACCTTCAAGAGCAAATTAGATGCTTATCTTGCTGGGATCCTATGACCCCAGCTGACTTCCTGCCCTTCGGATGGGGAGCTGGGCTCGATGATCTTCCGAGGTCCCTTCCAGCCCTAATGTCTATGAAAATCTATGCAATCAGAATTCATGGTAGAGGTGATATCTTTTGTTAGACCAACTAGATTTTTTTGCAAAAAACAATTCTTTAATTTTGGGCACAAGCATCTTCAGGCATAGGAGAAAAGATTGTAAAAGTTCTCTTGGGTTGTAATGAAAGTTCATATTTCATAGGAGAGTTGAAGGTGTGGTAAAATCTCCTGTTTAGAACAGTTCATTTTATATGCAGATGAGGCTCAGAGAAAAGTTGGAATGGTCTGTTTACCTCCAAGTTGTTTGGTGGTAAGCAGGATGTAGTCCTATTTCCTTATGGTTATGGTTTTTCCTGAGGCTAATGCACCCAGCCCCACAGACTTGCAAAGCATCACTGAGTCACGTAGCAGCCCGTGCACGTGGGACCAGGGAGGGGTTCTGGCCTAAAATAACTTATTGGAATGTCAGGGAAACCTGCTGAAATTGTTGCCTGAGCAAAGCAGGGCTTTGCATAACAACACCATTTTTCTCTTTGTCTGTGATATGGCAACTTTTGAGTGCTGCATCAAATCTATGCCACAATTTAAGGTCTGTTCTAGGCAGCATCTTTTCAACTGGGTAGAAATAAGAAATGCAGAAGAGAGAAAATGGGGGGGGATATCAGGTGCTCTGAGCATCTAGTAAATAAAGCTAGGTGCTTCAACCAGCTTCATAACAGTGTAGAGATCAAATATCCAGTTGATAGTAGTCTTTAACACATTTTGGCATAAAAATATCCCCCTATTCTCCCAGCAGATTTAATCCACAAGCCTAACACACAATTGCTGACAGGGATGAACAGTGGGAGAACCTGGTCTAGAGGTGACTGACAATGTCATGACAGTGAGGTGAGAGAGAACATGCAATGGAGAGGCTGGGAATGGGGACTACACAGAATCCCTGCCATCCTGCCATGATGGTAAATAAGCAGAGACTGACTGGAGTACGCAGTCCCCCTGAGATGGTGTGTGAAGGTGGGAACATGGTATGGGTGAAGGGAACAGGGAAGATGCACAGATTTCTGGCATGTGGCAGAATGGGAACTGGAGTGTACACAGAGCCACTAGGCAAGACAGGAGAGTTGCAAGGAGTTCTTGGACAAGGAGGCAATATAGGAGGGCACACAGGGAGCCTGTGAGGAAGGGTGGGGATATGCAAGAATGCAAAAAGCTGATGGTCTCTACAGGAAGGTCACCCTCCAGAACAAGAGCCTGTGTGGCTGTCCAGTGAAGAGTAAATTTTGCTCCCATCCCCAAGGCTGAGGGCACATACAGGCTTTAGGACTGGGTTGGTGCCACTCTTTAAAAAAGGCAAAATGACCTAGAGAACTACAGACCAGTTCACATCACCTCAATACCTAGAAAGTTACTGGAGTGTGTCATAAGGTAGGCCATTTGCAAGCATCTGGAGGAGGAAAGGCTGATCACAAGCAGCCAGCATGGATTTACTAAGAACAAATCATGTCAGACAAACTTGATCTCCTTCTTCGACAAAGTACCTGAATGGATGAAGGGAATGCTGTGGATATTGTGTATCTGGACTACAGAAAGCCTTTTGACAAGGTCCTGCATGACGTGCTCATAAGCAAATTGGAGGAATGTGGGCCGGATAAAACTACTATAAAGTAGATAAACAACTGGCTCAATAGCTGCAAGTAAAGGGTGCTTATTAACCAGTCCATGTCAGAACAGCAGGAGGTTTTGTATGGGGGCCAACAGGGGTCTGTCCTGGGCCCACTACTGTTCAATGTGTTTATTAATTATTTGGATCCTGGCATGGAAAGCTTTTTGAGCAAAGCTGCAGATAACATAAAACCAGGAAGGACTGTGAACACATGGGAGGATGTGAATGAAATTCACAAGGCTCTTCACAGATTGGAAAGATGGGTTGAAGCTAACAGGATGAAGTTCAGTGAGGACAAATACATGGTGCTACACCTCAGGAAGAAGAATAAAAAATACAGATACAAAATGGGTGATACCAAGCTGGATGGCAGCACTATGGGGAAGGATCTAGGAGTCCTGGTAGATCACAGAGGCAATATAAATCTGCAGTGTGATGCAGCTGTTCAAAAAGCAGATATGGTTTTGGGATGTATCTATAAAAGCATTAGGCACAAGATGCAGGTGATAGTGGTTAGGCCTCATCTAGAGTATTGTGCACAGTTTGGGGTCCACATTTTAAAAAGGACATGGAGAAGGTGGAGAGGGTCCAGAGGTGGGCAATAAAGATCATAAAGGGCTTAGAAAGTAAGTCATATGAAGAGAGGCTGAAGGAGCTAAGTGTGTTCAGTTTGCAGAAAAGGCACTCAAGAGAGGACATGATAGCAGTCTTCAAATATCTGAAGGGCTGCCATAAAGAAGAGAGAAAACACATTTTCTGTCTTGCTGCAGAAAATAGGATGCAGACCAATGGCTTCAGGTTGCAGCAAAGTAGATTTAGATTGGATATCAGGAAGCCTGAGGAGGGAGGGCTACACCCTGCGCTGCTTCACTGTGCCACAGCTGGACCCGGGCCAGACTGCAAAATGTGCGGACTCCTGTGGCAGGTTAGGGTGTTACGTTTTGCATTGTGTCAGCATTGATGGTAACTTTACAGTGAGTTTAGATTATGGACTGGGATGCTTTAGACAGGGGTGATCCTACCTCAGGCAGGTAGTTGGACGAAATGGAGGTCCCTTCCAGCCCTACTTCTCTGGTTCTATGATCATTTTGCCCATCTAATACAAAGGCTCATTTTTAAGTCTATGCATATCCATGATAAAAGACAGGATAATACTTGATGTTCAAGGGACCATTTTGCACCACAATCTAAGGGCAAGCCGGCTGTGACCTATACTATGCACACCAGAGGGCTCCCACCACCCATAGACTTCCTCCTGTATTTCATGGATGCCAGGAATTCAAACCTGTTGTTATTCCAGTCAGCCAGCAGGTGTCACTATTGTACCATGAGTATGCATATCCAATCCCTGACATACTAATAAAGTTATAGAAATCAGAACCCATGGAATTCAAGAAATTAGCACAATGTTCTGACTAACATAGAAAATACCCACCTGTATCCATTTTTTTGGACTGAGGTCTTTGAGTCCCTCATGGAGGCAGATACAATTCCTATTTAAGTTACCAAGTTTGGAGGCACCTTTTCTTTTCAAAATACAGTCCTGGTGCCCTTACGTTAAAGGAGCATGTAATTGGGTGCCTACATTCTGCAGCATCTCCTGCCCATAAATCACGACAGTAACCGAGAATGTGATGGGCAGCAATGACTCTCTGCTGAGGTTCCTAAGGCTGAAGTAAGCTAGAACCTTGCATGTTTAGAGCTGGGAGACTGATGCTGGAGCCAGGTTCTAGGATCGGGATGACTTTAATAGCATGACTAATTCTGCATGGCTAATGTTAACTTCAGCTGCTTTTGCCATGGATGGGGAAATACTGTCTCCTGCAGAGTGACTCCATCTGAAGAAGCTCCCACAATTTACATATGTGCTCCCGTAAAGCTGGTTAAAGGACTATATAAGTTAGAGTAACTCCCTTTAACTCCAATAGGTGCTCTTTGTTTTCTTTGCTATGGCAATTGGGCCTTAATCCTCCTTCTCTACGTGCCTAACTGGCTTCTAGTCTACAAAACCCCATCCAAACTGCCTCGAAAAGGCTTCAGTTCCCCTTACCTCTGCCACCTCATGGAGACAACAGACCCTTCTCTTCCTGCTTCACCCTTCACCGCGTGGCCACCAGGCCACTCTCATTTTTTCCTGCTTTACTCCCAGTACCATGCAGCATTTAAACCCAGGTTTTTTCCTTTCAGGGCTAGCTTGAGGCATATACAACACAGGCAACTGTTCAAGCTGCTGCTCTTTGTGTTCCCACGTAAAGTTTGCAGCATAAAGTATTATCCTACGGCAGAAGCACACAGACAAGTAACACACATACTATTTCTATTAGCCCCTCTCCCCACCACCCTCCACTGGGCCTGTGGCATCTGCAACACAGATAGCAGCCCTCATATTTGCAGTCCAATTTCTTACACACAAGCTCTTATGGTGGGAGTCCCCAACAAACTGCTTCTCACATTCTTGCTTTCCTGTCCTGCATAGCCCAACATCTCTGATACAACTCAGTCTGTTATCTTTTTGATCTAAAGATGGGCAAGTGAAAGGGAAAGAAAACACAGTAAATTGTATTTCATATGGGAAAGGCACAGCTCAGACCTTTACTTATCTGCTTATTAGAAGAGAGAAAAGACTTGATTGTTGTTACTGCTACTGGAACAACTGGAAAGCTATAAAAAGAAGAGTGACTGTAGTTAGCCAACTAGGCTTTGCAGGGCTAAGTGTCTAATTGTTTATTCCCTGTCTACAGGACTGTCTCCAAAGAGCAGGTCTTTCCCTATAGGTTACTAAAGTGACCAACAGGGGAGGATTTTCCCTTTGGGGAGGCACTTGGTCTTGACATCTCTCCAACACTAAGAGTTCAGTGGTGATCATTAAAGTGAGGCATTGCCTGGATCTGGAATTCACTTTGGCCCTGTTGTTGAGATCATGACCAACATGAAGTTTAGACCCAAAGACTCGTTTGGGTCCATCACTTCAGCTGCTGTCTGGGCTGTGCCTGATTGCTGTATAGAGCACTGATAAGGTGGTTCCTCAATTTTGCTGAGACACCGAAGCACAGCTTATATCAGACTAAGCTGTATGCTTTGTAGAACAGAGTGGATTAGTCACCTGGAGTCCCTTGGGTATGAGATTCATTTGCTTCCATCTGGTCAGGAAGAAGTTACCTGAACATACCTGAGCAAGTTTCTTGTGTAGATTTATTGTAGTCCATTTCATTTGGCTGAGTGTGGTGCCCTCCATGAGCAGAAACACATAGATAGCCATGTTAAGTCAAGTAGAAGGCAAGGTAAATTTGCAACTTATAAACTATCAAAAGTGTGTGTGTGTGTGTGTGTGTGTGTGTGTGTGTGTGTGTACGACAAATTTTTGTGAGCTGAGGCTCACAAGTGCTAAAGTGTAGCAGAGTACCTGCATAGTGTTACCATTAGGTAATATCTGTGTGATGATGTGAAAAAATCCTCAGTGAGACTATGAGATTTCCTGCTTTAGGAATGAGATTCTGACAGGTGCAAAGTACCTCTTACTCCCCTGGAACAGCTGAGGAATGATCCTTTAGTAAAGTGGTATTTTGAGACAGAGAAAAAAAATCACAACCAAAACAGGTTTAGAGATTCATATATAGTTTATTAAGTTCTGAAAGAGCCAAAATCAGGACTCTTAGTATGTTTGTATAGCTCTTAGCACAGTGGGGATCTGACTCCTCCTTGGGATCAAAATCCTCAAAGCATCACCAGCAATAAGAGATGGTTTTAGACCAAACCCCATGTTCAAAGCTCAGCCAGTCTCTAGAGATACTTGAATCCTAGCATGGCTCCCTCTACCTGGTTCTTGTTCCAAAATGGTCCACCAAAATCCATGGATTTTCACATCCCTAAAGTTGAGGAAGTTTGGATCCCACATCAGATTCTGCAGCTGGGCTCTCTCTGTGGAATAAGGCAAATGCTACAGGAGATAAACCACCCCCAGCAGTGAAGCAGTCCAAGCCAGGCCTCCTCCCACCTGTTGCTTATGGAAACTGGATGTGGCACCTGCTGTGGGTGAAGTTCAGCCATTGCTAGAGTTGCTTAGGAGAATTTCATGTCACAGACCCCACTCAGAAGAGAAAGACAGATAGAAACGTAGCACAGATCCACAAGCAGAGGAACCAGGGACTCCATTCAGTTCAGACTTACTACATGAAAAAATCTGGTTATGATGATAAAGAAAAAGCTTTCTGCAGTCAGATTCACAAAGCAAGATTTCTCTTGTGGTAGAGCAAATCACTGGGCTGGGCACTAATCCAAAGATGGGTAAATCTAACATGACAGTTCACCTCCCTGTAGCCTCCATTCAAGGTAACCATTTGGAGAATTTCATATCCCCTTGGTTCTGCACAATGTAAACCTGCCAATTAATATAGAACCCATAGTTATGAGAAGCACCACTCACTGAAAGGCTCAAAGTGCTGGGATCTTCACACCAGACTGCCTGTCAAGAAGCATGAGTCCCTGCACATTTATATCAAGATGCATACCAGGCACTTGGCTACAAACTCCATCAGCTGTAGCCCATTAAGATCGCAGCTGGAGTCTGGCAGGGGTAGACCAGATCCTACAGCTAAAACTTTTGGATGGTTATGGAAGCAAATGGCTCAAAGGCCCAGAGGCTGAACCTGCAAGAGAATCGTGGAGTGTATGGCACTTATTCCCAAGCCCAGAGGTTTCTCATAAATCTGGAAATGGAGTATACACCATTGAACCTGCCCTAGAGATATCAGAGTACCTTCTACAGTCATATTCATAGTTACCCTTTCCCTAACATCAAAGAATTGCACCAAAGGGAGAACCAACTCGCTGGAGAATGAGAGCTCCTCCTTCATTCACACACAGGAAATCTGAAATTTACTCAACAGGCCCAAAAGTACCTAGACTGAGCCCAACCACAAACATGTCACCCATTCTCATATGTTTTCCTCACTATTACATTAGTCCCACAGCCACTATTTTTAATCTGAAACTATGTCACACCCCACTACAATACTACATTACAGTGTACTTTTCATTAATATTATGTCATTATGGCTTTCTTAAACCTCTGAACCTGCACCGAGTAAGACTTGTTTAGGGTTCAGGAGCAGCTGTGGGTAGTACAGGAAGAACATGAAGATACATGAGCCACAGATGATGAAATGGGGGTCATTGTGCTTGAGAAGGAACTGATGATGAGTGACACACAGATGTGTTACCTGCCTACTTCCCCATTTTCTGTGCTTTGCATTGGTGGGCCATACAGTCTAGTGATCTAAAATTACCCATATATTTTGAATGAGCATGTCCAGAGGCATTTTTAGGCTGGATGAATTTTTGAGAATTTAAAATTGCATTCGTTGTGTACCTGTGACATAGATGAACCACCTTTGTTATATGTGTAGCATTTTGACTAAGATCAATGGAAATAAAATACAATGGCTAGGCAGCTCAGGACATCTAACACACATTTTAACATGAGCAAACTAGTCTGAATGATAAATCAAAAAATTCGAGGCCTACCAAGTCTCATGCATTAAGGAGAGAGGCATTTGGAACATTTAGGAACAGTTGTAAAGTCTTTGCAACAGACCCTTAGCTGGTATAAATCAGTGCAGTTCCATCGAAGTCAGAGATGTCTCAATTTCCAACACTAGAAGAACTGCCCCTTTATGTATCACACTAAAAAAATTCACTGAGTCTGCTGAAGTGACATCTTAAGAGGAATTTTTTGAAGTCTCCTTCATTCACAATTGTCAGGTCTGCAGTTATTCTGGCCAAATGCTTTCTATTTCTCCTGTATTTACTGTTTTTTTAAGAGTTTCTATTTGTTTGGTAACTGTGCTGTTGCTGCTTTCCCTTTCTTCTGCTGAGTTGGTGACTGAAGGACACTGCAATGGTATTAGATATCAACAGCCAAAGTCTAGTTCTCTGCTAGGCTGGAGATCCAATTATTATGAACTCAGGATCTGAAACAGAGCAGACTCAGGGGCAGATACTACCTTGGGATCAAACAGCACAGACCCATGTTGAATCCCACTGAAACATGGGTGCAGGGGCATCTGCTACTGGATCCCAATTCAAAGTTAGAGTTTTTTATTTAATCTGGATACAAGAAGTTCCTTCTGAAGTCAGAGGCCACTTCTCCAGGTGAAGAAGCCTTTTGGAGTCTGTACCAAGGTGAATGGAAAAAGAAGCTGCACCTTCTTCCTGAAAGCATTTTAGCCATGAAAGTGCTTGTACAGCTCCATCAGCTTGCTTCTAGCCTTCACAGTTCCTGAAATACCAAGCCCTAGAACAAGTCCTGACTCTTCAGTCTAATCGTGCTACTCTTGGCAGCAGCCCTGAGGTTGCACATAACACGAGTGAGTTATTTTCATTCTCTGCTTTCCTGAAAGTCAAGGTTAGTGGCCCAAATGGCAGGATGTTTGTCTGAGCAACTTCCCGAGGAGACACCTGTGTTGGAATGATAAGGTGAAATGCCGAGCTACTTGTAGTCAGAACTCCAACAGACTGCCATTTCAAAGGGGGGTTCCCTGAGTGAAGACTTTAGGATTTGGCCCATCATGGTTTGAACAGCATTTTGATCATTTCCTGCAGGTTTAAATTTGTGTTTTGTAGGCTTGTTGTTGTCCTTCATCTGAGACTTTTATAGAGGGGCTTGTGCTGTTTATAACTCCAATTGGTCAAAACCACCCAGCTCCTAGTGAAGGTTGGAGGTCCACCTACTCATACTATGTGGAAAAAGAACGCTCTCAGTGCTAGCAGTGGCCATTGTTCACTCCAGCTTGCTACATTCTCTTTGGCCTGGGTCTTTTCCCTCTTAGAGCTCTCTTGGGAAAACACCAGAGAAGTCAGCTATAAACTGGTTCCATTTTTTCTGCCAGACCTCTTCAGCTTTAGCTTTCTCCTCTGGCTGCATGGAGCTGTATCTGCAGGGGGAAAAGGAACTGGGATCAGACTGGGACAGAAGGGGAGGGACAGCGTACTTCAGGATAAGTGACCAAAATGAAGAAAAAGAGAGAGAGAGAGAGAGAGAGAGATGGAGGCTTACTCTTGCCTCAGCTACAAGTTTAGAAGCATCCCCTGGACTTATTCCTATATGGCAGAAAATAGAAGGTCCCTCACAACTCTGTTGGAACACTAGGGTTGATATGGGTATTGATACCAGATCTGGCAAAGGATTCAGGTATATGCAAGAAGGGAGAACAGACACACAGGGAAAACAGACAAAGAGATGTTCTATTAACCAAGCACAGAGTAGATGGTAGGATCCCCAAAGTCCTGTGCTATGGGGCATTTAAAAAGAGAATTTTGAGTCTACATGTGTGCCCAACTGCACAGTTGTTACTGCATAGTCATTTAGTACTTACCTTAGAAAGTACTAAATGACTGTACAGTAATCACTGATATTGTGCAGTCCCAATGCCGCACAGATCATTTCACAGTAGTTCGCTGCTATTGCACAGCAGCTGCATTACAGTTCATGCCTGCTGACACTATGTCGCTGTAGCAACGAGCTACATAGCATCTTGTGTAGATGCACTCGCAGAGTGCTAGCCCATCTGCAAAGGGGCTTAGGTGCAAAAAGTAAAACAGGTGGGCGTACTGGGCAGCCAGGCATCTCTCTTGGTATAAACCCAGAGTGTGAGAGCAGCAACTCACTTTAGAGAGTTCAGTGCCAATTGTTTCAAGGTCCTCAGATCAGCATTCATCCCTCCAATGCCCATGAACACTTCATAGAAGTCATACGACACTCCCTTTGCTCCAAAGACAGATGGGTCATCTGGACTGACCACTATGGGGTGTCCATCAGCAATCAGCTCAGCAGCAGGATGGTTCCTCAGATCAGATACTAACTTCAGGACCTTGGTGGTGGGGAAGAAGCCAGGATGAGTTATTCAGTTCTATATACTTCTACTGTAAATGTATACATTCATGGTAACCTCTTCAGCGACTGTGTTTTTATTATGCATTTGCCAGCACTTAGCACAATGTAGTGTGTGACATGGTTTCTTCCCCCACAGGTACACTGCTGTCTGTTTTCCCTCCTTCTGTGCCCCCAGGGACTTGCATATCACATTTAGTTCTATTTCAAACTAAAGCCTTTCTTTCTTTTGAATCTAGTTTATTAACTATTATGAAGCAAAAGGTACCTGTCCTCCACCCTTCTTATCCAGGCTTCCTCAGGACATTCTTGCTTGTCCCCCTCCAGGCTTTATAGGCACTTGTATCAGGTCTCTGCCCTTCCTAAGCCCCTCACTAAATCTAGTCCCAAGCTTCTGACCTTTGTTTTGGAGAGCTGTCTCCCCTTAGACAAGAGCCCTATACTGGATTGACTCCTGCTCCCATTCCAGTGTAGTCCTTCCCTCTCTCACTCCTTCCTGCATTTTACATCGCTGTCCCCTGCAACAACTTAAATTCCTCTTAATCCCACACTGGGGAGAGTTTTGACTGATCACTAAATTAAGTCTGTTTCCACAAATTCCAACATGTTGATTTTTTTTTCCTGATAAATCCCTGCCCACAAAATGTTTTATTGTTCCTGCTCCGACTGGCAGGTCAAGGAGGCCTCGCAGGTCCTAGCCAGAGCCTGCTGCTGTTGCAGGATCCTACTCTAGACCACAAACATTGTCACCTCCTGTATCCCGGGGTACTAAAACCCGTATAGCAGCAAGGACCTTCCTATTTCTTGGGCATATTAAGGTTAATTAGCCCAAGCTCCCATGGCTAAACTGCTTGCAATCCCCAAGATAGCTCAGATATCTCTAACACTTCCACAGATCTGTATCTTTAAACGTGTTAAACTGTTCCTGGCTCTAATACAACTAGTTTATCACATGTTAAAGATATGTTATTTTGTCTACACAAAACTACAAATCCTAATTTAGACAACTGCTGTTATTAAGGTGTAGCTAAAGTCTCCTAGACGAGTGGTGCCCAACCTTCCAGCCCCACAGACAGGATGAATGGCTTGGACTCAGTCCGTGGACCAGATCCCATATGGGGTTGGTCCATGGGTATGATCCACTACACTGGCTTGACCCTGGATCTGGCTGTGTGCCAGCCAAACCCTGTGAGCCCAGATCTGTCTGCAGAGCAACCCTGTGCATCAGCCCCACCATGCACCTGCATGAAATAGCACACAGGGCCACATTATTTGACCCACAGCACTCCTCATGGAGCCAGAAATTTGGCAACAGGTAACTGGAAATTAACATTGTCCTCACCTTTCACCAAATTTCTGAACCAACAAGTAGCCCCATGGGCTAAATGACACAGTTCTATAGGTCAAAGACTGAGCGCCACTGTCCTAGACTGAACCAAGAGTTTTGTTTTATACAGCCCCACAGTCACTCATGTAACTCCATGCTCTATTTATCTGATGACCAACATTTCTAAAACTCTAGCTTTAAATGGGCCACATCCCTGTAATGGATATGCTGGAGTATACGCATACCCACATGACCAACTTCCTATTATATCCCTCTTGGCACCAACACGATGTAACTAACAATTCAAATCCCTGATTTTATCTTCCGGGAGAGAAAGAGGACATGGAGCACCTCATTTGGGATTGGGGTTGGAGCTGGAGCCACAGAAGCTCCCCCACCACTCCACATGCCCCTTTCCCATGCTCCTTCTGCTCTGTGCATCCCTTTCCCCATACTTCCCCTGCACTTCATGCCCCTTCCCTCCACTCTTTCACTCCACACTCCCTTTCCCCTGTGCCCTACATGTCCTTTTCCCTCTGCCCCTTCCCCACATTGCCCTCATTCCGTGTGTCCCTTCCCCATGATCCCCCTGCCAGCCCTTCCCCTATGCTCCCCCCTGCACTATGTACCCAGGTTACCTCCCACACCACACACTCTATCCCCATGTGGCAGAAAGTGTGAATAGGTGAATGGCACAGGGGTGAACATAGGGAATGGGCATGTGGTGTGGGGGGAGCACACAGAGAGGAGTACATAGGGGAAGGGGGACGTGGAATGAGAGAAGCACAGGAAAGGAGTGCAGGGATGGATGCATACTGCATAGTGCAGGAGGGACCATGGAGGAAAGGACACACTCCCCTCACTCCACATGTCCCTTCCCCTATGCCTCCCTTTGCTCTGTGCAGCCTTTCCCACTGCAACCCTCCACCGCCCTTTCCCCTGTGGTCCCCCCATACCACCCACCCCTTCCCCATCCTCTCCAATGCACCCCTTACCTGCCACATGAGCCACCCTGGCCCCCTCCAGAGCCAAAGCAGCTCCTTGCCTGGCCCATACTCCCTAAAATGATAGAGTATCATGGGGCATGCTGAATGGGGGGAACCTCGTATTATATTCGATTAAATATTGTATGGTCATCAGAACCCCCCACACAGAAAAATATATCTGTTTCCACCCACCTTCCTAAAGCAGAACACTGTCACTAAGAGCATCCGGGAATGTCTCCTTGCTAAAAGGGAGGCATATACCCAATGGAGAGATGGGGTCATCGCCAAGAAGGACTATGTTATAGTCGCCCGAGGATGTAGGGGGGCAGTCAGGAGGGCCAAGGCAGAGTTGGAGATAGGACTAGCTTCCCGGATTAAGGACAATAAGAAGTCCTTCTTCAAATACATAGGGGGTAAAAAGAGGGTCCCGGGTAATGTGGGGCCCCTGCAGGACACGATGGGCAACTTAGTCATCACGCCAGATGACAAAGCTAACATATTTAACGATTTCTTTGCCTCTGTCTTCCTAAGTAGGGACCAGTTCAGCCACCTCCCTGCTGGGCCCCCCTCGGGCCCCGAGAGAGACACGCCTGGGCCAAGGGTTAGCGAGGAGTTAGTTAGGGTACTTCTGGAGAAGCTGGACGTGTTCAAGTCCGCTGGTCCGGACGATCTTCACCCTAGGGTTCTACAGGAACTGGCTGAGGTCATTGCGGGACCCCTGGCACGGCTCTATGAGCACTCGTGGTGCTCTGGCGAGGTGCCGGAGGACTGGAAGAGGGCCAATGTGGTCCCTATCTTCAAAAAGGGAAAAAAAGAGGACCCGGGAAATTACAGGCCAGTTAGTCTGACCTCAATCCCGGGTAAGCTCTTTGAAAAAATTATCCTGGCACACATCCAGGAGGGCCTTGCGGGGGAATGCATGCTCAGGGGCAACCAACATGGGTTTATCAGTGGCAGGTCTTGTCAGACCAACCTGGTGGCCTTTTACGATCAGGTCACCAAATCATTAGACGCAGGGGTTGCTGTGGATGTAGTCTTTTTGGACTTCCGGAAGGCTTTCGACACTGTCTCTCACCCTGTCCTCATCAAAAAGCTGAGAGACTGTGGATGAGGGGGTAGAAAGCACCCTGTTCAAGTTTGCTGATGACACTAAGATGTGGGGGGATGTGGGTGCACTAGAAGGGTGCAATAGGCTACAAGCTGACCTTGACAGGTTGCAACGGTGGGCGGATGAGAATAGGATGGGGTTTAACACTGATAAGTGCAAGGTGTTGCACATGGGGAGGAAGATCCTCCACATAACATCCTCCCAGAACGGAGACGGAAAAGGATCTTGGAGTCGTCATTGACTCCACGATGAACATGGGCCGGCAGTGTGGGGAGGCAGTCAAGAAGGCCAATCGTACCCTATCATGCATCCACAGATGCATCTCGAGCAGGTCCAGGGAGGTGATCCTCCCCCTCTATGCGGCACTGGTCAGGCCGCAGCTGGAGTACTGCGTCCAGTTCTGGGCGCCACACTTCAAGAGGGACGTGGACAATATGGAAAGAGTTCAGAGGAGGGCCACTCGTATGATCAGGGGTCAGCAGGGCAGGCCTTATGAGGATAGGCTATGGGACCTGAACCTGTTTAGCCTCCACAAGAGAAGGCTAAGGGGGGACCTTGTGGCCTGCTACAAACTGGTCGGGGGGATCAGCAGGTATTGGGGGAGTCCCTGTTCCCCCGTGCGCTGCCAGGAGTGACCAGGAATAACGGTCACAAACTGGCGGAGGGTAAGTTTAGATTAGATATTAGGAGGCGCTACTTCACAGTCAGGGTGGCTAGGGCCTGGAACCAGCTTCCAGGGGAAGTGGTGCAGGCTCCGAGCCTGGGGATTTTTAAAAGGAAGTTAGATGAGCACCTTGCCGGGGTCATCTGACCCCGGTGACCTTTCCTGGCAAAATGAGTCAGAATAGATGGTCATGCAACAGGACAGGATCACCTGGACCTGTGTTATTATAACACAGATACTCCATGCTATCCCAACCCTTAGCTACCGCACATACAAAAACAAACACATGTTGAGGAACATCGTGTTGCAGGTCACCTATCAAATGCTAAAATGTCTGTTCCAAGGTCCCAGCTCCTGGCTTCAGACAAAAGATTTCTCAGGTCAGTTCTACCTGGTTAGAGATTGGACAGACTTCTATAGGAACGTCCATCTTCCGGGACAAGTTCCTGGCTACCGGATGTTTACTGAGGGTAAGTCCATGGCCAATCCGGCTAGTATTCAACAGCAAAGCATCCAGTACATTGTTGTCTGCAGAGGTTCCTTGCCAGTCTGAGGAGAGAAAGCAAGCTATAGACCAAACGCAGTTCTATATAGAAACAAACAACCTTCTAAAACAGGTAGATGGCTTAAATAAATGCCCCAATATAGACTAATAGCATTCCTCACAACTAGTTTCAGTTTTTCTCCTCCACCTATCAGACCACCTTATGCCTGGGACGCTGTAAAGCACAGACGGGCACCAAGTGAACAAATAATACATTGAGTATAAATACATCATTCCAGCAATAGAGATGGAGAGGATTTTGTCCTCATGCTTACCAGTCTCACCAGCATGGAAAAAGTAAGGCAAATGGACTCCTAGAGAATATGGAATGGTCAGGATATCCTTCAGCTCCCAGAGAGAGTGTCCTTCATCCTCATACCCAACCTGGGAAGAAGGAAAATGATTCTGAATATGCAGGGGGTGATCACTTAGTTAACAGTGAGCTTGAAACAACCCTATGTTTCTAACTGCACTGACATTTCAGAACTGTATTTCCACTTCTATTAAATACTCTGGATCAGAGCTACAGCTGAAGAAAATTGCCTTCATTCTATTCACTTCAGTAGAACTGTATTGGTTGATAGTAGCTTAGAGTCTGGCCCTTTGCTCAAGATATTCCATACACATGGGATTAGCAAGAATTTAGGGTAGCCATTAAAGATACCAGTACATACCATTGCCATTGCATCAGATTAGATTTTACATATTTTTTTGCTAATCACTACTGAAAAGGAAGGGGTCTTATTTTTGAGAAAGTAGATAATACAAAAGCAGAAAGCCTAGGACAGAGGTTACTGCCCCTTGCTCTTCGCCCTGACAGATCATCCAATATTATAGATTGTGCTTGCTGTCAAGGAGAAAGGTAATCAACATCAGCATTCCTGGAAATGGTTTTCTTAGGCAGTCTTCCCTTATGCCAGTCCCAAAATAAACTATTGCAATACCTGAGCTTGGTGCTCAGGAAGGGGTGTTTTTGATCAAGTGGGTGTCAGTCTTCCCTCTAGGGATTCCTGCACTCTCAGGTGCTGTTGTGCTGCAAGCATCCTTGAATGGAGTTGAGATTGGTATTGCTGGTGGTTGCTTCACCTCCTGAACACAGGAGGTTATAAGTTTTGCTCTGACATATTAAACAGGTACTTTACCCCAGAAGGGCTGCATTTCAGCAGTGGGTACCTTTGGAAATAAAATGTTGTGAGATCCTACAAGCTGAAAGGCATATGCTGTAGCAGGGCAACATATCAGAAGTGGACATTGCTATATTCGGTGTGTACCAGTAATCACACCCCAGCCCTTCTAATGTTATATAAGAAACTAAGCAAGAAAAACAAGGTTACCAGATCAAACCCTGCTAAAGTGTCCGGGAACTGGGCTCTGAGCAACATGGCTGTGTAGATGGCTTCTTTAATCTGGGAAACATTCAGCATTCTACAGAAACAAGGGAGACAGAGAAAGGTGCTGGTGCTTACTTCCATGAGACTGATTTCTCAGGTACTACAAACTGGCAGCTTAAGGGAGCAGCCAAAAACATTATCAATGCCTGAATCAGACTAAAAGAATACTATGACAGAGCAGAGTTTGAGTGTTTTCGTAGCTGTGATGGTCCAGGAAGTATATGAGGGACAAGGGGTTTTTATGATCTTTTATTAAATCAACTGAATAGTTGGGACAAAAGTTTGACAAGCTTTTGGGCACATCCTGCCCTTCCTCAGGTATTATGAAAGAGATATAGAAAAAGCCTAAATGACTGTGCAGTTATCCAGGGGGAACCAAGAGTTGTGAGATGAGGCAGTACCTTTAATTTGACTAACTTGTCTAATGGGGATAGAGAAGAGACAAGTTTTCAAGCTTCAAGAACCCTTTTCCAGGTCTAGGAAAGAAGCAGCCACATTCCAGGCTAAGTAGACATTAGAACTATTGCTTTAGTTTAACCTAACCATGTTAATGAATTTGAAAGGGAAGTGGGCAGTTACCACCTGTGAAACAAAGAGAAGTTAACAGAGGGAGGTAAGTTATAGTGAGCCATAAAACCAAGTCTCTGTTAAGTCCATGGTTTTTGGTGTCCAATAAAGTTACAGATAAAGACCCATCTTCTGGGGGTATTGTGCAAGTTTCCTTTGATGACAAGGACTGTGAAGTCATAGGTGTTTTGTGAAAAGAGTTCTCTCATCTCCCTGTACAACAGGGCCCCAACAGCACTTCTACCAGGGTGGACTCACAGGCCAATTTACTCACTACACAGCAGACTGGTCTTTTGAGGAAATGTTGAAATATGTTCTGTGTTTATTGTGCTGGGGTTTTTCCCTTTTTGTCTTTTAAACTGTACTTCAGAGTTAACTTGCTGAAGAATCTGCTAGCCTGGAATATTTATAAAGGCTAAAGGATGCATGGTCCCTGTACAGTACCAACAACTCTGGCTGTTCTGCCACTGCTCCTGCTTCTGCAGAAATGGAGGCTACATCAAAACCCAGGGCTTTGAGAAAATGCACTTCTTTCTCAATGTGTTCACATATAGAAAATGACTACAAACACTCCACCTCAGCCACTGACACATGCTGGGTAGTACTAATACTCTAGGCCTCACCATACCTGGAATCAACACTGTCAGCATCACTTCTAGGTTATCAGTAAGAAACTAGTGATAACATCTCTTTCTGTTGTCACCTACTATACTTTTTTATATTCATTGCTCCCACCTGCACCATAACATGACTGTTTACACAGATCATTCTTACACACACACCCCTAACTAGGGCATCAGCTCCTACCTGTGTGCTGTAAATATAATCTTTGCTCCAATAAAATCGGGATGATCTTTAACAAACTGCCTCGTCACCTCCCGATATGTCACCACAGACCAGGATTTGTTGTGTGTGGTACCATCCAGTTCATACACCTGGGGGAAGAACAAACACATCCAAACAAAAGGTAAAACAGAGCAGTCTGTGATTATATAGGAGGCAGAAATGAAATTTGAGGGAAGGCTGGAACAAATCCGAAGTAACTTGTGGTTCAGATTAGAAAGGCAGGTGTGTGCCAAGGGGAAAAAAAGGACAAGTCATATTGTTCAGTATATTTTTTTCTTGAAGGCATCATTGAACAGCAGTTTGGTTTCCTGATGTATCACACAAGAATCAGGCTTCTTAACATACGTATATAGCAAGGAAGAGCCACTGAGGTATGGAAGTCTTGGGAAGAACACACGTTCTTGCTTCTGAACACATCACAGTCTGGAGTACAGTACTTTAACTACACATTTGATTGTTCACAAGGATGCTGTTTTACCACGGGCAGCCTATTAATGATGGCAGACAGGACAGCAAGGGAAAGAAGGGAAGGGTTGGTCTTCCAGTAAGGCACTGGATTAGGACTCAGGAGTTTGGGTTGCCACTAGGACTCCAGTGCCCATTTCTGCCAGAGATCTTCTGGGTGACTTAAGACAAGTTGCTTAATTTCTCAGTAAACTGCAAATAACCCTTGATAACAGTTCTTTTGGTGTACCCTGGAGAGAACAATACTTCTTTTCTCTCACCCTTTCTCTCATCCATTTAGTTTGGGAGCTCTCCAGTGCAAAGGTCCCAATTTCAGCTGAGGCAGCTACTACCTATTACTGTAACAGGGAGCCCTAACCCTTTTACTGAGAAAGGGCTGAAGAATGAGATGAACCCGAAGGTCTCTTTAGGAACAAGCCTTTTGTGGCCTGGAGGGACAAGGCAGTTTGAACTTGGCTTTGGAGCAAGTAAGGGGCCTCACCCCCTTCAAAACCCAGCAGAGCAGAAGTCTCCAGTCAGTGGAAGCTGCAAAGGAGGAAAGGACGGGTGCACATGGCAGTAAACAGTCCAGGGAGGATAAAAGCTAGAGGAGTAGGGCTACCAGCTTCTATGGGTAATAAGCTACCTAGGGACAGGTTTCACAAACACTAAGCCACAGACCAGAAATAAGCTAAGGGCAGCAAGCTGGTACGGAAGCTGCTTAGTTAGAAACAATTGACCCAGGACTATGAGGACACCTCTTGTGAAGCAGCTTAAAGGTAAAGGAGGCTGCAGATTGGATAATGGGACACCCCTGCAAGGGGGCTGAGAAGCAGGGATGGGCTGAGAAGCAGGGGTCAGCTGACCAGCAGGGGTGGGGCTGGCCAGTATATAGGCTCACCCCAGGGCAAATAGGGTGTTTTAGCCTGGGAGGAGAGGAGCTTTCCTGTAAAATGTGGGGAGTTAAGCTCTACAGGGAGAGCAGGAGCCCTTAGTTAGGGTACAGAAGCCTCTTCCTGTCGGTGAGCGTGTCCAGATGGGGGTAAATGTTTTGGTTAATGCTTGTTTTTGTCCACTCAGGGAGGGTGTGTTTCTGTTAAGAGTCTGTTTATAGAAACCAGTAGCTTAGGAGTGCCTATAAGGGGTAGTTTGGAGGCCACACAATAGGGTGCTTTGGCACATGCTGCAGTTTTGAGTTGTACAAGAGCCAGGACCCTGAATCAGAGTGGCTGAAGCTAGAACAGAGGGACTGAAGCCAAAGCAGAGACCAGAAGCCTGAAAGAATGGAGACGGGGCCAGGGGCCTCCAGGAACAGGAGCTGGCAGGGCTAGCAGGCCTGGTGAAAAGAGACTAGGGCCTGTGATAGATGGGGGTGGCTACTGAGCCATGATTGCCTTTGCTGTTTCCCCACTAGCTATGAAGAGCCAGTGGCTGAGACTACTGCAAGGCATGCAGCACCAAATTCCCTAAAAGATTTGAGGGCAACCTCCCTGGATATTAAGGCTGGATCAAGGCAAAATGGGCAAGTTCAAAAGAAGAAGATCACAAAGGGATGGGGGAGTGCAGGATTAGTCTGCAATTAGAAGCATCTGAGCCACCTGCTGAGCAGATCCTGTCACAACTACTAATAATAAACAGAAGAGGTCCTATCCTAAAATTATAATGGATGGGCACTAAAATCTGCCGCGGTGCCCTGCTTTATTATTACACTTACATCCTGCTCTATCCAGAATGGCTCAGAGTTGTTTATAAGAAACAAAACCAGACTCCCCAGTTGCCACTCTCAAACTTTAAAAATCAACCTGGCCCACTTCTACTTCCCTTCCTGTCATCCAGAAGAGCAAATCCCCAACCACCATGTACATCTAGATGTGAGATCTCCTCTCGCTATGTACTTCCTCTGTGTTCCTCCCCGCCCTCTACAGAGTCTTTGGCTTCCCTTAAAATGCATATCCTCTCCTTCCCTCAACAAACACTTTTTTAATTTAATGTTGGAACAGGGAGCTAATGGAAAGCCCTTCCACCTCCACTTCAGGGCAATAACAAAGGGCTTCTTCCAGGAGTCCCTGGAAACTGAAGTCTTATTTCTCTACATAGGCAAATGCAGGGCGAAATTCTCCCAAATGCCGTGGGCTGAAAACAGACAACAGGTTCAATTTGAAATTGAAGTCTGTCTCCTTTTGTAATGAACCCCAGACCTTACAGAGGAAGAAACCCATTTTCTCACATCAAGTTACCTGTGAAGTATCCAAATTAACATGTTGCCTTGGAACAATCCATCTAAACCTTCTGTCATATCTTAAACTAATCAACCCCCCTTAAACGGGGTTGTCTGTATTTAGCCTTGGAGATGATATGGCAAGAGCATTCTGCAAGTGTGAAGCTAGTTCAGTCTCTGTGTTCATAACATAACCTGATTGCTGAAACACAGGCATCTGAGGCTGTTTAGGATTCTGGAATAGTTACAGTAGCCACATTAGAGAAACTGTAACAAACAAAATTTAACAATTTAAATATCAATATTATTTTCCTTAGCTTTCAGTGCTAATTAAGCAAAATGGAGAGTTCGTACCTCTCAGCAGTATCGTTTCAAGCCGTCTGCACTCCCTACAAAATAACACCCCATCAGGTCATGTTCTGTCGATGTTTGTATTGTTTCACCTATTTAAGAATATTTTCCTGGAATAAGGTAAGCTGTTGTTCAAAGTGCTATTACTATTCCTGAATAACTGCACATGATGACACATTGACTCTGCCCAAGATGTTATTTTGGAAGAGCTAAAGTGGAAAAAACTATTCAGAAATAGCTCTGCCACTCAGTTTCTCCATGAAGACAAGCCTTAATCTTGCCTTCACGATCATAAAGGCTAGATGCAATCTTTATAAAGAAAAAGCAGTGAAGAGTAGATGCTACAATAAAACTAAACAGCAATTAAACCTAAAATCTTGCCTGTTTTCCATGTTCTGCCTAATTATATCTTTACCTAAAACTATGAAATGAAACATGCTTTTCCTGGCCACCAGGTCAAGTGTACAAGGTTGTGAATCTTGGGGCTGCAGAAAAGTTAGAGAAACAACATCTTGCAGGAATCCAGAGAACCAAAAAGTGCATACCTGTGGGAGTATTGCTCTTATCTCGACATACTGGATGTTATCCTTGTAGAGTTCCAGCAGCCCCTGATAGAAATAGGCCTTGAACACGGGTGCATAGCAGATGAGGTCAGAAGCAGTGAGAAAGGCATTTTCAAATTTTTTCCAAATAAAAGCCTGAGTTGGGTAGGCCACCTCTGGATCATCTGTCACCAGAGTCAGGTTCTTCAGCAAGCTAGAAAAAGATGGGGGTGGAAAAGGAAGCAGAACAGTTAATTTGGGAGCCTATGACACAAGTTGTCCCCTGTGTGCCCTAGAAACACAAAACATAATCCTTCCAATGCAGATCTGAGCCTCCACTAAAGGGCAAACTGTGTAAATGTGGAATTCTGACACACCACAATCTCCACTGGTGTTTTAGATCAAGTGCTCAACCTGAGAGCCAAATGTGGCCTTGGTATCAGGCCCATGGGGCTCCCCATGGGTTAAGCAGTTTGATGTTGGAGGAGCAGGGCAGCACTGTCACCCCTCCCTGCTGCCAAAATCCCAAGCCCCATGAGGTGGGTTGGAACCAAGCTATAACTCCTCCCCTACACAGCTAGATCAGGGCCCGGCCATTCCCCCTTCCCTCCGCACGGCCAGGTTGGGGCTGCACCCCCTTCCCCTCCCAACCCCCCATGGGATCAGGCTATGCCCCTTTCTCTCCACCTGGCTAGGTTGGGGCTGGATCGTGCGCTCTTCCACCACATCTGGTCAGCTTGGGGCCTGGGTACACTCCCTCCTCCAACACAGTTGGGTCAGGCCCCCTTCTCCTTGGGGCTGGGCTGCCCTCTTTCCTCTGCACAGCTGGATACAGTCCTGCTGCACCTGCCCTGGGCACTGGATTTGGTCCACTGGCCAGATCCAGCTCACACAGGGATTAAGCTCTACCCATCTGGCCTGACAGACAAAAAGGCTATTTTAGATGATCGAAAAGACAGGAAGGAACAGGAAAGGACGTGAACAATAGTACCTAGCACAATGGGAACCCACCTTTGTTAGGATATTTCTAGGCACTGCCACAGTACAAAAAGTGACACCGATTACCAACTGAAGCAAGAGAAGAAATTACATCCCACCTCCCAAGTTAAAATGTGGTTCTGATACTAGTTAGCAGTCTACTCTGGCAAACTCTGCCCTCTCTCCAACGTGGTCTACTTATTACAATTCAGTAAGGTAACCCCTGTCAGATACTAGTTTAGTACCAACACAGTTATCTCCTCTGGTGTCTCTAATACATATTGAATACGCAGAACAAAATGTCTCTCTGGAGAGGAAAAAAATCCCTTATCTTATTTTACTAATCAAAAGTTCATGGTCTGCAGACAGCAACCAACTGGCATAACTCAGAATTCCTGTATATTTTTTACTGGTTTGGAAGGTTGTTCACTTTGCAGCACTTGCATAAGTCTTCTTAACAAAGACAGAAAGGACAGCAAGTAGTATTATCAAGTGGAGTTTGGTGGAAACAGATAGCAATTGCAAGACAGTCAAGTTCACTGAGCAGCTGCAGGCAATTCTGTTTGAATGGACAATGAGGTAATAGTGGTTGCTGTATATTTATCTTTTGAACAGTTTAAATCTTTCATTTGGGGTGAAGACTTATAGCTCCCCTTAACGTTTCAATTTGCCAATTTGAACAATAATCTATAAAAGGTTCAAACTGATGTATAAACTCAGAAGAGCAATGTAGCTGGTGAACAGCTTCATCCAGGAATGGACAATCTGCTGAACTCAAAGTAAGGTGGAACTGAAGGGAAAACTGAAATTAAAATAGCTGGAAACTTGGGAGCTGGTTGTCCTACCTATTGACTAAGGCTTAGTTTTGTGGAATATCAGAAACAAGGCAAGTTTACTAGAAGTACTAGGATGGAAGATCAACCAAGAATACCTTCCTGATAGGAGATGTTGTTTCTCTTTGATAACTGTGACTGGTCTTTGCAGTATTTTGTGCTTGATGGGTTGCCTGGTGGCCTAGCAATTGTCTTCTGTTAAGTTTCAGGAGAGATTTGTGTTTTGTCTTGCTTTAAGAGCTTTTAGTGCACAATTAAAAATCCTTCTTCTACTGCTATAATATGCAATTATAAATATTATTACAAATAAGGAATGCTGGACCTGAAATGGGGTGACAATGAAATGGAGGCTACTCAGCAGACATTTTGCGTATTGTGTCTTAGTCTGTAGTTTCTCCTCACTTTGTTCATTTGTTCTACGGAATGCAAGGGGGTAGCTTTTTTTTAGAGCAAAATCATATTGAAATAACAACATTTGTGGCACAGTAAGGATGAGATTTTAAATGCATAACAGTCAGGAAATTCAGAGTTAAGGTTTCCACAGCAACTTTAGCTCTGCCCTCTTGTGCATTACAATAGGGCCTTTCGTTCCATTATCACACAACACTGGGCAACGCCAGATACTATTCAGTAAACAATACAATAAAATGGAAAGGAACTGAACCATAACCAGGGAGGCACATGTGTAGTATTTTGTATTGCTGCGTGAGATGGCGTTTGGCATTTCAGACATGTTCTGGAGAGCACTCGGTGGTGACATTGTAGCATCACCCTAGAAACCAGGAATGCAAGAGCCAGAGGCATCTTTTAAGAGCTTATCTAACTGACAGAGTTCAGTTGGAGATTGGCCTCAAGCAGAGAGGGTGTGCTCCTCTTCTACAAGGAGGGTGGAAAGATTTTGTGTGGGAAGAACTTGGAGCCAGTAGCTAGCCTCTAGGAAAGCAAATGCAAAGCTCCAATTTAAACCAACTCCTCCTTTCCCCAGTACCTCCAATACAGGCTGTGGAGCAGTTACTCTCCAAATGCAGACTGTCAGCAGAGAACACCTGCCCACAGAATGGTTGAGGGGGCATCCAGGTCAAGAGCAGAAATACTGAAGGAAAACCACAGGGTGGATCAAACCATGTGACTCTATGTATGCTACTGCGCAGTTTCACTTTTGATAAAGACCAATGGGCAGTTTCTTATCAGACTCATTTTTCCATAGGCTTTCCTGTTATCTACACACTCCTTCAGCCATAAGTGTACAGGGTACACTCCTCTTCCCATTTTTATTTGGGGGAAGGACTTGACTCACACAGATTTCCTGCCTATATAAAACTTTGTGTTTATTTTAATCTATGCTCTTTCAGTGGAAAATAGCAATAAAATGCCATGACTCTACCCTTGCCCATGAGACATAAATCCTAACATTTCTTTTACAATGCCTCTTACCTTGAGACTGATTATTGATCCTTTTAACTGCGTAGATTTATTATATAATAGGGATCCCTCCTTAAAAAAGATGAACCAGGAGGACAGCCTTTGCCAAGAAGGAAAGCTGGGGTCTGGGAGATGCAAATAAATGCTTAGATTATTCTCCACAATGAGCCGCAGTCAGTGATCAGGCTCAGCTAGAAAGATCCCTGCATGTTAGTTCACATACTGTGTGTGATCATGGACTGGACGCTGCTATAGAGGGCAGAGCAAGGCAAAGCAAACAGAGGGCAGAGCAAACAGAGACCTGCAAAGCAGTTCTTAAAAGTCACTTTCTGCTTGTTTTCTATTCTCCACCCTCAGCACTGCAGAGACTGAGGGCCTCCTGCTGGTGTGCTTAGCAATGTTATTAACATTTGTCACCCATGATTCGCTTTCTCTCAAATCCTCTCCCCAAGGGGACCCTGAGGTGGGAAAGGGAATTTGTGGCTATAGGTGCATAAGTGTTCATTTATAGTAAATGTTCTTGCCCAGGTCTTTTAAACTTGAAAGTCCATTGGTTGATTTCATGGATTGTTTCTCTTGTTAATTTCCAGCCTGTCCACTTCCTAGTTGGAAACTAGGTTAAAGGTGGAAGGGCATACACCCCTTGGAAACACTTTAACACTTCTTGCATTCGCTTAGCCTCGCCATCTTGTACATGATAAGAGATCCTGGCCCCTCCCCAGGTGCCATATGCCCTTGATACGCACTCGCAGCCACTCAGCTATCCATCATTTCTTTCCCCTCACCCCCGACATCTGCTTTCTCTCAGCCTGTCAGTGCTCAGGGGCAATGTTTTGCAGTAGGAAAGAGGTAGCATGTGGTGCCCATGTTCCACAGACTGGGAGTGTTTCCAGAAACTGAAAGGCAAAAGAGATTGGGGCTCATTCCTGGCAAGAGACCAATTTCCACACTACTAGAAACCCATCTCAGCCCCCAAATTAACACTCGGAGATTAGATCGAAATAGGAGAAGGTGCTCCATCAGTCTGGGGGCTGTCATTTTGTGCCTGGATATTATGTGGCAACAGTTTATTAAATCGTCTTGTAGTGCTGGATACAGCATATGAAAGGCAGCACACGCCAGGAGATTGGCCACGGCACTGGGACTCAAGAGACCTACATTCTGCTCTTGCCTCTGGCACTGACCTGCAGGATGACCTTTGGCAAGTCACTTCAGCTCCCTGTGCCTCTCTTTCCATCCTATTCAAGCTATAAAATTTGGAGCCAGGAATTGCCTCTCACTGCTTAGCATACTGAGGCCTTGATTTCACTTGGGGCAGCTAGGTAACGCTGTGAGACATATTACAACACCAACAAGAAAACAAAGGAAAAAGCAATGTTTCAGAAAAGTGTTCATGTCCTCAAATACAACCTGAAAGAGCCAAAACAAGCAAGTCCTGCATCTCCAAGGGAGCTTCCCTGAGGGTCCCTACCCTCATTCCTAGATATCAGGGATGTGAAACATGCAGCCCAAGGGCCAGATCTGTTCCATCTGGCCCACTGGTAGTCTGGTCGGCTACTGGAAGTTGCAGGCATGGTCTGCTGTAAAATTGGGTCCCTGGATCCCAATTGACATGGTCAGCAGTGGCAGCCCCCTGACTTGTGCTACTGTGCAAGTACAGTTCTGCACTGCTGCCTGAATATGGCCCATCTGCAGTTTCTGCTGGGCCTATGGACCCAGCCCAGAAGACGTTCCCATGGCCCAGATCCAGCCTGGGGAGAGTGACAACCAAATGAATACATGGGAGATTGGGTTGGTTCCTGAGAACACTGTAAAACAACCGATGCAGCTGGTTGTGGTTTAGAAAACAGACAGATCTCTAAAGGTGATCCAGTGCAAAATTTCATCCCTTGTGTTTTGCATGCCTCCTAGCAGGGCAAAGGGGAACTAGAGCCATGGACCCTCTTCACCACCTCTGCTAGAGGCACCTTCTAGAAGGGATGAAGGCCAACAGGAACAGATTTCCTTCTGGAAATCCAACCCTGAACCCCAACCCACTTCAGAGGGAGTAAAAAGAGGACTTCCTGATAAGGAACAGTTTCCCTCAGGAGATATTGCTGATGCTGAAACTACTGACAAGAAAGGCTGGGAGCCTTGCCTCAGCTAGCTTAATCTTTTGCAGCTAACAAGGAGGGAGCCATCTGGGAAGCCAGTGCTCTTTAACCCACCCTTTGCTTTTATCAGAGGAGGAAGAGCTACACTGCCCTTGACACTTGGCAGCCCCACAGCCTGACAGGCTCCCAGAATCTTTAGTGCTCAGATTCTAGGTGTCTTCTGTGTGGAAGTGAACCAAGAATTAAACAAATCCTCTTTAAATGCATATTATGCCCCCAAAATCCCTACACCAGGAGAACATTATGGTTGCAAAGTCAAACACTGAAAGCTTAGGATATGCCAGACTTAAGGTTGTCTGTGCGACTGTGATTTGGTCCCTTGTATGTACGCACTTGGATACAGGCTTTAATTGTGTGACAACATACTGTTTCTTTAATAGCACCTCTGCTTCATTCAGTGCACAAGATGGATGGTGCTCACTACATGGATCGTTAGTCAGGGTTTCTTTTTATTCTCATCATTCAGTGTGTGACTCCATGCTTTATTTACTGCAGACCATCCCGATCCAGCTCTAAATATAGTATTATTAATTTTCTTGTGGCCTTTAGTGGGGTGTTTTGTCACATAATCACTGGCCCCTTTTGAGGGAGACAGGGCCTAATATACCCTTGACAGCCTTTTTTGAAAAGAAGGAGCCTGTTCCAGCTCACCTGTAAGTCACTGAGTGTGGCTAGGTGGCTTCTGAGCAGCTAATCAGCTAACAAGCACCTGGTCCTGATTAAAGACTACAAAGTCAGTTGTTTAGGCTTAGTGCTAGACAAAGCTCCTTGGGAAAGTAGCCTAAGAGGGATTTCTGAGATGGCTGCAGGAGCTCCAGTTGGTAAGCTGCTGTAGTCACCAGGAAAGTATCAAAGGGATGAAAGTTTGTGAGTAAAGGGCCTGGTTTTGGAGCTGATGGGCTTATTGATATAGGTAAACCTAGAATATACCTTTATACTATGAAGCCAGGGTGAAAGCTTCCTTGTGTTTCTGCTGACTTTTCTGTGAATAAATAGATGCAGAAGGCACCTGAAATGCTGTGCCTAACTGCCAGAAAAGTGTGCAAGTGGATGCATTCTCCCCATAGCATCTTTGATGTTGTCCTTCAGAGACTACGGAGTTCTGTTTCAAAGTAACCCAATGAAGGGAAGGGGTAGGGAGGTCTTTTTTCCTCTGAATACTTGGGGAATCCAGGCACAGAACAACTTGAAATGAAACTCTCAAAAGCATCATTTAGTTTTGGGTGTCCAATCTGAAAGCCCAGCACCTGACATTTTTAAACGTACTGGCCTTCTTATCAGGGGTGCTGGTTATAGCCGTGTCGGTCTAAGGACAAAGGCAGACAAGGTTCTTTGGGTAAATGTGATATCTTTTATTAGACCAACTAAATAGTTGGAAAAATTGTTCTTTATACTCTTTCAGGCCCAAGCACCCTTCCCCGGGTAGAAGGAGAGTCTCGTGGTGTTCATGTGCTCTCCTGGGTGGAACAGAAGCTTAAGCCAATATGCAAAATGCAAGTCTGTGAAAATGCAAATGTGTGACAGAGAAGATTAGAGGGGATAGGAGTGAATAGGTGCAAGGTAGAATGTAGCTGGTAAAATGTACTGAGGTTACCTGCAGTTATCAGATGGCAAGCAGGTTATAATGTGCCTGGATTTCTTACAGCACTTTGTATGTTCAGTGTATAGACCACAGTTATTACTGTGGCTGCTCAGTGCTTCTGCACAGTGGATTCCACAGTCTCAAGCTGGGAGCCCCAAAAAGTGAGGCGCATTTAATTAGTGACACCCTGTGAAAAATTTGGTTTAAGTAACTTGCCCAGCCTTGAACACACTGTGAAAGGCAAGTGCTGAATCTTATTCTCTATAGAGGCATTCATGGGCCTTAACCATGGGATCCATCTTTCTCCTGCAGTCCTCTGCCTTGCATCATATTTGACAACTTCTGTGCTCAGAAGGCAGGGTTCTCATAGACTAGTCTATATTGCTGCCCAGCCAAGTCCCAGGCCTTACCCCAGCAGACCCTACACTGAATGAGGCATGGTTCCTACATTTAAATAGTAATATGAAATCCTTGCAACATATGACCACAAGATAACTGTAGTAAGGTTGCAGAGGTAGTCTTAATTCTGGCATTTCTTAGCTTTTTGAGTGGTTGACTCTTCAACCTCGATGTTCTCCTCACACAGGTCTGCATAGGTATAATGCTCTAGAAGCAGAACTGTCATGTTGCAGCTGCTAGAGAACACAGGTGGAGCAGTGACTTTATGAAACCTCCATCCTGCTGCAAAACAATCACCCTTCACTCCAAAGGAAGCAAAGCATAACAGTGGCACAAAACTGCAAAATGCTCGCAAACCATGGCTCACATACCTGTGATCAAACTCTGTGATGTTGTGCACCTGCTTCCGGTATGTCTCCAGCAACACCCACTTTGAGCAGTTGGGTGGCACTTTGCTGGGAGGGTGAGGCTTGGAAAACTTGAACCGAACTGTGCCCAAGCAGGTGAAGCAGATGTAGCAGTCAGGGAGGTAGGTGGCATTGTTCACCAGCCAGTCTGCACTCAGGATTGCATAGTCATGCAAGTGTAGGACTGCACCTGTGGAGAGGAAGGGCAAATTTAATGAGGAAGAGCGGCTGAAGGGGAAGGGAAGGAGGGTCAATGTGACTACAATTAAGTCTACCAATGCAGGGGGGCCTACAGGGTCTCAAAGACAGTCAGACCAGACCTGCCCCCAACAGCGAGACTCGAACCTGCCCTGCCTCCCCTGCAGTATGTGGAGATGGCACATTCCACATCAAACACAGGGCAGGCAGAGCGTGACAGCTCAGTGCAGGGGAGGGGAAATCAATAGGGACTTCTATGCTCTACTTCTCCACTGGGATGGAAAACGCACTGAGTTATTAAAGGTCTTTCAGACACGGTTCGCTGTGAGAACTGGCTCAAACCCCACACATTTAAAGAGGAACTTTTGGATTAGCCAGCACTTTACGACACATGCTACTTAACAGACAGACCTGAATCTAAGTGGTTTTTGTTCCCATCTGAATTTAGCATCTACCCTGTAGCTCTCTGCTCTGAGTGACACCAAACCCTCAGCTATCAACAGGCTGGGGAATTTTGGAGTTGGAGCAGGATGTGTCCTTCTGTCTTATTTATCAAACCAATCCACATTTCTGTTTTATGTGCTGCCAGCCAGTGTTCCTTACCTTGAACTCCTTTGCTATTCTCCATTAGGTTGGCAGTTACCAGAACCTCATGAAGGCAGCCCAGTGATTGTAAGACCCGCTCTCCTTGCTCACCCAGTTCAACATATCCCTCTGCATTATCAAAATGCATGTCGGAAGGCTCCATTTCCTTTGTAGAGATTGTGTTTATAGTGTGGTGTTGTGTTTTTAGTATTACTGTATCTGCTGAATGAATCTCCCTTCTAAAAGGATACAGTGGGATCTGGATTTCTTTTCTGAATATATTAACTTGCATATCACATTAAGTTGATGGAGTAATACTCTAAATCTCTTGAGTGTCAGGAGACTTCAGAAATGAAACAGTGCATTTAAAAAAGAGTACTTGGTTGTTAGGCTACACAATTGTAGATCAGGGGATCTGGGTTCTAGCCTAGGCTGTGATGACTAGACAAATCTCTTGAGACCAAATTTTTAAGAGGGTCTGCCAGTTTTGCACACCTGTCTGAATGGTCTGCATTTTAGGTGCTGAGCAACTGCAGGTCCTGATTTTAATAGATCTACAGTGGCTTAGCAAATTTGAAAAACTGGGCTATAGCAATCTAAAGTCACTGCCCAAAAATATTCGACAGTCCTTACGGGCAAGCAGCAGTAGATGAAAGCCTGGGTTAACATTACAATTGTTGCTCAAGATGCAGAAATGTCCAGGTGCTCCAATTAAGGTTGGGATTTCATTGTGCTTGGCATATGTACAAATATATAGGTACAGTACTTTGCCCCAAAGACTGCATGTTACAATCCTTATGGGGGGCACCCATATACATGCATTGAGGTTGCTCTGATTAATCGAGTTGGCTGGAGCGTGGTAATTACCGCGCTCCAGCATCACATGCATCAGTGTCCCCATGCTGAAAAATGGTGGCATGGACACTTTAACTAAAACACATTCAATGAGCTCATTCAGTGAGCTTTAGTTAAAGCGCCACCATTTTTCAGCACAGGGACACTAATACATGTGACACTCTGGGCACTTTAATTAGAGAGGCTCTTGGAGCATGTGTGTAAATGCCCCAGGAGGCTACTAACACTTGCTGAGTAATTTAAGAATCTTTTAGATGAACAAGTATGAAATCCTCCTATTTTTCCAAGTTTTGTGGTGGGTATTTTTTTTTTTTTTTTAAAGCATAGCTTCATTTCCTGATGTTTGATTCAGCAGTAAAAGGATAATGGCAACTTTGACATCTCGGTAATTTCTGTGGTGACCCATTATGAAGTCATAAGCCCTGGAGTCTGACTTCACTGCGGATACAGAGAAGGAAGCAGCTGGAGGTTTGGGAGATGGCTCTTAGTCATACATTAATCTTGCACCACTCAGAGTAACGATTCAGAATGGCATGAGCAAAGGAGCTGTCATTTTACATAAAACTTTCTACATTTCCCTTATAGCAGCCCTCTGCCTTTCAGTCCAATAGCCATATTGACGGGGTTCTTATTAACACGCACAAAAAAATCCACCCAAAAGGTAAATTCATTGCATGAGAGGCTAGTGTGTGCCCTTTGTGGTTTCAAAGGGAGAGTTTTCTATATCCTACTAAAGAAGGAAGCACCATTCCAGAATACCTCTCAGAAGATCAGGGAAAGAGGTAGCAGCATAGAAAGAGAAAACAGACAGTTGAGAGTCAAGGACCTGTGATTACAAATGCCTCAATCCCTTCCTTCCCCCACAGAACTGTCAAGGTCCCAGCAATTCACAGAGTGAGCAATGGCAAATGCCCTGCCAGTCAGACAGGATGGCTTAGGTTTCACGTGGTCAAAAATATCCTCCCCACCACTCAGTGTATTGTTGAGGACTAGCTCTTAGTATGCCAACATGTTCCAGACAGCTTTCAAAACCAAATGTGTGAGATGACATTGGGCAAATGTTTGACACTCTTATACTGTGTTTCATCCCAAAGCACAACAACCTATGCACTGCATGGTACAATGAAGCCACATTTACCATAAAAAGTAGTTGCTGTACAGCATGCTGCACAACAGTAAAGGACGGGGAAATTTTGGTCAAGGGTAGCAGCACAAACACATGCTGTATTAGGTAGGGGAAGTCTTTTGTGGGTGTGCAGAGCAGAACTCAAAGGTTTTAAAGACGCATATGAATGGTCTCAGGTATTTGAGGTTTTTGTGTCTGTTCACACTAATGAGTCTTCACCAGGAGTGCTGTATCCAATTTGAGACCCTCACTTCAAGACAGATGTGGACAAATTAGAGAATCCAACAGAGAGCAACAAATATGATTGGAATCTAGGAAACAACTTATGAGGAAAGGCTAAAAGAATTGATTAATACAATATGGAAAAGAGGGAGGAAGGATTTGAAAACAGTTTTCAAATATCTGAAGGTATGTATATATCTGGCTATAAAGAGGATGGAGCTAGACAATTCTCCATGGCTAAAGAGCACAGGATAAGGAGCAATGGTCTTAAACTGCAGCAAGGGAAATTTGGTTTGGATATCAGAAAGAACTTTATCACTATAAAGGTAGTTAAGCATTGGAGCAGGCTATTCATAGAGGCTGTAAATTAAAATCTCTATCCTTGAAACTTTTAAGAGCAAGTTAGATATAAATGTTTAAGTGAGATGGTTTAGTCGGAGATGTTCCTGCCTTGAGCAAGGGGTTAGACTAGATGAGCTCCTGAGCTCCCTTCTAGCACTTCTTTTCTATAACTGCTATGTGGGGGTGTAGTGTTCAACCTCCAACCCATAGGTCAAGTGCAGCCTGTGGAGCCATGACATCTAGCCAGTGAAGCTCCTTCTAGTCGGGAAATATGGTGGCCGGGGAGCAGTGGCAGCTAAAACAACCATCTTCCCCTGCTGCCAAATTCCCAAACCCCAAGTCCTGCAGCAGGCGTGGTGAGTCGATCTGATTCGGGGACCAAATCTCTGAATCCGAATTGAATTGGGAGACCAATAAAAGCTCCAAATTGAATTGAAGCATCCAAATCGAATCTGAAAAAACTTCAGAAAAAGTTAGGCCACCCCTCTGAAGGGGGCTTGGCCATGCCCCCTTCTCCCTAATGGGGCCAGACTGGGACAGCATTAAGTCTCCTTCCTGCTCCCCAGGGTCAGGCTGGGGCCAGGTCAAGCCCCCTTCCCCCCCACAGGACTAGGCTGGGACCAGGCTAAGCCTCTTTCCCCCCATCAGCTTGGGTCAGGGCCAGGCTGCTCCCCACCCCACTCCACGTGGTTGGATGGGGCCACACCTCAGGCACCCCATTGGATCTGGCCAGATTCAGCCCACAGACAAACCAAGCATTGCCCATCCAGCCTGCTGGGTGAAAAGTTTGAGCACCACTGGTATAATGCATACATTCCATAGACCACAGAAACATACAGTCTCCAAAGGGCTAATAGACCAATATTGTGTGTAGTTACCTGTGTAAGGACATGTGAACAATAACATCATGTTCAGTTATATCATGTCCGTAACAATTATGCAATGAATTTAGACAAAGAATTTAGTTCTGGATACAGGGATGAAAGGTTTACCGTGTACAATTATATTGCATGTCCACAAGTCTGGAAATCCTTACATACTAATCTAGTCTTTCCCTTCCCCAACTCAGAAGAGGCAGATCCTTCCAGGATCTTCATAGGACCTTGTCCCAGTCATTGTGGTTTGGGTGCACCGTGAGGGCCACATGGTCATATTTCTGCTCTCCACTGCTACTCCTTTTTGAGTGGAGAAAGCTCTCAAGGGAGAAAACAGGAACCCTACCTTTGGGCATGCATTTCAAGATGCTGAACACTGTGCTTTGGTCAATGAGGCTTCTGGCCTTGAAGAAGTGCATGCTGGGTGGGAACTGTCCAGTGGCCTTGGCCACTTCCTTCTCCTTGAGGGTTATGAGCTTCTCATTGAGCTTCTGTTCCCAATTCCCAAGCACCAGGTTGCCACCTGTCCGGTGGGCATCCTCTTCCTCCATCAAGAAGTCCCGGTCCTTCCACAGTGGGAAGGAAAGGCAAAAAGTAACCAGACTGGTGACAAGCAGTAACAGCCATCTGGTTGGGCCAGCTGGAGACTTCATGTCAGGGACAAACCTGGAAGAATCAGAAGGGTGAGTGCAAACCAAAATCCATATTTGAAAGTTGGCATGTTAAGTCTTTAATGAGTCAACCAGTGGATGATGTATGTGTGGCCTTCCTGGCAAAGTACCCTTTCCTGTGAAATAGATCCATCAAATAGCATACACGGTGCTGATTTCTGCTCTATTCAAGAGGACAGTCAGTTCTAAAACATTCTGAACACAGAATTACTTTTGAGTAGTAGGATCTTGTATGATGTGTGAATGGGGTTGGTCTGTGTTGAAACAGGCCAACTGTACATCATTCCATCTAGTGTCCTCAACAGTAAGAGGACAAGGTCTGTGGCAAAAGGCTGGGTCTGTAGGCAGAGGTTAGGGAGATCAGAGCACCGTGCTTTTGAGCCAGCCGGAGGGTTAAAGGACAGGTGACTCAGAGTGCTGGTGAGCCAATGAGTAGGTCAGGATATAAGTGCAGAGCAACTGAAGGAGACAAGTCCATTGTAAGATGAGATACCCAAAGCTTCAGAACCTCCTGTTCTGCTACCATATGGCCCAGGAGAGACTCTGCTGATCCCACTGCTGATGTATTCTAGCTGCTAAAAGGGGTAGTGCCAAGGGGCTTCATATAAAGCCCATAGTACAATATTATCCCATTCACAGCAGAAATCAGCATGGGGTGCTTGGCTACCGGCACCATAAGGGGTAGTAGGAAATGGAGAGGGGAGAATGTGGTGAGTAGTGCTGTCCATAAGTAGGAGTTTTGCCCTAAGCATAGGCATTCTAAGGCATCCAGACTTACTGACTCTTTTTGTAATGGGTCTTTCTTTACAGTGGGTGTATGTGGGCAGTAGATGGGGAAGGATGCTGACCTAAGAACTTTCCCAGACCCCAAAATTTCCGTGGGTGGCACTAGTAATAGAAATACACAGGTCAGAGAAGCCAGACCCCTGCAAATGAAAGAATTCTACCCTTCCCAAAAGAGCACTGCTGCAATACAATCTCCTGACAATGGGCTTCAGTCTGGAGGATCACTGATCATGGCAGACCAACTCCCGCTTGAGAGAGGCTCAGGGTTGTAAGGTGGTTCCCTCTGTACATGATGTCGGCATCCATACATACTTCCAGCTTCAGCCCTTTTCCCAGTCCCCCCCGACTGCAGCTCCACAAGCCCCTCTCCACCTATGTCCTATCAAGCTCCCAGCCAAGGCTCTGGCCAGCAGCATCATAGAATTTGAGGCGCAACTCGACTCCGAAAAGAGAAAATTACACACCAACCCAAGACTAGCGTGGCTGTGAGCCGAGAGCTTGGGGGAGGGGGGGGAAGGGAGCGGGAAAGGGGGAGAAGCTGCTGTAAAAGATCTCACAACAGCCCTGCTAGAGACCAAAGCACTTACAGTTGATTTTTCTCTTCTTTGTGTCGCGAGTTCATCCAGCTGCAACTAGGGCAGCAGGTGCTAGTCACCTCTCTTGCAAGCAGCAACTGTCACCAGCCATAGAGAGGGAGAGAGGTTTTACTGGGCAGGCACAGCAAAACAGCTAGCAAAACAAGGAAGAAACCAGCCCAACCACTAGACAGCTTCACTTCCTGTATTGGTTTCACTTCGTTCAGCTTTATTTATCACTCCTTTGTTCCTATGGCTTCATAAATATATAAGGCAGGGTGGGGGGGGGGAGGTTGTGAGAAAGAGAAACTAAGGGAATGTCAGAACCAGAAAGCCCTGGCAGGCCAGGTGAAGGGGCTGAGGTAACAATAGGCTGACTTAGCAGGAGGAAATTCCAGAGCAGCATGGAGGATGGGGAATAGAGACTGAGAGCAGCAGGACCGCATACAAAAACATCCCCACATCTTCTCCACACAGGATAAAGAATACCAAAGGAAGGGGTTTGCTGTGATTTTTAACCCGTTCACTGCCCTTTTGGGAGGAATCCTTGTCACCTCGATGTAACTGTCACCCATCCATAATCTGACATGGATACACAGATGATAAGGCACGCTGGAGGAATTGGTTGAGTCTGGGCTCTCTGATCTGTTTGGCTTTCCTACTCTTGGGGCCCACCCAAACTGCAGAGAGAAAGCACGTCAGCTGAGCTATTTTAACACATGGCAGGGTCATGCAATTTTAAGCACAGACTGGTTTGGCTAGCAAGTGCTGTGTAAAAAACCAAAAAAACGTACAAAAACTCCCTCACTAGTTCTTTTTAAATATAGCTTTAACTGGTTTTACCCAATACACAACGAGTGAGCAAAAGAAGCCAAAGTCAATAGAATTATAGCTGGGGTGAAGCCAGCAAACTCTTAGCAGAGTTGAATTTAGGGCATGCCTTCTCTCATGTATGTAAGTCAGAAGTCACTCTGGCCAGCTCCTGTACCAATGTAACTCCATGTAGAAAAAAAAATTGTGACAACTATTGTAGCTTTCAGGTTTTCATCTTGGATGATTAAATACACCTAACTGTGTCTTAAAAATATGTATATATTAAAAGACTAGTTTTACCAAAAACTTTTACCTTCATTAAAAATAAAATAAATTATAACAATTTTGATCAAAATTAATGTGTTGCAAAAAAATTAAAACTCTTGACGGTTCCTGAATAATCACACACACTTACTAAAATATACAAGGCTATTTGTCACTGGGAGGGGGGAACCTTCCAGTTTGCAATGTTTCAGCAAGCTCTAGATGAGAATCAGGCAGTAGTGTTTAAACATGGTAGCCTGCACCAGTGCTGTGTCTTCAGTACTAGTATGGCTGGGAGATGTGAAAGTTCAAACTGGACCAAACCAGTACCTCTTTATCAGACATGCTTCCTCCCTCTCTGCTACCACAACACTGATGATGATGGCCTAGGAGGCCCCTACTAGTCCTGTGTTTACCTGTCATCAATCCAGTCCCCAGCACTGGGCTTTTCTCTGTAGCCATAGCAGACAGGACTAGGAGAAATGGCCTCAAGCTGCAACAAAGGAAGTTTAGGTCATGAGTTCTCAACCCCCAGCCCACAAGCCAGATCCAAACTATGGGGATCACCAAAGGTCTTGAAATTTAACAAGGAGGAGAAACAGTGGCAATTAATGCTGCCACTGCTCCCCCATTATCAAATTTCCAAGCCTCAAGGGCCAGATGACATGACCCCATGCATGGGGGCCCTGTGCTTGTGAACCCCAGGCATGGACAGATATTTGGCTAGGATGGTTTAGTCAGGGATGATCCTGTCTTGAGCAGAGGTGGGGACTAGATGACCTTGTGAGGGTTCTTGCAACCCTACTTTCCTATGATCAGTACTTTTGAACCTGACTCATCCTTGTTTTCAATCCTACCTGAATGACCACATATGGAGGGTATCCAGGACCTAGTCCTGATGGCCACTTAGATATGGTAGGACTGTAAGTACTATCTACAATGCTGCTGCTATAGGAGAGAGACCAACAGCCTGGTATATACAACTTGCTACACTGAAATTAAAAGGAGATGTAAATACATAGTGTTCCACAGCAACTATTAGTTAATTAAAAGCAACCCAAGGATCAAGGCATAAAGTGTATGAGGAGCAGTAGTGCAGGGATGTGGCCAGAGGACAGGGACAGTGGCAACTTCTGGCAGCAGCCCTCTTTTGTACACTCTCTACCTGAAGTCAGCACCTGAGGCAGTTGCTCCAGTCACCCCACCCTAGTTACGCCACTGATGAGAAGGGACTGAAGAAAAATGCTGTGGAGTAGAAAAGAAGGTTTAGAAGAACAAGTACTCTGGCAATAAACAGCTTCAGGGGAACAATAAATGGAAGAAGGGAATTACTCTAATTATCTGAAAGTAGTAAAGCAAAGAGCAACAGCCTACAGCTGGAACCATAAAACCAAATTCAGGTGAGGCATTACAGAAAATGTCCTCACAGTGAGAAATGAGGCACTAGAGACAGACTCCAAACAAGAGTTTTTGAGATATCACTAATACAAATGCCCAGTCTCTTACCTGCTATCCACAGGCAGAATTCGGTATTTGACAAATACCAGAGATAAGAGTCATATCCTTGGGAAAATCCCAGTTACTTTACTTACTACAGGCAATCAGAGCTCTGTTTTTAGGCCTCATTGGGAAGCCAGGCATGATCTTGTATAATACAGAAGATCAATATGGATTATGTAAGCAGCCTTTTTTTAAACCCAAGCATCTCTAATCCAGTTGTAATCCTTTGTGAAAAGTGGGTAGTATTGATTCTGGCTATGTAAAATACCACTCATGTAGACATACCTGAGCTAATTTACCTAGTGTAGGTACAGCTGGCAGTGTAGCTGTAGCAGTAGCATAGAATCATAGAATGAGGTTGGAAGGAACCTCAGGAGATCGTCTAGTCCACCCCCCTGCTCAAAATAGGAGCATCCCCAACTAGTTCAGGCCCTCAAAGCTTGCTATTAGCTCTGCTTCTCAGATAAGTCTTTCAGGCAAGGACTGAACCCTATCCTGCCATAGATACCCTGCTAGCAATACTTGAGCCAGCTAATTTAAAATTTGGGCAGGTAAGTTTACACAAGTGACAGTTGCACCATTGACTGCTATGTAGACATACCTTCCAAAACCATATTTGGCCCCCTTCCCTGTTGCACAGTAGAGTCTTATGAAGCTTTAAATAGCCAGTCACTGCAGTGTAGTGCTCTCAGTGAAGTACCTTTCCCTCGGTGTCATCCCTATATGCTGGCCTGACAGGCAGTTCTTGGCTTTGCTTTATTCTTTAGAATATCCTGCAAGATCTTTCTCTCATCTCCAACCTTCTCTTACAGAACCAACTTAGTGTAGCACAGCTCAGCCTGACAGTGTTGCACCACACAGCTTGCAGTGATCATCTGTGGCATACTTTTCTGGCTTATGGGACAATGCAGAAGTACGCTAGTGAAAATCAAGGCAGTGCTTGCAACATGAGCCAGTAGCAACCCTACTGAATTTCCTGTATGGACAACATGTTCTTTCTAATCCAGTTTTGAAAGCAGTTGTGCTAACCTACATTTTCAAAAGGAATTTAACTTTCTGATACTGCATTTTGACCGCTTGGTCTTTTAAAAACATCCTTGAATCAAAACATGGGGCACTCTGTTGATGCTGGTTTGAGCACATGAATGAGTTGGGAGACTAATGTTCTAGTCCTGGGTCTGTCACTGATATGCTATGTGACCTTGGGCACATTACTTAACCTCTCTGCTCTAGCTTCCTCCTCTGTAAAGTGGAGAGGCTTATTGATCTGCTCTACTAGACAGGGGCATTGTGAATGTTGCTAAGCTGTATAACAGTTTTGCTAAGAAACCCGTCACGGAGCAGGAGCCCACTATGTCAGGTGCTGTACAAATACGGAACAAAGAGAGTTTACAATCTAGGATTAGTTAGCAAATTCTGTAAAAACACCTTGAATAAGTAAATGGTGTAAGCAAGTGCTCAGCACTACCATTTATTTTTAAAGAAGGACTGGCCTAGGACACTTGGAATGATTAAAGCATCCCCACTGGCTGGGTAAATAACCTATGCTTTTGGCTGGCTGGGCACAATGTTTATTTGTGTCCAGCCAGGCAAAAATATCAGCCATTTACCAGACAAGCAAAGAGGTCAATGGAAATCTGTGGTAGGGAGATGGCAGGTCTGCTGTAGCCTGAGCTTGCAGTGTATAGCATCCTGGTCTGCACCCCTGCCAGTTTGCCCCCTGAGATACTCCATCTATGCACATAAACTCACCCTCCAGCTGCCCTTTCAGCTATCCCCAGCTGCTGCTGTACCCACCTGATGACATTAAAAAAAAAAGAAATCTTGGAGCTACAAGGACTGGAATCTGATAATGAAGAGCGAGGGAAGGAGCTAAGCTCTCAGGTTAACAATTAATCAGACAGAGAGGAAAGCTACTGCTTTGTAATCATTGCCTGACTCCCAAGTATAATAGCTGTGAATTCCTGTGACCACCATCTGAGACAAGGTGCTTTGGGCTATTCCGAGGGTGCTGGGGAAAATTCAAATCAGCCTTGCTCACGCAGCAAGTCTGCAAGCTCCAAGCTCCCAGCAGCAGATCAGCGTTAGCGCTGCGTAACAAGTGGAATCAGCCATCCTCGCCAGCAGCAGCCAGGCTGTCATTGTGCTTCTCCTGAGCCCCGCTTTCATTTCAAGTCAGTCAGTCAAACTGCACGGTTCCCTTCCTCCATGGCTATTCTTTGCTTCTGCAACCCCAGCCTTGGAGCTACAGAAATAGAAAGGACAAAACAACGAAAAGCAGGATACATGAATACTGAGCAACAGAGGGCCCAGCTTTGCAAGGTGCTGAATGCCCTCCATTCTCAGGAAGTGAGGGTCCTTGGCACTCTGGAGTAGCGGCTCTGCTCCATGCAGGACCAGGTCCCAACCTGTTTCCAAGGCTTCTGCACGAGGCGCCTAAAGAACATTAGCAGGGCCTCAAGTTAATTATCTGTCTTCTCTTGCTGAGCTAGTCTTGCTTGGGCAGTAAAAAGAATGCAAATGGGTTAACAGACCATGTTTACCACCACCCGCACTTAGATACATCCAGGGTGACCAAGCATCACTTTCCTGTTCAAGGTCTTACTCTAGGGAAGGAGAAAACAGGTGAATTCTCTACTGTCCATAGGGGAATTTGTCCTGCTAGTTGTCACACCACGGCCTGTATTCTTCCTCCCTAGTCCCTCTCCCTTTCCAAACAGGCATTTATCCTTCTTAGAGCTTATGCTAGATATATTGTAGCTTTGTAAAAGCTGAATGATTCTGAGGGGTCTCTTCCTGAATTTTACCCGCTTTTATGCTGCAGCTTTATCCTCCACATGAGATGGGACGCAAGAGTGAGGAAGAAGCTTGAGTCCAGTCTGCATGATAAAATTAACTGTGCTGGGGAGGGAAGGAGTCCAAAGTTACATCATGATCATAATTTCATAGTTTCATAGTTTCTAGGGTCAAAAGGGACCTGAGCAGATCATCAAGTCCAACCCCCTGCCATGGGCAGGAAAAAGTACTGGGGTCAAACGACCCCAGCAAGGTGTTCGTCTAGCCTTGTCTTAAAGACCCCCAGGGTAGGAGCCAGCATCACTTCACTTGGAAGTTGGTTCCAGATCCTAGCCACCCTGACCATGAAGTAGCACCTCCTCATATCTAGCCTAAATCTACCCTCTGCCAGCTTGTGACCATTATTCCTGGTCACTCCTGGTAGTGCTCGGGGGAACACAGACTTCCCCAATGCCTGCTGGGCCCCTCTGACTAGTTTGTAACAGGCCACTAGATCCCCCCCTCAGCCTTCTCTTGTGGAGGCTGAACAAGTTCAGGTCCCGTAGCCTCTCCTCGTAGGGCCTGCCCTGCTGCTCCCCAATCATGCGAGTGGCCCTCCTCTGGACTCTCTCCATGTTGTCCACATCCCTCCTGAAGTGCAGCGCCCAGAACTGGACGCAGTACTCCAGCTGCGGCCTGACCAGTGCCGCATAAAGGGGGAGTATCACCTCCTTGGACCTGCTCGAGATGCATCTGTGGAAGCATGACAAGGTAAGGTTGGCCTTCCTTACTGCCTCTCCACACTGCCGGCCCATGTTCATCTTGCAGTCAATGATGACTCCAAGATCCTTTTCTGCCTCTGCACTGATGAGGAGGGAGTTCCCAGCCTGTAGGTATGGTGCTGGTTCTTCCTCCCCAGATGCATCACCTTGCACTTGTCAGTGTTGAATCCCATCCTGTTCTCATCCACCCACCCCTGTAACTTGTCTAGGTCTGATTGCAGCCTATTCCTCCCTTCTAGCATGCCCACATCCCTCCACATCTTAGTGTCATCAGCAAATTTGAACAGGGTGCTTTTTACCCCCTTGTCCAAGTCACTGATAAAGATGTTGAACAGTGCGGGCCCGAGGACTGAGTCCTGGGGGACCCCACTGCCCACATCCCTCCAGGTCCAAAATGACCCATCCACTACCACTCTCTGGGTGTGGCCTTCCAACCAGTTGGTGACCCATTTGACTGCGTAGGTGTCAACACCACAGTCCCCCCAGGTTTTAATGAGAACAGGGTGAGAGACGGTGTCAAAGGCCTTCAGAAAGTCCAGAAAGACTACGTCCACTGCTAGCCCTGTGTCTAAGGATTTGGTGACCTGGTCGCAGAAGGCCACCAGGTTGGTCTGACAAGACCTGCCTCTAATGAACCCGTGTTGATTACCCCTAAGCATAATCTCCCCTGCTGGCCCCTTGTGGACATGCGCCAGGATAATTCTCTCAAAAAGCATACCCAGGATCGAGGTAAGACTAACTGGCCTACAGTTTCCTGGGTCCACCTTCCTCCCCTTTTTGAAGATGGCAACCACATTGGCCCTTTTCCAGTCCTCTGGCACCACTCCAGAGCACCACAAGTGCTTGTAAGGCTGTGCCAGGGGTCCCGTAATGACCTCCACTAATTCCCTCAGCACTCTGGGGTGGAGATTGTCTGGACCGGCTGATTTAAATACATCCAGTCCCTCCAGAAGTTCCCTAACTAGATGCTCATTGCCCCTTGTCCTGGGTGCGCCTCCTCTGGAGCCTGCGGGGGGTCCCGGAGGGGGGGGGTGACCCAGTCCCTCTTCAGAAAAATTGAGGCAAAGAAATTGTTAAATAGGTTAGCTTTCTCATCTAGTGAGATGACCAGATTTCCTCGTGGGCCTTGCAGAGGCCCCACATTACCCAGTACCTTCTTTTTACCCCCTATGTATTTAAAAAATGATTTCTTGTTATCCTTGATCTGGGCATCTCTGCCTTGGCCTTCCTAACAGTCCCCCTACAGCCCTGAGCAACTGAGGTATAGTCCTCTCTGGTGATGGCCCCTCCTTTCCATTGGGTGTGCGCCTCCTTTTTAGCTAGGAGATGTTCCAGTATGCTTTTGGTGAGCCATAGGGGCTTTTGCACACTCTTGCCCCCTTTGATCCATGTTGGGATTACCTCCCTTTGGACTTGGAGGATCGTCAATCAAGTTTCCATTATGTAGGGGAAACGCTACCTAACGCAACCCTACTGAGGCATTGTTAGCCTCAGGTTAGCCTTCTGATGTGTGCGGTGACATGATGTGAATAGACACTGGATATGTTTATGCTGTAGCTTGTGTAAATGTATCTGGCTCTATACTAGGTCAGGGACTGCAAGCACTAGTGTAACTGAAGGGAGGGCTACTGGGCAAAAATAGCTGCCAGGCTCGCTGCACTACCAGCAGCACCAGTGGTGCTCCATGCATCACTGCCTGGGACACAGAGCTGCCCTGCTATGCCTTTTACAGCAAGCAGGGTAACTGGCAATCTTGGGCTTCATACAGACTAATTGCCCAAATATTTCCCCACCTTCTTGGGTGGGTTTTGCAGGCAGAGCAATGGTACTAACATGTACTTTAGCAAGCTACTTTAAAAGTCATTGCTCTGCTGTTGACACTGCAATGCAGCTTCATCTGCTTTGCAACCATGATGCTGTTTTGTAAACAACCACACATGCAGCAGTCATCACACTGTAGATGTACCCACTGTACAGCTGTCTAGCTGTTTTATGTGACTTGGAAAATGGAGTTCCTAACCTCTCAGGATCATTGTGTTCAATGAATGTTGACAGATAGCTTTTTGCAAAAGCAGAGCTGTGAATCCCAGCAGTGGTAGTAATATTCTTTGCCTTTTTTTTTTTCCACCCTCTCCACCCAAACGCTGGGTAGTTTCAGATCCTTTTTCTTCACTTTTTGTTAGGTTGTGCTAATATGCAGTGCAGAGGGCACGTGTGCACTGCCTCAGGATCACGTGATGCATGTGTAGAAACAGATGTGATGTAGTTGCCTTTGAGCCTGTCCCTTAGATTTATCTCCAGTGGCACCTCAAGGCTATGATTTTGCCTTTCAGCTTTCCCCATCTTTGCTACCATCAGGTGCAGCATTAGCATGCACAGAAATCCAAGCTTTCCCTGGTGTGTTAGCAGCCACCATGTTGTCTAATCTTTATCAAAGCAGGCATAGATGTGAGAGAAGGAAATCTGATACAAGACCCACACTAGTGGCCCCTCCCATTTACAGCAGCAATAATATTTTTAAGGAAAACATTTTAAGGAGTATACAAGACTCATCAGTCCTTCAACAGTGTTTTGTTCTGCTTGCATGGCTGGGAACCACCTACATCATAACCAACATCAATATGGCATAGTTACCCTAGGCCTAGGCATGCATGCAACACAAAACTGTAAGATGCACAACCATATAATGCACCAGTTATAGCAGGTACACTTTATAGATAGAACTGCGCACATACACACAAAAAAATCTTTCTTAAATACTAGATGCAAATCCTCCTTGGACGTGTATGTATTATGAATTTGGTTTGGTTTCTTTGAAAGCAAGTTCTTCTTGACTGTTTCCGCCCCTAGAAAAGGAAGGGCTGGATGTTACTGACACAGCTAGAAATGCAATATCATCTGCTTTGCAATTGTGAGGTTGTTTTGTGAAGTTTCACTACCTGGAAGTAGGATTCTGCCAAAGTGAAGCAAATGAATGCATAAACTGCCTATGCTAGAAATAACACTGTTTGAACAGACCTGATACCACTTTATACTAATGCAACTAACTCTAATGACTTTAGCAGAGAGTCTCCTAATTTACACAGGTGCAAACTGGACCAGAAACAGGTGCATCCTGTAAGTCAGAGGTGGGCAATTATTTGGACATAAAAGAGTTTTGGTGAGCTGTCACAGACCAGGTCAGCATCAGTATGGCTGCCCCCCACGTCCCGGCAAAACAGCTCACCAAAACTCCCTAAGTGTCTCTGTTCCACACTCGGCTGAGCAGCTGGGATGGGACCATGGGCGGAGAACAGCATCCAGGAACAGGATGAACAGGCAGGGCTGGGGCTGGGATTGTGGGGCGGTGACAGCACAGGGCTGGAGCCATGGCAAAGCCACAGTCTGCTCCCCACACACCCCTGCAACTGGCACCAGTTCTGTGGGCGGAGGTGTGTGGGAGGTGGATCGTGGCTCTGCCCCAGCCTCAGCCCTATGCTGTCACCGCCTCATGATCCCACCCCGTGATCCAGGCCTCCCCCTCCTGTCCCGCTCCTGAACCCTGCTCCCCATCCATGCATAGCCCCATCCCATCCACTCTGCCGCATGCCCTGCCTGTCCAGGTCTGCCCCTAGTGGATAGGCAGGCTAGGGTGCCTGGGCAGTGGGGCTGGGTCCAGTGGTGGCAGCAGCCAGAAGGAGCCACTGCTGCCAGGGCTGCCAGGAAGCGAGTCCAGCTGCTGCGCCACTCTAGCCCTGCTGCACGTGAGGGTGGCAGGACCAGCCACATGCACCACAACCTAGGCTGCCAGCTCAGCTCGATGTGACCAAGGGACCTGCCATGAGCCAAACAAAATCCCCTCGGTGGACCGGATTCAGCCCACTCTTGCTCTAAATAGTATTCAGGCCTCACTCCAGGTGCCAAAGGTATCAGCAATGACAGGAGTACTTGATTAACAGCACTCATGAAAATTCACCAGTAGCCTTGCTAGAGTCTCCTTTTCTCTTCCTCAGCATTAAGATGGAGATTTTTTCAAAACACATTGATAAGGCAAAATGCACAGCTTGTGTGCATTCAAAGACTTTGGTCTAGAAGTTTCCAGACTAAATAATTGCCACAACAGGAACTTTTTAGGACTGGGAAGGTCAGGTTTAACATGTCTACAACAAACCAAAAGCAGCCCTAAAGACTACATAGATGAAGGTGGACCACTGCATATTGGAGCCTGTAGCCCCCACTAGCAACAGCAATGCCAATGTGTGGGGTAACACAACAGGCTCCATCCAGCCTTCAGGCCTGTTCTAGCCACCCTAAAAGCATGACTCGGTTCAGTGAAGAAACGCCCTAATTGCTAAGCAGAGTGACCTTTTGCCAGTCAGGGTACCCCTTTGTGCTCCAAGCCCACCAAGCTCCCTAGCAGCTTATCAATTCCTATACATGTAACAGAAGTTAATCATTGAAGTTGGAGGAAGCACACTTAAAAATCAACATTTGCTATATTGAGCAGCCAGAACAAGGCTGGCTTGTTGAAATTACCTTGTAATTAAAACATAATAAAAACTGGCATTTATTGATGAGTTATATTATCCTTGTCTAAAACCATTTAAACAAATTAAACCCCTTCTCAGTGTTTTCCTATAGTGTTAGACATGCTAAGGCATGAGCAACATCAATAATGTTAGCTACATTGCCTCTTTGTTATTGAAAAAGGAAAGCTTTGCTTGGCATAGCTTTAGACAATAAAATGGCACCTACTGCCCTATGGCAGAGCCCCTGCTGGTGAGCCCCAAAAGATATTGCCACAGTACTTGCGTGGACCTATAAAGCATGCTTCTGAGAGCATTGCTGTCCCACCCCAGGGGACCTGGCCAAGGTATTTGTATAAGTCCATGGAAATATATGTCCCAGAAACCACTGCTAGGACCTCTGGCACCCAGCAGGTGATGCTTCCAGGGTACTTGCATGGCCATATCCCAGTGCATGCTTCGAGATAACCCTAACCTGACCCCCTTCCATACACATCACAGCCCCTATAAGGGCAGGCACATGAGGAACCCTATAGGAGCATGCCCTACTATCTGCCCCAGGGAGCGCAGACAAGGCTAGGGCCTCTGTCCCAGGTGGATTGTTCTCTGGTTGTTTTGTGATGGTTACAAACCTGTAAGGCAGAAAGAGTGATAGGCCCTGAGCTCCTTTCTTCCTTCTCCCAGCTGCTTCTGTCTCTCTCAGGCCGCACAACAGCTGAGCAGATAAACAAGTCACCACCTGCTCCCACCTCTAGTCCCACCCCTCTGAATCTGATATGTCTCCACCCCATGCCCAAAGCTCTGCCCTTTCCCCTGCACTTTCCTAAGGTACAGTTCCTTGTAATAGCAGCTGCTCACTTGCCCTCCCCATTACTGAAACCAGAAGCACTTTCTGAAGAAGTAATGGGGAATGTCTGTCGTTGTAGGAAGCAGACATCTGGAAGCCGAACTTAGTTTGTGCTCAAACTTAAGAAAATCCTGTTTTGCAATACCAGAGCAAATTCTGAACTGCCTGGCATTTCTGCCCCATCTGCCTGCATAACTGGGCAAGAAGGTTAATGCTACGTGTGGGCAAAAGATTAAAGCTAAAGCAGGAGGGGGGGAGTATGGAGCACAGTATGGAAACAGAGGTACCCAGTTCACTATAGAGCAAGTAGTGTTTAGCCAGCATTGTAAAGCACTGAACCCTGCAGCTGATAAATTGTACAAAAAAGGATAAGTATATGATTATTATTTATACTTACAACTTTTCTTCTCTCATAATCATGCATTTACATTTCACACTCTGGATATTATTGTCTCTTTCTGAATCCTGATAAACTCCTGGCCACAATTATACCTTGAAGCAGCAAGGCTACTTCCACTGGCTAGCTATGAATTCTCAGTGCCCAGGAGTTCTTTTTAGCTTCCCCTCACCTTATGTTTAGCAGACAGGAATAATTTTGTTGTGGTGTAGATAAAGCAATGTACAATATGGACAAGACAGACTGGGAGTTTCTGTTCTGTTTGTCTTGGAATACAAGAGCAAGAGAATGTTCCATGTAATTAAAAGGAGGATGTTTAAAATTGATGAAAGGAAATACTTTTTCTCATTACATTGTTCCCTCACTGTTGGAGGAAGTCCTTGAGGACAAGATTTAAAACTGATTAGACATATATATGGCTATCAAGAATAGCCAGAGTATCATCATTAATAACCATAAGGAACATTGAAGTGATGTTAAATCTCATGCATTAAGAGTTTAAGCCAGTTTCTAACGGGGGTAGATCAAGCTAAGGCCATGTGGGTATCAGGTTATCCTATGCCTGCTTACAGTAAGGATCTTGCCCTTTCCTTTGAAGTAGTTTGTGCTGGTCATTGGTGGAAGCAAGAGCTTGGCGTGGCCTAACCTAGAGTCTAGCCATTCCTGTGCTACTGCAATGGAGGGACAGGTTCATGCATATTCGGTTTATATATTTAAATAAAAACATACGAATTGCTATACTGAGTCAGACCAACAGCCCACTTATCCCAGTACTCTGTCTGTGACAGTGGCTGACATCAGATGCTTTGGAAGAAGGTGTAAGAAAGTATGCCATAGGCAGTTATAAGATAACCTTCCAACATGAAGAAATATCCTCTTAACCCCCAAATGTCAGAATCAGAATTAAGCTTTCAGCAGTCTTGTATATATTTTAACATGTGCTTTTTTGACTGTATGTATTTGTGTTATCTATACAAATATGAAATCCCTTTCTGAGTCCAGTTAAACTCTTGGCCTTCATCACATCACATGCATGTTTAGTTAGATCCGTGCAACCCTGGTAAAGACATAAGGTTGCAGAGGGGAAAGAAAGTTTTAAAATTATCTTGCAGAATGTTATGACTTAAAGCATGATACATAGGGAAGAAAGAACCTAACAAAGTTTCAGATCTCACTCTGAGTTTGGGGAGCTGCAAAGTACAAAAACATCATTTTAATAGTAAATTGAGGAAATGTACTTTGGAGCAGCTAAGAGACAAACATGGAATCCTACGAGTCCATTTTTTACAGACTCTGGACCTTGTTGTTCAGGACACTTAGCACGTGCTTTATCTGAGACTGGAGTGTAGTAAGCACTACCATGCTGTATTAAAAGTTAAAATATAGTTTAAGCAGTTGCATGATGATGCTTGCTAGTTTTAACCTGCTCTGGACAAGGCTGGAACTGGATGTGCCTCCTCCTCCCTCACCAACACTGACCCTGGCAGCAGGCAACACAACTTGCACATCCACCTGCGAGGACCTGCAACCCCCCCCAGACCCAGTGTCTTCCCCACTGTGTGCCCAGCACTGCTAAGCCTAGGAGTGCCTGTCCCTGGCAGGCTGAGACAAGCCAGGTCTCAGTAGCAGGTAGAAGGAGTCATACGGAATCAAACCAAGGAGAAGGTGCCACTCCTGCAGCTGGATCCAGGGGGCAAGCCTGCTGTTGGCAGTCTTGAACTGGCTCCAGTGCAGTGCTGGGGCTGGGACCAACAATCAGCTGACTGTCAGTCCCTGGGGTTGGGACCAACAAGTAGCTGATTGTCTAATTATACATCTACTTATTAATGTTCTGGTAGCACCAAAAGACTCATCCCTGCAAACTTTGCAAAGGAAACAAAAGGCAAGGAGTGGGGGAAAGGGAAACATAAAATATAAGCAAAGCGATGAGAGTGATTATTGGGGTTAATGCTATTACATATATCACATATACACTATAGTATACTTGCGTGTAATCTATACCAAGACACTCCACTGATCTATCATTACTTTTGCACCCCTTGCCTGCTTACTAATGTGAATTTCTTCTTTTACCTGTCTATTTTCTGTTTATTTTGTCATGTTGCCTCCCCCACCCCAAATATAATGTTTCAGTTTCTGCCAAGCAATGCAACTGCATTAGCCACTTATAAAACACTTGCTTCCCCACTGGGCAGGCTCTCTTCAGAACACAAGGCTAGAGATGGCAAGCATATCAGCTCCAGAGAGATTTCTCTCTCTCCAGTTAGTGGTACTCCCTGAGCTTTGCTGATGAAAGGCACAGATGTGTCTGCAGAGAAGCAGCTCTCAGTGCCTGCCCTGTTCCCCAGAGCCCTCTTCAGCCAGTTTGATGTCTAAGTGGAAGGGAAGAAAATAAGCTGACAGTAGGGTTACCACCCAGATGATTTTCTGAATTGATTAGCTGCTTTTTCACAGATCCTGTGGCCTTACAAATGGCGATCTCATTGGATCTCACAAGCCAAGTAATGACCTAGGGTAGGACAGCTCTAGAGAAAACCCAGCTGTAATGATGCGCTTCCTTCTTAGGAATAAAACAAAGAAAAAGCTGGGAGAAAACAACATTAAAGGAACTAAATAACAGCCAGTCTGAGGCAAGGGAGGTGCAGCCCACAACAGTCAGAAGCAAAATAACCACCTTAACGTTGCAGCTGTTTCTTTCCTCTAATTTGTATTTAAAAGATCAGCAAGGCAAGCGGGCTGGGAATGGCTGGCTAAGCATGCAGGGAAGGAGGCGGGGGTTGAATTCACAAGCCTCTGAATGAAAGACATGCTCAGCAGATGCCTTGTTTCAAAGATAGCTATGGTCTTGTTTGTTCTGTTAGGATAAGCATGATAGTGTAACAGACTAAGTCATTTTGGGGTACCATTTGCTTCACATACTTGAGAGTTCACAAGCATGCTATCACACTCAGGGACTGCATATTGTCACACCATTGGACACACACCCAAGAAGTGGTATTGGCGGCTCAGGGTATACCTTCACTGCAAAATTATAACCTGAGTGTTGTCCCAGCTCAAAAATTATTCATACATGAAACCCCTTAACTTGAGGGCAAGGTACTCTCAACTCAAACTGGATGGCCTGGCGGAAGGTAAAAGCTGGTATTTAAGCTAGTACAATTCATCAGTTGCTATGAAGGCCTCTCAGTCTTGTGGGCTCAGGCTAGCTCCAGTAGAGTCTTCCAGGCCCTTCTCACAATGCCCTGCGTGTGCCCAGAAAGGAGGAAGTTCCCCCACAATTCACAGAGAAAGAATTCACAGTTTGCTGCAGCACAAAGAACCAGGGATTATTTCCCCAACTTGTAAGTGGGCATGTGAATGAGTGTAATGCCCTGGGGGACACAGCAGCTTTGATGTTTTCTTACAGTGTGGCCACTATCACTTGAGCTAGGCTAACCTGAGAGGAGTAGAGAGGTAGTTAGCTATGGTAGTCTGAAGTTAGGCAGACAGCAATGCAGAATGGCACATTACAGACCAGTGGTCACCAACCAGTATATTTCGATCCACCAGTAGATCTCGGAGCCTCTTGGAGTCAATCTGAGGCTGGGGTGGGGAGCTGAGTCCCATCGTGCATGTACCTGCGTGCCCCAGCCCAGCCGGTCAGTCTGTGGGGTGGGGGCTAGATCAAGGCCCCTGAGGTGCAGTACCACTGTCCTGCAGAGGCAGGAGCAGGGGTAAATTGAGTGGGGCCCTGCCTGGGTGAGACTTACGTGCTGGGGAGGTATGCCCCCAAACAATTTTTTCTCTCTCTGCCTCAATCTGCCCCTTGCCCTCCCTCCCCAAAGACTTACCTGCTGGGCAGGGGGGAAGGGGTGGCAGCAGTGCACAGTAGATCTTGGGTTACTTTTAAATGCCAAAGGTGACCTCCTCCTTAAAAAGGTTGAAGACCTTTATAGAGTAATCCTGTGTATGCCAAGATTAACACATTCAGAGGCATGAGCTTTCTTAGGCTACAACCTACTTCATTAGATAGTATGAGTAGTAAAAGTTAATTTTGCTGTGAAGATATTCCCAGTAGGTGGCACTCTTTCTTCTACGTACAATGTGGAACAGTGGCCCTCACAACATTAGCCCCTTGCTTCTTGAGGTGTGGTCTTTTGCAAGAGAGAAAACCAGCTACCAACTGTTTGAAATTCAGTCCTTTCTGAAACCAGGGAAGCTTCAGTGGTAGGGTCCTGAGTATATTCCAATTCTGCAAGGATTGGTAGAGAGGCAGCATGCTCCAGGGGACAGGGCACGTGATTATGGTGCTATAGACCCAATACCTATGTCTGGCTCTGCCAATGAGCTACTGTACTGTGGGACCTTGGGCAAGTGTCTTCACCCTGTGTGTGTTTTGATTAGTTACGCTCTGAGCTCTCTGGCATAGGGGCTGTCTCTTGTACATAGAGTTGGGGTCTCTAGGTGCTACTGCAGCACTGCTACTACTGGTGGTTACATTACAGTTTCCTAAATTTCTTCCGCCATTTTCATTACGGATCAATCCTCCCTCACTTCTATTAAACAGTGGCCCTATTCCAACCATGAGGCAGTTGCCTTTCCAATAGTACATTATTTCTGGGTATGTGTGTGAACGTGCTTTGGGATCAATAAGGATCTTGTGTGGATGATGATTCTAACACTGTTCTGAAGTAACATGGGCTTATGAACATGAGTTTCACAAAGAATCATCCTTAGCCATACTGACAGATGCGTGAACACAGGCCTTCCACAGGGTGTTGCACCAGGATGCTACAGTGATTGGTATTTGTTACAAGAATGTAAATGAGGTAAGCTTTGAGTGGAGGCAGGACCTATGCTTTTCTCTACACTAATTTACACTGAACATTGAAAATCCAGATGTGGAGGGAAGCACGTGGCCCTGACTTCCTGTTCTTTCACTCCTGCCTCCATGTGGTCTCATTCTGAGGCCCTAGATTAAGGACAATCTGGTGGCTAAGAAATCTCTTCTTATTGCCTTTCCCCATCTGTACTCTGCTGCTCCTGCCAGAGGTTTTATTGGACAAAAAATCCTGGAAATAAAAACCCACACACTATTCCCTCTGCAAAAGTCTCCCCACCCCCAGCACAGCAGTATGCTGCTTTCAGCTCTTCTAATTAGCTAAGCAAGCAGTGCTCATTAGCCCCACCTGAGTCACTCAACTACTGAGAAGGAAGAGTATTAACCCCCAAGTGGCCATGTAGCTCCACAATAAATAGGTGAATAAAAGAACTCCCCTTAGCTGCCTGTACTGTCAGTACGCAGTACCAAATAATAACAACCCTACTGACCTTGCAGTCTGGGGTCAGGTCTGCATTACACATTTCTATCACCCCAGCTGTGTTGATCAGGAGCATGGCGGGGTGTGATCCCTGACCAACACAGCTGGTGGCGGCACCAAAAAAATTAGTTCTTTGTTTGTGTAGTTTGTTTTACTCCTGGGCAGAAGAATTTTACTCCATGGGTGTAAATTGTAGGTCTTCTGGCATAGCTGTGTCCACACTAGGAGTGCTTTGCTGGTATAATAGGTTCGTATTGCTCACTGGTCAAGTGCTTCTACTGTAAATACAGGCTCAGACATCTACACAATACAGATCACCAGTTCTCTGAGGTTCCCTACTATTCCCCCTACTTCCTTAACATTTTTCTAACTTCTGTACCCTTGCACTAGGATGCAACCCTGACACAGAGTAGTAGGAAGAGGTTGGCGCACACGGAATGAATGGGCATCAAACCTACTCTTTGCATTATTACAGATGTCACGGTGGACGTAGCCTTTCTGGACTTTAGGAAGGCCTTCGACACTATCTTTCACCCCATTCTCATTAAGAAATTAAGTGACTGTGGTGGCAATGCCTACACAGTGAGATAGCTTGCAAATTGGCTGGAGGGCCGCACCCAGAGAATGGTGGTGGACAGGTCTTTTTTGACCTGGAGGGATGTGGGCAGGGCTCAGTCCTCGGCCCGCACTGTTCAACATCTTAATCAATGGCTTGGACGAGGGGGTGAAAAGCACCTTGTTCAAATTTGCAGATGACACTAAGATGTGGGGAGAAGTGGGCACGCTGGAGGAGAGGGACAGGCTGCAACTAGATCTAGACAGGTTACAGGGGTGGGCAGATGAGAACAGGATGGGATTCAACTCTGACAAGTGCAAGGTACTTCACCTAGGGAGGAAGAACTAGCAGCATACCTACAGGCTGAGGAACTCCCTTCTCATCAGCACAGAGGCAGAAAAGGATCTTGGTGTCATTATTGATTCCAAAATGAACATAGGCCATCAATGTGGGGACAAGGTCAGGGAGGTTAACCATACCTTGTCTTGCATCCACAGATGCATCACGAGCAGGTCCAAGGAGGTGATCCTCCCCCTCAATGCAACACTGGTCAGGCCGCAGCTGGAGTACTGCGTCCAGTTCTGAGCGTCACACTTCAGGAGGGATGTGGGCAGCATTGAGAGGGTCCAGAGGAGGGCCACTCACATGATCAGAGGGCAGCAAGGCAGGCCCTACAAGTGGAGGCTACAGGACCTGAACCTGTTCAACCTCCACAAGAGAAGGCTGAGAGGGGATCTGGTGGCCGTCTACAAACTAGTCAAGGGGGATCAGCAGGCTATGAGAGTCCCTGTTCCCCTGAGCACTACCCAGAGTAACGAGGAATAACAGCCATAAGCTGACTGAGAGTAGATTCAGGCTAGATATCAGGAGGTGCTACTTCACGGTCAGGGCAGCTAGAATCTGGAACCAACTTCCAAGGGAAGTGGTGTTTGCTCCTACCCTGGGGGTCTTCAAAAGGAAGCTAGATAATCACCTAGCCAGGGTCGTTTGACCCCAGCACTCTTTCCTGCCCATGGGAGGGGTTCGGACTTGATGATCTGCTCAGGTCCCTTCCGACCCTACCAACTGTGAAACTAGGAAACTAGGAAACTTCTCTCCCAACACACCACACCTTGCTCAGCTCAAGAGATTATTTCAATTGTTGTAGAACCAAAGGGTCTCAGCCAAGATCAGGAGCCCATTGTGCTAGAATAGATGCTGTATAAACATGGAAAGATCCAACCCTTGTTCCCAAGAACTCGCAGTTTCTGAGTAACAGGAAAGGCACACTAGGGCTGTATCAAAAATTATACAAAACAAAACCCCCCCCAAAAACAAAACAGAGCAGGAGAAGTATGGGATAGAAGGGGGATAGAAACAAGGTTATGTGGCTGCTTGCGTAGCTGAACATATGGCTTTTCTTCTAATACTCCATAAGGAAACTGGGGTTGATGCATGGAAGTAGATTGGCTGGAAAAGGAAGAGGCTCCAAGGACAGACAGCCATAGAGAGGAAGTGGACAACAAATATGGCTGCTAGAACTGATAAGTGAGGGGCCAGGGTAAGGAAAGAACAGCAGCCAATCCTAGAGCAGAAAAACCTGAATTAAAAAAGTTCCATTAATGTAATGATATCTCCTGGTTAGGTGGGGGTTGCAGAAGGGAACTGACCTACCCCATACCCCACTGGTCATTAGGGAGAGTCATGGGAACTTAGACCTTTTTATCTTCTAGACAGGAGAAAGGAAGACTAGAAGCTGTTGTTGGGACCTAGCTTTTGTGACAGCAGATGGGCATTACAGGATCATGAATGATACCAGATACACCAAAAGCCTGTATCCGGTTTCTAGTCCCTCCCTCTGTTCATGTCTAAAATTTGCTGGCAATCTCTGTTCATGTCCAAAAGCTGAAGTACAATTCAGTTCACTGAGGCAAGATAAATGAGACATCTGTGACAACTGCACAACAGAATCCTTTAAGTTAGGAAGTGGCTAGTGACTCTGAGAGAGCCCCTCATGACAGCTCTGGTGACCAGAAGAAGAATTTTTGCTTGTTAAGAAGAATTTTTCCAACTGTTTGAGTTGGTCTAATAAAAGATATCAGATTTACCCAATGAACCTTGTCTGCCTGGTAACCAGAGGCATCTGGTGACCAGTTCCACCCTGACTTTGATCCTAAATGCTGCAAAAGGAACAGAGTGACAGATGGAAATTGAGGGTCTGGTCCTTACCCTAGCAACCTTCAGTCTGTAGCCAAAATCAGCCAAAAAAATCCCTGCCTTTTCTTTAGCACTAAGAGGACGGGTCACACGTTTCTGCCTGAGCAGTTGACACACGCTCTGATCAGGTGTTTTTGACCTTTTACATTAAATTTGCTAACTGGAAAAGTTATTTCAGTCTGACTAAACAGAAAAAGTAATCCTAGGTCATTTAGGACTTTCCTTCATGCCGCAGATATACAGAATATCAAGGTAACACAGATATCTATCTATATAGATAGAGATATTCCTACTCTTCAAGCATAGGCTACTGCCACTTAAACCAAAAGAAAATATATCTTGTTAGCAATATAAAATCTATGACGCAGGGAACCAAGTCTGACTCAGTCCAGTAGGGAGCAGACACATCAAGTAGTTCATTGCTATCATTTGCATTTCTATATTACCTTCCCTCCAGGTGTCTCAGAGCATTTAACAAATACCAGTTAACAAAGCTGCACAGCTTCCTATGACAATATTGTCATCTCCATTTTACAAGCAAGGTACAGATCATTTTTCCTCATGCATCTAGCCTATAAATTCAGCCTGCTTTTCATTCTTTTTCACAGGTTTGTATTTCTCTCCGTTTGAATGAAGAAAATGCATTGGTTACTTTCTCTTTCCTGTAAAGTCAGTTTCACATTTTGCTAACCTTTTCTAGCTCAGTCTTCAAAGTCTTGTTTGCAAAGAGTGCAGGAGACTTTCTATCCAAGCCAAAGTCTGTCAGGTCATTTTATCTTTAATTCCATTGAGGCATTTGGACCATCAGACTTTGTAAAGCCTATTTGTGTTTGATGTTGTTGTTTCAGTGTTGAGCCTAATCTACTTTCTTCTTTAAGAAGAGCCATGTGTTCCTCAGAATAAAGAAGAATAATTGTAAAGAGAGATTATTTTGGAGAGGTGGGGGTACAGTAGTGACAACCTTCAGAAGTAGTATTTACATTAGGACTAGAGAGGAGACAAGTGATTTCAACATAAAAAAATCTTAAGAAAAGAAGACACCAAGTCAGAAAATGACTACAGTCAAGTTCCAAGACATTATTTATCATTATATATAGCTATAAGCTCTTAGAGCAGCTTTGCTCTTAGAGCTACTCCGCATTTGGCTAAAACAAGCAGGTTTTTGTCTGATTTTGGACTGGTAAAGCATCATTAGCTTTTTTCACCAGTCATGGTATGTTCTCTTTAAGAATTTGGGCAAACTACTAAGCAAACAATGGACACAAGGAGAAGCATATGATAAGTCTTAGGGCATATAAGACCCTCTTAAATTCACATTAACACATTAAGAACCTGAAGCCTAAGAGCCCATACTTCTGTTCTGGCTGAAGTATGTTTGCTGAGACAAAAAGCAGCATTAAAACACAGTTGTGTGTCATCCTACTCAGGATACAGATACAGACCTGTTTGACCTGGAGGAAATCAAACCAGTGTGTGAGCTTCTCAGACATACACTCAGTGGCTCACTATTGTGGCCTCTGAGAAGTGAAACACAGCAACACTCCACCTATATGCCTTACTCCACAGACTTCTATTACCAGGGATACCCCTATGCTAGAGGAATCCCTTGGTGCAGGGATGTCACACATGCAGCCCACAGGCCAAATCTGGGCACAGATCTGTTTCATCTAGCCCACTGGTAGTCTGGTGGGCTACTGGAAATTGTGAGGTATAACCTGCCACAGAATTTAAGGTCCCTGGACCTTGATGGACATGGACATCAGCAGCAGCCCCTGGACCCAGGCCACTGCCTGTCCCCAGACCTCTGCTGTTGCTTGAACATGGCTCTGCATGGCTGCCTGAATGTGTTCCCACCACAGTTGCTACTGGTCCTAAGGATCTGGCCTGCGATGAGCCCCCATGGTCTCAATCTGGCCTGGAGCCAGGGGGTGTGTTTGACATCCCTGCACTAATGGATGGATTCACTCAGTAAGTAGCACAGGGGTGTAAAAGGGTGCGTCTTGAACCTTCTGAAGAAATGGTGGTCCTAAACAAACCCTTCTCTATAGTCTTGGAGAGATAAGCAGCCAGTCACTGAAGATATGTCCACGCAGCCAAATGAAGGTGGGGTTATGTCATAGCTAGGCAATAAGACACTGGTTTTAATCTAGATTGCATCATAACTCCTGTTACCCCCATGTTATAGCATGGAGTCTGGCATAGGCTAGTAACCTAAGTATGTATCTTGGGTCCTCACTGGGCTTCTTCTCTTGATGTCTAGGAGGTTGAATCTTCTTCACCACTATTGTTACCCATTCTAACTAAATTATAGCTAGTTTGGGCACACTACAATTATATTGTTACTGGCAATGTAGACTTGCCCTAAAATAAGAAGATGCTTGGCATGGGGTTATGAGTTTTCCAAATGGAGTAAAAAGCTAGAATTGCCCAACACCAGCTCAGCTCCTCTCTCCTTTCACCACCAGCTCAGAGAGCAAAAAATAATATATCTGGAACTTTGGTAGATGTTTCTCACTATATTACAGTTGTTTTAAAAAAGGCTCTGCCTCCTCACCTTCCACCTACAACTCCCACGACAATTTTAGTGCCTTTTTCTCATTCCAGAGGACCCAGCCTTTTTCTCATTCCAGAGGACCCAGTACCATTTTCTCATTCCAGAGGACCCAGTACCATTGCCAAGTTCCATGAATGTTGCCCAGTGCCCTGAAGACAGTTCTAGGGCTGTCTGAGGTACATTTTCTCTTCATGAAAAAATCTCACTGTTTCTCTGCACATGCCTGTTGGAGAATGTCACAAACTTACCTTCAAACTCCAAGCCTTCTCCTGAGCAGCCAACCTGTTAGTTCAGCTATCACAGACTAAATCCACTTTGTCTGGGACTTCCTCCCATCTAAGAAATTGTTTTGGCTATATTTTCACTGGATGATAAATGTATATAATGCCTTTTATCCTGAAGACTCACATAGCCCTATATTAACAATAGAATCTGCACCTAACACAGGAGGTATGCATTCCCACTAGCTGAAATGCCTTACTTGACTTGGGGTTGGCCACAGGGGAGGACTTGGTGGGGGATCTCCAGGTACAAGGTAACCTAGGAGATAGTGACTGCCTGTTGATAAGATTCACTATCCAGTGAAAGGTGGGAAAGACAACTAGTAGGGCAGAAGCGCTAGACTTCCAGAAGGCCAACTTCAATGAGCTCAGGAAATTAGTTAGAGTGGGACTGAGGGGTAAATAACATTGGTGAGTTGAGAGTCCTGGAAGAGTGGGAAGTTCCTCAAGGGACTGATCCTGCAGGCACAGAGGGATGCCATTCCAGTAAAGGGAGGCAAAAAAGCCAAGAAACCCTCCTGGCTGAGCAGAAAAATCCAGGAGAGCCTACAGGGGAAAAGAGAGGCTTACAGGCTATGGAAGTAAGGAGCTGCCACCAAGACAGTATACCTGCTTGACTCATGCTTGCAGGGAAGCAGTGAGAAAGGCCAAAGCAGACGCAGAACTCAGGCTGTCAACAAAGATTACGGGTAACAAAAAGTCCTGAAGTACATAGGTAGCAAGAAGAAGGTGCAGGGTAACATAGGGCTGCTACAGGATGGGCTAGGGCCACTCATAACAGATAGGATGGACAAAGCTGAGCTCTTAAATTATTTCTTTGCATCAGTGTTCTTGGACATGGATACAAACACACCTCCCAATGAGACTTTAGTCTGGTATGAGAGAGATACCAATCCACCAATGGTTAGTGCTGACCTAGTGAAGGGGCACTTGGAGGGGTTGGACGTATTTAAGTCGTGAGGCCCTGATGATCTTCACCCCATGGTACTAAAGGAATTGGCCAATGTCATAGCAAAACCACTGGCACAACTGTTTGAGTGCTTGTGGTGCTCAGGACAGGTCCCAGAGGACTGGATACCTGAAGCTGGATACCTTCAAGTCAGCTGGCCCTGACAATCTGCACCCCAGGGTACTCAAGGAGCTGGCGAGCGTCATAGCCCAGCCCCTGGCACGGATCTTTGAAAACTCCTGGCGCTCTGGTGTAGTGCCCGAAGACTGGAAGAAGGCCAATGTGGTGCCGATCTTCAAGAAAGGGAGGAGAGTGGATCCGGCTAACTACAGGCCCATTAGCCTGACTTCTATCCTGGGGAAGATCTTAGAAAAGTTTATTAAGGAGGCCATCCTTGAGGGACTGGCCCAAGCTAACATTCTAAGGGACAGCCAGCATGGGTTTGTTGCGGGTAGGTCTTGTTTGACCAATCTCATTTCCTTCTATGACCAGGTGATCTATCACCTGGACAAGGGAGAAGAGATTGATGTCATATATCTTGACTTCAAAAAAGCTTTTGATCTGGTATCCCATGATCACCTCTTGGCCAAAGTGCCCAGTTGTGGCCTTGGCTCCACCACGATCCGCTGGCTGGGAAATTGGCTTCATGGTCGGACCCAGAGGGTTGTGATTGATGGCAGTCACTCATCATGGTGCCCTGTGACCAGTGGGGTCCCTCAAGGCTCTGTCCTGGGACCCATACTGTTCAACATCTTCATTAACGATGTGGACATTGGAGTCAGGAGTGGACTGGCCAAGTTCGCCGATGACACCAAACTTTGGGGCAAAGCATCCACGCCAGAAGATAGGCGGGTGATCCAGGCTGACCTGGAGAAGCTCAGCAAATGGGCAGACGAGAACCTCATGGTGTTTAACACCGATATATGCAAGGTTCTCCACCTTGGGAGGAAAAACCTGCAGCACCCTTATAGGCTCGGCAGTCCTACGTTGGTTAGCACTACAGAAGAAAGAGCCTTGGGGGTCATCATTGACCACAAGATGAACATGAGCCTGCAATGCGATGCTGTGGCTAGTAAAGCAACCAAAATGCTGGTGTGCATCCATAGATGCTTCTCGAACAAATCCCGGGACGTCATTCTCCCCCTGTACTCGGCCTTGGTGAGGCCGCAGCTGGAGTACTGCGTCCAGTTTTGGGCTCCACAATTCAAAAAGGATGTGGAGAAGCTTGAGAGAGTCCAGAGGAGAGCCACGCGCATGATCAGAGGTCAGGAAAACAGATCTTACGATGACAGGCTGAGAGCCATGGGACTCTTTAGCCTGGAAAAGCGCAGGCTCAGGGGTGATCTGATGGCCACCTATAAGTTTATCAGGGGTGAACACCAGGATCTGGGGGAACGTCTGTTCACCAGAGCGCCCCAAGGGATGACGAGGTCGAATGGTCACAAACTCCTCCAAGACCGTTTCAGGCTGGACATAAGGAAGAATTTCTTTACTGTCCGAGCCCCCAAGGTCTGGAACAGTCTGCCAGCGGAGGTGGTTCAAGCACCTACATTGAACACCTTCAAGAGTAAATTGGATGCTTATCTTGCTGGGATCCTATGACCCCAGCTGACTTCCTGCCCTTTGGGCAGGGGGCTGGATTCGATGATCTCCCGAGGTCCCTTCTAGCCCTAATGTCTATGAAATCTATGACTGGAAAAGGGCCAATGTGGTTCTTATTTTCAAGAAAGGGAGGAAGGAGGACCTGGGTAATTATAGGCCAGTTAGCCTCACCTCTATTCTTGGCAAGACCTTAGAAAAAAATCATAAAGGATCACATTTATGGGGGGCCAGCGGATAATACAATGCTAAGGGGCAACCAGCATGGGTTTATACTAGGCAGATCCTGCCTGACTAACCTGGTCTCTTTTTATGACCAGGTCGCAAAGGGCTTAGATGCAGAAGTAGAGGTGGATGTTATTTACTTGGATTTTAAAAAGAGTTTTGACAGTGTTGCACCCAATGCTTACAAATAAACTATGTAGCTGTGACATGGATTTTGTCACAGTCAGGTGGGTGGGAACCTGGCTTATGGGACACCACAGTGGTGGTGGATGGGTTGATTTCTACCTGGAGAGATGTGGGCAGTGGTGTCCCCAAGGCTCTATCCTTGGATCAATACTGTTCAATATCTTCATCAGTGATTTGGATGAGAGTGTAGAAAGTCCTCTGTCCAAACTGACAGATGACACCAACTATAGTAAACACACTAGAAGGTAGGGAGTGAATTCAGGTGGATTTGGATGTACTGGGGAAACGGGCGGATCAGAATAGGATGCAGTTTAACAAAGATAAGTGCAAAGTGCTGCATCTGGGGAGAGAGAATCACCAATGCACCTATAGACTGGGAAGTACGATTCTAAGTAGTGCCGGAGGGGAAAAGGATCTCAGAGTCATAGTGGATGCAAAAATGAACATGAGTCGCCAATGTGACAAGGTAATAAGTAAGGTTAACAGCACTCTTTCTTGCATTAGTAGGTGCATCACAAGCAGGTCTAGGGAGGTTATACTTCCCCTCTATGTGGCATTGATGAGGCTGCAGCTGGAGTACTGCGTCCATTTTTGGACTGCACTTCAAGAATATACCTGCTTGGCTGGTATACTGATATGGATAACCTGGAAAGGGTTCAGAGGAGGGCTACTCGTATAGTTGAAGACCCTCAGGTAAGATCCTATGAAGATACACTGAGGGACCTGAATCTCTTCAGCCACCGCAAAAGAAGGCTGAGAGGTGATCTTGTGGTTGTCTACAAACTCACTGCGGGGGTCAGCAGTGAATAGAGGATACTCTGTTTACCAGGTTGCCCCTTGGGGTTACTAGAAACAACGGTCATAAACTGAAGGAGAGCAGATTTAGATTGGACCCCAGGATGAAATTCTTTATGGTGATGGTTGCCAAAATATGGAATGGGCTTCAAAGGGAAGTGATGCTTTCCCGTACCTTAGAGGTATTTAAAAGGAGATTAGACAAGCACTCTTTCCTGCCCAGAGCCGGGGGTCAGACTCAGTGATCTAACAGGTTCCTTCCAACCCTAGAAGCCTATTAAATGTATGAACAAGAAGTATTTCCTCCTCCTAGAAACACAGCCACTTCTGGAATAAAGCATGATCTGTAACATGAATTTTTAATAGGGAAAAGGAACAATAACTTCCCTCAACTAAAACTGTTTAGAATTGTGGTAGACCAGCAGAATGTAATTTCTCACATAATTTGAAAAGAATATTGAGGTTTACACTGCTGCTCTTGCAGGTCAGTGCTATGGGATTTTTAACTACCAGGAATGGTCAGGACCTAGATATCACATCTCTGAAAGACAGGACCCCTGAAAACACAGTACCACCCCCCAGCATTATAAGTAAGGTTGACTCAGGACCAACTTGAAAAGGCTACTGAATCACTTCCTGTGCTCTCCGAAGACCCCCAACCAGGTATTGACCCAACCTATCTTATGAGATCTAACAGGATTTCACACTAAGAAGGCTTTTTTTATTCCATGCTCATCACCATGGTATCTGAAGACTAGTTCAGGGTGGTATGGTTGATATGACAGGAAGGGATAGGGCCTAGCTTTGGGTTAGAGGTTGAGCAGGAGGGAGAGAGACTGGGAGGTTAGGATTTTCTATTTGTCTGACACTCCAGCTCCCTGATTTAAGTTCCTTTACCCCCTCAGGCTCAGCTGTGACTCACTGCCCGTATTTGATCATATTTTCAGAGCAGGATTAATTACACTTTATTGCTTGTTCACATAACAAACTAGTATCATCTTCAAAGGGCCATTCTTGGGAGGAGGAGGAAGGAGACATGCCCCATAATTTAGTGACCATTGCTTCTAAATTAGAAGGTTAATAGCTTGACCACTTCACATTTTAACCCTCAAGCCTATCTCCCTCTAATGGTAAAGAATAACATTTTTATTTCAATCTAATAGCATGTCACTGTAGGGATTTGTCTGTACTTATAAATCAAAGCCTTTCTGTCTTTTGGGGATCATCTGCCTCTCACTTATATCGACTTAAAGTTGGGGTCACCCCAGTTGATGTCAATGGAGGCAGTTTGTTTTATGCAGCTGTAGCTGAGATCAAAATCTGCAGCCCATCTGCTGGACTGAAACAGTTAATAAAGGCACAGAAAGGACAAAGGAAAGATCCATGGGAATTGCTGGATGTTGAGAAGTATTGAAAATCTGACCTCTTACTTAGCTGCCAAAATATGGTCTTAGGAATCTAACTTATTTGCTTTTGAATATCTTGGCCTAATGGCCTGGACAGAAGAGTGCACCATATATCAGGAATAGGGGTGCAAAGCATGAGTGAGAGACTGGTAGCAGAAAAAAAAAGACTTGCTGCAAGTCAGGCATGGGGGAAATTAGCAAAGCAGTATGTGGGAGCTCATGACTCAAAAGCAGAGAGATTGGACACAGAAGAAACATTACATCATCCACCACATCTCCCAGCAAATGTGGGGCTCTTCTCTATCACATATTTACTAATGTTTTGTCAAGTCTAATTTTATAATAATCCAAGCAACAAGGCTTCCACCACTTCCCTTGAGTGGCTATTTCACAGTCTAATGCATCTCACTGTCAGGATACTTTTCCTGCTTCTCAGTTTGAATTTCACACACGTGGCTGCAGATAAGGATCAAAATAGATAGAGGCATCTGGGGGACCCACAACTAGAAATGCAGGAGATTCTGCAGGTCAGAATGGAAATGTGAAGTCAGAGTTTATGTTGGACTTTCCCATCTCACGGTAATGAGCATGGGCCTAGTGGGAGAGGATTTAGCCCCAAGACCTAACTAGAAGTGATCAGGGCCTTAACTGAGACATCTCAAAACAGAAAAAGGCCCTGACCCACAAAAGCCTTTATAAACCAGAGCAGACAGCAACAAGCTATCTGGGAACAGATCTCTGCTGTGCATCTGGCCCACTTGAAACCTCTTACTTACCTCCAACTTTAGGTCTACAGCCCTAATTTTGGCTCTAGACCTCAGCTCTGACTTTGGCTCTGCACTCCTGACTCTGGTTCTTGATTGCAGTTCTCTAATTTTGATACTGGTTTCAGGGTAGGTTAGCTTACACTGTACAGCTAACCTACCCTGGTGGCTGCCTGCGTTCATAATGCCTTACACTCATGTCTTGCTATGATGGGTGCTAGTTGTCTCACTCATTTCTTTGGTTTTTGTGTTGCTGTCTGAATAGCATGGTAAGCAAAGGACTGAGCTTAAAGCTTCTGGCAAGATGGAAGTAAACATCTAAAAAGCCAGAGGAATCGATAGCTCTTGGAGTCTTCTACCTATAGGCTACTAGTCTAACTCAACTAGTGTTAAAAATTTGGCATCCCCTTTGACAATTTAATGGTCTGGGGCTGGTGGTCTGAACCCAGACACTGGTAAATAGAGGTTGCTCCTGAACAATGGTCACAGCAGACAACATAAGGATTACATTAGGCATATATACAGATGGAGATTGAACTGAAGAGGACAATGTAAAGTAAGCCTTCACTGCTATCATCCATGTTGTACCTGACTTGCAGATAGCGTCAGCTTTTAGGGCTATTGGATCCAGTACTATGAGCCAGCACTAAAAAATTATACATTTAAGCAGTGGCAAAAGTGTTGAATATACTCATGGCTCCAAATCCTGCACTTAACAGTCAGACGTACCCTGGAGGTGGGACCAAAAGCCTGAAGGGTCAAACCATTTTGTTTTCTTGGGCAGAATGCCTGATGTTTGGTTCAGGTGCCATAGAAAGTAATCTTGTTGGTTGTCCTCATGCCTCTTTGCAGAGAGATGAAGCCTAGATAATTCTACTTCCAAGCATAAATCAGTGTGTGGAAGGAATGGCATTATGTCTTTCGGGTAACAATTGTCATCAGGCCCACTGTTCAGTCAGTCCAGCACTCGGGAAGCACTGGGTCTATATTCCAGCAGCTTTAATCACAGATGTTTGAAATGATGGAAAGAAACAGTGGGGCGAAGGCTTCCAGCATATAAGGTCTGCTCTAATGACCAGTGAAGCCTGTGGAAATGCCCCTTAATTTCAAGACTGTTCTCCTCCAGAGGTTTGAAGATTTTCTTAAACAGGTTGGCTGAGTGGGGCCTAGACATTCTGTAAGTCACTAGTTAAGAATAAGACTATTCTGGGAAGGGTCTAGAGATGACTGAATTAACCACCAGTCGCATCTCTTTGTCCTTGTACCAGTTAGAATCCCCTCGCTCCATGAATCAACCAACTGTAGCAGACATACAAGCTGCCCACAGTGGCCTGGAACTTTTGTCACATTTGTTATATACCCCACAACATCTTCAAATTACTTGAGTAGAACTAGTCTCACTTTAGAAATGCCTGTTAGTTGTGCCAGTGGAAGCTATTCAAATGTATTCCATTACACTGCTATCAAATGTTAATTCATATGCACATAAACTAATTTAAATTGTGTTTATGCTAATTTAGCTTCATTAAATGCATTGAATTAAGATAAGCCAGCATATACATTAGAGGTTGGAACCAGGAGCTGAATCAATGTTGTTATATATCTGGGCAAGTTTCCTTACTATAGACCAGACCTTATGCCAAGGCCAAGAGAATCAGTCTCCCTATACTTGGAACTCATGAAGAAATTTCCTCTGTTGTGTTTAGTATAATGGGGTAGTTAAGTTTGACAGTGGAAGAGCTGTGATGAGAACTCAGGATTTCCAGATGGACACTCATTGCTCCACATTGTACTATTTAGTTTCCAGGCCATGTACCAATCTAATCCAGTATTCCAGTCAAATTATTAAGGATTTAAGAAGGATTTAAAATACCTTCTATCTAAATTCTACTTAAACGGCCATGTAAGGAGAAAGACCTATGTTCCTTTAGTCAAATTCAGGAATAATAAACAGGGGTATGAGTGGGCTAGAAAAGGGATTCTGGTAAAGTAAAATTAACTTAAACCAACTTGACATTCAGGGGCTGTGCACGCCAAGAACACAGTGGAGCCGGAAAAGCAAGTAACAGGTGTGTGTTAAATGAAGTGTTGGCAAAGGACTGTTTTATCTTATACCTTCCTGGCAGTTACTTTTCTAGCCCTCAAGCTATACTGCTTTATTAATTAACCCAGTGTAACTCACTCCACCATTTACCTTAACACTGAATTTCGCCCAGAAGCTTATATGGAAGTTGCATTTCCTTACATTAGGTAAGGAGGCATCAGATTAAACCCTCTTGTCCTATGAAGAAAGTTACACTGCCAAACCTCCAATAGTAGCCTTTGTTAGATCCATGGTGTGAGATAAAACTTGCTTCCTCTTACATTCTGTCTTGGAAGTCAGGGTGTGGAAGTTTTGTTAGAATCAAGGGAGTCTAAAGGGGTGTATACTCATCTGGGAATTGAGGAATGCAGAACAGTTGTATGCAGCAGTATGTTATAACTGAGAACCAAATGGATTTCAGTTGTAATCAAAATGCTGTTTTAATTCCCCCAAAGCAAAGTACTTCACCTCCCCTGTAGCTGTTTGATGGGGAATTTTTCTATGCGTGGAACACTGACATGCTGAGAAGCGTTCTCTCCACTTCATTCTGGGGCTAGTCTTATTGCTTCTGAATGTCTTGCTTCTGCAGCTCATTACACCTGGGCAGAACAGACCAAAGATTCAGTATTGAATCCCAATGAGTTTCTCCCTGGGTGTCCTGAAGTGGTCTATAAGAACCAGTACCAAAGTGAATGAGGTGCCCATTCCTCTCTGTCAGTACTAGTAGTGCCATTGCTAACTAGTGGACTGCAAACAATTAAATAATCTGTTTCTTTATGCTGAGCCAGTGTTGCCTTTTGAATAGCAGAAGACAGCTGAAGCAGAGACAACAAACCTGGAAAGACCTGAAAGCAGTAGGGTTTGCATGTTTCTCTGCTCTGCTTCCCATCTAGAGTTCCAAGTCAGATTGTTAGCTTCTGTCTTTCAGATTGCTGGTGTTCAGGCCAGTACATTTCTGACTTTTTTCTGTGCCAGATGTACATATTAGTGCTCAGCAGTCACCCTCTGCCTCAGCTGTATGCATGGCTGACCATAGAAGAACAGATGCACATTGGGCTCATTTCCGTTCTACTCTTTGATCTAGGAGGAGTCTGAAAGGTCCAGATTCCACTGCTAAAAATCCATTGCCACAGATTATCGTTAGCCTGTTGATTGCTCTCTAGGGGACAAAACATCAAGTTACAACCTGTGGTTTTCAACCCCAGTGGATTAGGAGCAGAAAATCTGTTGAGACCTCAGGCTTAGATCTCCTAGTTAAACATACAGCAGAAGAGCCAGAGTGGAAAACAGGCATTACCAAAGCTGTCCTAGCCAAATTTCCACTGGGTAGTTACTTTCTGGTTACCCAAAATATACATAAAGTTAAAATTTGCTGTGGTATTGCTAATTTTTTCTCCAAAACTGCAGTGTGCTATTAAACTAATGTTATATTTCACCTCAGAAGGGCTGAAATTCAATAGCAGGTAAATTTATTCCTCCACACTTTCCCATGTTTACCTCACAGAGCATCAGCAACACTTTCAGCTACAGTTAATTACTGGTGATGTTGCAAGAAGTGGAAAGGGCACTGATAAATTTTTCAGAAGGTCAGGTTTACAAGAGCAAGTGCGTTTATATTAATTTGTACACTGAACAAATTGGCTTTAAAAGTCCTAATGGCAGAATAAATATGAAACTTAACTTTTCTAACTCCACTCTAAAATGTATAGCAAGTAAGATATGTCAACAGCTGATGTGTTGATGAATACGTACTAAATAATATTGCAAGTTCTTGTGCAGATGAGACACAAACATCTGTTGTTAGTCTCATTTAACCCTGGGCTCTAGGGCTCATGTATAATCCCTTGCAGCCCAGGGTTAAACACAACTAGGAACAAATGTATCCAAGCTAGAATTTGTAGTCATGCATATGTTAAAGCACAGCTAAAGATTCAAGCATCATGCATCTGGTTTAAGCAGTAGATACTGTGCATGTCTGACTCCACCATAGGCAGGACATAAAAGTGTCAGGGATGCCAGGCTTCTTTAATGCTATTGTGCTTCACACTCCTCTTCATTCCCACTTTTTCAAGCAACAGCCAGCCAGGCCCTATTCTCTTTTCTGCCTCCACACAGCTGTCATCTGTGCCCACCCAACTCCTCCCCAACCACCCTTTTCTCTGATATGAACATCTGGCTCTCCCTTTCTTCATACTCCCCCACCCTTTTCCTTGATAACTTAAACTTCCACACTATTCTACTGTCCAAGCCTCTCATTTCACATCTTTCTGACCTCACCTTCTTGTTTGACCTAAGGCCTTGCATTAACTCTGCCACTCACCAAAACAGCCACCTGCTTGACCCTGTCTTCATTAAACACTGCTCCATTTCTGAGTTGCCTTCCACATTTCTCCTTCAATGTCTCCCCCTCTCCTCCACAAAACCTTTCTCTTACCTCCAGTTTCACACTACACTTGATTTCTGACACCTTCAGCTCCACCCCCTGCTCCGCCCTGTCCCAGAAGCAGGTGTTTAGACTGCTTCCTCATTGCTCCTCGAAGTTGGCTCATCCCTGCTTCCTCTCTTCTTATCCTGTGAAGAAGGCAGGAAGAAAACAAAAACTACAACAAACTTCCTTCAGTGCATATTTGTTCTCTCCTCCTTTAGGGCTGCCATCTTCCTCCTCAAGCAGTGCTATTTCTCCACTCTTACTGGCTCTCATGCCAGCAATCCCTAACTCCTGTGTGCTTTTGATTCCTTCCTAAAATCCTCCCTCACACTTAGAGTCACCTCCCTTGATACTGACAGCTTCTTCCAAATGGGAGATCCTCAACTTCTATCCGGGCTTTCTTCTTTCCACTTTTTACTACTTTTCTGTTACTGAAAGCAAATTTTATCTCCAGCTGTCTCCTCATTCCTGCATCTGCCTCACTGATCAAGCCACACTGTCCCCTGATCTTCTCAGTTTCCAGTCTCATCATATACTCTTCCCACCTCTTCACCCTTTTTCTTCTGGTTCCTTTCCTTCGCAGTACAACGATGCTCAGTTCTTTCACATTCCCCAAAACCCCGCCCTTGATGTCATCTTCCTCTCTGACTGCCATCCCAGCAACTCCTTTTTTCTCTTCACCTTCAAACTCACAGAGGACAAAGTCTGTGAACATTGTCTTATGTTCCTCCTTTTTAACTCCATCCTGGATGCTCTCCAGTTGAGCTTCTGACCTCTTTCATTCCATTGCAACTTCCTCATGTCAACAGCCAAGCCATGGGGTCTCTGCCCTGAATTCTTACTTTTTTACTGCTTTTGACCCTGGCACCCTTTCTACCCCTCCATATCAGCTAATATCATCATCACTACATTGCCAGTAGAAAAATTAAGGAAGGGTGTATAAGCAATTTGCCCAAGGTCACTAAGAGAAACTGTAGCATACCCAGCAAATGGAACCTAGACCCCAGATACTAAGTCCTGCATTTCAGATACAGTCTTTTTTCCATGGAAAGTTCCTGAATTGTGTCATATAAACCACCAAATCTAGAACAAAAGGAACAGAAAACATAAGGGAAAAAAGGAATTGGAGACAAGGCTCTGGTGAACAAAATCAGCTTGGGGTATAGGAAGGTGACTAGATTGTAATTCTTTTCTATTTTATACATCAGTGAATAAGATGAAGGAGTTTGGAGAAAAGACAATGAGATTCGCAGGCAACACTATTGAGGGAAGTCAATACAAACAAGGGAGCAATAAAATTCAGAACTACTGGAGTAGTGAGCTGATGCAATTCATGCAGAGAAATGTAGGGCAGTATTTCTGGTCTTTATAAGAAGACAGGTTATGGATGTTTTGAGGGAGGTTTGGTTTTTAATTTGTTTTAAAATATTGTTTTCCATTAATTTATGGAATACTGGACTACTCTGAACCTCATGCTCCAGGGAATGAGGTCCTGCTGAGAACAGAGAACTTTAGGTTCAGCTGACCCCTCCACAAACATTTCCCAGGACTCCAAAATGGTAGATTACAGATATTTCTCTATATATCTTGTGAAAAGCTGTTCCGTGTGTTTTAACCTGAAAACAGAAACCCTAATTGTCAAGGGAAGGAAGCTATTGACAAAAAAGAAGAGAGGCCCTTATTGATTATAATGTAACAGTAGCTGGAGATGAACAGACCTATTCAGTCTCAGTCCATCCTCCTACAAGGGCAGGCTACAGTCCCCTGCCAGAAGATATATCCAGTATTAAACTGACACTATGTTTAATCTTTGTCAAAACAGGTCAAATATCTCAAGACTTTCCAGGGGAAGTAGAAAATATTTCTCCTTTCCCCTTGATGGGCTTACCCACACAGAAATTGGGACATTTATGATTTACTTGAGACCAGTCCCAAAGTCACCTGGAAACTTTTTCTTACTGGCACTTAGAATTTGGCAGATTTCCTGAGAAAACAGGACTTGCATACTGTGTTGATTCTAAGCAACAAAGATGTGGGGTTCTGTTTTGCTCTATCAAATCAGACGCATTTGCTCACTGCAGTTTTATACAGTACATTTTGTAGGCTCAGCTGGGGCCCTGGGGTACAAAACATAATTTTGCCAGCAGAATTAAAGTCTAATAGAGAAACTATGAATGTCTCTACATTTACCGCACCCCTGCAGTGGCAGAACTCTTTCTTTCGGCCAGGAGAGTTACATCACCTCTCTGACCAAAGGAAGGCTTCTGCCTGGTCTAAAAATTGGCAGAAAATGAGAGTAGATGCTCATGTACATTGTGCCAGCTGTAGCAGTCCCCTCAGCAGCTGATGCTTTTCCAGGGTGCCCTTGGTGCCCTGCCTGTACAGTTCCTGCAGTGGAGCTGTACAGAACCACCAGAAGAGCCTGAATGGGGATATGCCTTGACAGCAGTGGCAGTAACTTTCTGCTACCAGAGGATTCTGGTGCCAAGGTCAGTCAGCATAGACAAAGGCCTAGTGAAGGGTTTGCGGGGGGACGAAATAAAAAAAAAAATAGTGGAAGGGACAGTGAGGTAGGTGAAGAAAGATGACAAAGGGGAGAAAATCAGTGAACAGGTAGAGCATTAATGGTGGCAAAGAAAAACAGTTAAAAAGAGAGTGATCAAATGGAAGTGAGCAAGAAACACCAGACATAATAGACTTTGATTACGGGAAGGAAATACTAAGTAGATGGAGGAGAATAAAAATGCAGTATGTGTGAACAAGGAAAAAGAAGAATAAACTTTAAAGTTTGTGTTGACCTGCTTTGAACAGCAAGGGAAGGTAAATCAAACCTACAAAATTAAAGGCACATCTGAAAAAAGCAATTTAAGAACTGTATGAGAGTCTGGCAGTATGAGGATATATACGACTGCTGAAGGCAGTTGCAAGCACCCGCTCATAAAAAGGACATTATAGCAACGGAACAGGAACAGTAGAAATAAAAGGGACGATAGAGGGAGCCAAATTAATTTGAAAAATATAGCCAAAATTAGTATTGTGGCTCTTTGGAAAAGAGAGATTAGAAGACTTCATTAAGATTCACAAAATTCTTAATGGGATAGAGAGCTGGGATGCTACAAAGCTGTTTGACCTGGTGTCAAGAACAAGGGGAGATGCGACAATAAGATAAGCCCTGGCCGGACACTGTAGGAATTCAGGGAGGAATGTCAGTAGAGAGAAACATACATACAAATAAACTATCCTACACAGCAATGGGGGTAAGTAAGAGACTTCTAAGAAAAAATTCCACAGAGTTTAGAAGGAAAATGGTATTACAGAGTTTTGATAGCTGCCCAGAAGAAGGCTTTGCTTGAGATTTGCCATTCTAAAATTGTATATGCAAAGTTGTTTATGTTTTATACTGATCTTGTGTGTTGTTAAAATGGTATTTGTTAGGCAGCAATCTCCTTCTCTGCACTTACTCTACCGTAGCTGCAGCTGGTTTAATCCAGTGCAGGCAGATACAATACACAAGAGATCAGCAGCCTCCCCTGCTCAATACTGAGTCTTGAGTCGCTGCTTTTTTGAAATAGAGGCAGGATCATTTTAGTCTAACATATTGGTCTCATGTAAATCATAAATCGCCTGTCCAAGGCAAAACTTTTTTGGAAAGAAATGCAGGCTTAGTCCCAGAGAAAAGAGAGACAAAGATTGTATTTAGGAAAGGTAAATAATAAATTGGCTAGACAGTATATATTTAAGCAGGCATCTTGGAAGGTTGAGCACAAGAGAACTTGAGAAATTTTTGCTGTGGGTGTGACCTTTATAACACACGAGAAGAGGGTCTGTGTCTGAGGAACACTTGATTTTGCCTGTAGCACATATAGCAGCATTTATCCATGTCACTCCTGCATTTGTATTTTGACATTCATACCCCCCATCCACATAAGAACATAGGAATTACCAGATCAGACCAGTGGGCCATTGTATCCAGTATCTTGCTGTTGCCAGTACCTGATACTTCAAAGGAAGGTGTAAGAACACCCTTAGTGGACCATTATTGAATAGCCTGCCGGTGAGGGAAATTTCTCACTAATCCCCCACCAACAGCTAGTGGTTATGTTATGTCTTGAAGCCTGAGGGTTCATACGCCTTCTCAAACATATTTATATCCTGTCTGCTGTAACCAATGTTCTCAATATCCATATACACGTCTAATCCTTTATTGAGTCCTACTAATCTCTTGGCCTCAATGAAACCTTATGGTAACAATTGCCATATGTTAATTATGCACAGTGCAAAGTATTTCCTTTATCATTTTAAATTTGCTGCATTTCATTTCCATTGGCTAGCCCTTGATCTTGTCATATGAAAAGGGGTGCACAGGAACCCAGCATTTACCTCCCATCGGTCACTCATTATGTTATATAGCTGTCTGACCTCCTTTATGACTTTCTTGTCTAACCAAAACAGCTTTACTTCCATGGTGGTGTAGTGTAGTGTCACATCTCTCAAGTTGCCTTCTTGTTCTCTCGAGTCTCTGCTTTCAGAACAAGAGCCCTTGAGCATGCGAAAAGCATGCAAACCAACATAGTGACATCTCAAGCCAATGCCTGAGACTGGAGGGAGCCTGAAATAGTAGCTGAGAGGTGTGAACTGTTCTATTTCAGTTGCCATTATCTCAAATGCCAGCGATGCCAATCAGCGACATCACTGATCTCCTGCTCCCTTTCCTCCCAAATCAAGGAGCTAGCAGGATAGCTGAGTCTCACCAACAGAAACCAACCCTAAGGAGTACGCAGGACACAGCAGACGTATGCAGGACCCGATGAGGAGCACAACCATGTCTGTGGAACCCGGAGAGCACGGATGGTCATATTTTCTATCTCTGAATGATCTCTTTGGGAACAGCTCCCTAGTTGCGTGCCTGGAGGGGGTGAGCCTGAGCAAACACCTGGCTCTCATAGGATGCTTTTCACCCACCTGTAGGTCTGGGAGCACTTTAACAACCAGGGGTGCTCCCTATTTTACAAGTGGGGGGGGAACCGAGGTCCAAGAGCCCTGACATGACTTGTCCAGGGCCCTGGTGTGCTGCGAGGGGGATAGAAAGTTGTCAAAATACTGCCCTGGCCTGCCAGGGGCAGAACAGTGTTTTCCTCTTGCTACACTCAGGCGGGTATCTCCTACACCCCTTGCAGGCCCAAGGGCAGCATCTCCATGTCAGCCAGGGAAGGGAGGGCAGGCTCAGGCCTGGGGGGAGCAGCTCTGCTGCAGTCCTGAGCACAGGTTGGTGCTGGGGTTTGGGGGGGGCACCTTCAAAAGACTCAGCCAGGGCTCTTATTGGGGGTGAGAAAAGCTCCAGCAAAATGGGGTGGGGGTGCAGTTTTATGGTATCAATTGAATGATTAAGTAAACAACCGGATGAGGCAGACAGGGTTCTTTGGGTGAGTCTGGTATCTTTTATTAGACCAACTTAAATAAAATAAAAGATCCAATTGACCCAAGGAACCTTGCCTGCCTGTGCCCGTAGACCAGCACAGCTACAACCTACCTACTCCCCTGTAACTTCATGATATATCTTTTATTGGACCTACTACAGTAGTGGGGAAAAATTGTCCTTGGCAAGCTTTTGGGCACAAACGCTCAATGCAAAAAACCACCAACCATCCCCCCTAACCGAATGGATGATTTAGATTAGACATGTATATGGATATTTGGATTTTTTGCACCGGAAGCACGTGGAGGTGGAGGGCCCTTGGCACCTCAGAGCTAGCAGCACCCGGCGCGAGGAGGGGGTGCAGGGACGAGCGCCAGAGCCCGTTGTTGTGATGGGAGGCAGCCCCGCCCCCGCCGCGTGCGGTGCCCCACGCCAACTGTCTCCCCCTCGGCCCCACCCTTTGGCTCCGCCCACCCGCGCATCCCAAGCCCCGCCCACCCCCTTGGCGCGGAGTCCCCCCCGCCCTCAGACCCCGCCCCTGCCCACGGCCCCGCCCGCCCAGCACGAGGCCCCGCCCCCGGTCCGGCCCGCCCCTCCCCCCGGCCCCATCTGTTCCCGGCGGTGCGATGGTTACATTGTATGGAGAGGGCAGCGGCAGCGCGGGGAGGCGGCGGCGGAGGCGGAGGATGGGTCCGCGCGGCAGCGGCCGCCCGCAGCAGCAGTAGCGGCAGCAGCGCCCCGAGAGCCCCCCATGCGCGGGCGGCGGCGGGGCCGGTGCTGAGCGCGGGGTCGGACGGCGGAGCGATGTGCCCGGAGGAGGACGGCGGCTGCGGGGGGCCGGCGGCGGCGGCGGGGCCGGACGGGCTGGGTGAGCTGCGCTCGTGGTGGGAAGTGCCGGCCATCGCGCACTTCTGCTCGCTCTTCCGCACCGCCTTCCGCCTGCCCGACTTCGAGATCGAGGTGAGTCCGGTCCCCGGCGGGGCGGGGCGGGTGGGTGCGGGGCAGCCTGGCGCCGAAGGCGGCCAGGAGGGTGCTGGTACCCCGGGGGGGTGCAGCAGCTGGAGGGCGCTGCCAGTTCCCCGAGGCTCTTTTTCAAACTTCCCGGGGGGGGGCGGGAGGCTGCAGGATGAATGGAGGTGGGGTGTGGGAGATGCTACTGGATCACAACAGGGGATCCGGGGATGGGAGAAGGAGGGGGCAAGATGTGGAGGGGACACGTTGAGAGTTGATGGGAACTCCTTCACCACAGAAGAAATCAATCCAGTTTGAGGGGCGCTCCTGACCCCAGTGTGGGAGTCTGCCACCCTCGCTGGCGGCAGGCAGCCTTGAGGTTTTCTTCCCCCTGCCACTAGGCAGCACATGTGATGCCTTATCTGGAAACTTGTGCATTCAAGAGCACGGACTGGTGTTGCCTTCCCCAAACACGACCCAAAATGGTGGCCGTGATAGGGAGGAGCTTGTCCTGTGGTGACCTGTGCTAGTGTCACCCTGGGCTGGAGACATGAAAGAAAGCAAACCTTGGGATGGGGCTGAGAGCGCCCTGTGCGGGTTTGATCAAGCCGGGCGGTCGGCATTGTTGAAACAGGACTGCACAAAGAAGGGAGTTGCATCGAGCTCTGTGAAGTTGTCCAGTCTCTTCAGCTCAACAAAAACCCCCCAGCTTCTTTCCTGCCTCCATCAGGGGTTGGATGCTCCCTTCTGGAGTCGGGGACAGAGCGCGTGTTTTCAGAACTGCCTGCTGAAGTGCTCTGAAAACTTCCTGTTGGGGCGATTGATGTATTAGAGGAATGTTTTATTCATTGTGCAACTTCCAAAGAATTTCTATAGAGGGCAGAATGGAAATTTCAATGAAGTCATAAAAGTCACAGATGCTGCGTCTCCCTGCAAGAGATAGAAGGATCGTTATTTTCTAAGTTGGGAAACGTTTTCAGATATCTGATGTGAGTATAGGTCTGACCATGAACGTGTCGTGTTTGTAGTTGGGGCGTAAATGTTCTGAACGGTGCAAGGAAGAAAAGCACCTTGTCTCTCTCCTCAGTGCTACTTTTGGCAGTAAACTGGGAGCATACTAAGGTGGCCAGCATTTGTAAGACTGTAAATGCCTAGTGAATGTGAATTCCAGAGATGCTTAAAGTGCAATAGGATGTGCGAATTTTTGGAGGGCAAAACTCCTGGAGCAGGATGTGAATTTCTGAAGATGGGGAATCCCATATGCAGTGTTAAATGTTGAAAGGGGAGAAGATCTCTCAGTGATGCAACTCCCTGCCAAAGGGAACTCCCTCCCTCCCCCAATGGATGGGAAAACATTAAAAGGGGAGATTCTCTGGCCCAGCAGTGCAAAGTCTTCTAAAGAAACTGTATTTACAATGATAAAAGGCCCAATGCCCTAGCCTTTCACCTTAGGAGGCAATTAGCATCTGGATTGCTTCACAAGTGAAGTGAAGTTGGCCTTTGCTTAGGATGGGAGAGTTAATATAATTTGGAACAAATTGACCCCTTTGGTGGGGGGTGAGTGGGATAAGGGAAGGAAAGCCTAAGCTGGTACTGAGGATGTAGCAGGGTAGAACTGGGCTGTGAAAGTCCTACCTGAAAACGTCTGTACTGATGGACAGCTTATTGTTCTCTACTGAAAGTGGGAAAAGGATTAAATTCAGCATGAGACACACTGTCACGATAGTAACATGGATGGGGCCTGTCTGATAGAAGAGTAATATGGAAACTTGTTGAAGGACCACGATTAAAACTGATATGATATAAGAGGAGAGAGACGTTTGTGAGAACTTCCTGTTTTCCCTTACACGCTGTGAATCACCTTCCGTCTCCCTGTCCAACACCCAGTCTAAAGCAGGCAGTTTGGATGCTTGGTAGATTTTCTTATTGTCCCGTTCTCCCTCCATTAAACTAGCCATTCCAAAAACATAGAGGGAAAGGCATTTTGCACCATGCGCATGAACAACTCTTCATGTTGGTTGTTAGTGAAATAGGTCTTATCCATTAAAAATTTCTTATTCGTTAAAGGTTACTTATAGACTTTTCATTTACATATTTTGTTTTACTTCATGAGTGTATGAAGGTGATACAAGGACTTTTTTCACTTGTTTCTGACTTTAAAATATTGCTTGTGTCTAGTCTGGCCTTCCTTGTCTTTCCTGGAAGACATTCTTGGCTTTTGCTGTTAATTTAGCACTAGCACATCTCACCGAAGGATCATTGGGGTGGAATCTTCAACAAAGATACCTTTTCGGCTAACTGTTGATTGGATGTTAGAGTTCAAGCAGTTTTTATCAAAATAAACCCCAAAACAAACAAAAGTCCACCAACCAGCCAACAGAATTTAAAAGGGCTGGTGTATTACAATTTTATTGGCCTAGGCATTAAGGGATGGTTAAAAGTCCTGGGGTGGATACTGTTAGATGCTCTACTTTAAACAAGTATAACTTATTTTGGTTTGTGAACAAGAATAAGCTATATTAATAATTGTGTTTATGCTGGCATAATTGCTTACACACAGGAGAGATGGGGTAGAGGTTGCCACTTAAGTAGGCCAACTAAATTCAATTGGTAAAATTTGTAAGAATAGGTAAATCGTGATTCTGTTTAAAAATATCTGCCCTTCTCAGTTGCTTATTTTTTAGTCTCCTTAATTCCTCTGATTTTCAGTCACCCTGAGGTTCTCCAGGTTAGATGGAGTCTAGATTTTGAGTGCGCCATCCCCCTCTCCCCCCAATGTATCCTGCTAAAATGGCAAAAAGATACAACCTATGTTTCTTCCCTTTGTAGGTAACCTTTAGCTGGAATGCACAGTGGTGATGAGGGACAAGGGGAAGGCTGCCTCACGTGCAGATTTGCTGGTGATGCTTGGAAAGTTCCCTTTGATTTTAAGTACAGTGGTACAGCTGAGCTCTTGTTTTTCTTATTAAATGCAAACCTTTTGCCTGTTCTTTTTGGACTGAAAGAAAGTGAAGCTTCCAGATGTGGGCTGCCGCCAGCAGCTGTACATGTCAGAAACCTGGGAAGCAGATGTTTTGTTTTCTTTTTCCTGGACCATTGCGTAGTGAGAGCCTGGAGAAAGAGAGTGCATTTACGAAGCTGGCTGGCTCAGATAAAGAAGTGCATCCATCAGGCCAGGCTCTGGGTATTGTTATGGGAAGGAGTGGTGTCGAACAGCAAGCCCCCATGCTGGCTTCAGCAGATGCAGTTGCCTGACAAGGCACAGGGCTCCTCTTTTCAAATCTACACAGCATCATGCAGCAGAGGACTCAGGAGGGGTTCAGCCACGACCAGGTCAAAAGTTCAGTGGGGCATGAATGAGTGCATATGTGCGCATTGGGACATGTTTGAGGTTCATGCGCAATCTTACAAAGACTTTTTTTTTTTAAACATATATATATCTTCCTTGGTAGTTGGTTGTATAGTGAAATACTATGTATCATTGCTAAGGATCACTTTGAGGGTCAGCTGTTACATGCAAACTTCAATTCTACTTGAAAATAAATGTTCTTTTGTTTTGTGGTAGCTGCCACTATCTGCCACGCTATCAGTGTCTGCCCTGATCCTCTCCAATGATAGTTCAAGGTGAGAAGGCCTGCCCACGCACCTTTAGTACAGAGATTATTCATCTTCTTGGTAAGCCTGTTTGTAGATGAAAAGAGTGCTTTCTTCAATCACATTAGTTCTTTTTACCTTCTAGATATGACCATGATCTGGACTGTATGTTGGTGTATGGCATCTCTCCTATGCGCACTCTTCCCATCTCTGATGGCATACAGAACTGTGATTATAGCAGCTTCAGTATTCTCAGCTGTGTTTTAATACAACTGAGAAACTGGAAATGAGCCAGAACCATGTGACCACCCAGCTTTTTAAGTTTCTTTAGCAAGTGCTCTGGGAGCCATGGACTACTATTTAAGAACTTCTGCCTTGGTGGGTCAGAAAGAGGTGACTTTCAAGTATGTGCTTGAAAATAGTCAAGGCATTGCTGTTAACTTAGTTTATTTGCAAAAGGGGAAAGCCACCTTACATCGAGAAAATATAAATCTTTTCCTGTGGTTTTTAAGAGTGCCTTTGGGCAAATTGCCTCTGCTGTTAACTTCATTGTGGCTTTAAATGTCTCTCTCTCTCTCATATTGGTGTTCGCTTGCTGACTGTATCCCTACTACTTCTCTCCCTCCCAAAAGAATAACATTGGTCCTCTTATACACGTCTCATCTCTTGTAACTCAGCACCTGCTTGTTCAGCTTTCTTGTATGTTGTTTCTAGTTGTCTATTCAGCCCTGGCCTTCCATTCTTGTGCTTCTGTTGGTGTAAGCACTGAAACACTGTTTCTGGAAAACGTACCAATGGTGGGAGGGAGCAGGGTATGATTTGTACTTTGTTGTGACCTTCCCACTTCCACTCTGAAAGCTTTCTTGGGTTAAGTGCGACTTAAGAGAGAAAGTTGTGGGGTTTCGGCATGTATTAAGCTATTAGCATAGACAAGCTTGTTCGCACTAAACTGCAACTGTTTTAACAGATTTTTCCCCACTAGAGATAAGGCCTCAACATCAGAGTAGCGTGTTTTGCAGAGCATCACTTCTGCATTTACTATTGTGGATGATATTTTCTCACCCCAGGATTTATCACCACTCTATCCAGCTTGTCTCTTCTGTACCTAGGTCCATCTGTAATCCATGATGCTGCAGCTAAAGAACTTTTTTCTGAGCTGTAACTGATTCACAGAAAGAGCGGCATCTATGATGCATTATAAAGTTATATTATTAAACCCACACCTCTACAACCATTCTTTTGGTTCATCACCATCTCATGGTTGTTTGTACTGTGGTAGCACCTAGGAGACCTATTGAAAACTGAGGCCTCATTGTGCTTGACAGTAGACAGAGAGGAAAATGGTCACTGCCTGGAAAAGCTTTTAGCTTAATTCTGACAAAAGCAACAACAAATAGGTGTAAGAGATCAGTGGACAGAAGCAGGTATAACAGCATTAAAAAGTGCAGGTAGGTAGTCTGGCTATGGTAAAATGTTAACCTATTTAAACCCATCTTTTAATTAAGACAGATTAGAGTTTCCTACTAGCCTTTTGTCTGCTGTTGGTTGGCATTTTCTTGCAGGTACTGCAGTTAAGGCAGATCTGGAAGTATTTAAAGATCATCTGTGAGCTATTCTGCAGTCTGTTTGGAAAGATTGTTCTGTGCATAGCTGGTGTGGATGTTTACAAGAGAGGAAAACAAATTGTCCATGGAGAACTAGCATTGTGGGCAAAGTAGAGGAGGTGGTATTCAATGAGCTGAGATGCAGATTGAGAATGTATTACAGAAAAGCCTGAACTAAAGGAGTAGAAAATGTGTATCAACCTTATTGTGTGAAGAGCTCTGAGCTCCGTGGAAGGGTGTGTAAATGCAGGACTGTCCTACTGTTCCATAGCTGAACTCCCCCGGTGGTGGAATATGATATTTCTGTAGGCACTAAATATTGGTTGTTAATTATTTATTAAGTACTTTATTATCACAATGAGTACAACTCAGTGGGGGGGAAAAGCTTTAGAATCAGTTGCAGGTTTTTTTCCTTTTCTTGTCCTTGTTTCTCTACCTCTTCTCTGTCAGTATCTTCTTCACTCTGCCTAGCCTTTCAAGCCACAATTTCCACCTCCTTGAACTTTGCTTTTGCCACCTTCTTTATATTATCTGCTGAAAATGCTAAGCACAGAAATAATTAATGCCTCTTTACATGCCAGCATTAGGCTTTGGAGTCAACAGGTCATTGAGATTAATAGGAATTGTTATTCCAAGTTGTCTGCAGACCAGAAAACACATGTTTACAGTTGGTTTACACTTTTATAACCATGATAGTGTAGAAACCTATTTTTAATCAGTACTTAAAATTTGTCCTTATCTAAACATATCATATAGTCCAGACTGCTGAATACAGGTTTGTGGCTGTTTGACACCTCTGGACAAAACCTAGTATTTGAAAAAAGAGAACCAACAGATGAATACATAGAAAGGGGTATCATGGCCAGAACAGCAGGAAAGGAAGATTATTTCAGCACCAGCATTTTGAACAGACCTGAGATTGGAGTCATAGAGGTCAGGAAACAGTTACGCTAATTGGAACAGAAGGTGATGAGGGCCCCAAGAGTTCCACTCTGTGGACAGCAAAAAGGGAGGGAAGTCCTGAATCTCATGGGGGGGAAGGGAGATTATAATCTGGCACAGTTTGGGAGTATGGGTTGAGAGCGAGAGAGGTCAGATGGCACCTCAGGAAAGCAAGTTGGTCTGTTCAGGTCATGTGACACTTGAACAAGAAGGTGAGACCTCCAAGGGGCGATATTGAGAGACAGATTTATATTTGTCAGGTTGGAGGGATACGGGTCAGGAAGGCTTGCAAGATGGTAGTTTAAATGTGTGCAGTGAAGAGAGCCGCCAAGACCTTTGGCCCTAGGGGATTGCGGACTGTAGTGTAGACCACTACTGGTGGAAGCTCTGGCATAAACAGCACTTCTGGCATTTTTACTAGTATGCTTCTTGAGACCCATTAGGGCTTTCACAGGTATTCAGTGGTGGTGTAGTTGAGCTTGTGTTAGCTTCAGTAGGATTCTTTTTTTCTAAAATTCACAAGTCCATTCAGAGCCTGAGAGTGGGCAAGACAGGAATTCTAGGACACCCCTGGAGATGGAGAGAGATAGGAGAGACAAAGGAGCACAGTGTCCTGAAAATCAAGAGTAGATGACATTTTTTGGGAGAAATCATTGGGGTGCAACCAAGAAGTGTTCAGGAGGATAGAGATTTGGCCTGTCGGATTTCCTTTCTCTTTCTCTCAAATGACCTTCTATTTATATTTAGTACTTTCTTCTGTACAGGGCACGTAAAAGAAATTCTCATGGCCCCCCTTAATTGGTAAATAAGGGTAACTGCTAGTCTGAGGACAAGAAAATAAGTGATTTTTAGAGAGTTGTCTTATATATTAAGTTGTATCAGTTTAACCTGAATTGTTGTACAAGCAAGTTATGTTAAGTCAGTTCAAATCCTTGTGAAATTGGTTTTTATAACAGTTTTAATGCATCATTTCTGGTATGAAGTCTTGTCTAGCCACAGAATGTCAGCATCTCAGTTAAACTGATGCAGGCGTCGATACCGGGGTGGGCAATTATTTCAGGCGGAGGGCTGCTTACTGAGTTTTGGCAAGCCATCGAGGGCTGCATGACAGGCAGCCGGGGGCAGATGAATATTAATTTTCTAAATGTTTTAGGGGTCCTGCTGGCTGGATAGACTGGCCTGACAGCGACCCGCAGGCCGCATTTTTGCCCACCTGTGCTCTATATGGTCTGTGCTGATAAACCAGGCGTTGGGTGTTTTGGGGGGTTTTTTTGTTTTTTGTTTTAGGAGTTTTCACCTTTTAACTAAGCCAGTTTAAAATAACACCTTAGTTAAAGTGGTGCACCTTTCTGAGTAAACCTGCTTAACTGTGAGCTTTCTTTCCTCTCACACAAGACTGCATAGCTGTGCCATTCTGCCCTTGGCATCTGTTAAGTGCCTGCATGAGGGGTGAAGAATTAACCTTTGTAATGCCTGTGGATGCTTTCATAGGCTTTTTCAAGGAAAACTTCCTCAAGAAAAGGGCTGAAAAAAAAATGACGAAAGCCAAGGAGTTAAGAGTAACCAAATTCATAGTTCCTAGTTTGAAGCTAGTCCTAGATGTTTATGAACATGAATTTTTTTCTCTCGTCAGTAAAAGCAACAGCATCTGCTGTGATTGTGAGAACAATGCAGCCTAGTGATTCCTCCTTCCTTACAGTAGAGAATCCTGTTAAACACACAAGCTCTGTGCCTTAGAGTGTATCCTTTCAGCAGGCTTGTTCCTATTAATGGGTGCCCATTCCTGGGGTCTCCATTGTTTCAGCAACAATAGCACTAGGGGCAGCTGATTTGGTTGACAGAAAACGTGTTAATTTAACAGATCTGTTCCCTTCAGCAAGTCTCCTTCGTATTGTGTCCTTGTTCTCTTTTGGTTCCTTGGAAGGCCATGTTAGCAGATTCTGTTAGGTAGACTACTTCTGTAATTAGAAATGGTCTGGAGGCTTGTTTAAGGAAACAGTTGATAAGGAAAAAAGGATTTTAGTGTATTTTGTTTGTTGCCAGAACACTTTTCTTCTGTCTTCACGCTTTTTTTTTTTCCCTTTGGTTGAATTAACTTTGCATGAGACACAAACTACTGCTGCTTTGACTTTGTGAGTGTTGGTCCAAAAATGACCTACATGCCCTTAATGGTGGTTCCTCTTAAAGTTAGCTGAGTTGCTTTGTGACTTTTTTTTTGTGTTTGTTTTAGATACTTAGCTGAAATGTAGCTTTTTAGCTGTGAAATACCAACGGGGTAGAAATGCTGGAATCTGACTGGAGAGGTTAGTTTTGGTACATAATTTGGTAGGAGAGAATTGAAGTATTAGGGTAGTAATTAGAGGTGCCACTGATAGATTGGTCCCACATCAGATTGGCACTGATATAAGGAAAATGGACTGTATTGGCAAGTGGGGTTATTTTGGCTAATGTGGCCAATAAATGCTGCGTGCATCGTCAGTGCAGCACACAGGTGGCCAAGAGCACAGCCCCACAGCATGAAGAGCGGTGACTAGTGGTGGGGGAATGGGTGGGGGGAGGAAAGGGGCGTGGAGGGGCAGATCGAGGTCCCCATGGACAGGGTGGGAGTGGGGCCCAGGGCAGGGGTAGGCACTGCCCAGCCAGAGTGGGGTAAGGTGTGGGGGACAGCCACGACTCATCCAGGGGGGCACACGGGGGTGGCAGCTCCTGCTGCTGCATGCATCCCGGGGGGGCATGTGCCCCCGGACCTGTGCATGGGGCGGGGCAAGCTATTGCTGGGGCTGGGGCTGTGCTGGGCTGTTCCTGGCAGGGGGCTGGGCCAGGGTTGAGCTCGGGGTGGGTGGTGGTGGCACTGGGAAGAGGGCTACGGAGTGGCAGGAGGCTACAGTGAATTTTGCGGTGGCTGCACCGCCCCCTCCCCCCCCACCATAGTCTCCTCAACACTGCTGCCGCCTGCCCTGAGCACAGCCCAGCCCCCTGCCAGGAAGAGCTCTGTGCCACCCTGGCCCCAGCCCACAGTGGCAGCTTGCCTTCACCCTATGCACAGATCTGGAGGTACATGTCTCCCATGCTCTTTCAGGTTGTGTGCAGTGGCAGGAGCCGCTCCCCTTTCCCATGCCTTCCAGATGAGCCGCAGCTCCATCCCATACCCCATCCTGCCCGAGCTCTACTCCCTCCCTCAGCACTGGGGCCTCGATTTGTCTCCCCTTCCCTCCACCCCTTCCCCCACAACAGACTTACCAGCTGGTCACCGCTGTCCAAGCTGTGGGCCTGCATATCAGCAATCTGGATCGGTATCAGCCGATATGGCTTCTTAAAAATCAGCCATCAGTACTGGCCTGGTGTCCTTTAAATCAATTCAGTTGAATTTGATCATCTTTCTATCACAGACAAGGCCTCATAGTTCCCTATGCAGGGTATGTCAGCCATGTTCAGAGTGCTGGGATTCGTCATATGAAAGGAGACTTGAAGGGCCCTGTCCTTCTTTTGTTTCTTTGGTGGAACAGTGTTTTTCTATGGCTTCTCCCTTGGTTAAGGCTATGAGGAGACTAAGCTTCATAACGCCAAAAGATGGGATAGAAGTGAAGAAGAGCTACTGCTTTCATTGCAAGTGAGGCATGTTTACATTCAGGGGCCATGATTCAAACTGTAGTGTTTGTCTTCAAAGGCAATGTGGGTAGAAGTTAAACTTAAAGGTGCAGACATGCATAAAAATTGAACTGTTCCAAAGTGTCACTGGTTGGGAACCAGGCCACAGTTGTGTGAAGCGCTGTGGCTCTGACATCAGTGGATGGGAGTGAGCACTAAAGGCCAGTATGCCTTACAGTGGGATAGTGGGTGTATATGCTTGCACTTGTGGATTGGGAGTCCCAGCAGGTAGTTGAATTGTGGCAGGCTGGGGGTGGGGGGTTGTCACTTTCCTATTTTCCCTTGTTTCCTGAACAAGAGTTCAGTAAACTTGAGAAGACTGCAAATGCCTGAAGTTTACAGTATGCTTGCCTGCCTTAGGGGAGCAGAGGAAGTACTTGGACCTGTACTTTTTGATTACAGGAGCTGTGGGAGCATGGTGAGGTGCTGCAGTTGAGTAGGGAGTGAGGATGCAGCTGGTTGTTAGAAAGCTTTTATTGAGCAAACAGTTTCAAAGGAACTCATTGTTAAAAACAAGTTTAAAAAAAGGAAAAAAAAGTATTAGCAAAAAGTGGGGGTGGGGGAGGCGGGAGCAGTAGAGTTCTGGCTACATGTAGCGGCCAGTTGCAGCACCGTGTTGTGGGAGGCGAGGACAGTGCATTGTGGGATGTCTATAGGACTGACCAGACTATCACAGAATGTTTGGTGTCTACCCATAACATTGAACCGTTTCACAGTCAAGTGGTTTAAAATAGTATTTGATTTTTCCAGGTACACTTCTGAACTGTTCTAGGCAGATTTAAACTGGTTTAACAGACTTGTGCATGTATCTCATTCATGTTTAAACTATGTTAAGTCTTATGTGAGTCCATGCCCTGAGATGGTGGTTCTCAACCTTTTAGACTCAAGGGACCCCTCAGAAATGCTAGCTTTTAATTTTCAGTTGTTTTTTTTGACTACGGAAAAAGAATAGAGTAATTCTTCTGCAAAGAGCTTGGAAAGACCACAGCAGATCAGCATTTTTTTAATATATTGGATTCCTGTTTGAAATTTCTGTGAATTCTGTTTGCACACCTAACAGTGCTGACATTGCATAGTAAGGATCTCAAAGCATCCAAGGTGCCACAGCACCCTCTATGAAAATCACTGACCTAAGACTTTGAATACAAAATGCAACTGGTCATTGTTAGCAGTGTAAAGAAAATAATCTGTGTGCGGGAAAGGAGCTGGGAGGGGGCAGATTAATCCAATGTGGTTTTGTATGTAGTAAAAGCTCATACTATGTAAAAACTCCAGTTGAGGCTGTTTAAAGGGTATGTTGTCAGCCAGTGTTAGATCTGCAATGTAAATTGCTTGGTTTTGCTACCTAAGTGGTAAGCAGGTAGTGTTGTAATAGAGATGCGCAATTATAAAACTGTCATTTTGGACTTAGTAATTTTAGTGGATACCCCAACAGTACAATAGTGAAGGGTGCTTGCTCCTACCCTGGGGGTCTTCAAAAGGAAGCTAGATAATCACCTAACCAGGGTCGTTTGACCCTAGCACTCTTTCCTGCCCATGGCAGGGGGTCGGACTTGATATACTCGGGTCCCTTCTGACCCTACCTACTATGAAATTAGAGAAATTGATTTTGTGTGGTCTTAGATGGTTTATATGCTTTAGTTGACAGTGCTTTGCATACAGCCAGTTTCACTGTTGTGTTAGGATGTGTCCTGCCTGATGGTGTTTATCAGAAAATAGCAGCAGAAGGAAAGCTGTAACTGGATTGGTAGCAAGAGGCATACTTGCAGGTAGTGAAAGACAGCAGAAAGTGATCCTGAGCATGGTCTGTGGTGATATACACAAACCCCTTCCAAAAGAGCCTTCTGCACTGAAGTAAGGAGAGGCGATGACTCATTAACACATTTTAATTAAAAAAAAAAAAGGGGTTTATAGTGAAGTAGTATAGTAAAGTTGCTCTTTGTAAAGAACAATTATTTTTAAGTTGGCATATTTACAAGCTAATTTGAGTTGACAATGTCCCTCTAAACATTCTCTTCCTAAACCCAAGCATGTGGTGAAACCGATTATTTTAATTTCATTAAGTTGGATGCATTGCACAAAATAAACATCATAAATGGTGAGAAAATGTATGCATATTTGAATTGGGTTTTAGGAGTCTGTGCTAAACACTTTTAAAATAATTCCATTTGACTTCTGTCTCTCCTTGCAGGCTATGATCACACAGTATATTCAGGCACACAACTATAAAGACTTACTGCTTAGGCTGAAAGTCTGAACTGTGTTGCCCTGTAAGATAGGGCAGCCATGTAGAATAAACATGGGAGAGCAGTCCTGGTTTCTTTTCTTTCAGCCCAATATGAGGTGTCGGGGCATAGGGGACCATTTTGCCTTTAAGATAATTGTGTGTTGGAGAGGATCAAAGGGCTTGAGGGGGTTTTTGGTTGAAAGGGGATTTTCTCCATGGACAGCTGTAATAGTGCATTAGTACTGCAATGGATTATCTTTCTATGATCTGTGGGATCCCAACCAGCTATAGGAGGCCCTGCTGAAGGATGGTGTGTCTGTGCATGTGTTGGGAGGAGACGGGGGATGACAAGCCAAAAGTCTTCTGTAGTGGGGAGTCTCAGGCTACCCTTTTCTCCCTAAACAAAGCATTGCTGGATGTTCTCAGACTCAAGATAATGTTGTGGAACATGGAAATTGTCCACAGCTCTCTGTTAAGATTAACTCTACCTAATTTCCACGTTAATCCTGCATTATGTTGGAACTGTTCATTAAGGAATGAGAGAAAGAAGCATATCCCAGCTAGGTGTGGGCGTCTGCATGGAGCAGTACAATATTTTGATGAAGGTTAAAATTGTGGGTCTCCTTCTCAGGATGAACAGGCCAGTGTTGGTTGGCCTTGGCGAATACCTAGACTTAACAAAGGTGAGGAACTTCCTCTGCAGATGGCCATGGTATGGGGGATGACTCCTTGAGACATGGATGAGATGCATGTCAGTGCATTATTATTGTTTGCTTCTCAGTGGGGTATGTTTTTTTACTACTGTATTCTTGTCTGACCTTTTATTTTGTGGGGACTCCGTCAGTTGTGGAGATCAGGTCGAGATCTGCTTCTTTAACGCAGTCTCACTGCTGAGAGGTAGGAATGTACATTGCAGAACTTCGGCAGAATGCAGGTATTTGCCATTGTTGCCTGGGCTTGAGCCTGGTTCATATTGCACCCTTACACAGGTTAATAAATGTTAAACCCACACTGTGTACTGTTAAGTTCAGTGATTCTCATCCAGGGCACTGGTGTACCTTGGGTTGCCTACAGGTCCTTTGAAAGGTGCAGGAAGATGTGGGGAGCTAACCAGGTGTGAGGAGATAAGCAAATAAGCCAGGCTCAAGCTTGTTCCTGCCTGTTCCCCACCCTTACTGCCCAGGCCCTGTGTAAGGAGGCAAGAGCTGTAATATATATAACATTTGTTTTTGAAATTGCATGCCACTCAATTCACAGACGCTATGGAAGGGTGCCTCAAGCCCAGTGGAAGATGCCTCATCTGAAAAGGTTGGCAACCACAAGTTTAGATCTTCAGCAGTGTCTTGAACCGGTAGGATGTCAGAATTCCCTTAGGCCTGGTTCACCCTACATAGTTTTGATAGAGAAACTCAAGTGGATGTATCCATTTTCACAGCTCCGTGTGGTAGCAGACTTCTTTCCTCTGGCAGTAGAACAACACAAGCTGTGAGCAACAGAAGGCTTCTGCTACCACCCTGGAATGGATAAAAACCACCTGTAGACACTTGCAGCTTCTGCTAGCTGCTGTGGCCCTTGAACAGCTGGGGCACCCTAGGGTGCATGGCTCACCTTGCCAGCACAACTCATATAGTGGACCCCTGTAGTTTTGACAGGATCTGCATGGAGCTTTCGGAAGCTGTGCAGGTGTGTATGTTTGCTGGCAGCTTCCCAGTAGTGACTGCTGTCTACTGCCAAAACTTCTTGCGGCGAAACAGAAGAGGCCTTAGTATGGCCTCTTAAGCTCCTGAGTCAAATGAGAGATGGACCTACAGGTACTCCTCACTTAATGTCATCTTGGTTAATGTTGTTTCGTTATTATGTTGCTGATCTATTGGAGAACACACTCATTTAAAGTCATGCAATGTTCAGTTATAACGTTTGGCCACCACCTGCTAGTAGGTAATTACTGTGACGTAATTGGATTCACTTAACATTGTTTCACTTAAAGTTGCATTTTTCAAGAATGTAATTATGATGTTAAGCGAGGAGTAGCTGCGGGTTCCTACAGAGAGAGAACGCTTCTGCTCACAAAAGTAACTTAATTTAAGCTGTAGATTTATTTATTTTTTTTCTTTTACTACTGATATACAAGACAGAAAGAACCCTAGTCTGAATTTTCAGGACTGGTAGCTATGAAAACATCCTATTTGTAAACTGATGAGATTTAATCTGGAGTTTTAAATGCAAACCTTGGCTTGTGTATGAGATCTTGTGTAGTTTTTCTTCTGAAAAGAGTCCAAAATCTAATTAATCTGTAGCAGGGAATACTGTGGTCAGAAGCTTCATGGGTGCATGGTTTAATTCTAGTTGCTTCCTAAACACACATGGTGGCATGCATGGTGCATGAGATTGAGATTAGGTTCCAACTAGCCAATCAGCAGCAACACTGATATGGAGGGACAGATTTAATAGATACTTCACTTGACTGCCCAAGCTTGTAAATCTTAATCTAACTAATTTCCTTCCTCTGGAAAGGCTCTAGTCAGTGGAAAAGATTGGGAAAGTGGGGTAGCACATCTTCCCAAACAACATTTTTGTATCTTGTCAGTGAGATGTGCTCATGGAAGGGCAGAGGAAAAAGTACCAATACTGAGTGTTGATGTAAGTGGGCTAAAGAGCCATCTGTTCCTGGCTGCTTGTAGTTAGTATCTATCTCTCTTCCTTGCTCCCTCTGCTCAGGAACCTCTCAGTATGTTTGTTTATTTTTATGTTGTCACTTAACAAAACAGCGTATTGAACTGTTTGTTCTAGAAATCCAAGTGGTTTATTTTTTTTGAACACCCATCTCCAGAATGGAAGTATGTCTGGGGAGTGACTTGACTGCAGATGGACACATCTGCATTGCTTTGCAAAGATGTGAACATAGCCTGTGTAGATGGGGACAAGATGGATTTCAGTTAGCTGCCTTTGGGTACTGTCAGCTGGACAGCCAAAAGGTTCACCAGGCCCATTGTAGACACTCAGGTGGTTAAGCTGGCACGGAAAGCCATGTTGCCACAACTGTGCTGCTATCAATCCTGCAGGCAGCTAGTTTAAAACCAGCTGAGGCCTGTCTAGATGAGATGCATTTACACCCTTGGTAGACATACCCGTGGTATTATCCTGCTAGTTGGAATTCTTAACTGGATCTAAGCTCAAGAATTGTGGTGCTATCAGAGGGCAGTCCAGAAAAAATCTGGGTCATCACTTGCCTTGGATCACAGAGAGGTATTTAAATGGGTTGGATGACTTGGTGTCTGAAGTAGGTGTAAAGGAGGATGCTGGATAGTAGCAGTTAAGCTGGAGGAAAACAGCTGAGTTAATAATGCTCAGGAAGTGGAGGGTTGGGAGACTCCATGCCAGGTCTTGGAACTATGATCCTAACCCTGCTCTTTTCTCCTTCCTCCCCACCCCCAAACCCTCTGTCATGCTGTGTGGAAGTGTCCCAGTTCTTGCAGCTGTGTTAATTGTAATGGGTCATTTAGTTCTGAAATCCCTGTTTAAAAGGGGCGAGTCCTTGCCTCGGTGTGACAGCTGCCGCCTTGTACTTTCCCTCGGGCTGGAAATAACTGCATATGACATAGGAGCAGAGAGTGGGGAGGGGGAAGGGAGGATGTTTTCTGGCTTTCTTTTAGAGCTATAATGGCTTTGCTGTGTGACTCTGCTATGGTCCACATGGGAAAAGAGTCATGCCCCACATACTTAGCAGATCTCTCCATTGGCAGTGCTTAGGTGGTATACTGCCTTACACAGTCGGGGATCTGCTTCAGGACTAAATATTGGCTTCAGACTGGCTTGAGTGTTGTTGGAGTGATGGGCAAAGGGGAAATGAGCTTTCTGGTGATGGTACTGAGTTCTTCCTTGTAAGGGGGCCAGTCTGGAATGAATATTTGTCTTTGTGGAAAAGGAAGATGCGCCCTTCTGTACAAAGGCAGAGACCTGGAAAGGGTGAGGCAGTGGATTCTTTCCCCTACTCCCATTCCTTCTCCAAAATCCAAAGCATGTGTCCGTGGAAACCCTGCCAGCTTTTCCTTCTAGCTGAAGGGCTGTCTCTTGATTGGAATGACAGCTTTGAACTGGAAGACATTATTTCATTAGCTTGCTAATCAGATACAGAGATTACCTGATTGGCTACTTAATAATTAAATGAAGTTGCTTGTAATTCTCTGAGCACACACAGAACTAATTAAATTAACCCTTCACTGCCCTGCGTGCCTGGGGTGCTGTTGTGTGAAATGGAGAGGGCTAGAGGCAGAGCTTTAGAATTTGGGGGCTGTGAGCAGAAAAGGTTATTGTGATGTGGATAATGCTAGGGACCTTCCTTAAGGTGATGCATCTGTTTATGAAGGGCATGGCAAGTAATCAGACCTATGTATACATTCAGGAGCTCTCTTGGGCAATGGTGAACACCAACACATTCAGTCAGTATTTGGTATTTTAACTTCCCTTGCCACTGTGATTGCCATGCTTTGGGATGCTGTATAGAAAATCGTGGTTGGAAGGGGGAGCCTTGGAAAGCCCACTGAGTTCATGGAAGTTAAAGCTTGGATATAATAGCTGGTGAATAGGCTGGTGGCTTCATATCCACTGACACATGTTGGTAGGAGGGAAGAGATACTGAAGTGGACCTTCTGTGAGGTGCTGCCAAGTAGGGTCTTTTCCTGTAGATCTGTAAGTACTCTTCTTCCACACCAAGATAAAGAAGCCCAAGAAACCAGAGCCTCTTTTAATGGGGAACTTGATCACATTACTTGGTGGAATTCTGTCCTTCTAGAATCTTGCTTCACCAGTCCTCCTGGTGGCCCCAGCTATTTTAGGAATGAACGCAGGGGGCATGAATGTGTTCCATAAAGCAAGGTGGGGACTCTGCTTAAGGAGTCAAACCATCCCATACCATTTTCACATGGTGCTATAAATACAAGGAATAGATGTGAGACAGGTGTTAGAGAGAAATGGGTTGAAACTAGATTCCCAGATCTTCCTGTACTGAGCTGTTTCTTTCTGGGGTGGTTGGGGCAGGGAGGGGTATTTTAATTTAAAACAGATTTGCTTTGTAACTCAGAATGACCAGTACCCCTTCCACGATTGCTGATCAGCAGTGTGTAGTATCAAAGTGCTGGTGCCTAGACAACAGTGCTGCTTTTGCTTATGTTTTACTGGCACTTTGCTAAAGCAGGTTTTCTCCTGGATATAAAGTGTCACTGTTAAGGGCCCACCAGTCCTCTCTCTTGCTTTCAGCCTCCAGAATGCCAAATATTTCACACAGAATTTGAAATGTGTATCAGAGTGATCAAATGAATCACTCTTGCCATAATCACTCTTCACCATATGAACATGTAGTTGCACTATTGAAATAGTATATATCTTATTATTTGATTGTTACAGTGAATGTGCAGTACCTGTAATTCTTGCTTGCTTTGTTTCTATGCTGAGCAGTAAGATGAAGCAACAGAGAAGCAATCAAGAGGTTCACCAGCTCTCATCCCTTGCTTCTGCTATTTCCTGGTCTTGGCCCATCTATATGTAAGAAGTAACAGGTTTCGCTGTTACCTAAGACCTAACTGTGGTAGAAAAGATCCCTTGGCTCCCTCTGGCTGAAGTTAGCCAGAGTTGGCTTCAGTTTTTGCACAGTTCTGTTGCCACTGCTCCTTTCTTGCCATGTAGAGCAGCTTTCCCCCTTCACCCACAGTGCTGGACACAGGCATGGGCATATACATAGATCTGATTACTCGCTATGACCTTCATAAACAGGGTGACCGCGTGTGGCCCAGACAGAAAGAGGGCCCAAAAATAGTGAAAATTATTATTATCGCTGGCAAAGTGGAGCCCAATACTAAAAATTTGCCTGGGGCTGCCAGGAGTCTAGGTACAGTGCTCAATACCTAGTTTCCAAATGTGTCCTTGCACTGAACGATTGGTGGCAACTGCAGGCAGTCTTTGGGCCACTTTCTTTAAATTATGACTAGGATGTGTTAGGGAGCCAGAAATGCCCATGAAAATATGCAGGAGGCTTGTTGTCAGATTTCAGGAGAGCTGTAGAGATTTACTGCCCACTGTGGAGCATTTGTGGGAAATGACAACCCCTCACTCCCCCTTCCCCACTATTTAAAGTGTCTGTGGAGTTGTGATGGGAGTGGGTGTGTTATTAGGCTTTTTTTTTAAGGAGGTAAAAATAAAGGAGGGGCATTGAGAACACCAGATGTTGTCTCTATTGATGCTTGGTGTGATAGTCACTGTCAGCATCTTCATCCACAGGGAAAACTATAGACTTACCTGTTGCTTTCCTAGCGTTTAACTCCTTGCTTCACATTCCTCAAGTTTCTCTTTTTTCCCTTCTTTTCTAAGTCTTCCAGCAACCCAGAAGCAAGACTTCTGTTCTGTAGAGTATTTCCCTATCTCGGCACTGAGCACTGTCTGTACTAAAACCAAATGTTTTTTTCCAAGAGCTCCAGCTACATTTGGTATAACTCCAAAAGCTCCATTTCAATCTATCCTAACCCTCTCACCTAGATAGATAGATATGAGTATACTATGAATGAACGAACAAGCGCACGCGCGTGCACGCACACACACGCCGACTGTCGGTGCACATCTACCCTGCCTTTTGCTTTGAACTTGAGCCAGCTTCGTTGCCAATGCATATAGGCTAAAACTTAGTGTTGTAGGGACTTGAGTTATTAATGTAATGGGAACAGTTACTTTGCTAATCTAAGCACAAAGGCAGCGGATGAGTTATTTTGTAGAAGTCTCATGAGGGTTAGGTTAACTCAAAGATTAAGTGAACTCAAATATAGAGTCAAATCCTGTATCTCAGTTGTTACAAGGTCATGCCTTGTCCCACCCTGATTAGCAGATCTGCATTAGCAAGAAAGGTTTATAAATGAAGTACATCTCCGTTGCTGCTGTCTTTTCTCTAATAGGTCTAGAGCTGCACTTATTTATATTTACTGTACATTTGCATTAAGTCCAGTAGCTTCAGGTGGATTTGCACCAGAATTATGCTGTGGTAATTGCAAATAGAGGTTCATCTCCAGGACCCCACCGCCTCATTTACAATATAGCTGTATGTTACTGTACATAATTCAGTTTGCAGAGTGAATAAGGATGAAATGTTGCTGAAATAGCATACAAACATGTACCATAATTTAAGGATCACACATTAGGAGAATCAGCTTTAAGCTTATTTTAAGAAGTTAAAAAGAATAAATTATTAAAGCAAATAAATAGGTTTGTGCTCTTTTAACTTCATAGACATGAAGGCTAGAAAGTGTTTTCTAAAATATCAGATAAGGTTACACTTTCATTTTTACCCAAGATATAGCAGGAGTGATGAAACTGGACTTCCTAGATAATCCTAGGAGAAGTCTGCATGCTTTTTAGCTTAATCAGGAGTTCAGCAGTATCAAACCCGAAAAAGAAAAATACCCATTCTGTCAAGTATTTTTCAGTCCATAGGTTTTAACAAAAAACACATTAAATCATACGAGTAACAAGTATTTCTGCTTCCGTGTTTTTCTTTCTTAATGTTTTTGAGAATCAACTTTTGTCAGTTCTTTAATTACAGTTTAGTCTTTTAGGTTAGACATGCTGAATAGCTAAACCAAAAAAAGAGGAAATTAATTTGTTTCATGAACCTTGGCTTAAAACAGGTGGGAAAACATTCTTTCAGGTTACTTGCATGCACTGTACAGAAGCAAAAAGGAAAACCCATTTTCTTTTCATGTGCATCTCTCCACAACTTTGGCACTTTGACTTAAGTGATTAACTAACACCCTTTAATATTACTTTCACAGAAAGGGCCTGTATTTCCTATTTTTTTAAAGGATGTGTACAGTATTCCTTAGTATGTTAAAGATGCGAGTGCTGGACCAGGATCTCTCGCAGCAAGAACTCATTAGGCTGAAATGAGAAATGGTAAGATGGAATAGTGAAGAACTGCCTATGCCTTGGCCCACACCAAAGAGGAGAGGAGGAAATTCCCCTACCTTTTTAATGTCTGGGTCTCTAAAATAGGGGTTCACATAATTGGCTTATTTTACCTTTATTTTTCCTGCACATATAAGGGTTTGTGTGGTTTCCATTCTTCTCTTGCCTGGGCTTTCCCCAATTTCTTCAGCACTTATTATTTGTCTTTTGTCCATCTGAGAGAGAAGTCATGCAGAATAACAAGAGTTAAACTGTTGGGTGAATGGAAAGAGATGGGATGAAGCATATTATTATTCTGGAAGGCATTAACTAGTACTGTTAACCAGTTTGATTTATAGACAGTGCCATAGCCCTTATATAGCCATAACTTCAAGCACCTCTTCAGGTCCCGTTCTTCCTTTCAGTTTTCTTATGTTTTCCCCAAATCAATGCAGTCCTGCCCACTGGCACTTCAAAGTAGGTCCTGTAAATTTTGGAACCAAGGGGATGTGATGTTCAAAATTGTATGTTGGACCTTAGAAGCATGGCCAACTAGCACTGGTATGAAGAGGTTTTAGTTTGTCTTGCTACCCAATATGTGGAACCTGGAGTATAGGAAAGCAGGAGAACTTAAAGAAAGGATGGTAGTGGAGATCAAAATCCAGAAGGCATTATTTAAATTGTGAGGTGAATATCATAATTGGAAACTTGAGGAACTGGTATAATGGGGGCTGGTAAGGAACACCGGAGAATTAAATTGTCTACAAATCGCCTTTAAAAAAATCACTTGCCTTTTATGGAAACTCTTGACATGCCACAGTTTCAGCCAGGGCACTGAAATTTGGTCTGGGGGTAATTCTGGGGCCAGATAAGTGCCTTCATGAAAATCAATTGAGATTTGGTTATGTGATGAGAATCACCAGTTAATCTGTTTCACAGAGACTAGCTTGTCTGTGTCAGCACACCAAAATCCCTTAATCGTTTCATTTCCATTGCAAGTACAGTGAGGTCTCATTTCAGCAGTTGATGCCAGGTGCACATGCACATGCCTGCAGAGTGTGGTTAAGGCCCAGACAACATGGCAGCTGCTGCCCCAGAGCCACTGCCTCCCAGAGAGCTCTGCAGACTAATCTAGACTAGCTGCAGTCTCACTTGACTGACAAGAGGGAGACCGAGTTCTAGAATCACTTCCTTTACTAACAGGTCTTAATGCTGCCCTCTTCACAACCTTTATTACTGAGCAAAGTCTCACAGGTTAAACACAGGTAAAACTGGAGATAGCCACAATTCTTAACCATTTAACCTGTGCTGTCTCCCCAAAAGAATCTGCTGAATGCTTGTCCTTTTCCAGTCTGTAAAATGCAGCTCTCCTGTTTCCATTTAAGTGTGTGTATCCTTCTCTAGTAGTAGGTGCTCCACAGAGAACAGTTGTCTCCTGCTCCTAGCTACCATAGTTCATACTAAGTAGTAGGAGTGTCATTGAGGTTTAAGTGTCAAATACTTGCTATGGGATGGTTGAGACAGGGATTATTATACGCTTAAAATATATATCCAATGATTGCAAATTCAGTTGCTTATTAGGAAATACTAGGTTTACATTTGTCTGTGTAACCTTACTTCTGTTGCTTTGTGCATACATATTGTGATAGTTTTTAATTACATGATCACATGCTCCTTTTTGCACAGAACTGCCTCCATTCAGTGCACAGGACAGATGGTGCTCGGAGTGAATCGGGGTTATGCAGTGAATGAGGCTGTTGTCTGTGGGATTCTTGCTTCATTTGCTGGAGAAGTTGGAAGGTGTGTGAGGAATAGGAAAGGGGGTGGTAGGGGAGGCGAGCTTAAGTCAGGTGAACTGCTGCTACGCAGGACAACGCGGAATCTGCTTTTGCAGCAAAACTGACTTTTGATAAAATGCTAAGCAAGTGGCTTCAACCTTGAGTTTCACAAGTGCTGTTAACTCTGTGTGTGTGAACACAGTGGTTCTCAGTCTTTTTTAAATTCAAGGCATCTCTTGGGGGAAAAAAATGGTCTTAATTTACACTTGTTTTTTGATTATGGAAGAATAATAGAACAATTCCTCTGTTGCAGAAAACTTGGAAAGCCTGCCCCAGGTCAAAATATTTTTAACACTATGCATTCTCGTTTGAAGTCTCTGGGTTTGCGCACCTAATGGCACTAACATTGTGTGGCACCCTACGGCACTCTTGAAAGTTATCTCAAGGCACCTACATCTCAGAAGTGCTGAGCACTCACAGCTGAAACTGAAGTCAGTCTGAGCAGAAGATAAATATCTAGTGCTTAGAAATAGTAGTCTGGAGGTTTAACTGCAGCTTTGAGACCTATTGCTGCCACTGATTCACTGCTTTGGGAAAGTCATTTTGGTATTCTCAGTTTCCTCATCTGGGCACCATGGTTTGTTGGTTTAAGTCTATATAGTGTTTTGGACAAATACATTGATGAATAGCTAGAAAAATGCCAAGCACTTTGAAATAGTCGATATTTCAAGGTTGTATGCAACCACCATGGCTCCTAAAATCAGTTGAGATTTTTGCAAGTGTTGGCCTTCATGTCCGTCAGTTCCCTATCTGTAAAATGAGAATAATATTTTATTTCAATGTGTTGTTGAAAAGATAAATTGTTTGAGCCAATACTACAGTGCTACGTACCACAAAAGGGTATGTGGCTGTAAGTAATTCCACTTTCAGTGTCAAGTTTTAGATGGTATGCAGCAAATGAGAGATGGGGATACACAAAGAATGCTGAGGATAAAAATAAAAATCAAACAGCTGCCTTACTTCCTAACCACTGTCCACCCCACTGAATGAGAGGCTAAAGAAAAATGTGACTGTGCAATTAGACTCTCATGTGTGTTCATAAAGGGTGGAGTTTAGTTTATGCACACAATCTGAAATTTGACATTTTCTTTGTCAAGTGCTTGACTTTGCACTGTAAATTAAAAAAAACCTTTAAAAATTGATGTAATAGTCTATATTGAGAGTCAGAAGGAAGAAATGGTTTATGGGTAATATGTTAAGTCAAAAGTACATGTGTAGCAGTGTTTCAGTGAGATATCATTGTTTCATTACCTAAAGGAGATTTCCATAAGGAATGGAAATAAGGAAATGCAGTATTTTAAAGAAAAAACTATTGATGAGAGTAAGAACCATAGAAAATTCCCAGATCAACTTTAATTTGCAGAACATTAAATTTGTGGTTGTCCTTAACTGCCTAGATACTTAATGCATGTTTGATTATATTTTAGTCAACCAAAAGTTCACGACCAAAACACCGATTTCTCCTAAAAAGTAATCTTGGATCTAGGATTCTTACTGATTGCAAATAAGAAAATATTGTGTAAGCTAGGAATAGGTTATATCGGCTACAGAGCACACAGTTTTCACTGGGTAGAGTGCATGCAATGGATATTCTCAGCATAGCTTCTACTGCTCAAACTCCTTGGGATAGTAGGAGGCAATTTACTTGACTTTTGAGGGTAGCAGCGCATCTTCGTGCTCTTCAGCATTTCTGTGGCTGATTGTAATTCACTTAAGAAGCAAATCAGTTTAACTGTCCTCTACAAAGAAGTCATGGAGACGGGTTAAAGAGAAAGATGACTGATATTTTATGGGGGAGTTCCTGTTCAGCTGCAGCCAATCTCTGTCCTATAGGTAGGGGTCTACCTAAATCCCAGGGGGTCATACCAATTTTCATGTGTTGCTTGAAGTGTAAAGCTCTAATTCTGTGGTTGTTTTGTGGTGGCCCCACCCCTCAGCACTGATTGGCGGAGAGGCCCATGGGTGGGGGAGAGGTGCCAGGGGATGGCTTCCATCTTCATTGTTGACTGCGTTTTGTGCAGCTCCGCCTCTTAGTGCTGGTTGGTGAAGAGGCCTTGACGGGGTGGGGGGGGGGGAGGAAGGACAAGGAAACAGCCGCCATCTTGTCTGCTGTCTTTCATGCCTCCCCATCAGCTGGCACCTACCCCTCCTGCCAGCTAAGACCACTGGCTTTCACTGGAAAGCCAGCATTTTGTGGTCTTTTTGTTGATTTCTTTGCATGTTTTTGTGGACAACCCCAGATTTTGCAGTTTCCATGGAATCTGCAGAATCATGAATTAAGTAGGTTTCTACCTATAGGACAAACAATCTACAGCGGCTATTTAAGTCATTCCTAATAATGTAATAATTTATTATCCAAATTTCGTAGTCAGTATTCAGTTTAAATTGGATGCCCAAACTCACGTAAATATCAGCAACTCAGTAGAAACCCGAAAGCCATAATTTATTTGCACAGAGTCATTTATCCCAAAATCAATATGGGCAGTGTTATATTTTATTATTGCTATAATTATATCAATCTTGATAAGTGGAGAAGCTGCTTGTTTGGATGCAAAAGCAGTCAATCTTCCTTGTTTTTCAGTTGTTACTTGTGGGGGGGGGCAGTCAGTAGGGTCTACATTTTCGGCTTCTGCAAGGTGTTTATGGCTGCCTCTGACTTCAGCACACTTTGTATTTCGGCAGTGTCTTCCATTCAGGAATCTGAGCCTTACAAACAGTGATGAATATAGGCATACGGTATGAGGTAGGTTGGTAGTATTTATTCTATGGATGGGGAACTGAGATAGAGAGAAGTTAAGTGACCTGCCATGGGCTTCCTTTGTGACGTGGGGCAAAGCACAGCCCTTCTTACTCACTGTTCCGCGTGCTTGAAGCCTGCGATCGTTTAAACTTTCAAAACAGAAATCCTTTCCTCTACAGCACTGTTGCTTAGTTCCTCTGACAAGAATCTTTTATGCTAGAGGGCTACATATATATTTTACAGTTACACATTCATGCTTCTGCTCCTTCGTGACTAAAACACCTTTGTATCTGCATACACTCAAATGTGCATAAGGAAAGATGAGTTGTAAGAGCAGGACCTCCCATTAACCAAACCTGGTTTATGATAATCTGACACTTGGGGTGGGGAAATCAGCCAGTAGTAAATCTGCTTCCAAAGCCTGAATGGGTCAGTGACAGCAGAAGTTGCTGGTGGAAAAATAAACCTCTCCTACTTCAAAAATGCACATGCAGAATGATGGTGGTGGGTGTGTTTTTTAACTTCCCAGAAGCTGGAGAATAAAATAAAAAGGCAGCAGGATCAGCAAGTAGATGAAAGGCAGCCCCTTTAACATTTGCTCCTGGAGTCCGGCAACTCTCAGCAGTTGGCTGGAGACTAAGCTGGACGATCCTGTGGCGCTCCAACAAAGGGACGAAACAAACTCCCATCCCCCGGGGCCCCCCTCCCCGACAACGCGTGAAACAACTTGATAAATGATTGCTCTGTCAAGGGAGGAGGAGATGGAGATGTCTGGGAGCACAGGGGGAATGTATCTAATTTAGGAGCTCGGGGAGTTGGGGGGTAAGAGAAGAGGGGAGGTGTGATTGGAAGGTGGTCTGCTGCTCTCCTGTAACACAGAAACATGTGAAAACCCCTCCCTCCTTCTGCCCCACAAAATAAAGGAGGGGTGGGGGGTGGGCAGCTGTTGGATAGCAAACAAAATGGCAAGGGGAAGAGAGAGCTTATTAAGAAGGATTTTTCCAAACCAAGTCTCTCTCGGGAACAGCTCCCTGGCGCACACAAGGGCTTCAGGAAAATTCCTGCCACACCAGGCTGCTCTCTCCCCTCCAGTCCAAGCTTTGGAGCCCAGCAGTCTCACATTACCTCATTTAATCGGGATGGCAGGAAATACCCCCCGCCCCCCTTAGCCCAGTCCAATAAGGCTGCCAAGTGAATTGAAAGCTACAGAAACAGGAGCCCGTAGCCTGGCTGTATTCAACGGAACATTAATTACCCTAAAACAAAAACAAGAGGAGTTCACAGCTGGGGCCCAACACTTCAAATTCCCCTCCCTCCCTCCCCCGCTGCTGCTGTAGAGTGTGCGCGCCAGCTATTTATACAGTCTCTCCTCGCCAAGGAGTGATATTGGGCCCAGAGGACCCTTGTTTCCCCCCCCCTTCCCTCCCCTGTTGGGGTTTGTAAGGACAGCACTGCTGACTCAAACCCAGCCAGCATTGTACAGGCATTTCAGAAAGCAGGCATGCAAAGCTTCCAAAGGCAGGGTCTGTATGGCAAAACAACAGTTTGATTTACCGTGTGAGTAGTCATGGAAAACGTAACAGTAAACATACAAACAAATCATTCTGAAGCGGGCTACCAGTAGGGACGTGTGGTAGTCTGCCTATCTGAAAGATCAGGGTTGTCATCAGAGGTGGGCAAAGAGGTACTTCAGGGTGTGTTAATGGAAGCCATAGCTGTTCTGTTGTGTTTGCTTTCATATTTTACTACTACTACTAATTATTATTGTTGTTATTGTTAAGTGGGGAAGTGGTATGCAGAACTTGATTTGGCACTTGGAGGTTACTGTTTTACAGAAAGCTGTTGTTACCACTTCCATAGGCCACTTTCTTTGCAGCTTTCTGGGGTAATCTGATGCCTCTTCATTTGGCCAGGGGCGTTCTGTCATGAGCGGTGTTAGGACAGGAACATATTCATATGCCTTGAGGATGTTGAATGGAGGGTTATATTGACAGTTTGAGAATTCAAAGGGTGCATCCAACTTGTATCTAAATTTACTTGATTGCAAATCAAAGTTGAGAATTACTTAGGAATATGGGACTGGAAGGGGCCACCTGGGCCACTGAATTCAATCCCTTGCATTCACAGACAACCATTTACACAGGGATTTCTCAAAATCAGCACCGCAAACCCTTACATGCAACTACAGGGTATAAAGCCAAAATGCCAAGAACATCTTACAACCTGCCATAGGTAAAAGCATGGACAACAGGGACATTGCTATGTTACTGCCATGACAGCTGTCTGTACTTCAGTAGCAAAATACATTAAATTTCATGAGCAAATAACTGTTATTGTCATTGATTTAGATACATATCCTGCCTCATCCAAAAGGCCCAGTCTTAATTAACAGAAGAGAAGTTGACTTAACCATTCTTTGGGACACTGAACAGATTTGGCCTCACTTTCAGCACAAGTTGCATAAAAATGTAAGAATTGCCATTTACTGGGTCAAACCATAGGTCTGTCTTGACCAGTATCCTGTGTCACTGTGGCAAGAAATGGATGCTGAAAGGGAGAATAAACTGGGTATGACCAGGTTTTTCCCCCACTGTTCCTCTCTCACTTGTAGCCTCTAGCATTTGAGGTTTAGGAAGTTATAATTCAGAAGCTGTATCCCTAACTCCCATGGTCATTCGCTACTAATGCTTCTTTTCTCCAAGAATTTGTCCAATCCCTTTTGGAATCTGGCTAAACTGTCAGCTTCCACAACTTCGTGGTGCCAGTGAGTTCCATACTTTAATTACGTGGTGTGTGTGAAAAAGAACTTCCTTTCATTGGTTTTAAACTTACTACATCTTGGTTTAATTTTGTGATCCATAGTTCTTGTATTGAGACAATAGATAAATCCCTACTTAGGTTGTCTTTGCCATTTAGTATTTTGGAAACCCTTATCTGGTGCGTCTCTCTCCCCAAGCATCTGTTTTCTAAACTGAATAGGTCTAGCCTCTTCAGTCTCTCCTCATATGGAAACCCCACAATAATAGTTGTTTGCCTTGTTAGTGTGAAACCTGCCTTCAGTGAGGTGGAGTAAAGCCCCAAATTGGTCTAGGATTTTTTTAAGCTTCACTTTGCTATAAACTGCCTTAAGTGTTCTGATATTTTTGGAATGTAGTAGTTGTTAGTCATTGACTAGGGATGCATCTTCACTACAGAATTAACCTGAGCTCACTTGGATGTTGCCTCAGTCCCAGCTTCCACCCACACGTGCACATGCACACCTTTAGTGATTACTTTCAACCCAGTTAGCTGGTTCCCCTGAGGCTGTAAGGTTGTAAGGTAAAGCAAGGCTGCTGCTTTTACTGGAGCTGGTTAACCACCAATTCAGTGGTTCCCAAACTCTGACAGATTACCCACCACCATTAAAATGATACAACCTTAAGTACCAGCTGCAAATTTTACAGTACAACTTTAAGTACCTCCAACACATTTTTGTCATATAAAGTAATTATAATAAATCTGTTGACACATACCGCTGACAGGTTGTCTGCATATGCTGGTGGTACCCATACCACAGATTGGGAATCTCTGCACTAACTGAAGATGCAGGTTAAACCAGTTTAGCGTTGATCATCTGGTGTCTTCCTACAGTTTATCCCCTGTGACATGAAGGATAAGCAAATTCTGTCACAATTTGCTCTGAAAGGATTGCAGAGCACAGCTCAGATGACTGTTACAGGGCCCCCACGTTTTCTGTTGACACGCATGGGTGCAGGCAGCACAGTAAGGCATTCAGTAACTTGAGAGTTTCTTTGCATTGTAGCTTCTCAGACCTGGGTTAAGATGCTGATCAACTAAGGGTGTACACAGATGCCACCTTTGTGCCTCCATAAAAATTTCTGACACTCCAGTGTGGTCCCAGGACTGCACTGAAGCTGGCTTTCCCCACTTTTATAGAGATACCCTCTGGAAATTTCCCAGTGTCCATCTCTGGAAGCAAGGAACCCCAGCTTTCCCCACTTAGATATGCCCTGAGGCAGTGGTTTTCAACCTTTCTTTCATTTGTGGACCCCTAAACATTTTTGAATGCAGGTGTGGACCCCTTCAAATTGTAAATATGGTTATTCACATACTTTTGATTGATCATAGTCATCTTTCACAGACCCCTTAGACATACCCCTGGGGGCCCACAGACTATGTGGACCACAGGTTGAAAACCACTGCCTCAGAGATTCCCTGGGGTGCATCTCTGCAAGCAGGTAAACCAGTCACCCCAGTGTCCTGCAGGATCAACCAGGGTGATGTGTTGCACCCAGTGAAGTGAATCAGTTGTGTTGGCACACATCCGGGCCCAGTTGATCCACTTCATTTGGCAACATCTGTTTATGCCGTGAGTTAACTCTAGTGAAGACATCCACAGTAGTGAATGGGCTAGTTCGATCAGCTGGACAGAGGGGGGGAAGGATGGAATTGTTGCTGCTAGCCCATTCCAAGAGATGATGAGGAACCACAGATGACTATTGATGTTGCAGCTGCTGCTACTGGGACTATAATTTTGGGCAACTGGAGGAATCTCCAGTGGCTTCCAGGTCTCTTTACCCTATATTTGGAAGGAGGAGGGAGTGATCCAGTTGTTACTACTAAGGTGAAAGAAGTTGGGGAGGTGCATCATTTGCTAGCTAGGCTATATAATAAAAGAACCTCACTTGTCTTCAAGTGTTCTGTTGTTTTGGAGTGGGTGAGGGTATGGATGCTTTTTGTAATGCTGTGTCCACACTGCATTTCTCCATTATTTGTCTGTAGTTTTAGCATCAGTGGGACTACGACAGTGGTAATGAAATGATGGTAAATAAGAAAAATGCTAGGGGAGTGACAGTCAAGCAGCCCAATACCTTTTGTCCATGATCATAGGTGTTGTGTTGAACAGCTCTCTTGCAACTGGATAATGCTCATCATTTTTATAACATAGGAGGGACCAGATGTTGTTTCAGTAGCATTCTGGATTTGTTCCCCCCAGGGTTGCAATATTCAGGGCTGTAGAAAAAGTAAGGTCCACAGTTATAGCTTATTTAATTCTCCTCACTGTGGCACAATTCAACAAAGCCCTAACCATGTAGGATCCCATTATGTGGTATAAAAGTCCTCTAGAATGATAGGCTGTTGTAGGCTAGACAGCACTTAAAGTGAACCATTTTTAGAGGAAATAACTAGGCAATACAGAGGTTAAATTGCTTCCAACAAGTAAGAAGCAGTGTCAGGAAGCCTTGTCTCCTGTTTCTATCCCTAGACTATATATTCAAAATAAAACAAGGTCATACTTTTCATAGTTTGCACCTAAAACTAAAAACAAATGATAGAAACTTAGGCTGTTCGCAGATGTTAAAAAAAAAAAAAAAAAAAGTGGTGCTTTACTTTAAACTTGGCACACCCCTGTGCTGACCTCAGTGCATGCCTAGAACAGGCAGTGCGTTAGTTGGACCTGGCTTGCCCGACTCTGTATAGATTGGGCACTTTAGTGGGGCTTTTTAGGAACTTTTATCTAATAGCTGATTGAATCAGCTTTAGCCAAGAGCGCCAAAAAGCCCTGCAGAAACTTGTGATCTGTACAGATGCTGTGGAGCTGGGTTGAACTAACCTGTTGCTTCTTCTGGTAAAGCACTCTTCTCCCAGTTTTTTGGGGGGTTTCTTTTTGTTTTTTTGGGGTTTTTTTTTAATGTCTGCAAGCAGCCTTAATGTTGACTAATAGTGTTTAGGTACAATGGATGTCAAAGTATCCCTTTAGTGAGCAGGTTAATTGGATTTTTCTTTTAGCTGTGTATTTTTTGGAAAAGCAAGTGAAGCATCCTTGATCCTATGTTTTATGAAAAACCTGATAATTTTAATTAAATGAAATGCTTGATTATTGTAATGGAGTTTTAGTAAAGCATTTGATAGGTCTCATGAGTGTGACTGAATTCACATTAAAGCTGGCCTGAAAATCTTGTATGTGTTTTACTGGGGAGAGAGCGGAGGGTGTCTAACAGGGTCCCACAGGGATCTGAGTTAGGGTCCGTCTGAACTTCATAATGATCTGGAAGAGGAAATAAACAACATTGTTAATGAATTTCTTGGGTAATATTAAATTCAGAGGGGTGGCAGATAAAAGCATTGGCAAGCAGGTAACGCAGAACCTAGAGCTGTGGTCCCTTAGACTTCACTGGCCTGTGGACAACAATAGTAAGCAAGTAACCTGCTGTGAGCAACATCATATTCAGTTACCTTAGTGATACTTATTCCTAACTCTTCAGCTTTCTGTGGCTGTGAACAATATCAGAGCCACTGACCTAGAGAGACTGGAAATGTAATTTATAAATAAATTCAGCATGGAAAATATATAGTAGCACATTGAGACTAGATGATCCAAAACACAGGTACTCAGTAAGATAGAGCAGTCTAGAATCACTGTTGCCAAATCTAGTGACATAGTGCATGATGTTATACTTAAGTCCAAGTTCACAGACAATTTAAAACTTACCTTTAAGTACACCATATGAAACTGGAAGGCAAATAAAAAGGGCCCAGCATTAGTTATTTGTAATAAATAAATAAATAAAGAATAAATAAAGTTGTAGACCATTCTTGTTTGTTTTGAGCCCAGCTCATGGTTTCTTTAGGGCTTTGGTTTGGTAATATTGAGTAACGCTGAAAAAGGCCTATAAGTGAGAGGGGACAGCAGGTTATCCATGATTTTTCAGTAGACACAAAAGTGTCAGTCTGTCCCCCCCATCCCCATCTTCTCCCTCTCCTTCCCCGCTTCCCCCCTCCCCCAAAAAAAAAAAAAAAAAGATAATGAGGGTTTTGGATTGTATATGCAGCCACGTTATTACATTGAGAACAGCAGGGCAGGTAATACTCCTGTCTTCTGTGACGGGAGTATTATTTTGTGTAAAAGATCAGAAAAAGCTGATTCACTTCTGAATCAGTTAGCTCTATCCATGCTGGTAGTAGTAGTATGCTAGTTTCTGAATGCCTCAATACCAAAAACTTTTGGCAAATTAATGACAGTTCACAATATAAAAATATTTTGGAAAGCCATCTGGCTTTTGAGGGAGACATTGAAAGACCTAATTCTATATAGGTTAGCCTGTGTGGACTGTAGCATGGGGAATAAATCTAAAAGTGTTTCAGGAGTGCAAACACCAGGGGATGCAGAGAAATTGATTAGTAAAAGTAAGGGGATGAAATGAAGAGAAAGCAAATTGATTTTAAATATCAGGATGGGCTTCCGGACAAGGTGGAAGGAAGAGATGTAGAAAAGCTCCACTTTGGTAATTTTGGTCTAGATTAGATGAAATGATATGCAGAATGGTAGGGACATTCCTGGAATGCCTTGGGATAGAAATGGGATCTTACCTGCACTGTTGGGAAATGTGATCTAACATGTACTGTTGAATTCTAACTTATGATTTATATAGTCTACTCCAGAAAGTAAGGAACGCCCTGTGACATGAATTGGTAATATATCCATTGCAAAAGCCAGTTGCAGGTTTGTTTGATAAAGGTTTTATAATGGAGAGGAATCCCCACTCTTCAGGTACTCCTTCTCTTGGCAGAAATGAATTAAATAGTGAATAGGTGATTCAGAATTTACTGGGAAGGGAGAAAGAATTAGATAACAAATGCACTGTAGTCCTCTAGAGCAGTGGTCTCCAAACTTTTTTGATTGCACACCCCTATCAGTAACAAATTTTTTGAGCACGCACCCCCCAATATATGTATATTTATATACATTCTAATATTTTCTTCCCGCACCCCAATGGATCGTCTTGCACACCCTACTTCGGAGACCACTGCTCTAGACGCATGTGAGACAGCGCTGGCTTTTTGTGAAGGGGAGGGGCCAGCTGGCTGTGTTCCATTGTGAATTTTTTGATGGAGCGGCTTTTCATCAACAAGGAGAAAAGGTTGATGGGCTTTCTTTAAGTAAAGCCTTGTCTATACCTGGGATCTTTGAGGGATAGTTTTTCTGGAAAAGCTGCTTGTGAAGAACCCCATTTCTGGATAAGGCTTTTTCTACATATACACAATTTTTTGCTGGCAGAGCTTGGGTTCTGCCAGCAAAACATTGAGCATGTCCACACACGTCGCTCCCCTGTGGCAGCAGAACCATTTCATTCTGCCTGCAGAACACCACCTGCTCTGTGGCTAACAGAAGGCATGTGCAGAGACCACCCCCACCTTCTGCTGGCTGCTGCAGCCCCTATCCCTCCACAGGGTGCACTTCTGGCAGAAGCAGCAGCTTCTTGTAGACAAGGGCATAGAATGACCATGCATGATGTTTATTCAGAAATGGGTATTGCACTTTAACTCCAAACACGCACATAATTCACACTCTGCCTTAATATTCAGGGGTCCTAGCTTTCCACATGGAAAACAGCAAAAAATCTGTTTAAAAACCACAAAATAATCTACATTTTTCTGCAGCCTACTGAAAGTGTGGCAGCTTCCTGCAGTGAGCGGCACCATTTCTGCTCTCTTATTTTTGTTACAGTTTTTCCATCTCAGCCAGTCAGCAGTGTGCCTTCCACTCCCCCAGCCGCAGATTGTCCAAGAGGCCAAAACCATGGCAAAACAGAGTGGAAATGGTGCTGCTTACCATGGGATGCCGCTGTTCCTTCAGTAGTTTGTGGAAAAACATGGATTCCACATTTTTGTGATATTATTTTTCCCATGGCGAACAGGAAACTAGGATCCCTGCTCATAATATTTTTAAAATGAAGATGAATCCTCAACAAAGAGGTTTATTTGATTTGGTGGCAGCACGTGTTACCCCAACCTTTCAGCTCTTCAAACGAGGCTGAAAAGGTGAGTTCTTTTAAACCTGTAATCTTTTTAACTTTAGTGTCTCTTCAGATATATAAGGGTAGTGAGAAGAGCCAGATGGGCTTAACATGGGCAGATCTTGGGTATTGAAAAGTAGGGTACAGACAGCATGGTGCATCATAACATATACCACAATATATGTTTTTCTCCCATTAAAAAGAAACAAGAAATGTTACTAATATGCTAGGGGCCTAGGGCTATATTATTCAGTGTAAGAATGAAGTAAAAACAAATATAACTTTATTGGAATGTGCATTAATTTGCTATGTCATATACCGTGTATTAAAAAACAATGCAGCCAACTAGGCAAAAATAATCGATGCTTCAAAAATAATCAAACAATTCTGTTTCATTAACCCTGTAGTCATTAGAATTAAATGTGTACTTTTTTCCAGATTCATAAAACAAAATCTAGCATACTTGAACGTCTTGACATTGCTTCACTGAATGTTATTACCATACCTGAATTAATGTTCACCTGAGTTAACGTTTCCACATCTGAGTTAAACCTTTTTAGCTAAAATCAAAAAACAGTCTGTAGGACTATGAAATGGGAGTTGTACATTACCAGGAGGCACTGACAAATAGCAAAATTGCAGAAGAAAGGATAGCCTGATGAGTGGATCCAAAAAAAAAAAAAAAAAGATTGTGGACCAGGAGTCAAAGATGGGGTGCAACTGTACCACTGTACCCCCCTGCATCCATTCCTGGCTATAACTCTTTATACCAGCTGAAGAGCTGGATATCAAATGTAACCCATGCCATAATGATGCTCTCTTTATCATTTTTCCTTAAAAAAGCTTTATGCCCTGGGTTCATATCAACCCTTTCATGCTAAAAACCAGTGGTGTTTGACCTGCAGGCACCGCAGGCTGGACAAATGGCATGTAGCCAGATCCCATGTGGGGTTTGATCCAACTTGCTGTCCTGACCTGGAACGACCCTGCATGCCAGATCTGGCTGTGGAGTGCCCTCATGTACCAACCCAACCAAGGTGAGGTCACTGTCCTATCCAGTTTCCTTTTTGAAACTGGGACTAATATTATATGCTTCAAAAGAAAGTGCAGAGCCCTGTATTGGACAACTCTGTAATTAGAAATATTAATTAAAATATGTTAATAATATGCCTGTGGAAGAAACTTCTCTTTCTAACCCCAAGCCGTGAGTACTCGTTATCCTCGTTATTGATACTGCAAATACTATATAGCTTTTAATCCTGTTAAGCTTATTATCTCAATAGTACCTTGCAGAAAGAGTGCCACCAGTTAGTAATGCATTATGTGTAAAAGCAATTCTTTTCATCACTTTTACATCTATTGTCCTTTATTTAATTGGATAATTCCTTGTTCTTGCACCCAGCTGGGTTTCTCTTTACCGCACCTATATTATGAAAGGAGATGAGGGGTGACGTGTGTTTATATAGTTCTGCAAATAATTGGATTTCTGATTTTTGAGACCTTTCTGGATGCTGGGCAATCCTAATTCTAGGTAATTGAGGATCAGATAAACTGAGTCATAATCCTGATTTTTTTGGGGGGGGGTGAAGGGGGGGAAGGGAGAAAGAAGGACACCTTAATGAAGTCTTTAGATCTAGAATTATTTTCTCTTTTCTAGACTCTTTTTTTTTTTTTGTTTCTGTTCTTTCCTTTGTTTTCTAAGCAGTGGCTGGGATTAAGTACAGTGTTTGTAAGCAGTGCATGCGGTACAAAAGGTGAATTTGTAAATTGCAATCGTCTCTTCAATATTATTTTCTATGATTATATTAAAGAGGCATACATCTTGTTTACTTTTTTGACCACTGATACACACTGAGCATATATTTTCCCTAAACTGTCCACAAGGGTTTTGATTAATATAAGCCCATTACTGTGTACAAATATTTTAAACTGTTCCTGTCAGTGTGCTTTACTTTTCACTTAATTTTAAATAAACTTCAAGATATACTATTTTGCTTAACTGCTCGGCTTTGGTAGATGCTTCATAATCTCATTTACTTTAGAATTCTTCACTAGAGTGGTCTAGGCTAGCCTATCCTTTTATTGGGATGCTTTGTCAGATCACTTTATATAGCCAATATCCAAACCATGGAGTGTATTAATTGCTGATCCTACTATCCAGCCTTGGTGCCTGTCTACTAATCCCAGTAAAGCTTGGCCATTTATCCCTGCCCTATTTATTGTTTTATTTCCTTAGTTTTGCTCTATTGGCAGATGTTTACCTTTTGTCCCGTGTGACTAGTTTCCCTAATAGCCTGTGATGACGGATTTTTACTGAAGTGGAGGGGTTGTGTTTGGGGTTTTTTTTGTTTTTGTTTTTTTAAATTTGAATAATCATATCCATTAGTTGGGGGAAGGGGGGCTGGCTTTTTTAAATCCACTATCTTGGTCTCCCATCAGAGAAGTCTAATAGGAGGAACACATTTTTGCTCTCTAGAAGTCATATTAATGGATCCTACCTTGTGCTGGATCTGGGCTGTGGCCTGGAGGTTGAGCACCCTGAAATGAACAGAAAAAACCTGAAATGAAGATTATTCTCTTAGCATCTGTAGGGGGCACTACAGGTGTCATAACTAGGTGTTTTACCTGGCACTTAAGAAGGGCTCGCTAATATGTAACATCATCATTGCAATATCTTTTTTTTTAAGCTACAGCATTACTTGCAGCTCTGTTTAGTATCTAATTTTAGTGATAGAGCTGCCAACAAAATATGTAACCTGCCACTTGCTCTTAAATTCATTTGGAGCCTAGACAAATGCTATCTGAGCCAATCTGTTTGCAATTTAAATTAGTTTCTATGCTACTTAGACAACATAGTCTGACAGGGCTTCATTGTTCTGGCACCTACTCCAAGACTGCTCTTTACAGGATCTCTCCTATATTCTCTGCATTGAAAACATGCAGGGGATTTGGTTAGGTTCTGTGCCTTTACTTTTTATCTTCTACAGCTAGTCTTTTTACTTGCCAATAATTTAGATAATACATTTTCTTGGGGGGGGGGTCTTATTTTTAATACTCTTAAGGAATAGGCTGTTAATAGATCTGTAGTCTTTTTCTTCAATTTTTTTAGCACTCTTAATTGTGGTGGATTAATTGTAAATCACATTAAAATCAGTTATTTAAATCAGTGGGCATGAGCCTTAATTTAAATAATCACATTTAATATTGTTTGGCATTTGCATGTTTTAGATATTTTTCTAAAGAAAGACTGATTCTAATTGGATGGTAATCATTAAGGCATGTTTAATTTGCACCTAAATGTAGCCTTTACATTACATATTATACTTACTTTTGCCAACCTAGAAAATATACATTTTAGCAATTATATAGGTTAGCATAGATTTACTCAGGTTTGAATTTTTATGTTTTATGTTAGAAGATGGAGAGTGACACATTTCATTTACCAGGTGACTTATTTACTTGTGATTTGTGTCAAGATACTTCTGGATGGAAGCCAGATTAAAATGTGGAAAAATAGCATTTAAAACTGTTTGCATTATGTAAAACTGTTAAAGGTATGGGATACAAAAAAGCCTATAAAAAGTTTGAAATTGTAAACTGAATTGATTAGTCAAGAAAGTATTATCTGTAGTTAGTTAATTCAATTTTTCTTTCCACTTGAATTGTGTCCTTTAAGGCTTTAGCACTAGGTGCCTCTTGCACCTCGTTTTTATTCATACATAAGATAGATTTATAGAGGAAAATGAGATTCAATTCCAACTCCAAATGGTTTTTGAAGCTTTGGATGTTCTAGTTCAGTGATGCCCGACTTTTTGCCCCATTGGCCAGATGTCTGGTGTGGGGTTGGCTTGCGGGTCGGATCAAATCCATGTGGTTGGTCCAACATGGAACTCCGGCCCTGTGCACTAGATCAGGCTTCTGACCTCAAGTGCCAGATTGTGACTCCAGCCCTTTGCACTGGATTAAGCCCTGCTCCAGATCATGTCCATTGTCCTATCCATGTGTGCAATATAATTTGGTCCACAGGGTTTGGAAGTTTGGCAGAAGTGGAGCTGTGCCAGTCTTAATTGCCACTGCTCCCCGGCTGCCTAACTTCCAGACCTATAGGAAGCCCTGCAGGCTGGATGATGTAGTTCTGTAGGCTGGATCTAGCCTGTGACCTGGAGATTGAGCACTGCTATTCTACTGAAATAAATAGAAAAAGCTGAAATAAAGAAAATTATTCTCTTAGCATCTGTAGGGGGCACTGCAGGTGTCAAAAGCTGGTTAATTGCTGCAGGAAATTGATTCCAAATATTAGTCCATAACCTCCACCATATTTGACAGTTGTGTGACTTTTTTTAAAACTTGGGCAGCAGACAGATTGCTTAAATATCATTATTGGCTTTAATATAGGTTTGCATAACTTTAAAATTAATTATAAATGTGTTTCATGTTATATTTTACCAGTACCATTATATTTTTTTTAATGGCTTTATTTGGACAGGATTTTCACTTTCTGATCCTGAAGGTTTTGGTTTTTTTTTTTTTTTTAATTTGCACCATTTTTCACACAATTTTCTTGCATTGTTACTTCCATTTTCATAGTTTCATAGTTTCTAGGGTTGTATATTCTTTCTAGCAGGAAAGAATACTGGGGTCAAATGACCCCAGCAAGATGTTCATCTAGCTTCCTCTTAAAGACCCCCAGGGTAGGGGCCAGCACCACTTCTCTTGGAAGTTGGTTCCAGACCCTAGCCGCCCTGACTGTAAAGTAGCGCCTCCTGATATCTGACCTAAACCTACCCTCTGCCAGCTTGTGACCGTTATTCCTGGTCACTCCTAGCGGTGCTCAGGGAAACAGTGACTTCCCCAATGCCTGCTGATCCCCCCCCTGACTAGTTTATAACAGGCCACAAGATCCCCCCTCAGCCTTCTCTTTTGGAGGCTGAACAGGTTCAGGTCCCGCAGCCTGTCCTCATAGGGCCTGCCCTGTTGTCCCCTGATCATACAAGTGGCCCTCCTCTGGACCCTCTCCATGCTGTCCACATCCCTCTTGAAGTGTGGCGCCCAGAACTGGATGCAGTACTCCAGCTGCGGCCTGACCAGTGCCGCATAGAGGGGGAGGATCACCTCCTTGGGCCTGCTCGAGATGCATCTGTGGATGCATGCCAAGGTGCGGTTGGCCTTCCTAACTGCCTCCCCACACTGCCGGCCCATGTTCATCTTGGAGTCAATGATGACCCCCAGATCCCTTTCTGCCTCCGTGCTGACAAGAGGGGAGTTCCCTAACCTGTAGGTATGTAGGTATTTTGTCTACATAAACATGCTTTCTGCAGTTCCAATATGGCATGCTTAAGTATTCTCCTTTCTAAATTTAAGGATATTAACTTTTAAGAATGTTTGTTTTTTTCTTTTTGATTTGGGGAAAAAGAACAATTTTGGGGGATATCAACATTTTTTGTAAACTGGAAGCTCTTGAATTTTGATCAGTTCTGAGATTGGCCTTTTGTAAAAGCAGTTATTTAGATTGTTGAAGTTTTCTTTATCCCGGTGGTAACATGAACATTTTATATAATGTAATATTTAACATGTCTATCTAATTTATATAAAAAAATAGCATGTAATTGTGGTGCCTTTGGCAAAGACTGGTAATGCAACCTTCATTGCTGTGTTTGTATTCCTTTGACTTGAGATTTGCATGCCAGTTCTGTTGATATAACTGATCTTCCATTTCAATTAACTTTCTGTAGAAATCTGAAAACTTTGGGTGTAGCGTTAACCATACAGTCCTCAATGCCTCATTTGCCTTTCCTGTATATTACAACATGTTTTATTTTACTCTTGTTTCCTCAGGGCCTTTCAGTTCTTCTGATAAACAAGAATGTAAGTTAGTCAGCACCTTAAATAAGACTTCTATTTTGATGGATTTCCGCATAACTTCCCATTGCACCTTATCAGATTTTCAGTTCCTAAAATCCTTTTCCTGAAACCGGATACCTTTGTACTGCTGTGTTCTGTGGCTCCATTCTTCATTAGGTTGAATTCCAACAACCTGTGGTTGTTACATGAAGTTCAAGTACTTGGTATCAGTATTTTAAATGTATATATTTTTGATACCATTGTGACAGACATTCCCCTTTTGTATCTGAGAACCTTATAAGGATTTCAATAATAAAAATTGAAATCCTTGCTGAATTAGCAAAATGTGGTGGTGTTTTTACTTGGGGGAGAAGTTAAGTGTGCACAGAGAAACTAAGTGACTTGCACAAGGTCATGAAGGAAGTTTGTGACAACTGACAAGTGAACTGTGATCTCCTTGAATCTGTCCAGTATCCTAAATAACATATTTTTTCCTCTTCAGATAATCATCTTCACTGCCCACTTTGTTCCCCTCTGTCCACCCACCTTCATAGCTTTGTATATCTCATGTGATCTATAGAAGTTAAACTGTTTTTCAGATTGTACACCCCTGATTTTTTTTGTTTAAATCAGTGGTTCCCAATCTGTGGTATGGGTACCACCAATGGTATGCAGACACCGTGTCAGTGGTACACATTAAGAGATTTATTATAATTACTTTATATGACAAAAATTTGCTGGTGGCACTCAAGGCTGAACTGAAAAGTTTGCTGGTGGTACTTAAGGCTGTATCATTTTAAATTGGCAGTGGGCAATCTGTCCGAGTCTGGGAGCCAGTGATCTAAATTCTCCACTTCTCTTGGGTATCTTGCAGGATATTCTCTCCCGTTGTCTTGTTAAGTCATGTGTGTACTCCCTTTAAATCTCAAATGCCCTCTTATCTATGCCTGCTGCTAAAATTTTCATCCACAGCCATGTTACCTCTCGGTTCTACAGCTGTTATCGGCTCCTCTTAAACCTCATCTCTGTGATTTTTCATGGCATTTAGTGCTCTGCAACCAAACCTTTCTGTGCTTATAGTTTCATGGTAATTAGGGGTCAGAAGGGACTTGAACAGATCATCTAGCCTAACCCCCCACCACTGGCTGGAGCACACGCTGGGATCACATGACCCCAGACAAGTGTTCATCCAACCTCTTTTTGTATTTACCCAAGGCAGGAGCGAGGAACACTTCCCTAGGAAGTTAGTTCCAGATCCTGGCCACCCTAACAGTGAAACAGTGCCTCCTAATCTCTAACCTGAACCTATTCTCCAGCAGCTTCTGGCTATTGTTCCTCATCATCCCAGGTGTTGCTGGGGGGGAATAGGACCCTTCACTTGCTGTTGATCTCCCCTAATGAGTTTGTAGGCAGCCACCAAATCCCCCCTCAGCCTCCGCTTGCTGAGGCTGAACGGGTTCAGGTCCCTCAGTCTCTCCTCATAGGGCCTGACCTGTTGCCCTTCATCTAAGCGGGTGGCCCTCCTCTGAACCCTCTCAAGGCAGGCCACATCCTTCTTAAAGTGCAGTGCCCAGAACTGGACACAGTACTCCAAATGAGGCTGGACCAATGTCACGTAGAGGGGGAGTATCACCTCTCTGGACTGGCTTGAGATGCATCTTTGGATGCATGACAAGGTGTTGTTGGCTTTGCTGGCTGCGATCTAGCATTGGCAGCTCATGTTCATCTTGGAGTCCATAATGACTCCAAGATCCCTTTTCGCCTCTGTGCTCACAAGGGAGGAGGTCCCCAGCTTTTATGTATGCTGTAGATTCCTTCTGCGCAGGTGCAGCACCCTGCATTTATCTACATTGAACCCCATCCTATTACCATCTGCCCACTTTTGAAGTCTGTCTAAATCTAATTGCAGCCTCTCTGTCCCTTCAAGCGTGCCTACCTCTCGCCACATCTTGGTGTCATTGGCAAACTTGGACAATGTGTTTTCCACCCCCTCATCCAAGTTGCTGATGAAGATGTTGAACAGTGTAGGCCCCAGGAACAAGCCCTGGGGGACCCCACTATTTGCATCCCGCCAGGTTGAGTACTACCCGTCCACCACCACTCTCTGGGTGTGCCCCATCAGCCAATTTTTGACCCATCCAACTGTGTAGGCATCAATGCCACAGTCGCTCAATTTATTAATGAGAATGGGGTGAGACACAGTGTCAAAGGCCTTCTTAAAGTCCAGAAAGGCTACGTCCACAGCGACACCATCACCCAGGGATTTAGTTACCTGGTTATGAAAAGCCATCAGGTTAATCTGGCAGGACCTGCCTTTGATGAACCTATGTTGATTTCCCCTGGGCATGATCTCCCCTGCTGGCCCCTCACAGATGTGATCCTTGATAATTTTTTCAAGGATTTTCCCCAAGACCGATGTGAGGCTTATGGGCCTATAGTTTCCTGGGTCCTCCTTTCTCCTTTTCTTACAAATGGGGACCACATTAGTTAGTTTCCAATCTCTGGGCACCTGGCCTGTGGACCATAATCGCTCATACAGCTGGGCCAAGGGCAGAGCAATGGCCCCTGTTAGCTCTCTCAACACCTGTGGATGGAGGGCATTGGGGCCCGCAGATTTAAAAACATCCAGCCCTTCCAGAAGATCCCTTGTGCTTGCTGCTTGGATTCTTTTTTCCCTTCCCCTCCCTCCACTTGAATCTTCCCCATTAGCTTCCCTGATTCTGAATTAAATTTCTTCTTACTTTGAGAGTTCTGCACAGAGTTGTCCTGACTACTTCTCAAGTGCCTTTTCCTTCTACCACTCTTGGCTTGTGCTTTCTACCCTGCCAGGTACCATCCCAGCCTCTCCCAATAATTTTTTTCCTCTTGCCTCTACACTTTTTTTATTTAATGCCACACCTACACTGGCTACAGCTTCTATTCTCCAATGCGCCTAGACACTTTGCTATCCAAATTCCTTTTAAGACTCCTTCAACAAACCTTTGTGATAAAAGACCACAAGACTAAAAGAGTAAGCAACTCTCCAAGATGCTGAAAGAAGAAAAAATCCAGGAACTGCAAGGCTTGTGCCAAACTTAAAAATGCAAGTGTACATTCCTTTGGCACTTCCATGCTTCTTCTCTTCTTCATCCCTCCTTTCTTCCCACCACATGTTGCATAATTCAGGCCCTTTGTGCATTAAAGAAACTGGCGCTGGTATAACTAAATTGTTGTTAAACCAGTACAAACAGACAGTTCTTATGCTAGCTGTGGTTCAGACTGGTGTTGTTTTTATATGATAACATACAAACAGTCAGACAACAGCAAGAGAGTGCCAGTTCGTGCAAGCCATGTTAACTGTGTCTGCCATAGTGCTCACCCGTACAAGTCCGGTTACTACTGGCAGTATTAACAAACCCAAAGTAAACTGCACCAATGGAAAGGCATGCTTTATACCAGCACAAACCGTAGCTGTACTAGGAAGCTGTCCAACTGGCTAAAAATACTAGTATGGGCAGGAAGGCTCTTAAGTGTCTAAAATCATGTTTTTGATGTCTTACAAGTAGCTTGATTATTATTATTTTGGGGTTTTTTTGGCAAGTGGAGAGTATGAGGTATCTTCTGTTGAAGGGGAGTTGCTGGAGTCTTCAAGTGTTTGAAAAATCAGGCCTTCACTTCAGTGCTTCCATGTATGCCTCTTTAAAAAGCAAAACACGCACCAAAAAAAAGCATTCTGACTTCATGTTTGAGCTGGGAGCCACTCCAACTTCTGAATGTGGATGGAGGCTGAGGAAGGGCTAATGCATGTCATCCACTGTGCGTGTAGGACAAATGGATCTAGAGCTCCATTTTGAACCTGGGCATTGTCGTCATTCCCAATTATTAGATAGGTGCTGCTTGTGACTGTATAATCAAGGCTGAGCTCTGTTTTTTTCTCTTAAAGAATGATGAAGCTGCTCCATAATGTATGGAAAGTTACACCTTGAAAGTTCCATCATTTGGTTCCTTCACATATGCTGCTAGAAGAAATATCTGACTTCCTCTTTTCTGAGGAATAGTTTGCACATCCCCTCTTCACCTGGGAAGCCCCTGTCCATCTGAGAGGCAGGGAGGAGGAAGCTGGCCTTTGATTTCAGGCCCCAGCTCTGCAGCTTGATAAGAAATCAATATGGCTGCAGTTTTGAAAGATTTTTAACAAACAAGATCCCCTGAGCACTGGCCCTGAAGAGTAAGGATCCTACATTGCTGGAAGGTGCATAAAGCATATAGCTCAGGTTGGGCCTTGGTGGAACCTGCTGCAGTTTGGCTGAGAGCATTTTTTTTTCCCCCCCAGTTTTGGGTTGTTTTTGTTTTTGTTTTTTGTTTTTTTTTATGCTGGGGTTTATTTGGGATGAAAATGAAGCTCTGTGTTGTCATGGTTTGATTACTTCCTTCTGTGCAGGTACCCCATGAAATGGGTAGAGTTTAACATTCCCTGGAGTGGAGGCTTTTGTTAGTTGTGGTGGAAGTGGTTCAGAGGTTACTCAGCTAAAATGACCTCTGGAATCTGCCCTGTGCTAGGACAGAACATGTTAGAAACAGTCTTTGGGCCTGGACTGTTGCTAAATGCCATCTTATTACAGTGCTTTGTCTGCAAAAATTTCTACTGCCTACTAATGCAAGTGATATTTCTGCCCTTCCAGTCTTTACTCTGTAGATTACCACAACAGACTTCAATTTTATTCCTACTATGTATATTCATAGACCAGTAGTTGTGGTGAGTGGTTGGGACATAAAATGCCATTATCAGTTAAACCATTGGTGTACAGTATGTGGTTAGGCCTGTGCGAAGCAGCAAGCATTTGCTTTGGATTTACATTCAGCCCATTTGGAGGGACAGTGATTCAATTTGGTGATTCAAATCACTGTCCCGATTTCAATTCAGCTGATTTGGATTCAGAGATTCGGCCATAGACTGGACAGGCAGTTCTTGATGAAGCTGGACACAGCTGCCTCCAGCTGGTAAGTCTGTTGTGGTGGGGGTAGAGGGAGAGGCAAGGGGCATGGGGGAGGCAGATTAATGGCCCCGCAGATTGGGGCTGGGACAAGCTGCCCAGCAAGGGCGGGGCATGGGACTCAGGGAGCGGGGGGCTCCTGCCACGGAGTGCTGCTGGTCTGGGAGCTGATCTTCTGGCGGCTCTTGCTGCTGGTCCAGGAGGGGTTGGGACCAGGCATGTGCCTCCGAATCTGTGTGGGGTAAGCTGGGATGGGCTGCATTCTGGAAGGCTAGCCCCTGCTGCCCGCCACCGAGCTGCATTCTGTGGAGTAGGCAGAGCCAGGGCTGCACTCTGGGAAGCTAGTCTCTGCTGCCGGGCTGCACTTCGTGGGGCCTGTGGAGCCAGGACTGTGTTCTGGGTGGCAAGCCCCTGCCACTGGGCTGCGGTCTTCGGGGTGGGCAGAGCCAGGGCTGCATGCTGGGCTGCAGCTGGGGCTAGCTGCCCAGAGCGCAGCCCTGGCTCTACCTGTCCCATGGAACGCAGCCTGGAGGTGGGCAGCCGCAGCTAGACTTCCAGAGCCCAGCCCGCCCCATGCAGATCTGGGGGGCATATGCCCACTCCCATGCCTTCCCGGACCAGCGGTAGGAGCTGCTGGAGGTGCCACCAGAAGATCACCTCCCGGATTGGTGGCATGCGCCGGCACACAGTGCCTCCCTCCCTGAGTCCTGCCCCTCCCCCAACCCCCCCGTGTTCCTGCACAGCTTGTCCCAGCCCCAATCCCTGCCTTACTGTGGGGGTATTGATCTGGTCTCCTCCCTCCCCCCCACCCCCCCCCAATGCCCCTTCCCTCCCCACTCTGCCCACCAGAACAGACTTGCCATCTGGAGGCAGCTGTGTCCAGCGTCATCAAGGACTGCCTGTATAGTCCATTGCCAAATCTAAAAATCTCTATCAATTTGGAGGCTTCTGATTCGATTTGGACCTTTTAATGGGTTTCCCAGTTCGATTTGGATTCAACGATTCGGCTGCCAAATCAGGCTGAATCTCCTCTGAATCGAATTGGCTACTGAAACTTCACACAACCCTATATATGGTAACAGTTGCCAATGTAGAATTCTTCATAGGTTAGATGGCGCTATATACCTTTGGCAGAAGCTCAGTATCTCCCACATAATGGAGACCACCTCATTAGTAAGTGTATTGGTATAACTAGAATAATATAAAACTATAAAAGTTTGAGGGGAAGGAAATGGTATTTGTATTGGGAGAAACCGTTATTATTTAACCCCCACTCCCCCAAGAATCTTATCTTTCTAAACTGGCATTCAGAAAATTCTGGTTGGCTTATTTTTTGTTTGTTTGGTGCGGGGGGTGTTTTTGCGGGGGGGGGGGGGTGGTTCACTGCTCTGTGGTACAGTCATACTGGTCATACCAACATTGGATGTGCTGCTATAAGATGGGTCCAGCTACTTTTACCCCGTCTCATCTGGAAGTTCTCTGATTTTAGGATTAGGGATAGTCTTCCATACTGAAAAAAAAAATAGCTTTTGACCACAGGATAAATAAGATCATGAAATATCTTGAGGTCAAAACACAACAGAGACAAGATGCGCTTAGTATTACCATAAGGCAGACTAGGCAAGGTCAATCCCAGGGGGAGGGGATGAGCGAAGACAGCATTGACTTTACCTGTTTTACCTTTTGGTCATACTTCATTGCCTTGTTTTTGCTGAGGATTTTTTTTTGTTTGTTTGCTTGCTTGCTTTGTTTGTTTGTGTTTCTATTATGTTAGTTAAGGTGTTGGTAGCCTCAAGATAAAAAGTACGTTTTAACAGTGTAGCAGTGTCATAGACAACATGACAATAACATTGGTTGTATCCTGTTTACACTGGTATGTCTGCCCTTGCTACTACCAGTGTAGCTGCATAGTTAGAAAAGCTTTGAGAAAATCTGCTTCGACAAGGCATGTGCAGTCTCTCCTGCACTGGGAGATCTGTAAACTGCCAAGCTAGATTCTTCCTACTTTACAAATGCTAAGCTTGACACAAGGTTTAGGAATAGCTGTATTTGATATATGCAGGCAAATAAGGTGTCGACTGGTGAAGCGACTTAATTGATGTCCTATGTTCTGGAAAAATGAGAAACGTAGCTGGAGTTTCCAAAGGTTTTACATTGCTCCTGTGGCCCCTTGGACTGTACTTGGTGAGGAATATAATACATGTTGTGGCAAAATAAAAGTGGTTTTGAAGGCCCAAGCTCTGATGCAGAGCACACTCAGTCCTTGCTGTATCCTGCTTTTAAGGACTTTTGCCACAGGTTTAGCATTTCTTTTGCTAGGTTTGTCCTGTGTGTCATTTTTGAGAAATGGAGGAAATGGTACTTTTGAGGAAGGGTCCCTAGAGTCAACAACTTGGAAATAAATGAGATCAAGGGTCAGGTGATTTTTTTTTTTTTTTTGCTATGTTTAGCTGATATTAACCATTCTGTGTAACCCATTCCTCCCCTGTTTTCCCCCATTCCTTTCTCCCATAATCCACCCCCCCAAAAAAAGTGTTTGTTGAATGTTATAATGCATAGCTAAGTTCTTATGATGTGCATCCTAATACAGAATAATTGGACATATCCCTTGAAGTCATATTTGTGATACGTCCATTTTGGTTAAGTAGAGTTTATCTGCATATGCAGCTGTTCTCTTTGCAGGGGGAAAACTTGCATCTAGATACGATTCTTTCTGTTACTTAAAATTCATCATTAGTATATTGGATTGGTGTCAATTCATGTGTATTGATACCATTTTTACCTAAGGATCTCAAGTTCTTGCAGAGCTGGGAAAATACCTTCTTCAATCATAGACAGTGAAATTGAGAGACAGTCAAGTACTTACTCATGGGGGGAAAAATTGAGAACCGTCTTGGTCACCTGCTCTAGTGAACAACACTGACTTTAGAAGAATTTTTAATGTAGTCAAATTGTTTCCCTTTTTTCCATGATTCAAGCATCTTAACTCCACCAAGTGACTAAAAATAATGGAGCAAATGATCAGTACTTAGTTATAATACAGTAGTTATCATTAACATTGAGGATTTTCAATTAAGCAAGTAGGGTATTTAAAAAATAGATTCTTAAAGCAATCCTCAAATTTAGCAGTTACAAAAGCAACATTAACATTAAGACAGAGGAATATTTTTACAAGTATTTGAAGAAAATATCTGATCTGTGCACTGGAAAGTAAAGGAGAGAGACTGATCTGGTAAATGCTTTGCAACCTTTTATGTAAAGCAACATTTGCCAGGTCTGGGATCAGCTGTGGGGTGTCTGCTTCCTCAACACTTCCAGAGGGAGTTCCACTTTACTTTCCCTCAGTGGGCCACGGAGTAAACTAGCAGACCTCCTTCCGGAGTTGGAGTAGACATGCTAGTTCATTGTTGTGCCTGGGCAAGAGGGGTTGGTTTAGGTTGTTTGCACTGCTTTTTTGTCTTAACGTCAGATTTCTCAACATGTGTCACAAAAAAGCAGGGCTTTGAGATTTTACTCTTAATTTTTATATTGGTTTAAAATCCACAGCCCTGATTTTTGTCTTCAGATCAGTTTCTTGTTCCTTCTATATTTTCCCAGCTGTGATTAGTGGAATGTGAATTCCTCTGAGGTTCCTGGCTCTTCTCTCAGCTGTTGTAGTGAGAGCAGCCCCCTTGGTCACTAAGCAACCCTGCTGAGTCCTGTTTGGTTTTTTTACTAGCATCCTGTGCAAAATGATGGCTCAGTGGAGCAGGGCAGATCTATGTGTTCAGCAGGAAAGCTAAGGAAGTGTGGAATTCCAATTGGGACTGAGAGGCTAGCCTTGGAACTGCTAGCTAGATATGTGCGTGAAATCATTGAGGGGTGGATATATTGAGTTTCTACCAAGATTTAAAAGCTGGGTATATCTTTGCATGTGTCTAATGATATTGAGCTGTTGGTTGGAGTTTGAAGGTCATGCTATGAGTATTTGAAAAGGTAATTTCTCAGATTTATTTTAGTGGCTAGATTCTGCAGTATAGGCATCGTTAGACATACCTGAGAAGAATTTATAGTAAGGTTTTAGATTTGATCTATGATTTCAGTATCTGGCATTCTTAGTTCACCCTGCCCTGTGAGTTTATCCTCTAGTTACTAGTCTAGTGTGTGCATCATAACTACTTAGCAGCCTGCATGTTTATTTTGATATTTAATTGTAAATGCTTACTTCATTTTATCATCTTTTTTATTAAACCCAAAGGTTTTGTATTGACATGTGAATGCATTGTGCAGCTTGACTCCAAACCTCCAGCTTTGCCCCAGATGAGAAAAACAGAGTTGGGGTTTTTGGCACCTCTAATAGGGTGGCAGACGCTTCAGGATTGTCAGAGAAGCACATTAGCTGGATGTCCCTGCTGAATGATAAACAGTGAAATAGTTTATTTCTAAATGCTGTGTTTAGACTTTAGACCAAATGGGTAAAGAGGGTTCTCAGAGGTGTCAACTAGCTGGTGTTGCAGGCTGTGTACCTACTCAGGATAACAGTGTTACATCCGTTTACTCTTTTTGTATTTTCAAGATTTTTTTTAAGATTGGATTTTTGGAATGTAATTTTGTGGCAAGTGGTGAGCACTGTACAGTCTATGAGTTCATGGAATGCATATAGGGCCCCACAGGTAGGGTATTGATAGGGTAGTTCTGCAAGCTCTATAGTTCAGCCTTCTCTGTTTGCTTCAACTAGCTCCTTCTTTATTTTACACAGTGAGGAAGGTCTATTTTTACTGTTGTTTGGCAGTTTAAAACCCATCTCCTGGCTGAGTCTCAACCAATGGTTCATTGTAGGTTTTGGGGTCCAGTTGCAGTGGGCAGAGCAGCTGTAGGGGAATTGGGAGAATGATGGTCTGGGGAGAGCAGAGTAAAGAGAAATGCAAGGCTGTACCCCTCATTTAATCTTTCTGAGTTTTTTCTTTTAGCATTTCAGCCTGCATTCCCCTTGGGTGGGGGAGGTGTAGGGTAGCAGGGAATTCTTCCAACCAGAAAAGTTGGACCACTGTTCTGGGTGAAGACAGGCAAGAAAACAGGCATACAATAAATTGGGGCTAATGAAATCACCTTAATTCGTAAGAAAAATGTGCTTTAAACCTTTCCCTCCCCAAACACGCAACCTATCCTATCCCCAATCAAACATGCAACCTAGTGATCTGCCGTGTGTGGGTTATGTTCTGCACCCAGTAGTGTTGTGTAAAGTGCATTGTGTCTGAGCAGAGGCACTCCTCCCCACTGTACTATACTTTCATGGCTACTTAGGTGGTATTGGTGTTGGTGCGTCACTCACTCCTAGGCAGGCTGGATGGCAAACAGGAAACTAGCTGATAATTTTACATTGAGATAACTAGAGAAATGAAAGCTGGCATTTTGTCTAAACAGGCAAACAATTACAGGGATGTCTCTTTAGTTTAGATAGTTAGTTAATATAGAAGTTAATAGTACTATAGAAGATAGTTAATATTGTTTCAAATTAGACTTGAAACTTTTGTAGCCATGTTAGCCAGCCACTCCCCTTCAGAGGCTGGCATTCACTCCTCGTTTCCTACCCTTATGGTGGGTGGATGTATGCCAGGGCTAGACGTAAAATGAAGAGCCATCTGCATTCTGATCTCATCCTTTCTTGTTGCCTTTGGCTGGAGAGGAGGAGCTTTGAAATCGGATTATTACTTCGAGCCTCTTGGCTTTGGAGCTACAGCCTGTTCACCACGTTGCCAATAGGCTTAAAAGCTTAACAGAACTCCCACTAGGTACCCAGGAAGCCTCTTACTGTAGAAGATGGCGACATCAGAGGATCAGCTGTTCTGTATTTATCATGCAGCACTGTAGTCTGGATATATGGCCTCTGAACTGATGTGATGCTTCTGGGAATAGCATCAAGGACTGGTCTGTAGGTAGCAGGCAGGCATGCTAACGTTATTCCTAAGTATATTATTGTAGTCACCTAGGGCTCAATGTAAAACATAGCTGTTAAAAGCTTTGAGCTCATTTCAGCCTTTTGTCCAATAAACATGGGATTCTAAATCCAGCATGTGGGGGGAGACTGTCTTTATTAAGTGAAATCCAGCTGAATTTTATAGGTGGGTTTGCCATAAGTTTCAGGAACTTAAAAATCTCCCATGATTTATGTTAGCAGGATGTTAACCCCCAAATGCTTTTAAAGTGTACTTAGTGTCATGCTGACTTCCACTCGTTTCCACTAGAGTCCTTGACCCCCTGTTATGGAGAGCTTGTCTTCCCAATAAAAAGTCAAAGACTTTTTTGTTGGTGCTGGAGTCCAGTGATATGAATACAACAGATAACTTACTAGTAGTGCTGCTAATGGGAAGAATTCCTCCTCTGTGACAAATGATACAAGATTCAAGGGAAAGCTAATCTGGATATTCAGGTAGCCATCTCTCCAGCACTCCAGTAGGAGAGATCTTCAACTACATTAGTCAAACATGTGGTTAGGGCCGTATCTTTCTGGCCCTTCTCCCATTCAAAGCATGCTCAGTGCCCATTTTACAACCTAATACTCTTCAGCCAGCACACTTGACATATGGATAAATAGTGTAGATGATCTTCTCTGGGAGAGAGGGGATTATTTTGGAAGGAAGGAACTAGCTGTTAGAGAGAAAACAGCATGATCGCCAGATGCTTTTTTGTCTGATGATAAAATTGCCAAAGCACAGAGGTGATGTGGCTAAAACGGACTTTTGAAGCCAGATTTTCCAGGTTGTCTTATCAACTGTAATGCTGATGAAAGTATGAAAAGACATTTTTTCTGTGCTAGCTTCCTTCTTTGTAAAATAGAGGCAGTGCCACCTTCTCTCACAGGTGGTGTAAACTGTTATTAAACATTTGTTATACACTTGGATAATTTGGGGTGAAAGCCACTGCTAGGGAAAGGTGCTGAAAATTTTATTGTGGAAAAGTAATTATTAGCTTGTTATTTCAGTGCTTCAAACATATTGTGTTAGGAAGGACTATATTTGCATTGGGAAGGTGGTTATCCACACCTGATCTAAAGTCTTTTATTTGAAATACTGACAATACGCAGTGCCAAATATATAAATTACAAAGACAGACCTTCTCCTAAATTTACCTGTGGAGTTGAAAGGACAAAGCAGAAGACCAAAGAAAGGAACATGTTGCTTGAGGCACTGGGGGCAACTGGGTTTAATGGCATTTAAGCAAATCTGTTTTGATTACTCTTTAGTCATGCTGTGTGGGCTATTACTATTATTTATTTATCTGTATTACCATTGTACCTGGGAGTCCTAGTCAGGAAGCCAGGACTCCATTGTGTTGGGTGCTGCATAAACGCACAACAAAAGCCCCCAAAAGTTTACAGTCTAAGATGAGACACCTCAGATGCATACAGACAGATGGGAAAAGGAAAAATTGTGGCTGTATTGGTTAGCATGGTAGGCAGTGGTGTCTGTATACTGACGATCCAGTTGTTAAAGAATTGTGTAGGTATCCTGCCAAAGGAAAGCTCTGGTCCTTCCTTAAACTTCTATAACCTAAGTCTAGAAATCTTTAGTCTCAAAAGAAACATGTACTGGTCATCACCAGCACTGGAAAGTAGTGTTGAACTTTTGGTTTTTCAAATCTAATTTTACTGAAATAAAAAAGAATTGGTTCATATGACCTATTTCAGAGGCAGAGGAAATGCAAGGTTTTCTCAAGGGACCTCTGTTTATACAGACCATACAGGATTTATTTTTTGTCACTGGGTGCTGGCATAGCCATCAGGTTCACCTGGTAATCCCAAAGTTACACTCCAGTTTCTCTCTGCTTTTCTGGTTAGACCCCTCTCTTTAATTTACAAATATCATCTAATTCCTTTGTATTAGATCAGTAGTAATATCTGTCCCTGATTACAGTGCATCTGAAATAACTCCTCCTTACCCATCACCAAAAAAAAGTTGGGAAAGGAACAGATATTATGCACTCTCAAAATACACTATATTTAGGAGTGGATCAGAACAGAATCAGGAAAAAAAGAGGAAACAGTTTTTCTCTTGTACCTTCCCTCCGTATCAGGAATGGCTCCCCTCCTTCTCCCTCCAAGGTGCTTGTTTCCACCCTTTACCCCTGCACACACAAACACAAGCCAGGCTATCATTTGCAGGGCCACTGGACTATTGCTCATTGTTAAGCCTTTTTCTCTGTGCTTGTGAGATGGCTGCTGGAAAATGCAGGCTCCTTCAGAGTTAATGGTCCCTGGTGGATGAGGTGCCAAGAAGCTGTTTCCTTGAAGAGAACTGTCGATTAGGTTCCTGTTGCCAGGAGTAGGGGGGTGGGGGGAGGAGGAGGGAGGTTCAACACTTAACTCTGGCATTGTCTTTTTTTTTGTCTTTGCTGTGGTGGCAGTTCAGATATAGCATGGGGATGGGGGATGGGACGCTTTTAGTTCAGGAAGCCATAAAGCACTTGAGTGTCTTATTGAAAATGAGTAATATACAGGTCCTGGCAGTGCAAGCGCCTACAGGACTTCAGGGAAACAAGGACATGGGAAGTTAGGGAAAGGGGTGCTTAACTGCAGCTGAGATGGGCAGGAGTGCTAAAAATGCAAACATGAACAGTGCTGTCAAGCTGTTCATTGGGAAAATGAAGGCTCAAGGAAACAGAGAGTGAGTGCTGTTTGAGTGCAAGGGGCAGAGTGGAATCTCCTGTCAAATATTTGGATAACAGATGTCTCCAGCTCTCCACTACAACTAAGACAATCTGACCTGGAAAACCCATCAAGTTTTTTGAACCTTCCAGATTTCTTTCCATGACTCTAACTCTTTACATACAGAGCTAATCCAGTGTCCCTGGGTTTTGGAATTAAGGCAACGTTATCCTCATGTTGTCAGGATGCATCTTGCTGAGATTACCTGCTTTGGGTTCGGCAATCTGACTGAACGTTTGAATAATTAAAAAAAAAAAAAAAAATTAGCACCGAATTCCTTCCTGGCTGTGCTATAGAAATGGGCCTTTAGGTGTCATTGCTTTTCTCCACATCTGAATAACGCATTAATGTTCACCTGTGGTTCACTATCCTTGACAGAATCTGTTGTTTCCTGTATTTCCTGATATTTCCACTACCTAAAATGGTTTGAGTGTCTTCTAATTTTTAGACTCCACTAGGACAGTCCCAGAAGTTCAGAGCAATTAAAGAGGAAGGAGGCTGTCCAGTTCTTATGTTTGATGTTGTAGTCTTGTGCATCCCATAGCTGAGAGAACAGCTGATTAAATACTGGGTGGGGGGAGCTGGTATCATCGGACAGAGACATAAAGCACATGTGCCAGCCTTGGGTAAACAGTGTGGATTGTAAGTGTGATAGAAAACCAATCCCAGGTCTCCCTATCTTTGTCCATAATCTATATTCTTTGCTTTCATTTTCCATTGACATGAGTTTTGTCTCCTAATCAATTAATTTTCCAGAAAAGTTTGCACCACTTCTGCAGTGCATGGGCATACACACATTTCAGTTAGCATGTGTTCCAAAAATCAGTTGAAGTAGATGTTTTCAGGAGGTGTAAGATCTTGTTTGGTTTAAACTCTCTTGCTGAACTGATTTAGTCACTGTGTAGATGCAAATGTGCTGAAACAGTTCAATTAGTGCTCTTCCTTCTGTGTCATAGCACTCTTAATGGCTGTTGGAAAGCTCCCAGAATCTGCTGTGACAGAAACCATTGAGTTGATAGTTAGAGTATTGTGATGGATAACTTAAAACAACACATGAGTGGACAGAAGGCAAAAACAAAATGTAGGAATTATTAAACTGATTTGCTGTGGCTAGTGTGTATAATATGCCTGTTTGTGCTTACACGCATTCTAGCCATCCTGTTCCGTTGCTAGTGATTTGGTTCTATAGCACAGAGCATCTTAATGCGAAGATCATCTATGTTCTTATAAGTGTACTGCTGGAGGTTTTCACCTGGCATCTGAAGCAAAGCCAGCAGAGCTTTGTGACATGACACCAAGGCCTATGTGGGCAGGTTGCTAGGGCAGGAGCTAGAGCACCACAAGTAATTTGCATTGTCAAAAATAAAGGCATGTTACTCTATTTGGTGGTTCCTCTATCATCTATGTGACAGTCCATAACTGTCCTGAGGGCTTTGTTGCTTTGACACTGACAGATTCATTTTGATTTTTTTTTTTTGAGTTGGATTATATTTGATGAGATTGTCTTCAGGAAGATGGGAGGACAGCAAAAGCTGTCTTAGCTTTCTGCTGTTGACCTTTGTCATTACTGGAAAGGCCATTCAGTGTATGTGTGTCCTGCAGAGGCCCTTCAGAGAGGGATGAGGTAGAAATTGTGAGCAATAAAATGCCACAGCAGGAGGGGTAGAAAGTGGGTTTTATAAAAATGCATGCCAGTAGTCCCTTCACACACAAACTTCAGTGCCTCCATTAGAGTGTTGAAAGGGTTGATTATACCTACTGGGGGTTTGCCAGTGAGGGGGAAAAGGGGGTAGTTACGTGTCCCCTGAGCAGGGCAAAACATTAGCCCTCTGGACATCTCAAATTTCTTAAAGCTGAACTACAAGCCATTTTTCAGCTAGTGCTGAGGGATCTATTTCTGCCCTCTCTCCTCCCCCAGATAACCCTGCTTCAGGCCACTGCTTCTCCTTGGTGAGGATGGTTACCCTTGCTCTGTGCAATGCCTTTTTTTTCCCAACAGCCATTGCATGACTCAGAGGGATTTAGTCATGGGGATGGGGGGAGGGAAAGACCTTAAACAGGCTTTTCCCTAATGAGCTGTGACGCCAGCTGGAGAGGAGGAGAATCCTGCTTTTCTACTGTCTGTTGCTCTCTCAAACTACAGAGGAGGAGGAGGAGGAACTGGGTCCCCTTCTGTCTGCTGATTTGCTGCCTCTTCTGTTTCCTTTCTGTTCTGTCCCCAAAGCATTTTGGCAAGGTTCAGATTTCTGTGCTTACAGCTCAGTGCTCAAAGAGAAAAGGGAAAAACAAAAGGTTGCAGGATAGGGGGTGGGATGGTGGTGATGGTGAGGCGGGGGAGTCGCTTACTGCCCTATCCGAGGACTGAACTGTGGGACAGAGCACTGAGGGGTAAAGTTAGCCAGAGCACTGACTTTCTAGTCTGCTTCTAGAAGCAGTAGTTGCCGCATACCTTTCTTACCTCTTGCTTAAATGCTCAACTAGCTATTATGTATCTAGCTTTGCTTTCCATTGTTTGGGGTAAAGCTTACCAAACTGCTGCTTGTTCTAGGAATCTGGGTTAAACTGCTGGATGTACCAGTTTCATGCCTGTTCTTTGTTTGCAAGCTGAGATGGTAAGAGTTGCAGATCCTCCAGTGTGTCCGATATCAAACCACTGAAGTTCATTGCCTTCAATGAGCACTCCTGCACATTGGAGGATGTCAGGAGAAGCTGGGGGAATCTGCCTGGTTGGAGAATAATGACATCAACTTAAACAGGCCAGCAAACGATTCTGCAGGCATTAAATTAAATACCCCGTGTTTCTCCCTAACTGCTCACAGTAGAACACCCAAATAGCTACAGAAAAAGTAGTAGACAGGGACCTTGTGGGAAGGATTACAAATCAGTATCTTTTTTTTTTTTTTTTTACCATCAGCTATCAAAGTGGGCATCTCAGTAGCTGTTTCTGTCACAAAGACAGTCAGACTGACCCTGCAACTAACTTCCTTTTGCTGCTTCATACAACATGGTGTGGGGATTGGGGCTTGATCCCAGAAGTGAGAGGTGCTGAACTTCAAGAATAAATCAAACTGCTTTCTCCTTCCCTGTTTCCACTTCCTTTAGTGCTTTAGTGAATGATTAGTTTTGTTGGTTTGAAATCTCGCTCTCGCGCTCAAAAAAAAAAAAATAAATAAAAAAAAGTGGCTGTTGCTGGCAGCCATGTGTTCATGATCATGGCAGCAACTGGAAGTTGCTGCTTCCGCTTTGCCCCAGGTGCCTGGCTGTGTCCCTGCCCTGCTGCACAATGGTGTGCTCCAGCCATGGATTTTGGTAAAAATAATTAATCAGCCTTTCTGTTGGTCTGTCATCCTGTATGTTTCTTCCTACAGTAACACCTTCCCAGTGCCTATAGAATACACGTTAGATCGTTATTAGTGGCTTGTGAACTCTGAAAATGTAAAAGTCAGCAGGATTTTTACCCTTTATCCCTAGTACTTTTGAAAATAATCCTAGCAAATACTGGAATTCCTTAGTGGGTTGTGGCCACTGTATAATGATTCTTAATTAAACAGCATGTTAAAAACACTCACAGGGAAACCATTTGAATATTCCATGAAATAAAAGGCAGGCACATCATGGCAGAGACAAAGTTGAATGACTGCTTTAATGCCCCAAATTGGATATTACACTAAATTTGGTGGACCCACTGGTTTTAGGTGCAAGTGTTCTAAAATGGAAAAGGCGCATTACTTTCCTTTCTTCCTGTGTCCTAGCATTACATTGTCTACAAACTGTAGTTTGTCTGTAGGTTTTATTTGAAGAGGCGTAGCTATCCTGTCACACTGGCACTTTTACATGTGCTCTGGGATTGGGAGGGTGGCATTTTAATAAAAGTGGCTCTGAGAGTCTCTCTCATTTAAAGTGCTACCATGTCTCATGTATCAGTATCCCCACGCTTAAAAATGGCAGGGGGGAGCACTTGAACTGAAGCTCATTTGAGCTTCAGTTCAAGTGCCCCTGCCGCTGTTTTCAAGCGTGGGGACAAGATGCAGGAGGCTGCTGGAGCGCAGTAATTGCCACACTCCAACAAACTCAATCAATTGAGTCTGCTCCGACATGCTGGAATTCCAGGGCATTAGAGCAGCCTCCATGCTCATGTATAGGTAGGTGTCCATTGTGTTTTGCAAGTGCATTTTATTGAAAGTTAGAGGGTGATTTGCTAATGTCTTAGAACAGGGGTGTCAAAAATATGGCCCATGGGCTGGGTCTGGCCCACAGAGCCCTGTCATCTGTCTCCTGGTGCTGCTTCTCAGCCTTAGAGCCAGTCCAGTCTATGATGTGTGGTCAGTCATATATGCAGGGTCAGCCTGATATCTCTGCTGCATACAATAATACCCACATGCAGCGCAATCCTAGAGCGGGCACTGCATCCACTGGATCTGTCATATGGAGTGGGGAGTGGTCCATGGGTCTGATTTAGCTCATGGGGCCAACCCTGCATCATTAATCCAGCCTGTGGGGCCAGAAAAGTTTGGTGCCCCTGCCCTAGAAGTAGAAAAAATTATGTAGGATGTGGGCCATTTACCAAATAGGTTTCTTATACCTCCTGTTTGCTCTCGGCATCACCCCCTGTAGGTGGTAGTAGGCCTTAGCATGATCCTCATTAATCTCATTAATCCATGGTGCTGTCAAGCGCCTCAGGGAGCGCTGTTGAACTCTGTTCCTACACTACTTACTTGCCATCTGAATTTGGGCAAGTCACTTAACCTCTCTCTGCCTCAATTTCCATGTTTTCAAAGAACTTACAGGAGTTATAGTGAGTTTCTGTTTTATGGCACACTTTGGCTACATGCCTATATATAAATCAAAATGGTGTAGTAATAAAAAGATTCTATTAAAGACTTTGAATAAAATAGTACAAATAGCACTTAATCTGTAATCTATTATCAATAACTTTATTACTGTAATTGCAGGGGTCTAATCAAGGAGTACTTGGCACTTAAATGTTTCCTCTTTATCGATTATCCTCCTTTATTCTCTACCTATTAACCTAGCCATTAGTATAATGTCCTATGGGGTAACACTCAGCCAGAAATCTGCATACAGTATATTTACAAAGAAGCAAAAAAAACCCACAACCATATGAGACTCTTCTCACGATCAGTGTTAAATTACTTCTTACTGTACTGTTACCTCTTGTATTGTTACTTGTACTTGCAGAAAGTAGATTGTTTGTTGTTATCTTGCTGGCAAACTTTTTTTTGCAAAATAAGAGGTTAACTAAAATAAAAATGATTTTAGTTAACCTCTTTACATTTTGAGGCATAAATGCAAATCTTGAAATTGAGAAGAATAAACATTCTCCCAGCATGTACAAGATTTTTATTAATTACTGCTTTTTATAGGTCATTTCCTATATTACAAATTCTAAGTGAGCTCCATTGTACTGAAATAAGCCATGCTGTTTCAAGGAAAAGGAGTTTGGGAGCACAAATCTCATGGTCTGACATCACCCATCTCTCCCTCCCTCCTTCCCTCTCTTTTCCCTCCCTCTTTCTTGCTCTCTTTACTCTCAGGCATCTTTAAAAAAAAAAACAAACCAACAACCCAAAAAACCAAAAAGCTGCACATCCCTTCAAGGAAACAAATAGCATCTTCACTTCAAGCTTTTGGTTTCCTAGCTTTCATCCTTCTCTGACTGCTTACCTGAAAGTGTTATTTGGCTTGGGTGAGTAAATGAATTCCCCACTGTCAAGGAAGACTTTGGTGAATAGGGAAGTAGAAGCATCAGAATTAAACTGTTCAGTTTCTTCCTGTCAGTGTGTGGTGTGGTACAGGCCTTGGCTTTCGTATTATATTGCAGTGTCTCAGTCTCGCTGGACCTGGTTTCTGTTCCTGCCTTTTGTTAGAAGGTTTATTCCTGTAGGTAGTAGCTGTTTTGTGAAACCATTTCAAGATCTGCCTTTTCAAAATCATCTTCCAGATGTGTTCTTGCAATGGGAGAGCAAGACAAGTTGAGTATAATAAAAGCTGGGTACCGTTGAACAACTCTTACATAAAAAATTACAAATCTGAACTGCCCTTGCATATTATTGCTAGGTGCTCTGGGAGAAGGGCTGACTGAGCTTGTAAATGTGCTTCATCTGTTGTATTACATGGTGGCTAGGCCACTTGGGTTCCTGCTCCTGGTCTGGCAAAACGGTATTTTTGAGGAATTTGTTTGATCTTTGCCCCCTCTCCCTTCTATTCATTAGGAACTGGAAGCCGCTCTTCACGGGGATGATGTGGAGTTTATCAGTGACCTGATTGCCTGCCTTCTTCAGGGTTGCTATCAACGCAGGGATATCACGTGAGTTATCCTGGTCTGTTTTAAGCACTTTTGTAGGGAAAGCTAATTAACGCAGTCAAAGGGATGCTTCACAGTTTCAGAATGGTGACATGCAAGTGATCTGCAGTCATCAGATCTCTTTCCCTTACTAAGCCTCCCATTTTTCTTTACTACTACTAGTTGTGGCTCAAATCTCATTTTAAATATCAAAGAACCCCCTCTGGGGCAGTTAAAAAAAACAAACAAAAAAACCCAAACGACCAAAAACTTTTACATAGGTCCCACATTCCTGTTTTGTTGTACAGTATAACCTCATAAATCCAGAATGATTGAAAATCCAGTGCTTTTTAAATCTACACTCCATTGGGGAGTAGCAGCAGCCAGTCCTGGAGCAGCAGAGTGGGGAGCTTGCACACAGCAGCTGCTGCCACCATCCACCACTCTGTGCTGTCACTCCACATGTGGCTGCTGCTTAGGGACTGGCTGTCACTACCCCCCCTCACCCAGGACTAGCCACCACTCTGGTTTAAAAAATCTGGAATTCTTACACTTCTGGCAGGTGCTCAGTCCCAACCAAGCGTGCTGGATTCATAAGGTTATACTATATATTGGTTTACTTCACTATTTAATTATCAGGGTATTCCATTTAGTTCTTATTTATTTAAGGATGTCACTAAGTTTTTATAACATCACAAGTGTTTCAGTGACATGAAACTATTTCATGTGTAGTGCAACTTGCTGGAAGAATCCCAGTGTGCCAGGCACTGGAATGAAGACTGTAGTGCAGAGGTCGGCAACCTTGAGCCGACAGGCGGGATGTGGCCTGTGAAGAGTTTTTAACCTGCCTGTCAAGCATGTTTGCACATGACTGTGCCATCTAGTGGCCCCCTGTAGCCTGAGGAGGACTGAGCTGTGTTAATTCAGCCTGCTTAAATAGCCTCTAAAAATGGGCAGAAAAGACCCCTTTAAAATATACCACTCTTTTGTAGAAAAGCCCCCTTCAGCAGTGTAACATTTTCCCATAGCCAAGGTTCTGAAACTCCAGTTTCTTACCAAAGCAAAGATGACATTTTGGTTTTCTTCATTGGCTTCCCATGGGCTTTCACCTCTGTTTAAATATCAGAGTATTTTGGGGGAATGATGGGATCTTGTTGGTGGCAGTTGCTTTGCTAAGAAGAGGCGCAAAATCTTTCTGTTCCTTCAGTCTCCCAAGCTGTGCTTCCATGAAGTTCAAGAAATAGAGCTGAACATAAATGTCAACATAGATGGATTTGATTTGAAGTGAACCTGTACAACCAATTACTCTCATGGGCTCCAAAACATCTGTTGGTATCATGTACTAGGTATAGCTGTATCACTTGCTGGATTTGCAATCAACATTGCATATGTGATCTAGCATAGATAGGGATTTTGCAGAAACCGCAGAATCAGGCATTCTATTTGAAATCTGCAAAATCACCCAAAAAAATTACTGAAAATAAAATGGGGAGCTAGCATTCCTCATGGTAGCTGTGGTCCTCACAGCCTGTTGGTGCAAAGAGGAGCAGCCAAGATGGTGACCAGCCCCCCTACCCCTTGCTGCTGATTGGGTAAGAGGATTGCCCACCACACAGCTCCACCCTTCTGCCAATCATCAGCAAGGGGCCAGGCTATGTGATGGACAGCCCTCTTGGCCAGTCAGCAGTGAGGGGCAGGGTCGCACAACAGACAGGTTTCTCTGCCAGTCAGCAGTGAGGGATGGGGACACCAGGGCCCCTTGGCCAGTCAGTGGTGGGCTTGCTGCAGAAAGGCTGCAAAATCAGTCTGTTCACAAGTGGCCTATGCAAAGCCCTTTCACTTGCTGCAATTTCGATAAATCCTTGAGTATAGACCTTGAATCTGTAGGGTGTTTTTACTTACTTAGCCACAAAGACATTTTCCATCCCCCAAACAAATTTGATGGAGAGAAGGTGATCATAAACCATATGAAATCATAAATACTGCTTGCATCAGAACAGTGACAGTGGAGTATAATTGTGTTTATGGATTTATGGTGTCAGGTGACTTCTGTCTCTTCAATTAAAGAAATTAGAAAGGAACAGTTTGGCCATCTTATCCATCCCCCATTGACCAATTATTATGTTCCCTTAAGGTATATTTCTCTTTTTTTTTAAATCCAGTTCCATTTTCACTGGCATTTTTTGTAACTTGGGAAACCATATGACCGTCTAATACAGTGACACTCAGCCAGGGTGCTGCAGCATCCTGGGGTACCTTGAAATCCTTTCCAGGCTGCTGCCAGGTGCCAAGCAATGATACCACTGTTAGGTATACAGTTGGGTCTTGTAAGATAAACCCAGGATTTCAAAGAAGAATCCAGATTGTCAAAAACCATTCTGACTGGTTGGGATCTTTCTGAGTTTTCTGCAACAGAAGAATTACTCTACTATATTTTCTGTATTCAAAAAGCAAGTGAAAACTAAGAGCATTTTCTGAGGGGTGCCTCAAGTCTAAAAAGGTTGAGAACCACTTGTTTAATAGATACTGAATTTATAGGGATGTTTTCAAGAGATTTGAACATCCACAAAAGGGTTGGTTTTTAAATTGTTGTAGCCAAACAAGTAATTTGTGGCTATAAAAAAACACCTAGATTAATAACAAGGCGAAAGAGATGATGGGCATGTTTCTGTGTAGGCTAGGTGTGTGCCATTTATGTTTTCCATCTCTGTAGCCATTAGTTCCTGGATGATGCCTGACTGGCTCTGGTAGTACAAGTGAATTTGAAGAAGAAGAAGTAGATAAATGAATTGTCTTGAGGAGCTTGCACAATGTAAGAGGTGATATTGGAGAGAGCCTTTTTGGCTTGTAGAAGAAAGACTAATAGATGGTAAAGACAGAAGTTTGGAGTGTAGGCAGCAGTTAATTGATGTAATTGGTAGTCAAGGGCAGAAGTTTGAGAGTCCGAGGGTAAGAGTAGAGACTAGTGAGGAGATGGAGTGGCTCAGCAGGTAAAATGATTAAGATGAAAATTAAGGAAGATAACTTTTGTAGCAATGTTTTGAATGGGCTCGAGGGGGGCAATTTTGCAAGTGTTGGTGGAGATAAGGGTCTGGATGAAAGTTTTGGGGGATGTTATGAAGGAAAAAGTGGCAAGAATCAGATAACCCCATATATGAAAAGTAAAGTAGACCTAAAATGAAGCAGACCTAAGAAACTGACTTTGCCTGGTTGCTTCATGCTTACTTAGCAGTGGAAATGAAACGACCAAACTCAGCTTGTATTATTAAAGTCCGATACTTTTTCCTGTGCTTTCAATATACTCATTCCCTCCTCTGATTTCTGAGCAGCTTGGGCATTCCCTGGTGCTCAGTTTGTTCCCCAGTACTCGTAAGAAGGTGATTCTCCTGCAGTTGACTTTATTTTACAGCGGGTCCAAACTCCTTAGTTCCATGTTGCAAACAGACAGAAGACCTCTCTCGTATCTATGTCTGTAGCTCCTGCAAACTTTTGACCTGAACTTTCTATCATATTGTATGCCAAGATGGTAAATTTCAAAGATGACTCTGGGTTGAATGCCAGCTGCTTACTCATGGGTGTATGAATTAACTATCATGAGGGTAAAAGGAGAGTAATCAGCTGCTCCACCATGACTGCAAATGTGCATGCTCTTGCCCCACAGCAAATGAAAGCTAGCCTACCACAGCTTGGTCATTTTTCACTGAGCTTAATTGAACTGCAATGGTTTAGTTTTTATCTATCCTGGGGTAAGGGCATGCACCTGGGCAGTTACTGTGTAGCAGCTGACATGCAATAAATCCCAGCCTCTTTTAACCCTGAAGTATTTGGTTTGTCTTCCCATGCCTGTGTGAAGATAATTTTTTACCTACTGCTGGAAGCAAGAAACTTCTTGTTCTCACACTGATGCCACATGGCCTGGGGAAGATACTTTAACCTTGTGTCTCTGTTTTCTTATCTATAAACTACTATTTACTTAACTTACGAAGTGTTGTGAGTTAATTTTGTATATTCCCTTACTTTTGTGTCCAAAATATTATCTTTGTACGTGTGTTTCGAGTATATTTGGAGTATACTTCCCTGCTCATCTGTTTTGACAGCCTGTAGAACTTGCAACTGAGCTGGAGTTGCCTGGTTTTAATTATGTACCGTATTGAAATATAACACTGTCAGGTACATTTGCTAATTATAATAGACTCTAAAATAATTTTGAAAATGAAAGCCTAGTTTAGAACTATTCCAGTACGCAACTCAAGTGTACTTTTATTTAGCTTGTGTTTTTGCCTTTGCGAGAAAGCAGTGCTGTTAATGTGCTGTACATTTTGGTTTGCAAATTTGTCCTGTTTTGGTTACCTTTCATGAAAAATAGTTTGCTTTGTTTAAATATATACAACTGTAGTCTTAAGAATAATTGTGCTTTTTGGATTCTCTTATAAGTGGAGAAGAAGACTAGACTTTACTGTTGGTAACCTGGGAGTCTCTTGAGTCTTGGCTCACTATATATTTTTATTAGCTACCTAGGTATCTGTGGGGTGACTGCCCTGTTCCCTCAGTAAGTAACTTATTACCACAGCATGTAGGAGCCAGAGTCACTGACCCAGGACCCCACTGAATTAGGTGCACTGTATGAGCCTTGAACAAAAGAAAAGATGGTGGTTCCAAAACTGTGAAAGCTAACATAATAACTTTGTTGTTGATGTTCTCTTGTTCAGAAATTGGAATAGGTTTGGGTTTGTTTCGTGTTTTTTTTTTTACTGTCTTTCTTCTTAATCATATCCCAAGTTTTGCCTTTTCTTTATGAAGTTCTCTAGATACTTTAGAGAGAGAATATTTCTCCACCTCTTCTTTTCCTTTTCGCTCTTCTATGTACATCATACTAGCCTGTGCTTATATTGCAGAGATGATTTGTCCCACCAATTTGATGTCTAGAAGTCACCTTGTATATTTACCATATAAGTTGCTTTTGTGTATAGTTTGGGGGAGGAGCTGTAATTTTATTTTTTTAGTCACTTAATTCAAATATGCAGTTTAAGCAAAGAACTTAGAACGCAGTATTAAAAAACTACTTTTTTTTTTTTTAAACCACCATTGATGAGAATTGGGCAGCTGCGAAATCCCTGGGGGCTACCACTTTAATTCCAACAGGAAATGCAATTTGATGACTTGTGTCAAGACAGGAAGATCAGAGCTGCAGCTAAAGGCAAAGGCCACAGCAGGAGACTTCTGCAGCTGTTTTAAAGTAAGAAATGTTTGTGTTGCATTGATATATACATTAACTTAAAATAATCCAGAAAATCTCCTGCTGCTCCCTGTGCCTTTCTTTTGGACTCAGGTTTTCCTGTTTGTTACTGTGTATTAACATATTAAAACATTTAAAAATGTAAAAGAAATGCAACTGATTTGGTCCTATTTTGCATTGGAAATGATTTTGCATTTCATTACCAGCCCTTCAAAGTGCCTTTTTTTTCAATTTACCTTTTGTTATAAGACATGTCATAATTCATATCAGAAGAACATACCAAAGCAGATTGAAAAAACAAAAGCACCATCTCTGTCATCTTCCTGCTTCTTTTCTTGACATTTTTAACCCAAACTATTGGAGCCACCTTTTCTGTTTATCTCACCTCTCTGAAACATTCCCCTGCTTTCTTCCCTTAGTCCAGAAGATTTCTCTAAATAGTACATCCCTATTTTCCCCCTCTCTTTAAAGTAACCATGGAGTCTGAGGCTCTTAATTGTTTGTTCTACCATGAACAGCTAAAGGATTATTCCACAACATTTTTCAGTGTCTCCTTTAATATTTGTGGCTTTAACCTGGCACTAGGAACGTAGCATCACGCCTAGTGCTTTTTAAACCTTGCTATTTGCTAAGATGCTATTCAGGATCACTTAATGCTACTTCTACTCTGATGGCTTTTCAGTGCTTGCCATTTAATCAATTGGTAGCTTGGTTCAGCTACCTTCTGGAAGGAGATGAAGGGCAAATCTGATCATCATCTGGCTTATCAAGGCTGGAATGTCTATTGTTAATGACAGCATTTTATGGCTCTGTGTGTTTCACTCCTTTTCCTTTTGTCACATTCTTCCATCTTCATTCTTTATCCTGAATGGAATGGGTCCCTCATGCATTACCTCCAAGATTATTCAGCTGTTTTGTGGGTGCCTTCAGCCTAGTGTACAACCTGTCAGTGGTACCCTTTTAAGAACTCTGGCAACTTTGATTAGACCTAGAGATGAGGTTGAAAGTAGGTTGAGTGAGCTGACAGGTTAGCTATAATTTAGCCTCTTTCAAATGCAGGTCTGTATTAACCCTTAAACTTCCTGATACCTCAATGAAAGGGACATTAGATACGATGAAGATAGGAAACTTCAGTAACCCAGTGGCTTGATCAGGCTGGGACAGAGAACCTTTGGAAAAGACTTAATGACCAGCATTCACTGCCCCATCACCAATCTCTGCTGTACCATCTATTCTGATGCCTCAGCAACAAAGAACTTCACAAGCTTAAGGACATATTTGTGCATGCAAAGTAGATGTTGACAGAACTAGCATTATTTACAATCTAACTTTGCAGGAGTGCTACCTTGTGTAACTTAGGAAGACTTGAATGCCAAGCTATTTAGTATCAATATTGTGGAAGCCTAGATGGAGCAAGAGAAGTGAAGTGGCTATGTTCAGCTTAAATCAGATATTAATATTTTTGATAAACATCCTCATGTTAGGTACCTTATAGGATGCAAATATAACAGTAAGACAGGAGGTTGGGAAGAAAGGATTGAGATTACAACTAAAAGAAAGTATGGTTCAAAAGTTTAATGAACATTCAAAAGTTGATGACCACAGCATGGTGGAATAAAATTTGAGTAAAAAAAAGTGTAAATAAAGTTAGCTAAATAAATGCTTTTGAATCCCTTGTGGTAGAATGAAACTTAACAGAAGAACTCAAATGAGAAATAGCTGGTACCAAAATCAGGAGAGACAGGTGTGATGTGGAATAAAGTGAAGAGATTATGGGAGACCTGAGCAAATTAATTGTGAAACTTGGCATCACTGGCAAGGCAGATCAGGGTGCTATGCCAAGTGATCTGTGTAACATGGGGTTAGGCAGGGAATTGAGGAGGTGAGGATGAGCTATTTAAATTTTGAAGTGATGCCAGAAGGAGAATTGATGAAGGGATTCAAGTAGTGTGATGGTGTAGTCTAGTTGCTAGACTAGCGATGTGATCTACACAGCAGCTTTTTTTTATGAATGTGAGGAGTGATGTTGGGAGTCAGGGGAGCTTAAGATGAAGGGAGCAGTGATCAGTATGAGAGATGAGGTAGAGAGGGGAAAACAGTTTAGTATTAGACATGTTAAGCTTCAATTGGTAACACGACATTGAAAAAATATAAGGTCCTTATGAGAACTAACAGAATTGGTGCCAAGCTTGGCAGTCTAGTCCCCAAGACTTTATCCTGGGAGACGTGAGTGCCAAAGTGGACATTGCTTCCAACACACTACTTACTGCAGAACCTTTTCTTCAGCATGACTCTTCTTCCAGGTCTTCTCTAGACTGTTTATTTAGACAGGTACTGAAGTTCATTTTGACATAGGTATCAATATTACCATGTTTTAAAACATTGTGGTCCATCTACCAAGAAATGTAAGAGCTTTTTCAACTTTTTTCTGAGTTTTCTCAGACACTTCTAGACTTAGTATCCTGAACAACACAGTGGAGGGAGCTGTCCAGCTGTAGGACCAGTTTGGCATACCAGCATAAAAATCAAATAAATAAACACAAGTATTTGCTCTCCTCAGTCATCCATACTTAGATTATAAAATGTCCTCTCTTACCTTCCATTTTTCCCTCACCTTTCCTATGGTTAAATAATGGAACAAAGGCAGCTGAAACATTAAAGCAAATGGTACAAAACGTGCTCTGAATCCAGTTAGCTGTAGTACCAAGCCTGATGGCAAGTATATAAAAGATTACTAAAGAACCTTTTTTTCCATAGTGTGCCCAGAAATCATAGCCTATGAAAGCACCACATAGATGAACTGGCTGCTCAATCTTGGATGCCTGTACCCAACCTCAGATCAGGTGCTTCTTCCTGAGAGGAGCTTTTACTTTGTTGTTTTATTTATTTATTTTTTAAAAGCAACAGATTGTCTCGCTGATACTGAAGAAAATAAATTGGAGATAAACTGTTATCTTCTTTCCATTGAGTGTCTGTCTGTGACAGGGGGCCATATCGAGGGAGTATCTCAGTCACAATATCAGCCCGCCCACCTGTCTAGGGCAGTCCACCCACCTGACTCGTCTGCCACGCCTTTGATGTAATTGAATTGATATTTCTAGGCAGGAGGCTGCCCATTTTAATGCCATGATGCCAGGGGCATTATACATGGCTGCAACCTCCCATTTAGTGTCCCATGCCTCTGAGATGGTATTGTTACATGGCTCTGGCCCCACACTGGGCCCCACTATATTGCCAGCTGACATTTAGATCCCAACCTGGATCCCTCCTACTCAGGCAGCCTAATCCCTGCCATCATTCGGAGCTGCAAACTCCCTAGACCCCTTTACCTCTCAGCAGTGGGCCTCTCTGGGACCCTGCAGGCAACTGGCTCTGGCCATCTCTTGTGGTGGGCACTTTTGCCCTTCAACCCTCTTGGTCCTGGCCCCAGCATTGACCAATTGAGGTTTTTCTGTCTAGGTTTGTGAGCAGATAGCCCTCTCTCCCATACAAGTCCACTTTCTGGGGCCCTTCCACACACTGCCCTTACTTTGTGGGCTTTGGCCCTGTGCTTTTCTGTTGGGGTGTGCTCCCCTAGCCTTCCCCCATGGGGTCACCCGCAGCCTCAGCCCCTGCTGCGTTTTCTGGTGCCCCATACTCACCTTTTACTAGGGAGGCAAAAGTGTGGCATTTCCTGGAGACTGCCCTGCCACAGGCAGCCCCATTACACATCCAACCCTAGCAGGTTTTAGGTTTGGTTCATTCCCCAGGACTAGTTTTCAAACCTTCCTGCTATCTCACAAAGCCCCTGTATGTACCGCTCCTCTCTGGGCTCATCCTGAGCCCTCGTTTCAGCAGGCCACAGGCACTCAACCCCCTTCCCAAGGCTCTGGACCCCACACGGGGTCCCCAGGAACCTCCTCCATCCCCATAGTTCCTACCCAAACCTCCAGGTGTTCTGGGCATAGCAGTACTCCAGCCAGGAGATGTTCACCCTTTGGCTCCCCCGTTGCAACTGCTGGCCTGGCTCCTCAGGGCCTGCTGTTGTACTGATGCTGCTCAGTCCTGCTCCAGTCAGGCAGCCTCCTGGCTGTCATGTGATTTTTTTGATTGGGTCTGCTTCTGCCTGCAGGCTGCCTCCCAGCCTGGTCAGGACCTTAAAGTGGCAGGCGCCCAAAGATGCACTGCCACACCATCCCATAGGTAGAAGCTGTGAAATCTAGGGAAGGTCCAGACTGCCACATCAAGGGGGTGGGGGGTACTCTTTTGAGCGTCAGGGTAGCCTTTTCAACCTTTTGGGCACAAAGTTAAACACCTGAATATATCACCTGGTGCCTTCAAGATGCTAAGCACTTAAAGTTCTCAGATTTGAAAGTATAGATATGTATAATATTTAATATCTGATGCAAAGAAAGTAGTCTTGATTTGTCCTAACATGAACAATAGCAAGGTAATTGCTCAGGAATCTGTCTTCAAATCAACTCCTTGTCCGACATTGATCCAAGTCTTTGTCCAATTCTTTCTTAAGTCTCCAGCCTCCATTTTCCCTGGACAAAATTTTTGAGGAAAGACAAACTTCTGACCTCTAGCAACAAGATCCTTCACAACCAGGCTCTATAGCACTGATCCTGCCTGGTGCTCGTGGATGACTTCCCTGTGGCCATAAGCAGGGGACATGCTTGTATTTTATACTGCTAATCCCCACCCCAAAAATGTCACAATGTGCCACTGACTTATGTAGTGCATACAGTAAGAAAGCAGCTGGCCTTGCTGCTTGCTTGCTTTTGGAAGGATTCCAGAATGACTAATTAGTAACTCCTCCTTTTTTTGAGTCTTTTTATGTGGAGTCCAGCTAGCTCAATCCTGTCTGCCCTATCATAATGAAATCTCCTTAGTTCAGGCAGTCGGATTACATGGGCTCCAGCTCCTAGCAATAGGTCTGCTTCTCAATAGAAGAAGCACTATCATCCCGTATGACCCAGTTCTGGAAAGAAATAATCATGCAGGTAAAAAGCAGCCAGTGTAGATTGAAGCCTGGCAAACCAGGGGTGGTGATAAGCAGGGCAAGTGTTTTCAGGAACTGAGTAGGGCACTGGGGGTGTTTAACTTCTATGGCAGTGCCAGTAAAGTAGCCATGATGCTTCAGGATTTTTTTGGGTGATATATTTGGTTGCGCCTGAAGAAAAATGCTTTGCATTTGAAAGCTTGGTTAACATTTCTCCCAGCTATACAGTTGGTCCAGTGAAAGAAAGGTAGCATCCAAAAAAAAATCCTTGCCTTTTGATTTCTATATCAGACTAGTGCAGAAGTTGGGAGTCAGTCAGTGGCACTAGATGCCTTGGCCAGTTAGGAGGTTATGCTCATCTTGCCATGCTAAACTGCACTTTATCACCTTGTGATTTGGATAATTGCAAAATATTCTGTGTATATAATCAAATGGAAGCTCTTAACTAATAAAGACAACTAATAAACTTAAAAGAGAGTATGAATAAAAAATGTGACCCAAATACCATGCATTAGTGTTTCTTGTATCTTGCATGGATGTCAAATGTGCAACCTGCAGAGCTCCTCTATCCAGCCCACAAGGCTAGAACCACTGGAAGTTAGGGGGTGCAGACCACTGCAGGTATGCATGGTCACTGGAAGCAAGCTTGAGTTACTGCTGCTGTCCCTGAACTCGTTAAGAGGGATTTCTCTCTAGGATGGTGGTGGAACACTGGAACTGGTTACCTAGAGAGGTGGAATCATCCTTGGAGGTTTTTAAGTCCTGGCTTGACAAAGTGCTGGCTGGAATTATCTAGTTGGGAATGGTCCTGCTTTGAACGGGGCGCCTTAGACTAGATCAGTGGTTTCCAACCTTTTTTATACTGTGGACTGGCGAACGTATTTAAATTTACATATTTAAATTTAATTTTTGCATGGGGGGGGTTGCAAGGATCAGATTATATTGGAGCACCACAGCTGTGGGCACTGGAAGGACCCTGCAAGAGAGGGGACTGCACAGACAGTGGCCCAGGGGGACCTAGCTGAGGCTGCCCAGGAAGAAGGGGCTCCACTGCTTTCCCTAGGAGCAAGCAGTGGAGCTGCCTCCCCCACTGTCCACCCTAGGCATTTCCTTACTCTGATCCCCCCCCATTCCCACCTGTGAGTGGGGCTGGGGGGGTCCTCCCTGGCACAGCATGGGCACCGATACCGGCTGTGTAGGCAGCACCTTGCTAGGTGTGGCCATGGTGGCCAGAGTTGGATGGGGTGCACAGAGCTGGTTGCCTCCCTCCCAGGGCTGCCCCATCACCCAGCTTTAATCCTACACATGACTGCCGATGGTTGAGCAAGCAGCCCTTCGGGGCATGGTCCCAGGCTGCAGCCCTGTGATTGGGAACCTCTGGACTAGATGGCCTCCTGAGATCCCTTCCAACCCTAATTTTCTATGATTCTGTGACTTGCTTCCCTGGACCCACTGCTGCTGCCAGTCCCCTCAATTCTGCCACCATGATGGGCACTGCAGCAGCCCTTGCACTCTGGGGTGAATCTGGCCCACGAGGGCCTCCACAAATTGGATCCAGCCTGGAGCCCCAGATTGTTTGATACCCCTGTTGTACAGAATTATGTGTATATCTGTGCTACAGGTTTGACCCTTCAAGTGATGGCACATTTATTCTGCTCTAGACTGGTGTATGTAGTGCATTGGAACTGGAGAGTTTTCAGTGGTAGTAGCCAGATAGCAGTGCATGGAACTGGCAGGTCCTTGTGCCTCTAACTACCAAGGAGAGAGCATAAGCAGAAGCTTTTTTGTTACCAAAGCTATGCTCCAGCCCTTCTTTAGCCCTGGTCCTTGTGACAAAGTTTTGTCAATGGAGCTATGTTGGCCAGAGTTGCAAAAAGGTCACACCCAATAGCTTATGTAGCTCTGCTGAGAAAATCCCTGTTGTGGACACAACTATGCTGACAGACAACTTTTCTTGTTCAAGGGAACAAACATACCTCTGGTGATAGGAGTACTGCTGGCAGAGCTGCATCTACACTAGTGAGCGGGTTCTCAGAGCACTGCTGCTATAATTAAAATGGCAGCAGCTGCTGTAATATGGACACAGCATTTCTTCTGTGACTGAGCTTGGAGTACTCGGCTCATGTCTTCCTTGCCATCCCCCTCCCTCTCACCCCTTCTCCCCCTTTTTTTTAAATTGTAACTATCAGTCAGTTTAGCTAGTGGTTTAGGATAGTTGGATAATTGTAACAGTGTTGGGGTTTTTTTTCTTTATCCCTGAAGAAACTTCCTTTTATTATTCAAAGCTTTGAAGTGCAGAAGCTCTGGGCTTTAAACAATGCTTCTCCTGTGGGACTGCTGTGCCTAGGAGTGACTCCCATACTCCCTGCCAAATACACCCTGATGAAGGACATATCAGAGAAGAATGCACCCATATCAGAGAAGAATGCACCCATTAGTAGTTCTTTTAAAAAGAGAACTCAGGAATCATGGAAGACACAGTTGAGGGGATAAATCCTAGAGTAGTCCATTCATGCTGACCTCCCCTAAGTGAGGAGTTTGAACTTCACTTCAGCTAGGAGTATTTCTCTGGCTTTGTTTGATGTTTCACCTGAGGCTAGAGAATCTCTTGCCTTTATTGGGAGAAAAGAAAGCATGCTATTTCCCCAGGACTTCTTCCTAAGGCTCCAAAGACCAAAGTTGCTTCAGATCAGAACCTAGTTTTGAGACCTGAGACCTGCTGCTTGAGCTCCAAGGACTCTACCACTGTTGTACCTCAGATAAATTGTGTTATGACTCCACCAACACCAAAGAGAGGGAGATCCTTTATAAAACTGCATTCTTCACAAGTACAATCCAGAAAGAGGCATGACCCACTGGTACTGCCATCTCCAAGATCTACTCTGTCAGCGTCATTGAGAAGGCAAAGTTGATTTATAACTTTTAGACTAACCAAAGTAGATATATACACACCATATTTACCTGAATCCAAAATTACTTTGAATTGAAGACACACCCCTTAATAATTAGATTTTATACATTGAAAATTATAAATATGCTTATAAATTCCTGTGTATAGAATCTAATTAGTGGAAGGTTGTCCCTAAATTTGTCCCTACCATCATCGTGGCAGGGAAAGCAGCATGGAGGATGGGAGAGGAGCCAGACCCTCACTCTTACCTCTTGCCCTGCCTGTCCCTACTCCTTCCAGCTGCGTATGCCTGCCCCCCACTGCCACTTCCCCCCCCACCTCACCTGCTGCCTCCCCTCTGCCATGTCCTTCCCCCTACTTGCCTTCTGCTGCAGCTCTGCTTGGGGTGGCCAGAAAGAAGCAGTGGTAGTTCCCAGCCAGACTGGGTAGGGACTAAAGGGACCCAAGCTGGAGGAAAAGATAAAAAGGGAGGGGGCAGCTAGAGGGAGATGGGCTATGTGGTCTTCCCCAACTGCCATCCTCCTCTTGCAGCTGTGAGCCCCCTTCCCCCCTCAAAGGAGCCTTCCCAGCCTGGGGGGTAGGCAGCAGCTCAGCTGCCACTTGCCCCAAGCCAGTACTCAAGTCTAAGATGAGATTTTTTTCCACTGTGATGATTGGCCAGGGGAGAAATCTCATCTTAGATATGAGTAGATACAGTATACCCTTTGTTTAGTCTGTAAGGTGCATATCTATCTTGCCTTCTACCTGACTTCAGACTAGCACTGCTAACTACATATCTGTGTCACTGAGATCTAACACCTGCTAATCCACAGTGTTTTCCAATATGGCACCAGTGCCACTTGTCTTCCTCAGCAGGAAGATGCTGGAAACAGCATATGTTGCAGCAGCAGATCTTCGGTGTCGGCACTGACTTCAGCATTGGCTGTAAGGCTTCACTTTGGTGTTTTCTGCTTACCTTTCGGTACTGAACAAGAGCCCCCAGTGCCATTTTCAACAAGTGCTTTAGTGCCCACATCAGCAAAATATTCAGCACAGACCTTAATATTGACTTGAAGACTCCTTGCTTTCCCTCTGCTTGGCATGGCTCTCTGGGAAATCTGTACCAGGCCCTGTTTGACCCCAGAGACAAAGTCTAGCATCCTGATCCAGGAGGTTTAGACTTTTGCTATCTCCCTCTTCTTGGCCTAGACTTGCTTGTAGATCTAGGGACAGGTCATTATAAAGCTCCCAGCACTGATTATATGCTAAACTCAATAATTTCCCATGGGTTTTTTCATAGAGCCATCACCAGCACCTGATGTGGGAATGCTACTGATGATCTCCCAGGCTGAGCAAGTATTTATATTTATGCCTTCAGCTGAACATTCTTCAGGTCTCTCTGGGAATCCAACAGGAGAAACTTCCAGTTTCTGAGACACTTTCCTATTTATTTCTGGTTGAATCTCCTCTGCTTGGGTTTCTTTTCCCAAATCCTGATGACTTTAAAATTTATCCAAGGCTTAAGAGAAGGCTAGTGTGCTTACAGGGAGTGCAGATGGAGCAGATAGAAGAGATTACACATAAGCTGATGTTTGGCATATTCCAGTGCCAAGCAGATTTGCTTTTTACCAACGTACATTTGTTGCTCCAGAATTCCTGTAGAGATGCAGCAAACAACTGAGGATTTGCCCTTTAAAGGTAACCTTGTTTGGATTAAGGCATAAGAAGTACTGACATTCTTCAGACTCTTATGGTGATCTGCTCCCTTGCTGGGTGTATGCTGATGGTACAGAGTAGAAAGCACAAATTGTAACAGCATCAGAGCCAAGGAAATCTGAGGTGTTTAAGGGCCATACAGATCACAAAAGAGGAGACTTAACTTTAGCTAAGCAGGTAATCTGACTGCTTCAAGAAGGAGGTGGATGTTTTGTACTGCTTCTTCCCATCTTTGGAGACGAGCAGTGACCACCCCTTGTCTCTGGCTGGCTGGCCCTTTTCAGGGAACCTGCTTACAAACTCCTTCAGGTCATGCATGTGTTCTTGTTGCTGAGGGTTATTGAGTAAGTCACTGCAGCAATGAGCAAAAATGGCTTCTGCTTCTCTTTCCTAAGGGAGGAGGAGTTTTGAGGTCTGTGATAGCTGTGTAGAAGTTAAATCACTTCCTGACTGGTATACTGCTCTCCCTATACCGAGTGCCTACTTGCATTTTGTGACTGGAATCTATAGCTACATGGGTCTGGGATTTGGGGAACTGAGGGAGGATTGGGGTAACCACTCTATAGCCTTGGTTTTTGAAGACAAGAAGTGATCTAGGTTGCATATACCATCTGAAAAGAAATGCTGGTGACAACACTAACTCTAGAGTACTGGGCATGTGTGCACACCTCTAAACCTATGTAGTGCATCTTGAAGAGTAGCTACAATAACTTTGCTGTTTTCTGTTCTGCATCACTTATAGTCCTGGTGTAGATATTTAGACCCTAGCTTTTTAAAGGCTTTAACCGTTTAGCCTGCCGCCTCATTCCCCATTTTACCAAAACAACTGCAGGCAGCAAGCACATTACAGTTGTCTAATCTGAGAATGAAATTTTTGCAAGTTTGGAATGGATCTTTCTCAGTGGAAGGCTGCTATAGAATAGCTTGCAGCTGGAGTTTGGAAGGAGCCTGAGCCCTGATCCATTTTCATGATCACCAGTTTACGCAAGCTTTCTTTCAACTTGGGATCGTTTCTCAGGGTGCATTTGTTTTTGTTTGTTTGCTTTTTCTAATAAGAAGTGGAATGGGAGGGCTGGCATAGAGGATCTTTTTTTCCACAAAAATGGTACAGTGCTTGTGTTTAGGTACACAGATTCCATGGGGATAGATTCATCTGAAATCATTTTTAGTCAGTTAAAACACTGTTTGGACCTATCTTATGTACAAAGACAGATCCCCTGTTTTTAAGCAGTCTAGAAATTACTGTGTTGTAAATGGATCTCTCAACGACAGATCTTCTATTTTAGGTGTAAAGATGACCCTGGGTACAAGGGCAAGGGCAGGAAATATTTCAGGCGAAGGGCCACTTACCCAGTTTTGGCAAGCTGTCAAGGGCTGCATAGGTGGCCCCACTGCTTGGCAGGTGCCCTGCCCCCTGGTTGGCGTCTTGTGACTGGAAGTCCTGCCTCCCCTATCCCTGACTTTTGCCACCAGAAGTCCCTCCCCTTGCCCCTGGATGTACTCTTCTCAGCAAGGGATTTTGCCATTTTGGAACCAGAAAAATACTGAATTTTATATTCTATAAAGTAAACATCTAAAACATTCATTAATTGGATTTCAAAAAATATTTTTGATCTGATTAAAATGAAGTCTTACTCTTGTATGTTGAGGGGGAAGTGGGTGTGTTGGGATGGATAGATGTGTGGGGTGAGGTAGCACATGGGTATGTGGGCTATGAGTAGGTACAGAGTTTGTGGGGGGAGTGTGGCTGGGGTATGTGAGGGCATGTGGGGGTCTATGTGTATGGCAGTGTGGGCCAAGTGTGGGTGCATGTGTATGGTGGAGTGTGTGTGTGCTTGCATCGACCTTGTGCCACTGACATTAGCTCTTTTCCACTGGCTAGCGTTCAGCTTCAGATGTTGGGCAGATGTTCTGACTGCCCTCCTTTTCTTTCTTAATCTGCTTGCTGCTGTTCCTTTTCTTGATTGTTCATTATTCCCTTCTTCTTGAACAACAGGAAGGCTTTTTCTATGTTAATTAAAAATAAAATCCAGGCCCCCAAGCATCTTTTAGTCTGGAATAGGTTTTTCATCATCCTGATCCTCCCCCAGACTTGGACCCAACTTCAACCTCTTCAGAACTTGTTCTCTCCCTTACATCAAATGGGTCCTGTGTCTCGGGTTGGTTCTCTCCGTGAGCTGAGAATTCAGAAGGGAAGGGAGATGGTATGGGCATAGCTTCAGACTGTTATGTGCTAAGAGGCTGTCAGTGCATGCAAAACAAATGCTTTCTGCCCTGCCTAAAAAGCACATTCATGTCACCTGTAAGGAGAAGGGTAGCAAACTTCACTCTGGGAGCAGCTGCTTTTTCTGGCTTAAAATGATGCATTAGTAGGGAAGGGACAAAACCCCATCCTTCCTCTCTTAAAACTTTCTGAGTTTGACTTTGCTGACTCCACACTACTTTATGTGAAGACAGAAGGACTCCATGTTCATACTTGGGACCTTTCCTGTTGCTACCATAGAAGGGAAGAAATATAGATCAGTCTCTTTTAGATGGAGGCTTAAAGCAGGGAAAGGGAAATTGGCAAGGCAACTCAAAGTAACAGGTACCCACGATTTCTCTTGCTAGTGCTGCTTTTACTTAGCACATCCCAGTTACAGAGGTTATGAAGCACAGATCGGTTGTTTCTGTGTTTTCACAAAATAGTGAAAAGTCCAGGGCAATGGGGAAGGGACAATGAGACACTTATTTAAATCCTCCTGCTGTTTCCTTGCATCTTCCCGTGTTAAGGGAAAAGCCTCCAAAGAACAGACAGGGAAGGGAAAACTTTTATATTTGATCCAATATTTATGCCTTTCGTCTCTGTATCAAACAAATATGCAGGTGGGATAGACATGAGGCAAGCCTAAAATCATAAGAATAGCTCAGACCAAAGGCACTCTGTAGCTGAGGAAGGCTAAAGTATGCATGTCTACTGAGATGAATCCAGTTCCTTTGCAGGAACTTTTTTTTTGGCTTCTGTGAGCTAGGAGAGGTATGCCTTCTCATTCATGAGTCTGGCCTTGGTTCTGAAAAAGAAAGGGGTAGGTATGAGAGTGCTGACAGCAGTGGCTTACAGCAGGCAGTGGTATACCCTCTGAGTTGATGAATGATGCTGAAGTGTCTTGAGTTGAAAATACCTCCTATTGCTAGATATTTCTGTTGTGGCTTCTGGGAGCAGTCCCTGAACACAGACCTGGAACTTCTAGATGTGTGCAGCTATGAGCTTAGAGCACTCCTTTCTTCTTTCCTGCTCCCCTTTTTTGGGGGGTGGCATGCTTCAGCTGTCATATCCAGGTTAAGTGACTGCATTTGCTTCTGTCAGGCCAGCACATGCTTCTGTGATGTGATCCCTTATTAGATTAGACAGCCCACATTGGCTCTCCATTTCCTGAGTCTCCCTGGAGAATTCCCTCTCTCCAAAGCTGTTCCTGTTCTATCTTGCTGTGGGATTTGGCCCAGCAACAGCTCCCTTTCCTGGTTTTGTTAGTTTTTAGTTCTGGAGGTTTATTTGAGAGGAAGCAACAAGGGAATCTTTTTAGCCACAAAATCTTTGTTTTTACCAGGCCAACTCTTCTCTCCTGAGGCTCAGCTGATTCAAGAAGTTCTTCTGAGATGATACTGGCTTGCTTCTCCAACATACTCACCTGTATAAATTAGAGAGGGGTAACTGAAAGCTAAACAGACTCCTTTGATCATCACCAGGCTTCCTGCTCACTACCTTAAATTGCCAGTCTACATCAGGTTTGAAACTGGTCTAAATGATGACCTCTTGGAACTATTGATGCAATTTTCTATGTAGAGTACTTATGAGTGCTGAATTAACTGTACTTTGACCTTGAACTGTTAGGAAGACTGATAGGTATTTTGCAGGGGAGCAGAAACCTCAGATCTCCCACCCTTCACATAGTTAAATTCAAGCAGTAGAAAAGGACTCTTGGGGAGAGTTAGTCTCCACTTGCCTAAACCCAACTGCTTTTCTAACGAAACAGTATCCTGTCGGGGAACTGGGTCATTGTGCCCAGGAAGTGTGGAGGGAAAGAGAAAGTCTGTGGGGTCCACACTTGTTATCCTGGGGGCTCTTTCTCCTTCACCAGCAATTCTCCCAAGCAATCATGGACATGAACCCAAGCGGTAATACAGAGTTGGCTCATTTAGTTAGCATATCCGTTCTGAAATATGGTGTTGTGAGAGAGAAATAGATTATTGGACATGACAGGGTTTTGGGGACAAGAGACAGGCCATGTTGCATGCCTTGAAATTGTCTTACACTCCAGCTAACCCTTGGAGTCAAAAAAGCAAGCAGAAGGTACATTCTTTGGCTTTGATTCCCCTCCCCCCCAGTATGCTTTTTACTACTTCCTTTCCTGCTTCTGCCTCAGGCCCGTTATTGTGAAAGACTGTTCCTTTGTCTGCAGCTTCTTGCAGTGTCCACAGGTGCTCTCAACATGAGCCAGAAGTTGCTCAAGGGCAGCTTGAGAAAAGGCATTCCGCACCTCAGTTGCATTGGTCCTCCTACACCCTCTCCTTACATAGTTCTAATACCTGTCTGGTTTAAGCGTACTAGGTCATTAGGATTGATCCTTGTTTTCTCCCTTCACCTTCTGTGTTCCTTAGGATTGGATTTAGATACCCCAGTGAGGCATCAGTGCCAGTTATACTGGCAAGAGCTTTGATGCCAAAGACTTCAGGCCTAGACTCTTATTTTTCCCAAACTCCCCTTTTTTCACTCTAGCTCAGTTAACTGCTTTGGGGAGAGGCACTAAAGATACTTGCTGTCAGTGAATCTCATGGTCACTTTTATTGTCAAAGCTAGTCTTAGCTCATCCTCTAAGGATACCTACTTTATGTTTACCTCTACCAGTTCTGATAGCTGTCCTCTCACAGAAATATTTTGAAGGAGTTGGAAATATATCAGTCAAATCATAAGGGGATACCTACTTTCCTTCCCTCCATCACCCCTGTCTTAACTTCTCTGTAGGCTGTTGCCTTTGATGCTAGGGTAAAAGCTTGTTCTTCAACTGTCCCTCCCCCACCTGAGATAAGAAACCTAACTAATAAAGTAAAAAAGACCTCCATTGTTACATCAGTGCCCAAGGTCAGGCTTGTAGCAGTAACTCATATTGCTTCTGATAAGGTCAGCCTAAGCTTTCTTTTTCTGACAAGCTGTGATAGATTGATTGATTGTGGGGGAAAGAACATTAGCTGGGCCCTTGCATTTTTTTTCTCCTGAAATAGTCTTTGCCTTTCCTGACCCTGCTAATGATGTTTGACTGAGGTCATCCCAGCAAACACCTGAATCCTTCCTACTTCCCTCTAAAAGATTTGCTTTGTGCAGAAATATTGTTTACTTGTTAAGAATTAAGCTTTTCTGAGTTCATCTGTCCAACAGAGAAATACCCCTTATGGTGGAGGGAAAAAATATTTTGAATACGTCTCCCAGTGAGTGCTCTCATTAGCACTTACGTGATTCCCAAAAGTGAATTTTTTTTTTTTGCCAGTTGAAAAATTACAGGCTGCCACCTGAGAAGATAGAGCTAGTGTTTTCCACTTGTAAAACAGATTCTGTGGTAAACTTATGTTCTCTAGAGACCCTTAACTGTTGAACTAGAGGGGAGCATGAAAACTTTATAATTCTTCTCTACACTGCACAGTGATTTGTTCAGGGAACCTATAGATTTCTGCTACTGAGGAGAAAACAAGAGTATTGTTCTAGCTAGCCAAAGGGATCCCAAGTCTATTTCAGTTTTCTCTGCTGTAACCAACCATAAATATTAGGCCTGTGTGAAATGGCAAGTATTTAATTCAGATCTGGCTTTGGCCGATTTGAGGGATAGTGATTCAATTTGGTGATTTTGAATCGCTGTCCTGATTTGATTCGGCCAATTCGGATTCAGAGATTCGACTGCCAAATCGGCTACCAAAGCTTTGGTCAGCCCTAACAGATAGGGATACATTCCCAGGCGGTGTGAGAGAGAGAGTGAGGCTGGGACTAGAAAAGGGGCTGGGGGTGGGGTACTGTTCCCAATGATGCACAGTGCTCTGCCTGTCCCCCCGCACCTGGGCTCTGCCCATCCCCACTCACCCCAGCTCCTGGGCTGTGTTGTGCCGTGGTGCAGGCAGCTGGTGTTGGCTGGTCCTGGAGCCACTGCAGCAGGGGCTGGGGGGAGCTGCAGCAAGCGGGGCCCCGGGGGGCACAGGATGCAGTGTAGTTTGTCTTCATTCACCCTGCAGCAGCCCTGGGAGTTACCGGTGCCAGCTGCAATGAGAACTGGCAGGGGGGCATGCCTCTTGCTGCTCCGTGCCCCCCAGGAGGGCTGAGGGCTGGGGGTCTGTCAGGCTTTTCCCAGGGGCACGTGCGCCCAGATCTGCATGCGGGATGACAGCAGGCTGGGGATAGCGGCGACACCAGGCTGATTCTTCCCGGCGCTTGGGGCGGGTGAGCTGAGCACTAGGAACAGCCCAGTGCCCCCAGATCTGGACCCAGGATGACAGCAGGCTGCTGCTGCAAGGCTGAGGCTGTTGGCGACACTGGGCTGTTCCTGGTGCTCGGAGCCGGTATGCTGAGCACCGGGAAAAGTCAGCCTGCAGCGGCTGCCGCTAGCCTCAGCCTGCAGCGGTAGCCTGCTGTCATCCCATGTGCAGATCCAGGGGTATGTGCCCCCAAGAAGAGCCCAACACAGCCCCCCAGCCCATAGCCCTCCTGGGGTATGCAGAGCAGCAAGAGGCGCCCCACCCTCGCACCCACTGACAGTTCCCATTGCAGCTGGTGCTGGTCACTCCTGGGGGTGCTGCAGCGGTGTGAGTGTGGACAAGCTGCACCATGTCCCCCTCCCCCTGGGGCTCCACTTGCTGCCACTCCCCCCAAACCCCTGCTGCAGCAGCCGTGGGAGCAGCCAACACCAGCTACCTGTACCACAGCACAGCACAGCCCAGGAGCTGGGATGAGTGGGAACAGGCAGAGCCCAGGTGCGGGGGGATAGGCATAGCACAGTGCAGCCCTAGGAACGGCATGCCTCCCCCCGCCCCTTCCCTAGTCCCAGCCTCCCTCCTTCCCTCATGCCTTGGGAACCTATCCTTATTTGTTACATTGTAAAGTGGGTTCACTTTATGCAAGGGAAACCTGCATAGCCTATGGCTGAATCTCCAGATCAGCCCTAAATCTCTCCAAATTGATTCAAAGGCTTCCGATTCAATTTGGACCTTTTAATGAGTCTCCTGATACAATATGGATTTGGAGATTCGGCTGCTGAATTGGACCAAATCTCCTTCAAATCGAATTGGCTGCCAAAGCTTTGCACAGCCCCACATCCACTGTTCCTGTTTATTGGTCAAGCAGTAAAGGGAGCTACTGAAGTGACCATTTCTTTTTTCTAATGTTTTCTGAAGGGAAGATTGAAGCCCCTGGTTCTCTTTTTCCATATTCCTCCAAACCACCACTTTGAAGAACTCTACTGTAGAGAGTGGAAAAAGACACCTCTGGATCACCATAACCATTGTGCTGTGCTCTTCAGATTGTCAGATCTCTTATTTTTATCATAAGTAATACTGTCCCTCAGAGATTAAAACATGCCATATTTACTGTTTTCATAACTCATTTGAGAAATGAGCAAGCAATTTACTCTCTAACTGTCACAAGGAAGAGGCAGAGAGACCGTTCTATCATGGATGGAAATGGTTTAAGGAGCATTAAATTTATGAATCTTAAAAACTGTCAACATGATAGATATTCTGGCAGCTACTTGGCATGTGAACCGTCAGAAAGCTTAACTGCATGTGCCAGTGGTAGCTGAATGTCAGCAGGAGATCCTGCCTTGGATTTTCCACCTTGTTATCCTGCCATTTCTTGTGATTCCACTTTTGGCACCCAGACCTTGGTTTGTAGTGTTTTGGGTAGTAGAACGGGCTGAGGTGGTTGATTTTTTTTTTTTTTAGGAAAATATGTTAAGGTAACAATTTTATTTTGAATTCTTCTCGGTGAAAAGTGCAGATAAGGTGATAGATAGAACAGGTTTTCTGAACCAGGGTGCTTGAAGGTGGGATTTTTACTTCCTTTTTCACAGCCAAGGTCTGGTATACCTTGAAAACTTCTTGAGACTAGCACATGCTCCCCCTCCATGTTTTATGGGAGGGGGTAGTAATTTTGTGAGAAGGGATTTTGGCTGTTTCATGTTAAGGTCATCCTGTGGACTGTTTGTGGGCTGGAGTTGTACAGCTGTATTGTTCTCCAGAGCCCACCTACCAGAAACACCAGACAGTTCTCTTCTATTTATTTCCAGAACCCTGTGAACGTCTCTGTTCTCCTTGTGATTGTCTCCCATTTAATAGGGATCTATCTCTCTGGGGATCAGCCTGAGTATAGCAACTTCTTGCAAGTGTCTGGAAGGAGGTTCACGCAGCAGGATAGGTCAGGAGAAATGCTCCTTCTGGCAGAAGAATGCAGGCTATTGCATTAAAACTCAGGGCAGGGAAGAGGATGCTTTGAATGCAGGGAACTCCATTGTTAAGACAGATTGCTCAGTTGTGATATCCTGTCTATGGGAGGAGTCTCAGGCTCCTTTTTCCTTGAGTAGAGAGAAATCTCTCTGTTCTGGGGGCTAGTCAAGCAGCAGATGGTCTGAGCTGCAGAGCTGTCCTCTTGGGAGTGGAGCATTTCTCTAAGTGTTCTGGATCCTGATACCCAGATGGGGAAGCCGCTCCTCAGATACGTTCCCATCGTTTTCCTGTCAAACTGCCCTGAAATTTTTGCAGCTGCTGCTACAGATCACAGGCAACTCATGTCACCATCTTACTGTTATTCTCTTATTGTTTAACAGTATGCTTTTTCTAGCAGCAACAACAGTCTTGTGCTAGGTGTTTTTCTAGTATAAAAGAAGATAAAGAGGAGCTTTACCCAGGGGGCTTGGGGCAGGGGAGTCATGACAAAGATGGAATGTAGGGGGTAGAAAAACAGATCAGGTGCCCAGGTGAGTTTGGCCATCGTCTGTGACTACGAAGCTTTAATGATGCAGTGGTTTATAAAATAGAGCAGGGGGAAGAAGGGGGACTAAGGGGAGAGAGCACTTGTGTGTAAAGAGATGTATTGCAATTCTAAACTATCCTTGAAGAGCCCTTCTGGCTGCTTGCAGGTATCCATGTAGAAGTGAACCTTTGTTTCTGAGCCATGTGGAAGCCCTCATTTGGGGTACTGAGGCTGAAAATGCTGTCTGAGATCCTAAACAGGTAGTAAGTCCTTCAGATTCATGGAGATATGACTAGCTGCAACAAGAGTTCCTTAGTCCTTTCACAAAACTACCTGACTTCCATCTTGATATTCTTTGGATGTGGAAAAGGAGTCAAGATCTAGGTGCAGTGCACAGATAATCCACTGCTACAGTCCCAAATAGAAATAAAAGTATATGGTCCTTCAGTTCCTGGACCACAATGGTCTTAAGCCTGGGTTCAGTGCACAGTGCTAAACAATTATACCTGACCACTTCTGCTTTGTGTATAGGATCACCAGCCAGAGTCCTTATTTAGGTTGACTGCAGTACTCCCTGCAGGTCCTTCTTTCCTTCTGTAGCAGAATGGGTCTTTCCAGAGGGAAACCATTAATAAAGATAGTGATGAAAATAACCATGGCTGGTTTGTCTCTCTTGACAGGCTGAGAGGTCCACGCATGCTTGTCTGGGGAAAAAAGCCAGCTGTAGCAGGGTGGATAAATATAAATTGGCTAGAATTGAGGGTGATTGGGAATGCCATGAGACATCTGGTTCCCATCTCAGGTTTTCATTCTAACCTGATTCAAAGCGACAAACACACAGCAGCAGTCCACACAAATTGACGGGCTTGGGACTCTGAGCACTCCTGAGAACAGAGCCTGCAATGTGTCTGGTATGGGGCTGAACAGAAGAAACTTCTAGTTTTAGGCACTTTGTGTACAAAGACAAACTCAATCCAAATTGGCTGAATCAACAGAGAAAGTCCCTAGAGGGAGTGTGTATTAAGTGGGGAAAATCCTTCAGAGTATCTTCTGGAATTGGGGAACTTCCTGGATTAGATCATTTTCCTGAACAGCAACAAAATGGAGGAGTATGGAAAATGTATGCCTTTTAATGCAAGGGATCTGAATCTGTTGTGTGCCTTTGCCTCTTGCTTTGGATTTCCTCCTCACCTAATCAGAAATGTCAGTACAAACAGAGCCATAGTGTCTCCTTACAAGGCCTGTTGCCCCTTACTCTTTGGGAACTTGGAAATGCCTACTTGCCCCGCCAAAATCACTAGTTCCCAACTAGGGTGCTGTAGCAGTAACCAGGTAAGACTGCCCCAATATGCAGTCCTGCTTCATTAGGGCTCTGATCCGGGGGCTTGGCTGTAGCCCTTCCCATTCGGACCCCTCTCATGTTCCTGGAAACAAAGATGCTTGGGACAGTTCTTGTGTGCCACTGTTTCTGGGAGGAGCTCAGGGCAGGCCAGACCTGGAAGGTCAGCTCCTGCCTGCTTTAGGCTGAGGTGTCCTGAGAACCACTGCACTAGATCTTTACACATACCTTGAACATAGGCAGCTGGAATTTGGATGCTGTCAACTTGTGGCCTGAGGTGTTCTTTTGAGGAACTGCATAATGTTCTCCAATATCAGGAAAAGGTAGAATTATATTCTATTTGAAACATAACAGTTGAATCTTGTGTGTGTGTCATTCTTTCTTATTTGATAGTTTCATCAAAGATCTGGATCTTAAGGCTTTTGGTGTAAACAGCTAGCAGTTTTAGGGACCCCCCAGCCTATAAAAATAATCTAATATCATGTCCTCAGGTTGGACATAGCAGTGGCCAGACTGTTTAAAAGTTACATGTTTCAAATTAAATGTCCTGAAAAGTATGGTGAGGCCACCATTTGAACAAATGGCCTTGCAGTACTTACCCCAAGGTAAATGGCTGTGTGGTCTGAATGGTTTGTCTATCAAAGAATAATTTCTGCAGTTTTCAGAACACAAGAAGGGGCTTCATGGAACATGGAAATTTCTAGTTATTCCTTCTGTATGTCAGTGGAATCAATTCTGTCTATCCAGGAAGTCAAACTACATTTATTTCATTGGTGAGATGAACTACCAGCATTAGTTGCTCAGAACAAAAGTGCTCAGAAAGATGCATGCTTTATTTGTGTCATGTTGAAGAGAACAAATGCTTAGCTTCTAAGGCCATGTATCAGCTATATCTAGGGGTGACCATATTATTTTTAAGGAAATCTAAGACACTCCCTCCCCAACCCTCACTGCCATCCACTGCTCAGGAAGGGTTAAGCTAGGCAGTACGGGTGGTTTGTCACCAGTCTGGGACTTCTGTTTCTATTTTCACCAACCAGCCAGGACACTAGGATGGCCTACAAAATTTGGGACCGTCCCAGCCAAATCGGGACATATGGTCATCCTAGGTATATTCAAGTACCCACCATTGCCATGTAAGAGATTGAGTAAATGACATTCAAGGAAATGAGCTTGCACACTGTCACTTTGCGCTTGATGGGGAGATAGGCACAGGGCTGCAAGATGGCAACAGATGCATTGCTTCACTTATTTACAAGATCTTGTCAAGTAGACACTTTTCAATCAAATGATCAGCCTGTGGCTGCCATTGTTCTCTCTCTTCTCTCTTTCACTCTGTTGCTTTTTAAATTTTTTTTCTGGTTTAACACTTAACATATTTAATCAACTGTAAGATGCCCCTGAATATCAAGTGACTTCCTCCACAATAATTAGAATATATATAAGGAAAATTTATACATTTGTTTCCAGGTATAGAATCTAGTTACTGGAGGTTTGCCTTTAATTTGTCCCTTTTCCACTGGTACAGTAGGGAAAATAAATCTGGAGGGTCAGGTAGCCCCTTCCCCCCGACTTATTGTCAGACCCTGCTCTCCCTGAGCACATGGAAGGGAGGGGCAAATGTGAAAACACTGGCTTTGAAATAAATGTACCTGTTGTAATTTGTTTATAAGCAAACTGCTGTGGGTACTCATAGACTTGATTCATCCAGAATTGATGCATTTTACCTATTTTGAAACTGCTGCAAATTTTAGCACAGGTACTCCATTTAAGCAGCCCTTTTGTAACTTCTTATATAGTACAAACTATGCTTGATATTAGTCCAAAGCCCTAAAGGCTCATGATTTACCTTATAATTCATTGGGCTGGGCCCCAGCAGAGTCAGCAGTTTTTCATGGTGACCCCATAGCTCAGCACTGCTCAGTATGTTGTGTATTCCAGATACGTCCTCTGCATTTCCCCCCCGCAAGGATCTGTGCGCTAATAGGCCTCCGCTCATGACTGGAACTGGGTATTCTTGTCATGAGTCTCAGGATCCTCCAAAACTGTATATGCAGACAAGGCTCAGGACAACCTGGTAGGGCTTCACCTCTTGGAGGGTGACAGGCTGGGGTGGGGAGCGACATTAGAATTCTTAGTGAACTGTTTGGGGCCCTGTCTGGTGATAGTCGCCAGATATTTAAAGCTAGTGAAAAAACAGGAATCACTGGAAATGGGAAAGAAAGCTACAACTCAGCTGTGGGAATGAAGAGTAAGTTGAAAGGTATTCAAAGTAGCGGCTCACTATGACTTGGAAAAGGGTCAGCACTGAGGGGTACTGAGCCCAGTGAATGCTATCATATATCTTATTCACATGGACTGCACTAACCTATCCTTGTGGTAGGTTCCCATCAGTATGTTTGCCCAATAAGGGCCATGTGTTTTATAGTTATGCTCAGGGTTGGCTGCATTTAATCAACTTCAGCTTCATAGCTGCTTTTCATTACTGAGCACATGCTGCTTTTGGCAGCATTTTAATGATAGACAATGTATTTAATGAGGTTTCCTTGTATGCGAATGCCAGATGAAGAGCTTTTCCCCAGTGCTGATTTGTGGGGTGGATCTCAGCTTATATTCAAGTAAATGTGGTAGTTTTGATGATTTCAATTAATCTGACTTAATATTTTTCTTTGCCTTTGTTGAAGAACTAACATTGTTGGTTATAAGCTTATTTTTGTTTGGGGAGTTGTTCTTCTACAACAGTGGCACAGTTCTCTTTCCTTGTGTAGTCATCAATTTATGCCAGAAACATTTAGTTTTACTAGCTCTTTTTAATATATGTGGGAAAAGCTCTCTAGCAGTTTCAAGCATATGGATTCTTTGTGTGTTGAGTGGTATTTTTTGCATAGTTTTAGCACAACTCTGGGATTTTGGGTGGAATTGGCAAGTCAGGAGTGGGGCAGTAATTATTTTTGTAAGTCTTTCATACCCAGGACTGTTAATGGTCACTCTTGTTCCCATGTTCCTTGAGAGAGAACTTCAGTCCACAGATGGGGAAAAATCTCCCATCTTAAATTGGATATAAGCTCATATATCTCTGAGCACAGTCAGCAGTCTAAAGTGTGACGAGGTGGTGTATACACCAGAACCGACACCATTTATAACACTTCTCAAAGACAAGAAGTTCACTTTTGGCACAGTAGAGAGCCAGTGACAAAGGACACTCAAGAAGGCAGTAATGCATATGATTGTCAGGCAAAGGAGATTAAATCTAGTAGCTGCATTTCATATGTGGTCAGAGATCGATATGAGCATCTGGGAGGCCAGGGGGAAGAGAGACATGACTAGGACACGGGCAAGCATTTTGGCCTTAGGACAATGGAGGAAGAGTTTGACTTCCCAAATGAGAGAGAGAAGGACTTGGTAATTGCTTGTATGTGACAGGTGATGGTAAACCTGGAGAAGACTGTGGCAGCTGAGATAGAGAGAGAATGGCAGAAGAATAGGATTGAATATGTCTATTAAATGTACTGTTATATCTTCCTGTGATAACCAGGGATCCTGGTTTTCCCTGATTATAAAATCACAAATTCCCTGGTTAAAAAAAAAAAGGGAAATTCTCTCATAAACACTAAAGATCTGTGATTAAAATTCAAGGCTCCCCACAGCCCTCCTGGCCCTGCTTGTGCCTCTTATTCCCCCCAACAGCCTTGCCACCCACCCACATGACCTGCTCCCCCAACCCTGCAGGAGAAAGCTCTCCACTGCCAGGGCTATGGACCTGGGTCCGCAGCCCCCTGCCCCCACTCTCCCTGTGCAGAGGGGTGATAACAAGTGAGTGTTGGCACCCCCTAGATCTGTGTGGGGGGCAGGCACAAGCTGTGGATGCGGACTTCCGCCCCACTTCCCATCAACGGACCTCCTTAGCCCGGCAAGCATGACCCAGCGCAGCAGAGGAAACATGAAGCTGTGTGGAGAAGCTGCTTGCAGCTGCAAGCTCCCTGCTGCCCTGGCAATGTGCCTCCTGTGCATATGGCTGCTTTGAGGGGTGCAACTCTGCACCACTGCCCTCACTGCATTCCTGTGTACAGGAGGTGTGTCACCAGGGCAGTGCAGAGTGAGCAGCTTTTCCGCGCTGCTCCAGTGCTCCCTGCTGCACCAGGTCATGCCTGCTGGGCTGCGGAGGCCCCAGGGGAAGGAAGCAGGGTGGGAGCCCATGCCTGTACCCTGTACCTGTTCCACATGCAGATCTGGGGGATGCAGGTCCCCTCTGCCCCTTGGGAGTGCACATGTTGGTGGGGATTCAGCTCTTCCCCTGGATGAGCCACCTGTGGGCTCCGTCCTGCTTGCCGCTGGGGCACTGCAACCATGCATTGCGGCCCCGGGCTCCAAGCACTGCCCAGCTGGGTAGCAGCCCCAGCCCTGCCCAGCTCCCTCCTTCCCTAGGGGGGGCCTCAATCCTCCTCCCCGCTATCCCCCTGCACCTGCTAGAACTGCTCTCAGGCTGCAATGATTGTCCATGCGCATGGCACCCCCTGTCTCACTGCCTTCCTCCCATGCCAGCCTGCAGGGAGCCCGTTGCAAAACGGCAAAATCCGCAGGTTTGTCTGGTAAAACGAGAACTCTGCATTTGCCTCCAGTTAAAGGTAAAATCCATGGTTTACTCCATTTTTCTGTGGGAAATGGAAAACCTGGATCCCTGGTGATAACAAGTGAGTGTTGGCGCTGAAATGAGTTGCTATGCAGGGGGATAGAAAGAAAGGTGACTGATAAAGCAGCTTCAGCTGATAAGGCCTGTGGTATTGCAGTGAGAATGCTGCCAGCAGGTGGATTGGTGGAAAGCCTAGGCGCTCCAGTTATCCTGTGGTTATGACAGGATGGTGTTGCTTCAAATATTCACAGAGATTTCCCAGGGTTGGTCAGCCTGCCTCCTGCCACATTTTAAGTTTGCTAAGGCTGTACTGATCCCTTCATTTGCTATGCGGAAGGCATGGCTTCAGCTTTGTCCAGACATGTTTATTTCTTTACCCTCTTGGTCATCTTTTGCATCTTAACCTACTATGGGTGGGATTTGTTCTCTTGAATAGATCCCAGACGTTTCACAGCTACCTTGAGGACATCATCAACTACCGCTGGGAGTTAGAGGAAGGGAAACCTAACCCCCTACGGGAATCCACCTTCCAGGAGCTGCCACTTCGCACCCGCGTGGAGATCCTGCATCGTCTCTGTGACTATCGGCTTGACGCAGATGATGTCTTTGACCTCCTCAAGGTGCTTTGGGCATTATACACTATGGGGGTATAGTAGTTATCAGGGACCTGGGCTGGATTGCTGTGAAACCTAAGTGGGAAGGAAGAGAGGGTAGGAAATATTTTGCTTTCATGGTGCTGACTTTCCTTCTTCACTCCAGCTCTTTCTACATCTTTTAGCTTCCAGACTGGGGGACAGTGCTGCAATCAGACCTAGACAGGTTACAGGGGTGAATGGATGAGAACAGGATGGGTTTCAATACTGACAAGTGCAAGGTGATGCGCCTGGGGAAGAAGAACCAGCACCATACCTACAGGATGGGGAACTCCCTTCTCGTCAGTGCAGAGGCAGAAAAGGATCTTGGAATCACTGTTGATGCCAAGATGAACGTGGGCCGGCAGTGTGGGGATGCAGTCAGGAAGGCCAACCGCACCTTGTCATGCATCCACAGATGCATCTCAAGCAGGTGCAAGGAGGTGATCCTCCCCCTCTGTGGCACAGGTCAGGCCGCAGCTGGAGTACTGTGTCCAGTTCAGGGCGCTGCACTTCAGGAGGGATGTGGACAACATGGAGAGGGTCCAGAGGAGGGGGCACTCGCATGATCAGGGCAGCAGGGCAGGCCCTACGAGGAGGGGCTACAGAACCTGAACCTGTTCAGCCTCCACAAAAAGCTGGGGGGGGTGGGGATCTAGTGACCTGTTACAAACTAGTCAGGGGGGCCCAGCAGGCATTGGGGGAGTCCCTGTTCCTCCGAGCGCTACCAGGAGTGACTAGAAATAACGGTCACAAGCTGGCAGAGGGTAGATTCAGACTAGACATCAGGAGGTGCTACTTCATGGTCAGGGTGGCTAGGATCTGGAGCCAACTTCCAAGAGAAGTAGTGCTGGCTCCTGCTCTGGGGGTCTTTAAGAGGAGGCTAGATGTATACCTTGCTGGGGTCATTTGACCCCAGTACTCTTTCCTGCCAAGGCAAGGGGTCAGACTTGATAATCTGCTCAGGTCCCTTCCGACCCTACCAACTATGAAACTATAAAACTACTGTGTCTAGTCTCTGTTCTGGGAACAAGTGATACGTGGGGATTTCAGATGTGCCTTGGAAGTGTTGCTCCTTTATATTCTGTTTATCTTTGTCTCCTAACCTAATCTGGCTTTTGAAGTATCATGAGTGGATCTCCCTTTTCTTTTTTTTCCCCCCCCCCATTAAATTCAGCAGTTTAAGCCACCCCCTTGGTGAGGAGTGCAGGTTTCCCATTGCCTGCACATTTTACAGCTCTGGAGATGTAATATTCTCTTTTCTACCCAAAAAGAGAGATGTTTTTAAGGACAGGTCCTTGGTGGTCATGCAGGTACTTCATTTTCTTGAGTTCTACCTCTGGAAATGTGGGTCATTAAACTACACACAATCAAAACAAGTTGTAGGGTGTCTCATGAGAGGTATTCACAGCACAATACTTGCTGTGCCAACTGGCCTGATTGGCCACTTCTACAAAGATCCTAGCTTGAATATCTGGAGGTGTTCCAACTGTTGTGGCAGTGCTGTAGGTGCTAGGGCATAGTGCTGGGGCCTGGGGTGAGCCTGCTGCAGGATGGCATTGAACTGCATTGGGAGATCAGGGGGAGGAGCAGTTTGCACAATGCCTTCCAAGCTGGCTGGAGTCGGGCACAGCGTGAATTAGGCCTTTGCTGTTTTGAGCAGCAAAAATGAAATAGTTAAGCCTAGAGAGAGCATTGGAAAAACACATCATCTGAATCTTTCACAGAGCAAAAGGAGAGGGGGCCTTGCAGGTGTTTGTAAGGGGGGGATTTGTCCTGTTATGAGCGATTTAATGTGGCTGCTTTTCAACTTGTCACTGTCTCCCCCCCTGGATGAACACAGGGTTTGGATGCAGACAGCCTCCGGGTCGAACCACTGGGTGAGGATAGCAATGGCGCCCTCTACTGGTATTTCTATGGCACTCGCATGTACAAAGAGGAGCCAGCGCAGGCGAAACCTAATGGAGAGCTGGCTTTGGACAGGTAACAGCTTCTAACTCATACTTTCCACAAAGCCCTGGTAAATGAGGAAGAGAAAGCAGGGCGAGCAGAGAGGAATACTTTGCGCAACAGCAAATGCGAGTTGCACAGAATCTGCTTGACTGTAGCTGTCACGGAAGGAGTGACAGCAGCTGGTGTTTGTACAGGGCATGGGGGAGATTGCCAAGTACACCATTAACTGAATTCATGCTGCAGGGCAGCTGGAGCCAAGCACAGCCTTTGTGGCATTGCAAAAGCCTGCCAGAAGGGCAGGGGGATTCCTCAGCCACTCTCGCTGCCTGCTTCTGAGCTGTCTGCCCCTGGTGTTCAGTAGCAATTACAAGGCACTGACTATTCATAATTTAGTGTCCCCAGGAAGTGGAGAGTGCCGTCTCTCTCCATCCCTCCCACTCTTTGGCTACTGTACTTAATTCCTGGCTGCTATCTGGGCTTATTGCAGCTCTTTTGATATCTCCACACTATTCTGTTCTCTCCATGTCCCTTACTTGCCACTGTTCCCTTCCCCAGGAGATATTTCATAATCTCTGATTGTGTTCCAGGGGAGGTGGGGGACAGACGAACACCCCAAATATTCCAGGGAAAACTGGCAAGAGACGGGGGCGGCCCCCAAAGCGAAAAAAACTGCTGGAGGAGAATTTATTGAGGTATGAAAAGGCCTTTCCTAGAATAGAAATGTTGCATGCAGCTCCTTCAGGGAGAAAGTTCCATAGCATTACTTGGCATTAACAATCCTGCTGTACCCTCAAGACCTCCTGTGGTACTAACTGTCTTCTGTACCCAAATATTATTTTTCCAGCTGGGAGTCAAATAGTAGTTTCTTCTGCAGCTATGACCTCTATGCATTACTCTTGCTAAACACCTGGGCTTGGTTGGTACTTGTCTGAGGCTCCATGGACAATGCAGCAGCTGCTGGAAGTTGTGCGAGACAAATGAAACAGTGGATGTGATTCTTCCTCCTGATCATAGACTGACTCAGTTCCTCAGCATGATGTAAAAGGGCTCACTGTTGCTAGCACATGCTAGCCCTGTCCATTTGAAGTGGGACACAGGGGCAGAGTAGGTAAAGCATCTTTCCACTAATCCAAAGGTCTGAATTCAAGACTTCAGACTAGGACCTAAGTTTCTGACCCAACTGAGAGCCATTCATTCCTATGACCCCAGCTGACTTCCTGCCCTTTGGGCAAGGGGCTGGACTCGATGATCTCCCAAGGTCCCTTCCAGCCCTAATGTCTATGAAATCTATGAAAGAGTTAAGGGAGGCCAAACATGATGCTAATCATGTCACTTTCTTGTGTGCCATTGGTTGAATCCTCCCTTCTTCAGCTGGAATGCTCCAGCCATGGTGGTAGAGTGGCCACCTCAAGGCAGTCTTGCCTCAAGGCAGACTTTTAACCTCAATTCTTTACAAAAATTTCATGCCGTTGTGTGATGGTGGTATTCCTGGAACTTCTGCTGCATTCTTCCCCAGAAGGGGCTCCATGTCAGCTGCTGAAGTGTTTGGGAGTATGTTTCATATTTCCTCACTACATGTTTCCTTCCTCCTTTCAGGGAGAAGGCAGAAGAGAACTTTCTCATGCATGAGACACAGATGAGAAATGGTAAGGACATCATATAGATTGCTCGTGCAGTTTCTCACACACCCAAAGCTTAGAGGGATGAGCTTCCCACAGGAGGAGAGGCTCTCTAGAAGTGGTGCCCTGTTTCTTTTGCTCAGTTGGTTCTGATTTGTATTTGGAATGAGGAATCAAAGTAACAAGTTTGCTTATTCCCAGGAGCCTGAGCAGCTAAATGCTTCCTGTGTAGTATTGGACTATTTTAGGATGAGGAAAGACTCATGACTGGCTTATTGTGAGAGAGGCCTGAGAGTGGAAAAAGGTGGTGGGGGCCTCCTCTATTCCAATAAGGTCAATGGCTGTGTAGAACCACTAAGTTATTTTTCCAGAAATGAGTGGAATATGGGACATTTTGACATGCATCCTGCTTGTGATGATACCAAAGGGAAAAAGCCATGAGCATACTTAGCAGTGGGTGGACAATAAATGGCCTTTCTAATCCTTCCTTCCTTCTCTCCCGTCTCTGTTCAGGAGTTTACTCTAAATTTATACTTCTAAATGCTGTATAAACCATGAACTAGGGATATTCAGAGTTCAGATCCCTATACCTCTGACCCTCAAAAAATAATGAAGTATATGGAAGAGGGAAGTGCCAGTGTAGTTTTCTCCAAAGTGGCTGGGCAGAAACCTCAGTTCTCAAATGTGAGACTCCTTTGGCCTGAATACTGCTTATGTTAGACCTGTTGCAATGGTGGCAGCTTTGGCTTTGTCTTTTCCACTCCTCTTTTCTTCCTTCTCTAGAGTTCAGATTCCCTCTCTTGGACTGCTACCTCCCTACACTCTGAATTCAAGAAAACTTCCAAACCTGAAACTACAGAAATAGTGTTGTGAGCTTAGCAGAATAACATTCACTACTAATTTATATGGCTTCAACTTTAGACATGGTCTCCTGGTATCAGTGCAGTGGTATAGCAGTGTGCATGCCTGAGCACCTCTAACCCACAATGTATTTAGTGACCTAAGGGGGTTTTTTGTTTGGGTTGGGTTTTTTTGGAAAATAGTAGATTTACATCCTGGGTAGGGTTGTAACTGCTGGGGTAGGATGCTCACTCCTCCGCCTTCCCCGCCCCGCTCTTTCAGAGAATATTTAAATATTTTAAAGTGGAGCAGATCTAAAAAGCAAGAGCTTTGAATGAAGCCAGTGCAATGCAGCTCTTCCTTTTACAGGCACTACAGTGCTGTGCTCCTGGCCATGATCTAATAGTGAAGGATGTACTCTATTAATATCTTGCATTTCCCAAGTCATGGAAAATAAAGTATGGATAGGAGAAAAATTGCCAGTAGTAACTGTTACCAAAAATAGTGTCTCTCTGTGTTCATTGAAGGATCCCAGGGCCCAGGCCGTGGGACATGGTGGCTGCTGTGTCAGACAGAAGAGGAATGGAGACGAGTCACAGAGAGCTTCAGAGAGCGGACCTCCCTAAGAGAACGGCAGCTCTACAAACTCCTGAGTGAGGATTTCCTTCCTGAGATCTGCAACATGATTGCCCAGAAAGTGAGTGAGAGCAGGCTGAGTGGTGGGGGGGCAGCCTGTTTTATCTCTGCATGGTGCCATTTGCTGGCTGGGGGTGCTAAATCGAACTAGCCATCAAACACCCTCAGGACTAGAGAAGACTGCCTGCAATTTGAGGAGTACAAGATCCCGAGACACTCTGTAGGGACCTGCTTACGGGGAATTTCAGCCTCATCTTTGGGGCATGGGACTTTCACTGATGGAGTGGTGGCTAGATGTAGATATAACTACTTTAGGATGGGACAAATTTGGAGTCAAGTTCCTGACACTTTTTGCCTCTGTAAAATCAGTTCTGCAGCCAGTCTGTGTGGATGCTGTCCATTTATTAATTGAATAATGGCTTCATGGTTACTTCTAATCTAAAAGTTCTCCACATCATCAGTGTACCCTAGTACATGTCTTTCTCTCTTCCTCCCTTCTTTCTTCCATCTTCATCCCTGTTTCAGGAAAAGCGTCTTCAGCGGACAGAGTTTTCTCCCAGGTGGATGTCTGACCACCAGCCCATCAAACCAATCCATCAGGAGGTGAGAGGAAATCTGAAAATGAGTACAGGGTATGTGGGAGTAGGGTGGGGAAAGGAGGAGGTGGTGGCATAGAAATGTACATGAATACCTTTCAGGAAAATAACCTAAAACATACCTATTCAGTTCTGAAGGAATAATTAGAAAGTATTAATGTTGGAAGAGAGCTTGATAGTAGCCATCTAATTAAACCAGAATAAGCAGTGTTGTACAGTAGCAAAGGAACCTAGTACATTCATGGGCTGCAAGCAGAGAGGCATTGCAGCCTGGATCACAGAAAAGACATCCTTCTCTAATTCACATGCAGCTGCACATGGGTGTGTTTTCTCAATGTGGGGAACTTCATCATATGAAAATTAGAAAACTTGATTCATATCAGAGAACTGCTATAAATAATTATGTTAGTAAGAATTTATATTTTAAATAACAGGTCTCTTCTAGTCCTAGACATCTGCCACCTGCAGTATGAAGGGAGAGCAGAAAGTGCAATTCCCATGGGTTAAAATAAAGAAAAAACCTAGAAAAGTTGAGTAAAAGTGTGGAAGAGCCATCCTTTGTGTCATAGCTAGGAGTCTGTGGAGACAAGAATGGGATGCCATTCATGGTCAGTGATTATTCTCTTGTGCTGCAAAGCAGTTTGCCATTTGAGGAGAGAGATGACACATGTTTATACACAAGCAGCAAAAATCCCCAGTGTGTGCAAACTGAGAAACACAGTGGTGCCTGACTGATCAGTAACCCAGCTGCGCAGGTCCACTGCTGTTAACTGATGCCTCTGGGCCATTGAAGTGGTTCCAGTGAGCTTAGGGCCCTCCCCGTGCTACTTACTGTGCTCTAGATTTGGGGGTGCCAGGAATGACTGAGCAGAGAGTCTCTGGACATTCATGTTAGCTGTTCAGCATGACACTGAAATCGCTTGGGACTCAGGAGAGCCAGTTTGTTGGAGGTAGGGAGCAGTCTTCATTGCCAAGATTTGGGCACAAGACCCCATTCCTCTGCAGTGACATTATGTATTCCTAATGTTGGAGTGACCCTTTCCTTTTAGCCCTGAGGTCTGGATACTGCATAAATCTGAGACCTAACTGCATGGTAGGCTTCTAATCCTTCAGGGGATTTTCCAACAGGTGGTTCAGATTAGCTCCTCATTAAAAGCCTTCTGAGTAGCACCCTCATTAAGGAGAAACAACGGAAATCCTCACAGGGAGCATTCAGGGGCTGAGGGGAAGGGGCATAAGCTGTGCACAAGTTGGGGGTAGGCCAGAACAACCAGTGCTCCATGTTACTGAATTTCTGCATTGAGTGTATTGAGACAGCCCTCTTAGAAGCCACACAAAGGCAGAAGCTCAGCCCTTTAGGGCTGAGTGCACAGAAGACAGTGATGCTGTGTCCTGCAGTGCTCTCTGCTGGAAGGAAGGAGGTAGTTGCATTAAAACAACAGAAATCGGGGATTGTTTTATGTGAGTGAAGTTACCAACTGTTACAGAAAGTAAGGTTTTCTTGTGCCAGGATTACCATAAGTCCAGGTTTTCTGAGACGTTCTCTCTTTGAGCCCTCTGATCTCCATAGGGGTGGATTTTTGAAATCTGACCAAATGTCCAGGATTTTGCTTTGCTCCATTGGCAGGAACAGGGGGAAGGCAATTGGAGGCAATAGGGAGTACAGATGTTACCTACCTGCGGTTGTAGAGATGCGCGCAGACCCATGTGGTGCTCCCTGCTGCCTCCGATCACCCTCCCCCTGCTCCTACCAGTCGACCAAAGCAAAATCCCAGGCATTTGGTCAGGGCAGAGGGATGGGGCCTGGGGTTGCAACAGGGCACAGGGGGCAGGGGATTGCCTGGCCCTCCAGTGGGGGGAAGGGGTGGGGGGGTACTCTGAAGGCAACGGGGAACTCTGTGGCTGGGCCCATAGCACAGGGGCCAGTGCCTATGCTCTCAGGGGCTGAGTGGCCTGGGAGGAGTGGGGGAAGAAGGGGAGGGAGGCCATGGCTAGGCTGCTTGGAACAGTATGGCAGCCCTGTCCCATGGTGGGGGTGTGCCACAAGCCTCCCTTCCTCCTTCCTTCCAGTCCACGCTGGGGCTGGACACACTCTGCTACAGCCTGCATGAATCAGCCACTGCCTTCCAGCCCAGTCAGTACAGGGACAGCTGGGGTGGCAGGGAACTGTGGGTCAGGAGTGAGGAGCACTGGCAGGGCAGGGGGCCAAGGGGCTGCAGGTCAGGAGTGAGGAGCACCAGCAGGGGTGGGGGTGGTGGTACAGGTCAAGTGTGAGGGGTACCATCAAGGTCCAGGGGGGCAGGGTGCTGCGGTTTGGGAATGAGGGCCACTGTCAGGGTTGGAGTCAGTGGGTTGGGAGTGAGAGGCAGCAGCAGTGGCTGTAGTTTGGCAGTGTGGGACAACAGAACAGGCAGGGACAGAGCACCCGCGTATCACTGTTCCCCTGCTCCCCACCCTTAGGTTAGGAAATAACACTCGCAAGGAGGGTAGTAAACCATTGGAACATGCTACCCAGAGAGGTTGTGAAATCTCCATCCTTGGAGGTTTGTAAGACCCAGCTAGACAAGGATGATCTAACTGGGTATGGTCCTTCTTTGGGCAGGGGGTTGGACTAGATGACTTCCTGAGGTGCCTTCCAAACCAAATTTTCTGTGATTCTATGCTGCTAGGGTGGCAGTGACATCTGGGCTCATCTTCAGCTTCCACTGATTCTTTTGTGGAATGTTGTGTGCTCGGCCACACTGAAAATCTTGCCACTTTGTGTCCAGAGCATCTTAACATCTCCATCCTATAACTAAGGTTGTTCGCCCCTTTTTTCTGTTCAAACCTGGCTGCACTACAAGAGCCACAAGAAGCATCTGGTTGTGTTGTGGATGTATGTTAAAAATTTTGGTGCTCCCTGTATTGTGTTGGTGATTTCCTTGTCTTATCCTCTTTTTCTGTTACCAGAATGGTGCCAGGTTTGTTAGGCACTCCTTAGTTTTGTTAAAAACTGTCTTGCGTGATCTCTAAGCCCTGCATTCGTATGTAATGGCATAAGGCTCTTGCTGTTGTCTGAATATTGTGTGGATATATTACACAGATATGGCAGAAGGATACTTGAGTGCACCTGGGGTGGCTCTGAGAAGGGTCATTATAAACCATGCAACCTCTAGGTACTATGATCATGCCTTCCCAGAATGTTAAAGGTGAAAGCCAATAGTTGCTATGTTTATGGCCGAGTCTGAGGCAAAGGAGGGTCACTTCAGTATATTAGCGCCTGCGGAAAGTGCTCAATGTGTTGCACGCATTTGCTTGGACACATTTTGAGATGGATCAGAAAACTGGCTGTTATACCATAAGTAAAACTTGTAACATACTTGCGTTTGGTGACTAGTCCCCCTTCATCTTGGCTTCCCATGTCCTATGTGTTGTAACAACACCCAGAATGTTTTGAGTGCTTCTGCAGTATAAAATAATGAAGTACTGTGGTTTGAGTTGTAGAAAGTTTATCTAGTGGTTATATTGGAAAAAGTCTAGGGCTGGAAAGGAGTTTGCAGCATATCAGATCAGCACCAATATAAAGAAAATTGTCTGTATTGGAAATCAGCCTGATACGGCTGATAATTTGGCCAGTAAATGGCCCGTACATGCGTGCTGCCACAGCGCAGTACGTAGGCGGTGAGGAGCACAGCTTGGAGAGCCCCTACCTATGCCCACCAGACTAGCCCCAGCTCTGTCCCGTACCCACCCCACCCTGGCTGGGCAGTGCTTGCCCCATCCCCTCTCTTCCCTCACTGTAGAGGCCTGAACCACCTGTATGCAGCTCTTCAAGCTGCCAAGCTGGTATCAGAAATCAGATTGGTATTGGCCAATGTGCCTCTTTAAAAATCAGCTATCAGTATCAGCCCCAAAAAATCTGTATCGGTGAACCCCTATTAATTCCATTACTTTTCAGGTAGTTTGAAAACCAGTGAGGAACTGGGAGATGTATGAAGAAACAATGACAATGTCTCAACTCTGCAAATATTTGACTTGCCTATGGAGACCTGTTGATTTTAGTGGGATTGCTCCTAAATCTGAATTTTCACATGCAGTTACTTGTATAATTCAGCCTATGATCAGGTAACAAAGCAAAGGAGACCTGGGTGATAGTTTAGATTAAATGAGGGAGAAATTTGCCATTTGAAGTGGTAGCTAAGAAGATCAGTTGTGAGCTGCGTAAACCAAGGCATTGTGCCACAGAGTATGGAGGTGGCAGTCCCTCTCTGTAAAACTCTTACAACTACACCTGCAGTCAATTCTGGGCATCCCAAAAATAGGTTGTAGAGCAATGGGAGAGAAGTCTGAGAAAACCAACTAAAATAACTGCAAAGTTGGAAGGTCTGACTGATATTTTAACCTGATTATACACATTTGGATTTTTTAAGCGTCTAAGAAAGCAGAGAAATGTTGGAATGTGAGGAAGAAGAGAATGTACAAAAGAGTATAACTAGGAATAACTGGATGAAATTAAGAGGAAGAAAATAGAGTGAATTTGAAGAGAAATAGGCTAACAAGGATAAGCCTGTAGAATAGTTTTTCTGGGGAACCAATGTGAGCTTTAGTTCCTTGTGGTATTTAGACTGGCCAAAGATTAAAAATCCCTATAGGAAGGATCCTGCAGCAGCCAGGGAGAGGGACTAGAAGAGTAAATTCCTTCTCTAATTGCTATGATTCTGTGTGGTGATTCCTAGGATACAGACGGTGGGTCTGAGAGGTTTAGTTGGGTACTGTGATGCTGGGGGGATTCAGATTCAAATAAATGAGACCATTCCGTGGGGGAAGGTAGTGCCCAAGGGGTTCACTGCACTCTGGCTAGTGCAGGATTGGCATTTCTATTTTTCCTTTCTGACTATCCCTGCAAGATACATGGGTGATGCTGAAAAGCAACCTGGGGCCATGACTAAATATCTTAAGTGGACTACTTTTCCCTACCAACAGAAATGCCAGTGAACCTCCTAACATACTGTTGCTGGTGGAAGTGGGGCTAAAGGATAGTATAGGATGCTTTCCCAAGGAGCACAGCTGCAGAAAATTGTCAAATGGCATTTTGGCTTGGGGCGGGGGAAGGAATGAAGACCGTCTACAACACATGCAGTGAAATTAGGCAACATTTTTAACCATTTATCAGTACATCCTCAGATCCCATTTCTAGGCACACGGAGTAGTACAACAATAGTGATTTGAGTGAAGGCCTTTTTGAGGGATTTAATTATGGAGTAAGAAAAGTGGACAGTCTGAGTGGTAGCTGACGGACATCAGGTGGTCACTTACAGCACCTACCTGATGCCTGCTCCACCATGTGCTAATTAGCTCCAGCAGCCTCAGCATCCTTGTATTCTGCTTCCCTGTGCTTCAAAATGGTGGCAGGGGCACTTTAACTAAAGGTTGTTTTTAACTAAATCTCTTTGAACGAGCAGTAATTAAAGCTCCCCCATTGCCATGTTGAAGCGCAGGATGCTGAATACACAAGATGCTGCAAGCACTTTAATTAGAGTGGCCGCTCCACCCTGCCCCAGAGCATGGGTCAAGATGCCCATATACTCAGGAAATCCCTTATGCCCAAGTGATAGTTGATTTATACCCTTAAAATTAAGGTGGTGAGCCTGTGGACCTGGATTATTATCAAATTAAAATTTCAGTGAGAAGTCCAGAGGATATTTTTTTTTTCTTTTTCTCTTTTTTAAAGCAGAATCTAAGTAAAATGGAAATGTTACAGACCCACACATTCAGCCTCTAATGCCATAAAGCCAATAACTTTTATTTCTGTAGTGCTGCATGTCTGCATTGCACTTCATGGCTGAAGAAAGGGAGGTGATTCCTGCTCTGTGGAATTGTCATTCTTCCTAGATCAAATGTATACAACATTACACTGTGTCAGAGCTATGGCTTGGGAAGGAAGTGGGGCAGTGAAAAACTGCACAAGGAGAATATTTGGTGGCAGGACCTGTTCAAAGGGTATGGCAAAACCAAAAAAAATCTGATTCAAATAAATCTTTCGTAAATCAGAAAAAAACTACCAAAGATAACGATGCGAGGCCCCTTTCCAATCCAGAGTACTCCATATCTTTGAGAGGCCCAAATTCCTTAGCAACCCTTCAGTTCAGACTCTACCTAGAAGGTGAGCAGGGTTTTTATAAAGACCTTGTATCTGGGTGACTGACAGTTGTTCTATCCTCATAGCACTCTTGGAGCACAGAGGGATTTTGTGTTATATGACAATCCCTCTATGCTTCATGAATGGTTAAGGAGAGGACAGCTGTCAATCACCCAGATACAAGGTCTCTGTAAAAATCCTGCTCCCCTCCTAGGTCAAGTCTGAAAGACAGATATCAACACACACAATCCCTCTGCTCCAAGAGTGGTATAAGGAGAGGATAAAGCAGGAGTGAGAGATGGAGAGCTGATTGGTTGTATATAGGGGAATTGCTTGTATCATATGATACAAAAGATAATTACAACAAATGCCAGACATATTTTCCATATAATTTTCCCCTAATATATATATATATATATATATATATATATATATGGGAAATTATATTTCTGGCATTTGTTGTAGTTCTCTTTTTGGACCCTATACAGTAAATCTACCTGTGATTGGATACACATGAGCCAGTGCTGCCCTTTGTGTGAGACCATGACAGTTCCACATGCATCTTTTTGTCTCAGGCAACTCCAAGTGTCCTCAGTAGGATGGAGAAACAGAAGCGCAGGGAGGAAGAGGAGGAGCGCCAAATCCTTCTAGCTGTACAGAAGAGGGAGCAGGAACAGATGCTGAAAGAAGAGAGGAAGAGGGAGATGGAAGAGAAGGTGAAAGCTGTGGAAGGTATGCATCACTGATAGGTGAAGCAAAAGTGGAAATGTTTGGGGGTCTTGCTGGTAAACTGAATTGGGACCTGCCATTTACACTTCTCTAGTGTCAGGAACATTAATGTACATCCAAGAGGGAGCCAGTGCATGCTTTACCTTAGAATTGGGGTGTCATCCTCTCTGGTCTGTTCGGCCCACTAACTTCTCTTCCTTCTCCTTCTCCTTCAGTGTCTGGTAGCTGTCCTCTTCTATTCCTTTCAGCTGTGCTGCCTTCTTACCACCTCTGTGTTATCCACTTCAACATCCCTATCCTTTCCTTCTCCTCCTATATAGAGTTGTTTTGCAGTTGCTTCATGTTCTTCTACTGTCCCTACATATCTGATCAGCCCAGGTGACCTTTCATTGCCTTTGTGGCATATGCTGTAGCTTACCTAAAACACATAGGCAGAAATGCTGAAAGATGGATAAGTTCTGCTGGAGAAGGGGAAAGGGTGTTGCCATCAGAGGGGCAATGTGTGCTGAGGGGGCCAGATGAAGAATTAGGTTATGCAGGTGGCAACTTCAGGTGCTTTTCTGCTTGCTAGTTCACCTAGCCACACTGTTGCTGTTATTGTAGTAGCAGGTGTTGCGGTGGTAGTAGCTTCAGCCCTGGCTCTGGTCCCGGGGCAAGAACTGCTGCCACCACTGCGTCAGTAGGTTGGGCTGGAGACAGTACGTGCTTCACACTCCCTGCCCTAGGCAGGAAGAAAAGGCGGGAGGGGGGCAGGGGTGAGGAAGCAGCAGGGGCAACAGCTGTGATCTCAACTCTGGGTTTGAAGTTGCAGCTGCAGCCACTGCCCTCCTCCACTTGCACTTGAAACTGAGGACAAGGGCTTTTCCCCCTTGTGTTGAATGGGGCAGGGGGGATCTTGTCTTGGATTTCAGCAAATATGGTATTTGCCATGTGATTAATCTGTTTCAGTTTGTTTGGTTACCGTCCCGCCCAAGTGAAAAGAGGTGATTCTTGCTTTCTTTCTGTCACTCTTCCACCTCAGTATTTGGGAGCTGAAGGAGCAGAAGCAGATGTGACCTTGAAGTTGGAGGCAGTTTTTCTGGGCTGTAGGATCGTGCCAGACCCACAATCAGCCCAATAAATGGCTTGGTTACTGCAGCTGCAGTCTCAGGGAGACCCAGAGTATCCCCAGAAATTTGCTCTGGAGGCAAACAGTGCAGGACAAGGGCTGGTGAACAAAGTAAGCAGAAGAAAAAAAAAGAAAAATGAAAACCATGCAGACTTACCAGGAAGAAACAATCTGCTGACCAGATGGTTGGTTACAAGCTGGATGACATCTAAGAACAGCTGTTTCTGCTTCCCACCCCACAAACCTTTTGAAAATCCATTTACATTCTTAGTCTTCATAATCCTCTGGTTGCCTGTCTAATCACAGTCCATTGCTTTAACCACAGACTCTCAGTTTTTAGCTCCACGACAAACATCCTGTGTTATCTTGGCAAATCGCATAATCTCTCTGCTATAGCTCTCCATCTTGAATTGGCATAATAATAACATCTGTACCTGGCAGAGGTGTTGTAAATATGTATCGAAAAAGTTCAGAGGTTCTCTGAAACTGCTTTTATTTCAGCTGCATGAGTTGCTTGGTAAATAGAACCACTGAATGACCCAATGATGTTAGGCTTTGTCTATACAAGGAAATCCACTTTGTTAGTTTAAATCCATTTTTAACTGATTCAGGTAAATTGGCACTAACCTTTGTGTGGATATCCCTATTTTGACTTAAGAATGGTGTAAGTTCAGTTTAAACTTGTTGCCAGTCAACTTTAAAACAGATTTACTTAGATTTAAAAAGCCTTTTTATACTGGTGTACACTGATTTGAAAATTGTATCTTTTTAACACAGACTTGGCCATAGAAACATCAACCATCCAAGTAATATTTTTTGTCTCAACAGCCCTTCTATTACCAAACCAATCTTCAGTGAGACTGGGTCTAATATTTTCTATAAGACAGTTTTCTTCAAAGGCAGGAAGTGACCCAAGGATAAAATCATTTGTTTTTCACAGTTCAGACTTGCTAAGGAATTGGATCCATGAACAAATTGCTGGAAGGTAAACTAAGGTGGAAATTTACAGCACATCAGCTATTCCATGTGCATACTCTTATCCCACTTTAAATGCACAGGAGATTAACCTGTTTCCATTGAGGAGCAAGCTGCGTCACACTTAACTGGGGTCAAGGAGTAAGAGCACAAATGCAGGTTGTTACCATGGAGTGGCTAAGGCGTTGTAAGTTCAAACCATTGTTACCCTGTGGTAACTTACATGTTTAGCAGATCCTTAAACTCAGGGTGTTCAGGGTGACAAAGGCCTACCTGAAGGTTGCAGTCCATTTTTTTTTTATTGTTTACCTTTTTGTAAGGTGTTCTGCAGTGGGAGAAGCATTGAGAATGAAATGTTGGTATTATCTAATGAAACTTCAAAAGCCCTTTGCTTAGTTAGCTTGATAATAAGTTAGCCTGATGATAAGCTTAACCCAGGTACGTAACCTCTGGCTGGGTCCATTTGTATTTCTCTGAACATATAATGGGTGGCCAGGCTGTAGCTCTTAAGCAGAACTGGAGCTCTCTGGCAGTTGAAATGTGGTTCTTGCAGGAAGTAATTTAATGACACATTATTGCTTGAGATGAGGAGCTGGGCGCAAATCATTGACACTTCCTGTGATTCCTAACTGTATCACATTTTTTTGATTTGTGGCTACAAGGCTTAGGAAACTTGGTTGCCCTAGTATATTGTCTATGTTAACCTCTGTATTTCTACCAGGACAGCAGTTAGGCATGTCAGGTGATCTTCCCAGGTGCTACTGTAGCATCATGTTGCACAAATATTCAACTGGAAAATCATAGAAAAAAACTGTTCAGACACTAGCTAGTTTTGGAGTCAGGTGAGCCGGGTTCTTTGTGGCTTAGAAGTGTGACAGTGTATTGATCGTTCATCTGTAGCTTCACAGATGAGAGATTATTTAAACTGCAGTGATAAAGTGACCATTAGTCATAACTGAACTCTAGCAGGATAATCGAGGATTTTCCTAAATTTTCAAACAGTTCACCAGTGCAAAATGCCACAGACTGTAAAAAGCTTCCTAAAGTCTACACCTCCATTTGGTCTGTTCCTATCAGTGCTAGGTGTGTCCATTTGCTGTTAAAAGGCTTAAGTGCTCAGTTATCATCAGCTCATCATAGAGACATCCAGTCATGTAAGTGACCCTCTTCTGAGGTGTGAAATCAAGTTCATCAATATATGTAATAGCCCTGTACCTACATATGGTTTTGTGTTGGAATTTCCGCATTGCAAGTTTGAAAAGATGCCAGATGATGGATTCTTCTTCCTTTTACTTCCAACTAGGCCAACTCAGGTCTGAGTCCTTTTGTTCCTCTTCTGGTCTTCTGGATCAGCCTACAAGATTCAGCTTTTCCTATTTAATTTCTTCTGCATCCTCCACCTTTCTTGGTTTCTAACTAATGCAGTAGGTTCTCTGAGGAGTTGTTTCTCTGTAGCCTGAGAACTGTACAACACTGGGCTGTTTGCTAAAACAAATGTTGGTATCCTAGGTCACAATAGACAAAAGCTGCATCATAGGAGTATTTATCAGCTATATCTTCCCCTATCACTGGTCTGTAATTTCTTTCCAAGCCTCCAGAAAACCCTATGGTTTCTAAGTTTAGAGTATGATTTCAAGGTCTGTAAGTCTTTGTTGAGGATCCATTTCCCATGGGCCAAAGTCTGTGTAGTGTGTTATATCATGGAGGCAACTCTTTAACTTCCTCCCATTTAGGAATTGCATATACATCTGAATGCCACCACTCAGATGCCTGGTATTAAACTCTGAAGAAAACATGAGTTGGTCAGATTTCACAAAAGGGCCCTCTGTTTCATGTCTCCTCAGTCGCAGTAAAAGCATTCCAAGGTTCTTGCATCCTTTCCATCCCTGTTATACCCAGCTTTAATTTATCTCTTGACTTTTGTATCAAGTTGTCCCCTTACCCTCCTTCCCAAATTTTAGAAATGTAGTTCTAGCCAAAGTTTTGTGAGGGTAAACTGGGACTATCTCTTGTTCTGTCACTCATTCAGGATTGGAAATGCTTTCCCTGGAACTACTTCTGAATAACGCACCCATTTTCTCCTCAGACAATTGCTGAGATGTATCAGTTGTGCGTGGAGCCACATTAGGGCTGCTCCTGTTGGAAGTGTCCAACTGGAATCTCTGTCACTTTCCCCTCACCTGAAATGTTTCATAGAGCTTAGCATTTTTCTCACAGCTGTCATCAAAGTAGTAGCATCAAAGGTGCCTTCTCATATAATAAAAGGAACTAGGAAAGGAATCCATTCCCACCATGTGGGATGCGACTGTCTGTTCATTTCAAGGAAAACGGAGACTTATGTCTTCCTCAGTGTTTGTAGGGAAAGCTTAAGAACTTTCCTTCAGGTGAAAGTAATGGCACTACTTCTGGCTGCTTGACAAGTTGCCTGCCAGCCTTGATATATGCCAGTCAGTGGGCATAGACCAGCAAGTTATGTAGGAATTTGGAAACAGACTGCCAGCCATTGCACTACAGTGATGAGAGATGAGAAAAGACAGGCAGTGGTGCTTTTGTAACCTTAATTCCTTTGCATTTGCTTGCTACTACTGCTTCTAGGAGGGTGATCACGTTGAGTGAAGCCCTTGAACAAGTCAACACCTTCCCACCATCTTTGTAGGTTCAACATGCTCCCAGCTGCACAGGGTAGATGAACAGCCTGCCTAGCTTACTTGCATGATATTATTGGTGAGAGGTAAGAAGCTTAAGCTACATTGTGTCTCTGCCCTCCCTCTGCAGAACGAGCCAGGCGGAGGAAGCTTCGAGAAGAGCGGGCTTGGCTGCTGGCCCAGGGGAAGGAGCTTCCCCCAGAACTTTCCCACTTGGATCCCAGTTCCCCTACTAGGGATGAAAGGAGGACCAAGGATCTGTGAGTATCACCAGCTGTTGGGTATGCAGCACATATGTACACCCATACCCACATAGCGAATATATATGCGGGAGGAATATGGCTAGTGAGAGGGAGGCCATGTACAGATATTCATGTCCAGAGTTGCTGCTTTTCCAGGCGAAATTATAAGTGTACAGAACAAAAGTGATGGCTCCATGAGAAGAATAAACCAGGAACAACCAGTGTTAAATCACCCCCAGGAGAGTTTCTCCTAGGAGAGCAAATGTCTGTACATGTTCTTTTCTGAGAGAAGCCACAGCAGTTCTCCAGCATCCTATGGTGCTTTTCTCCTATGTGCCCTCCCCACCCCCATTTACCCCCCAGCCATCCTCCTTCCTACACACAGGGAAACTGTGTTTGGACTCTGCTGCTTCAGCCATGCAGAGAGCAAAACACATCCCCTTCACAATCCCCCTGTTGTGCTGCAGGGAGACATGGGCTGACCTAGACACTGCTCTGAGGTAGCCTATCAGGGCTGCCCTGTGCATTGTTGCTATCTGTCTCTGGGTAGACTGAAGGAGTTTGCAGAGCATATTGAGATGCATGCACAGGAGGAAACCCCTGAATGCAGTGGCAGCACTGCAAGCTCTCTGCTCCTCAAGGGCTCACCATTTGATTCTCTGATCAGGTGCCTGTGGGTAACTTTTTCTACCAGGAAGATAAACCTGGGAGAATTATTTTAGATCATTTGAACACATGTACAAAGAGGGAGTGTGAGAGAATGTGTTTCGGGTAATAGAACAGACGGGAGTGGGGTTGGAATGAACAGCAGATTTTGTGGTGCAGGCAAGAGGGCATCTCTCTGAAGGTGTGCCCATTAATGTGGCAGCCCTGCCTCTGGGGTGGAGGAAAAGTGAGGAAGAAAAGCATGTGCATTCCTTGAGCTTCACATTTTTGCTTCCCGTTTGCAGCTTTGAATTGGATGATGAATTCACTGCCATGTACAAAGGTTAGTCTTCTATCCCAACCTTTTGCTTTGTTAGATTTTAAATAAGCTAATATCTACTGAGGTTGTGTAATGGCTTGTCTTCCTTTTGTTCCTTTTGTTGCTGCCAGTTCTGGATGTGGTAAAGGCTCACAAGGACTCTTGGCCCTTTTTAGAACCAGTCGATGAATCGTATGCTCCAAACTACTACCAAATCATTAAGGTAGGCTGTGTAGTCCAGCCTGGTGGGTCAGATCTTCCATTTTGTTCTTTGGTGACCGGATTAATAGACATCCATGCATTGGATCAGTTGTCTGAAGATCTGTTTTCTCTGTTATGCAGAAGTTCGGGCTACATGAGTCTAGTGGACCTCTCTGGCCTTAAAATCCAGTAGGAAGTTGCCCTATAGCAATAATACAGGGTGTAGTGAGACTGTCTTTGGGACCTTACTAGTGCTTGTTTTGACTGAACTTGGTGTGTTGCAGGCTCCCATGGACATCTCCAGCATGGAGAAGAAGTTGAATGGAGGTCAGTACTGCACCAAGGAGGAGTTTGTGGGTGACATGAAGACCATGTTCAGGAATTGCCTCAAGTACAATGGAGAAGGCAGTGGTAAGAGCAGTGAGAGAAGATTTGTTCTGTCTTGTCAGCAGTTGGTCAGTACAGCCACAGGCGTCTCCCTCTTTGCCATTAGCTGGCTTGTACAAGACTCCAAAACTCTTCCTTCAGGTACTTTCTGGAGGCTGGAATAAAAAATAGGTGTTCCTAGATACTAAGGCCTGATTCAACAGGGTACTTAAATGCATGAATTGTATACTTTAAATATATGCATTAACTGATTAAAGGGCGTCTGCTCACATGTGTAAAGTTCTTCATGTGCTTAAGTATTTGGGCCTAGAATGTTGCATGAATCACTGGGTTCTCTGGTTACTTGGAGAGTCAATTACAAAGAGAAGAGATGTCTTTGTAGGCATGTTTCCTTTTGTGCTTGTGTCTTCCATGCCATGGTTGAGTAGCAGGGAATTTTATGGAGGGCAGGAGTTTGCTTTGCTTTGTAAAGCAGAATTGTCCAACCTCTGGTTGGTAGAGGACCAGGTGCCCCATGAGCCATAACACCCCTGGGCCTCATGTAGTACAAGCCACACACCACAGGGGCAGGCCTTCTAGGGTCTACCTCCATAGTCACAAAGACAGTCCCTCTGCCTTCCTGGCTGCACGGGCAACCAGGTCTATTTCCTGAGCTCCCTCCCACCATGCCATCCTCAGAAGCAGGCTGGATGGGAAACAGAAGCCAGAGGAGAGACTGCAGAGGGAGTGGGGACCCAGAGACCTTAGCTGGGAGGAATGAGAAACTGGACCTGAGCAGTGAGAATAGTGGCCGGGCAGTAGCCTATGGGCCGCGGGCTGTATGAGGCTCATGGGCTGCCAGTTGGACAGCCCTGCTGTAAAACTAAATAAGGAATATCCAGTACATGTAGCCTTTTGGAGGAAATGGTGTTCTTGTTGTCTTCTTTTGCCTCTTGTTACATGGGCCAGTTACTAGAATCAGGACTCCCCTGTGTGGCAGTTGAAACCAGGTGTATAGCTGGTGAGAAACATGCAGGTTTGTACTACGGCAGTGTTGCACATTGTCTCACTCATACCTGTATCTGTGGGCTGGACAGGAAAATTCCCTGAAGGGCAGGAGGAACTTAGATTCCTCAGAGGTGGGTTCCAGCTAAGGGAATCCTGTGCTCAGGGACTGAGAAAAAGATCTATTTTCAGTGGCAGTGTCCTGCAAAAAAAAATGTTGAGGTGGTAAAGAGGAAAGAATCAGAATGCAGTTTTCACGGACACTTCCACATGTCTCTCTATTGACTTCACTGAAGATCAAGAATTTTTTGTGAGCAGAATATTTTATAGAAATAAGACATGTAGGTTGACTGATGCTCATGATGCACCTCCGGTGCCCGTAAGTCAAGAGGATGTTTAGAAACTGCCCATAGAAAAAACTTTTCATCACCCTTCCCATGTTCTGAGAGTGCAGTGCAGCAACTTGGAGCAGTCCATGAATAGTTGTAAATAGAATCAAATTCAATTATGGGTGGGACTTCTGTCTGGAGGGAAATAAAATAATTTGTTTGGCACCAATTTATTTGGAATGTGGAGGTTAACCCTTTTTTCTCTCAACACTTTCACCTAACTGACTGTTCAGGGCCTCTGTTTAAAGCTGGGTTTGATAGTTCACATATTCAGCTATGCAGTCCCTATTAAGGCTGTCCTTGGACGTTTGTTTAATGATAAAGTTAAATGATAACTCGGAGCATAACTGTGTCACTAGTACTACTTGGTAATACCTAGGTCAGGTGTAGGCAATATTTTATGGCCGGAGTGCTGAAAAACACCACAATGCCTACCTTGGAAGGTGCCGGAGTGCCAGCATGCCAGAAAAAGAAAACGAAGGCAGGAGGTACATGGCAGGATGCCCTACTTATACCCCTGCCCCCCACCCCAAGCTCTGTGGCTGTCAGCAGCTACCCAGAGCCAGGGCCGGCTGCAGCCAGGGGGCTCCAAATAGCTGTTCCGGAGCCCTGGCATCAGCTCTGTACCCCCTACCTGCGCCTTGGAGCAGGCAGTGGGGAAGGGGCATGAGGCAGCACAACTCTGGTCTCTCCCCAGCTCCTGGCACAGAGCTGATGACTGGGCTCTGGAGCCTGGCTGCAGCAAGCAGCGGGCAGGCTGCAAATAGCTGTGCCGGACTCCACAGCTCCGGGAGCTCCACGCTGGCAGCAACTGTGCGCACACCTCGGGGCAGTCTGCGCTGCCCTGCTGTCCACTCTGAGGTGTACACACAGTTGCTGCCAGCATGAAGCTGATGCCAGAGCTGTGAAGCTGTTTCCAGCCTGCTTGCTGCAGCTGCCCAGAGCCCAGTCTGTCTACAAACAGCTGCACCAGGCTCCGGAGCCCAGTCACCAGCTCTGTGCCGGGAGCAGGGGAGAGACCGGGGCTGCGGTGCCTCACACCTCTCCTACTGCCTGCTTCAAGGTGCACATGCACTCACCAGTACAGAGCTGAAACCGGGGTTCCATACCGCAGCACAGCTCTTCGCAGCTTCCCAGCTGCAGCTGGCCCTGGCTCTGGGTAGCTGTTCCCAGCAGGCAGCTGAGATGCTGCAAGCCCTGCTGGGAGCAGCCCAGGCTCTGTTTCTGGCAGCAGCTACCCAGAGCTGGGGCTGGCCATGGCGTGCTGAGCAAAATGGCCTCATGTGCCATGCTTGGCACGCATGCTGGGGGTTGCCAACCCCTGACCTAGGTGTTTCTTGAAGGTATCCAATCCTACTACCGAACAAGTCTGAACAGAGGCTTCCCTCGTCCTCTGCAGTATGGCGGAATGCCCAACCAAGTGCCACATCCTGGTCAGATGGTAAGGGTTGCCTGTTATTTGGCTGGTTCCAAAGTCTGTTGAAACTAATCCAGGCTGCCTCATTGAAAACAAAGCTCGTCCTTCTTATTTTTCCAGAGAGCTTCTCTGAGGAAAATATTTTGTAGAAACATGAGAAATTGGAGCCATTTGGAATAGGGTCAGTCTTGTCCCACCCCTTTATCTCTCTCCATGAAAATGTTTCTCTGCCACTCTTCTTTTGAATGCAGAATACACCAAAATGGCTTACAACTTGGAAAGATGTTTTCACCGAGCAATGATGAAGCACTTCCCTGGTGAGGATGGGGACACAGATGAGGAGTTTTGGATCAGAGAGGATGGGAAGCGAGAGAAGAGGAGCCGTCGGACAGGGCGCTCCAGTGCTGGCAATGTTTGGACCCGATCAAGAGACCATGATGGACCAGGAAGGAGACAGCAACGCTTGGAGAATGGAGGGAAACCACCGCCATACCGAGCTACTTCCCGCATTTCTGCTTCCTCCTCATCTTCGTCCTCTTCTTCCTCTGCAGAGGACCCAAGTGGTAACACAACACAGCCCCCTCAAGAAGTGGGCCCTTCCAATGGTCGAGGCTTCCCTCGTCCTCTGCAGTATGGCGGAATGCCCAACCAAGTGCCACATCCTGGTCAGATGGTAAGGGTTGCCTGTTATTTATGAGAACTAACAAGTTAATGTGGGGAAGGACAAGAGAATAGAATTTTGTTCCCCCAAGACCAAGTAAAATCCTTGCTGCATGATGAGGACCCATGTCCTTCCTTGTGTTAATGATAGCTCCTAACTTGGTGTCATCAACAAATTTCATCAGGGCATTCTTACTTTTTTGCATAGGTCAATAAAGTAAATGCCATATTTTTTTGTATACAGCATGCCTCAGAATAAAATATGCACTGTGTTTTTGAAAGGCAGGGTGCAGGAAAAAAGATCTTTCCTTGTAATAAGTAACTGAGTAGCAACAGCTAGAGAGCTGAACCTATTCATTATTCTGCTCCTTGTGAGTTCATGCAGACTTTACTTTCACTTTTGCCCAGTAAGTGGCAGAAACTGCTCTTACCATATTTCTTGCATATAAGGCACACTACAGTTTCCAGTAGCTGGAATTTCTTCTGCAGAAATGGTGTGCATATGAGAAAATATGGTATTTAACTTTAAACGAGTCCTGTGGCTGACCTGGAAAGAAATCTAGTAGTAGTTACCATTCAGCCTGATGCTCCCATTTCAACTACATCTGTTGCCATCTTGTTGCCCTACAATTCCTCTGCTGATCTCATGTAGCACAGTCAGATATTTTACTGAAATCTAGATAAATGTGTTGCTGCTCATGACTCTTTGATTTTTGACATAGAAGCCAGATAAAGTTAATGTGAGATTTGTTTGTTGGAACACTAGCTCCAGAGGCTGTAATGAAGCATGAAGCCATCAAGCAGTCTAAGAGGGGTCCCTAAACACTTTACCTTCTCAGTTACTACAGCCTCTGTCACAGGCTAGATGATCCCCTGGACCCCTAGCCAATTTGCCTTTCTGATCTTTCCATTTGCTTTTAGATAGTTGGAGGGTTGATAAATATATCAAGGTCTATTTTGTGGGATTTGTGGCTGGAATGTATGAGAACTTTCTGGTGGTAGAGCCAGGCTGTCAACAGATCTCCTCAGAATAAAGGGTCAAATTTATTTTATAATCTGAGTGCCTGTTGGATCTGTATGGGCAGAACACCCATCCACAGCTGCAGTCTTGCTCTTCTACAGTCTCATAAAAGTTTCTGTTTTCCCTCTAGCGGCCAGCAGTGCCAGGAACATTTGGCCCTCTGAGAGGATCAGATCCAGCTAAGCTATATGGATCACCCCGAGTACCAGAACCCCATCCTGGAGATCCAGTTCAGCAGCACCAGCACTGTGCTATGCAGGTAAATAAAGGAAAAATCAACCAAACAAACAAAAAAAAAGGAATCTGAATTTTCTGCATGCAACTTTTGAATTGCATACATTGATAGAGTGGATCTAGAGCACTAAGAACTGTGACGTTCCCTGTTGTTCATGGTATACAATTTTTGTAGTTGTGGTTTCCATTTCATTACATTCATTGGTTCCATGGGAAAATGGCATCATCTCTCAGCAGAAGAGATAACCCATTGCCATGATTCATTGATCCTTTCATCTCTACTTTTTGTGCCTCTTGTAGCTTTCGTGTGCCCAGAGGGGAGGTAGCTTTTACTAAACCTGGTTACTTTCTTTCCTTCCCAGCCTCCAGTTGGACTGAATGAACACAGAGGACACAGACTGCCTGCACCTGAGAAGCAGGTGTGTGCAGGACCAACACACATCTCCGCACTGGGATCACGTCCTGGATCCCTGCAGCTTGGGCAAATGAGTGGCCCACCCCCTGATGCCATGTACCCCCCAGCACAGTTTCAGCAAGGCTTTATCCCTCCAAGGCACAATGGACCTCCCATGAGACCTCCAGAGAGCTCAGAAATCCCCCCTGGCCATATGTACAGACCATATAAATACCTGAATCGAGCACATCCTGCTATGTGGAATGGAAGCCACAGTGCAGCAAACCAGACCACCCTGGGGCCAGATGAAAAGCCCCCCATGGGCCCAGGACCTTCTCTGCAGCCCCGTGCTCTTAGTCATATGATAGATCCTCGGGCTATGAGGCCGCCTCTGCCTTCCAGCCAGTGGACTGAGCAATCAAATTTCCTACCTCATGGGGTTCCTCCCTCAGGATATATCAGGCCACCTGGTAAAGCCACCAGCCAGAGGATGCAGCAGTCACCGGCCACTGTGTTTGGGGGACCCCCTCAGGTTCAAAGAGGGTGCCAGGGTGGGGATTCCATGATGGACAGTCCAGAGATGATCGCTATGCAGCAGCTGTCATCCCGGGTGTGCCCACCGGGTGTGCCTTACCACCCTCGTCAGCCTCCTCCCCCACACTTGCCTGGCCCTTTCCCACAGCTGGCCCACGTGGCGTCGGCCAATGTGCAGCCCCCAAAGCCAGTGCTGGGTAATGGAAATGCTCAGGATGCCAGTCAGACAGCAGAGCCGGAGAGCAACCAAGGTAATTGGAGTGGGAATGCATGCTTGTTGACCTGGTGCAGTGCACAGCCACTGCCAGAGTCATTTATCATTTCTTGACCATGGCTGTTTCCCACACCTCCTTGCCTGGCCTCTGCTCACTCACCCAGAGACCCCCAGGCCACTACACAGCCACACACATTTTTGATAGACTGCCTGTCTTGTTGATCAATAGGTTTTCTTAAAGGAAAAACTGCTCTGATTTTCTCAGGACAAGCCACCTTTGTCACCTAGAAGAAATTGAAAGAGCTAGTAGGATTATTCTTATGTCATTAGACTCAGCATTCATGAATCTAGTACTGCAGGTGCTGTTGGGCTTGCAAAGCAATGTCACTGTGATAAGCTCAGTGCTGTAGTCCCATACAAAAATTAAAAACCAACTCCCAAACAATTTATTCTTAAAGCATTTTGAGACCAAGCTCAGTGCTCTGTTAAATATTGGGTTTTTTTATCTATATATGACAGGGGTGTCCATCTCATCCAGTCCCATGAGGCAGATGAGAGGCATGGGACCAATCAATAGAATCAGTCTAGCCCACAGAATGGCTCCACATGTCTGAATCAGCCTGCAAGGTCATGGGTACCACATGCAGCATGTGCCCTGGACTGGTCCCACATGCTGCTTGCAGTGCACATGCTGGCTCCAGTCCTCCACACTACATGCAGTATCAGCTCTGGCCCTATGTGGGGCATGCAGCACATGAATCCTGTCATGGCACATGCTTTCCCTGGTGAATGAGCCCAGTCTGGAGTGCATGCTGCACATGCTGCCTGTGATGGACCAGCCCTGTATACTGGCCCCAGCATGCAGGGCTGATCTGTGGTCCCAATCCAGGCTGACTCTTGACCCAGCTTGCAGGGTCAGTCTGGAATGGGTACCACATGCAGCACAAACCCCTGACTGGCCCCACGTACTGTGTGCAGTGTGCACTGGCTCTAGCCTCTGCATGCTGCTTGCATGGGACCCAGATAACTTCGGTATAGATCTAGATATACATATCTGTGTATATATATATATATATATATCTGTTTCTCAGGGGTGTCAGAGATGGGGCCAGCAGAGCCCTATCATTCAGCCCTCAGTGCTTCCTGTGGGTCTCAGACTGGTGCACTGAATACAACACGCACTGAACCCAGTCCCACACACAATGCACCTGGTGTGGGCTGCACACGGTACATGTGGGGGCCAGTCTGGGACATATGTTGCATGCATAGTTATATATACATAGTTTGGATAAAATCTGAGATTACCAAGTTAATAAAACTAGAAGTGCACCAATAATTCAGTCCCATATTGGATTGGCACCTATATAGGGAAAATTGACAGTATCGGAAATTGGCTTTTTTGTCTGATGTGGCCGATAAATGGCCCCGTGCACGCTCACAGCTGCAGCATGCATGTGGTCAGGAGCGCAGCCTGATGGCTTGAAGAGCAGCATTGGCGGGTAAGTCTGGGGGGGGGAGGCGCAGATGGAGGCTTCTGCAGTGAAGGGGGGAATAGGGCAGGCACTGCTCAGCCAGGGCGGGATAAGCACGGGATGGAGCTGCCAGCTGCTTGTCTGGGGGGCATGTGGGGGAGAGGGGAGGCATCCCGCCACTGTGCACACCCTGGGATGCATGGGGGCCACGTACCCCCAGATCTGTGTGCAGGGTCGGGTAGGGAGGGCTGTTGCTGTGGGCTGCCTGGCAGAGTTGTTGGGCCAGGGTGGTACTAGGTTCTTCCTAGTGGGGAGGGTCTGGGCCAGGCTGTGGTCAGGGTGCATGGCAGCAGCAGTGGGAGGAAGGGTCTATGGCAAATTTTGGGGTGGCTGCAGCCCCCCAGAGCTCCCTCCCAGTGCTGCTGCTGCTCACACCCAGCACAACCTGGTCCAGCCCCCCTGCCAGGAAGAGCTCGGCACCGCCCGGACCCCGGCCTGCAGCAGTAGCCTGCCCCACCCCATGTGCAGATCTAGGAGCATACCCCCCACCCCCATGACCTCCTAGGGTGCATGCAGTGCTGGGAGTGCCCCCTCCCTGTGCCCCTCAGACAAACCACTCATAGCTCTGTCCCACATCTGCCCTGCTGTGGCTGAGTAGCGCCTGCCCCAGCCCCGCTCCCTCCCCCACCACAGGGACCTGGATCTGCTCCCTATGCCCCTTCCCTTCCCCCACACCAGACTTGCCAGCCCAATGCTGGTCTCCAAGCTGCCCAGCTGCATATCGGAATCAGATTGGTGTCGGCCATTGGTATTGGCCCAAAAAATCTCTATTGGACACCCCTAATTAAAGCATAGATTGATCCTGACTTCGGCTTTAGGCATTATCACTGTATAAATGCAGTATGGAAAATTTCCAGAGATTATTTAGAATTTATGTGAAAGTTGGTTCTTCAGAGAGCTGAACTGAATGCTGAATTTTCACAGCATTGGCATGTGTTTCCAGTGCATCACTTAAAAGGCTTTTCTGTCCAGAGTCTACTCTAATTGTATTCAAACAGGATTCATATACAGTATTGAGAACATTAATGGGTTGGTGGCTGGCAGCCACAATTAAGCCACTGACCTACAAACTGGCAAACAGCCAAGATCAGATGCGAAGACCGTTACTTAAAGAAATTACTAAGTATAGTTCTTTGACTGTGTGTTTAGTGAGTATCCCACTTTCCATATGCCTTCAGTGTCCTTTGAATAACAAGAGACTGTCAGGGCTGTACCTATGTCTTGTGTCTCTGGTTCCCTGCAAGATGGCAGCAAAATGAAACCTGGACAACCTCCAGCTATTTGTAGCATTTGCTAATCCAGCCTTCATTGTGAAGTTGTTGAAGAATTCATTCTTCTCATCTTAAAAACAAAACAAAAAACCCACAAAAACAAGCAAGCAAACATTCTATCCAGCTGGACTTTCACAAAGTAAGGAAGAGTGATGAATTTAACAAGCCCCTGCGCTGCAAGGTCTGGTGCCTAGCACAACTGCCATAGAGTGGCAGACTCAAAACCACTGGGATTTAAAGTCTCCCTAATCTGTGTTGGGTTCATCCCTCTTGCAGATGGGCACAGCTGCTGCTACATGTGCCTGAAGGGAATCACGTCTTGGATGGAAATGCAGTTTGTTGCTTTTTTTCCTCTGGGACTTGTAAGTCCAGATATGTTAGTCTCAAACTGCCTCTGTTAGAGCAGTCTGTGAAAGTTGCTTCTGACCCAGATGAAATGGCAACTGCCAAACCGCAGGCAGAAAAAGTGTCCCCAGCTGGTGTCTTCTCACACAAACACCCTGTGCCAGATTTCCTGAAACACTTGCCAAGAACCCTAAGTACAGCCAAGCAAAAAGGATGTTGGCAAAATTCAGCCATTTTTGCCACTCATGGGTTTCATAAAGGGGCTCTGCACATCTCTGTGCCCATGATAATCAAGGTGGCAAAGGTACAAGAAAAATCCAGGGGTGTGAAGGATTCTTCTCATATGGAGTGCAAGATTTATTCTTCCACCTTACCACAACTCCATATTGTGACCTCTCAGGCCCTGTTTGTGAAATGCTGTTTTCTCACATGGAAGTGTGTGGCCTCCTTTCTATCTAAAGCAGGGAGGAAGTGAGAAAACATAAAGGCTAGATAGTCTTCAGGTATGATATATAGGGTAGATGACATTGCTTTGAGATGGGCTTGCCTGGCTTCGAGCATCCAGCATCCCAGAAGGGGTTTAGTGAACCACAGAGGACCTGTTGTTTGAAGGGATGGAGCTCTCCAGCAGTCAAACAGATGAACTGGCCAACAGTCCCAAAGTTTCTAGGGCTGTGCTGTGATCACAAGTCATAACAGCATCCAGCTCCAATGAAACTGAGGGCACCCTACTATTTGTTATCTCAACAGTGGGCACATCCTGGAGGCATCTGTCTGCTTCCTCTGCTGTGCACCTGGCACCATCCCATCAGCAGCAGGTTTGATGGAAACATTGGGACATAGAGACTACATTGGCCTCAGTATATTAAAGATGGCTTCAGAAAGTCATGCATAAATGTCTAGAAAATAACAAACTTCCAAAGTATGGAGGAAAGCTAATGTTATTGCCATCCTGAAACCCAGTAAACCACCATAGGATCCAAAGAGCTACCAATCCAAATCAGTACTCTTTGTTACATACAAACTCATTGCATATATAATCCTGAATAGAACAGAGAACATCACTGATTCCCAGCTCCCAAAAGAACAAGCTGGCTTTTGGAAAAAGCAGTGTATATTGACCAAGTTACGTTTCTTATATCTGACCTAGAAAACGGGTTTGAAATGAGGCAGAAAGCAAGCACAGCCTTTATCAACCTTACAACCCATCTGATGCTGTATGACACCAAAGCCTCAAATATAAACTGCACTCTGATACCTTGCTGCAAGCTATGTACTTTCATCATTAATGTGATCTTCAACCAAACTCTCACTACTACCCAAGGAGAAGAAAGTAGAGTATGAACTCTGAAGAATGGAGTCCCTCAAGGGTGCTAACACTGATACTTTTCAATGCATGTATCTCAGACTTTACCTTTCCAACATTTAAGTGATGTATGTACTCTGACTGTGTTGCCATAGTAGCCCATGGAATTGAGATTACAGAACTAGATACTGAGTACTGACATGGAACTCATAGCTGCTTATTTCCACAAGCGGCACTTGATGTTGAGCGTCAGTAAATTTAATAAGATCATTTGTCTACATGGACAATCATTTAGCCAAGAGAACACAGACTATCGGAGTAGGCAACCACATCCTTCCCCCAGAGCATACCGCAGTCTGTCTAGGAGTTGCATTGGACTGTTCCCTCACCTGTAGACGCCACATTCAGAAGATCATCAGTAAAGTCTGCATGGGTAACTGCTTTAAGATGTTTGGCACCGCATGATGTGCTGGCTATTCTCAGAGGGCTCAGAACCACCACACTTGCAATGGTTATATATCCCAGCAGAATATTGAGTTTCTGTATGGTGCAATATTTGTCATGCTAAAAGAGCTCAACACAGTACTTAACAGTGCATTGAGACTCATAATGGGCTGTCCAACCTACATGCACACAGATATACTCCCTGTTTTCTTGGGCATAGATCAAGTGATATAAGAAGATGGATCCTAACATCATTACTGGCAATAGAGGCAGTAAATGACAAAAATCACCTGCTCCATCAGCTGTTAACTGAAGACCCCAACAGATGGAAGCTTAGGAAGCTTAAAAGTCATAAACCGTTTATACATGAAGCCCACAAACTTCTGGAAGAGATTGGGGATGCTGAACCAAACCTATGGGCAGCAACAGAGTGGGCCAATGACTAGGAAAGATTAGGCCTGTTCCCACAACATTTTATACCAACACCATACAAGTCCCCTATTGGGCACAGTCTTGACAAAGAAGCATGGGTCAAGCTGAACAGACTGAGATCTGGATATGGACACTTCAGAAAAACATTTTGCAAGATGAACATCTTGGATAGTTCCTTGTGTGAATGTGACAGCAAACAGCATAGCACTTAATGAAAAGTTTTACAAATGCCCAGACAGGGCAGATGGAATCTGCACATTGAATGATAATACCAGACAGAGATTTGGCTCATAGATTTGGAAGTTGATATCTGGTGCCATATGGGTAGTGTTCTGTATTCTCAGTTTTTATTTAAAAAACAAAACAAAACAAAAAAAACAGGATTTTTGGGAGGTTTATCTTTAAAACATAAAAAATGGGATGAAATGAGGATAAAAGGAAGAAAAGGAAACAAAATCAGGGAAAAACTGGCAGTGAGGGAGGGAAGAAGTAAGGCTGGGACTAGGGAAGGGGCAGGGGGAGGGGTGCAGTGCAGCCCATTGGCCACGCCCAGGGCTGCAGTAGGGAGCAAAGCAGGGAGAGCTGTTGGTGGGTGTGGGGTGGGGTGCTTGCTGCTATGTGCCCCCTGCAGGCAAGGGGGCCTGTGATGGGGCTCTTCCCGGGGGGCGTGTGCCCCTGGATCAGCAACAGGAAGTACATCGTGTTGCACCCTGCCTTTCTTCCCTGGCTGCGTTTGTGCCCCTCCCCCCTGCTCCAGCAGCTGGTGGGCTGCCCTGGCATTTGCAGGGGAAGTGGGGAGTGCCACACTGGCTGGATGTGATGTGGGGGGGGGCACCTGACCCTGGCACCTCTGCCCCGCCCAGGGTTAGAGCTGGGAGCCCCACGCCCCTAGGCAGCAGCTCTACCCCACAGGCCTGTGCAGAGCGGCTGGGTGCAACTGCAGGGAGTGAGGCCAGGCTCCAGTCACCCTCCCCCAGCCCCTGCGCATCCACCACCACCTCCTGCCCCCTACTCCACGTGCAGCTGCTGCTGCTGCCACCTGCCCACCCCCTCCCCATCTGGCTGGAAACCTGTGCCTCAAGTAACTGTCACAGTGGCACTTTTAGCTTACCAGCACCACCTGTTTTTCAGTTCAAATCCCTGTTAACCATACTTAACACCAAGGCCATTCCTCACACATGTCTGATAAGCGTCCAAATGCTCCCTCTGGAGGGAGCCTATTCCAGGCCATGGTGGCTAGGACAGCAAAGAAGTTTTTCCTTATATCCAGCCTAAAATGGTCTTGGAGGAGTTTGTGACCGTTGATCCTTGTCATCCCTTGGGGCGTTCTGGTGAACAGACGTTCCCCCAGATCCTGATGCACACCCCGATGGATGTGTTGGTGAAAATTGGTGAAAATTGAGAATGCAGAACACTACATATGAAAGAGAGAGTGCACAGATGTGCTTTGGTGCAGCTTGTCCCCGCTCACTCCAGCCCTTGCTGCAGTGGCCCCAGGGGTGGGTGGTGCCAGCTGCCTGCAGCTGTGCTGCACTCTGACCCCCCCCTCCCCCTGGGTCTCCGCTTGTACCCACTCACCCCACCTCCTGCTGCAGCAGCCCCAGGAGCAGCCAACACCACCTGCCTGCACCAGACACAGAGGGGGAGGGATAACCTGACCCCAGCATCAGCGCCTCTTGCCTGTGGTCAGAGCCAGGAGCCCCATGCCCCCGGGTAGTGGCTCCAGCCCTGCAGGCCCGTGCGGATTGGCTGCGTGCAGGCTCCCAGCTCCCAGCACCTGGGGCAGGGGTGCAGCTGCAGCCACCAGGGTGCAGCTGGGACCCACCTGCCCCAGGAACAGTTCTTGCGGCCTCTCCTGCCCAGGGTCAGAGCCAGGAGTCCCATGCCCCCAGACAGCAGCTCCAGCCACCCTTCCCTGGCCCCCACGTGGCCACCGATCCCTTCTCCGTGTGTGGCTGCTGCCATCCCCCTCTCCCCCGCGTCCAACAGGAAACCTGTGCCTCAAGTAACTGGCACTTTTAGCTTACCAGCATCTCCCAGCCATTCCCCACTTATGCCAGCTAACAGGGCTTTTACTGTAGCTGGTAAAATTCAGTGAACTGAAAAACAGGTGTAAATCAGTAAAAAAATGAAGAACTTCAATAAAAAAATAAGGAAACTTATTGGTGAAAATCGGTAAAAATGGGAAACACGGAACACTATGGATAAATGAGAAGGCTGCACCTGCCCATCACCTCTCTACTGGGTAGTTATTAAGCCAGTGGCCATGGTGCCACCAAATGACTGCTGATGAAGTTTTTTTGATTATTACTAATTCCTGGGAAGTGAGGAGCCATCAGTCAGATACCTGCTGTGAATGATTTTTGTGTGGGTCCAATGGTCATACAGCCAATCCATCATTTTTGAGGGAGGACTCATGACAGGTTTGCTTGCCACCAAGGACAACACACAAATATGAGAGTGCAGCTGTAAAAGAATCTTTCCTAACAGGTCTAGACATTTCTGACATGAAGCAAGAAAGCCATTACAAGAAAGACTCGGTCCTCAAAATGGAGGAGATTCTTGGTGAGAGCAGTCCAACCACAACCTGGACCCACCATAGGCTCAGACACAAAAGGTCCTTGCTTTCTTACCACACTGTCATTCTGGGCTGCTGTTCAGCTCTAGTTAAAGTTAATTTTGACAGAATTTGGGCTCTTCACCCTCCTGTGCAATTGTATGTGGTCTTACCTGACAGCATCACTGTTTCTCACAGGGCTGTTGCACATTTGTCTGCTGACTATGGAACTTACTTATGTTTGGGACCTTGACGTGTTTCTCCTGTATCTCCTGGTGTTTCCTTTGAAACTTTTTCTTTTCAGAATGATTGATAGGTTCTCTCACTATCAACTTTTTCTGGTGGCCGTCTGTGGTTGGAAGAGTGAAAGAACTTCAGGCAGTCATGGTTGAAGATCCTGAAATAACTTTACGCAGAGTCGACGCAATGTTGAAACCTCAGGCTGTGTTCCATGCTGAGGAGGTGGTTGAATTTAATTTAAAAGCAGTTTGCCTCTGTACTTCTCAATTCCTGTTGTGCTCTAGGAGAGAAGAAGTTACACAGTCTGGATGTCTCTATAGCCTTAATGTATTACAGGGATGGAACTGAAACCATTCAAATGGTCTCCTGGCTTGTTGATAGCCAGCCTGGCCATTCAGAAGGTCAAGTCATTTCATTACAGGAATATCCAGCTTGATACCACAGTCCATCTCAATGATGTTAGCAGTTGTGCACCACTTCCCCCATCCCCAGATGTTAAGGCTCACTCCACCAGAGCACAACATCGTCTGGCTTCTTCAGAAATATTGCAATGTCCAGTGTGGAAATCAGTATCATGGAATAAGCCATTTTGGGATCTTACACATTTTTTGTACAATTGGGCCCCTGAAAGCTCTCTACAGCCATGCCATGATACGTGCATGGCTGTGGAGTGCCTTTATAAATTCATAGATTGTAAGGGACCTCGGAAGATCATCAGGTCCAGCCCCCTGCACTAGACAGGAAAGATGACTGGGGTCAGCTGACCCCAGCAAGGTGGCTGTCCAGTCTCCTCTTGAAGATTTCCAGGATAGGCAATTACACCACCTCTGGAAGGAGCTTATTCCACAGTCTGGACACCCTGACTGCGAAGAAGTGTTTCCTATTGTTAAGCCTGAAATGGTCTTCCATGAATTTGTGGCCATTACTCCTGGCTTTCCCCAAGGGTGCCCTGGTGAACAGTTGTTTGCCAAGCCCTTGATGTATTCCCCTGATATAGCTGATTCCACAAAAAAATTAACCCTCCTCTAATGAGGTATCAGATGACGGCCCTCTGCTTTAGAGCACCTTTTCCTTAGGGTTAAGTTTTTGCATGTTACAGGCTGGGCTGGCAGTGGGGAAGGGAGAGACTGTGGGATGGAGTAGCCCCGGAGCTGCTAGCTGGGGTTTGCTGCCTGGCTGGAATCACAGACACACACTTAAGTATCCTTGGAGCTACATAAGCAAAATTTCATAACGGGGGGGAGGAAAAAAACCAAAAACAAAACAACCACCTCTCTATACTTTTGTGGTTTAGCACGCAGTGTAAGTGGTGTTGGGGCTGCAAAAGAAGGGACTGAGTGGCAGGAGGGAGAAAACAGTTCTGAAGTTGTGAGGTCAAACAGTGATGAGATCTTTTTACCCCCTCTCTCTCTTTCTTCTTTCCACTACTTTTGCAGCAGCACCCCCTCCTGGAGGGGAAGAGAAGGGCCACTGCATCAGTGTTGCAGAAGGGACATACTCCAAACTGCTACCTCATTCCAAACCCCCCCTGCAGATGGACTGTACCAGACGGAGCTTGATGCAAGACGGGGAGGGTGATAACTCTGGAACTAAAATTGACCCGAAGGCAACACAGAGCAAGAGTTCCTGGCCAGCAGACAGCACCTACAGCAGCCCGGCAGGCCAGGGATGTGCGAGGGACATTGTGACAGCCTCTGAGAGAGGACCTGTGCCTGAGAATGGGGCTGTCGGTGAAGGGTCCTCCAGTGGCACTGAGGGAAAAGGACTGGCTGTTAGCATCCTGGAGAAGCCCCTCTGCAGTGGGGGGAAGACTTTGCCAGAAGCAGCTCTGCCTTGTATGGGACAGGGCACCAGTACTCCTGGTGTGGATGGAGGCTCTGTGGGTGGGGCTACAAATCAGTTTCCTTCACTCTACATGCCAGGCTTGGAGTATCCAAATTCAGCAGCACGTTACCATATCAATCCAGGACTCCAAGGGTTCAACCCTGTGATGGGGGGAAAGCATCCCACCTCTGTATCCCATCCACAACACTTTCCAACTCGGGGCTTTCAGCCTAGTAACACCCACCCTGGTGTCTTTCCCCGGTATCGCCACCACCAGGGAATGCCATACCCTTATCAGCCACAACCTCCACCTTCGTACCACCACTACCAGCGCCCTCCTTACTATACTTGCCCACAAGGCTACTCAGACTGGCAGAGACCTCTCCATCCCCAGGCCAGTCCTAGTGGGCATCCACCTAGCCATCCAGCTCTGCCCAGGCCTGCCTTCTCTGACAGAGGGAACATGGATAGTCTAGATGGCTCTGAGGCATTGAGCACTGCCCTGGTCTCCCCAAACCGAATGGACATGGCAAGCGCCAAAGAGGTTCCTCCAAGTGATGGGCAGGATCCAGGGCCAGAAGATGAGAAGTCAGAAGACTCCCAGGAAAGGCCAGAGAGTCCCAAAGAGTTTCTTGATTTGGACAACCACAATGCAGCCACCAAGAGACAGAGCTCAATGGCAGCAGGGGAGTTTCTGTATGGGGCTCCCCCTCCACCTCTGAGTTCTGGGATTGGATTTGGTCCATCTGCTTTCCCTCCCCATGGGGTGATGCTACAGTCTGGGTCTCCGTATGCATCTCGGCATCCAGCCAGTCATTTCCAATCCAGGGCCTATGGACCACCAGTAAATGCTCACCTATCTCATCATCCTGCCACTGGCCAGGCCAATGGCCTATCTCAGGAGGGACCCCTGTATCGCTGCCGGGAAGAGAACATGGGTCACTTTCAGGCCTTACTGATGGAACAGAGAGGTAGTGGAAGTGGCATGGGGGGACCACCCCAGGACATGTATAGACCACCGGGGTAAGATATTTTCCATAAGAATGAGGGACAAAAAGGGGATTGTGATGCATGATCACTAGTTCCAGGGAAAAAAATCACATTTGTAATCTCTGTTTAAAAGGAAAAACAAATGGTCAGGCTTGGTCTGATATGTTTGAAAAATTTTGGGGGAATTTAATGGTAGCTTTTTAAAGCATACAGTAATAATAATGAGGAAGACCTGCTTAGGTTAACCACCTCTACATGTCTTCTCAGCGGGTGTTGAGAGGCTCAGAGTTATGCAGTCTCATGATGGAGAAGAAGTAGTAGCAGCCTATAATATAAAGTTGCAGCTAACTTCCTGTTGTTGTAAACTCCATGTTTCTTTCAGATTTGCTCCCTTTCCTCCCCTCTGCATTGCCACCCTTAATTTCCATCAAGGGAAAGTCTCCTTTTTATTTCCTCATATATCCAAAATGAATCGACCTTTGTGCTCTTGCTGAGAAGTATATTAGTGAAGGAATTAAGAACCAGTTATTTCCCTGTGCAGAGAGTACCATAGAATCATAAAAAGGGTTGGAAGGATCTTCAGGAGGTGATCTAGTCCAACCCCCTGCTCAGAGCAGGGCAATCTCCAAATATATCATCCCAGCCAAATCTTTGTCTAGCTGGGTTTTGAAAACATTCAAGGATGGAGCTTCCACCACCTCTCTGGGTAACCTGTTCTAGTATTTTACTACCCTCCTAGTGAGAAAATTCTTCCTAATATCTAACTTAAACTTCCCTTGCTGCAACTTGAGACAATTGTTCCTTGTTCTGTCATCTGCCACCAATGAGAACAATCTAGCCTCCATCCTCTTTCAAACCCTCCTTCAGATAGTTGAAGGCTGCTATTAGCCCTTTCAGTCTTCTCTTCTCTAGACTAAATAAGCCCAGTTCCCTCAGACTTTCCTCAAGTCATGTCTCCCAGCCCCCTTATCTTTTTTGTTGCCCTCCATTGGACTCTCTCCAATTTGTCCATATTCTTTCTGTAGTGGGAGGGCCAAAACTGGACACAGTACTCCAGATGTGGCCTCACCAGTGCTGAATAGAGGGGAAGAATCACTTCCCTTGACCTACTGGCAACACACCTACCAATGCAGCCCAGTATACGTCATTAGTCTTCTTGGCAACAAGGGCCCACTGCTGGCTCATATGCAGCTTATTGTCCACTGTAACCCCCAGGTCCTTTTCTGCAGAGCTGATGCCCAGCCAGTGAGCCCCCAGCCTGTCTCAGTGCGTAGGATTGCTCTGTCCTAAGTGCAGGACTTCCCACTTGTCCTCGCTGAAGATTTCTTTTGGCCCTATCCTCCAGTTTCATAGTTAGCAGGGTCGGAAGAGACCTGAGCAGATCATCAAGTCCAACCCCCTGCCATGGAAGGAAAGAGTACTTGGGTCAAACGACCCCAGCAAGGTGATTGTTAGTCTTGTCTTAAAGACCCCCAGGGTAGGAGCCAGCACCACTTTGCTTGGAGGTTGGTTCCAGACCCTAGCCGCCCTGACAGTGAAGTAGCGCCTCCTGATATCTAGTCTGAATCTACCTTCTGCCAGCTTGTGACCATTATTTCTAATCGCTCCTGGCAGTGCTCGGGGGAACACGGACTTCCCCAGTGCCTGCTGATCCTCTCTGACTAGTTTGTAACAGGCCACTAGATCTCCCCTCAGCCTTCTCTTGTGGAGGTTGAACAGGTTCAGGTCCCGTAGCCTGTCCTCGTAGGGCCTGCCCTGCTGCCCCCTGATCATCCGAGTGGCCCTCCTCTGGACCCTCTCCATGTTGTCCACATCCCTCCTGAAGTGCAGCGCCCAGAACTGGACACAGTACTCTAACTGTGGCCTGACCAGTGCCGCACAGAGGGGGAGGATAACCTCCTTGGACCTGCTTGAGATGATCTGTGGATGCATGACAGGGTACGGTTGGCCTCCCTGACTGCATCCCCACACTGCTGGCCCATGTTCATCTTGGCATCAATGATGACTCCAAGATCCTTTTCTGCCTCTGCACTGACGAGAAGGGAGTCCCCCAGCCCGTAGGTATGGTGCTGGTTGTTCCTCCCCAGGTGCAGCACCTTGCACTTGTCAGTGTTGAATCCCATCCTGTTCTCGTCCGCCCACCCCTGTAACCTGTCTAGGTCCGATTGTAGCCTATTCCTTCCTTCTAGCGTGCCCACATCCCCCCACATCTTAGTGTCATCAACAAATTTGAACGGTGCTTTTTACCCCCTCGTCCAAGTTGTCTAAGTCACTCCTGAATCCTAGCCCTGTGCAAAGCGGCTAGTATTCTATTCGGATTCATTCGATTCAGGGAACAGTGATTTGATTCGGTGAGTCAAATCACTGTCCCGAATCAATTTGGCTGAATCTGATTCAGAGATTCGACCGCATCTCCAAATCAAACCAGCCTTATCCCCTACCTGCTTTTCCAGCCCTGTCAATGGCTGCCTTGCCCGGCCTCAGTGTCCTGGCACTTAAAAAAAAAAAAAAAACAAAGAAAAGCCCATTGGGACTGGGAGAGCAGGCAGGGGTCAGGGGACAGTCAGGTGATGGGGCCTGGTGGGGTCCCCCCATAATCCATCCCCCTCCCCGACCCCTACTTACTGGCATGGAGCCCAGGTCCAGCTCCCAGTGGCAGCAGGTGGGGACTGCCCAAATCTCTAAATCTTTTCCAAATTGATTCAGACCTTTTAATTTGTCTCCCAGTTGGATTCAGATTCAGAGATTCGGCTGCTGAATTGGGCCGAATGTCCTCCAAATCGAATCGGCAACTGAAGCTTTGCATGGCCCTGCTATCTGCTACTTCAGGACTGAGCCCTGGGGCACTCCACTTGATACTGGCTGCCAACTAGACATTGTCCCATTGATTGCTACTCTCTGAGCCTGATGGTCCAGCCAGGTTTTTATCCACCTTACACTCCATTCATCCAGCCCATACTTCATTAGCTTGCTTGCGAGAATGCTGTGGTAGCACATCAAAAGCCTTGCTAAAATCAAGGTACCCCCATATCTACCAGTCTCCCTGCCTCCATAGAGCCAGTTACCTTGTCATAGAAGGCAGTCAGGTTGGTCAGGCATGACTTGTCCCTGGTGAATCCGTGCTGACTTCCTAATCACCTTTTTCTTCTCCAAGTGCTTAGAAATAGATTCCTTGAGGATCTGCTGATTTTTCCAGGGGCTGAGGTGAAGCTGACTGAGTCTGTAGTTCCCTGGATCCTCCTTCTTCCCTTCCTTAAATATGGGCACTATGTTTGCCCTTTTCCAGCCATCTAGGACCTCTCCTGATCGCCATGAGTTTTCAAAGATGATGGCCAGTGGCTCTGCAGTCACTTTAGCCAAATCCCTCAGCACCCTCCGGTGCATCCCATCTGGCCCCATAGACTTGTACACATCCAGCTTTCCTAAGTAGTCCCTAATCTGTTCTTTCAGCACTGAGGGCTGCTCACTTCCCCAAACTGTGCTGCCCAGTGCAATAGTCTGGGAGCTGACCTTGCCTGTGAAGACTGAAGCAAAAAAGGCATTGAGCACGTCAGCCTTTTCTGCATCCTCTGCCACAAGGTTTCCTCCCCCATTCAGTAAGGGACCTACAGTTTCCCTGATCCTCTTCTTCCTACCAAGATGCTTGTAGAAACCCTTCTTGTTACCCTTCACTTCCCTTGCTAGCTGCAACTTGGATTGCGCTTTGGCCTTTTTTGACTTCATCCCTGCATGCCTGGCCAATGCTCCTATATTCTTTCCTAGTTATTTGTCCAGGTTTCCACTTCTTACAAGCTTCCTTTTTCTGCTTCAGTTTACTGAAGAGTTCCCTGCTAAGCCAAGCTGGTCTTCTGCCATACTTGCTAGTCTTCCTGCACATTGGGATGGTTTATTCATGTACTCTCAATAAGGTTTCTTTGAAGTATAGCCAGCTGTCTTGGACTCCTCTCCCCGCAAGTCTGATTTCCCAGGGGATCCTGCCCATGAGTTCCCTGAGTGAGTCAAAGTCTGCTTTTCTGAAGTCCAGGGTCTTTACTCTGCTGCTTTCCATCCTTCCTTTCCTCAGGATCCTGAGTTCGCTCATCTCATAGTCACTGCTGCCCAAGTTGCCATCCACTACTACACTCCCCACCAATTCTTCCCTGTTTGTGAGTAGCAGGTCAAGAGCACTGTCCCTAATTGGCTGGTCTAGCACTTGCACCAGGAAGTTGTCTCCAACACTCTGCAAAAACTTCCTGGATTGCTGTACACTGCTGTATTGTCCTCCCAGCAGATGTCAGGGTGATTAAAGTCCCCCATGAGAACCAGGGCCTGTGATCAGGGAAGCTTCCATTAGCTGTTGGACAAAAGCCTCATTCACCATTTCCTCCTGATCTGGTGGTCAATAGTAGACATCTACCGTGACATCACCCTTGTTGCTCTCCCCTCTGACCCTAACCCAGAGACTCTCAACAGGCCTATTTCCAACTTCATACTACAGCTCTGAGCAAACATACAGCTCTTTTACACAGAGTGCATCTCCTCCTCTTCTCCCCTGCCTGTCCTTCCTGAACAGTTTGTAGCCATCCATGATAGTGCTTCAGTCATGCAAGCTCCCACCAAGTCTCTCTTATTCCAGTCACTTCATAGTTCCACGACTGTGCAAGGATGTCTCATTCTTCCTGCTTGTTTCCCGGGCTCCTTGTATTTATGTATGGGCACCTGAAGTAACTAGTTGATTACCCTAATTTCTCAGGCAGTATGACTGCACCTCCCCTATTGCCCCTTCCTGCTTGCTCTTTCTCCAGGTCTCCCGCTTCCCCACTTACCTCAGGGCTTTGGTGGTTGTACAATATAAATAACAACTACCTGCTACTTAAAACAGTCTTGGCATAGCAAGTCTACTGCATTAGAAGGGTAGGAGCCAGTTTAACAGTGCAGGGGGGCATGACCATTGAGGTGAGAATTGCAAGAAATATGGTCTCGGGGTCAAAGAAAAAGTCTGAGTGACACTAGCATGAAACTGCCTGTTGGTCTTGGAATGAGGTGGCTCTCAAGCAAAAAATTAGATAAATGCCTGTGGAGTGGGATGAAAAGACATAGCAGGAGAAACTGGAAACGTGGTGCTGAAAAGTGCTGAGAGACAAAGTCTGGTGAATAAGTACAACTCCTGCTCTTTCTAACAATAAATCATCCATATAAAGAAAAACATTAATTTGGAAATGAGCAGTTAAGCCACTTCTCTGCTGTCATTATCACTGATGGAGTCCCTTAACTGCTAATCTCCAAACTATCCTAGCGCTGCTCAACTGCTTGTCAGTCCCAGCCCTTGCACAGCACTGGAGTTGATTGTTGATCCCAGCCCTGGGACTGTACTGGAGCTGGTTCAAGATTTCAGTGTGATGTCAGGGCAGAAACCAACAGCCAGCAAGCTGTGCTCATATTATTTTCTTGGAGCAGTCTGCTGATAACTGAACGTGTATTACTTAAGTGCAGTTAATACAATCATTTTGAGCATCTTTACATGTGCTCCAGGGTAGGGTGGAGGGGTGCTTCAATTAGAGCTTTAAGTATAGTGCCCACCATGTCTCATGTATTCAGCGTCCCTGCACTTCAAAATGGTGGCAGGGGCACTTTAAAGCTTGTTGAATGCTGAGTACACCAGATGCCAAGGCTGCTGGAGTGTGCTACTTAGTGTCCTCCTGCAGAATCAATTAATTGAGTCTGCTCTGATGTGCTAATTAGCATACACTGGAGCAGGTATTGGGCACATGTATAGGTGCCCTTTAAGGGCAGTTAACATGTCCTCTAACTGTAATGTGTAACAAAGTCCTCACTAGTTGAAGTGGTGGAGTCCAGTGGGAGGTTGGGCCAAATTTAATGTAACTGAAGTACTTTCTTGCATATGTAAATAATCTGGATGTGGAAAGATGATGAGTTATTTTCGATGTCTGTGTGCTAAAACTCCTTCCATTCTCTTTCTGGCTACAGAATGCAAATACATCAGCCCCAAGCCCCCTTCCTGAAGGTACCTATAGCAGCTATGTCCCGGGAGGAGCTGCCACCACAGAAACCATCAGCATTGCCTCTGGATCAAGTAAGAGCCACCAAAGAAAGAAGTTCAGATGAGAATTTTTCTCTTCCCTGATTAAAAAGTAAAATATTTGAAAGTGGGTTTAGAATGGGGGGAGGTAAGGAAATCCATTAAGTATTGGCAGGGTAGGAGGGGTGAAATGACATATGACATAAGGGGATCCTAGTAATCATAACTGGATCCCTGATTGCAGATTACACCTGGGACCAACTCTCCTGTCATGAGATTTTGAAGTAGTTGTGTTATGTAAATGAGGGAGCTTTTTCTTCGTACCCTCCCCACACCCCCAGTAAACATTAATTTTTTTCCCCCTTTTCCAGAGCTAGTCCACAGAGGGAAGAGCCCTGAGAAAATGAAAGCCACATGTGATTTGGACAAGGGGAAAAGGGTTGGACTCCGCAACCCATAGCAGCACATAGCTTCCAGAGTCACGTGGAACATGATGCCATGGCGGCTTTTGTGTTTTTAAACATGGAGTAGTCGTGGGTCCGTGGCCAACTGAATGAGTGATCTCAACAGCAGAGGAAGCATCTCAAACTGGTGGCTTTTCAAGACTGAGGACTGTCTCTTGTTCAGGGTTTGAAGGGTTTGGGTAGGGAGGTATGGGGATTGAAATTTTCATGAACTGCTAAACTCAGGTATATTTTTTCAGGGTGGAAGAGGATGATGATGATGGAATTTACTTGTAGTATTAATGTGTGTGTTTGGAGCTGCATCCAGTTTACAGAATTTACCTGTTGCCTTTTTAAATAAATTTTTGTTGTTGGTGAATGTATTGTACATAATGGGGGGAGGGGGTGGGGCCCAATTTGTAGTGGGCATAGCACTGGGGTGATTCTTAACTGTTTACAATCATGTCACACTGAAATCTTTCAGGCTAGGGCAGTGGGGGGAAGATGATGGAACTGTTTGTAATTTTTTTAATCTTCCCCACCCTCCTTCCAGTACTCTGAGGCTGAGACACTACTCTTGAATTGATCACAGGGATTTCTCAGGAGCAAAACATGGCACTCCACTATCTCATCCACAGGTTGAGTGCACTTCCAGCTCCTGCTATTATGGGGAACAAGGAAACCAGGACCAGGAATTGAAACCAGGACAGATCTCATGGCATTGCCCCCTAGACCAGACTAGCAACCTTGCCTGACAATTGCCATCCCAGTTATTCATGTCTCAGAAAATTGCAGATGGTGCTCTGTGCTTCAGTTGAAGCAGTGCAGTTTAGAGATGAGGTCATGGAGTAGTATCATAAAGTTAACTTTGTTGGAGCAAATACGGTGCTAGCATGTAACACCTCTCAGAACAGAGAGGAATAGAAATGTTCCCAGTTTTCTCTCAGAGCAATTTTGCTGTTCTTGCCTCCTGATACCAGCAAAGCAGCAACAGATGAATAGTTTCTCGTAATTCCTGACAACTCCAGCTTGTGTGTGGGATAGGAGCATGAAACTGCTTTAAGAGAAGGGTCCATCTGATCTTTGCAAAGAATTTTTCCAACTGAGTCCCCAACTTTGACATTTGCAAGTTAGTAGGTGAGGGTGAGTTGGAATTTTTTTTTCTAGATAAAATCATTAAGTGTGGCATTCGGGAGAAGAGCAAGACTGCCTTAGGTTAGTGCAGTAGATTTTCCTGACAGAGACTTGGATTTAAATGTAGCTTTAATTTAAAAGTTAAATGAGTTTGGTGGATTTTCACCTATGCCTTTAGAGAGATTTTTGTCCATTTCATAGGAAGCTATCAAGCAGGCAGAGATGCTAATCTTAGAGACAGATTGGCATTAGGGGCTAAAAAGAAGGTGGTGTTGTATACCAAGACTGAGGTATACTGCTGAAACTATGTAGATCTCTGGTATTGATAACAGGGTGTGGTGCTGGTTAGAGTTGAGGGTATGTCTGTGCAGTGAGAAGGAGTAATGATAGCAATGAAGATGTAATAGCACAGGCTTGAGCGTGTTCTAACAATCAGCGTGTGTAACCACTTTGCTTGTTAGCACATAGCTGGTACCATTGCATCTTCTATGCTATAGCTATGCTGGGTAGATTGCAATTGCCCCTCCATTTCCTGGGTTAGCATACCTTGAGCGTCCATCAGCAGTCTATTCCACATCAATACCAGAGTCTCTGAAATGCATCCTCTGAGTATGAAGTATTTTTGCCTAGCCCCTGTGGCATTACTAGATCTGTTCAGAGCTCTGGTGAGTAACAAAAACCCTCATCTTAAAAAAAAAAAAAAAAAAAAAAAAAAAAAGCATTCTTTTAACTATGAAGATGAGGAAAGACTAACATTTTAATACTATGCTTACTATTCATCCTTTCTGTTCTGTTGCTTTTTACTGTTCATAGTACAGACTGGGGTTACAAGCATTTTCTAAGCCCTGTGCCCACAGGCATAACAAGAGTGTAATTACACCCCTTAATTTTGGTGTACTCTTTCTTACCCAGATGCAGATTGCTGTAATTTTATTCCCACTAGAGTCACAGAAGCAGTGAGTAGAAAGCATATTTATAGCGCACAGTTATCTTTTCTCCGTGTTAATGTGAGTGGTGTCTGTTCACTATTATAACAACATTCAGATTATTTAGTTCATGCCCAAACCTAGACCTGTTAACAAATAAATTATAGCTTCTGTGAAAGTTCTTTCACAGATCTAATTACGCAGAACACTGATTTGACCAAGTTGGTCTTAATTGTTCTTTTTTAAAATTATATTCTGCAAACAGGCAGCAGCTATTCCTGGTAGTGTGATGTTGGCTGGAACACAAAATATATTGCTCCTCACCAGAATGAATGGGAGTCAAGTAGTATCTTCCAATTCAGAACATTCTTGGTCCCATTCACTGACTAGAGATACTGAAACAGTGACAAATATTTATTAAAAATACAGATATATTCAAATTTCCAGATTATAAATCTAGGAAACGCTTTTAATATATCAATTGCTTCTGCTCAGAAAATACCTTTCAGCTTATTTTAGATGGAAAGAGAACATTTAAAAACCAGGGAACTCCACGGCAAAGTATTCTTTGAAACTCTGGAAACTGAATTCACGTTCTACAAACAACTCCTGTCCTACCAGAGTATGCCCTTCACTAGGTTGGCAGTTATCCCAAATGTTTAAAATACTTCTCAAATTACTATAAGCTCTCTGTCATTCTTTGTGGATCAGGAAAGTTTGGAAGCTATGAAGAATGCACTGAAGACCTCTGTGGGCCTGCAGCAATGAAAACTGGGTCCTAGGGGTGATCACAGTGTATAAGGATGGTCTGGTGTCAGTCTGCTAACAAAAACAGTGCTGCTTTGGAGAGGGTCTTCTAATGGAAGGTAGTGGCAGGTGTTCTGAATACCATGTGCATTAAGTGTGAGATGAAAATACTGTCATCTCTTGACCTAGTGGAGATATGGTGGGGGGGGGGAAGGAACAAATGTGATCTACATATGGACAAGAGACAGGATTTTGTAGTTGATTCATTCTAGGAAGGTTTCTGGTTGGGTAAGTGGCTCCAGTAGGATGTGTAGTTTATATAGAATCAAAGCATTGGCTACAGTTGTGATGGCCCATGATTTATGTTAGAAATGTATATAAAGGAACCATGATTAGGATATAGAAGCAGGATGTACCAGGTTAGAAAGAGAAAGCTGTTTGTGGAGTCTTCATTTCTGATTATCAAGCATGTTGTAAATATATGTTAATTTTATTACAGCACTGTGGAATCCCAGTAAAGTATCAGGACTTCATCTCACTAGGTGCTGTGTGCCCTGTTTGTAATTTACTCGCTCCCTGCCGTACAGGGCATGCAATGAGCAGAATGGGAATCACAGGGACGGAAGGGACCCTGCAGGTCATCTGGTGTTTCCCCCTACAACTGCAGATATGCACATCCTAAATCATCTCTGTCTAATGCTTATTCAGTCCCCTCTTGAAGTCCTCCAGTGAAAGAGATTTCACAACTTTCCTGAGCAATGTGTTCCACTGCTTTACTGTCCTAATAATAAGGAAGTTTATCAAGAGATTTAGTCAAAATCTACTTCTGCTGCTAATTAAAGCCATTGCTTTGTCCTACCGTCTGCAGTAAGGAAGAACAGTTGTTCCACCTCTTCTTTATGGCAGCCTTTCAAATGTATGAAAACTGCAATAATCTCCCCCTTAAGTCTCCTTTTCTCTGAGAATAATATGCCTGGCTCACCCTTTCCTCCTGTGGCTTGCCGCCTTAACTCCATTATCATTTTTGTTACCTGCATCTGGACCCTCTCTAATTTATCCACATCCTTCTTAAAATATGGAGTCCAGAACTGTACTCTAAATGAGATCTAATCAGTGCACTAGAGTGGTACTATTACCTCTGGTATCTTAAACCTAATGCTTCTTTTGATGAAACTGCAAACTGCATTTGCCTTTTTTGCAACTGCATTACATTGCTGACTGATTTTAAATTTGCGATCCACTGAAGTCCTCAGATCCTTTTCAGCAATCCTACTGCTCATCCAGTTTTCTTTCACCCTGTATTTGTGCATTTGATTTATTCTTCCAACTAATGTTGCGCCCTACATTTTTCTGCAGTGAACTTTATTCTCTTCTCTCTAGTCCAGCTCTCCAATCCTATCAAAATCATTTTGAATTCTACTCCTGTTCTCCAGAATGTCTGCAATCCTTCTCAGTTTTGTCATCCACAGACTTGATTAGAAAGTGCTCTCTTCTATCTAGGTAATTAATTAACAGACTGGGGACAGACTCCTGGGAAACTCAAATGAAATCCCCTGCCGTTCTGAGATTTGATCCATTTTAATACCCTCTGTTTGCAGGTATTAAGCCAATTATGTATCCCTCTTATAGTAATTTTGTCTAGCCTGCAATATGCAGTTGACTTACGTTGAATGAGACTTTTTCAAAAGCCTCTAAGTTGGTTTGGCACAGTTTGCTCACAGCAAATCCATGCTGGCTGCTAGTGATCAGCTTTTCCTCTTCCAGGTATTTACAAATTGACTATTTTTATAGTTTGCTCTGGTAGCTTCTTGGGTATTGAACTTCCAAGCTGACCAGTCTATAACTCTCCAGATCTTCCTTTTTCCTCTTGTTAAAGATGGGCACTATGTTAGCCCTTTTCCAGGTCTCTGAAACCTCTCCTGTCTCCTCCACCATTGTTAAGACCTTATTTTCTCATATCCCTAGTGCCTTCAAATCAGATGCACATCTTGTTTTGGGAAGGCAGAATGAAAAAAAAATCGCTTTGAGACTGAATGCTAACTGCAGGGGATACTGACCACAAACGCTGTGTCTGTGAGAGGGTTAATACTATAGCTCTGTCCTTGAAAGGTGAATTCTGCCCCCTCTTTCCTTGAAGCTGGCAGAGAAAGAAGCAGCATAGCAATCATCTTGCAGTAGTGTCTGCTTGTTTCTGTTTTTTCTTGCTTCTATTCCAGCAAAAAAAAAATATATTTTTCTTGCTCAAGACATGCATCCCAGTTTTGGAGGGTTGATTGTAGGGAAAAAGGGTATGTGTGGTATGCAAGTAAGTATGGTAATATTACCAGTGGATCTAAGATCCCTTCTGCCAGTTCCTTCAGGACCCTGAGATGAATTTCATCAGGCCTGCCAACTTAAATTCAAATTAAACAAAAATTCGCTAATGCTCTCTTTAATTACCATGCTGCGTGGCCTTTCCTTTTCTTTGTCTTTATTCTTTTTGTGAGCTGCTTGGTTGCAGCTTTTTGTGAAAAACTAAGGCAAAGAAGTTAATTGAGCAACTCCATTCCTTATACTGCTTGCATTTGCATACATGCATTTGTGTACATGCATTTGCATTTTGACCTTGTTTTCCTCTTGCACGTCTTCCTACTCCTTAGCTCTTTTAGTCCTTCCCTAGCATTAGTTGTCTTCTCTTTGTTCTCTTTCTTCTGACTTAAATGTCCAGTGGCAAGAAGGTTTTGTCCACCATCTTCGATACAACTTAAATTAAAACCCCGCTTATTAAGTTAGCCAGACAGTACCCAAAGATTCCTGTTTTCCCAACCAGTGGTAGACAGAAGTGATTTGTAGGCACGGTATCAGAAGTAGAAGAAATGCAACTTCTCATTAAAACAGTCTTCTCTCAAGCATCTGACTTCTAATCACTGCAGTGTTACAGTTAACTTTTTAGCAAAAATCCAATGGGCCCCCATGCTCGCTCTTTGGAACCCCAAGTACTAATGTAATATAAATAAGCAAGCAGTCGATTCTTATTTAGAAAGCATGTTAAGCCAATCACATGTGAAAGCATTCTGAGAATGTTTTGCTATAATTCTAGATTTGGTGCAAAAACAAGGCCACATAATGTTTAGAACAAATATTGTGCAGACAGACTCTTGGAAAATGTTTTGCATTCACAAGCCACTCTGTGAAACCTCTTTCCTTTGCATTGGGTCAAAATGCATTTTGGCCTATGTAACTTGGACTTCTTGATCATGAGGTTGTATGTCACCTTTGCAAAAAGTACGCCTTGCTTTTTTATTTTAAGTGGCCCTCAGCACAGCTGTATATAGTGTCCCAGGGATTTTGGGTTTTTTTTGTTCCTGTGGAAAGTATGTAATGTTTACCATCTCCATAGACTTGCTGTCATTTATGTGAACTCCAGTGCACAGATCTTGGTGGAACTCCTGCATTTGTTAGCACCTTAAACTTTATGTGCCCTAGCAATTCAAATAAGACTGTTCTGAAGTCTGCTGTCTTTGGCTGCACACTGATTAAGCTACATCCAATGCAGTTTGGAATCCATGAACTCTTTGTGGAGTCAGTGATAACATAACTACAGAAAAAGCTCTGTTAACAGGCACCTTACAAGCCGGCATACTTTATTAACCGGCATGCCGGCTTGTAAGGTAAAGTGAAACCGGAAGTGCCCACTGTGGCACTTCTGGTTTCTCCGAGGCCCCATGGGCTGGGACAAAGCAGCCTGCGTGCGGCCCGCCTCCCTGTCCCGTAGGGTCCACGAAGGTGCAGCAATGCCACAGGAGGGGTGGCGATACCCTGGATGCAGCAGGAGGAGCAGCAGCCCAAACAGGCAAAGATGCCTGCTGGGGCCTCTCAATTAACTGTCATATTTTGTTATCTGGCATCCCCCATTCCTGGGGGATGCTGGATAACAGAGCTTTTACTGTATTAATTTCAAATTGTCAGACCACCCCAAAATACTTAAAAGCACCAGTCCCTTCTACAAACTTAAGAGTTTCTAGGCCAAGCTTGGTGATGTAAAAGATGTAAAGAGACTTTCTGCAAAAGTAGACCTTCCTGATTTTCTTGTTCAACAGTCACCCCTGACAAATTCAGACACAAATTCAGACACAGTCCTCTTAACAGGAGCTTTATGGGTAGTACAGTTTGGAAAATCTGGATTGGAGGCTTGGAGAGGTATCAAAACTGATGGTTTAACAGAAAGCTAATCACAGCCCTAGCAAAGGAAAGTGTTGTGTGTGGGGGGGGTCCATTTTTGTGAAAACTAGTTCCCCTCCAGCTTGTCTTCATTCACTGCTCTATTAAAAAAGGCTATAATCAAGCAATAGCCTGTTGTATTTTATCTTCTGCTATTCTCAGTCAGCTGTGTCTCTTTATTGCTATGTCCTGAGTTTCAAGGTAGAAGGGTGGAGATTTGCTGGGGGTTGCCTTCCCTGCATTGTGTAGCAGTGTTTCTGGCTGGTGTGGGGGACATGTGGAAGTGAGAAGGGGGATCGTGCTGAACAAAGTCATGCTTACTGGTAAATCAGCAGTCCCTATTATCCTAAGGGTCCCTCAGAATGAACAATAGTATGAGCAGTGGTGTTGGTGCTAGTGGTTTCTGTTGTCCCATAGCAGCAGTGCAGCTGGATCTGTTTTCATGGTGATGTCATCCTGCAAAAGTTTTTACTGGAGCCCACTAGTGTAGAGGGCTAGCTGTTGTAGCATTTTTGTTTGGCTTTGTGCATGGCATGAGGGTTTGAACAGGAGCAGGTGTGCGAACACTGTAGTCTCTCTGTAAGGCTGATATTAAGGCAGGTTATGAAAAGTGGTGGTGCAGCTGCAGGTCATGTGACAGGCTTTTAAAATGTTGTCCTAATTGTAACCAAGAAGGCTCTGTCTCTCACTGACCTTCAGCCTTTCCCCATCTGGATCTGTTTAACATACAGATGGGGTAAAACACATTCCAGTTTTGCAGGTCCCCTGCCGGCCATGCGGAAGGAAAGTATTTTTAACTGGCACATAATGATCCTAGCTAGAATGCTGTTGTTCTCTCTTCACTCTTTGCTCCCCACCTCCCTTCCATCCCACCATTTGGAAGGAGAATTAAAAAAAACAACCCAGAAAAAACTTCTCTTTCCCAAGTGTCTTTGACTGAGAGAGAGGAGAACTGGATTAATTCAGTCCCCTGTGCATGGGGAGTCAGCTCAACATGCGTTTTGACTTGGGAATCAGGATGATCTAAGCGTGCATTCCAAGTTGTAACCTTCTGGCAGCACTCCTTCCCTTAGCTACTGGTTCTTGCTTGCTGTAGTGAAGAAGTGGTGGGATGTTGTAGACAATATGGCCAACAGTGCACTGATTCATGTCACCTACCAGTTTTCTGTACTTCCACTGGGGAAGTTCTTCCCTCTTTTGATACAGATGGAGCTCATCACAGAGGTCAAGGGGAGAAAGCCGTGTGTGTAGGGAGAGCAAGTAAGAGTTGGTTCCATTGCTTGAAGGGGGTGTGCATTTGGCACATCACCATTATTCAGTGCTGAGTATAAATTGGGACTGGATCCCTATCAAAGGAAAGAGAGAACCATCTAAAATCCTGCCCTTTATTGCTGAAACACCCAAGAAATGGGTAAACGTGGAGATGAATCTTCTTCATGACAGTGATGGTTGTTGAGATCCTTTGGCCCTTGTGCAAGCAGTCAGGCTAGATAATCCTAATGATTGCCTCTGGCTATAAATAATATCAATGAATTGAGGAGAGCTGCCTAACATATTTGAATGGACTGAGTAGGTTGACCTAAGTAGGAGGGGTGGCCTTCCTTGGCAATTGCCAGATACCTCCCTGCCCTTTTGAATCTAAGCTCTGTGGCTTTCCCCTGTTGTGCATCAGCATTTTCCCTTTTCCCACTCCTTTATTTCAAGCCTCTTTCACTCTGCAGACTTCACTGCAGCTCTGGACTGGTCACTGTGAAATGCTCAGAGTTGGGCTCTTATGACTAATGAGAGTGGGGGGCCGATCCAAGAAATACGGGAGCTGCCCCCTTTACACATGCACTTTTACACGTGCTCCAAGGGCTGGGGGGTGCAGCTCTTTAATTAGAGCAGCTCTGAGTGCCACTCTAATTATGCCGCATCAAACAAGCTTTAGTTCAAGCACCCCGCTGCCATTTTTAAGCACAGAGATGCTGATACACAAGACGAAGGAGGCTGCTGGAGCACGGTAATTACCATGCTCCAGCAGACTTGATTCATTGAGTCTGCTCTGACGTGCTGGGATTCCAGTGTCAGAGCAGCCTCTGCACTCATGTACAGGTGCCCTGTGTGTACACACATACACACGCACAGCTGGCCTGAACTCAGCATTGCTCATCTCACTGAAATTAAGCTGCCTTTGGAAGCAAACAAATGCCCTTCCTGCATAGCCCTGAGGAACTGCTCCTGAAGGGGAATTGTTTGTTCTTTGTCCCCAGACTGGTTTATTTCAGTGACTAGAACTTGGATTCCCAAACTTCAGTGCTTGACATTTCTTTTTCCCCTCTTTCTTCCTCCTGCCTTGATGACAGCTTAGGTTTAAAATGTACTGTGCTCACCTACCGTGCTTGTACCTCCTTCTTACTTGATAGATTGATTCATGTAGCTACCTGAGTTCATCAGCAATAAAAGGATACACGGTGAGGCAGCTTTGTCCTTTCCCTTCTGTTAGAAGGAGAGGTTAACCATGAGGTTAGGTGCACTGTAGGACTCCACTGACCACAATCTGGGCTCCTCTTGTCTGTTGCTGACAAATACCCTGCTGTATGAAGGCATTGGTGTGCTGTCTCTGCTGTCACAGTAAGCACTGCTTTTGTCTAAGCAGCCGAGTCCTGTTTACTGGCCTGCAGTGAGAAGGGAAGGAAAGCAAGGAGGTTGGCAAGGCCAGGCATTTTCTGTAGACTAGCTCTAGACAGAAGCATGTGGTGGAAGGGGGACCCCTGTCTGCTGCTGAAACACATTGTTCTTTCTAACCCTCGGCCTCCAGCTACAGTTAGGTGCATATTATGTGTTGGCTTGTCCAGGAACTGAGGCCTGCCTGCTACAGTTTGACTTTGCATTGAGGGGAGGTTAGGAAGCCCTTGCTCCTCTCCTTTCAAAATTGGGTTTTTGGGACATGTTGGGGATTGTGTATTATTGTAAGTTTGTAAAGAATGTAGTTTGTCTGTCTGAGTCAGAGGGTAAAGCATGGGGCTTTTCTCTTTCTGGGAAAGGCTGTTTTATTTTATTTTGGGGAGCGGGTGGGGGAGGCAGTGTAAGAGCAGTTGTAACTGCTTCTGGGCAACGGGACTGTGAGTTACTGCTGCAGCAGAGACCTCCAACACCAAGCTGTGAAAATAACTCTGTACCAACTCCACATGCTTCGGGGGATCTGATGTGCACCGGGCCGCACGCTGCAGCATTGGCAGGAGTGCGGGACTTGTTTGCAGGCCTGGCCTTGCTTGCTCTAAATTCAGTTTGAAACGGACCTGGTCAACTGTCTGTGCTGCAACAAACTGACTGTGCAGGAAAAGCTCAGCATTTCTTTGTAGAGGTTGCATTTGATATCTTAAAAGCATCCAATGTAAGAATGGCTTCTGATGAATTCCTTCCCTAACTTCCCACATGTCCCTCCCCCACCCCGGCTGGGGCTCAGGTACCTCACTCTGCTGCCTTCTCCATTGCTCCTGGTAGCCCTGGTCATAGTTTCCCCTGCCCATGGAGCACAGTGTCAGGGATCCTTTTCTCCTGCTGCTGCAAAGCTGTGTGAACTTTCCTGGTCAATACTGGAAAGGGGAATGCTATTTATTTTTATATTGTGTATATTTTGTCTTGGTCTGCTGATTACCTTTGTTCCCCAAGAGCGACAGTTACCTCAATAGTTAGTTTAATACTGTGTGTTTGGGTAATTTTTTTAAGAACTTTTTTAAAAGCTTGATCCTTGGCGGTCTGTAGATTTATTTCCATATAAACTGGTTATTTTGTATAAAGTACATTCTTAAAATAGCAACCACCCTTGCTCTGCGTGTGTGTGTTTTGTTGCCTCCTGAATGGTTTCCTGTGCATTTGTGGAGTTGACAGAGGTGCTTCTCGTACAAAGGCATTTTGAGCTGTAATCCTGAAAATCCTAACACCTGAAAATGTCACGTAGATCATTTATAGAGAGCACCTACCAAAACTCGTTGGCCACCTTCTTGGGATTTCCTCTTCCTAATGCAGCTGTCTGCATAAGAATTCTCTGGGTCTGGAAATTTAAATGGCCTCAGCTGTCTACCACAAGCCACTATAGGACCAGTCTCTCAACTGTTACTCTCATCTTTTTTTTGCTCCAGTCAGTTTTAAGCCTAAGTAGTGCAATGGGAGACCCACACTCTCTCTTTCCAGACCCTCCTTTCTCTGAATAGAAATGAAAGCAAAACAGTCGGTATCAAAGTCGGCTCTGCAGTTATTCATCAAACGACACGCTCCACAAGAATATTCCTGAGAGCATTTCTTCTCCTGACGGTCTGCAGAACCTTCCAAATAGTGAATTAGCATCATGTAGCTGTTGTTATTGGCTGCACTTTCAAGATGGAAAAATCAAATTTTAGAACAATTCAGCCAATTTTTTGTTTTCTGGCAATAAAAACCTATCTTCCAAGTGTCCCACACTATCTCTGCTCCTAGTATAAGTGCATATTGCATCTATTGACTGAAAGAACTTTTTACTTGATAATATAAGTTAGTGACAACTCACTATATTATTATTCACCACCTTAGTTATCTCATGTGCTGGCACCTTGCACTTAAACCCACAGAAGCGTGTGCCTTTTGCTGACAGGACATTCAGAGAACCCCAAATAATGAAGCAAAGGATAACGTGATAAACAATAGTTTTACAGCAAGGGTGGACAAAGCATCGATGAGTGTCAGAACTCCCTTTCCAGTTGCTGCTGTTGCCATTTGGCCACCTCTTTGTGACGCAAGGTAGGAGCAATGAGCTGACAACGTGCTCCTCCATTGGAGTCTCAGTACATCATAGTGTCTAAGGCTGTAGGATGAAATCTGTTCCTCTGAGGAGGTGGATGTGAATAGGAGTGGATACAGAGGGGGGGGTGCGGTGAAGTGGATGCACCCCTCTTAATTGCTGCTTAACTCATCTGCATTGAGGAAGCCTGACAATACCTAGTGCCTTGGAGGGGGAGCCACGAGCTGGTAGAAGGGAGGTGGGGGAGGAGCAGTCAGAGAGAGAGGAATAGGGTAAGCGGTAGGAACTATGGCAGGGCTCCGAGAGTTCAGGGCACATGCTGCTCCTGGGGAAAGTCCCATCCCTCTTTCCTCGCTCCCCACCACATGTCCAGTCCAGCTGTTGCCCTAGTCAGTGAACTGTTGGTACTGAAGCCAGGAGGGACTGGGGTAAGTGATTGGGCTGGGCTTGGGGGAGCCAGGACTCCTGATGAAGTTCCTGTCCCCTCTTGCTCCAGCCTCCCACCTTCCAGCGCAGCTGCTGCCGTGGAAGAGCAAACTGCCCACTCAGAAGCCAGCAGGAAATGGGTTAAGCAGCCTGGGGTCCTGAGCCATGCTCTTCACAGTGCAGCTCTTCCGTGTGCATAGCCAGCTGGGCTACCTGCACCAAGCCCATGCAGCTACATGAAGAACAGTAGCGAAAGCCCAGGCTTGCCTTTGAAGGTAGCACTTCAAGATGGCCCACACCATGCCTGCACATTCTTTACTACATTTCTGCAGTGTTGTACCCTATAGATTGTAGTATTTACTGTTCTCCAGGCAAGCATTTTTGTGATATGTTTATTGGAGCAGCTGTAGAGTTGGGAGAGCTGTTGGACAAACTTCTAGGCATCAAGTGCCCTTTCTTAAGTCACCTTTATCCAACGGCTCTCCCAACTCTACAGCTGCTCCAATAAGCATACCACAAAAAATCTGTGTCAGAGACTTAAAAGTTGGCTTTGTTCAATAAGTGAAGAGCATCTCAATGGACTGGCAATGTTGACCATTAACTCAGATGTGGAGATCACTGCTAATGAAATGTTGGACACGTTGTCAAGATACTCAAGAAAGCTAGATTTTGTTTTCTGAATCCAAATAAGAGGTACATTTAATTTTATTTGCTTCGTTATTTGCCTTGTTTGTTTTTTGTTATACTTAATATAGCAAATCAAGGGATGTTCCACTAAAGTTTATATTTGTTTTTTGCTTCAGTCTTAAAGTGAATAATATAACCATAGTTTCCTACCATACTATTAAAGCTTCTGGTTTCTCTTTAACTGGAGAAGAATGTGTTATGTTATATGAAATGATGCTCTGCACTCCCCTTTTCAAAATCCTAGATCCACCCATGGGCAGCAACAGAGATGCAGTCCCTTAGCTCCTGAGTGGAGAACAAAGGGTCATTTTGTCACATATCACTACCACCTCCCACTTTCCACATCCATCCATGCAGAGGCCAGAGTTCAGAGCTGGGGAATAGGGAATTGTTCAATTCTGGAGGGAAAGAATTCTGCTGCTCCCTCAATTCCAGGAAGCATCTGGGTCAGAGGGGATTGGTAGCGGTGGAGGAGTGGGAGGCGGGAGGAAGAGTCCAATCCTCAGGCTAAACCAGCTCTGAACTGAATTGACACTAATTGAAACCAGTCACTGAAAAGGGGCAATAGTGACTGAGAAAGCTCAAGAGGCAGCAGACATGGAGACAAAGCTCATCTGTTCTAATCTCAACAAGCTGCTGTCATGTGGTTGTAATGAGGTGCATCAGCCTAGGCCACATCCTCCAATTCTGCTTTTTCCTAGTTTTGCTGCCTGCCACTCTCATGCTTTGCTCTTGTTTTTCCATTGGGCAGACCCCATCCCACACAGGGAACTGCAAGCAGAGCCTTTTTTAATCCTTTGGACTCAACATTTATCCCTAGAGCCTTTCTGCCTGGAAATGAGGATCAGGAGCCCTGCTGCACCCATTTATTGCCCATCTGTTTCAGTCCAGTTGTCTGCTTAATGTTAACTTGAATAAAAAAGGGCCCAGGGTTGTTTTGTTTTTTGTTTTATTCCAGTGCCCAATAGAAGTCCCCTTCTTCCTTGCCCCATCATTAACTTTCTTACGTGCCCTCTGGGCATGGAACCATATGTCCCAAAACTGACCCATGAGGCCATGAACACCCCTCCCCCCCCCCCAATTCAGGTCACTCAGCATCCACTTCTACAGACACACCTACAAAATTGGAGTCAGCAGACTTGTTACCTGTACATGCATACATTTGCTTCATCATGCTCTACACCAGTCCTTGCTGACTTCCCATGCAGTCTTGCTGCAGTAACCTCTGTGCTTCCTCCCTCAGTTCCTCCCTCCTCTTGCTTAATTTCTTTTTGTATTATGTTAAGAATTGGACTGCAAGATCTTTGAGATGGGAAGGAGTACGACTACTTGTAATGGAAGAGACACTTCCACACTACAAACTCATTTCTGAAATCACTGTGGTGGTGAAATGTCTCTTACTGAAACATCTGCCTGAGTTTTTGGGAGACTAGATTTGAACACTGCAGCATAGAATTTCTCAGCTCTCCTTGGTGTGCATAACAAAAGCCCTTCAGAACATTATACTTTCATTAAGTTTTCCTGCAGAAGATTTAATTTTCTGCTGAAGAACAACAATCCCCTATCTTCATTTTTTTTCATAAGGAAAATCTAAACAAAATGTTCTCAAGTCAGACAGACCCAAATTAAAACAATCGGTTGTTGAAACAAATCAGTGTTTCATTTTGGGTAAGTTTTATGTTACCCTGATCTTGTGCAGTGTCTCACAGAAGCTGCAATGAGCGTTCTTGGTACCCCCTTCTTGGCAGGACTAATTAAATCTCATGATGCTGTGCTAATTCCCCTCTGAATTGGAACATGTGCATCATAGGAGATACAATCCATCTTAGAGGAGAGGGACTGAGGTACGTGGCAGCTCAGAATGACACAATTTACTTCAAAACAAGTTAAAATTAACAGCTTCAGTCCAGTCGCATGAGAAGGTTCTTTGGTTGTGAAATTTTGGAATTGATTTTTAACTTCTCATTCCACAAAAAATTTCAATATTTTGGCTTTTTCTTCCTACTTCAAGGGAAAAAAAAAACATTTCAAACACTGGACTTTCTTCTGCAATGGAAATTCTTCATTTTAACCTGCTCTAAAAAGCATCATTAGCATTATGCAGATAGACTTAGCCTAGGAACTGAGAAGTGAAGCAACTTATCTTAAGTCCTACACCCTATCCATTGTAGTCCGGAACAGAACCCGGGGGTCCTGACTCCTTGACATGAGTTTAATCCATTAGAGCACAGTGTAATGTTTTGACAAAAAAAAAAAAAAGCATTTACTAAATCATGGTGAAGGATGCTGCATAAAAATACCAACAGCAAATAGCACCTGGCAAAATAATAGAACAAAAGCTAGATTTGCTTTGCTTGCTGAGCACATTTGGTCCTCCCAAGCATTAGTGCAAATTGGAAGCTTTTACTGTACCGTAAAAACAGCCTGAAAATCGGCTCCCAGATGGGGGAAGTCCCTTGCCAGTTTTGGCAGCTCTGTGCTTTTTCTCTGAAGCCTCTTGTAAAGAACAAGAGGCCATGGGGGAAGTGTTGGAATAGGCTTCTTAGGAAAGGGTGGGCATGGGAAGAGGCAGCTGGAGGAGTTTGTTATGGGATAGAGCCTTCTGGCTTGGAGTCTCTCCAGGTCTTGGCAGCAGCATTTCCTTTCTGCTTGGGTGCAGCTGCCCCCTCCTGCCCCAGCAGCACCAGGAAACCACATGTTCCTTGCCTGCACTTTTTTTTTAACTCCACATTTCTTTCCATAAGAGGCTGCCAGCATCTAGGGATCGTAAAAAGTTAACTCTTGTCACAAATGAATGCTAATTCTGCCAGGGCTAGTGGGCAAAAGTTGTTTGCAGTTTCCTTGGGCTTTGACCTTTTGTTTTGACCATGGCAGAGGCAGGGAGAACTGCAATCCATCAAATCCATGGCTCCTCTTTGACGGATAGTTGGGGGGGCTTCCTCCAGCTAAACCAAAATGAACCCAGGAGAGGGATTTAGAAAAATTCAGGTGGACTTTACAATAGATGCTTTTTTTTTTTTTTTTTGGGGGGGGGGGAGGTCAGATTCATCCCTCGTGTAACTGCTTCATTAGAATTTATAGCACAGTTACAGCCAAGGTGCAGCTGGCCTTACAGACTACACTGGGGCCAAAATGTTCATATCCCTCAGAAAAACAGGCAGGGGCTGCAGTAGTGGGCTGATGCCCCAAGCACCCACTTAAAGGGGCACAAGAATGGCAGCTGCCACACCAACCACCTCAGCCAGCCCAGCCCAGCCCTTGCCACCAGCATCACCACTCAGGGCACAGACCCAGGTTTTACATCTCTGAGGCACTGCACAGTTATTATGTAGCAGAGCAACCAGTATTAGGCCCTGTGCTGTAGTATGTGCACTCAGAGACAGCTGCCTTTCCCCCTCCCCTTTGGCATTTTTGTGGATTCAGTATTGAACAAAAGGGGCATTTATTCCTGTAAACCTTCCACCGTGCCCCAGTGCAAAGAGGTTATAAAGAATCTCATTTTCTTTGGTCTGTCCCCCAAGGCCCAGGTTATCCACTGGCTGAGATTTTACAGATTTCTGGTCGCTCTTTGAGCAACAACCTGCTGGAGCAGTGAGCAAGCCAGGCAGTTCCACTTAAGCCTTGTCCCTTTTTCACAGCCAAAGCAAGTGCTTGTTGAGAGAAGAGAGTATTTGGGGACTAGAGCTACTGAGGATGGGAAGGATGGATGAGTCTCATGATGCATAGGAAAAGCGCCTACCTAAGAGCTGGTTGCATTTGTCACTGGGCAATTTTAGGAATTCTGAAGACCCTAAGCTTTTGTGCCCCAGGGGAGAAAACCAATAAAGGAGCTTGCCTTTCTCTTCTCCTTCCAGCAAGGAAAACTGGGATGTGACATATGGAGTCAATGCAGGATGACATATAGCTGCTTGTTTTGTTTGGACCTGAAGCCCAGCTCTGCTACTTTCTCCTTGGCAGCAAAAACCATCTGAATATATCACAGATGAGCTACATTTCCTTTTGGCAAATATTCAGTGACACCTTCTCTGTTGTTGGGATTCTTGTCATTTCTGGGGGAAGTTAGAGACTCCTACCACGCTATTTACTTTAATGTTCCCTTCCAGGGCCAAGCACAAATCAAGGATTTAGTACCTAGTATTTAAAGAGTTGTGAGGACATAGAGCAATGAGGCAGGTGAGGGCACTCCTAAGCTCTGTTATGAGATAAATCTTAATAGTGACTCCTTAAATGCAGATGTATGTGACTCAAGATCATTGATGCTTCATTAAAGTAGCAAGGAAATGAGATGAGAACCAGGATTTGCACTTGGGGAAACATGTTGCACAGCTACCTGCCTTCATTTTAAGATTCCCAGGGGAGATGCGTCACAGACACTTTCCTTACCTTAAGTGTGCCTGGGAAAATGGATGAGATATACCTGCATTTGAGTGATGCTTAAAGCGGTTCGTTTCTCTGGAGGCCACCAAAATCACAGACACACACTTATTAGATGGCACAAAAGGTGTATTTGCAAATAGGGTCAGAGCAGAGTCAAAAACTCAGATTACTCTGAACCCACCAAGGAATTTTGCAGGCTGTATTTATCTTTTTCCTCCTGGGCACGTGTGCAGAAACAGGAACTCTTACAGCTCACTTCCGTTTCATAAAAGCATACATGTGGTTACATCACTACATACATCGCATGTATAGTATAATTAACTACTTAAGTATGCAGGGCGGAGAGGTAAATATGCATCAGCTAATTAAGCATGCTCAGAGACTACTATAGGTCACCAAGAGTTCAAACCCCCCCCCTTTCAAGGACACAGTCAGTTGAATTCCAGCTTCTGTAATCTGCATGAGAAAGGCTAGGGAGAAGCTGGGGGAGAGTCTGCGATTTAGTATAAGAAAAGCTGTGGCAAGGCTGGGCAAGGAAAAAAGTCCTTGGCAGTGTTTCTTTCTTATCAGGTGCAAGATGCAAGCTGTGCATTTCTAACAATACTCCATTTCTAACAATATTCCATTTCTAACAATATTCCCCCCTCAAGATGCTTTCTGCTCCCCATTTTCATTTAGGCAGATCAAGATAATTACGAGGAATTTTTCTGAGTACCATGACTTTTGCTACAGTCTGCGCTTTGAGGGGGACTGCTGCAACTTGCATCCCTTCAACTGTGGTGGTTATCAATCTTTTTGAAGCAGGTGTCTTCATCATACGGGGATGATCGTGGAGTGGATGGGTTATATTTCATCCACGTGGAGTTTGGGAGCTTAACAGCAGTAGAATTCCATTGACCTGCATACTTGCTGCAATTAAGGGCATAACAGGTAGTGCATGTTCGGACCCATTTCAATGTCCATGTACACTGACTATGTCCCAAACTCTTCCCTGTACCATTATTGCTAATACAGTACTCTCCTAATGCCACTTGGGAAAGATCCCAGCTGCGGTTCTCATCCCATTCTTGACCAGTACTCTTAACATCCGCCTTATCACTTACCAACCATTTTGGGGCCAAAGGAAAAGCCCTCCAAGGCCACTGTTCTCCGGCCTCTCGGAGTCCCCCACAGGCCCAGCAGTTGGTAAGATTGAAGGTACCTGCAATTCTTTCCATCATGTCAACATACAAATTTGTCCCTGGGGGAGCAATTGGGGGAAGCGGGGATATAGGCTGGCGGCTAGGGCTGCTCAATCCTGCTTCTCTTACTACATAGATAACAACAAGGCATATTAAGATTCCCACCATATTCTCCCTTTCTTGAGATCAAATACAGCCTAAACTTTTTCTTTTTACTTTCTTGTCTAATTTTCTGAACTTTGATTAAGCCGTCTCAGGCGCACTTGGAGATCACCAGTAGGTTCACAGCTCCACTTGCTGGCTTCTTGTTCCGAGGACGACTCAGCTTCCGGAGTGGGTTCGTCCTGGGAGTTGGTGTCCTCTGACGCTCGTGGATGTCGTTTCACACGGGTATGGTGTATCCAACGGTCATGGCCAGCAATCTTTACAGCGGTGTGGGTTGTTAGAAGTACCTGGAAAGGGCCACTCCACCTCTCAGTCAAAGGTTCCTTTTTCCACCGCTGCACCAAGACCCAGTCTCCCGGGCAGAAGTCATGTACCGGTACGTCTAAAGGCAGACGCTGAAAGGAGGCTGCATACCTGTGAAGAGAAGACAAGACAGACTGCAAAGCAATAACGTACATATGAAGCTCGCTATTACCTAATTCAAAAGTTACATTTTCTCGCATCCCAGGGGGTAAGACTCGAGGGGGCTTGCCAAACATAATTTCATATGGGGTTAATTTAATGCCCCATCGGGGAGTGTTTCGAATGCAAGTAAGAGCTAGCAGCAATGCTTGAGGCCACTTAAGGCGTGCTTCAATACAGATTTTGGTGAGTAGAGTCTTTAAGGTCCTATTCATGCGTTCCACTTGTCCTGAACTCTGTGGTCTCCATGGTGTGTGTAGTTTCCAAGTGATCTTGAGAGCTTGTGCGACTTCTTGAACCACCTTTCCCACAAAGTGTTGTCCTTGATCCGACTCGATGGATTCAGGCAGAGAATACCGGGGAATGATCTCCTGCAACAAATACTTCACTACTGTAGCCGCAGTGGCAGTCCTGGTGGGCCATGCCTCGACCCAACCAGAGAGCTGGTCTACCATGACAAGTAAAAACCCATGATGTCCGGACCGTGGGAGCTCGGCAAAATCAATCTGCCATGCTTGTCCAGGGTACGCTGCCCAGGGTCTACCTCCCATTGGCACAGGGGGTTTCCTTTGAGGGTTTACTTTCTGGCATGTGATGCACCTGGTAGCAATACGCTGAGCTTCTACATATAGCCCTGGGGCTACTGCTTGGCGGATCACTAGATCACCCATAGCCAAGCCTCCCATATGGGTTCTTGCATGAAGCTGATGCAGCACCTCCCGAAGCAATGGCCTGGGTATCATGACCTTTCCTCCTGGTACTATCCACCACCCCTGGGAGTTCTTTTTTGCACAAGCTTTCTGTGCAAATTTATCTTCTTCAGGGGAATACTGCGGGACTAAATCCCGGACGTATGGCCATATGGCATGGGACAAGGCCTGCCTGGATACTTCCTCCGCTTCTCCACCAATAAATGCGGCTTCCTTTGCTGCCGCATCAGCCTTTGCGTTTCCAAGCTTATGCTTTTCCTCAGCAGCCTTCCCATGGGCCCGCACATGAATGACTGCTACCTCTTTAGGCTGGTGGAGTGCCTCTAGTAGCTTGATAATCTGGGGGCCGTTAGCAATTTTATTCCCAGAAGCCGTAATGAAACCCCTTTCTTTCCACAATAGTCCGTGCGCATGGACCGTAGAAAAAGCATAGCGAGAATCAGTGTATACATTAACCCGCTGGCCTGTCCCCAGCTGTAATGCTCGGGTGAGCGCAGTGAGTTCCGCGGCCTGTGCCGACCATGAGCTCGGCAATGACTCCCTCCATACTACCTTATCCAAGGTTACCACTGCACATCCTGTTCGTCTTTTTCCATCGATGACAGAGCTGGAGCCGTCTACGAAGTATTCAGCATCTGGGTCTTCAATTGGGTCCTCAGCAAGATCAGGCCGCACCTGTGTGGTTTGATTCAGGACCTCAAGGCAGTCATGCGTCGGTTTCCCTGGCTCCGGCAGCAAGGTTGCAGGGTTCAAGGCTGTAGTATGTTTGAAAGTAAGTCCTGGATTAGAGAGCAAAAATATCTCATACCGTGATTGTCTGGAGGGGTTGAGAAACTTTCCTCCCTCAGTCCCTAGAATCTGGGGAACTCCATGTGGGGTGTGTATTTCCATATCCGCACCCATGACTATCTTCTGGGCTTCTTCAACAACCACTGCTGTGGCTGCCACAGCCCGAAGACAGGCTGGCCACCCGAGTGCAACTGGATCTAGAACCTTTGAGTAATATCCCACGGGTCTCCAGGTTGGGCCTGATGGCTGTGTCAGCACCCCTGATGCGACCCCTCGATTCTCATGAACATACAGTCGATATGGCTTTTTACTATTTGGGATGGCCAGGGCAGGGGGCTGGGTTAATGCTGCCTTAAGCAGATCAAAGGCATGCTGCATTTCTTTATTCCATTTCCATTTAGTGAGACTCTCCTTAGTCAGTGAGTCATACAGTGATCTAGCCTTCCCACCATAATCTGGTATCCATAGTCGACAGAACCCAGTTAGCCCTAGGAATGCCCGCAGCTCCTTGGGTGACTTAGGTGAGGTTAGACCTTGGATTGCCTGTATGCGATCTGCACTCAGGGCTCTGACTCCTTTTGAGAGCTTATATCCCAAAAATGTAACTTGAGGCTGACATATTTGGGCTTTCTCTCTAGAGACTTTATATCCTTTTTCCCCTAGAGTGTTTAGCAGTGACCTGGTGGCTTCCTCGCAGAGTTGCAAGTTTGGGCTTGCAACTAGCAGGTCATCCACATACTGGAGGAGAGTCACTGCGGGGTGTGATCCCTTCCACTCCTCCAAGTCCTTCTGAAGGGCAAGTCCGAAAATATGGGGGGCTGCTATGAATCCTTGTGGAAGAACTGTCCACATGAGTTGGGCTTTATGGAAAGTATCTGGATCCTCCCATTCAAAAGCAAACAATTTTTGACTCTCTCGGTGAACGGGAATGGAGAAGAAAGCATCTTTCAAATCTAGCACTGAAAATATTTCAGCTTCCCCCGGTACTTGTGTCAAAATCGTGTGTGGGTTCAGGACTACAGGATGGTCTGAAAGGACCTTCTTATTTACTGCTCGCAGGTCTTGGACCAGTCTGTATGAGACCCCATCTGCCTTCGGCACTCCAAGAATGGGGGTATTATATGGTGAGGACCCTTCCACTAGCCATCCGCACCTCTTGTATTTCTCTATTAACGGCTTGAGTCCAGCTCTGGCCGCTCGGCTGAGTGGATACTGCTTTACCCGAACGGGCCCCTCCCCATCCTTGAGTATGATCCTTACCGGGGAGACTGACTTAGCTCGTGCAGGGGTTCCATTAGCCCATACCGAAGGGTCTACTCCAGTCATGTGATCTTCAGAACTTACTACAGGGCATCGGTCCTCCAGGAGAGCCATCTGATAGTTCGAGCTCTGCTTGACAGGTAGCTGGACCACCATCTGGTCGTCTCTGAAAAATATCTCAGCTTGCAATTTTGTGAGTAGGTCCCGCCCAAGTAGTGCAACCGGGCAACTTGGAGAATATACAAAGGAGTGCTCAAGCAAATGGTCCCCCACTTTGGTGAGGAGTGCCTTACAAACAGGGAGTCCGGATTGCATTCCCTCAATCCCTTCCACAAGTACATGCTGTTCACTAGTTCCTGCACAGGGGTTTTTTTCTGAAATCATTGAAAATGTAGCCCCAGTATCCACCAAGGCTTCAAAGTTTTTGCCACCAACCCTAATGGTTACCATGGGATCTTCTTGGGCTCCAACCCGAAGGGTAGTGGTCTTAGATCCCCGTCCCCTTCATTCTGTGTCCTCACCCTTTTCCTCTGCCTGCATGAGGTGACCTCTTGGTTCACCCTCTCTCTTCTCCTTTAACTTTGGGCATTCCCTCTTCCAGTGTCCTTTCTCCCTGCAGTAAGCACAAACGTCTGCTCCCACTCTTTCTCCTTTCCCTTTCTGCATCCCAGCCTTTCCAGGGTTACCTCCAGTTATAGCAGCTGCCAGCACCGCCATCTGTCGCTGAGCCTTTTTATCCTCCTTGCGCTCCTGCATATGCTCACGATTCCCATATACCTTATATGCAATTTCCACCAGCTCTGAAATCGGTTTCCCAGCACCTCCCTTAGTTTTCTGTAACTTCTTACGAATATCAGCAGCGGATTGACCAATAAACATAAGATTTACCATGCGTTGATTATCTGGGGCTTCTGGATCTAGGTCTGAAAACCTGCGGAACACCTCATACAGCCTCCCGAGGAAAGCTGAGGGATCCTCTTCTCTTCCCTGTCTCACTTCATACAATTTAGACAGATTAGTAACCCGAGGCACTGCCTTCCCCATTGCTTCCACTATAATCCCCAGATACCGTGCACTCAGCTCTCTTCCTTCTGCAGTATGATTATCCCATCTCGGTTCCTCAACAGGGCAGGTATCACGCAAGGTACGACCAGCAGCTCCCTCCGCTTCTACCCTGGCTGCTGCAATGCGCTCTGCCGTCCCCAACACTAATCTCCTCTCCTCCGGGGTCAGGAGGGTTTGAAGCATCATCTGGACATCAGCCCAAGTGGGTCGATGGGTTTGTCCAATAGATCGAAATAGGTCCCTCATCTTTTCAGGGTCTTCACGAAAAGAGGGGCTCTGATTCTTTCAGTTAAATAAATCTGAAGTACTAAATGGGGTGTAGACAAAAGTTGCATTGCCCCCCTCTCCGATAACCTCTCGCATCGGGCAATTCAGCACCGGCTGTGATTCTACAGTCTTGCGCAAATAATAGCCCTTATTCCCTGATTCAGATGGGGGACTTGGCTGAGGCTCATGCTCTGAATCATTAGGTATGCTTTGATACGCCGGTGGTGGTTTCCCTGAGGGAGGGAGCGGTGGTGCAGAGGGACTGGATCCCGAGGAGGTGTCTGATTCATCCTTGCTACCTGACAGGGTGACCGGAGAGCAGGTCTGATACTCAGCCAGTTCAGAATTCCACCCCCTCTTTGGCTCAGGGAGTACAGGCGGTCCTCCTCGAGTCTTTCCTTTAACAACCATCACATGAGACTTTACTAAGCATTTCTTAATCCAAGGTGGCTGATTTTGAACCACCCACAACCAACAATCGATATAGGGAAATTTATTCCAATATCCGTTCTGCATAACTATTTCATGGATAGCTATCACTTCTTTTACTACAAAGGATCCTTTCGGGGTCCAGTGGACCCCAAGTGTTGGCCACTCGAGTTGACAAAACTTAATTAAATCACCCTTTTTCATCTTTACTTCATAATCTGCCTGCTTTGCAAATTTACTGAAGTTTTGTAATATATAACTTAAAGGCATATCCGAGTTTTCTACACGGGAGCGACCCGCACCCATATGCCCACAAAAGTGCATCCAATGCACACCAAATACCAAAAGATCCTAGTTACAGACTGTTCTCATATACCAGGCTGAAAATTTCCCAGTATTAAACCAAATCGAACACGTCTTTGTTCCCAGATCCAGACCAAATTGGGCAAGGGAATTCATATACTCACTCAGATACCCCAGAGATCTTGATCAAAATGCCGGAATGTGTGTCTGGCGTCCTCAGAAACCAAAAATTTTGCACAGGAGCCTTTAATCTCTCGGGTACCCCGACTCACTTCTCAAACCCCCTGGGCGAGCCCAAAAAGGCGGCTCGGTGCACACTCCCCGTGGTGGCAGAGACGATCTTGTCACTGAGCCCCGAGGTGATCCAGAGACATCCCATCTGGGGTGCCAAATTGATGCTTAAAGCGGTTCGTTTCTCTGGAGGCCACCAAAATCACAGACACACACTCATTAGATGACACAAAAGGTGTATTTGCAGATAGGGTCAGAGCAGAGTCAAAAACTCAGATTACTCTGAACCCACCAAGGAATTTTGCAGGCTGTATTTATCTTTTTCCTCCTGGGCACGTGTGCAGAAACAGGAACTCTTACAGCTCACTTCCGTTTCATACAAGCATACATGTGGTTACATCATTACATACATCGCATGTATATTATAATTAACTACTTAAGTATGCAGGGTGGAGAGGTAAATATGCATCAGCTAATTAAGCATGCTCAGAGACTACTATAGGTCACCAAGAGTTCAAACCCTCCCCCCCCCTTTCAAGGACACAGTCAGTTGAATTCCAGCTTCTGTAATCTGCATGAGAAAGGCTAGGGAGAAGCTGGGGGAGAGTCTGCGATTTAGTATAAGAAAAGCTGTGGCAAGGCTGGGCAAGGAAAAAAGTCCTTGGCAGTGTTTCTTTCTTATCAGGTGCAAGATGCAAGCTGTGCATTTCTAACAATACTCCATTTCTAACAATATTCCATTTCTAACATGAGTGTAACTTACCCAGGGAAGCATAACCCCCATCCATCCACCTGACCAAACTGGGAGGTGATGTCCTGGGGGATGTGATTCTTTCACATGTGCCTCTTGGTCAAGAAGTTTCTGTGACAAGACTGATAAAATAATTCCATAGGGAAGAGGAAAGACTTATGTCTGCAAATATATGAAGAACTTAGACACTGAGGACTGAGAGGAAATTGTTTATTTTGGAACAAAAGGGAATACTAGGAGAAATGAGATGCAACTGAGGGAGCAAAAAAACAAAAAAAAGTCTGAATATCAAGAAATGTTTCCTGAAGGTGAGAGTGATGCAATAATTTCCTAAGGGAAGGGGTGGAAGCTCTATTGGTTTGGACAGTTAAACCTAGTCTGAAGGCATCCCCAGAGGACCACATTTAGGAATCAATTCTGCAATGGCAGGGGCATGCCTGGTTGACCAAAAGGGTCTTTTGCATCACTGACTTACACAGCTATATTAACTGAATGAGTGCAGCTAGCCAGCCTTTGGGAAGGTGGGGCTCAGTGATACAGGAGAAAAGGAAATCCAACCCGTGTGTGTCTAAAAACCTGTTTTAGCTTGAGGTTAAAAACAACAGGCATTTTTTGTGGGTGAGGCAGTTGTTACCTCTGTCTCCACCCAGATAGAAAGCTCTGGGTGGGAGGGACAAGGAGCAACTACCTTTTTAGCCAAAAGAAAGGAATAACAAAGTGAAACAACAGGGGAAAACATTTTAATGCTCCTTAAAAGCAATGGGATTTTGTGAACTGTGCCTTTAAGCTGGGAATGATGGGGTTTGTTTGCTAGAGGAATCCATTCTAGCTGTGAGTTAGATATTATTTGGGTTTGGAAGAGGAGAAAAAAAACAAGGAGAAGGGAGGGACTTGATAGTTTAGAAATAGAGGTAAGTCTTTTTTTCTCTCCAGCCCCACTTCAGCCCAGTGTGCATACACTTGCAGTTGCATGCAAACGCATACACTTTTCAGCGCAAGTTCCAGATTGGAGATGCTTGAGAAGCTGGGCTGAAATCTCTCTCAACACATTTTGCTGCTTGGGTTTGTAGAGCTTCTGTGATGTTTGACTGGGCAGACACTTGGAAGTTGGGTTTCAAATAAAGCTGGACCGAAGCTGCAAAATACAAGCCTGGATCTGAACTTTCCAAGAGTTCGTTGCAGCCTAGCTCTAGGTCCTTCAGTAATGTCATGAGTGAATTGTCTTGTTGAAAGCGTTTGCTGCATCCCACACCTTGCTTTGTCCACTGTCACACTCGGATCAAAGTGCAGTTTAGAAACCATGCTTCCACAAAGTGCTCTGCTCAGTAAGGAGGCATGGGAGAGGGGGAATATGCATTGACTACTGGGGGTGATAATGGAGAAAAAAGATCAGCAGCTAGCTTGTCGTGACTTTGCCAGCTCGCACTATTTGATAACAAGTCTTGTGGTGCTTGGTGCTTTTCTTCAAATTTTAGATGCTAGAGGCAAGTTCTTGCCTGCCGTTTCATCTGTCATTTAAAAAATGTATGTTGGTGTCCTTTGTGGCTATGAAGAAAAGCTAAAAAAATGAGCCTTAAACATAACATTGGACAGCAAGTAAAAAAACCTTATTTTTGTGTAAATCTCTTGTTTTTGTTGTGTTTTTTTTTGGGGGGGGGGTTAAGTAAATGTAGATTTTTTTTAATAGTTCAGTCGTGGGACTGGATGTCAGCAGGGACTGTGTAAGGTTGGGCATGATCTCTTTTCACTTCACGTCATCCCATGCTTAGTATAACTACACTTTATGATGACAAAAACGGGTAAAATGGCTGCAGGTTCCAGCTGTTTTTAGGGTAACCCTGTACCCCAAGTATTGATATCAGTTCTGCCAGTCTTAGGGCTTCTCTGTCACCAAAACTCGTCGACTTTGACCAAACAGTGTATGTGTCTCAGTTCAAATGGGGCAGTGCCAGCTGATACTATGCCTCCTCTTCAGCCTGTGCCCTGGGTCATTTATTGATGTGACAGGAAGGACTTAAAAGGAGATGGCATTGTTGGGTCCTGTGCTGGCAGCAGTCAGTGCCCCGTTGCTTAGTGCTCATAAGTTTACAATGAATCTAGAGTCTGAATCCCAAACCTTTCTCTTGTCTAAACAGCCTCGAAGTGCAGCAGTAAGCTGCCCCATTCTGGATGGGGGTGGTTGCCTGGGGGCCCTCTAGAGCCCACAGGTTTCCAAATATACTGTTTGCACTAGAGATCTGTGTTTAACGCTCCACTCCTCTCGGTGCCTTCTGCCCCTCGGTCCAGCTGCTGTCTCAGGTCAAAAATGAAGTTCCTTGGCAGAGCTGCGGGAGGTCAGGACTGGGCCAGCAGGGGGAGCTGCGAGGCAGGCCTGAAGGGCAGAGACAGGGGAGGTGAAAGCTGGCATGGGGCCTAACTAGATTTGCCCTGCTGTGGTCATTTAAAAAAATACTATTTACAAGTGCTGATGTGTTTCCTGCTCATTGAAAAAGAAAAAACAAGTGTACATAGCCACTGAACAGCTGGACTCTCACCATTAGAGTCGCATTGCCTATTCCATCTGCTCACACCTCTGGGCCTGCTACTACTCCTTGGGCATTAGCACATGAGGAGACAATGCCCACGTGCTGGGTGTCCCAAGGGGGCAATCTGTGGAGAGCTGAAATTCTGCTCACTGCATCCCCTCTTCTAAACCCATCTACCTTTCTTGCCCTGCATCCTATCGAGGGTTTTGTGGCTGTCACTGCTTTCTTTGTCTGTCTTCCAGCCCCTTCCCTCTTCCTTCACAGCAACTGCAAGGTTCACTTGTGGGTGAAGTAGGAGGGATGGGAGGGAAGCTCAGGGGCTCTTAGTCGTGGCTTTGTACCACAGGGATCCTCGCTGTCTTGCCTCTCAGCAGAGACAGGAGCCCTATGACGGGTACTTCTGTGCCATCTGTTCAGGGATTCCTTAAGAATCCTGTTGCTAGGATGACACCAGCTCAAAGAGCTACCACAAGCTGTTCCAGGAACTCGGGGAGTAGTCAGGACCCACAGAGAAAGCTGTCATAGCAACTGGAAGAACAAGGCTGACTTGGTTATGAATCACTTGCCCCTCTTGGGAATTCAGCCCCTGGCCCAGAGCATGAGAATGGTGCAGAAGGGAACCTTGCCCCATGGCAGGGGTAATTTGGGTAATAGGGTGAATTTCACAGCAGGAGGAAAGGAAATGTTTCTGTGGTGAACTGATTAGGAAAAGAAAATAGTGGCTATTTGAGGCTGCCCAGAGTCTTGGGAAGTTAGACTTTGGTCCCTTGGGTGATGAGCTAATGGACGGAGTGCAGGGGAGGCAATACAAAGTGCATGATGAATTGTGCTCCTATTGATTGATGTATTACTTGGCCCTGGGTGTAATTACCAGAGCTGCAGTATGTGCGATATGCCCTTAGGTGCTGAAGCACATGATAAGTGCTGCTGTAAGATCTGGTGTTCTGTTTCCCAGCTGAACAAAGCAGCCCCTTTCAAAGCGAAGCTCGTCTCTGTCTCTGCGGAGAAAGAATCTCCCTGTGTCAGCAGCAGCCAAGGAACGAGGTCCCCAGGGGACAATGGGAAGCAAGAAGAAGATCAGGTCAGTGTCACTCCCATTGTTTCTTACCCTTCAGTGAGTAATTGTGGCCTCTTGTGAAACTGCCTCCTGGATGTCGGTTGCAGCAGCTGGGAGCTAGTGGGCCTGCTCTTCACATCGCTTTGGATGATGGAGTGCAGGAAAACCCAGGTGACTTCTGTGCATTTACAAAGAGTTCAGCTTTAATTCATCCAGAAAGGTCCTAAGAGCACCAACAGGCATCTTAGTCCTACTGCTGTTGTTCCAACAACTGCACCACCATTGGGGTATCATCACCCTTTCAGTATGTTTGAGCCCTGCCTGAGCTGTCCCATGAGTGTGCTGGGCAGTGCCACTCCAATGAGTTTGTAGATGGAGATGTGGGAGGCATACACACACACTGAGCTTTTACAGCGTGTGGGCTGATGTGCTCAGTTAACCAGTCTGAGAGGGAGTTGCCAGCCAAGCAGACTACAGGTTAAGTCTGTTGTTTAGCAACTTTCCCAGCCCACCCTGGGGACTCTGCATTAGACCTGAGGTTCAAGCTCAGGTTAGGCTTAGATCAAGGTGTGGTAAAACCAGGGCCTTAGTGTCCCTTCTATCATGTTTGAGCACATGCTGCTGAATGGAGTGGGTGTACTTGTCAAACAAAGGTATTTGTCAAACAGCCAGCCAGTAGGATAATTAGGAGAAAAGAAGCTGTAAGAGAGAAGATGGTCATCAGTAGTCAGGGCAGCTGCAAGACTCTTCTGTGTCTGCTACCTAGGACATGGGAAAGCAGCTGTCAATGTCCTTGTTCCCATGCCCTGGGAATGAGACCTGAAAGAACAGAGTCCCCTAAAAAGGGCAAGACCTTGTACAACTTCTCTTGTTGTACAGAGCTGACCTTCAAGAACATATTCACTCTCTTTAATATCCACCTTCTGCTGTGAGGTTGCATGCATCTCAAGTGCTCACACTTAGAGGACTGCCCCCACTACCTCCAGCAGTGTCCAAGGGCATAAAGGATGGTAAGTGTTTCCTGCTCATCAGTTCCTCTCAACTGCCTTGGCTCCTGCTCTTTGACCCAGACCACATGCTTGACCTATACCCATTTTCTAAACCTGACTTCTTTTTATTCTTTCTCTTGATTCTTTGATCTTTGAACTCTTTGATAGGATTTTTTCCCCCCCTCTTCCATCACTTTTTTTCTAGTGAGACTGGAAACTCCCCTGGCCTGTGTCTATATCCAGCCAAACTAAGTTTTAGTTTTTTCTTCACTTCAGTCTGGTGTCTCTCTTGACCATTGATGTGACTTCCTCTATATCTCCTGAATTTCTCCAGGGCCCAAGCAAAGTCTGTGGTTTCCCTATGGTATGTTTCTGTACTTGACATCACCAAGGGGTACTAATTCCAGGTGCCCCTGCACCAAACAATGTTTCACTTCCAGAGTAGTCACTGCATTTGGTAATGCAGTCTTTTAGTCAGTGTTCATGCAGGATCCTGTGATCCGCGTCCAAGTGATCTGTCCACTGCCTTGGAGTCTCCCACAGTGGAATGGGTAAAGCACTTGAAAAGAGAAAGAAAAGTCACCAGGAACAAGAGGTTTTTTTAATGTATTTTCCATAGGCACATTTCATGTCCTGCCTGCCTTCCCTTCTTCCCCAAAGTCCTTGACCCTCTGGGATCCTGCAGTTGGGAGGAACTGAGGACTGAAAGTACAAACTTCTCTGTCTGCCCTTGGCACAGAGCACAGTGTACATGAGATATTATACAGGCATTGCTAGGGAAAAAGTCACCAAGCTCACAGGCTTGAAGCACTTGCACAGCTACAGTGAGGATCTGTGTGTAAAGATGCATTTTCTCATAACCCCATGGCTAAGATTTTTTCAAAGCTACCTTGGAGGCTTACTTGAACAGCACTCCTCAAAATGATCAAAGACACCCCTGAGTCAGCTTTCCATCTCTCTCTGCTTCACTGTCTATGCTCCTAAGGTACTTACTGGTACTTGGATCCCATTAGTACATCACAGCCTTCAAGGGATTTTTCTTCACAACACTCCAGCAATTGAGGGACATGCTGTTTTTACTTTTTCCAGGCACAGAGGGTATGTCTGCACATGCATTAACACACGTTAGTTAATGTGCATTAAATCTAGTATCTCCATTGTGGGGTAAAATGCCTATTAGCCAATCTTAATGCTCATTAACTAAAAAGCATAGGGTGTCTGTACACAGGCTCAGAGGTGGAGGAGGGGTATGGTTTAATTAAAGTGGCTTCAAGAACTGCTTTAATTAAAGCGCCTGGAACATCTCATATATTAGTGTCCCTGTGCTTCAAAATGGCCGTGGTGGGGCTTTTATCTAAAGTTTGTTCAACAAGCTTTAGATAAAGTCCCCCACTGGCATTTTGAAGCACAGGGATGTTGATGCATGAAACACAGAGGTGGCTGGAGTGTGATAATTACCATGCTCAACCAGATTCAGTTCACTGAGTCTGTTCTCACGTGCTGTAATTACAATGCATCAGAGCAGCCTTCGTGCTTGTATATAGGCACCCATGGTTTTTAGTGATGCTTTGATGCACACTGGCTTATTTTAATGTGCATTAACTACAAGGCATGTTTATTTAGTGATGCTTTAACACACATTAAAATAGGCTAGTGTGCATTAAAGTGCATGTGTAGATGTGCCCAGAGAGACTAAGTGACTAACCCAAGGCCGTGCAGGAAACCTGTTGCAAACCAACAATTTAAACCTAAGTTTTCTGGGTCTTGACCCACTGGACCATCCTTCAAAAATTTCCTGGTGGCCATTCAGCAAACACCCCTTTCCCCTCCTGCTCAGGTTTTCTTTATGCAGTTGAAATTTCCATTGCTAGCTCCTCTTCACTCCCTCCTGTGTGTAGTAGCTTAATTAGTGAAATAATCTGGAGAGGGCTGAGCTCAAAGGATGGGGCCTATTACTTCACTATTTAAGTAGAAGAGAGCCCAATAGCCAAAATCAGATTTTTCTGAATAAAATTGTGTGTGTGTACATAAAGTATTATGGTGTTCTGTTTTTAAATTGACATTCAGAATTAAGCGAGACCTTCCCAGATCTACACATCTGAGAACAACATTTAGCTCTTTTCACTGAGGGTGGGGGTATTTGAGGTGCTAAACTTTGGTGCTGAGGAGAGGCATCGAAGTTGAGTAATTGGTGATGGGTGCTGCAGATGGTAGAAGCTGTCCGATTGTCTTAGGACTTAAGCTCCCTTTGCATGGCATTTGTCCCTCCTGAGCTGTCAGCCAGGAGAGACTGGGGTGCAATAGGAGAAACAGCTATTGTTTTGTGGCAGAGAGTTGCCCCGCTCTGTATTGCCTACTGTGTTTCATTTTTCTTTTCCTTTCAGTCTTCCAGCAAAGTTGATCAATGGAGGAGTGGCTGGGCTGGTGGGGGTGACCTGCGTCTTCCCAATTGATTTGGCGAAAACCCGTCTTCAGAACCAGCAGAGAGAAGGAGTCTACACTGGCATGTATGTGCTCACAGACCACCTCCCCGCCACCTCCAAGGGGAGGTGCTAATGAGTGAATCTGGAACTGCCCCTCAAAAATCTTGAGGGTGGCTTGAGTGGAATATTATTTCCTCAGCTGTTCCCCTTATTAATTCCTCAGCCTTGAGGAGCCTCCATGGTCAATGCTATTTTTTGTCTCCAGAGCTAAAATATCTTAAGTTCCCAGGGCTTCTGGGTGTATGGAGAAAGACTCCTGGAAAGAGCAGGCACTTGTCTTACGGGCTCTGATCACTAGAGGGTGCAGGGAAACAACAGTAATGATTATTTAAGCTTAAAAAGTGCTTGTAAGTGCTTGGAAGTGAAGGGCTATGTGACCACTAGCTGGCTGTGAGATTTGAGAATCTTTTCCTTCAGGTCAGGGTGACTTCCACTGAATGGCATTTTCTCTCCCTACTTAAAACAAAATGAAACCCTCCCACCCCACCTCTAGCCTTAAAAATCAAAGCCCTCCTCTGCTGCAGGACAAGAGAAATACTCAAGGGTCAGGACTGGTTAAATTAGTTGCTGCTAATAGAGGTTTCTTGCCCAGTTTTCCTGTAAGAAAGTTGCTCCACGGTTTTTCCTTGGGAGCCTGGCTAGCTAAGCTGTGCAGTAGAGGAGTGGTTCTCCACTAGAGATGGTTATGAAATGTACCTAGGGGATGTCCCAAGGCACTGCACCAATACTTTTCAATCTAAAGCAAAGAATGCCCTACTACCAGAGGCACAACTGGCCAGTTCCTGTGCGTGGGGGAGCAGTGGCTGCTGTGCTACGGGTAGCATTGGTGTAGTCAGCTGCCACCTGGAGCGATCATTGTTTATAACTTGAGCCTTATATTTCTAAGCAAAAGTTTTTGACTTGAAGAAGGGGCCACCGCCTGGGGACAGAGTAGCTGCCTCCTGGCCACAGGTATGCCATTATCTTTTTGTATAACCAGGCTGTGTTCTAAAGTGTCCCTGTTCTGTGAAAACACTGCCAGCCACCGCTGTGTTATACATGGAATGGCTCTCTCCCTCAAGTGGCACTTCTGTCCATGCCCTATGTAGAAAGTGCAGCCATATTGTAACATAATAAGATGTTTGTATATGTCCAGGTACCACTGCACTTGGAGGAGGCTGGCTGGCATATCCACTAAGTGCAGGACCACGTTGCCCTTTCAAGGCTGCTTACAGAGGCAATAAACTGCAGCTGTATTTAAGGTAACAGAGCTGTTGGTAGTGAACCAAAGAATAGTCTTGGGGCAGCTCACCCTGTCTCTGTCTCTCTCTGGTTCTAGGCGGGATTGCCTGGTGAAGACTCTGCGCTCAGAGGGATTCTTCGGCATATACCGAGGTAGTTTCTGTAGGGAATTTAAGGAGCAACTTTCCAATGCATAGTTCCAGCCTGTCTCAGCCTCACTGCAGAAGAGCAAACTTCCAGTTGAATGCCTCTCCCCTGCCCCTCAGTAATAAAGGCATCCTTTAATTCCAGCCCCACACAAAAACATTGCTTTAATTTGGTAAGCAGGGCTGACAGCTAATGAAAAGGAAAATGCTGGACCCAAAAGAAAGGAAATGATTTGGAGAAAAGCAATGGAAATTATCAGAAGCAAGGCAATATGATAGAGAAATATTAGATAAGGAACAGAAAGGTCAGCTGTTGCTCCATTTTTTTTGTACTTCCTCTTATAAGAAACCAAAAGACTAACTATTGAAAATGGATAAAAGCACACACCCTGTGCCTTTCTACCCAATATACCTGTAACATGCGGAACTCCCTGCTGCAGGGTATTAGTGAGACAACTATATAAATTCATGCTCAGGACAACATATTTATGCTAATAAGAAGAGCAGACGTAGTTATGCTAGGATAGAAGGACCCAGGAAGGAATTTTTTTCCCTAGAAACAGCACTGTGGTGCTGGGGACTCCTTTCTCTGGCTTGGTTCATTTCTGTAGGTACTGTGTTGGAGTAGATGGACACTGACTTCTTGGGTTGTTGCCCATCCCTAAACTCTAGCAGAACTGAGGGTGTAGGAGACCTTCCACAGTCTTTGTCTACGGAGATCCTCTCCTGCCCCAAAAGTTACAGGGCCCTTTGTGTCTCCTTGGAGACACTGGCCTGCAGGCTGGTCCCAGCTGCCCCTTCGTAATATTACCAACATCCCACTGCTTGATGTTCAAACCATTTCATCCCAAGGATCAACATGAAGCGCCATGTGGAACTACTACTGCTCCACAGGCATTAGTCTGCCAGCACTGCTGTCTGTCAGCACACAGGCTCCCAGGCATTCCCAGCCCTTACCTTCAGGCTGTCTTGCCCCCAAGGCCTGGCTCTGTTTCCATTGCTGTCTCTTTGAAACGCTCTTCCTCTTCTGCCCTTTTGACCTGTTACTAGCTGAGGCCTCCAGAGTAGAGTGCACAGGATAATTTCCCTTTACTTCTCACTTGGCCTAATTCAAGGGATTTTAATAGATTAGAATGTGACAGAATTAACTCTTTCCCATTCCCTATCCTTACCTAGGAGCTGCTGTGAACCTGATGCTAGTCACTCCAGAGAAAGCCATCAAGCTGGCTGCTAATGACTTCTTCCGACAGCTGCTCTCACAGGATGGGTATGGAGGAAACGTCACTCTCTAAATTCAGCTTTATGCATGTAAAAAGTCAGTTAATTATGGGTAGGAATGGGGGAGGAGGGAGGTGTGGAGGTATTCATATGAAGTTATTTGAACAGGCATGTTTAATTTTGTGTTTATGTAGATCCTTATCATTGTGTGAATGTGTAGTTGTGCATGTGTGTAGTCATGTGGGTATGCATACAATATATACAGTATGTGTTATGTGTGCATGTTTGGTGGTTATATTGTGTGGTGCTTAGGGGGAATGTGTCCAGGAATGTTATGGGAATCTTTTGCCTTTCTCTGAAACATCTGAGACCCAGTATTTAATAGTACAGTAACTAGAATAAGAAGCATAAATGTAAAATCTCACGCTTCAAGACTTAACTTGATCACCAGCTGAGGTCAGAAAAGAGTTTGCTCTCTAGGTACATTATTGCAAAATCAAGAACATGGTCAGGTTTGCTGGTTGTTTTGTGTTGTTTTGGGGGTGTGGGAGATTGTATATGTATCTCCTTACAGCTAAGGCCTTTGTAGACAAGTGTTAGAATGATTGATGTGTTTGTGGATGAATGGGTATGTGGATATATTCTTTGTGCTGGGAGCATGTTTAGAAAATGTTGTAGATGTCTATCCTGCTGTTCTCCTTTGAGTGGATGTGTGAACTACTCTGTCTAACCTATTTCTTGTAAGAAGGCTATGTCTGTGTGAACCTGTAAGAAACCATCCATGCAGAGATGGCCTGAGAGTAACAAGGAGTAACATGAGAAGGTTGTGTACTCCCCATTAATTGCTTCAGTCTGTGTGTGCCTGCCATGCACTCCTTTTGTATCTTTACTGTTCCCTGCAGAAAGAACCTAACACTGTCCAGGGAGATGCTGGCTGGCTGCGGAGCTGGGACCTGCCAAGTGGTGGTCACCTCCCCAATGGAGATGCTGAAAATTCAGCTCCAGGATGCGGGACGGCTGGGTGAGGCCCTGTTTTGGGCTGGGGCAGTGGGAGTGGAGCTTGCTTGGGTTCTTGCTTTGCTTTATGCACTGGATCCCTTTGCTGCCTGCTTCTAGAGATCTCCCTGGTGTTGCAGCAGCCTTTAGAATACATCTCTCACGGTGCTTCAGAGGAGACTTCTGCAGCCCCATCATCTCAGGTCTTGCTTCAGGGGAGCCCCCAGGGACTCCTGTCCCAGCCTTTCTATCAGAGGGAATGATGGTGAGGATAACTTACAGTTCCGGCACCCCCAGACTCTCTCAGCAATGATAAAATTGATTTGAAAGTATAATTTGAACTGAAAAACAGAGGAAATTTCATAGGGAGAATGACAGGCTATACTTTGAACTTTCAGCTCTGTGCTGCACGTGAGTGTTCAAGATCTAATGTATGGTATGGTCTAACAGGGCAGTGATTGCTATTGAGCTGGTTGCCAGTGAAGAGGTTACCAGTGTAGTAGTGGGTCCCAGGGAAGCCAGGCACAGATTGCTGGGGTTGGGGGAGCTCCACAAAATACAAGGGGTCTCACCCCTCCCAGTTCAGGGGCCAATCTAATTCTTTCCCTTTGTTTTTTAGCTGTTCACCAGCAAAAGATTTTGGGAGCAGATGGGCCAATGACAGCCTCCTCCCACCCACCACCAGTCAGTGCCTCCACCACTGAGCCCACCTCAGCATTCAGGCGCCCCTCTGCCACTGTGATTGCCAAGGAGCTGCTGCAGATCCAGGGACTAGCAGGCCTGTACAAGGGCTTGGGAGCCACCCTGCTCAGGTGAGGAGAAGGGAAAGAGGCTGTCTGACATGCAAAGACAGATGGGTGGCTGGATAAGTAGCATGGAGCCCACCTGTCTGTGAGATCTGGCCTATAGAGCTGTGTCATCTGGTCTGTGCAGCTGCCAGCAGGGCCAGAAATTTGGCAGTGGGGCAAGAGGCCTAGTATCAATTGCTGTGGCTTGTTTTGCTGACAGATTTTCAGCCTGCAGGTAAACCCACGAGCTGGGTGACATGGATCCATGCTCCAGATCTGACCTGGGACCCTCCTTAGCTTGGAAATTTAGTGATGTGACAAGTGGTGGTTGCTGAAGTTCCAGGAGCCATTGCAATTAATGCTACTACTGATTGTCCCACCACCAAATTTCCAGCAGGCCACATGACAGCTCCGCAGACCAGATCCAGCCCTGGATAGATCCATATCTTGGACACATCTGCCCTGGATAGATCCACATTCACATTGGACAGAAGGTTTTTGACCTCCTGAAGAGTTGCCCTGCCTCATTTAGTCCTACATTGCAATAGGAAAACCACTGGATCCAGAATTCTTCTCCATTGTAGGTAGTAATGGTGACCTATGTTGTACAAGCACCTGCAGGGCTAAGATAAAGAAGAGCTGTGTTTACCTTCTCTCATCAGACACTAGCTGTCAGTGAAGAGTGTGGTATTAGTCTATGTTAGGTTTTAACTAATTTTTCCCCTTCTTGCCAACAGAGATATGCCTTTTTCCGTTATCTATTTCCCTCTCTTTGCCAACATCAACACACATGGGGAGTGGCACACTGGAGAGAAGGCATCCTTCTTCCATTCCTTTGTGTCTGGCTGTGTAGCGGGTTCTGTGGCTGCTGTGACAGTGACGCCCCTGGATGGTAAGTATTGTGTGAAGGTATGGCCAGGTGTCAGGAGAAGAACGAGATGGAGATGGTAGGGGTGGACAAAATCTGGCTTGTGGGCCAGATTGGGCCCATGGCAAACTCCATTTCCCAGCATCCCCTGCCTGTATTGCTGTGGTTGGTTTAGACCCCAGCAGCAGTGGGGCCATGACTGCATGGGGCCGGGGTTTCCATGGAACTGGCCTCAGCAGCACTGGCAGGGCATGCGGCTGGGTGGGAAGCTGCTCTGGGCCTGGGATCTTGTAGTGGTAACAGCATGGTCCAGAGCTGGGGCAGAACTGAGATCTGCTGCCCAAGCAGAGGCATGCAGGCAGCAGATTGTGGTTCTGTCATGGTTCTGGACCATGGTGTCACCACTGCAAAATCCCAGTCCTGGCCCCAGGGCAGCTTCCTATCTAGTCACATACCCTGCCAGTGCTGCTGGGGCCAGTCTCCATGGAAACCCTGGCCCCACGATGTCATGGCCCCACTGCTGCTGGGGTTTCCATGGAAACCAGCTGCAGAGACAAGGGCAGGGGCTGCTGAGAAAGGGAGTCTGGCCAGATGTACCATGTTGCCCACCCCTGATCTAGGGAGTTTGGTTACTCTTATATCATGTCCCCAGACTTAGCCAGTTTCTGCTGCTCATTCTCAGATGCGTTCCCAAAATCTGTTGGTCCAGTCCATTGTGACATATCGGTGCAGAAGCTCTGAGAGTAGGTGGTGCTGGTGGCACAGTGGAAGTACCATAGCAATGACCAAAGATAGGCTACCTCTGACCATCAGCTCTTTGCTGGCGGCCTCTTAGAACAGCTGGCTGCGACAGATGGGTGCTGAACTCTGGAACTCCCTGAAGGCTTGTGTTGTGCTATATATGCACAGCTCAGAATCCTGGCAGCTTCCACACCCGACAGCTACAGGTGCTGTCCTTGGAGGTCACATCGCTATCCTTTAAACAAAACATTCTTGTTAGCATATGCAACAAGTTACACACAACATGCTTGTTGCCATACATGCGGTTGTATTTGGCTTGCAACCAGCTCTGATAAGGGAAGGAGAATCAGCCAGCTTGCTTCTCAGTTTGCATGATGAATAGCATTCACCCTCCATCTGAAACAGTGACAGATCAGAGATTCCCTGCAGAGGGTACAGCCTCATGCAAACCTCACTAGCTTACTGAGCAGTTTGAAGTCTCTATTCTTCCAGTCACTTCCTAGTTATTTCTTCTAGTGGTTCTCTCGCATTGAAATTCACAAGCACCTCCAGGCATCACTCATGCAGCATGTGCGTCTCTGCTTAACTTTCAGATCTCTCCATTGTGAAAACCAGAATCTAAAAAAGGGGCAGTGACTCAGATGCGTGATGACATTTTTGAGTCGTGTTGTGACTTGTTAGAACGCTGGCATTCAGCTTCTCCATGCCAGCTACACAGAATCACAATTTTGTTCTCTATTCCCTGGAAATTCTCTCTTCCACAGTGCAGCTTCCTCCATGGCTGGACCCCTGCTTTAGTATCTCCTCTGTTTCCCATTCTCATCACCTCTTCAATGGGTCATTTATTAATGCTCCAGATCTGAAAAAAGGGTAGTGTCTCAGATGTGTTGGAACATTTTTGAGTCCTATCCTGACATATTAGGACTTTGGCAAGGATTTATGAAGAGTCTACCTTAGAGTTTGTTGTTACCTCCCTCACTATGGAATCTGTATGCTTGGACAGAGGTGGACAAATACCATGGTCTTTGTTTTGTAGATTGGAAAATGGAGGGTCCAAAAAGCAAAGTGGTTTGTCTTAGGTCACGAAGTGAATCAGTGCAGGAAGAACAGACAGGGTGTTGTGGTTATCTTATTTCCCCATTTGTTTTATAAAAGCCCACAGAAGTTAGATCATAGGATGATGCTGTAGTGGGGTGTTGGAAACCTGAAATGTATCTTCTACACTCTGCCCATTTTAGTTCTAAAAACCCGAATTCAAACCCTGCAGAAAGGCCTGGGAGAGGACACGTACAATGGAATCATTGACTGTGCCTGGTAAGCCAGAAGACTCCCCCTCTGCCTGTCTAATGTATCATAATTCTGTGCCCACTGCTCTTGGTTAGTTCACGGTGTGGGGGTTTAGCAGATACTCCATCTCTTTCAGTTTTGCAAAATTCCCTGAGGACTTCTGATGGAACAGTTTAGTCCTAGAATGAATCAGAACTTCCCTTTGACTACTCCTCCAGCATGGAGCAGCTGATAAAAGAATGATTTTTCCATAGTGTCCTTGATATGCCTCATGTTGAGTTAGTCTGCAACAGAACTAACACGTCTCACAAGCCAAGTACTTCAGACAGTCCACTGGGGAGTGATGTTAATCCAGTGGTTTACAACTTGTTCAGATGAAGTGCTCAGTAAGAGGAAAGTGCTGAAACCATTTCCCAAAGACCTTCCCAGCTTGTGCAACTGTTGCACAATCCATAGAAAGCGGCACTTGCATATATTTTGGGATTTTTCAATGTGAAATCTTAATGAGAATGGGACCTTCCTCTTCTTACCCTTAAACATGCAGCTGTGTCCAGACGAGCACAGCCATGCAGTATGTGACGCTGCAAACACATCTGCGGTCCCGCATACTGCACATTCAGATGTTTTCCACGCCGCAAGGGAGAACTGCCCTTGCGTGCTTTTCTGCAGGTTTTTTTGATCCTAGGATAACGTGGATATCCAAGGGTCAAAAAAACCCATGGAAAAAAAAGGCACGCCCGGGCAGCATGCAACACTCAAAAGCAGAGCAGGGCCTCCCAGAACTGCACTGAGGCTGCTGGCCAGGCTCCAAGCAGCAGAATCGCCACTGCTGCAGCCCCAGAAAGCCCCCGGGAAAGGCTGCTGGGGACAGCCGTGCTGGCCCCAGCCTCCCTTACCCCATCCGGGGTAGTTTGTCACGCACAACTGTGCATGTGGCATGGGCACTTCCCAGAGACAAGTAGCAGTAGTGCAAGGTGTGCTGCTGCTACTTGTTCCTGGAGAACCAAACATCCATGCTTATGTGGATGGGGCCCGAGAGTAAATTCTCTCCCCTTACTACTTTTAACTAGTTGTATAAAACACATAGAGCTGCTTGTTCAGCCACATAATTTTCCTTTTTTTTTTAATATACAGGAAAATCTGGATGCATGAGGGTCCTGCTGCCTTCATGAAGGGGGCAATCTGCCGGGCCATGGTTATAGCTCCCCTCTTTGGCATTGCCCAAGGGGTCTATTTCATTGGTATTGGAGAATATATTTTAGGATATTTCCAGTAGCACTGGCTTTTGCTAAGCAAGACCAGGCTGAAGATCCCACAAGTTTACTTCCCTATCTCTCCAGAATCAGAATGACCAGAAATGGACAGGACCATATTGTGATCCATGCTGTGACTTTGACACAACCTTCTGCTTTCCCTGGCAACAGACAACGGTGGACATGGGCTATTTGCCATTATGGCTTTATTTTCTTGTACCCTTTTGTTTCCATGTGCTACAGCTGATCACTGCACATTTATAAAAGGGAAAGGACTATTTTGTCTCCTTCATTATCTTCTCTGAAAAATGCTAGTCCTTTTAAGATAACATGCAGCTGGATTTAAGTGATATGTGTATAAACATAAGATCCGCTCCACTTCAGGGCTGTTCTCTAGGATTGTTTGAGGTTTGTGTTGAACCTGGAGGCACTCTTCAGTTCTCAGCTGACTTCTATGATTTGCAGTGTCCTGTCCTGTACATACAGTATGCCTTGTTCCTTGTATTCAACTGTTTGCCAGTCTAAACTTGCTGTTTCTTACCCTGCTTTTGCAGAGAAGGTAAAAGCCGGTTGAGTGTTTCAAGAATGCAGGAGGCAGATCCAGCTGACTCACTGAGCAGTAAGAAAAAGCTCAAACTAACTTGTTCTAGCAAGCAGTGTCTAAACAGAAGGGTCAGTGAGTTACAACAAAGCTAGAAGTTTTGTTCATCCCCTGCAGGATCTGGATGTAAGCTATAGATTCTGGTTTGTGCAATGAAGCTGGAAGCTAATATATTGCAGCCAAAAATTTAGAACATTTACAATGAGATTAGGAGGGAGGTGGCAGCAGTTACTGAAGGTCAAAAGCAACTAGATTTAATGCTTAGATAAGCACAAAAGCTAATAAACCAAACAGCTATGCTAAAGCAAAACATGGAGGCAAACACACTGCACCCTCACTACACAAATGGGCCAGCTACAAGTGTGTCAGAACTTGGCACTTTTAGGAACATTAGACCTGCCATTTCAGAGAAGTAAGGCTGTAAGTCACTTGTGTAGTCTTTACAAAGAAGGAGAATAGCTTGTAGCATACTCAGAAACTGAGTGTTGCAGGACAGTGTTTTTATAAAATAGTGCTGCTGCAGCCTACCACCCATTTCTTCATTGCACAACGTGAAGCACACTACACCTAAGAGTGACAGGAACAGGCTCCCTCAAGCATCAATAAATTTAAACTGGCTTTATAAATGTAGGAGTCTTGGAGGAATAAAATGGGGAATGGTGCCAGGTGTTAAGGTACAGTACTGGCACTATTGTTCAGGTGTATTTTCAGGAACTTCAGAATTGTCTTGTATCATTATAGTATTATGTGCAGATTAAGAAACAGCATCTATGAAGCTCTCAGAGAGTGATTACTGTGTGGCTGTAAATTTAGGCTACATAATGTTTGCAAGAGAGTTTGCTCAGAATAGGTGCAGCTCTTCAGTGACTGAAAAACTGTCTGTTACCTTTTAGGGCAGGGTCACATCTACTGACCATTCTTCCCCCCACTAACTGCCTCTAGTTATATGCTTAGTAACAGAAGATAGAGACATTTTGCTGCTAGTTTGTTCCTCCTTGTTGGAAGAATGAAGATCACCCTGGATTCTCTTATTTAAGAGTATTTTTAAGTTAACACTATTCACTCCCACAATTAAACTTCTGTTGCCTGCTGTGCAACTAGGATTTAAGAGAAAAGGGAACCACTTGTAATACAGAGTACATCAATGGATGAACTCTGTATAACAGCAAGTTTAGACTGGCAACCAGTTGAATACAAGGAACAAGGCATACTGTATGTACAGGACAGGACACTGCAAATCACAGAAGTCAGCTGAGAACTGAAGAGTGCCTCCAGGTTCAACACAAACCTCAAACAATCCTAGAGAACAGCCCTGAAGTGGAGCGGATCTTATGTTTATACACATATCACTTAAATCCAGCTGCATCAATGTGCTAGCAGCTTTCTGTGCATTATCTTTGTGCTTTCCCAGGAAAGTACATTTACTTAGTTGCTAGGGAGTTCAGTTCTCTACTCCATCCAAGCCCCACTGTGACTTTCAGGTTGTCAAGTACAGATACATTAGTTTGCAAGCTAATAGTATAGTCTATCCACTATTGTTCATATGCATCTTTATAGTTGTCATTTATTAAAGTATGCCACAAAGCTAGTTCTGCTATTGAAATAGTGGGTGATGTTACTGTTTACAAAAATACTATAATAACCAAAAGGTTGGCTGGGATCATTCCTTCCACACAGGAACCAGCTCAAATGGGAAGCAGCCTTCAATTCAGCTCTGATAGGAATGAACTACTTTGCTTAGTGCTAGCAAACATCTGGAGAATGAGGATCCTATTAGTGTGGTTTGCAGCTTTTGACTTATATAAGTACCACAACTGTTCAGGGAGGGTCACTTTTCTCTGTATTACTGTTCTCTAGAACTAGTACTTGTGCTGAAGAGTACGATGCACTTGCCTGAACAGTAGATAAAACAACTACGCCCCACCCTTCATCACAGTTACACTTCGATAGCAGCACCGTAGACTGATTACAAAAGGTCTCTGTAGACACGCACCTTTTTATTTTAATTTTAGTACAGGCTCAGGCTTCTTTTTTTTAAAATCACATATACAGAACAGGAAACTCTGGCCCTGACCAAGTAACACAAGTCAGACTATTGACCCTGGGGAGGAATGCATGCTCCCTGCACAACACTGAAGGCCTTAATTGGAAAGAGAGCTCCCATGGGCATATTGTATGGTCAAAGACTAGGTAACATGAAAACACAAGTGGCCAACAGAATGAGTTGGCCTAACTGGACCACTAGTCTTATAGCCAAAGCAGCACAGAACAGAGCCAAAAGCCCAACAGTCTCCATTCTCTAGTGTCACTTCCAGATGAGGTGGTCATCCCCTCATTTTGATCAATACATAAATCACCACAAAACTGAGTCAGGCTAAGCACAGCAGGTATGCAAAAGTTATTCCACTGAAGAACATAAACTGGATGACACAGAGCACTGAATAGGTACATTTCAAGATTAAAGTTAGCAGACACATTTGCATCTCTTCAGTATGGCAGTGGAACAGATTCCACATTTCCTCAAAGAGGTTTAGTCCAAAAACTTCCTGTTGGCATTGGCACCAAAGAGTGCCACTCGGATTTCTGGCATCATCTGTTGAGAGAGCACAAGAACAAGCACAAGAGTGTTAGAAGATGCTTCACATACTGTCTGCTTTAAGGAGCAGTAAAATAACTGAGCACCTAGTTGCTTGATTATAGGAACCGGTGGGTGATATGCCAAGGACAAAAATAGCTCAGGAAAATTCCAAACAGCTCCATGTTGCCGACATGACTGAACACAAGATTTGTGTCAGCGTAGTCAAGATCCTAAGCAGAGGGACCAGGTAACTCCAAAAAGTAACAGAGAGCTGCTGCTATTTAGGCAATAGCCAGACTGGCAGTCCTGAATGAATATTGCAATGACCATGGCCAGAAGGATTCATTTTTCCCTAGGGAACAGACTGGGCTAAATCTACTATTTGTATCAGATAATTTCTGTACTGAAAAAATTGTTCTGGGTTTAGGGTGGACTAATCTATATCTAGGTTAGATTTAGACATTTTGACTAGGGAAGTCTATATTCCCCATGCAAAAGACTTCATGTAGGCACTACATAGTGGCATAAATAAGCTCCCACAAGTCAGGACAGCTGAATTTACGAGTCTTTGCTTGTCATCTACCTAAAACATGAGACTGCCACAAATCTTACTTTGAAGATTTGGACTTTGATGAAATTCAAAGATGCTAACAGCAAGACTTGGCTAGTCCAATGTTGGGAAGATGATGAAGGCACAAAAAGGGAGCTGGGTGAATAGATACTTCCCAACCTCAACTTCTCTTTCCCCAAAGTTACCTGCTGGGCTATGAGATCCAGCCGACTTTCCAGAGTATTGGAAACCTTGATTTTCCCATTGCTGTTATAGATTTCAACACCTCCAGCGCTAGAGAGAGAAATGATTCAATATTACGTATCATAACTTGGCAGAGCTAAATACATGCTTGAATGCACGTCAAGAAGACAATGAACCGATGGTGCTGCCCACTATTCATTTTTAAGCAAACTTTAGTCTGAATTGCATTGCTCTTGCTATTTAGACAGCAACACTAGCCCTAATAATACTCTGGCCAGTAGGGATCTGAGCAACAAAGAAGTTGCACTTTGAGGCATTGAGTCTTTTCACAGCATCCAATAAATGTCTCACAATTTTCAGATCTTGGGAGGAGAGAGAGCAGCCTACAAATATTCTTAAGAGAATGACATTTCTTACACCATTTATACTGTGTGTATAACAAAACAAATAAACAACACAAAAAAATTCAGCAGACACTTTGAGGCTTGTGATGTGTGGGGAGGCCAGAGTAAATATTTTATGGATTTTTTTGGACTTTGCATCCAACTGTGTATTAGACAATTACAGAGACTGGAGTATAATCCAGTTAGTTCTTCTTACTATTATGTTTCTATCACTAAATCTTATTTTGAGATGTTTATTCAGGTGTTTACTATGTAACAAGAAAGTTATAACTTGCATCAGCCCTTAGGACTCTTTTTTTGCTTTATCTGGAACCTCAGACTCCACTCAAGGACTGTAAAAGTTATGCCATGTTTCTACCTGCTGTTGACTGCAGACAATCTGCCCCAAAGTTTGTGTTTAGTTTAGGAAGGTTGCAAGCATGTCTGCTTGCTTATTAACATCATTACTTGGTTATAATAATTAAGCCTGGTAAGAATTAGTTACGTGCAGATCCTCTGGTGCCAGCTATCACTAAACAGCAACAGATATGCTTTGAGGGTACTACTTTCATTTTTCCAGAAGAGTTGCTTATTCACACTCCCTCAACAACTAACAGCTCATTAGAGAACTGCATTAGATTACCATCCAGCACCAATGTCTGCCAAATTCCTTACATTTCCTCTGGTAGGAACGTTTCCTGGTCAACATGAACATCAATGTCTTTTTTTGCAGCAGTTTTGTAGGCAGGAATACTCTTCTGTACAGCAGTCTAGAACAGAAATAGATCCTTAGTTAAGGTCAGAGAGCTTGGGGTGAACTGAATTATTTGCTCAGACATGGTGCGTGTGACTACCATCAAACTCATATTAAGAAAAGGGGAAGAGCCAGAACTCATGGACTCGTTCATTTGTCTCACCCTGTTCTGGAAGAGACTTACTTTTAAAAGCCATTTAACTCCTGTCATCATTCCTTATACTGGAAGAAGGCCCAAGGCACTTTCTAAACAAAAGACATTTCCTGAACTGAAAAGTATACAATACCAACGATCAGGTAATTGCAACACTTCTATCTATTTATTTTAATCTGGTAGCAAGTTGCTTTATTGCATTAGGACTTTACCTGCCAGGTTTCAAGTATGAGTTCCATGCTTTTAACTATGGAGACACTGTTTCCCATTCTAGTCTTACCTTTACCAAAGGGAGATCCTGTTTCCGGCAACGAACAAACACCTTAGGCTCAAGCAGCTGAAAGAATCCCTGTGCAAAACAACAATTATGTTAAAATAGAGATGAAGGAAACTTCTAGCACCACTATAACTCATTAGCCACAATGCAATGAGAAATTAGTTTAAAGTCCAAGAAATGGCAGAAGCTTCCCATCTCACTGACTGACTATCAAACTGTCCACTGGCTACAAGCCCTCTTACCAGTCATCCCAAGATAGGACTTATTATGATCAATAATGTGAAACCAGTAAGAACTTATAGACTGTACTGTGTACAAGCTGGACAGTCCAAATTTGTAACTAAAATGCTGTTAGAGCTGGCCAAGACGGGCACTGAAGGATGGAAGAAGAGAGGCAGGTTGAGGGACGTTAGTATTTCCAGCTGGACCAGGCAAGCTGCATCTATGTAAATAGCCTGCACAGCTTTTTCTTAAGGTCTGCAACAATTCTAAATCTGTCCAGTGATCTCCAGCTCTACTGAAGTTCTATAGAAAGATGCAGACAAGTGAGAGATTAGAATGCCCTGAATTTGTGACTCTAGGCAAAATGTACCCCACTTTGCAGGTTTATTATTGCATGCAAACACACAGCAATAAACAGGGCTAAAAGCTACATGTATTACTGAATTGTGCTATGTCAGTGTTATAATGCAACCTTATTTGGCAAGTCTGAGCTCAGCAAAGGAGGGGAATGAATAGAAAGCTAATAAAAAGGCTGGAAAGGCAACTGACTGTGCTGGAGAGTCTTTGCTATTTTAAGCTGGGGAGCATACAAATAAAAACAGAATTCTTGGCAAAAAGGTAGCGCCTGTTTCAGGCTCTTGTATTAGCATAGCAGCTAGCACAGTTAAAGTAGTAAGCTTCCATTAAAACCCTGGTGTTTGTAGCTGCTATATTTCTGAAAAAAAGGTAAATATTTTGACCAAAGTAACATCCAATGCCTGAAGCCTGGTTATGGAGGTAGTGAAGCAGATCTAGTTAGATGTACTATGTCACTTAAGTTTATACAAAGCTATAGTCACACAAGTCTTGGCTCACTGTCTAGAATTTGAAATGCAAACAGACAGGATCATGAACTATTCAGTTGGGAAAAAAAGCTTTTAACAAGCATGCATTTCAAGAGCTCATCCCAAATATATGTAGTGAAAGCTTAAGTACATACTCCTTTGTGTTTACTTTTCATCTATCCTGAAGCAATGACAGTTTAAGAAGCCAGTTACTGTTTCTGTGAGTTTGTGACAACCATCTCTCACATTCATATGAAACTCCTCAAGAACCTAGATGGCACACCTCAGACAACAGGGCCTTGCATAAAGCTGAAGTTTGACTTCCAGGTCTAGTGGGAATAAATTGAAAACACATGTTCTAGGTGATCTCTATACTGCAGCAGTACTCCCAGAGTGCGTTCATGCTTGAGGTAGGACTGAAGAGACAGCTTTTTTGCTGTGGTTGGAGTATTTTACCTGTAGAACTAGTCCATCTAGTAGAGTTTGGTACCTAGCAGTATCCTTTACCACCTTGGCAAGTCTCTGCTTGGCTTCATTCAACAAGTCCTACAGAAAGAAGAGATCATGTGAACAAACAAGTGGGCTCTACTCATTTGATTCTATGCTTACCATCCCTCTGTATGAACAGGACAGACACTGTGCCCCTCTCAACAAGCGAACTTCTCTTCCAGCTGGTGTTCCTGGCACAGCAGCTTCCCAGAGCCCTTCCCCCAGCCCTGTTTAAAACTTAAGGCAATAACTAGACATCAACTCCTTTCCTTGGAAAAGGGAAACCTTGGTAGTAGAATAGCTTTTAACTATTATCTTGTTCAGATGGAATAGTATTGGTAAAACTGAGTAAGAACCATTTCTCCTACACTATTAACTGCACTAGCATGACATCAGAAGACTTATGGCAGTCCACACTAGAGAGCACTTGACTACCCCTTTGGTCTTCTACCTGCACAAATCCCTTATATTAAAAATGAGGCTTCCTGTAATACCAGTAACTTTCTTGGCTTGGCCTGGTTAAAATAAGATAGCTAGGCAACTCTACACTAAGGGAAGACCACTGTCAGTAATAAGTGGCAATACAGGAAGCTTACACGGAAGAGTCAGGCCAAGAAATAGCAGTGTCCAGCCCTCACCCCAAATGCTCACCTGATAGCCTTCACTTGTGAGAAGGTAGTTACTCCACGCATGCAGGCAAACAGTATGCTATGCCCTGGAACATGGCTCCAGAGAGACCAATTCAAGAAGCCCAGAACCCAATTTTGCTATTCCATTCCTAGTAGTTTCATAGTTTCTAGGGTCGGAAGGGACCCGAGCAGATCATCTAGTCCGACCCCCTGCCATGGCAGGAAAGAATACTGGGGTCAAATGACCCCAGCAAGATGTGCATCTAACCGCCTCTTAAACACCCCCAGGGTAGGAGCCTGCACCACTTCTCTTGGAAGCTGGTTCCAGACCGTAGCCACCCTGACCGTGAAGTAGCGCCTCCTGATATCTAACCTAAACCTACCCTCTGCCAGCTTGTGACCGTTATTCCTGGTCACTCCTGGCAGTGCTCGGGGGAACAGTGACTCCCCCAATGCCCGCTGATCCCCCCTGACTAGTTTATAACAGGCCACAAGATCCCCCCTCAGCCTTCTCTTTTGGAGGCTGAACAAGTTCAGGTCCCATAGCCTGTCCTCATAGGGCCTGCCCTGCTGTCCCCTGATCATATGAGTGGCCCTCCTCTGGACCCTCTCCATGCTGTCGACATCCCTCTTGAAGTGTGGCGCCCAGAACTGGACACAGTACTCCAGCTGCGGCCTGACCAGTGCCGTATAGAGGGGGAGGATCACCTCTTTGGACCTGCTCGAGATGCATCCGTGGATGCATGACAAGGTGCGGTTGGCCTTCCTGCCTCTCCACACTGCCGGCCCATGTTCATTTTGGAGTCAATGATGACCCCCAGATTCTTTTCTGCCTCCATGCTGACAAGAGGGGAGTTCCCCAACCTGTAGGT